>NC_064615.1:186302709-187592709 GCF_023898315.1 Schistocerca nitens | reverse complement strand
ATTATAATGTTGTCTACCAAGAACCGACGGAAGATTGTGTTAACATGAGTAGGAAAATAATTGGTGCTGAGGGCAAGCTGAAAATCTCTGTATTGGTACTACACGCTACGAAAGCAAAAGGAGCTTCACAGCAAATCTAAACGTAGCGAAAGCCTCACAGACAAAAGGAAACCAAACGCAGCCAAAATTAGTGTAAGGAGAGCTGTACGTGATGCGTTCAATGGATTCGAAACTAAAATTCTATCTACCAATTTGACAGAAAATCCTAAGAAGTTTTGGTCTTATGCTAAATCAGTAACCATAATCACATCTGAAAACCTTTTCACATGAGTCACATGTGTACAAATGACAGCTCCGCCAATGCACTGCCGGTTTATACAATGTATACGCTATACTATCGCTATCTGTGTATGTGCATCTCGCTATCACGTGACTTTTGTCACCTCAGTCCAAGCCTAACGGAGACAATGAACTTAGGCTAACTAGGGCGGCAAGAATCGTCATAGCCGCCAGAGGTTTGTCTGACTCACGAGAGAACGTCACTGAAATGCCCAAAAACCTGAATTGGCAGGTGATTGAAAATGGACACCTACTATTGTGTGAAATAATATTTCCAAAGTTTTTTACGAATTCCTATCTTGTGCCAATCTATTCATGTCAGAGTAGCACTTGCAAGCAACTACCCCATTTATTTGTTTGTTAGATGTAGCCTTTACAGGTCACTCTAGTATCGTGGATGTTTATCCCTGAAGTCTTAATACACGTCCTATCACTCTGATCCTTTATCTTGTCAGTTTTTCCCACATGTTCGTTCCTTTGCCGATTCTGCGGACGACCTCCCCATTGTTTACCTTATCAGTCCACCTAATTTTCAACAATCTTCTGTAGCACCACATCTCTGACCCATCGATTCTCATTGTTCCGGTTTTCCTACAGTCATGATTCACTACTGTCAATGCTGTGCCCCAAAAGTGCATACTCAGAAATTCCATCCTCAAATTAAGACCTATGTACCAGTAGACTTCTTTCGGCTGGGAATGCCCTGTTTGCCTGTGCTGGTACGCTTTTCTCGTCCTCCTCGCTTCGTCCGTCATAAGTTACTTTACTTCCAAGGTAGCAGAATCGCTTGACTTCGTTTACTTTGCCTTGACCCATTTTTGTGTTAAGCTTCTCGCTATTGTCATTTTTGCTGCTGTTTATTACACTGCTGGCCATTAAAACTGCTACACCACGAAGATGACGAGCTACAGATGCGAAATTTAACCGACAGGAAGAAGATGCTGTGATATGCAAATGATTAGCTTTTCAGAGCATTCACACAAGGTTGGCGCCGGTGGCGACACCTACAACTTGCTGACATGAGGAAAGTTTCCAAACGATTTCTCATACACAAACTGCTGTTGACTGGCGTTGCCTGGTGAAACGTTGTTGTGATGCCTCGTATAAGGAGGACAAATGCGTACCATCACGTTTCCGACTTTGATAAAGGTCGGATCGTAGTCCATCGCGATTGCGGTTTATCGTATCGCTACATTGCTGCTCGCGTTGGTCGAGACCCAATGACTGTTAGCAGAATATGGAATCGGTGGGTTCAGGAGGGTAATACGGAACGCCGTGCTGAATCCCAACGGCCTCGTATCAGTAGCAGTCAAGATGATAGGCATCTTATCTGCATGGCTGCAACGGATCGTGCAGCCACGTCTCGACCTCTGAGTCAACAGATGGGGACGTTTCCAAGACAATAACCATCTGCACCAACAGTTCGACGACGTTTGCAGCAGCATGGACTATCAGCTCGGAGACCATGGCTGCGGTTACCCCTGACGCTGCATCACAGACAGGAGCGCCTGCGATGGTGTACTCAACGACGAACCTGGGTGCACGAATGGCAACACGTCATTTTTTCGGATGAATCCAGGTTCTGTTTACAGCATCATGATGGTTGCACCCGTGTTTGGCGACATCACAGTGAACGCACATTGGAAGCGTGTATTCGTCATCGCCATACTGGCGTATCACCCGGCGTGATGGTATGGGGTGCCATTGGTTACACGTCTCGGTCACCTCTTGTTCGCATTGACGGCACTTTGAACAGTGGACGTTACATTTCAGATGTGTTACGACCCTTGACTCTACCTTTCATTCGATCCCTGCGAAACGCTACATTTCAGCAGGGTAATGCACGACCACATGTTGCAGGTCCTGTACGGGCCTTTCTGGATACAGAAAATTTTCGACTGCTGCCCTGGCCAGCACATTCTCCAGATCTCTCGCCAACTGAAAACGTCTGGTCAATGGTGGCCGAGCAAGTGGCTCGTCACAATACGCCAGTCACTACTCTTGATGAACTGTGGTATCGTGTTGAAGCTGCATGGGCAGCTGTACCTGTACACGCCATCCAAGCTCTGTTTGACTCAATGCCCAGACGTATCAAGGCCGTTATTACGGCCAGAGGTGGTTGTTCTGGGTACTGATTTCTCAGGATCTATGCACCCAAATTGCGTAAAAATGTAATCACATGTCAGTATAATATATTTGTCCAATGAATATCCGTTTATCATCTGGATTTCTTCTTGATTTAGCAATTTTTTTGGATAGTAGTGTAAATCAGGAAGGCCAGAAGCGGGTTTGAACCGTCGGACTCCCGAATGGGAGTCCAGCTTTACAGAGATGCTCAACAAACTCCAGTGACAGACGCTACGAGAGAGGCTTTGTGCATCACGGAGAGGTTTACTATTGAAATTTCGAGAGAGTACTTTCCGGGAAGAGTCGGACAACATATTACATCGTTCCACCTACATATAGAGAAATGACCACGCTAAAAAAAAATTCGAGAAATTAGAGCTAATACATAGGCTTGTCGACAATCATTCTTCCCACGCGACGTTCGCGAGTGGAACAAAGAAGGGAAAATCATTTAGTGGTAACAGAAGTACCCTCCCCCACACACCATCAGGTAGCTTACGTAGTACTGGTGTAGATGTACAGGTAGATATAGATCCTCCATACACGAATGGAACACAAAGAAACCCTAATATATGGCATCCTAAAAGGCGTAAGAGCGCGATCTGCAGTGCTGCAATGAGAAATACTCTCCGCCATGCACTTCACAGTACTTTGCAGAGTGAGGACGTAGATGTATATGTTTTTCAACGAACTGCATATAGTGACCACTAAGTCTTCATCAGTCTTCAAGTAGGTTTCATTGACTTCATGTCTTCAAGGAGGAGAAAAAATGGTTCAAATGGCTCTGAGCACTATGGGACTCAACATCTTAGGTCATAAGTCCCCTAGAACTTAGAACTACTTAAACCTAACTAACCTAAGGACATCACACACACCCATGCCCGAGGCAGGATTCGAACCTGCGACCGTAGCAGTCCCGCGGTTCCGGACTGCAGCGCCAGAACCGCTAGACCACCGCGGCCGGCTCAAGGAGGAGAAGAAAAGAGCTGAAGAGGAAAACAATGTAATTTTTAAACCTCAACTCGTTTATGCTGATAAACATTCCGATGTTATTCCTTTTAATCTTATTCAGAGGAATAACTCATTTTCAATAAATTCCACGATTATTTTAAATTTGAAAATCTAATGAAAGAGAACGGAATAAGAACGAGAAACGCACTTAGTTTTTTATAATTTGTGTATTATTTAACTCATCATCTTAGTAATGTGGGTGCAAGCTGTGTGCTGGAGTAGTTAGCGTCGTTGGCTGGCTTGCTGAAGGACACCAGTTCAAACCCAGTCACCAGCAATTTTTGCTGGCTCCAATGACAGCGATGTCGACAGAACGTTACACTTATCTCTCCTCCTTCGTAATGTGCTTATTTAAAAGGAAAAGTATTATTAAGTATATAAGATATTTTTATTTCTAATTTTAAGCGAAAGAAGATTACTTTTATTTTTGCAATAGAAAATGACTATGAAGCCAGAGCGAGAAGGCAAATAAATCGGCAAGCGGAAAGTAGGCCTGGAGGGGAAAGTCCTAAAATTAAGACATTGACAAAATAAATAGAAAAACAATAAAACATGGTTAGTGTTGCAGGGTATTAATGTGCATGTCCCATATTTGATTCCCGGCATCTAGCATGGAAAAGTGTGGAATGGGGTCCACTTCAGCCTCGTGAGGCCAAATGAGGAGCCGCTTGACTAAGCAAGTAGCGAACATGACACGTAAGTCGTCCAAATGGCGTCGCATAGAAAGGCTGGAACCCATATGTCATCTGTTTATCCGACAGCGACACACTTCCTGGCACCCGCCGCTACGCTTCACCGGGAAGTCTGCGGTATGTGGAGCGCGCTACGGCCGCATCTGTCTATAACCCCCCACTCTTCCGCGCTGTTGTCCGGTGACGTGTCCCACCAAGGCCACCAGCCCAGTTGCGCTGAATCAGCTGACAGAAACGATGGCTGCCGTTTCTCAGCTGTTTACGCTGACTTAGCGTTCCGGGGTTCACAGTGCAGTCGCACTCTGCAGCACAGCAGAGACTGCTGTGCGCGAACTCGTTACTCTCTCGTCTGTGTTTTCGGAAACACGGACGTATCTGAATGAACGTAATTTTACTTATACCGACGTCGGTATATTCTTCAGTTCACTGTGACGAGTGTGCCAGAGCGTGTCTTGTGTTTTAGGCCTACTGTATACCCAGGTGATAAAAGTCACGGGATACTTCCTAATATCGTGTCGGACATCCTTTTGCCGTTGTAGTGTAGCAGCTCGACCTGGGATGGACTCAAGTTGGAAGTCCCATGCAAAAATACTGAGGCAGCCTGCCTCTATAGCCGTCCATAATTGTGAAAGCATTGGCGCTGCACGATTTTATGCACGGACTGACCTCTCGATTATGTCCCATAAGTGTTCGATGGGACTCATGTCTGGCGTTCTGGGTGGCCTAATCATTTGCTCGAATTGTGCAGAATGTTCTTGAAGCCAATCGCGAACAACTGTGGCCCAGTAACATGGCGCATTGCCATCCATAAAAATCCTATTGTTGTTTCGGAACACGATATCCCTGAATGGCTGCAAATTGTCTCCAAGCACCCGAACAATCAATGATCGAATTGGACCAGAGGAACCAGTCCATTCCATGTAAACACCATTATAGAGCCACCACCAGCTTGCATAGTGCCTTGTTGACAGGTGTTCATGGATTCGTGGGGTCTGCACGACACTCGAACCCTGCCATCAGCTCTTATCAACTGAAATCGGGACTCAAAAGCCCCGGCCACAGTTTTCTAGTCATCTAGGGCCCAACTGACATGGTTACAGGCCCATGAGGCGCTGCAGGCGATGTCGTGCTGTTAGCAAAGGTTATGTCTCTGTTATAGCCCATTAACGCCAAATTTAGCTGCACTGTTAATGAATACGTTCGTCGCACGTCCCACATTCATTTCTGCTGTTATTTCACGCAGTGTTGCTTGTCTGTTAGCACCGAGTACTCGAAACAGACGTCGCTGTTCTCGGTCATTAATCGAAAGCCGTCGGCCACTGTGTTGTTCGTGGTGAGAGGTAATGTCTCAGATTTGGTATTCTCGGCACACTCTTGACATTGAGGATCTCGGAAAATTGAATTTGCTAACGATATCCGAAATTGAATGTCCCACGCTTCTAGCTCCAACTACTACTGCGCGTTGAAAATCTATTATTACCGTCGTACAGCCACAATTACCTCGGAAATCTTTTTACAAAAATCACCTGAGTACAAATGACAGTACCGCCAACGCACTGCCCATTTATATCTTGTGTACGCGATACAACCGCCATCCATTGACTTTTGTCACCTCGGTGTGTATTAAAGGTTTCTTTTTTCATTCTACGCATATATAAAGAATAGGAAAATAATTAGTGTTGAGGGCATGCTGAAAATTTCTGCATTTGTATTACATGCTACAAAAGCAAAATGAGCTTCACTGCAAAATTAAATGTAGCTAAAGCTTCACAGACAAACGGAAACGAAACGAAGTCAAAATTAGTGTAAGGAGGGCTGAACGGATTCGGAAGTAAAACTCTAACTACCAACTTGACAGAAAATGCTAAGACGTTTTCGTATTAGGATAAATCAGTAAACGGATCGAAGCTATCTGCCTAGACAATCTGTGACCATAATGGCACTGAAACACAGGATGACGCAGGACGTGTTATAGGCCCTCTATTATTCCTGACCTATATTAACGACATAGGAGACAATCTGAGTAGCCGTCTTAGATTGTTTGCAGATGCGTCTTGTAAAGTCATCAGACAATCAAAACGACTTGCAAAATGATTTAGATATCTGTATGGTGCGAAAAGTGGCAATTGACCCTGAATAAAGAAAAGTGCGAAGTTATTCACATGAGTACTAAAAGAAATCAGCTAAATTTCGATTACGCGATAAGTCACACAAATCTGAGGGCTGTAAATTCAACTAAATACTTAGGGATTACAATTACAAATAACCTAAATTGGAACGATCACATAGGTAGTGTCGTGGGTAGAGCAAATCAAAGACTGCGATTCATTGGCAGAACACTCAGAAGGCGCAGCAGGTCTACTAAAGAGACTGCTTACACCAAGCTTGTCCGCCCTATTCTGGAGTATTGGTGTGCGGTGTGGGATCCGCATCAGCTGGGACTGACGGATGACGTCGAAAAAGTTCAGAGAAGGGTGGCTTGTTTTGTACTATCGCGAAAGAGGGGAGATAGTGCCACACACATGATACGTGAATTGGAGTGGCAATCATTAAAACAAAGACGTTTTTCGTTGCGACGCGATCTTCTCATGAAATTTCAATCACCAGTTTTCTCCTCCGATTGCGAAAACATTCTGTTGGCACCCACCTACATAGGGAGAAATGATCATCACGATAAAATAAGAGAAATCAGGGCTCGTACGGAAAAATTTAAGTGCTCGTTTTTCCCGCTTTCCGTTCGAGAGTGGAACGGTAGAAAGAAAGCATGAAGGTGGTTCATTGAACCCTCTGCCAGGCACTTTATTGTGAATAGCAGAGTAATCATGTAGATGTAGATGTAGAAATACTAAACGTCTTTTGCCAGAATGGTTTCATAGAGGAAGATCGAGGAAGATCCTCCTGTAAATAGGCGCAGAAATCGAAATAAATAATCAAAGTAAACAAAATCAACTGAAATCAGTCAGCAGAGCATTCTACACAGGCTATGAGAAAGATCTTGCCCCTCTTTTAGCTGCAGTGTACTGCAAGTCTCTAGAGGAGCGAAGCGTCCCTAATGATTGGCTTAAACCACAGGTCATTCCTGTTTTCAAAATGGATTGTCGAAAAGACGCACAAAACTATACGCATACATCTCTAACGTCGATCTGTTGTAGAATTTGGAACATGTTTTACGCTCGCATATTATGAGATTTCTGGAGATGGAAAATCTGTAGAGGAATCAACATGGATTCCTAAAACAATGATCGTGTGAAACCCAGCTCGGCCGGCCGTTGTGGCCGAGCGGTTCTAGGCGCGTCAGTCCGGAACCGCGCCGCTGCTGCGGTCGCAGGTTCGAATCCTGCCTCGGGCGTGGATGTGTGAGATGTCCTTAGGTTAGTTAGGTTTAAGTAGTTCTAAGTCTAGGGGACTGATGGCCTCAGATATTAAGTCCCATAGTGCTTAGTACCATTTGAACCATTTTTGAAACCCATCTCGCTCTTGTTTGTCCACGAGACCCGGAGAGCTAGGGGCACCCAGGAAGATGTCATGCTCCTTGACTTCCGTGTTTTATAGTTTCGCACTGCCGTCTAGTGAACAAAATATTATCTTACGGAATGTCATACCAACTGTGTGATTGGACTGAAGAGTTTCTAGCAAACAGAAGACAGTATATCACTGAAAGGAGAGGAGTCTTTAGACGTAAAAGTAACTCCGAGTGTTCCCCAATGTAGTGTTACACGACAGTTAGTTTTCATACTACAACAGTTTGTAAATGTTCTAGTTGCTAAAGTCAGAAGTTCCACGAGGCTTTTCGCGGATGGTGGTGCCGTATACAGAAAAGTCGCAACGGTTGAAAATTGTAGTGAATTGCGAGAAAACTTACGGAGGATGGACGCCTGCTGTAGGGAGTGAGAATTGACCCTCAACATAAACAAATATAACGTATTGCGAATGTATAGGCGGAAAGACCATTTATTATATGATCACACGATGGCAAAACAATCACTGGAAGCAATTACTTCCATAAAATATCTAGCAGCATGCGTACGGAGAGTAAGGCAGATGCTAGACTGAGATTTACTGGAAGATTCCTCAGGAAATGTAGTCCATAAACAAAGGAAGTAGCTTACATATCACTTGTTCGACCAGTACTAGAATATTGCTCGGCAGTATGGGATCAGTACCTGAGAGGATTTACGGAGGAAACAGAGAAGATCCAAAGAAGAACGGCACGTTTCAGTACAGATTCATTTCGTAAGCGCGAAGCCTGGCGGATTTGTGTCGAGGTCCGGTGAACTGGCCAGTCTGTGGATGGTTTTTAGGCGGTTTTCTATCTGCCTCGGCGAAAGCGGGCTGGTTCCCCTTATTCCGCCTCAGTTACACTATGTCGGCGATTGCTGCGCAAACAAGTTCTCCACGTACGCGTACACAACCATTACTCTACCACGCAAACATAGGGGTTACACTCGTCTGGTGTGAGACGTTCCCTGGGGGGTCCACCGGGGGCCGAATCGCACAGTAACCTTTGGTTCGGTGTGGGGCGGCGGAGGGGTGAAGTGGACCGCGATAGTCGTCGTGGGATTGTGGACCACTGCGGCTGCGGCGGGGACGGAGCCTCTCCGTCGTTTCTAGGTCCCCGGATAACATACACACATACATACATAGAGCAGTCGACCAGTATACTGCTTCCTCCTATATAAATCTCGCGAAAAGACCATGAAGAAAAAATTAGAGAAATTCGAGCCCAAACGGAAGCTTAAGAGCAATCGTTCGTCACGCGAACCATACACGACATTAGCAGATAAGGGGGTAGTATCGGTGTACACAAAGCACACTCCGTCACACACCGTTAGGTGGCTTTCCGAATACAGATGTAGATGTCAATTGTAGACAGTGTCAAACAGTCAGTTCTTCCACAGTCAATTGCTCTCTTGAGGAAGCAATAGTACATACTGTCGAAAGCTCTGATTTTCATATATAATTAATGCTGTAAATCCACTGAGAACATTTAATACAACAAATCCATCGCAAAAGACTTAGTGGTTGTACCATAACGAATTACTTACTCCAGATTATACTTGTAAAAGTTAACCAACATCTGTAGTTAGGGACAACCGTGTATACCTAAAATGGTTGAGACTTTCACGGCCGCTTGTTCACGCATTGCTGTTTGGCATGCTTCTCGGCATCTTTGGCCTAAGGCCGTCTGACTTTTCGCCAGCAGGAGTGGCTAGCACTGTTAAAGATTCGTCCTCCATAGCTGGTGACGGAACTGTGAATACCTCTGAGCGACTTGTTACTACTCTGATTTTATCATTAGATTTTGTACGGGAGCAGTATGGAGATGTGTGTAAAATACTAATAGATTCTGCCCCGAAAATCGGGATCTAAAAATGTTATATGTAGTTTGCTCGAAATATTAAACCTCTTCAAACTCCTGCCAGCTAAATTATTTCGTAATTTCTGTTAAACTCGTCGAAGTGCTATAGATCCACAGTGATAAAAATCCGATACACCTGAGTAAACTTCAGAGCAAGCAGTGCAAGTATTTTGTAAGATATCTCTGAGTGAAATAATAAAGTTCCCAGTATCCAATCGACAGATCAAAGCCTGGCCTTTGCTTCGCCTATAACCGAGCACTTGTGATCATCGCTCCATTTCATATACGCACACAATTTCACAACCATGTATTTGTGTGAAATCACTGATTTCAGTTGTGAGAACTTAAGTGTGAAACAGAATCTTAGCGAAAGACCTCTCACAGGACACAAAGAAATTCTGATTGTTTGTGAAGGCTGTTAGTGGCACAAAAGCTAGTGTCCGGACGGTCAGGTATGATACAGGAACTGACATTGAGGGTAGCAAAGCAAAAGCAGAAATGCTGAATTCCGTTTTAGAATGTTCCTTCACAAAGGAACCCTCTGCCAGGCACTTAAATGTGATTTGCAGAGTATCGATGTAGATGTAGATGAAAGGTAAGTCCTGGAGTGCTGTTCCACTTTAATCCTCGCAAAACTGCAAATATGAGTAATATAGATATTAGTGCAGTGGCGCTAAAAAACATCTGAAAACACTAAAATCGAACAAAGCTCCAGAATTCGAAGGAATCCCAGTCAGATTCCATACAGCATCTGCGGCCGAATGATCACCTCTTTTAAACGTAATGTGTCGTAGATCCCTAGAACAATAAACCGTAGACCCCTAGAACCAATAAACGGTGTCCATTAGTTGGAAGAAAGCATAGATCACGCCCGCCTACAAGAAGTGATGAACAGTCCGCTACCATTGACATCCAACTGCTGTAGAGTCTGAAAAAGTAATCTAAGCTCACGTCAACCAGCATGGATTCCGGAAACATAGCTCATTGAAACTCACACTTTTCTCACTTGACACACGTAAAGCCCTGAAAAAAGGCAGTAAGATGGATGCAATATTTCTGAACTTGCGAGATGTATTTTACTTGGTGCCACAGCAACGCTTATTACAAAAATACAGTCAAGTGGGGCATAAAATGAAATTTCTGACTGGATTGAGGTTTCCTTAGTCAATGAAAATGTTGGTATGAAAACTGCAGCGTTTACTAGGCGTCTAGACATGGTCATGTTGGAGGTGGTATAGCACTTAGCAAGCCCCATCAGTCAAACAAATTAGTAACAGCTTGCACTGTACGTGTTTGAGCACTGTCTTGCAAAATGATGGTCAGGTCCTGCAGAAAGTGCCATCACTTCTGTCTCTGTTGTTGTTGTTGTGGTCTTCAGTCCTGAGACTGGTTTGATGCAGCTCTCCATGCTACTCTATCCTGTGCAAGCTTCTTCATCTCCCAGTACCTACTGCAACCTACATCCTTCTGAATCTGCTTAGTGTATTGATCTCTTGGTCTCCCTCTACGATTTTTACCCTCCACGCTGCCCTCCAGTACTAAATTTGTGATCCCTCGATGCCTCAAAACATGTCCTACCAACCGATCCCTTCTTCTAGTCAAGTTGTGCCACAAACTTCTCTTCTCCCCAATCCAATTCAATACCTCCTCATTAGTTACGTGATCTACCCACCTTATCTTCAGCATTCTTCTGTAGCACCACATTTCGAAAGCTTCTATTCTCTTCTTGTCCAAACTGGTTATCGTCCATGTTTCACTTCCATACATGGCTACACTCCACACAAATACTTTCAGAAACGACTTCCTGACACTTAAATCTATACTCGATGTTAACAAATTTCTCTTCTTCAGAAACGATTTCCTTGCCATTGCCAGTCTACATTTTATATCCTCTCTACTTCGACCATCATCAGTTATTTTACTCCCTAAATAGCAAAACTCCTTTACTACTTTAAGTGTCTCATTTCCTAATCTAATCCCCTCAGCATCACCCGATTTAATTTGACTACATTCCATTATCCTCGTTTTGCTTTTGTTGATGTTCATCTTATATCCTCCTTTCAAGACACTGTCCATTCCGTTCAACTGCTCTTCCAAGTCCTTTGCTGTCTCTGACAGAATTACAATGTCATCGGCGAACCTCAAAGTTTTTACTTCTTCTCCATGAATTTTAATACCTACTCCGAATTTTTCTTTTGTTTCCTTTACTGCTTGCTCAATATACAGATTGAATAACATCGGGGAGAGGCTACAACCCTGTCTCACTCCTTTCCCAACCACTGCTTCCCTTTCATGCCCCTCGACTCTTATAACTGCCCTCTGGTTTCTGTACAAATCGTAAATAGCCTTTCGCTCCCTGTATTTTACCCCTGCCACCTTCAGAATTTGAAAGAGAGTATTCCAGTTAACGTTGTCAAAAGCTTTCTCTAAGTCTACAAATGCTAGAAACGTAGGTTTGCCTTTTCTTAATCTTTCTTCTAAGATAAGTCGTAAGGTTAGTATTGCCTCACGTGTTCCAACATTTCTACGGAATCCAAACTGATCTTCCCCGAGGTCCGCTTCTACCAGTTTTTCCATTCGTCTGTAAAGAATTCGCGTTAGTATTTTGCAGCTGTGACTTATTAAACTGATAGTTCGGTAATTTTCACATCTGTCAACACCTGCTTTCTGTGGTATTGGAATTATTATATTCTTCTTGAAGTCTGTGGGTATTTCGCCTGTCTCATACATCTTGCTCACCAGATGGTAGAGTTTTGTCATGACTGGCTCTCCCAAGGCCATCAGTAGTTCTAATGGAATGTTGTCTACTCCCGGGGCCTTGTTTCGACTCAGGTCTTTCAGTGCTCTGTCAAACTCTACACGCAGTATCGTATCTCCCATTTCGTCTTCATCTACATCCTCTTCCATTTCCATAATATTGTCCTCAAGTACATCGCCCTTGTATAAACCCTCTATATACTCCTTCCACCTTTCTGCCTTCCCTTCTTTGCTTAGAACTGGGTTTCCATCTGAGCTCTTGATGCTCGTACAAGTGGTTCTCTTCTCTCCAAAGGTCTCTTTAATTTTCCTGTAGGCAGTATCTATCTTACCCCTAGTGAGACAAGCCTCTACATCCTTACATTTGTCCTCTAGCCATTTTGCACTTTCTGTCGATCTCATTTTTGAGACGTTTGTATTAATTTTTGCCTGCTTCATTTACTGCATTTTTATATTTTCTCCTTTCATCAATTAAATTCAACATTTCTTCTGTTACCCAAGGATTTCTATTAGCCCTCGTCTTTTTACCTACTTGATCCTCTGCTGCCTTCACTACTTCATCCCTCAGAGCTACCCATTCTTCTTCTACTGTATTTCTTTCCCCCATTCCTGTCAATTGTTCCGTTATGCTCTCCCTGAAACTCTTTACAACCTCTGGTTCTTTCAGTTTATCCAGGTCCCATCTCCTTAAATTCCCACCTTTTTGCAGTTTCTTCAGTTTCAATCTGCAGTTCATAACCAATAGATTGTGGTCAGAATCCACATCTGCCCCTGGAAATGTCTTGCAACATAAAACCTGGTTCCTAAATCTCTGTCTTACCATTATATAATTTAGCTGAAACCTGTCAGTATCTCCAGGCTTCTTCCATGTATACAGCCTTCTTTTATGATTCTTGAACCAAGTGTTAGCTATGATTAAGTTGTGCTCTGTGCAAAATTCTACCAGGCGGATTCCTCTTTCATTTCTTAGCCCCAATCCATATTCACCTACTATGTTTCCTTCTCTCCCTTTTCCTACTGACGAATTCCAGTCACCCATGACTATTAAATTTTCGTCTCCCTTCACTACCTGAATAATTTCTTTTATCTCGTCATACATTTCATCAATTTCTTCATCATCTGCAGAGCTAGTTGGCATATAAACTTGTACTACTGTAGTAGGCATGGGCTTTGTGTCTATCTTGGCCACAATAATGCGTTCACTATGCTGTTTGTAGTAGCTAACCCGCACTCCTATTTTTTTATTCATTATTAAACCTACTCCTGCATTACCCCTATTTGATTTTGTATTTATAACCCTGTAATCACCTGACCAAAAGTCTTGTTCCTCCTGCCACCGAACTTCACTAATTCCCACTATATCTAACTTTAACCTATCCATTTCCATTTTTAAATTTTCTAACCTACCTGCCCGATTAAGGGATCTGATATTCCACGCTCCGATCCGTAGAATGCCAGTTTTCTTTCTCCTGATAACGACTTCCTCTTGATTAGTCCCCGCCCGGAGATCCGAATGGGGGACTATTTTACCTCCGGAATATTTTACCCAAGAGGACGCCATCATCATTTAATCATACAGTAAAGCTGCATGTTCTCGGGAAAAATTACGGCTGTAGTTTCCCCTTGCTTTCAGCCGTTCGCAGTACCAGCACAGCAAGGCCGTTTTGGTTAATGTTACAAGGCCAGATCAGTCAATCATCCAGACTGTTGCCCCTGCAACTACTGAAAAGGCTGCTGCCCCTCTTCAGGAACCACATGTTTGTCTGGCCTCTCAACAGATACCCCTCCGTTGTGGTTGCACCTACGGCACGGCCATCTGTATCGCTGAGGCACGCAAGCCTCCCCACCAACGACAAGGTCCATGGTTCATGGGGGAAGACTTCTGTCTCTATGCTGTTCATTTCTGGAACACAACCTACGACCAGCTTAGACACAGAAGTCATGACACTTTCTGCAGGACCTGACCATCATTATACAGGACAATGTTCAAGCACGTACAGTGCAAGCTGTTACTGATTTGTTTGACTGATGGGGCTGCTAAGTGCTATACCATCTACTGCACTCCCCTGACTTAAGCCCTCACAAGTTCAACTCAATTTCTAAACTGAAAGAAACACTTCACGGCATTCTCTTCAGAACTGCTACTAATTCAACGGACAATAGACCGCGCCGCTAGAACTGTCAACACACTGGCACTGCTAAGAGTATCCTACGACTTCCACATCGCAGGAAACGGGTTAAACACAATGCTGGTAACTACTTTGAAGGTCATATATATATAAATAGGGGGTGGTCCATTGATAGTGACTGGAACAAATATCTCACGAAATAAGTACCAAACGAAAAAACTACAAAGAACGAAACTCATCTAGCTTGAAGGGGGAAACCAGATGGCGCTATGGTTGGCCCGCTAGATGGCGCTGCCATAGGTCAACGGATATCAACTGCGTTTTTTAAAATAGGAACCCCCATTTTTATTACATATTCGTGTAGTACGTAAAGAAATATGAATGTTTTAGTTGGACCACTTTTTCGCTTTGTGATAGATGGTGCTGTAATAGTCACAAACATACGCCTCACAATTTTAGACGAGCAGTTGGTAACAGGTAGGTTTTTTAAATTAAAATACAGAACGTAGGTACGTTTGAACATTTTATTTCGGGTGTTCCAATGTGATACATGTACCTTTGTGAACTTATCATTTCTGAGAACGCATGCTGTTACAACGTGCGTACCTGTAAATACCACATTAATGCAATAAATACTCAAAATTATGTCCGTCAACCTCAAAGCATTTGGCAATACGTGTAACGACATTCCTCTCAACAGCGAGTACTTCGCCTTCCGTAATGTTCGCACATGCATTGAGAATGTGCTGACGCATGTTGTCAGGCGTTGTCGGTGGATCACGATAGCAAATATCCTTCAAATTTCCCCACAGAAAGAAATCCGGGGACGTCACATCCGGTGAACGTGCGGGCCATGGTATGGTGCTTCGACGACCAATCCACCTGTCATGAAATATGCTATTGAGTACCGCTTCAAACGCACGAGAGCTATGTGCCGGACTTCCATCATGTTGGAAGCACATCGCCATTCTGTCATGCAGTGAAACATCTTGTAGTAACATCGGTAGAACATTACGTAGGAAATCGGCATACATTGCACCATTTAGATTACCATCGATAAAATGGGGGCCAATTATCCTTCCTCCCATAATGCCGCACCATACATTAACCCGCCAAGGTCGCTGATGTTCCACTTGTCGCAGCCATCGTGGATTTTCCGTTGCCCAATATTGCATATTATGCCGGTTTACGTTACCTCTGTTGGTGGATGACGCTTCATCGCTAAATAGAACGCGTGCAAAAAATGTGTCATCGTTCCGTAATTTCTCTTGTGCCCAGTGGCAGAACTGTACACGACGTTCAAAAACGTCGCCATGCAATTCCTGGTGCATAGAAATCAGGTACGGGTGCAATCGATGTTGATGTAGCATTCTCAACACCGACGTTTTTGAGATTCGCGATTCTCGCGCAATTTGTCTGCTACTGGTGTGCGGATTAGCCGCGACAGCAGCTAAAACACCTATTTGGGCATCATCATTTGTTGCAGGTCGTGGTTGACGTTTCACATGTGGCTGAACACTTCCTGTGTCCTTAAATGACGTAACTATCCGGCGAACAGTCCGGACACTTGCATGATGTCGTCCAGGATACCGAGCAGCATACACAGCAGACGCCCGTTGGGCATTTTGATCACAATAGCCATACATCAACACGACATCGACCTTTTCCGCAATAGGTAAACTTTAACACGGGTAATGTATCGCGAAGCAAATACCGCCCGCACTGGCGGAATGTTACGTGATACCACGTACTTATATGTTTGGTTCAAATGGCTCTGAGCACTATGGGACTCAACATCTTAGGTCATAAGTCCCCTAGAACTTAGAACTACTTAAACCTAACTAACCTAAGGACATCACACACACCCATGCCCGAGGCAGGATTCGAACCTGCGACCGCAGCAGTCCCGCGGTTCCGGACTGCAGCGCCAGAACCGCTAGACCACCGCGGCCGGCACTTATATGTTTGTGACTATTACAGCGCCATCTATCACAAAGCGAAAAAAGTGGTCCAACTAAAACGTTCATATTTCTTTACGTACTACACGAATATGTAATAAAGAATGGGGGTTCCTGTTTTAAAAAACGCAGTTGATATCGGTTTGACCTGTGGCAGCGCCATCTAGCGGGCCAACCATAGCGCCATCTGGTTTCCTCCTTCAATCTAGACGAGTTTCGTTCTTTGTAGTTTTTTCGTTTGATGCTTATTTCGTGAAATATTTGGTCATGTCACTATCAATGGACCACCCTGTATATATAGCACATTTTTAATTTCCATGTTTCTTTTTTATCATTTTTCATAAACAAGTAATATATTTCATCGTGAAACAGTTTTAAAAGGCTCATATTCTGATTAAAACTAAAGTCGTTCTTCGTTTTGGAGTGATAGTTTTATAATCAAAGAAATGAAATTTGTTTTCCCTTCATGAGAAATAAATGTTCTTCACTTGCATTAGAACAAGGGACTTCATTTACATCGGATAAGAGCTTAGAAGAAAGATAATGGGAAAAAATATCGTTTCATAGATAAGGATGATAACTGCATGACGTGAAAAGGAATTACATGTAGTAGATTAAGATATTAAAAAATGGGAAAACCTGTAAAACATTAACTACTTGCTTCTAGTCTAGAGCTTCAGTACTTTGTCACAGCGCGTACCGTATGATTGCTGAATTCTACATTTCTGAGCCACCGGGGACGCGGCGCGTTATCTTTGCTAGAGCCATCGACATCAGTCGCACCCCAGAGAGATAAGTTGGGACCGTTATTGTTGATGTTTTATATTAATGACCTGCTAGAAAACATTGATACTAACCTCAGACCTTTCTTCTTCTTCTTTTTCTTCTCCTTCTCTCTCTCTCTCTCTCTTTTTTTTTTTTTTTTTTTTTTTTTTTTTTTTTTTTTTTTTTGACGATGCAGCCACATCTTGATTTCAAAGAGGTGCAAAGATTGGCAGCTAGTTTTGAAGTACAAATTTTTATTTAACAAAAAGCAAAAATAAATACAATATGATTCCTACGACGACTGTGCCAATGAGTCGCAGTTGAAATCAGTCAACTCATATAAATACCAGTGTGTGAAAATTTGGTGGGTTGTGAGATAGAATGACCGAAAGGATGAATCGTAGATAAAGCAGGTGGCCGAATTCGATTCATGGCGAAATACTTCGAAAATACAGTCCGTTTACAAAGGAGATTGCTAGCAAAAACTTCGTGCTAGCAGTCCTGCAATATTACTTAAGTGTGTGAGATGCACACCAAGTAACACTAACCGGGGTATTAAACTTACCAAAAGACAAGCAGCGCGAATTGTCACCGGTTTGTTTGGGCCATGGGAGAGCGTCACGGAAACACCGGAAAAACTAACTGGCAGACGCTTGAACATGGAATTCCATGATATGGCTGCCCAAAACATCACAGTATCCCCGCCATGTTTCACACTTGGGACGCAAACTCGGCCTGTTGTTGGAAACATTGTGAAATGAGACTCACCCGACCAAGTGACATTCTTCCATTGCACCATAGTCCAGATTTTATGGCTTCCATACCACGTTTTCCTATTACGGGCATTTCCAGCTCGCCCTGAAGTTCCCGGTTTATGGAGACCCCTGCGTGTAGTTATGGTGCTGACGGGGTTCGCGAGTTCGACATTCAGTTCTGCGACTTTTTCAGCTGTCGTCCTCTTATTTCTCGCCGCGCGGGATTAGCCGAGCTGTCTGAAGCGCTGCAGTCGTGGACTGTGCGGCCGGTCCCGGCAGAGGTTCGAGTCCTCCCTCGGGCATGGGTGTGGGTTTGTCCTTACAAGGGAACCTCCCCATCGCACCCCCCTCAGATTTAGCTATAAGTTGGAACAGTGGATAGGCCTTGAAAAACTGAACACAGATCAATCGAGAAAACAGGAAGAAGTTGTGTGGAACTATGAAAAAAATTAGCAAAATATACGAACTGAGTAGTCCACGTGCAACATATGCAACTTCAAGGGTGACATGCATCCAGGAGTGCCGTGGTCTTGTGGTTAGCGTGACTAGCTGCGGAACAAGAGGACCACGGTTCAAATCCTCCCCCGAGTGAAAAATTTACTTCCTTTATTTTCGCAAAGTTATGATCTGTCCGTTCGTTCATTGACGTCTCTGTTCACTGTAATAAGTTTAGTTTCTGTGTTTTGCGACCGCACCGCAAAACCGTGCGATTAGTAGACGAAATGACGTGCCTCTCCAATGGGAACTGAAAACATTTCATCGCAAGGTCATAGATCAACCGATTCCTCCACAGGAAAACAAGTCTGATATATTCTATACGATACTGTTGACGGCATGTGCGTCACATGACAGTAATATGTTGTCGACCCACCTAACTTGCACGCTTGGCGAATGGGTAAAAAGATTCTTCTACCTTACCCGATTTAGGTTTTCTTGTGGATGTGATTATCACTCCCAAAAAAGTGATCGCATCGGACGGACAGATAATAATTGTCTGAAAACAAAAAATTAAAATTTTCAGCCACGAGAAGACTTGAACCGTGGACCTCTTAGTCCGCAGCTAATCACACTAACCACAAGACCACGGCACTCCTGGCTACATGTTACCCTTGACGTTGCATATGTTGCACGTGGACTACTCAGTTCGTATATTTTGCTAATTTTTTTCGTAGTTCCACACAACTTCTTCCTGTTTTCTCGATTGATCTGTGTTCAGTTTTTCAAGGCCTATCCACTTGCCAACTTATAACTAAATCTGAGGGGGGTGCGATGGGGAGGTTCCCTTGTTAGAATAATTTAGGCCGGCCGCGGTGGTCGTGCGGTTCTAGGCGCTCCAGTCCGGAGCCGCGCTGCCGCTACGGTCGCAGGTTCGAATCCTGCCTCGGGCATGGATGTGTGTGATGTCCTTAGGTTAGTTAGGTTTAAGTAGTTCTAAGTTCTAGGGGACTGATGACCACAGCAGTTGAGTCCCATAGTGCTCAGAGCCATTTGAGCCATTTGAACCAAGAATAATTTAGGTTAAGTAGTGTGTAAGCTTAGGGACTGATGACCTTAGCAGTTAAGTCCCATAAGATTTCATACACATCTGAACATTTTTCTTATTTCTCGTCACAATCCTCTTCAATGACCGTCCGTTGCGATCACTCAACACACAGTTTCGTGTGTTGTGACTTAGCGGATGACGTTTTTCCGCTTTCCCCGCATGTGGTATGAATTCTCCATACTCTTGAAACTACACTTCGGTTCCCTTCGTTACGGAGACATCCACCATGCGATCACCAGCAATCTGCGCACGTTCGAATTCACTTAGCCCCCACGTAATGCACTCACAACTACACGGAACACTGTTTTGTCCACGACTGAAGCTGGCGCTACAGACTTGGCAAGCATCAGCATTCATGTTGAAACATGTGTTCCTCGCAGTGTTTTCATGTTTTTGTCCAACCACTGTACTTACGAAATTTTCAGAATGAACATTAAATGAAGAACCTCGCTGCAGTCCCCTACGCACCATTACCGCTGAGACTGTGAATACAGTTTTAGACTACATCTACATACACAGTATACAATCCGCAGGGCGCCTTACAGTGTGCGGCGGAGGGTAGTTCTGATATCACTATCTTCACCCCATCACGATCCTCGACAGAGCTCCATATCGCAACCTAATTTCTCTGATTTTCTCGTCTTGATCATTTCGTGAGACGTACGTAGGAAGAAGTAATACGCTGCCCTCTTTTCTTAGAACGAACGCTCTCAAAACTTCAACAATAAGCCTCTCCGTGACGCACATCGCGCGCTATTCTTCGCGCTATCTATACGTGAGTGGAACGGAAGAAAACTTAACACGAGGTACTGTGGGAAGTGCCCTCTGTCAGATACTTCATAGTAGTTTGCAGAGTGTAAATTTAGATGCAGACAAAAATACATACTTTTACATTTTTTTCACCTTAGGAACCTGTTACCAATGTTTGCACAAGGCGCATACTTTTACGATATATGACTGAATATTACAGGCATTTTTATCGAATAATACCTTGTCATAGACAAACATGACATCCGCGAAATACCTAAAATTATGACTAATTATATCCGGAATAGCAATAATATATTGAAACATTATCGGTAGCGTCTTATCGCATTTCCTTGCCATGTTACCGAAAATGTTTCTTACATCTTCGCCGATATCTCAGTTTACGACAGAAAGCTCTTAGTGAATGTTCACCAGTTAACCTGCGAGTGTTCATCACGAAATAATGGTTGAGCAGGCGTCTCTCGCCACTCGTATGGTACTTTGTGACTGCAAGTCATTGTATTGTCAGCAGCAGATCTTCCAAAAGTGTACACTCCCTTGATGCTATGCCTTGCTAAGCGAAGAATGGTGCAGACGCGCCTATAGAGATGGTGTTGTCAAAATCGAGGGAAATTTTATCCATATTCTAACAGCTAACCTCACAGGCATGTAAAGATGGCCAGTATCCTTAACAATAAGTCGAAAAACCGCTCTTCGCATTATCCGATTCCAAATCAGAGCTTACTCATCTGAAGCGTTTATGCAACGAGAGAGGTAATTACTTCGCTCTGTACGACATGTAGGAACTGCTAAGATGAGACTTCTGGATAAAGGCGGAGTGCGGCATTACGGGAAATATAGTGGTAGATAAGGAGGGCACAAGACTGACAAATTACTCAGTGTGGAATTCTAGCTGGCGACTTCCTGCAGTGGGTTGGAGCTTCCGCTAGGATAGTGCGGAACGAAGGTTGGCGCGAGCGCTCCGGAATCCGTAAGTAGGGGAGGACCTTACACATAAACACAGCCTTCGCCGCCAATGAGTCACTGGTATGTCATCTGCCGATGTTCAACGAGCTTCAGAACCAGCGTCGAACGCCTGATCGTCAATCGCGGCTGCTTCAAGAAATATCTGCAGCGCATATACACTCCTGGAAATTGAAATAAGAACACCGTGAATTCATTGTCCCAGGAAGGGGAAACTTTATTGACACATTCCTGGGGTCAGATACATCACATGATCACACTGACAGAACCACAGGCACATAGACACAGGCAACAGAGCATGCACAATGTCGGCACTAGTACTGTGTATATCCACCTTTCGCAGCAATGCAGGCTGCTATTCTCCCATGGAGACGATCGTAGATATGCTGCATGTAGTCCTGTGGAACGGCTTGCCATGCCATTTCCACCTGGCGCCTCAGTTGGACCAGCGTTCGTGCTGGACGTGCAGACCGCGTGAGACGACGCTTCATCCAGTCCCAAACATGCTCAATGGGGGACAGATCCGGAGATCTTGCTGGCCAGGGTAGTTGACTTACACCTTCTAGAGCACGTTGGGTGGCACGGGATACATGCGGACGTGCATTGCCCTGTTGGAACAGCAAGTTCCCTTGCCGGTCTAGGAATGGTAGAACGATGGGTTCGATGACGGTTTGGATGTACCGTGCACTATTCAGTGTCCCCTCGACGATCACCAGTGGTGTACGGCCAGTGTAGGAGATCGCTCCCACACCATGATGCCGGGTGTTGGCCCTGTGTGCCTCGGTCGTATGCAGTCCTGATTGTGGCGCTCACCTGCACGGCGCCAAACACGCATACGACCATCATTGGCACCAAGGCAGAAGCGACTCTCATCGCTGAAGACGACACGTCTCCATTCGTCCCTCCATTCACGCCTGTCGCGACACCACTGGAGGCGGGCTGCACGATGTTGGGGCGTGAGCGGAAGACGGCCTAACGGTGTGCGGGACCGTAGCCCAGCTTCATGGAGACGGTTGCGAATGGTCCTCGCCGATACCCCAGGAGCAACAGTGTCCCTAATTTGCTGGGAAGTGGCGGTGCGGTCCCCTACGGCACTGCGTAGGATCCTACGGTCTTGGCGTGCATCCGTGCGTCGCTGCGGTCCGGTCCCAGGTCGACGGGCACGTGCACCTTCCGCCGACCACTGGCGACAACATCGATGTACTGTGGAGACCTCACGCCCCACGTGTTGAGCAATTCGGCGGTACGTCCACCCGGCCTCCCGCATGCCCACTATACGCCCTCGCTCAAAGTCCGTCAATTGCACATACGGTTCACGTCCACGCTGTCGCGGCATGCTACCAGTGTTAAAGACTGCGATGGAGCTCCGTATGCCACGGCAAAATGGCCATTCGACGGCCAACACCTCGGTTCCTGGTGTGTCCGCTGTGCCGTGCGTGTGATCATTGCTTGTACAGCCCTCTCGCAGTGTCCGGAGCAAGTATGGTGGGTCTGACACACCGGTGTCAATGTGTTCTTTTTTCCATTTCCAAGAGTGTATGTAGCTTGTACCTCCTGAGAGACGTCAAGTGCACTTTCTGTGGTGTTTCCTCAGATATCAGTGTAGTTGAATCAGCCCCAACAAATTTCGCCCTGGTTTGCAGCGACTGCTACCACCATGCACCAGCGCTGCTTATTCGCTGGTGGAGTATCGGTTATTCTTCGTGTTTTACTGTCCCAGTTAATACAAGAAAAAATGGTTCAAATGGCTCTGAGCACTATGGGACTCAACTGCTGAGGTCATTAGTCCCCTAGAACTTAGAACTAGTTAAACCTAACTAACCTAAGGACATCACAAACATCCATGCCCGAGGCAGGATTCGAACCTGCGACCGTAGCGGTCTTGCGGTTCTAGACTGCAGCGCCTTAATACAAGATTACAAGAGTGAAATTGCAGATATCTGCCGAAATATCAGAGATAATAATGAGGTTTCGAAAAACCACGAACCAAGAAGGGACTGTCGGTCAAGTGAGTCATATGCTTTCTTGAAATCGACGAAAGTGCAGAAGGTTGGGCTGTTTCGGATTAGAACCATTCCTACTACGAAAGAGAAAGCTTAAACCGAACCCTCACAGAAACTAAACGACAAGGAACTGTTATATCAGTTGGTGAGCATTAAGACAAACAACTATGAACCAATAAAGGACATGGAGAAGGGAGATGGTAATATCACTCGGAATGACACAGAAATGAGAAATAACATGACACAGTATTTTGTAAATAAATGGTAAAAGTTCAACTACCAAACTGGAGGAGTCAAAAAGGGAGGAAATTATTCAAGATGCTGGGCCTCCCGCTAGCAAAAACAGAAACAGGAATGAAGCCATGGTAACAGGCATAGATGAGGTAAGCGCCAAGAAGATCACGGCAGTTAGAGTGCAAAGATTTCAATATTAGTCCTAAGCACGATGTGGGAAAAAGGAAAATTTCTCTGCGATTGGGATGAAGATGTTACGTTTCCTCTGTTTACGAAATAAGACAGATGGAAACCCAGCAACTACAGGGGCATTACTCTGCTATCTCATAGTCTCAAGAGAATGGAACGGATATTATCTCTGCTGCTCCTCTGTGAAAGAAGCGGCAAGTGACATAAAAATCCTAGGTCCGACTGGGGATCAAATCGCAAGCTCTGAACCCGTAATCGGACAGTTTTCTGTTGAACCACCGAGTCACACTTGACAACTAAATACCCGCCAAATGATCACTTAATAACTAAGTACCCGCCAAATGATCTCTTTTGATATACATGCAACCAATAATCGATGGACAATGCGTAACTGTACAGTGTACGGGGTAATATTGAAATTAACGACCAGGATTTTTTTAAGGAACGCTTTTAAGAGAAAGAACTTTCACCACAATCTGCAGATTGTATGCACTTATGACATCATTAACACATCGTTAGCATCTACGGCAGTGGTTCCCAACTTTTCTCAGACCAGTAACCTTGAGTGTATCTAGAGATTAGCTAGTACCCCCCCCCCCCCCCCCCCCACACACACACACCACAATCATCAAAATTATCAACTACGAGGGCTTTTATTTTTAAAATGACATAGGATAAACGATATTTCGTTTTTGTAGCTGTTTTATTAAACAGTGAATTAATGAGTCAGTGAGACAGTGGTCCTACTTATTTGCAGTAACATTTTTTTTATAGAGTGATGAAGAAATTCTCAGTGCATCAAGAGTGCTGCCCACATCTCCTTCTCAGAAAAGAAAGCCAACTATCCACCTTGAGGGAAGACACGTGTTACGAAACATGCCTTTCTGCACCGCTCCTCTTCCCTAACGACACTTCCTTCATCCACAGAATGCACCCCAACTTAAAGTCAACTAAGTTAAAATGTGCATACTATACGTATTATCTGCAAATCACTTGACTGCTGGACTTCTTACTTCTGAAATGACAGAAACTGGAAGCCAGTGGGTAGTTACTGTTATTTTGTGCTGTCAATTAGTTCGCTTATGTGTTGCGAAATGAATATGGTTCAAATGGCTCTGAGCACTATGGGACTTAACTTCTGAGGTCATCAGTCCCCTAGAACTACTTAAACCTAACTAACCTAAGGACATCACACACATCCATGCCCGAGGCAGGATTCCAACCTGCGACCGTAGCGGTCGCGCGGCTCCAGACTGTAGCGCCTAGAACCGCTCGGCTATCACGGCCTACACAGTACGGAGAACTCATTTTCATAAGATATTTAAGCATTTGTGATGTACATGTCTCGGTTTTACGGTGATAGATCCATGGTATAAAGTACAAACTAGACTGTTGTGACAGGAGTCATGGGATAGCGATATGCACATATACATATGGCAGTAATATCGCGTACACAGGGTATAACAGGGTAGTGCTTTGGCGGAGCTGTCATTTGTACTCAGGTGATTCATGTTGAAAGATTACAGACGGGAATTAACAGACTTTGAACACGGAATAGTAGTTGGAGCTAGACGCATAGGTCAGTCATTTCGGAAATCTTTAGGGAATTCAATATTCCGTTATCCGCAGTGTCAAGAATGTGTCGAGAATACCGAGTTTCAGGCATTACCTCTCACCATAGCCAACGCAGTGGCCAACAGCCTTCACTTAACGACCGAGAGCAGCAGCGTTCTCGAAGAGCTGTCAGTAGTAACAGACAAGCAACACTACTTGAAATAACCGCAGAAATCAATGTGGGACGTACGTATCTGCTAGGATAGTGCGGCAACATTCGGCGTCAGTGGTCTATGGCAGCAGATGACCGAAGGGATTGCCTTTGCTAACAGCACGACATCGCCTGCAGCGCCTCTCCTGGGCTCGTGATCATATCGGTTGGATCCTAGACGATTGGAAGACCTTGACTTGGAGAGATGAGTCCCGATTTCAGTTGGTAAGAGCTGATTGTAGGGTTCAAGTGTGACGCAGACCCTACAAAGCCATGGACCCAAGTTGTCAACAAGGCACGATGCAAGCTTGTGATGGCTCCGTAATTGTGTGGGCTGTGTTTATATGGAGTGGACTGGTTCCTCTGGTCCAACTGAACCATCATTGACACGAAATGGTTATCTTCGGCTACTTTGCAACCATTCGTGAACTTCAAGTTGCCATGACAATGCGCCATTTCAAAGGAGTCACAATTGTTCGTGACTGACTTGTAGAACATTCTGGATAATTCGAGCGAATAATTTTTCCACCCAGCCCGTCCGACAGGAGTCCCATCGAACATTTATGGGACACAATCGAGAGACCAGTTCGTGCACAAAATCCTGCACCGGCAACACTGTCGCAATTATGGACGGCTATAGAGGCAGCATGGCTCAATATTTCTGCATGTGACTTACAACGATTTACTGAGTCCATGCCATGCCGTGATGTCGTGCTGCAGAACTATGCCGGGCAAAGGTGGTCCGACACGATTATAGGTGGTACCCCATGAATTTCGTCACCTCAGTTTATGTGTGTAGGTGTGTAGTTGGTGGACTACGTGAGGAAGACGTCGTTCATATATTCGTTTCAAGAGCTGTAACCTCCATCACGAAGTGTCACACGTTATTGCTAGTTTTTGAAAGAAAAACGTAATTATTGGTGACCTTTGTACTTAATATTACAATCTTATGAAATAACGATAATAGTTATGATCGTTTGAAAATAATTTAGTTTTGTGATTTAAACGCAATCGAAGCCGTTTGTTTTTAAGCCTCAGAAAATGTCGTTATACCCCTCAGGAGGCAATTATCTCCAGCTTGGGAACTAATGGTATATAACGTGACCAGCGCCAGTAGTCAAGAAAACACCGATTGTGTAAGTTCGTTTCTGCGTCGTATTGACCTTGAATTCCTTGTTTGTTAAAGAAGCGATCACTGGTACCGAAATCAAAACTCTCCTACCTTAAAAGAAGAGAGCCACATCGCACTGAAGTTGGGGAATAAAAGCTAAGGACACAATTGACCCCGGCGGCCGTCCGTAATCGGCAGGTCACTGCCAGAAATTGTGGGTCCTGGTCTGGCCTTTCTGCTACAGCAGGCGATTTGGAATCAATTCCTTCTTCCTGAGAGTCACGGAGGTGATATAAAAATTGTATGAGGCAGCAGATGATCCCCACGCCTTACAGTATTACGACGTGTGCAACAGTCTTAGGTTCACAGTCCTCGATCATCCTCCATACAGTCCCGACTTGACCCCATCCGGTTATTATCTGTTTCTAGGACTTAAAGAACACCTTCAAAGACTTCACTTTGATAGTGATGAAGCGATGCAAGCAGAGATGAGGTTGCGGCTCCGTCAACAAAGTCAAACTTTCTACAACGACGGTATCAACAAACTGGTCTCCCGTTTGGAGAAATGTGCTCATCGCCAGTGTCACTATGTTGAGATGAGAAATAAATATGTATACGTGAAGAAGAAAGGTGTAAAATGCTATTAAAGTTTAAAAAAAAAAGCTTCAAGGGTTCTCATATAAAAAATTCGGAGGCATTAGTTTTCAGCACGCACTCGTATTATTTCTGCTCCTTTTGTCAGTTTGTTACATAAGCCGTTGACTCAATTTTCGATTGTACAGAAGAACTGGGGTGGAGGGACTATCGTTTTTTATTGGTGGGATGGCAGTCCTCCATTAGTCCAACGTAATAGTGGATACCACATAGAGTGAAAAAAGTTTAGGACGGAACGTTACTATGGTCTAGACAAAATAACATGTTTTTTTCTTTTAACGTGAAACAAAAATTGTTTAGCATGATAAAATTTTGCTTCTCGGACGAACAAGTATCCTCGTTTTTGCAGTCGCATCGCCATACAGAATTATATGCATTTTCTTAGACCTAACAAAGAAAACAATGATGTCACTCTTACCAATATCGTTTCGCTTTTTTTGTGCTTTAAATACAGCCACTGCCGTTCTTTTTATGAACAGTGACAGAAAATCTAGATGTAAACAAACTGATACTTCGCTTAAAATCAAGAATTGCTTAAGACAGTTGGTAAATAACAGAGGTCGAAAACGGGAATCTATGAAGAGTTTGGCCTTGCTAACACTACACTATTGTCGATGATTAAATATAGAGTTCATATTACGGCACTGGTAAGTACATGTTACACACAGAGAGAAAACGCATGAGAACGACTGAACACAAAGACGTTGACATGTTGTGCCGGCAGTCCCGGATCTACGATATTTCCGAACCGGCAGAAAAACTTGATAGTGGCGCCGCCCTTCCCCCACTCCCACCCCTCGAGCGTTTGAGACAGGACGTCAAAAATTAAATTTTTTTTTCAAAAAGTGTTTATTTTGTAGCGCAGATCTTTCTGAAGAATTTGTTATATAAAACTTATATGTTCGAGGAAACGTAAGAATGTTGTTTGGTGTTAGTGTGTCAAAGTGCAGTGCCATGCGTCATCACAGAGAATTCTTCTATCGCACATCACTGTTTTTCGCTCTGTGGAATTCAAATGTGTGTATTTTATAATGGAAGTCATCAAACCTATATGGAAAACCAGTGGAAATTAAAATGTTTTGTGGTGCCTTTCCTGCTCCCAGTCGGCCGGTTTGTCATCCTAATCCCCTTAAAAAAATCACAATTAATACTGGGTTGGATTATTTGTAACCAGG
The DNA here is from genome assembly GCF_023898315.1 of Schistocerca nitens. NCBI lineage: Eukaryota > Metazoa > Arthropoda > Insecta > Orthoptera > Acrididae > Schistocerca > Schistocerca nitens. The sequence continues at coordinate 187,564,412 of NC_064615.1, read as the reverse complement.
AGAATAAAAACTCTTTAGAAAATTTCCATTCTTTGTTGCCTATTAGTTAATAACTTTCTCTTTTGTGTGACATAAAATTAAATATAGGAAACATAAAACCAGACAAGAAACAAGCAAGACAATATACATTTCTTCAGTCCTTAGGACTCAGTATTGTTTTCTCATTAATCTTGTTTACAGGGCGTGCTTTCCTTTTTGCGAAAGAATCTGTTACCTCGTCAAAGTTCGTCAGACGTTTTTCTACATGAAAAATCAAAATGTCTTTGCCTAATACTGAAAAAGCTGTTAATACAAATGGTATCCAAAACTGGTGGTTTCTCTAATAGATTACGTCTATTTTGTCACTGCTAGGTAAAACGAAATAGGCCTTTCTAATATTGTAGTAATTGTTACGCACGCCAGATAAGCGAGATTAAAACAGTCTCGCACAAATGGTTACTTTTATCCACCTCATTTACATGAATAACACGACAGAATATAATTCACGAAGTACCAATATCAAATGCCTATTACGCTAACTACAAGCAAAAAGTTTTATATTAGGAAATAGTTTCACATTTCATTCATACGCTCCAGTTTCTCAAGCATGATATCGAAAAGAAGTAGTGCAAAATTTTTATGTACATTTCGAATCGCCACATTGTTCCACATAATTTGTGTGAAGTCCTCGTTTCTTCTCCTTCCTCGTTCTAACAATCTTGTCATCACTAATTCTGTAACTGTTCTTGCTATTCTCAAAACTTATTCTCCGGTTAACTTCACTAACCCTGCCAGAATCACCAGTTTAGTTATCCCACGTTTGTTTTCCGGTTAGACGCTATTATGTGTTCGTGCAACGCGTTTTTTGCTCTATCTCGGGAACAAAATTAACCAGCTGATAACCGCGAACTGTACAACTGGCCCTATAATAGCGTAGCGATGTCAAAAAGTTTCTCAAAATTTCATTTTCTTGAAAACACCGAGACGATAATATGAAATCTTTCTTACCTGTTATTCTTGTTAGTCGTTTATTTCCACTCTGGTAGTCGCTAATAATTATAACAACGCTGATCATTCGCACACTCATTGGACCACATAAAGAAACGGCGACTGGCATTCACCCGTTCGGGTTTGTTCGCCTCAGCCTTGTCCCCTTCTGCGGGAAAGCTTTTTATTTCTAGATGCGACGGGGATTGCCCTGGCAGAGATATTAAATAAACTATGCACGCCTTCAAAAATCATCTTATTATTCAGAAATCAACTCAGAATGTGTTGAAAAATGTTCGAAAATCAACAGGGATGCGTTTCATAATCAGATGAATAATCGACAGACCTTGTGAAACAAGGCCTTTTTTTCCCCAAGAATATGAATTCGGCACCACCTGAAATTGCCGCCCAGGGCAAGATACCCCATCTTGCCGCCCGCCACCCCTCCCCCTCCCCCCAGATCCGAGCCTTGTACCGGATGCGCCCATAAGTTCTCAGCACTGGGAAACAAACAACAAAACATTCCCCCTATCACATCCTCTCACACCACAATGACGAAGCTTTTGCCCTTGCATCCAGCTCCGCCCCTGAGGTGACCGGCCAACTTTTCGCTGCCTACTCTTATTTCCTTTGGTACATTTTCGATTCGATGAATGAATTAGGCACAGCCAACAGTTAACAAAAAGTGAGTATTTACTCTTTACCAGTTTCGGATATACGTAAGTTATATTTCTTCAGAAACAATTAAAAGTTAATATTTGTTATAAATGGAAATTATTTGAGACCAATAAAGAATAAACTCGAAACACTTGATTGTGTCTGACTTCTTCGTCGAATTAAATTATTGTGCTGCTGATGACAATGATCAACTTTGCTTATGATATTAAAATACTCTGATATAGCGAATAACAATTCAAAATTGTTACGTACCGATTTGAGAACAATTAGATTTCAGTGGATGTATTCAGAGTCGAGTGTTGATGCTAACTTATGTCTCTGCTCTCGAGGTAAGCGATCAACTTTACTTAGATCATGGCCGAATTCACCAACATCAATTAAAAATAAGCGCATTTTAAAATATTTCTATCTCTCTGTAAGTATTTTTGTTTGATACTGAGCAGGAAAACTTCACTCTTAAGAAGCTGCTATATTATTAGAATTTTTGAATTCTGTTGTTAGTCGCTAGACGCGTATTATTATAAAACACGGCTGAGAATGTCGGGTCGCACGAGTACTTGATTTGGGTCACATGAGGCTAATGGGACACAGAGCGACGACCACTGATCTTAAGAGAACAATAACGGTATTGATACGATGTAGCTGGAAACTTCCTGTATTTGTCACTGGGAAAACTTAATAACCGCTGTGTTTCAAAAAAATTATTGTAAAAAATGCGTTAATGGTGTCCAATGTGTCCATCGATTGTATTGTCAATACGGATACACGGCAAAAAAATTTAAAAAATATATAAAAGTACAAAATATTATATACAAACTGTTAATGTACATTATGTGTATTGACGAGCCAAAACATGACCACGACCCACCACGAAGCACAATGCCATCTGGTGGCATTGCGAGCACCTGACATGGCAAGGAAAGTAAATGAGCGGAGCAGAGAAAAATGAGGAATCATTCTTTGAGTACGAGGTCCTGACGTCACACGGACGCCTGTTCCGCTCCTACCTCGCCGGGAGTCTCTCCATGTTCGCCCTACACAACCGGCGTTGGCTAGCACACTGGACTCGCATTCGGGAGGACGACGGTTCAATTCCGCGTCTGGCCATCCTGATTTAGGTTTTCCGTGGTTTCCCTAAATCGCTCCAGGTAAATGCCAGGATGGTTCCTTTGAAAGGGCACGGCCGACTTCCTTCCACGTCCTTCCCTAATCCGACGAGACCGATGACCTCGCTGTCTGGTCTCCTCCCTCCAACAACCCAACCCCAACAGCCGACGTCCCGAAGGTGGCACGCGTCCAGCTGGCGCTGTGCGCAAGTGAAATCGCTCTCTTCAACAGAAATGTGAGTGCCAAGATACTTCGCCACCATATGCAGCTCTCTTGTGACATTCTTGGTGCCTGGTCAACAAACGTTCAATGCCACGAACAGTCAGGTACTATAAGGAGATTTTCACTCTGCAGCGGAGTGTATGCTGATATGAAACTTTCATATCAGCGCACACTCCGCTGTAGAGAGAAAATCTCATTCTGGTAACATCCCCCAGGCTGTGGCTAAGCCATGTCTCCGCAATATCGTTTCTTCCAGGAGCGCTAGTTCTGCAAGGTTCGCAGGAGAGCTTCTGTGAAGTTTGGAAAGTAGGAGACGAAGTACTGGCGGAAGTAAAGCTGTGAGGACGGGGCGTGATTCGTGCTTGGGTAGCTCAGATGGTAGAGCGCTTGCCTGCGAAAGGCAAAGGTCCCGAGTTCGAGTCTCGGTCCGGCACACAGTTTTGATCTGCCAGGAAGTTTCAGTCAGGTACTATGTTCATATGGCAGGTGCTTCCTCCTGTGCTGCCTCCAGCCACTATGGTTCAAATGGCTCTGAGCACTATGGGACTCAACTGCTGAGGTCATTAGTCCCCTAGAACTTAGAACCAGTTAAACCTAACTAACCTAAGGACATCACAAACATCCATGCCCGAGGCAGGATTCGAACCTGCGACCGTAGCGGTCTTGCGGTTCCAGACTGCAGCGCCTTTAACCGCACGGCCACTTCGGCCGGCTCCCAGCCACTATCTCACTCATTTGTTACATAGTTTAATTCTTAATTTCTTTTCGTGTTTTTGGTACTTGCATTGTTTAATTCATAAATTTCGGCCGTATTATAGTATTTGAGAGTTGTAGCATCGCGTTTTAGTACCTGAATAGTGTAAATTCGCGTAGTCGTTTGTCTTCTGTTTTTGTTTTGAACGGCCAGTGTCGGTTGGTCAGTCAGTGTGCTCCCTGCCGCCGTTGGATAAGCAGCTGCAGCAGCAAGTCGTATACTCCTAGCTCACTCATTTGTTACATAGTTTAATTCTTAATTTCTTTTCGTGTTTTTGGTACTTGCATTGTTTAATTCATAAATTTCGGGCGTATTATAGTATTTGAGAGTTGTAGCATCGCGTTTTAAAACCTGAATAGTGTAAAATCGCGTAGTCTCCTTCCGCCGCCGAGCAGTGTGTCAGCAGTGCGCAAGTAGCAGCATTACTGCATTTACTAGGCAATCTTGTATTTTAATAAGCGTTTAAATTTTGTCGATTTGTTTGCGCTCTCTGTAGATTAGTTCAGACGTTCTTTGCACAACAGTTTTTAGCATGGATAGGGACTGCAACTGCTGTGTTCGGATGCAGGCTGAGTTGGCATCCCTTCGCTCCCAGCTTCAGGCAGTGTTGGCTTTGGTCACACAGCTTGAGGCTGTTGCCAATGGGCATCACTGTGGGGGTCCGGATGGGCGTTTGTCGGGGACGGCCAGCTCGTCCCACGCATCCCCCGATCGGACTACGACTGTGGTTGCCCGGGATGCTGCCCGCATTGAGGCTGATCCCTCACCTGTGGTAGAGTGGGAGGTCGTCTCAAGGTGTGGCAGGGGGTGAAAGACATTCCGGAGGGCTGAACGGAAGGCCTCTCCAGTTTGTTTGACGAACCGGTTTCAGGCTCTGTCTCAGGCTGATACTGATCTTCGGCCTGACATGGCTGCTTGTCCTGTTCCAGAGGTTGACCTTCAGTCTGCAAGATCCGGGCGGTCGCAGAGGGTGGGCTTACTGGTAGTTGGGAGCTCCAACGTCAGGCGCGTAATGGGGCCCCTTAGGGAAATGGCAGCAAGAGAGGGGAAGAAAACCAATGTGCACTCCGTGTGCATACCGGGGGGAGTCATTCCAGATGTGGAAAGGGTCCTTCCGGATGCCATGAAGGGTACAGGGTGCACCCATCTGCAGGTGGTCGCTCATGTCGGCACCAATGATGTGTGTCGCTATGGATCGGAGGAAATCCTCTCTGGCTTCCGGCGGCTATCTGATTTGGTGAAGACTGCCAGTCTCGCTAGCGGGATGAAAGCAGAGCTCACCATCTGCAGCATCGTCGACAGGACTGACTGCGGACCTTTGGTACAGAGCCGAGTGGAGGGTTTGAATCAGAGGCTGAGACGGTTCTGCGACCATGTGGGCTGCAGATTCCTCGACTTGCGCCATAGGGTGGTGGGATTTCGGGTTCCGCTGGATAGGTCAGGAGTCCACTACACGCAACAAGCGGCTACACGGGTAGCAGGGGTTGTGTGGCGTGGGCTGGGCGGTTTTTTAGGTTAGATGGCCTTGGGCAAGTACAGAAAGGGCAACAGCCTCAACGGATGCGGGGCAAAGTCAGGACATGCGGGGACCAAGCAGCAATCGGTATTGTAATTGTCAACTGTCGAAGCTGCGTTGGTAAAGTACCGGAACTTCAAGCGCTGATAGAAAGCACCGAAGCTGAAATCGTTATAGGTACAGAAAGCTGGCTGAAGCCAGAGATAAATTCTGCCGAAATTTTTACAAAGGTACAGACGGTGTTTAGAAAGGATAGATTGCATGCAACCGGTGGTGGAGTGTTCGTCGCTGTTAGTAGTAGTTTATCCTGTAGTGAAGTAGAAGTGGATAGTTCCTGTGAATTATTATGGGTGGAGGTTACACTCAACAACCGAGCTAGGTTAATAATTGGCTCCCTTTACCGACCTCCCGACTCAGCAGCATTAGTGGCAGAACAACTGAGAGAAAATTTGGAATACATTTCACATAAATTTTCTCAGCATGTTATAGTCTTAGGTGGAGATTTCAATTTACCAGATATAGACTGGGACACTCAGATGTTTAGGACGGGTGGTAGGGACAGAGCATCGAGTGACATTATACTGAGTGCACTATCCGAAAATTACCTCGAGCAATTAAACAGAGAACCGACTCGTGGAGATAACATCTTGGACCTACTGATAACAAACAGACCCGAACTTTTCGACTCTGTATGTGCAGAACAGGGAATCAGTGATCATAAGGCCGTTGCAGCATCCCTGAATATGGAAGTTAATAGGAATACAAAAAAAGGAAGGAAGGTTTATCTGTTTAGCAAGAGTAATAGAAGGCAGATTTCAGACTACCTAACAGATCAAAACGGAAATTTCTGTTCCGACACTGACAATGTTGAGTGTTTGTGGAAAAAGTTCAAGGCAATCGTAAAATGCGTTTTAGACAGGTACGTGCCGAGTAAAACTGTGAGGGACGGGAAAAACCCACCGTGGTACAACAACAAAGTTAGGAAACTACTGCGAAATCAAAGAGAGCTTCACTCCAAGTTTAAACGCAGCCAAAACCTCTCAGACAAACAGAAGCTAAACGATGTCAAAGTTAGCGTAAGGAGGGCTATGCGTGAAGCGTTCAGTGAATTCGAAAGTAAAATTCTATGTACCGACTTGACAGAAAATCCTACGAAGTTCTGGTCTTACGTTAAACCAGTAAGTGGCTCGAAACAGCATATCCAGACACTCCGGGATGATGATGACATTGAAACAGAGGATGACACGCGTAAAGCTGAAATGCTAAACACCTTTTTCCAAAGCTGTTTCACAGAGGAAGACCGCACTGCAGTTCCTTCTCTAAATCCTCGCACAAACGAAAAAATGGCTGACATCGAAATAAGTGTCCAAGGAATAGAAAAGCAACTGGAATCACTCAACAGAGGAAAGTCCACTGGACCTGACGGGATACCAATTCGATTCTACACAGAGTACGCGAAATAACTTGCCCCCCTTCTAACAGCCGTGTACCGCAAGTCTCTAGAGGAACGGAGGGTTCCAAATGATTGGAAAAGAGCACAGGTAGTCCCAGTCTTCAAGAAGGGTCGTCGAGCAGATGCGCAAAACTATAGACCTATATATCTGACGTCGATTTGTTGTAGAATTTTAGAACATGTTTTTTGCTCGAGTATCATGTCGTTTTTGGAAACCCAGAATCTACTCAGTAGGAATCAACATGGATTCCGGAAACAGCGATCGTGTGAGACCCAACTCGCTTTATTTGTTCATGAGACCCAGAAAATATTAGATACAGGCTCCCAGGTAGATGCTATTTTTCTTGACTTCCGGAAGGCGTTCGATACAGTTCCGAACTGTCGCCTGATAAACAAAGTAAGAGCCTACGGAATATCAGACCAGCTGTGTGGCTGGATTGAAGAGTTTTTAGCAAACAGAACACAGCATGTTGTTATCAATGGAGAGACGTCTACAGACGTTAAAGTAACCTCTGGCGTGCCACAGGGGAGTGTTATGGGACCATTGCTTTTCACAATATATATAAATGACCTAGTAGATAGTGTCGGAAGTTCCATGCGGCTTTTCGCGGATGATTCTGTAGTATACAGAGAAGTTGCAGCATTAGAAAATTGTAGCGAAATGCAGGAAGATCTGCAGCGGATAGGCACTTGGTGCAGGGAGTGGCAACTGTCCCTTAACATAGACAAATGTAATGTATTGCGAATACATAGAAAGAAGGATCCTTTATTGTATGATTATATGATAGCGGAACAAACACTGGTAGCAGTTACTTCTGTAAAATATCTGGGAGTATGCGTGCGGAACGATTTGAAGTGGAATGATCATATAAAATTTATTGTTGGTAAGGCGGGTACCAGGTTGAGATTCATTGGGAGTCCTTAGAAAATGTAGTCCATCAACGAAGGAGGTGGCTTAAAAAACACTCGTTCGACCTATGCTTGAGTATTGCTCATCAGTGTGGGATCCGTACCAGATCGGGTTGACGGAGGAGATAGAGAAGATCCAAAGAAGAGCGGCGCGTTTCGTCACAGGGTTATTTGTTAACCGTGATAGCGTTACGGAGATGTTTAATAAACTCGAGTGGCAGACTCCGCAAGAGAGGCGCTCTGCATCGCGGTGTAGCTTGCTCGCCAGGTTTCGAGAGGTTGCGTTTCTGGATGAGGTATCGAATATATTGCTTCCCCCTACTTATACCTCCCGAGGAGATCACGAATGTAAAATTAGAGAGATTAGAGCGCGCACAGAGGCTTTCAGACAGTCGTTCTTCCCGCGAACCATACGCGACTGGAACAGGAAAGGGAGGTAATGACAGTGGCACGTAAAGTGCCCTCCGCCACACACCGTTGGGTGGCTTGCGGAGTATAAATGTAGATGTAGATGTAGAAGAGGACCCATCCACTGGTCCACAAGGGGTGAGTACCTGGGGTTAACCCTGAACCGCCGTTTCACCTGGCTACCCCGTATCCGGGACATCCGCAGGGCCTTCGCGCCTTATATCGGCTTCTCAACACGGCGTCTACTCATCCTCCGAACTGTAATGTCACATTCTACGTGGTCATGATTCGCTCTGTGTTGCAGTATGCTGCCATTGTATGGGGTAGTGCTGCTCTGACCCACATCAAGCGACTTCAGACGGTGCAGAGTCGGGCCATGGAGCTTGTGCTGAACATCTCGCTCAACTACCCCACTCACCAGGTTGTTGTGGACGCTGGAATCCTGCTCCTGGACCACCTTTCCATCAGACTTCACGTCTTTTATATGAAAGGGTACAGCTGTCTGACAACGTCTTCATCCAACAATTGGGAAATCAGGCTCATCTTAGGATGAACACACGTTGGGTAGACTTATTTCAGGGGTGTGGGGCGTTTGCAACATCACAGAATAACTTCTTGGACGACTTCATCCCGTGATACCATTTCGAACTTGATGTCCCCAATTCAAGTCAGAATGACGCCGGGACTGCAGGAACAACTCAAGACTCCTGAGGTTGCACAACATCAGGCCTGAAAGGGTCTGTCCTTCATGAGTAAGTGGGGAATAATTCTAGCAACGACACGGACTGCAAGGGAGGAAATCCATTGCAATAAGTGACTTTGACGAAGTGCAGATCCTTATGCCACGGCGCCTGGGAACGAGCGTCTCAAAAACATCGTATGTGGTCGATTGTTCGCTTACTGCAGTCGTGAGCATCTATGAAAAATGGCCGCAGAACAGTGTAACCACGAGTAGGTGACAAGTTGTTGGATGTCTACGCCTCACCTCAGGAAATGGTGTTCAGAGGCTTGCCCATTCTGTAATGCCAGGATAAACAGAGAAGCAAATCTGAGAGCAGAGTACAAAGCTGGTACAAGTGTTGCAGAGCACACTGTTCAGTACATATTTTTGGACATGAAGGGCTGCATCAGATGCCCTTTGGTATTCTCCTGTTTTTCCAGTGAAATCATCAAAAATGGTTCAAATGGCTCTGAGCACTACGGGACTTAACATCCGAGGTCATCAGTCCCCTAGACCTTAGAACTACTTAAACCTAACTAACCTAAGGACATCACACACATTCATGCCCGAAGCAGGATTCGAACCTGCGACCGTAGCGGTCGCTCGGCTTCAGACTGAAGCGCCTAGAACCGCTCGGCTACACCAACCGGCAGTGAAATCATCAGTTACGATTGCAGTGGGCAATGTATCGTCAAGACTGGAAACACGTCATCTGGTCAGCAGAATCACGTTTCTCGTTACTCTGTGTCAGTGATCGTGTCCGGATACTCCATCATCCAGGTGAACGGCTGCTGGAAACATGCACTGCACCATGGATGCAGATCACTAGGAAAAGAGTTATGCTATTGAGGACATTCACTTGGGCCTCCATTGTACCTGTGGTAATAATCAAAGGCACCCGTGACAGATGTGAACTATGTGATCGTTGATTACATACAGTTGATGTTCCTGAGACGTACTGAGTCTCACCTTTGTCTAAGATATTGATGTAGACAGAAGCAATGAATTAACATGTGTACCAACGTCGAGAAAATCACAATGGACTGAGGCTTGAGTTGGAATTTAGATCAGGGAGGAAGACATGCAGTAGCAATGCCAGGGTGGCGCAATGGCTAGCGCATCTACCTAATAACAAGGAGACAAGGAATCGTATTGTAGCGCTGGTACTAAATTTAATTCATAGTTTCGGTCTGCATCACCATGTGATCGTTGTTACGGAATACTTGCATCTCTTCTCTCTTGAAACTTCTTGGCAGATTAAAACTGTGTGCCGGCAGTTTCGATCCGGCAGGAAGTTTCATATCAGTGCACACTCCGCTGCAGAGTTAAAATTTCATTCTGGAAACAGCCCCCAGACTGTGGCTAAACAATGTCTCCGCAATATCCTTTCTTCCAGGAGTGCTATTTCTGCAATGTTTGCAGGAGAGCTTCTGTGAAGTTTGGAAGGAAGGAGACGAGGTGCTGGCGGAAGTAAAGCTGTGAGGACGTGTCGTGAGTCGTGTTGAGGTAGCTCAGTCAGTAGAGCACTTGTCCACGAAAGGCAAACGTCCTGAGTTCGAGTCGGTCCGGCAGACAGCTCTGATCTGCCAGGAAGTTCCAGATCAACGCACACTCCGTACAGAGTTAAAATTTCAATCTCTTCTCTCTTGATTTCTTCTCCTGCAGCGATGGCGTCTTCCAACAAGTAAACTGTCCATGCTACAAGGCTGGATTCGTGCGACAGTGGTTTGAAGAGCGTGTGATAGTGAGCTCACGTTGATGTTTCGGCCACCAAATTCGCCTGATCTGAACACGATGGAGCACGACTGCGACGCTATCGGGCGTCATCTCAGTGCCTGTAATTTACGAGAATTACGTAACCTGTGTGTAGACGTCTGGTACCATAAACCTCCGTAAATCTACCAAGGAATTTTCAAATACATGCCACGCAGAATCGCGAATTGCGTTCCATACAAGCTGTTAAGCAGATGCTCATAATGTGCCTCATCAGTATATCTACAATAGTAAATATGAGAGGGAACGTGAAATGTTGTACTGTAATGGAAATTAGCTTAGCTTGAAAATGTAGTACCACTTTTTCGGCATTCTTCGAAAAAAAAATGTATTTCGGTTTCTTCTCTTTTGTTTTAAACCTTTTTTATTGTACTTAGTACAGGTACAACTAGCGTTTTGAAACTAATCTCTTCTGTAGACATGCTGATTTTCCCAACACCTTGGCAGTAACTATGAAGACTTCTCTTTTACTGATCCTACTTGACCACTCCATTTCATATCACTAAACGATGCCACTTTCAGGTGGTTTTATAAGTCTGGTAAAAAAAAGCAAGAAAAAATATTCGCTTCTTAAACAATTCACCTTATATCTCGACAGTCTCCTTTGAGAGACATACACTTGGTCCAGTGATCCTTCAGAATTTCATCCGATCGGAAAACAAGTTCTGTCAAACTTTGCAAAATACTAATTGACTGCAACTATCACTTCCTCACTTGATGAAAATTTCTTCCCAGCAAGCCAAAGTTTCAAGTTAGGGAACAGGAAAAAGTCACTTGCGGGCTGAGTCTAGTGAATAGGGTGGATGAGGAACAAATTCGAAGTCCAGTTCATGCACTTTCAACACCGTTGTCTTTGATGTCTGGGATGGTACATTATCCTGGTGAAAGAGTATTTTTTGCATGCCAACCTTGTTCTTTTACAGCCAAAGAAAGTTTGAAACGATCCGGCAATGAAGCATAGTGGGGTCTAGTTACGGTTCTTCTTTTTTCCAAGTAACCTATGGGGATTATTCCTTGAGAGTCCTAGAAAGCAATGGCCATCACCTTACCAGGTGAAAATATGAGCTTTGTCTTCTTCTGTGCACTTTCACCAGCCTTTGTCAGTTGTTTTGACTGCCTTTAGGACTCTGGTGTGCAATGATGGATCCAGGTTTCATCAACAGCGACAAATCGGCGCAAAAAGTCTGGCGGACTGCTATTAAACATCGCCAGACAGTGTGTTGCAATGTTGTGCTGGATGCGCTTTTGGTCGATGGTGAGCAATCGCGGCATCCACCGCGCACACATTTTCTCCTAGCCAGTTCTCCATGCAGGATGTTATGCACCCATTCAGGCGAGATGCCTACAGTCTCAGCAATCACACGAATGTTTATTCAGCGGTCTTCCTTTACCGTGTTATTTAATCTGACCAATGATTCTCTTCTTAGTGATCTCAAGTGGACGTCCCAAACCGCTCTTCGTCTTCGATGCTTGTCCGATGACGTTTAAATTCGTTAAACAATAGGTAAATGGTCTTCTGTCATTGTGAAATGTCTGCGTGAACTTCATTCAGTTCTGTTTTGATTTGTTTGGCAGTTCATCCCTCCAAATAAAAATGTTTAATAACAGCACGAAACTTGGTTTTCCTCAATTTCAATCGCAGTTGATAAACTGACCAATTAAGAGGACTTTCAATAATGAACTGTACGCTGTACATTGTTGAAGTTCCTTATACGATCTCCTTTGAATAATCGAGCTTACCAACGATGAAGGGACAACGTTCGTTTTTCATGGAAATTTACGAGACTTATCAAACCACCCTCGTATGATATACCTTGACTTGTTATACCTCATTAATCGTCTACGCAACAGCTACTAAATTATTAATTCCTTGACGTGCAAAACTTCTAATCTCTCAACAAAACTGCCAGTTTTGCACAGGTGATACTTTGCGAATATATGAATGAATATTACTTTAAATAAAAAAATAATGAAATAAATGAACGGAAAAGAAACAGATTCTCATAAACAGCCACTTCACATGCAAATGTCTGACATGGTGATTAACAATACCTTCTAAATTATTTATACTATCATGGACAGTAACGAACGTATCACACTTCTACAAGGCTTAACCGAAGGAAGGAAAATTGGGTTTAAAATCCCGTCGAAATCGAGGTCATTAGAGACGGCGCAAAAGCTCGGATTATGTCAAGGATGGGGAAGGAAGTCGGCCGTGCTCTTTTAAAGGAACCATCCCGACATTTGCCTGAAGCGATTTAGGGAAATTACGGAAAACCTAACTCTGGATGGCCAGACGCTGGTTTGAACCATCGTCCTCCCGAATGCGGATTAACCGAGATTGCTTATGTGTCTGTGAACTACTCTCCTTCCGAGTGACTACTGCATTCCACATGAAATAAATTTAAAAAAGCACCAGTCACACGCTACAACACAAAGTTTGTCAATTATCTGATGGCAAAAGTAGCTGCACTTAAACGTTTTAGTAGATCTACTATGTGGGTTTTCCAATTTATATCTCCATCCATATGCACACCTAAGAACTTGAAACTTTCTACCCTGTTCATTATTTTTTGTTAGTGCTCGACATAAATAGGAGGTGAGGTACTTTGGCAATACAGAACTCAATGAGCTGTGTTTTTTCATTGCAGGGAGAATAGGACAACACAGGTCAGGTGATAAGAAGCTATACAGTGCTTCTACTTTTACTGGATAAATTTCGGTAATAAATATATGTAACAATAGCAGCGCACAAATTGGCTACCTACAAAGTAACACGGAGTAGTACTTTCGTGTGTAGTGAGTCGTGAACCCTCTGGTTCTTCTTCAGTGGAGGTGGTAATCGTCGCTGGTAACCCCAGCATCGACAAGACGTTCCTTCATAGTCTTATGCTTGCAAGCGTCGCGTTCACAGTCGTGGCCCAAAGGAGCCAATATTCAGTTCATCGGGACGTTAATCATGTAAGAATAGAAACAAGTGCTTGGGTCTCGGTTTCACTTGCTGTCAATTAGTCAGCGTCTAACCTATTTGTAAGAAATAGAAAAGAGCCTATAGTGGATTCCTTTAGGTTCAGATTTACACCACAGTTGTCATACAAGATAAAACTTTTCCAACAAGCATGAATGAAGTCATCCTTGTTTAACAATACAAACTAAGCAATCAGAAGGATAGATTTCTTTGGGCGTGTTCAACAATAAGGGTCGCCTGTTGTTGAAACGAGTAATGAGTTGTCGGATCCTAGATTACTTCCCTTTTCCAGTCATGACTGCTCACTTTTAAACCATGTCCGTCCCACCAGCGCCACGATTAAAGTGTTCCTAGAGGTGATGAGGAATTTGTAACTGGCCCATCAGGGTATCAGGTATCAATCACGCCGAACTGTATATTGTTCTCAAAACAACAAACATAATGGAAATTGCCAATACACTTCCTTCAATAACTTATTCACAGCGGCTATCAGATAATTCATCGTTCGTTCACTTGTCCAAGTTTGCACAGTTAAATGGACAATTTCGCTATATGCCATGGTCGGACAATGGATTGTTCACTGTCAGAGGGGCATGGTAAAAGAAAAGTACACTGTGCTCGAGTGCAAAACGAGCAGCAAAGTCTTAACAGCAAACATCGGCCACCATATTGTTATTGTGGTAAGTGGGCCGGTAATTCAGGCTGCAGTATCGGAACCAGCTGAGTGGCCTACAAGCTGTTCCTGCGTGTCCTTAGCGGTCTCCAGACTATCAACAATACTGTGCAATACATCGGCGGTTGCCTCCAGCCAACAAAGCGATAGTGCACAAACTTCGTTTAAATCTCGGACGTGCAAACATGGCGAATACCCAGATTAGTTGTTATTTATTTGGCTCGTGTGAAGAAAAAGACGCAATGTAGATGAATGGAAGAGTGGTGTAAGAAGAGAGCGTGATTGACACATGATAATTTACTAACTGGTTTGAGTATAAGTGAGACAAATGATTACTGGAACGTTCTGAAGATAGAACGCTCGCTCATTTCATGTACTTCTGCAAATGGCTATACCAATAATTGTAATTATATCTACGTACTATTTATTTATTTAAATTCGATTTTAAAAATACAAGAAGTTCACAAATTTTTATTTACATTACGTTAACAATTTTTTGCCCTTCAAGGCATCAAAGGTCCAAAGTGTTGTCTCTAGCAGTTCGTCGGGACCAACTCCGCTAATTCGATGCACTCATAATTATTTTCAGTTCATTCTTATAATTTGTCTGCAACGAATTTAACTTGTATACTAACAAAAGCGCTTTCGGGTACTGAACATTTCCTTTCATTTCGACAAAAGCTGATCGTATTTCTTTGTTTTCTTTTGGCGACACTTATACTCGTTTCATTTAACACGCCGCAAGCTTGACAGTACCCTGCATACTTCCAGTAATTCCCAATTGAAAGTGCATTCCTTTGATTTCGAAGCCATTTCCATTTCACAACAAACAAATCCCGCAAAATAACTAGTTCAACATACGAATCTTAGCTGACACAGATATACAATATTGGCCAGAGACTATACAGTCTAAGCAGTTTGTAAAATAAAAGTTGAATCCGATAGTATATTTTACAATATATCGTACAACCTTCAATGTTTTCCATAGAGTATGCGCACACTCCGCTGCACAAAGAAAATTCCTTTCAGGAAATGTCCCCCAGCCTGTGACTAAGCAGTGTCTCCGCAATATCCTTTCTTCCAGGAATGCTAGTCTTGGTTTTGTAGGAGAACTTCTGTGACATTTGGAAAGTAGAAGATGAGGTACTGGCGGAAGTAAAGGTCTACAGGTTTTCGTGCTTGGGTAGCTCATTTGGTAGAGAACTTGTCCGTGAAAGACAAAGCTCCCGAGTTCGAGTGTCGGTCCAGCACACAGTTTTAATATGCTAGGAAGTTTCATAACAACGCATATTCCGCTAGAGAGTGAAAATTTCATTCTGGAATAATAATCGATGATAACAAGTTACGAAGATGGTAATAAAGATAAAAAGTAAAGCTGTCTTCAGCTGGAACGTTAGTTTGAGTGCCACAGTATTTTACTAGGCTTAGTAGATGGTACTATAAAACTAGCTCTGACACCTGAATAAACTACAAGAAGGAATAATACTAAAATAACTTTTGTCATATAGACCAGTTGGTAGGAGATGCATTGGAAATCCAAGAAAACATTTGTAACAACTCACTACGCCACAGGAATATCCTAACTGCCTACTCATCAGAAGAAAAAGAAAAAGAGCCTATTGGAGATTTTACGAACTTACCTTTTCCAGACGTGTGAATTGTTTTACCCAGCCAGACACAGTGGATCTAGCGTTTAACAAGGAATCTAAACTACAGAACGAGATTATTATTCGCATATTATACTCAGAGCATAGACAGAAGAATCTCTGATACCAACCTGGCATTGAACTCACAGGTTTGAGTTTATAGTCTGATTCTTACTCAATTAGCCATCACGCTACACTCAGTGTAATTTTTCCTATTATTTTGATAATCAATTTATTCACGTGCTTTAACATTTGTCACGTATTTATGAATCTTAAGAAACAGCACACATAAGAGGGTAGCAAAGTAGGCGAAGAGAAAAGCACTCTTTTGCTTTAGTTTTTATTGCTTAGTACGTTAATCATTTGTTTTCTGAACATATCTAACAACAATGAACTTGGCCCAAAATTGTACAACGGAGCCGAAACAAACTCGACTTGTGGGTAATGAATATTTTGATAGAATTAGTGGTACCCATATGTTGAAAACTTAATGAAAGGTTCGTCTCTCAACTGCGAATTTTCCTGTACTGTTACGAATACGTATTTATATTTTATGGCACTTTCCCCAAAGCAGTTTTGTATAGACCAACGACTATATTTCATTGCATGTCAAGTGACGTGACTCCTTAAGAAGACCAAGGATTCGTGTGCTGAGAGAATTTTTTTTATTTTATTGGCTTCTTGTAGCAAAACAACACAGTTGGAGAAATACGCATGTCGATTATCTATGATTTATGATTTCTCAACTATATCAGTAGAATTTTGTCTGGCGTCCACACAGGCCATGCTTTATTTCATTCCTTACTCAACTAGTGCTACATCTGTAGCACATTGAATATGGAGGACGCCAAAACTTACCAAATAAAAAAAAAGTTTTTGTAGCAGGCTAACCAGACACGATATCTAGTAACTACATTTGAAAGTTAGCGCCGTTTCACCAGAGATTAACTCTTTAGACCTGCAAGCGCTGTTCTTGTAATCCCTCTGATAGTTGCCATGAGGTTGTCGTACGAAGGTGATGGTGTTCATGATGCCCAACTTTGGAACAGATATATCAGTACAGAATTAATATAATGACATTTTCTCGTAAGTCGATAACTTAAAAAAGGTGAAAGACGTTGTCAGCTATTCGTGTGGAACTGTACTATCCTGTCTAAGCGAACGCTTGTGAGTAAAATGTTGTAGAATGGTTACCGAAAACCCTACTTGTGGCACACTGTTAATTGAAGTTACTCCGTACAAAAGATAATTGATGTTGGTGTAGTCATCGAATGCCAGTTTGGTCTATAGTCTTGCAGGCTTATGTTGTGTCTATACTGTGAACATCTGTGAGTGAGCACTTCTAGGGCTACGTTGTGTTGTTGTGGTGACACTTAATGGAAGGTGAATTACCACTGCCATCGTTTGGTGTGGCACTTCTCGTGAAAATTGATTCGTGACATTTAGTGAAGTAAACAAGTAATTGTCATTCCCTGTAGTCAAAATGGTCAGACTGAGCATGAGACAAAGCACCTGAACATGTCTAACTCACCTGAGGAATACTGCACGTAGCAGTTGCTGCCATTCGTAACATTTTCGCCTTGATGCATGGTGCTTTATTATGTAAACAGTAACAAGGCAGATAATTATTTTGATACTGTTCCTACAAATTGTGCTAGTATGCCACCCTTTTAAACTATGTCAATTTTCTTGCGCCTTTTAAGGTATGCGTCCCCCCTTCCTGAATTTACAGAATCTTTAGAGATTGTTGTTAATATTACTTCTATTCCTTATCCGGAAATGTGGCTACTCGGGCACGGTAGTTCATTGGTATTGTAGTTAATTTGCAGTCAAAGACATCAAATGCCAATTACCCACTTTTGACACATTATTTCTCAGCATTTGGAGATCAGTTTCTTAACACAAAATTGTAACTAGCCTTGAATAACAAATAAAAAAGCTATTAGAGGACATGATGCTGGATATGTGGCCAGTATGTTCAGTATGTTGATATTGCAGTGTCATATTTCTTTTCATAAAGAAAAGTCTTTATAAATTGTTAGAAAAGCACCAGTTGGCTAGTGTAGAATGAATTAGCCTAAATTTAAAAACATCCACTTTGGAACAGTGGTTTATTCATAGTTCTTACATTTATATAATCTGTAAAGAGCAAACAATTGTTAATTTGAGTTTCGTGCTGACCAACATACTATGCTTCTGTCTAGTTATGTTTTTGTTTAATGAATAGAATAGCTTTTCATTGGCATGGTGACTTATAAACAAATTATCTGAGCCTTTGCCAGCTGTATGCATGTTGGCCTATATTATTTTACTGATGGCAGAAGAGTGTACTTCCTTAAGTCATTTGCCACCATGGTTGAAGTAGATATGTGCTATAATAATTTTACCAATTGTTCCTCCACATATTTGCACAATGATTGGGCTTCACTGTGCTTCAACTTTGCAAGATTACACTTTTTCTACCAGTAGCTCTGAGATTGAGTGAATGCTAGATGAAACAGTGCAGGTGTGTGTTCTTATTTTGTAGACTCTACAAAAGTTGCAAAACAGCTAAACCACTGGGCTCACGCTCAATGTCAGAATTGCAGAATTTATCATCTGATCCTTTGAAATTGATTAAATATTTAGGGTCAACGGAAGCGTCCGATTCCGCTCATCTGCTTTGACCCATGACATAAGGTGGTGTGGTGTGTGACATTATTACGGCACGGAGTTTGAGTTGGTTGTGTTTGTAAATGTTGTCTTGTTGTGTTTTATGGCGTTCTCTCTCTCTCTCTCTCTCTCTCTCTCTCTCTCTCTCTCTCTCTCTCTCTCTCTCTCTCTGTGTGTGTGTGTGTGTGTGTGTGTGTGTGTGTGTGTGTGTGTGTGTGTGTGTGTGTTTTGAGGGGGGGGGGGCTGGCTAACTGAAATTTGTTGGTGGTAAGTAATTGTTTCTTTGGGTCTGTTTTTCTCGAGTTGTGAAGTTTTGTGTATTTATTGTGTATTGAATGTGTTTTAATTTACGTAGGGATGTTTGAGTTTTTAATTTTTGAGGTGTTGTGTTTTTGGTTTTGTTTTTCGTAGTTGAAGGTGTTGGTTTTTACATATCAGTAGTTGTAGTTGACCTATATAGGTGTTTTGGTACTGTCAGCTGTGGTCAAGGGGAATATCTGATTCCAATTTCTGTGGTTTTTGCTGTAGGCGTTGGTATTTTGGTATCGTCAGCTGCCGTTGACCTTAAATTAGACAACAACATCTCCCTCCAAAAATACAATCAAACTAACGGGACAACAGCGGGAAATTGGGGGTTTTTGTATGATATCACTACATACACATGGCAACAAACACGAAAATACGTATAAATAAGACATCTCCCTCCAAAAATACAAACTGATGGGACAACCGCGGGAAATTGGGGGTTTTTGGGAGGGTACAAGCTAAATATAACATTAAAAAAACTCACCACCATCCCAAAACCACAAGACGACGAAAAAAGAAAAAATAAATAAATAAAATAATAAAATAATAATAATAATAATGACAATAACAACAAAATCCACAGGAATCTGACACTTCCCTTGACCCCTAATTTATACGTATTTTCGTGTTTGTTGCCGTGTGTGTGTAGTGATATCATAGGCGCCATATTGGAGTCACTTAGCTTAGCCATTTCCACCGTATTGATGATGTCATGGGACAAAGCAGACGGGTGGAATCGGACACTTCCGTATTCCTAATATTTATCTACTTGTCATAATATAC
Organism: Schistocerca nitens; assembly: GCF_023898315.1. Lineage (NCBI taxonomy): Eukaryota > Metazoa > Arthropoda > Insecta > Orthoptera > Acrididae > Schistocerca > Schistocerca nitens. The sequence continues at coordinate 187,544,877 of NC_064615.1, read as the reverse complement.
CCACAGGGATCTTTGTTCCCAAGCACTAATAACAACTGCATTATCAGGAATAATGCAGAAAGCTCCTCAGCAGCTTTGTATGGGTGTTGAAGAGATGCTGGTTCTGGAGGGGCGGGGGGTTATGCAAGAGCCATAGGCATTCCCATAAGGAATGAGTGTTTTGAAGAGCACTCCATCCCAGTCATGCATTTTTTTGCAGTTGGTGATTTGTTTACATTGTCTTACGGTTTCTCTGAATATACTTTGGAGTTGACAGTTGTTCATAACAAAAGGTATATTAAATATGAAGGGAACACGGAGCCTGGTCTGTGCTCCAAATCAATCAGTTATTATAATCTTTATTTTGTATTCACATTTGTTAGTTTCGCCAACTCACAATTGAATTATCACCTTTCAGACTAACTGATACCTTGGCTCGACTGCTGATTAGACTGTTGACAGAGCCAAGATTTTGAAGGGGACTTACTATTACCACACACTGACCCAATACAGACTCCATTTGAGCTTATTCTTGACGTGGAGAAGACCTGTTACCATACTTCCAAACAAGTCATTTCAGGACATAATGTTGTTAAGTTGATGTTACTGTGTTCTAATAAGTTTGAAAGTTGGCCTGAAGATCCGTAACGATAAAACTGAAACAACAGGTAAATGACACACTGGAAACAAACTTGTACAAATTATTAATAAAGTTATTAAACTGATTGATGGGACAATTAAAGATGAGTGGATGGTTAAGGAAAGAAATAAACAAGAGTAAGTGGCCTGGATGGTCTTTATAAAATAAGAGGAGCTGTCAGAACTAAGCCTCTGGTGTGTCTAAAAATCAGTGTTTGCTAATTTAAACTCGCAGCAGAGACTCGTGGAATTTTACTAAAAAAAACATTAATTACCTGAGAATTGCTTTCCAGATAATGGAGAATGGTATGTTAGGAATTGTGGAAGAGATAGGAAAGTAAACGGATAGATTAGCAAATATGTTGGAGTGGAAGATTTAATTATAATTATAAAGGAAATAAAATGCTGGTACCTGGATGTACAACTGTATTATTGGATGATATTGTATGATTAAATTAAATTGTGATAGTTTCAGTGATTTGAGTAGTGGGGATCAGGCATCAGCCAACCACAGCTTTCTTTGATGACAAACATTCTTTGTGTTGCTTGTTTGATAGCTAAGTTCAGAGATAGGTTACATGAGGTAGAGGTGGAGAGCCAAACACAGTGATGGCTTGTGTACATGGAAAAGCAGATTTGCCCCTCCCCCAACCCCTCCATCCACACTACTTACATCTGTCAACAAATTTATTTTGAGCTATAGAAGGACCAAATAAACTCCTGCTTTCTGCACAATTCTCAGAGAATGCTTCACAGAAGAAGAATGAATAGTAGGCATTGTGTTTCCTTAAATTTCAGGATAATTAAATATGTTTTTGATAAAGTCATCGTCCTTTCTGACACACATATATGGTAGGAGTTATGTAGTGACACCCCTGTTCGCTTTTCCCTTCTGCTTATGGCATAATGAATAGTGCAGTCCATTGGTGTATTCTTTGAACTGTGGCATATGTTTCAGACACAGCACCTATGATGTTTCTTTGTGTGTCGTAATTGTCATAAGAGTGTGGACCTATATCTCATGGTAGTTGGCTGGAGCATAAACAGACGAGAACTTGAGACTGCCTGAGAAAGGAGGATTTGAATGTGAGCCACCCTATATATTGCATCCCACCCTGAGTAAAAGACTGAGTTGTAATGCAGTCCATTATGTAGGTTAGACTGAAGCTGACAGTTTGGTAGTGAGTTGAAGCTAGTGAGTGTGACTACAAAATATTTTGGTAACAGATTGACCTGTAGCAATGCCGCAGTTCTGTATTTACTTAATCTTTAGTGCACTTTTTTCATAAATAAGTAAATTCATAGAAGCTATAATACGTATTAGGCAAGTCCCTGACAAATATTTTTTATTCACTAAATTTCAATTTCAGCCAAAACTCCCCTATACTCACGCCCCAGTAGTTTGTTAGTTTTTGTTCTGGAGATGTTGTGTTTGCTGGAGATGTCATCCAGTAGTTCTTTCTTGAGGCACAAATATCTGTCATGTTGACATCGTTGTTGGTGTGATATCATGATTTTTTAAAAGTGTATGTGTGGTATATGTTGTTAAACATGCGTGAAAAGACTAGTTGGTGATTTGTGTATTATTTAATAGTTTCCTGAACTTATCTTGCAGTTTCAGTTTTGATAGTGAGAAATGAGTTAAATTTGGAGTCATCATAGACCAAGGGCTTCACTATAGATCAGTTTCTCTATCACAATTCGTATTCTGTAGTCACATTAATTGCCTTACCAATTCCATACCATAGTTCATCGTAATCTAGACTTTGGTCTACGTTAGATGTCAGTCTGTCAACCCAACCAAGGTATCGGGAGGGGGGGGGGTGGAGGAGGAGAACACTTTCAGTCCCTCACTCAGTCTTAGCTGTAAACGGTTCCATGGTGAGCTTTTGTATTGGTGTGTAACACACATTGTTTTACATTCAGTTTTCAGGTAGCCAGAGCACACTTAAATTTTAACATGGGAAAAAAGAAGAAGAGCCGTCAACAAGAGCCATCCTTGCAAAATGGAGCTGATTCAACAGATTCTAATGATGAAAATCAGGCTAGTGCTACAGGTAAGAGTGTGTATTCTACATTGAGTTTATGCTTTGCTTAGTTTATGGCTGTTGTGTGATGATACTCAGTGTTGAAACAATAGTTCAGGAAATATTGTTATATTAATCAGTATGTATGAACTGTTTTACAAAATGTAGGATGATGATGTACAAATCTGTAGTTTAGTTTTGCAAGAGAAGTTTATAGTCAAAGGTATTTAAATTTCTTTTCAGTTGTTTGTTCAGTTTTTGATATTATTGAAAAAAATTTTTTTTAATGCAGGTGGTAAGTGCTGTCCCCATGTGACAAAAGCAGTTGACTTCACAAGAGTGAAGAAGGCACTGAAACCAGGAGGCATAGCGAGTGAATGTGCAGAATGTCTAAAGAGTGGTGCTGGTGCAACAGTATCAACTGATGGAACAGTAAGTGGCTATTACTACCCACATGTTAAGACACCTTCAGTTTGGTAAAATTTAGATATGGTAGAGGATGGCCCAACTTGTGAAATAATTATAACACAGGCGGATAAGTACAGAAGTATTGGTTAAGTATTGGGCACTGTTCTAAAAATTCAGAACTCCTGTACTTAGTGGTGGCTTTCTATGTCAGTATATAAATGAAAAAGCATCCCATTCATTTGACATCCCAGTTAGTGAGTAGTTTTAATTTAATTTTCAAGGGAGAGCAACAAATTGAGTGTTTTTTGAATTATTTTTATTTCTGGTGTGTTCCTTCGGTGTGATTTGTTGGACAGGCTGTAATTAAATTACAACAGCATATGATGAACTGAGTTTTATTTCTTGAATAAAATGAAGGCACTTAAAAATTCCAGACACAGAACATTTCCTTGAAAATAATGCAAACACATGCAAAGGTATGCAAGACCTTGTTCTGATCAGAAATGACAAAGATCATAAGATATTAGAAATGCAAAGACACACTATCAGCACAACAAGCTATACTGTGCAACACTACCACTCTTGTTTGCTGATTGTAAAGACACAATCAATAATTATTTACAATCAGATAGAAACTTTTCTTTTGACAGTGATTTTGTGAACATGTTTGCCAATTGATCTACTGACTTCAAGTAAGAAACAAGAATAGAATAATCACTCAGTTTTTTAAAATGTAATTGAACCTCTTATCAATATGTTTAATCCTTTTGTGATGATCATTGTTCCTCATTAATTGTAATGCAGTTTGGTTGTACACAAAGTGTAGTGTTGGTTGTTCCATGTTAACTCCAAGCACCTGTAATAATGTGCAAAGCCAGGTGATGAGCTGTATCAGATGCTCAGACATACTCTGCTTCTGTTGTGGATCTGGCAACACATTTTTGCCTGTGAGATGACCCTGTGACAGAAGTTTAAGCTTATTGCCACTGTGTTTAACACCTTTGTCTCTTGTACCTTGGAGATGCTTCAGAATGTGCTTAACAACAGTTGAGTGCTCAGGCCCAGGGTTGTTAAAGAAAAAAACTGACTGACTTGATTGACAGAAAAGATGTCACGTCTTGTCATTGTGCAGCAAACATCAGTCCACAGCCTCATGAAATGGAACATTTTCCATAGATTTCTGATCTTCATTTGCTGAGCACTGTCCTAAATTCAACTGTAAACTGCAGTTAGTGGGTGTTGCGTAGGACTTGCAATTGTTCATGTGAAATTTTTCTAAGGGGTGACTAATGTACCCCTCATTGCAGACAAAGTAACTGGGATTGCCAAGCACAGTTTTAAAATGAGTTTTGAATTCTTCATGTATTTTATTTATAGTTGTTGTTGATTTACTCATAATTAGTCAATCGTCAACAGAATAGATAAAAACAGTTCTTGGCCATCATTTTAAGCACAAAATATACAACTATCTGAGTGAAGCTGTTTGAAAATGAAACACTTAATAACTGGAAAAATTTTTGATTCTGACATTGAGGACTCTTTCAGTCTGTAAATGCTTTTGTTTAAGTTGCAGACTAAGTTTGCATTTTCACAAATAAAACCTTCAGGCTTTTTCATGAATATATCATCTCGCAAATCACCGTTGAGAAAAGCAGGTTTCACATCAAATTGCTTCACTACAATATAATACACTCCTGCGAAAACCAAAAAAAAATGTGAATTGATTCATACTGAACAACAGGTGAAAACATTTCTCTGTAATCAAGTCCAGTTTTCTGAGAATACCCTTTTGGACACAACCTAGCTTTATACCTCATTATGCTACCACCTGGTTTAGTTTAATTTTGTAAACCCACTTACAACCAACAGCCTGGTGATATGGAGGTAGACCAACTAAATTGTCCCTATTATTTAGTGCCAATGATGGCATTTGATCTTTCATTGGTTTGTACTACTCGTCAGAGTCTTTGGGTGCCATCACCTTCCTGAAAGCTTGTGGTTCATCGGTGATTGCTGCATAAACCACATAATTTTGGAAACAAACTGGAGAGCAAAGTTCTTAATGGTTTCTAAGATTTGTTCCTGACTGAGCAGCCTTTTCAGTAGCATAGGATCCGTGGTCTTGCACAAATTCCTCTTCTGCAGCTGTCAGGAAGTTATACTTGAATGTAACATTCTTGGGCCTGAGTGTTGTAGTGTGCTCTGTGGCATTTTCATTGAAAACCACATCTCGTGAACAAGTTATCTTCTTTGCTGTGTGATCATACAGCCTATAATTGTTACTGTAACCAACCATTACCATCATCTTTGATTTACTTTGAAATTTGGACCGAAACTGTTGGTGAATCTGGAAAAGCCATTCAGCACCAAATCTCATCATATGCTTTAATGATGTTTTCTTCCCGAACCATTCTCATAAGGCACCTCATCACTATTATGCATACATAGACAGCAATTTAATGTACAGACTCCCATGTTGACAGCTTCTGTCCAAATTATGTCTGGAAGACAGAATTGATAAGCATTGTGAGAGCACATTCCACTTCAGATCTGATTTCACATTCAACCTTACCATTCTGCTCTGGTGTATGTGGTGAGCTGGATTCAAGGATGATACCAGTCTTCTTGAAATGATTATGAAGTTAATCATTAACAAATTCTGTCCGAATATCAGTCCTTATAACTTTAAGCTTATTCCTTGCCTGTCTTTCTACAAACTGTTGAAACTCTAAGAACACAGAAGCGACGTAAATTTTGTTCTTGAGAAAATATAGAAATTTATATGAAATACAGTCATCTTTAAATACAAGAAAATAGTTAGCTCCATCTAATAATGTGTGTTGCATCTCTCCACATACATAAACATGAATAAATTCTCCTGGAGCACAGGCATAAGTCTGAAAATTTGATCTAAATCCCTTCCTATGCAATTTAACATACTGAGAGAGAAAGTTACTTAAGGCATTTTATTTTATTTCTGGGATCATATCACAGTCAGCAATTTTCTTCAAATTTCTGAAATTTACATGTCCCAACCTCTTGTACCATAACAGAGCTAAGTCAGAAGATGCACAATTTGCTTCTTCCATATTGTCCGTTCAAAATAACATTCTGTAACATTGATTTTCACCTGTTACATTACTTGCCACTAGCCTCATACTAAAGACCTCAATCTTATTATTATTAAATGTGACTTCCGAACTTTTACTGCCTACATCTTCCCTTGAAAACAGATTTTTTCCCCCTCCCCACTCCATATAAGATACATACAGTGTAGCCTCCAGTGTATGAGGTTCCCATGCTCCATTAACTAGTGCATTTAACTTCATTGATCAAATACCTTCAGCAGAGGCAACTGAATTATCTCCTATCTGTACAGGAACTTTGAACTTCCCTAATGGTTTGAGCATTAAAGAGTATTCCTAGTGTGACTTAGTGTGTTTTGACCTAGTGCTAACAGCAAGACAAACAGTATCACAATTAGTAACCAAAATGTTCCTCATTTCTGAACTCTGAGCTTGATGTTTAGCTTCTTGATTTTCTCTTGAAAATTTCATCAGTCTTTCGTGCAGTCAGCCTTATAATGACCGTTCTTTTGACAGTAACATCAATCAGCATTCTTCTTACTCACAGACCTTTTGCTTAAAGTGCTTTGCAAACACTGATTCTGATTTTTAACCCTTTTGTGATTACCATTGGCAGCAATGAATGCAGATGCCATTCTTCACTCTGTGACACGTTTCTCGTCTTGCTGTTAAATTATCAAACGTCTGCCTGCTTTTGTCACAAGAGTCCCATGCTATAACAAACCAACCATGTTTTATCAGAACTCTGCCTAAAGCTTTAGCAATGCTGTCCGTCTCCTACTGGTACACCAAAATCTGCAATGGGGCTGTGCCAATGCTTCAACTTTACTAATACATTGCGCTGTAGTATCACATAGTGACATCTTATAATCAGAGAACTGTCATTTCAATGCTACTTTATTTATTGCAGATTACTGCTCATGAATTACCTTAAGCCGATTCCATGTACCATTTGCTGCAGCACACGACATAAGTTTCAGCTGGTCAGATTCTGTGCCAAATAAAATAAAAAGCATTGCTTTTACGTTAAGCTCATTTCTCAAGTTCTGTGCATCTGTGTCTTCACCATATATTACATCACTAATGTCAGCAGCCTCTCGTAATTTCTCAACTTGAAACATAATTTCCATTTGATACTTCCTTAACTAAAAATTACCTTCATCAAATTTTTTGTATGTTGAAAAGCTTCATTCAGTTTATCTTTTACATTTTCACTTTCCAGGTAAAACACTTGATGTAATTGAACACATTTTCGAGACGAGATTGACATGAAGAAAATAAAGCATTGCGACCAGTAAATTAACACGTTTTTCTAGGCCCATAAACTATTGGACAGGTGATGATTAAATTATAACAGCATATGATAAACAAGTTTTAATTTTTGAGTAAAAAGGAGACACTTAAAAACTCGAGGCACAGAACTTTTTTTTCATTCAATGCAAACACATGCAAAGGAAGAAGACGGTGTGCTGGTCAGAAGTCACAAAGGTAGTAAAATATCAGAAATACAAAGACATTATATCAGCACAACAAGCTGTACTGTGCAGCATGATTATTTTATCAAACACGCTTCCTGTGATAATGGACTCAGATCTGAGTTCAGTTTTTAAGGATTTTTGCTGTCATCACGATCAGCTTGTCACATTGATTGATTTTTATCGGACCCAATGCCCCCTTCTATGATAATGCTGAAAATTGATGAAGTACATCACCGGACAGGCTTAATCAGAGCATTATACCAACAAAACAGAAAGCTCGTGGAACAAAGTTACAACAGTATGGTCAACTATGAAAGGGGCATGTGAAGTATGTTGATGAAATAGCTACACTTTTAGCAATCCTATACAACAGCTTGCTCGATGAAAAGCTCATGCTCAAAGACTGGAAAGATGAGTAGGTCATATCTATCAGTTCACAAAAAGAAAATAGAAGTAATCGACTGAATTGTGTATCTGTATCATTGACATTGATTTGCAGTAGAATTTTGTAAGCTACACTATGTTGCAACATCATAAAATACTTCACAGCATACAATTTATTAGACACAGATTCAGAAAACATCATTCTTATGAAATACAGCTGAGTCTTTATTGACACAAAGTAATGAGTGCTGTCAACAGGGGATCTCATTTTTGTTGCACAATTATAGTTTTCCAAAATGCTTTTGACACAATTTTTCACAAACAAATTTGAATGAAATTGTATGCCTATGGAGTATTGTCTCAGCTGTTTTACAGTTTATTGAGAGATCCAATGTTAGGTGCTTTAGGAGCCCCTTAGGCAAATAGCATTCAGGGCTTGTGTGCACTCGGTATGTCTGCTGGTGGGGGGGGCTCATCCGTGATGTGGAGTTGGCCTTGCCAGTGGCTGTGGAGCGTGCAAGGTGCAGTCGTATGCAAGTTGCGGCTCATGTCGGCACCGACGACACCTGTCTGTCACACAGGAGGACTGTACAAATATACCGTCATTTGACCATCAGAACTGACTCCCCTATGGACGATATAGAAATAAGCATAATTTTCTCTCTCTCTTTTCTTTTTTTTCAAACACCAGTTATTGTAGGTCTAGCTTCAAAATCCTCTTAATAGCGACATACTTTCAAAAAGCTTTTCATCTCCTATTAGACCCATTTAGGAGTGGAATATCAGACAGTCCATTTTTAAATAATTCCTCCAGCATAAGAGCCACACCCTCTCCAAACTTCAAAGTTTTTGTCCTAGTGGTTTGGGCTGGGCAATGATGAGTCAGTGAATCAGTCTGACCCTATTCCGCCCTCATTAGGGGTCGAATTTCCAAAACAGTTAAACACATAGTTTTTCATCTCTAACCAAGAGCACACCATTTTTCGAAGATTTCACTTTAAAAATGCATTTACAATGAAATATTTCCATAAAATGGTTCAATCCCTAAATAACCCCTTTGGGGTTGAATTTCCAGAAACAGTGGCATGTGTATGTTTTATTTCTAGCTGGGAAGCCAAATAGAAATTTTCGTAGATTTAGCTTCAAAAATGCTTAAACAATGAAATATTTGCATAAAAACTTTCATCTGCCATTTTACCTCCATAGGGGTTGAATTTCTAAAAACAATGAAACACGTTTTTTTGCTATTTCTAATTGAAAAGCCAAATTTTTAATTTTTGTGGATTTAGTTTGAAGGCTTTCATAATGAAATATATTCATACAAAATCTCGTCCCCTATTTCATGCCCTTAGGGGTTCAATTCCCAAAATACTGAAGCACATCTTTTTTTATTTGTGACAAAAAAAGAGTCACTCGCTGTCAGTAGTTCTCAAGTTAAATAAAAATTTTTGTAGACAATTACTCCCCCTCCCACACCAGAGTTTTCAAAAATTTGAGAGAAAGCTTTGTATTACCGAGTATTGATGCATCTCAGTACACATGATTTGTCAGACAAACAGTTCCATGTCAGGGAAGGTGTACCCCACAAAAATGTGGTTCATTCTTTTTCATGTGAAGCATTAGAAGACTAGGTGGCAGGCTGTAAATGGAAGGTATTTTCTTTGATTTATACTTGGATCAAAATAACATAATGACTTGCAGCTAGTTTTTTACAGGACAGCTAACATATCAACAACCAATCTGATCATTAATTTGGCCACACCTGTCCGTCTCCACAGCTGTCAAGCTGCTCTGTTTCCGCAGCTATGGTTACCAGTCAGATGTGGTAACAATTACTTTCTTAAAAGTGATAGTTTTGACTTTTGTTACATGCTTACTTTGTCTGTGTGGTGTCTCTCTTTTTCAGAATGTGTGGAGACAGCTGTGGAATTTTATAGGAAAGACTGTCATTATCCTGCAATATGACCTCAGTACTGCACTTTAGCAGGGAACATGTGAATGTCCTCAATATGTAACCTCACAGCTGATGTTACCAGAGCCCTGTTGTCCTTGTGCGAACAGCAAACTGGCAACATTCCCCCCTTCCAAGCTTACCTGTCATTCACTTTGTTATTTTGATGCAGGTGTGGATTGTGTGGAACATTATCGGATTAGGAAAACAGGTCAACAAACAGGGAAGAGATTTAAAATAGCAACATTCATTCTGTGAACATTATATGAAAAATTATAGGAACTTGGTTAATTTTTCTCCAAGCACTGTGTGAGAAGGGGTTCACTATACAGCAGATTTCGTTTTCAGTGTACTTACACTAGAACTGAGAGAAAGTGATAAATTCAAACATTCAAATCTAAATTGAAAGGTTTCCTTGTGACACACTACTCCTGTTTGGTGTGGGTGTTCCTTGCAGTAGTTCAGAACTTTCCTCTGTAATGTGTTATTCATTTTTATACTATCTTATTTTTTTTTTTTCATGTTCTCTTGGTTGTTTATAGATTTTATAAATTTTCTAATAAATATTCTGGACAGGTCATTCAGGCACCAGAATGAGAGACCTCCTATCATCCTCACAACAGGTTGTTCCCTCTCATCCTGCAGTATGAGTGACCTGTCCATCAGTTTTAATTTCCTTCAACCTATACCTCTTTCCTCCCCGATGAAGGAATTGATAGTTCTGAAAGCTTAAATAGTTTTATGTACTTTTGTGTGTGTCGGCAGTACTAAAAATGTTGCCTTGTGAAGGTAGGTACTGTCCAGTGGTTATCTTGTAATTTTATTTTTGTGCTTTGTATTATCATCGCCAACATCGATATGGAAAGTGTCTGACACAAGCAATTTGATAGAAATCTTGTTTTTGAGAATATAAAATTAAAATGGGAGTAGCTCACTATCTGTGAGGTGGATTTTTGCAGCATCAGAGCCCATTTAACGTGGAGGGAAGGAGGCAGGCAGGCAAGGCAGTTGAAAAAATTTTTTTTTTCGTTTTTAGAATGCTGGCACATTACTGAGCGAGAGAAAAAAAATCATCACGGCCTTTTCTATTTAATCTGGGAGACATTCCAGGTTGTGAAATGAAGGAACTTAAATTCTTCTTTGTAAATAAGGGAAAGTCTGAATGAGCCTTAATAGCTACCAGTGTTGCCATCACTAGCTGCATAGAGACAGCTTTGGACCAGGTGATAAACCACTGCACATGTAACACGTCAGCCTCAGTCGCAAATAGAAACCAAACATTACCCAGGTTTCAGCCAAAATAATTCGACCTCCTCCAGAAGCGAGTGACACTAAACTGCTGCATGCCAAAGTTTGGCCATGTCAAGTATAAAACTGTAGCAGCATAGTAACCAGTCATAATCTACATTACTTAGCTGAAGAGAAACAGCAGGCCCCACTGCGCGGACGCGGTCGGTAGGCCGCGAGAGCTGCACCGGAACTAAACGTGACGAGCAGCTGTGTACCGAGCATTGCTGATAGTCATGCACATGCACACGTGGAAATACAGATAATAACTGTAGCTAACTTTACATTAGGAGTTGGATTAATATATCCATTAAAACCTTTAATTGCGTAACATGTAAAAGAACTTACTTCTGAGGAGACTAATACCCCTATAACAGATTTGGAGCCTGTGAGAAAGAATAGATATTACTTGGCAAAATTATTTCTCAGTTTTGAATACATTGCTCAAACTTCAGGCTAAGTGTTAGGTTTCCGAGGATCTTTTTTTGGCATATAACGCCATAATTACAGTGGAACAATGTACGTGCATGTATATTGTGTCAAATTACATATTCTTAGCAAAACATAATGGTTGAGAGAAAGGCAGCAATGCCTAAATAGGGGTATTGGTCTCCTCAGAAGTAAGTTCTTTTACATATTATGCCATTAAAGGTTTTAATGATTATATTAATCCAATTCCTAATGTAAAGTTAGCTACTGTTAAGTATCTATATTTCCACGCGCGCATGCGCATGACTATCAGCAATGCTCGGTACACAGCTAGCTGCTCGCCGCATTTAGTTCCGGTGCAGCTCTTGTGGCCTACCGACCTCATCCGCACAGTGGAGCCTGCTGTTACTCTTCAGCCCAAGTAATGTAGATTATGACTAGTTACTACGGTGCTACAGGTTTATACTTGACATGGCCAAACTTTGGCATATGGTAGTTTAGTGTCACTTGCTTCTGAAGAAGACCAAATTATTTTGGCTTAAACCTGGGTAAAGTTTGGTTTCTATTTGCAACTGAGGCTAACGTGTTGCATGTTCAATTATCACAGTTGCTGACAGGGCTGCACAATGTTAAAAATTCTTATATAAACCGCTGCCTTATCTGGACCTGAATCCAGAAAGCATCTTAGTGGCATGATAGTGTGCTTTTGGCTATTCAGCTGAGTTGTTGATTCCATTTTATGTATAAAATGAAATCAACAATTTAGCTGAACATGTGGAAGTGGTCCATTAATCAGTCATGCTGAAAGTGTCTGAGAAATCACCCCATAGTGGCTTTCAACTTCTATTGATCATATACAGGCCCCAGTAGAGGTGGCTTTCCAAGTAGGCTCATATTAGATGTAATCTTACTTTTGTTCAGGCCGTAATTGTTCGTGCACACACATTATCCTCCTGCTAGCTCACTGATTTCAGCTTCAAGGTATGTTGTCAGATTTATGTTCAATCCTTTATGCTGTCCTCACATGGAACATGTTCTTAATCTTAAAGCATGCCAGGTGTGGTGTCCGTTGTGGTTGCTGCGCACTCTGAAATGCTACGTTCACAGAACTTGCTCCTCTTCATGATTTGCGACCTCGGCATTTTCCAGCAGTAGCTTGGCTGCATCTCGCATGTAAATCGCACGGTTCCTTTATGAAAATGGATGCTCATGAAATAGGGTGCATTAATTGTCGAAGAAGAGTGGTGAAAATCTTGAAGAAGATTGCGGACTTGTTGATGGATTTGAAAAGTGAATTGCTGTAGAGGAACACTACATAATCCTGTATAGTGATTTGAGATACATACTAGTAAAGTTATTCATTAACTCAATTGAATCTTCATCCCATTTTCTGTTTTGAATTAAATATAAGTTAAAGTATAGTGTCTAATGTCAGTTTGCATATGCATAATATCCATATTTTTGGTATTGCATTGACTATCCTCACTCTGGAGTAATGTACTTCAGCAATTAAATTTCAAGATTTGTAATAGGAAGAGGAGATTTTTTCGAAGCTGCTCACCATAATTGAAAAAGGTATTTGCCGGTAAGATACAAACATGAGGCAGCCCCTAAAATGAAGAGATAGGTATATATATTTTACACAAATTTGATGATAACAAAAACTGCCAGTGTGTAACTTGTGTTTACTTTGTGTCACAAACTGACAGTTACGTTAAGATTTCTGGCCACTGGGGAAACATTCCAGTCAGTGGCCTGTACAACAAGAATTATGGCAAATAACATTGGCTATTGCAGATAATATTTCTACCTTTTACTTTAAAGCTCACAATGCTATCAGCTGCTCTACTACAGCTTCAACACCTCCTTATATGGCAATATGGTATATACTGTCTAAAGACTGTACCTGCAAATGTCATTATTTGATATTTAACTGTGACAGATTGTACCAAAAACAATTTGTTTTTGATAGATCACAATAGTGCCATAACATTGAAACAGTCTACTTTCAAAGCACAAGGTTATAACACTAAAAACACCAAATACACGAGACATTTAAGTACCAGTATGTAGTTTCCTGTCATTTTATGATAACAGATTGTAGCTAAAACAACACATTTTTGAAATTTGCGTATGCTTTAAAACAGCTATATTCCTTCCATTTACTCTATGATAAAGAAAACCCTCGCTGTACAAAGTTTAATTCCATACAGTATGATGGCTCCTAAGTTTCACTTGTAACATAAAAACAATGTTGCATCTCATTAGGCACATTCCTCTGCACAGAGCAAAAATCTGGCGTATCAAATTCTTCATTTCATGCTCCTTATCCATGTGTGTTTTTACATCCTGTGACAGTATGGATTTACCTCAGTCATCATTATCTTAAGCTGCTGATCAGTGTTATCCTGTCAGCCTTATATGGCATATGCCAAGAACAGTATAACCTTCTTGGTAAGAGGCTGCCAACAGTGTTCCTTAATTCATTGACAGAAATTTCAGTTTTTGTCATATTAATTGCAGCAGCATATTCAAAATAGTTAACTCTTGGGTGCTGTATGAATGCACCAAGAAAATTGTTTCAAGTACTTGACTGAGAAATGTGTGAGGGTTCTTTCTTGTCTTTCAGAATTTAGTTATACTTATTATTTTGAGGATTTTATAAGAATTCTGAAAGTTACTTTTAATCATAATATTCCCTGATTGTCATACTTCGGGGTTTGAAGACATGGTTCTTCTAAGACACTTGCATTTTACAATGCATTTGCTAGGTCATATTAGCAGACAAAGCATGACTGCTTTAGTTCTACAGGGTATTTACACGATGATGACTATTTTAGCTGCACAATGTTAGGTTTACCGAAACACTGTATTAAAAAGTAGTGGGTGTAGTACACCATCAGGGAATGCGATAGGCAGTGGTGTTGCTGGAAGTCAGTCCCATTCTTAGTCTGTGCAGAGGCTTTGAAGGTGCCATCCACGTGGCAATTCCTCATTTGAAAGGTGCAGAAAGGGAAAGGTGCAAACATTGTTAGGTTTATCTAACTGCTGTATTTAAAAGTAGTGATTGTAGTATACCATCAGGGGATGTGATGCGTAATATACATCAGGTAACTGCCTTGTCTTTCTAGGAGACCAGAATTACCTTAGACGTGACAAATTTCAGGAAAAAAAACACCCTGAGTGAGGGACAAGCACTTGATGTAGGGGAAGGGGAGGATCAGGTCACAAAATACTCAGCATCCACTAAAAACATATGTCATTCAGTATTGTGTGAGGTCCCCAATTGGCAGGAAGTATCGTACTGGTCGAGCCTGTAGATGACAATTCCCTGCCCTGAGAAAGAGTTCTCCACTTCATTGTAGATAAAAATTTGTGCATCTAGCAACATAATGTGCTTTTGTTGACGGGACATTAAAAGAACAGCATTATGAAACCACCAAAAGCTGCTGTAATGTGTGTGTGTGTGTGTGTGTGTGTGTGTGTGTGTGTGTGTATTCACAAACTGGTTTCTGTCAACTGACTTCCTTCAAGTTGTAAATTAACATTACCTCAGTTGAAAGGACTGTTTCTTGCCATTAAATACATAATTGATTTTAGTTACAGCAGTTATCATGTACACATACATCTGTTATATATTTTTCATTTATCGCCAAGTACTACAATAGACAACCATTTGCAGTGTTCAACATACTGTCTGGCCAAAGTCATATTGTAAACAGCTGGTTGAAACAATTATGATTTTGATACCAAGGAACCTTTCTTAAAACTTGGTGTGGTGTTAATATCTGACTGGTAGATGTTCACTTGTTCGAAACTTTATGTCTGAAGAAACAGTATGTTACAATGGCTTTCAGTGCTTCTGTGATACCAATCTTTAAATACATTGAGGTTGTGCAACACTATTTATAGAAAATATTTTGAACTTTAAAAAATTAAAAGACAGTAATCCCTCAGCAGGATTCTGGTTCCGTGGGAGGCCTGTGGCTCTGCCTCCGCTGTGGTCATCAGGGCTGCGGACGCATGCGAGCACAGCATGCCCTCAAGCACCAGCGGACCCCCCACTCGGACAGCCATGCCCTCGCAGTCAACACGGAGCAGTGGAAGATTTGGTGGGTACTAACGCACTTCCATTTTTGGTTTAGCTGTGATTTATTCTCTCTCTCTCTCTCTCTCTCTCTCTCTCTCTCTCTCTTCTGGAGGTACCTTTTTCTGCTGTTTCTTGTGTTTTTTCTCTCTTCTGGGGGTACCTTTTTCTGCTGTTTCTTGTGTTTTTATGTATGTTATGTGTTTAAATCTTTTTAACTTAGTGAATCCACTTTTGTTAATTTTTTTTTGCTTCAGAGATGGTAGTATATCTGTTTTGTTAGCCTGTTGACATTCAACCTGTGTGTGTGTGTGTGTGTGTGTGTGTGTGTGTGTGTGTGTGTGTAAATAAAATCAGTCATTTCCTTACTGTTTCTGTATTTTGATACTTTTCGTTATTGCTTCTTAATTTCTTGGCCTCTGTGCTTCTTATGTGATCTTAAATGTTCCAGAGGATTCTTTGCTCTAATATTTCTTGTTTGTTTAAATTACAATTCCGTGCTGGGCATTCCCTTACGTAGAGGCATTCTGGTTTCTGTACCACGTTGTAATACATTGTTTTTGCGTTTCTTTATGCCCACTTTCTACTGTAAAAGAAATGGAATACGATGTTAGTATGATAAACACTGATGAAAATGACTTTAAGAGTAATATATTACATTTTTATCGTCTCTAACTGTATGCTGTCACCTTCTTTTACTGGCATATAAAATATGTACATAATCTTCTCTCTGTAGAATATCAAAAGTGGTAAATTATTTCACAGTATCAAAGGCAAAGATCAGTTAAGGAAATTGTAAATTTGCAATGAGACAGAATTGCTGGTCAGTTGCTGCTTCTACGTGATTGCTCATAGACGTTGAAAACGTACACTGACGGAAAAAAATTGCTACACTAAAATGTAATTAACATAGAGTAATGAACTTCCAGGAATACATTTGTCTAGGTAACATAGTTAAGTGATTAACATTGCAAGGTCACAGGGTGAAGTTAGTGTGAGATAAGCCATTGCAAATGTGAAATGTTGGTATGTTAATAACCAGTGTAACTGCCAAAATGTTGAATGCAAACATGAATGCATTGTGTTGTACAGGTGCCAGATGTCAGTTTCTGGGATGGAATTCCATGTCTGTTGCACTTGGTCAGTCAATATAGGGATGGTTAATGCTGTCTGAGGATGACACTGGTGGTGTTGTCTGATGCTGTCCCATACGTGTTTGATTGGAGATGGATCTGGTTATTGAGGAAGCCAAGGAACCATATTGACACTATGTGGCGCATGGTAGATTACAACAGCAGTATATGGGCGAGTATTATTGTGTTGCAAAACATCACCTGGAATGCTGTTCAGGAATGGTGGCACACCAGGTCAAATCACGAGATCAACATACAATTTCGCAGTCAGAGTGATAACTCTTAAGTGTAGCTCCACTGTGTCTAGCATGCAGACTGGTTGCTTGCAGGTCCTTGACTGGCTTCCTCCTAATCAACAAACGGCCATCACTGGCACTGAGGCAGAATGGGGTTTCATCCAATGAGCTCTCACTTGACACCACTGGAATCGCAAATTGTGATGGTTTGAGGTCAGTGAAATGCCTGGTAAAGAGCATTTGGAGCTGTAACTGACTAGTAACAGTTTGCTGTGTCACTCTAGTGCAGATGCAGTATGATGTGCCAGAGCCATGCACTGAGCATGATGGTCTTCCCTCTTGGTAGTGCTACTTGGCTGTTCAGAGTCTGGTCTTCTTGTGACCATACATTCTCATGACCACCGATTCCAGTGATCATGTACAGTGGCTACATTCCTGTCAAGTCTTTCTGATGTATTGCAGAAGGAACATTTAGCTTCTCGTAGCCCTGTCACATAACCTTGTTCAAACTCTGTGAATTCTTGATAATGCCATCTTTGTTGCCTTAAAGGTATTTTTGTCTAATGTAAACTCACCATATCCAAACTCAAAGGTAAGTAATGCTCACAACTATTACAGGGTGTATTTAAAGCAAACCTGATTCACATCCTCATGGTGACACTACTAGTGCCACTTTTATATGAGTGGCATGAAATTTGAATAGACATCATCTTTCAGATGGTGCAACTAGCCAAACTATCAACTTTCATTTGTGTTGCACGATTCCTCCTTGATGTTGCAGTTTTTTTTGCTCCGTCGGTGTATATTCATTTTTTGGAACTTGAATGTTCCTTCCTCAGAGAGGAAAGAAGGGAAAGCTGGAAAGGAGAGCAGATCACTGTCACCTGTTGTGGAGCAGAGGGCATGTGAAGATGAAGGGAAAGGCATTGGGAAGAATGTAATTTCTACTGCTGAATTATGATAGGCAGCCTACTCTTAAAGAGTAACAGTTTCTTCTACACTGACTAGGTGTATGTCTACGTCCTCAAGAAATAATAGGACAAATACTCTGAAACTGTAAGTGAAAGAGGAAAAAAAAGATTATTAGTTACAAATCCATTCTTGGTGATCATTTTTAACTTGTTTTCCCTGGAGAAGATCGGAACTTAAAGCAGTGAGCATTTGTGGCAAGTCAAAAATGTGTGTACTGGATTGAAATTTTAATCCTGATCTCTGCCTTTCATCTGTAATGCTTTACAAAGTTATTTAATACATATTGGAGTGCCTGTTTAGTTCCAGTAAATGCTTGAGAAGCTCCAGGCCTGTGAAGCCTTGGAGAGAATAATTGTATCACTCTTCGTGACAAGATTTAATTAAGAGAAAATGTAGATTACTGTTGATCAAACTGTACTTGCAACTCAGCTAATCCTTCCTGTGATTCAACGGGTAAACAAACAGGCACACAAAATAAGTACATTGACCTTTCTCTTCTCATTTCTGAGAGAGATTTCTTAGCAACAATTTTTCTTTTAATCTTCACATTTATGGAGATCTGAAACACTAAATGTACCCTGTTGACAAATTTCGGTTATCACTAATCTACATTTAGGATTTTGACTGTTTTTCTGCTGTGATACATGGTGTGGTGATACATGGTGTTGGCAGGCATGTGATTCAGACCAAAACGGCTTCTTGCTAGTCTTACCTCTCTTGCTCCTTATGATGCTGACAGATCAAGAGATGAGAATCTGAGTGCTCCCTGTAAAATTGCCTGCCACCTTGATCATTAGCATCTGACCTCGCTAACAAAAACGGGTGTTTCAATTGTAGCATGGTTAAGATTATTTAGGGCCAGAGGGAAGGGCTACAGAAGAAACTGATATACTGCATATTGAATTAAGATCAGTATTATGCTCTCAAGAACAATGTAAAAAAATGAAACAGCTTCCAGAAAGTGGGAATAGCCCAGAATCCTCAGTTTCAGATTACAAATGGCCTCAACAAGCTATGCACAGAAAATTGATACATGATTTAAAATAGATAATAGTGAGAGTTTATCCAGCCTCTCATAAAAAATATATGTAGTATTTAGAGAGAACCAGTCAAGGGAGGATACACACATAACAAATGAGCCATGAGATTTGGATGAGGAAATGAGAACACAAGTGTACCAGTGTGTTGCTTATCACCAGTGCAATGTACAGTAGGCAGTGGACCACCCACATACCTGTACACAAGCACATGTAGTCACTGTGATCATGATCCTGTCATGCATTATTGAAAAATGCAGTTGTGTTCTCATGTCTTTACTGAACACATTTGGCTGCAAAGTAATTATTTACAGAATGTGTCATGGTTAAGATGTTCGCTGACTTGCATGTCAGTCTTATGATAAACTGTAATCAACCAATGGAGATCAGGAAGTGCTTCAGATTTAGGTTCAGAGCCTGTGGCTCCTGGTTTTATCACCTTGGGATGACAAACTAGTGTTGCTACTCTGGAGGAAAAATAGTTCAATACAGCCAACCTGATTAGGGGGCAGCACTGTCTCTCCTACAGCAAGTCAGTGTGTGTGTTTTGGTGTTGTCATTGTCCTTTTGGTCTCGCCTTGACAGATCCTTAAAAAAAACCTTAATGAGTAACTCACCCAGAAACTTTTCCCACTGCTTATTGTCACTGGGGAGGAATCCCCTCCAACTCTCGTACCTGAAGAAGGAGCTACTGGCTCCGAAAACTCGTAAAAGTTAAATCCTTTTGTGTTTATGCCATTGCTTGATGAGTAGATTTTTTATCTATTCGTTTATATTATATTATCAATACACAAAATAAGTATGTTTACTCTTTGTCTTCATATTTCTATTATACATTTATTAGAAACAGTTGTCCCCCCCCCCCCCCCCCGGAGTTCTGAACACTAAACCTTCTCTGTGGACATGTTTGTGTTATCTTAATCTACATCAAGGAATTTGGCTATTTTTCTACTGTGGTAGATGATGATACCAGAAATGAGACTGATATCGAAATGACTTCGTTTTGGCCTTATCTCTCTTGATCCTCGTGTCACAGACCGGCTGGGAGGTGAGAGTATGAGTACTCCCTGTACTTTGCTTCATTCTTAACAATTTTTTTGTGTAATGACACTTAGCCCTGTGTTCAGTTGAACCAATCTGTGTAACTGCAATAGCGCATTTTCAGATTACCAACCTGGTTTCCCGTAGTTAATCCCTCTTTATTATTGATAAGATCCACTTTTTGAACCCCAACTAAACAATAACAGTTGTTGCATAACAACTTCACTCTTATTTTCGTAATCCCAATTCCTTGCCTGCTTGGAGAAACTAGTTTTCTCAAGTTATGGGTTTCTGTTGACATAGTTCAGTGGCGGCTCGTAGACATACATTCTGGGTGTTCACAAATTTTTAAATTCAGGTAAATATGAGAGTGCAAAATTAATAGCATCTGCTGTATAACAGTTATGCTCATAAACACATTTATACTACTTTAGCTGCTGTCAATAATAATAATAATAATAATAATAATAAAACACCAACAGCGGATGTACAATACTAGCAAATACAGAATACTCTAGAAGACATGACAATGTAGCAAAAATAATACATCAACAACTTGCCTTACAACATAAACTTGTAACACGTTCCCACATAAAAGTATGCACCACAAAAGTACTGGAGAATGATGAATACAAATTATACTGGAACAGAACCATTATAACAGATAAAACAACACCAGTTAACAAACCTGACATCATACTCACCAATAAAAAGAAGAAATTAACACAACTAATCGAAATATCCATACCCAATACAACAAATATACAAAAGAAAGCAGGAGAAAAAATTGAAAAATACATCCAACTGGCTGAGGAAGTCAAGGACATGTGGCATCGGCATCAGGATAAAGTTGACATTATACCAGTTATAATATCAACTACAGGAGTCATACCACACAATATCCACCAGTACATCAATGCAATACAGCTACATCCAAACTTATATATACAACTACAGAAATCTGTAATTATTGATACATGTTCAATTACCCGAAAGTTCCTAAATGCAATATAACATATACCATACAGTTAAAAGGAAGTAAAGCTTGATCAAGGTCCGCGTCACTTTCCATTTTTGACCAGACATAACGTCTGAGAAAAGAAAGAAATAATAATAATAATATGCATAACTCGTCTGTAAAAGGAAGTCTTGTTGTCATGGAATTTTGTTGTTTTGTACATAATTAAGTACAGTTTATGCCAAGAACGAGATAATGTTTAAGCTCTTGCTACTCCGTTTCATATTTCTGTGTAAGTGGGAGTCCTTCATGCTTTTTTATTTTTTTGGACTAAGGTACAAGCTCCCTAATTCATGTATTAGTTAACAAATTAACTTCTGGGTTGAAAATCGGGCACTCCTACCTTGCCCCCACGTAGCGTCATACACTTGCTATACACTTCTTTGTTAAGTGTTTGCTTTTAGTCATGCTGATCTGATTCCTTCACTTTCTCAGACAACGAATCTGGTCTGGAATGCCCTAGTTTCTTTGTGCTTTCCTGGTAATTATCTTTTCTGTTACCACTTAATACAGCCGGCCGTTGTGGCCGAGTGGTTCTAGGTGCTTCAGTCTGGAACCACGCGACTGCTACAGTCGCAGGTTCAAATCCTACCTCAGGCATGGATGTGTGTGATGTCCTTAGGTTAGTTAGGTTTAAGTAGTTCTAAGTTCTAGGGGACTGATGACCTCAGATGTTAAGTCCCATAGTGCTCAGAGCCATTTGAACCACTTAATACAGGTTCAACAGAGTTCATGTTGACACTCCACGGGAAAGCCGATTCCTGCGCAGTAGACAACCAACTCCAAACACAAACCGCCATTTGCAAAAATGATTAAATTCATGTGGTACTATCTACCAACAAGGTCACTTGACTAAAATACAGATGAGGCACAGAGAGCCATAAGAGCCAAAAGCACACGGTCTTCGACCCACCAATTTATTTGAATATCAAAGAAATCAGTGAGACAGCTTTTCATGAATGTTCAAATATATGTACAATGTGGCCCTACAGTACAGATAAACCATCAAATCAACAGCTGTCTGGAGCATGAATAAATGCTGCAGTCTCAGAATCGATGGTGATGTGTTTTATGGTTTTGCTGAGAATGGATTACTCTGTTATAAAATCCAAAACTTTATGTATCATATCTCATTCAGGACCCCACAAACTGATATCTGATCTAATTTTAGTATATAGTGTGTGAATGTGCATACCTGTGGAGTGTGCTACCACATAGTGGGGTTTACGGTGAATGTATGTAGATAAAAGACTGCTGCAGTGTGCTACCACCTGTGGCATTGATGTAAACCAGTAGTTGAGTGGTAAGGGCTAGCAGTGCACACTATGGACTGTACACATTGTTCATCAAATCTGTATGTATTTGGTCTGTAAGGCAATTATGTCAAGCCAGTTGCGCTTGTGCAGAAATTCCTTAAAATGTGCACAAGTGAAGGCTTGCTCACGACCCGATGCCAAGTTTCGCTGAGTCTAGTGGAGCAATATGTAGCACAGCAGGGTAGATTTTGTGCTGTGTATTTCAGATTACTGCATCTACGTTACTTTTAACATCATTCAAAGAAAAATAACCAATAAATTTGCAAGGTGTCAAAAGTTAGGGTGTTCACAAGCTCTTGTATTCTTACACAGCAGCTGCCACTGGTGTGGTTTACATTGCTTGCACTGATGTTTACTGCACCTCAGGGTTGTGGTTAGAATGAGCTGTGTATTCATCTGGAGACAATTAATGACATAGATTGATCCTTCAATCTGATCTGCAATTGGCTGGTACTTAGAAAAGGAGTAGGGTGCACTGGTCAGAACCACACCATGCAATGGCAAACATCTGAAGGGTGTATCCTGAACTAGGAGAACAGATCCAAGTCGTTTCCATTCTTGCCAAACCATTCCTACTTGAGGACAAGTGTCTGTATCTCCAGATTCTTTCACAACTGAAACAGAGTTCACTCCTAAATACTTGTGATGCCTCTACTAGCAGAGGAAGTTTCTTACCTTTTGCCTCTGGATCCCTCTTGTAGAACTGCTTGCCATCAAGAGCCTATAATCTTAAATTTAAATATATCTAACTAACACAGTCCTTGTCTGGACAATTAACGCCAAATGGAAAATTTTCTTAAAGCGTTTATTAATGGTTCTGTCAACAGTTGTGGTAATTTATTAGAGGACTAGTTTCAAACCCTTACAGGTTCATTGTCAAGCCTGGCCCACTGTGACTGCACTGACAATGCCTGGTCTTAATAATAACATTGAGTGGCAACACATGCTCTATAAATGTTAGCAGGATGAGCAAGTCAAAATCAGCTTGACTTGGTAAGAGGGATGTGTGAATTGTAGCATTCATTCTGCGAACATGTTGTTATTAAGATCCGGCACTGTTAATGCAGCCTCAATGGGCTAGGCATGAAAATGAACCTGTAAGGGTTTGAAACTGATCACCTTATAAATAACTGCAACTGTTGACAGAACCATTAATAAACAAACGATTTAAGGAATTTAAATAAAGTTGCTGTTCCCTGTCAATTAAATGTTGAAACCAAAGAAATAAGAAACTTCTAACAAACCACAAACGAAACAACATTAAAGCAAAACAACTAAAAACATAATGTCTGGTTTTGATGTTAATTTCAGGAATGTTCTGAGAAATGGATCCATTAGTGGATGAAAGCCTTTAGATTGCTATTTTGGGTATCTGTTTTCAAGCCAGTGTCTACTACTAGGTACAAATGATTGCTGATCACCTTTTCTTTTTTACCTGATAAGGGCATAAAACAGGAGGTAGAATTTGGATATCTTGTTTATCTAGGCAATCTGAGCCACAAATGTTCCAATCAACACCATGTCATCTATCTTTATGGAAGTTGTTGGCAGTTCTGCCATGAGCCATTCTTTTCGTTAGGCTTCCTTACCTCTTTTGTTCTGGGGAGCAGTTTTTGTTGTCACATCTGGGACTGGGGATAATTTTTCCATGTCTCTAAGGGGTGTGGCTGTATGTTTTGCTGACATTAATTCGGCCTGTGACCGGCCATGGATTAGAATGTTTATTGTGCTCTCAGATTGTGGGATGTACTTGGCCCACCTGTTTTCCTCATCAGTGCAGCTGGGTCGGCTTTCCAACTTCGCAGAAAGGTCTCTCGACAGGATTGGCTGCTGCATGGTAAACACCTCTCCTGTGTACAGTGATGGGCCCCACTGTTGGATGTTACACAGATCCAAACTTGGGACATAAATTGCAGTCCATAGTCCAATAAGATTTGGTTGCCAAACTCTTCAGCGAAATTGCTCATGCATCTTACCAACACCATGGCCAACATTGTTCTAACCAGATACAACATTACAGTCTTAGTGTAACAATCTAGTGCAGCAAACAAGAAGCACACACAACCCATTTTGCTACAGATTGGGAGTGAGGGTACATGTTCCCGACCAGTGTGGTGGCTCAATTTTCTTGCAAATTTTGTCAGTAAAAATAGTAGAGAAGGTTGGTGCTCCTTAATTAAAGTCAAAAGTGTTGCTTTCCTTGTCTTTTACATTTTTCCTGCCCATTTCCATATGATAGTTCAGAGTTTGGCTGTTATGTAATAGCCTGCATGCACTACAGTAAAACATTGTCACTTTTGTATGACAGTATTTCTTGCAAACTGTCACTTTGCTAACCTCTATTTCATTGAAATTAGCATGAAACAATATTTCTTCTAAATAATCAACTGGCTGCTTTAATCCTTATGCTTCATTTTTCTGTCAAAATAGACTGTAATAAATCTTAATTGCAAGTATGTCTGCTTGTTTGCAGATGACGACTTGTCTATTCTGCCCCTTTTGAAATCAGAACCCACAGAGGGAACACAGTTATTCAAAATTTTTTCTAAGGCTGGAAGCTGAGTTCTATGCAACAGAGGCTGAAATTTGTGAAAGTGGTATTCCCTGTATTGCAGAAATTTTTAACTAGTAACAAAATTATTCCTACCACCGACATACTTACTCTATGGATTTTGCTTCTGCTTTGGGGCAGATACCTGAATCCAGATCGGCCGGCCAGAGTGGCGCTGCAGTCTGGAACCGAGCGACCGCTACGGTTGCAGGTTCGAATCCTGCCTCGGGCATGGATGTGTGTGATGTCCTTAGGTTACTTAGGTTTAATTAGTTCTAAGTTCTAGGTGACTGATGACCTCAGAAGTTAAGTCGCATAGTGCTCAGAGCCATTTGAATCCAGATCAGATCAACAACGTGACCCTCCTTCCATAATTTGCATACCATTGACATATCTAACTTTTGCTTGTCAAAATTTGGTTGCACATCTCCTCACTTCTATTATCACTGCCATTGCCTTCTCCTCATCATTGTCAACACATTTTAATGAGGTTAACAAACAATGGAAAGTTCAGGATGGAATCAGCCACAGCAGACAATGGCAGTAGCCACGTGTGTGAATTGTGCTTGTGAGAATGTGTTTGTGTTTCTTTTCTACTTCAGAAGAAGGAGTTTTGACTGAAAACTTAAATGTATAGCAGTCTTTTCATTGTGCCTGTCTGCAATGCCATGTCTCCTCTCTATCGTAACAATCTACCCTTTCAATAATATTATTAATGAGGTTAATAGTAAACCATGTGATCAAGTTAGTTCCTGCAGTGGCCGTGTCTATGGTTAGGTTTGGTGAGTTAACACCTGCTAATTTTTTAAATCCAGACCTTATATAATATAGGAAAAGGTATGAATTCTATCTATTGTGTAAAAATGAACTTGGTTGATCTGTGTCTTACTATTATAAAGAAAGCCTGTAGAAATTTCAGCCAAACTAAGAAAGTATGTGGCTTACTAAGGAAAAATATTACTGTCAGTTGGGAGTAAAATACCCCTATAGTTTGATTAAAAGTACTTGATAGTTGGTAATTCACATGTTGGAGATGGCTTCGTCCAATCAGAGTACTCCTGGGGTGTATGTGACCCGGGACAACAGGGAGATCCTGGAAAAACCCGGGAATTTTTTCATCTGCGAAAAAACTGTGAAAAAAAACGGGAATTTCTTAGAATTCTGGAAATTTTTCATTATTTTAGTTCCCAATTGAATTTTTTTGATTATAACTGGTAAGAACACAAAAAGGAAATTGCTGTACCTCGATACTTCAGAATAATACTGCAGCAATGAAACATGAACGAGAGAAAAAATGGAAATAAAACTTAAGTGCGGCTGTTAGCTGTGGAAGCAGTAGCAGCAAGCAGTCAGATGCTACCCGGAAAAATTTTAGTGGCGCGCCCAAGCTGCCAGATTCACCCATACGCAGCAGGCTTCGATCTAGGGGACGGGGGGGTCCCAAACTGCACCAGGCATATTAGGCATTTGATATTGGTACTTTGTGAATTATATTCTGCTGTGTTATAAAAATGACCATATGTGCCAAAACAGTCTCGTTTATTTGCTGTATGTTACAGTGGCTGCAATATTAGAAAGGCCTATTTTGTTTTATCTAGCAGACAGTGACAAAATAAACATAATCAGATTGAGAAACCATGTGAGTCTTGGGTTCTATTTGTATTGACAGCTACCTCACTATTAGACAATGACATTTCGATTTTTGATGTAGCAAAAGTTGACAAACTTTGATGAGGTCATATATTCTTTTGCAGAAAGGAAAGCACCCCATGTAAAGCTGTAGCAAGAGTATAGAGAAAAAATTACTAGGACCTAAGGATTGAAGAAATGTCTATTGTACTAGGACCTAAGGATTGAAGAAATGTCTACTGTCTTGCTGGTCTCTTGTCTTGTACTGGTTTATGTATCCTTTATCTAATTTTATGTCACACGAAACACCAAGTTACGAGCTAGTAGGCAATGAAGTCTGCAAAATTTCTGAAGAGCTCTTGTTCTCCCAGCTACAAATAATCCTATCCAGTAGTAATTGCGAGCTTTTTTTAAAGAGCGGTAGGATGTCAAACCTGCCCTGAATGTAGTTTAATGGCATCCATTACGAAATATATGCGTTTGAATTCCGCATAGTGAAATTCAGTGACATACAATAGAAGAATACTGTGTGAAGAGGCATGGCGCTGCACTTTGGCACACTTAAAACCAAATAACATATCTTACATTTCCTCGAACATATATTTGTTTTATGTATCAGACTCTTCAGAAAGATGTGTGCTACAAAATGTACATATTTTTTGGAAAGTCCTATTTCAACTGCTTAGGGCCGGAGAGGAGGGGGGGAGGGGGAATATCGTAAATCCGGGGGTGATGCGCAGACAATCTGAGTTGTAGTGGGGAGGTGGGTAGTCTCCATGTGA
Organism: Schistocerca nitens; assembly: GCF_023898315.1. Lineage (NCBI taxonomy): Eukaryota > Metazoa > Arthropoda > Insecta > Orthoptera > Acrididae > Schistocerca > Schistocerca nitens. The sequence continues at coordinate 187,517,407 of NC_064615.1, read as the reverse complement.
CCCATATTTACGTTTCGTGATTTTGCTGTTTTGCTGTTTCCTCTTCGTTTAATGCTCTCACATCAAATAAAAACAGCATGGGTTTCTGTGTCCTTGAGCTATCGAATGAATTAAAATACGTCCACACAACTACGGAAGGCTAAAATGTATTATTAGCATTAACCACCTTGTAGAACACTGAAGTTTTCTTGGCCGGTTTGCTACGGAAATTTGGCTTTCATTAATCTTTTCCACTGAGGCAGTCAATTTATTTGAAATGAAGTGTTTCATTCCACACTACTGGCTAGTTTCAACTGTTTGCTGCATTTCTAGTGCACATTTTCATCTTCTAGCACGTAGGGCGTTATTCCATAATAAGGAACCAAACAATGCATATTTTCATCTTCTAGCACGTAGGGCGTTATTCCATAATAAGGAACCAAACGATATAATACAGTACTGATACTTGAAGAAAATTTACTTCCAGAAAACCAGCCTACTTCATTGGGAATCTGGACATACCAATGTGCACTTTAAGCCAATTTATGCATTTTAGTATGCTTCACAAAATTCTGATACTATCGGATTATCCTCTGATGTCTTGTTTCTTTTATGACATAATGTAAGATCTTTTAATGTTTTACACGTACGAACATACAGGCTTCCTACGTCATTGTAAGTGCGCAAGCGCAGTGATGCCTGTTATCTGGCGCACTCTGGCAACTGCTGGAACAAACCTATTTCTAACAGGTCATGGGAAAAATTCTGAATGGTGGTTTGAAAAGCGTTACTTTCAAAGTAAATTTCCTTTTATGCAAGATGAACAATGTGTGAGAATATTGTAGTGCTTCGAGAATTTACACGTAAATTCTGGAACCACTCGACCTTCTGCCTCCTGGAACATGCGATATTTTAAAGATAAGTGTGAGAGAGAGCCCATTTACTGCACAACACATGTCTGTGTGTACAGGATGTTGATTGAGGGAAGACAGGAGCTGCAAAAGATGAACGGCACTGACAAGTGTTTGCCGCAAGCGCCACAGATGCTGTAGGAGAGGACACGGAGTAATTAAATGCTACTCTTTGCTGTGTTAGTGAATGTGATATGTGATTGTTGTTAAAAACGAACATTTGAATATAGACTTTTAACTAACTTCATATCTTAGCTCTAAACAAGGCAAGACACAGGGGACTTCTATAAATTATTTGGTTGTTAAAACCAGGCAATTGTGATTATGTTTAATTGTGTCTAATGGGAGTCGTCATAGTTGACTTACAAAAACTTGTATGTTTATGTGAAACTTGTGGAGAAAAAAATATACCTGAACTGAACTGAAAGTATGAGGTTACAGAGTTATTTCCAGGGAGAGAGAGAATATTTGTTATTTCATCTAACCAGCATTATTTCTTCGGAGAAGAAGTTGTGGAGATAGATTTCAGCCGCATATCCAGAGAAGAGGATCGGCTGAAAGTTTCAAGTCAGTCAACTGTAGTAAGAGGAGTATGAAGTTAGCGATCCAGCTTTGCACCACTTCTCTTGTCGCCGAAACCGTTAGAACGTGGCGACTGACGTGATCAGGACTCGAAGAAAGAGGAATTTCGAAACGAAATCAAGATAAAAGGATATTGTGAGTTGCCATAGCAACCATTAGAAACAAGATAGGGAAATGGTTCACAGAGTTGGATTCTGCATAAACGGCAAAAAGGAGTGAAAATTAATAAATACCATGCAAGGAAAGTTTCAACAGTTTAGACTAAGAAGAGTTATGACGAAAACTATTCGACGATGAAGATCCAGTGTGGGGAGTAAGCAGCACTCGCACACATTGTGGGGGCGTGGACCCTGTAACCATCAACTTTCGCCAACGACGCCAGCTGCTGCTCATCGGTGCTGACTACAAATCCGTTCACTGACACTGTTGCTGAAACCAACCTTTGACGCTGCCAGCGCCTGTGTTGTTCACCGGCGCTGAGTCCACACCTGCTCACTGACGCAGCCTAAAACTGTGTGTGAAAGACAATTGAGTGTGAAGTTAAGGACACTGTTCAATAATAGACTGTTAGTATATTTATTATTGTATTGTATTGTTTGTTAACCGGGGGTCTAGAAATGACAGAGAGGGACCATCCCTGCCGCAGCCGCAGTGGTCCACAACCCTACAGCGACTACCGCAGTCCACTTCACCCCTCTGCCGCCCCACACTGAACCACTCTTTCAGGGTTATTGTGCGGTTCGGCCCCCGGTGGACCCCTCCAGGGTATGTCTTATACCAGATGAGTGTAACCCCTATGTTTGCGCGGTAGAGTAATGGTGGTGTACGCCTGCATGGTGACCTTGTTTGTGCAGCAACGCCGACATACCACACGACTAACCGGGCAGGCATAGTTATTACTCAGAGGTGAATTTTTTTTTTTAATGATAACTTTATCCAAAAGTAGAAAGAATATGGATCAAGAACAGCAACTAGCAGAACCAGCCACAGCTATTAGAGTGACTAGGGAAATGCCAGACTGGTCGGAAGTAGTGAATGTAATCAAAGCTCAAAGCGCCCAGATTACTACTTTAAGTAAAAATCTAGAAGCTCAGAGTTTACAATTAAATTCTAGATTAGACGCGCAGAGTTCAAGTTCAGCTACTTTAAGACAAGAACTAAGTCTAATTTAAGACTCAGTAAATACTCAGTTAAATGATAGATGAGATGAACAGAAGGCGGATTCAGCTGCTATAAGAAAGGAACTAAGTGCTACTTTAAGTGAAAAACTAGAAGCACAGGGTGAGGTTTTAAATGCTAAGTTGAATGCCTTAAATTATGAAGTGGAGAGTTTGCAGTTAGATTTAAAGAATGAATTAAGTAATTTCCTGACTATCCATGTAAACCAACTGTTCACTGACTTTAGTCAGGCACAGAATAACCAATTTCAGGACTTAGCTAAAAAACTAGAATTTGATATTGTAGATAAATGTAATAATGTAGAAACTGAAGTTTACGAAAAGCTAGGATCATTTCAAAGCGTATGCACTGTTGCATTCGATGCTGTAAAGCATAGGTTGCACACCTTAAAGGAGAGTTTGGACAAACAGGATAAATTAATACCTATGGTCCAATTGCAAATTGCAGTCATAAGCATTCGAGTAGATGACTTGGAACGAAATGTTAAACAGGAAACTAGCCACTTCAGACAATAGTAAATATAAGTAATCTGGAGGAACAGGTAGAGGAAATAATCGACTGAAAAGTTGCCGAGAGGGTAACTCCCGACAATGTTTCTTCAAATTTAGCTTCAGAACTTAATGATACTAAGAGAGCCATAGATAATTTATGGAAAGAATTCAAACTTATCCAGGATGCGGTAGACAAGAAGGTGACTTCCCCTAACATGGTGTTAATCAGTGAGGTAAAGACCGACCTTCAATAAGGGGCAAATTCTGGACTATCAAGACAGTTTCCAAAGTTTAAGCCAGGCGGGGAAGTACATCCTACTCATTTTCTGAAATGGTTTAATCGCGCCTTGCCGAAAAACTGGGAAGATTCAACAAAGATTGAATTTGCGTTGGGGTACCTTTTAGGAGAAGCTTCAGAGTGGGGCACAGTGAACGTAGAGAATTTTTTGTCTTTGGCTGACTTCCAGAAAAAGTTTAAGGAGAAGTATTGGTCAGCATGCACCCAGGAAAAACTAATATCCAGCTTTTGGGACCCAAAGTATAACAACAGTTCGTGGGGTATGATGCGAAAGTATTTTGACTGTCATTTAATGAGAGCACTTAGATAAGCCCATGGAAGAAGGGTTGGTGCGAATTTTAATAAGACGTTTACCCATATATGCAAGGAAGGATATATTATGTAGTGGGTGGAAAACCGTAGAAGAATTATTATCCTTTAAAGACACACTTGATGCCTTAAACAAAGACCACAACGAGAACATGCATCAAAGTGAAAATCAGAATTTCAGAATGGGTAGTAATAACAATAATAGCAATTTGAAGAGACATGAGGCCAATTTAACATAGAGCGATCTGGATCTAGGGCCGGGGCCCAAGTCTTAGAAATACATTAGGAGGCCTGGTTTATAATAGGTATGTTAATTTCATGCATAAAATACCAACAAGAGAATGGTTGTTACTGGAAGAACCGAGCTTAACTGTCATTAATCCACAACCAATAATAATAGGAAAAGTAGAGACATTAATATATTTATAGATTCCGGTTGTGAAGTGTCACTTATTTCTAGCGTTTTCTTTCACACACTATGAACGAAATATCACTTACCGGTATTACCAGTAACGGGGGTGTATATAGTTGGTATTACTGGAACAAAGAGCAAAGTTGTAAAACATGAGACCCAGGTGAACTGCAACATTGGGAATATCCCATTTCATCAGACACTCTTAGTAGTAGAAAATATCAATAGGGATGTGTTATTTGGCTTAGACTGGGTATCAGAATTTAACATCATATTGAATTTTGAGGAGAATCTTCTTTGTTTTGGAAAAGGTGACTACAAATATTGTGTGAAGTTTGTAACGGATAGCTATATTAGTAAACAAACAACTAAGAGTCGATGTCTGAGACTAACTGCTACAGCAAGATTGTCACCAGTGATTGATAACGCAAGTCACGTATCACACCTTGCTGACACACAAAACAAAATAAACGAATTGCCAATATTAACCAGTGAACAAAAATTAGATTTATCTAAAATTCTAGTGGAACATGAAATGGTATTTTCTGATAGTCCGGGTAGTAGTAGTGACTATGTATGTAAATTTAAAAGATAGTAATCCATTTTGTCTGCAAGATAGCTATGAGTTGCTGCAATCACCTCCTCGTTTGAATAAAATATTTGTCCCGCCAGCCATTTCTTCAAATAAGGGAACAAATAATAGTCCGAAGGAGCCAAGTATGGAGAACAGGGGGATGTGAAATGAGTTGGAATCCTATTTCCATTAATTTTGTGACCACAACTGCTGAGCTGTGCGCTGGTGCATTGTCGTGATGGAAAAGGACTTTTTTGCAGTCAAATTGCTGGTGTTTTTCTTGCACCTCAGCTTTCAAATGGTCCATTAACGATGATTAATATTTACCTGTAATAGTTTTACCCTTTTCCAGAGAGTCAATGAGGATTATCTGTTGTGAACCCCAAAAGAGTCGCCATAATCTTTCCGGCCGAAAGAATGGTCTTTGCCTTTTTTGGTGCAGATTCTCCCTTGGTAACTCATTGTTTAGATTATTGTTTGGTCTCAGGAGTATAGTAATGCATCCATGTTTCATCCACAGTAATGAAACGACGCTTAAAGTCCTGCGGATTCTTCCTGAACAACTGCAAACCATTCTTGCAACACTTCACACGATTCCGTTTTTGGTCAAGCGTGAGCAATCATGGAACCCATCTCATGTGCAAACGTTTATGCAAAATATTATGTACCCATTAACTCTTCTGTCATCCATTACCATATAATGGATTTTATCAGTGATTTCTGGAGTTGTAACCTGCACAGGGTGTCCAGAACGTTCAGCATCACTTGTGCCCATGTGGCCACTCTGAAAATTTTGAAACCAATTATAAACTGTTCTAATCGAAGGTGCTGAGTCACCATAATGTTTATCAAGCTTCTCTTTAGTCTCCTGAGGCATTTTATCTTTCATAAACTAATGTTTCATCACGACATGAAAATCTTTTTCGTCCATTTTTTGACAATCACTCGACTTCCTTGATTCACACGAATGCCAAACACAAAGAAATTGACCAATATGGCTGAAACTTGGTGTGCGTTCTTTCCAAAGATGCTACTACCTAAACATGACCTCGATATGCGCCGGTGGTGCCATCACTCGGACTTTGCATGGACTTTTCAAACGCCCCTTGTAGTAGAATGTAGTACTAGCGTCATGAATAACCCCTTGGTAGTAGTAAAAAAGGCTGCAGGAGATGTGCGGTTAGTACTAGATGCTCGTACTTTGAATAAGCATATAGAGACAGAACGAGACACACGCATTAACATCGATGAATTATTGTCCAAATTTGAGAAAGCACAGTATTTTAGCACGATGGACCTGACTGCTGGATATTGGGATATTGGCAAATTCGGATACATCCTGAATCAAAGAAAGATACAGTGTTTCTATTTGATGGGAAATCGTATCATTTTAATATGTTGCCATTCGGGCTAAATATCTCAGTATCTGTGTTTATACGGGCACTGGACGAGGCGTTAGGAAGGGAATTGTTAAAGGTTTTAGTGATATATGTAGATGATATATTCGAAATCTCATCTACTTGGGAAGAGCATTGCCTGACCTTGAGTAAAACTCTGAAAAGGTTTGAAGAAAAAGGTATTACAGTAAAATTGTCTAAATCACACTTTGCATGGCAAGAGCTTAAGTTTTTGGGGCATATCATAGGAGTGCAAGGAATTAGACCAGATCTGGAACATATAAAGGCCATTAAGGAGTGTCCACCCCCTAGAAACATAAGACAATTGAAGGGATTTATTGGAATGGCCGGGTGCTGTAGATGGTATATATGAAGTCAAGAGCTAAAAGACTCGAGAAACATTTATTAAGGAAGGGAATACTGTGGGTTTGGGACCAAGAGACCAATTATGTGTTTGAAAATGTAAAAAGAGCACTAGTCGAATCACCCATATTACACTATCCGGTTACGGGTGAGCCATTTAAAATTTCAGCAGATACACCCGACTATGGTATAGCAGCAGAACTTTTCCAAGGAGAGTGGGGTCTGGAAAGTACAGATCACAGATCTATAGCTTTTGCTAGCCGGAGTCTCGACAAACATGAATTAAACTTTACAGCCACAGAAAAGGAACTATTATGGGGTATTCAGACATTCCAAACACTAATAAGGGGGTCAGAAATACATTTATATACGGATCACCAAGCTTTATCCTTTTTAATGAGCAGTCGATTATTGCATAGTTGATTACTGTGGTGGATGCTGTTTGTACAGGACTATGACATTAAAATACAATAAATGAAATGTTCTGAAAATATTGTACTTGATGCTTTGTCTATGTTACCTGTACACATGAAAGAGTTAATACGTACAAAAGGGCCCAAGGAAATTTTTGCGATTAATTTTTTCACAGTACAATATCCACATAGCCGGGTACAAGATATGGCTTGAAGAATAATTGAAAACATCCATCATGATACGTACTTTACTGAAATATATGCCTCTAACATCCTGGCTTGTATTGCCTCTAACGAAGGTAGTTGAAGGAACTGCAGACGGCTTGAAGATATACAAAAATACTGCCGTCAAAATTTGGAAGGAGAAATACTGTGCAGAAGGGGGAAGAGCTGGTTCATCTAAACTGCACACACATGCAAAGAGGACGAAGACAGAAACATGCATAACAAACTTGGACTCTTTTCAACATGATGCAGTGGCGCAAATAATGCCAGAGAAGTGGAGAAATGTTGTCACACAGACGCTGTTTTTAAAGAAACATGGAAAAGTGAAGGGAGTGTAGAGGGTATATTGAAAATATAATTATATCCTTGGGCAACTCCAGTGGCTCGCCAATGGACCAGATGTCACATAATGACAGTGTCAAGGAAGAAAGTGATTCTGTAGTTGGTGGCATTTACTCTCTGGCTTAATTAATCTTTTTTTTTGTGTTTGTATTTCCTATTTTTGACCAAATGGCGTGTACTGCAGTTGCACAATAAATCTTCTCATTATTAAGGAATAATCCTCTGCACGAGTATAAAACTATACGTGCATGCTACAGTGATTGGTAAGTACTCAAGCAGTTTATGTTATTTCAATATTGTTAATTATTGTATTTGCATGAATGATTCAGATCCATTTTAACACCCCTTACATATCGAATATGACAACTGAACATGATTCATTCTGGTTATTGTAAAATCAGTGCGCTTCCTGCTTCTTTTGTTGAGCTATACAAGTTCTAGGGACACATTGTCATTTTTGCAACTGAACTCGGGCTCGTTTACTACCTATTTTTCACGTGGCTCATCTGCAAAGGGGGTTGGTAGTAAACGGTTGCATTTGCGCCCCTATTATTGAGTCAGATATGGCTGGCTTTTGAAGAGCAGTGAATTGAACTATACACGTTCAGATTGAAACTTATTTATTCAAAATAAACACTTTAACATTGTGGCCATGCATTTTTAAGTTCACAAACAATAATCGGTGCAATTCGTACACTGTTTGTCTCACACCCATACACTCGCGTCCATGCTTGCACTCGCGGCACTTTTCTGCCCCCAACTCCCCACCACAATGGCCAACGACCAAAAGACCCCGATTTTCCCGCTCATATCCACAGTCCTGAGTCGGGTCACATGACACCACAGTAGTCAAAATAATCGCTAAACATGGCCACAATTCGTTTACAATATTTTATAATATTTAAATACTTAAATCTAAATATATTATATAATTTTACAAATTATCACCACACTTATATAATTCGTTGCAATTAAAAGAAAACCAAAACACTATGCAACGGAACTACAACACCCATCAAAACACAAAACACGTATTTTCCGGTCTGTTTTGCCCAGCATATTATCTCTGCTGCTGTGCTTTAAATTTTAAATTACTTGAAACAGTTCCATATTATCCCCTTTTACCTTACATACCCCCACTTCATGGAGACATTACCTTAGTAATGGCAACATGAAGCAGCACCAAATGGAGTGAACCCATACTACTTTATATATTAAACATTTCAATTATAACTATAATGGCACCAAAACATGTAGAGCAGTGTTCTAGTGGTGAGTTAATCAGTGTAAGTACTGTCATCAGAAAACATACAAACATAATCCAACAATGTATCCAACTCAAATATACAATTAGATAGTCTCCTATTGAGCCTGATTGGGCAGGCAAAATGCAAATAAACTTATATAAATGCCCATGTTAGTCTATATGTAGGTTGCACACTCACTGCACATTAACACTTCCAATTTTTACACAGTTGTTTCTCTAAGTTGCACGAAGTTGTTGTAACCAGATCCTTGTGTTCACGGGTTTATGCATTGGAATACAGTCTTCCCAAACTTGTCAGCCAGCAGTACTGTGCTTCCTCTCGTTAGCCAAGCCATCCTATCAAAATTTAATCAAATCCTCATAAATCTTGCCTAGACATGTAGACCCACATTTCCCAGGAGTCAGGCTATCCAAATCCTCCCTGGAACATCCTGTGTTCACTGATCAGTTCTTATTGAGGTTTGTACAAATGACAAACATGCACACAAATCAAACACGAACATGGCATAGTTAAATATATTCTATTTCACCCTTCAAATGTTCCCAGATCAGGAGCTCTGACACTTCTACCCCCTGCACCAAGAGAATTTATTCCCAGATGCAGATTCTTATATTTTTTAAGCATCCATACAGCTATATCACTGTACATAAATATGCTCAATTTTTTTCCCCATGAATTCCTATATAAATTTTCACATAATATTTGGCAATATCTTGAAACCCATTCTTTTATGCCATTTCCATGGCTAACTAGATTCAATCATAAATGGCAAACAAACTCACCAAGGTCATAAACTTTTACAATTATCCACTTAGCCATTAGTGTTCTTTCCCTCACTTCATGGAGACATAATAAGCAAGTTAATTATTTCCCATATGCCTCTACAATTTGCGTATGTAGTGATTGCCCTACATGACTGTCCCAGCAACAATTCTACCCCCACGCACCAGTATCAACACCAGGTGCCACAGATACATTAGAAATTTTAATAAAATCTCAACTATTTTTTTTAAACAAACTATTTGCGGATTTCCTTCCTCCTATACTCTCCACACATTTATACAGAAATAGAGACCATATATATACAGTAGGTTTCAGTTCCCGTATGACTTGCAACAAGGCTTCTATCACACCCACACCAGTTGTGCAAATCCATTGGACAACAGATTCCCTTATTGCAAATACATACAGTAATGAAGTTTGTTGACCACCAACAGTAGCATCACAACACACACAGTAACACAAATAATACTCCAATTATCTGTGTGTTCTGCTATTAGATTGTCTGGCTTGATATCGTTCATGAGCTCATAGGGTGAGAATCCTGTCGCACAACTCTTCACTGTGTTCATAAGATCCTCAAACACAGTTATGTATTCTGCACAAGGACTATGCTTTTTACTGCAATATGTCCTACATAGCCTACCCAGCTCCCTCATATACCTCTCAGCCGGGTTTCCCGCAGGGTGATACACTGAAATCCTTATATGCTTTATCCCAGATCTTTGCATAAACTTCCCCCACACATTAGATACAAATTGTGCTCCATTATCAGACAGAACATTCTCTGGTTTTATAATATTCACAAAGTAATCTTTCTCTAGCTTGGTAATTATATTCTGGCTAGTGGCCTTTTTCATTGGATACAGCCTTACAAACTTTGAGAATACATCAACAGCTTAAAGAACATACTTTACACCCCCTCGACCTGTTGGCAGCCTCCCAAATAAATCAATAGCCAGCAGTTCACCATTTCTTTAAGGAACAATATTCTGCATCTCTCCTTGTACTGCAATGGTATTATACTTCACTTTTTGACATTTGTCACAAGAAGCCAACTGTCTCTTTACTCTCCTGGCCATGTTGTTAAAACTAACATAGTCCTGCAGTATTTCCAAACATTTCTGAGCCCCATAATGCCCATGGCTAAGGTGGATGTAATTGATTAATTTTTCCATATGCTCATCTGGAAAACATACCTTCCACTCCTCTTTGTCCAAATTTCTTCGTCTAAATAAAATACCCTTGTAAATTCTATAATATTTAGCTATTTTTTCATGTTCTCTACTTCCAAAGTTTGTTTTGATAAACTTCAAGGTTTGGCCCCCATTCTGAAGTCTCCTCGTGTCCTTACAGATGATCTATTTCCTTCTCTCCACCCACTCCTTTCATATATAATATCTGTAGTTCTTTCTCATCTCCATTCCCTTCATGTTCTTCTCCAATGAAAGGTAACCTTGATAAGGCATCAGCCACGTTGTTGTCTGTGCCTTTAACATATTTTATCTCATAGTTAAACTGCTGCAGAAACAGGGCCCATCTCATGAGTCTATTATTTAACAGCTTACATTCTTGCAAATAGCTCAGAGCCTTATGGTCTGTGTAAAAATCACTTTCCTACCTTCCACATATATCCTGAACTTCTAAAATTCAAAAACTATGGCTAAAAGTTCCTTCTCTGAGATACCATACATTAATTCATGTTTGGACAGCATTCTGCTTGCAAAAGCGATTGCCCTGTGCTCGGTCTTCCCATCTACTACCCTCTCCTGAAATAGCACTGTCCCTATCCCATAATCTGAGCTGTCTGCCCCAATACAGAAAGGGAAAGACAAATCTGGATAGAACGAAATTTTGCTATTTTTTAAGCTATTCTTGATGGCTTTAAATTCCCTGTCACACTCAGATGTCCAGCACCAGGTTACACTTTTCTTTAATAGTCTACATAAGTTAGGTGTATTCAGGCTATAATCACTTATGTACTTCCTGTAGAATGAACATAGTCCTATAAATGATTTCAATTGTTTCCTGTTCGTTGCCATCTTGCAGTCAACAATAGCCTTGATTTTCTCTTTATTGGGCAGAATGCCATCAGGAGTTAACTGATGACCGAGAAATAGTAATGTTGCTTGAAAAAATTCACACTTACTTAACTTAAGGGTCATCCCCCCTTTAGATATAGCCTTGAATACATCCTCCAACGGCTGGCAGTGCTCTTGCCAATTGCTACTCGTAATCAAAATGCCATCTATATACACTGTCAATTTTCTCATTAGTTCATCACCCAACACATGACTTTAAACCATTACAAAAACTGCTACAGATATTGATAAACCAAATGGCACAACTGTAAACATATAAGTCCTGCCCTCAAATAAGAAAGCTGTGTACTTTCTGCTCTCTTCAGCCAATTGCACCTGCCAGAACCCTGAAGTCAAATCAACACTTGACAGAATTTTAACATTATAAAATTTTTGCAACAGCTCATCCATGTTCTCTGGCTGATTATTTTCTTTGACTATTATTTTATTTAGTTTTCTTGCATCCAATACTATTCTTACAGAACCATCCCTCGTTTTCACCACTACTATTGGATTACAATACTCACTCCTCCCCATTTCCAGAATGCCCCACTTCATCATCATCTGTATCCTTGCCCTTAAAGCCTCTCTATTAGCTATTGCTATAGGATAAGGTTTGGCACTTATCACTTCATGTGGCAATACCCTCAAAACATAACTGAAATCTGTGACTTTTCCAGGTCTGTCGGAGAACACATGCTTATATTTACACAATAAATCTGTAAGCTGCACCTTTTGTTTCTCATTTAAATGTCCCATTTCATTTACTTTGTCATGTATCTGCTGTTCAGTGCACATTTCATCATCTACCTCTTCTATCCTTTGTAAATGAGTAATTGTCTCACCTCCTTTTAATTCCCCTTTAAATTTTATTCTTCGTCTATTTCCACCAGCATCAAATTCTACCACTCTGTCCTTTACATAAATGCTACAGTCATATTTGTACAAGAAGTCCATACCCAAAATTACATTCAATGCCAAACCCTTCACCACAAAGCAACTAATATCAAAACAGTACTCATTACTATTAAATTCCAGTAATACTTCCCTGCTGATGGGCTTGCTACATGTCCCAGTTGCTGTCTTAAATTTAACTCCTGTAACTGGTAATTCTATTAATCCTAAACCTTTAATTTGCTGCCAGAAAGATTCAGAGATTGCAGATAAACTTGAGCCAGAGTCTAATAATGCTATATCTGTAGCTCCTCCCACATTGATATCAATTATTGGCTGTATCACCTCTATTTCTACTCTGTTCAGCCCTGATTCCTGTAATAAATCTCTTTCTACTTCACTCCTGCTTTCCTCTTGCATAATGCAAATATCTTTAGGTCTTTCTCCAAAACATACATCAGTATCCCCTTCAAACAGATCCTTAATAGCAAACTCAAAATTCTCTTCTTCACTTAATTCTTCCAATTTTCTGGCAATTTTAAATTTTATTTTATCCCATTCTTCAGGCATCAAAGCTTTATGTAATTTTGCATAGGACACCCAATCACTCAAATCATAATCAGCCTCTTCCTTTCCTAACCATCTACAATTAACATCTTTCAGGCTTGCATCATCAGTGAAGAAAACATAGGTTTCAATTTTATCTTCTGGGCAACCTACAGCAACATACTCCATATCATTACACATTTCCATATCCACATTGAAGTCATTATCACTACCACAGTTAACACCTACACCCACAAGCACAGTAACATTATTAGTAGGTAATTTACTAGCATTTTCCACATTGTCAAATACACCACTCATATTAGCCTTTACATCACACTGAATAACCCTCTCCTCACCTTTTCCACAATTCTCCATACTATTTCCAATAGTCATCGCTACCCATTCATCACACCCATTATTACTGTGAACATTGCGCCTTAATTCCATATCCACTTGTGTTCCCCCTTATGATGTCTCTGATCTTTCGATGAATTTTGCTGCACACAAACCAATATTGTCCTCCTCTGCTTGTAATTTCTCTTCCCTTTTAAACATGTCATCAATGTTAAACTCACACTGTTCATTGCTGATATTAGCCTTGTTCCCTTTTTCCCTCTTATACCTTTTATCTGTATTTCTATAATTGTTAAAACCTCCCCATAGATTTTCATTTCCTGAGACAGCATCCATATGACATATCCCAATTTCCCTATTTTCCTTGCTGACTTTATTACTCATCCCACCATGTCCTTGTCTGGCCCTGTTCACATAATTACCAGCCCCCCTGCGGACCTTAAGTGAGGCATCAATTAGTTTTTTGATTGCCTACCCTGTCCATTTGCATCTGGCATTCCTATTCTCATACCTTCTCTATCACTCCTCGTTGTTGTTGTTGTGGTCTTCAGTCCTGAGACTGGTTTGATGCAGCTCTCCATGCTACTCTATCCCGTGCAAGCTTCTTCATCTCCCAGTACTTACTGCAACCTACATCCTTCTGAATCTGCTTAGTGTATTCATCTCTTGGTCTCCCCCTACGATTTTTACCCTCCACGCTGCCCTCCAATACTAAATTGGTGATCCCTTGATGCCTCAGAACATGTCCTACCAACCGATCCCTTCTTCTGGTCAAGTTGTGCCACAAACTCCTCTTCTCCCCAATCCTATTCAGTACCTCCTCATTAGTTATGTGATCTACCCATCTAATCTTCAGCATTCTTCTGTAGCACCACATTTCGAAACCTTCTATTCTCTTCTTGTCCAAACTATTTACCGTCCATGTTTCACTTCCATACATGGCTACACTCCATACAAATACTTTCAGAAATGACTTCCTGACACTTAAATCTATATTCGATGTTAACAAATTTCTCTTCTTCAGAAACGCTTTCCTTGCCATTGCCAGTCTACATTTTATATCCTCTCTACTTCTACCATCATCAGTTATTTTGCTCCCTAAATAGCAAAACTCCTTTACTACTTTAAGTGTCTCATTTCCTAATCTAATACCCTCAACATCACCCGACTTAATTCGACTACATTCCATTATCCTCGTTTTGCTTTTGTTGATGTTCATCTTATATCCTCCCTTCAAGACACCATCCATTCCGTTCAACTGCTCTTGCAAGTCCTTTGCTGTCTCTGACAGAATTACAATGTCATCGGCGAACCTCAAGGTTTTTATTTCTTCTCCCTGGATTTTAATACCTATTCCGAATTTTTCTTTTGTTTCCTTTACTGCTTGCTCAATATACAGATTGAATAACATCGGGGAGAGGCTACAACCCTGTCTTACTCCCTTCCCAACCACTGCTTCCCTTTCATGTCCCTCGACTCTTATAACTGCCATCTGGTTTCTGCACAAATTGTAAATAGCCTTTCGCTCCCTGTATTTTACCCCTGCCACCTTTAGAATTTGAAAGAGAGTATTCCAGTCAACATTGTCAAAAGCTTTCTCTAAATCTACAAATGCTAGAAACGTAGGTTTGCCTTTCCTTAATCTTTCTTCTAAGATAAGTCGTAAGGTCAGTATTGCCTCACGTGTTCCAGTATTTCTACGGAATCCAAACTGATCTTCCCCGAGGTCGGCTTCTACTAGTTTTTCCATTCGTCTGTAAAGAATTCGTGTTAGTATTTTGCAGCTGTGGCTTATTAAACTGATTGTTCGGTAATTCTCACATCTGTCAACACCTGCTTTCTTTGGGATTGGAATTATTATATTCTTTTTGAAGGCTGAGGGTATTTCGCCTGTTTCATACATCTTGCTCACCAGATGGTAGAGTTTTGTCAGGACTGGCTCTCCCAAGGCCATCAGTAGTTCCAATGGAATGTTGTCTACTCCGGGGGCCTTGTTTCGACTCAGGTCTTTCAGTGCTCTGTCAAACTCTTCACGCAGTATCGTATCTCCCATTTCATCTTCATCTACATCCTCCTCCATTTCCATAATATTGTCCTCAAGTGCATCGCCCTTGTATAGACCCTCTATATACTCCTTCCACCTTTCTGCTTTCCCTTCTTTGCTTAGAACTGGGTTTCCATCTGAGCTCTTGATGTTCATACAAGTGGTTCTCTTTTCTCCAAAGGTCTCTTTAATTTTCCTGTAGGCAGTATCTATCTTACCCCTCGTGAGATAAGCCTCTACATCCTTACATTTGTCCTCTAGCCATCCCTGCTTAGCCATTTTGCACTTCCTGTCGATCTCATTTTTGAGACGTTTGTATTCCTTTTTGCCTGCTTCATTTACTGCATTTTTATATTTTCTCCTTTCATCAATTAAATTCAATATTTCTTCTGTTACCCAAGGATTTCTACTAGCCCTCGTCTTTTTACCTACTTGATCCTCTGCTGCCTTCACTACTTCATCCCTCAAAGCTACCCATTCTTCTTCTACTGTATTTATTTCCCCCATTCCTGTCAATTGTTCCCTTATGCTCTCCCTGAAACTCTTTACAACCTCTGGTTCTTTCAGTTTATCCAGGTCCCATCTCCTTAAATTCCCACCTTTTTGCAGTTTCTTCAGTTTTAATCTACAGGTCATAACCAATAGATTGTGGTCAGAGTCCACATCTGCCCCTGGAAATGTCTTACAATTTAAAACCTGGTTCCTAAATCTCTGTCTTACCATTATATAATCTATCTGATACCTTTTAGTATCTCCAGGGTTCTTCCATGTATACAACCTTCTATCATGATTCTTAAACCAAGTGTTAGCAATGATTAAGTTGTGCTCTGTGCAAAATTCTACCAGGCGGCTTCCTCTTTCATTTCTTAGCCCCAATCCATATTCACCTACTACGTTTCCTTCTCTCCCTTTTCATACACTCGAATTCCAGTCACCCATGACTATTAAATTTTCGTCTCCCTTCACTATCTGAATAATTTCTTTTATTTCATCATACATTTCTTCAATTTCTTCGTCATCTGCAGAGCTAGTTGGCATATAAACTTGTAGTACTATAGTAGGTGTGGGCTTCGTATCTATCTTGGCCACAATAATGCGTTCACTAAGCTGTTTGTAGTAGCTTACCCGCGTTCCTATTTTCCTATTCATTATTAAACCTACTCCTGCATTACCCCTATTTGACTTTGTGTTTATAACCCTGTAGTCACCTGACCAGAAGTCTTGTTCCTCCTGCCACCGAACTTCACTAATTCCCACTATATCTAACTTTAACCTATCCATTTCCCTTTTCAAATTTTCTAACCTACCTGCCCGATTCCTCATGTGATCAAAATTGTCTCTTCTCCCCCCAAAATTTCTGTTATATCTTTGTGGTCTGCTTCTCCAATCTCTATCCTGATTATTCTGATCACTTCTATCTTCTCTCCACCTGTTATGATTATTACTGTATTCATAGTTAATACTGTTTCCCCTTTCATGATACCTTCCACTCTCCCTATGTTCCATGTATTTAGGTCTGTAACGCAATGCCCTGTCCATATTATCCACAAAATTAAGAAATTCTTCCACTGAATCTGTTGCACTGTGAATCAAATCCCATTGCAAATGCTCTGGTAATCTTCTCTTTAGTGTAGATATTTCTGTCAATATACCCAGTGGCCTATCTAGATGATTTAATGTATTCAGTTCTCTAACACAGAACTCTCTCATACTTTCCTTTCCACTCTTGTAACTGGGTCCATTCAAAAAATCGTTTTGCAATCTTAATTGTTTTGCCTGCTCCCAGTATTTGTTCAAGAACAGGTTTTCGAAGGTTTTAAAATCACAAAATTTATCATCATTTTGGTTCGCCCAGGTTTGAGCTCCCCCTTCCAACTGCCTCTTAACATATTTAATTTTTGCCTGCTCACTCATCCCTGTCACAAAGTTATCCTTACACGCAGCCAGAAAGCCAACTGCATGGTATTTATTCTCTCCACTAAAAGGTTTTGACTGAAATCCATGCCCCAGAGGATATCCCAACAATAAATTTCCATTCCATGCTGCCACAGTATTAACTGTTTCCCTCAAGACATTTATTTCCCCTTCTAATTCCTTTTTATTATCAGTAATTCCCTTATGGCAATCCAGCACTCCTATCTTAATGGATTCAATGTCTGCCTCTGTTTGTCTTTGAAATAATGTGAATTTCTGTTCCTGTAACTGAATCTGCCCCACAAGATTACTTTGCACAGTGTCCACCTTGGCTACTAGGCCTCTTTCAACCTCATCAACTCTCTCAATAATTCCCTCGACAATTTTAACTGTGTTTTCGACTTTATCTGTAATTTGAGTGAATTTGAGATCTAGCTGACCAAATTTTTCACTCACTGTCTTTATTTTATCACTAAGCCTTAATTCCATATCCCCTATTTTTGAATCCATTTCTCCAACTATTGCAGTCTTTATGTTCCCTATTTTCGAGTCTATTTCTCCCTATTTACTAGTAAGTTTTACAAAAAATGTACTCAGGTCACTTCCTGGTATCCAGCCTATGTCTTTTGGCATACTAGGACTACTACAGTTACTCCTAACATCCACTTATTCGCCTTCACTTTGAGATTCACACGTCTCATCGGCCATGGCTAATGAAAGGACACAATTTTGCAATGTAGCTGCTGGCTGTACTTACCTTTTATATCCTCGTGTGACGCAACGTCTGCAGTGAGCTCCGCAGCACAGCTATGCAATGAATCGTAATTGGCGGCGTGGACACACAGCAAACTCGATCAGGAGCAAGAACACATTGCGTAGGCCCCTGGCAGCATGTAGTCGTGTTGGTCGGTGGCACGGCCGATGGCGTTGATCGTCGGCAGTACGTGGATACAGCTTCGACTGCTTTACCCATAGCATCACGTGGACGTGGCACGGGCGACAGTTTTTTCTCGCGGCAACACGTGGTCACGACACGGACAACTGTTTTACCCGCGGCAACACGTGGTCGACTCATCAGACTGTGTAAATGACTGCCTCACAATTGTGGTGGCCGTATATCAGCGTAACCACGTGGCAGCGCGTATCTTGTCCACCACAAACACTCCGGTACTGCTAATGCACTGATTTAGCTCAGAACCCCCACACTGACTGTTCAAAAGCCTAACATCAGACGGACATCCGATTCCGAAATACTATGGAATATGGAAGAAAGTCCTATCCCGGACGAGCCCCCAATTGCAACTGAACTCGGGCTCGTTTACTACCTATTTTTCACGTGGCTCATCTGCAAAGGGGGTTGGTAGTAAACGGTTGCATTTGCGCCCCTATTATTGAGTCAGATATGGCTGGCTTTTGAAGAGCAGTGTATTGAACTATACACGTTCAGATTGAAACTTATTTATTCAAAATAAACACTTTAACGCTGTGGCCATGCATTTTTAAGTTCACAAACAATAATCGGTGCAATTCGTACACTGTTTGCAAAGGGGGTTGGTAGTAAACGGTTGCATTTGCGCTCCTATTATTGAGTCAGATATGGCTGGCTTTTGAAGAGCAGTGTATTGAACTATACACGTTCAGATTGAAACTTATTTATTCAAAATAAACACTTTAACGTTGTGGCCATGCATTTTTAAGTTCACAAACAATAATCGGTGCAATTCGTACACTGTTTGTCTCACACCCATACACTCGCGTCCATGCTTGCACTCGCGGCACTTTTCCGCCCCCAACTCCCCACCACAACGGCCAACGACCAAAAGACCCCAATTTTCCCGCTCATATCCACAGTCCTGAGTCGGGTCACATGACACCACAGTAGTCAAAATAATCGCTAAACATGGCCACAATTCATTTACAATATTTTATAATATTTAAATACTTAAATCTAAATATATTATATAATTTTACAAATTATCACCACACTTATATAATTTGTTGCAATTAAAAGAAAACCAATACACTATGCAACGGAACTACAACGCCCATCAAAACACAAAACAAGTATTTTCCGGTCTATTTTGCCCAGCATATTATCTCTGCTGCTGTGCTTTAAATTTTAAATTACTTGAAACAGTTCCATATTATCCCCGTTACCTTACATTTTATACATGGAAGTACTTTTGTTAAGCCACAAGGCTATAACGATCCTGTAAAGTGAACTCAATACCACACATTAACGGTGGTATTAAAAGATAGTCCAATAAGGAATTGCACAGCTGTTGCTGTTACAGCCATAATCCGTGCGCACTCACCGACTAAGGAGCAACATCACTCCGTTCCACACTCAACTGTACTTCACTATCAATCACTTTGTTATTCTGATCCAGGTATAATGTAGTTTGTTAACGATTATTTTTACATGTCACTTGTCCAGACCTTTGCACAACATTAAATTTGCTGAGTGTATCTTTCATCAGCTGCATATTTCTCCAAGTACTGAGTTATGTATGTACCAAGTTTCCTTGAAATTTCTCCATGTGTTCAAGGCTTGTGCTCAAGTCTAGTTTACACCAGAGTAACTCAAGCAAACTAGCATTCTTTTTGGTGTAAATAGTGAGTGAGCATGAGCAAACAGCATTTGGTCATGTTTAGTTCGCATTCACGTATTCACCCATTTTCTGCTAGTGTTGATCTTGTTGCTAACAAGAAGAATATGTGTTACAGATGCTTGTGGCATCCAGGAGACCCACAGCACAGAATCTGTAAGGAAAATAGAATACTTGATCAGAAGTCACCAAAGAACTCAAAGATGAAAGTGGGGGCATAAGAAAGATAATAAATTCCATGTGACTAATGTGAAATTAAATATATATGAAAGTTCTGATTATTCTCACGGCTCACATTCAACGTAGCTGCGATTACATCACAAATGTATCACTATTATTTTAGAAGCTTTTATTGGAACTATCTAATAAATAAATATTGCTTTCTCTCTATCTCCCTTACAACAAAATACATCGCAGATTTTATCAAGTACTGTGTGTGTGTGTGTGTGTGTGTGTGTGTGTGTGTGTGTATTGTTGACGAAGGCCATTGGCAGAAAGCTTTAAGTGTGAAAGTCTTTTTGTTGTGCCTATCTGCGACTCAACATCTTCGCTGTATGGTGAGTAGCAACTTTCCTTCTCATAACATGTTACATTCCATCCTGGATTGTCCATTGTTTATTCTATTAATAGTATTTTATTGAGATTGTCTTCCTCATGCATATTTTAATAAAATCCTGAAGTGCTTTGCAAATTGTATATATTACTGCAGACATCCAGAACTGTCAGAGGTGTACCTACTATTAAAGTACGAAACTGTTAGGGTATTAATTTAACTGTCTCCAGTTGCTAAAAAATCTGTATAATTACTAACTTTTCTTGAGGTTGTGTTGCTAATCAGTAATCAGTAATTAGTACTCTGCTTTTAAATTTTCTTCTGTTGCAATAGAAGCCAGCAAAAAGTGTCAACCAACATATGTGCCGGGATTTAGAATTATCTTAATAAAGGCTGGAGGTGCAATTTAGTGATAAATGCAGTACCTCCACGCATTTCACACTTGAATAAAAACCCAGCTGCCTACATTTTTCTTTCCTTAGGCCATTTTGCATGTTTTCTCAAAAATAGCGCTCTTACTATCCAAAATATTTGTATCTGAATACCCCAGATTTGTATTGTGGCTATAACTTGTGTGTTGTATGAAGTGAAACCTATAAGGCAGTTGAAAATAAATAAATAATTTGCAGATTTCGTAGTATTAGCATTCTATACGCTATATTTTATGTTCTCTGCCATTCCCTCCAATGTAAATGATCATTGACAGGTATAAGTGAGTGGTAATGAACACTGTAAACTGTCTACGAATGTATGTACAGTTGTGTTCACTGCTACTCACTCTTACGTAAAAGAGGCTTTACATGTCACTATTTTCCCACTCCTGCCACCATTCCCATAAATAATGATAATCGATTGTCTCTGGGTACTAAAATCTTAACAAGTTTGGTTGAAATTTGTGTGTGTGTGTGTGTGTGTGTGTGTGCGTGTGCGTGTGCGTGCGCGTGCGCGCGCAACGCGTGCGGGCGTCCCCCCCCCCCCAACACACACACACACACACACACACACACACACACACACACACACACACACACACACACACACAGAGAGAGAGAGAGAGAGAGAGAGAGAGAGAGAGAGAGAGAGAGAGATCCAGATTCAAGTCCCAGATTTTGCTTAAGCCATTTCAATATAACTACACATCCACTTAAAAATGGCTTAAAACTAAAATCAGCTAATCATTGTTTGCTAATAAATACATCCTAGATGAAAAAAGGAATTTATATCTTTTACACAATTTTGTCATCACAAATTTTAACCTATGTATACAGTCCTAGAAAAAATTTTTAAAAAATCTATTTTTCACCAAGTTAATGCAGCTTATCTTGTGGTTAGAAGTATTAGCATACAACTAGATGAGCAAATTTTCTTGGCTTCCAAATTTTTACGGTACTGAACAAATTTGCACACCTGTGCACATCCATATTTACACTTATGTTAGTCTAACACTTATGTTGTGTTGGGAACAGTGAAATATCATGTGTTTGCTGTTAGGTGGGCGGAAGAAGTTACTGAGGATTGGGGAGAAGGTGTAAGATGTGATTACAGAGGAAGTGACTGGATAAATAGGTGAGAGGTTAACAGTAATGGTGTGTGAATAGGCACATGTGGAATGAGCGTGATGATGAGTGTCAAACATGGAGAACAGAAAGATTCAAATATTAAAAATTGCAAATGACAAGTAGTAGAATTGGAGGTGGCAATGTACAACAGATTTGGTTCTGACAGGCACCACATTGAAAAGACAGTTGACTGCCAGGTCATGGTTGCAGAAGTCTTTAGTAGATATGAATCAGTAGGGTGTCAATAGAAGTTTAAAAAAAAAAAAAAAAAAAAAATTGCATTAAAATATCAGCGTCTCATTTAAATATTGACACTAACAAAAAAACTTAATTTCTAGGTGTTACGAATGTGACAAAGAAATAGATCCAGTCTGCAGGAAGAAAGTACATGAATGTGTCGAGTTCCTGAAGCGTCTAGAATGTCCAAAGCCAGCAAAGGAGCCTCATTTAAATGGTAAGCATCAAAATATAAATTGTTACTTTTTGATGTATTTGCTTTATAATGTGTACAATGATGGATTGGAATACCATGTGGAAAACAAATAAAATTGCCAATGTCAGAAAGTTTTGCAACTGCATTACCAAAAAGATCCTAAAAGTTTCTTGTTTCAGTTGTTGCACAACTGTAAAAATAACAAATCAGAAATAAGAGAATGTAAAACTAAAAGAAAACTCAGACACTTGATAGAGAAAATTGTGCTAGATCTAATAAGAAAATAAGTAAATTAGGAATTCTGAAGAGCTAGCTCCCCTTCTAGTATCAACTGTTCCAGTTAGCTAGTACATGAGGCAGGTGACTAGAGACAAAGCAAAATTCAGGTGGCTCCAGTACGTAAAGAGGGCTCTAACAGCAGGGATCCAGTTTAAAGCTCTCAGTACAATTCCAATCATTGTGTAGTAAAAATAATATATTTATATGGAGTGTTGGTGCAGGTTACATTTGGATAGCAGACTTTGCAGCAAATAGAACTGAGGGGAAGTGCTCAGACATGGTCAACCGATTCGGCTGATATTTGGCAGGTCACTTGTATATATCCTAAAATAGAAGACTCTAAGCTGGCCTGAAGGTACGTTTGGGTTCAGCCACTTCAGACACCTTTATCTTGGAGGATGGGATGCCTCAAGGTCCTGATCTTAATGTCGTCCTCTTTGCTATAGACATTAACCCTATTATGGCCTGTCTACTGCCAGGCATCTCTGGCTCCCTTTTCGTTGACGAATTTTCGATCTCTTGCAGTTCTCCATGGACATGTCTTCTTGAGTGGCTTCTTCACTGATGTCTCAATTGTCTTCACTTGTGGAGCATCGACAATGGCTTTGACTTTTTCACTGAAAAAACAGTTTGTTTGAAATTCTGGCAGTACAATAGCTTTTTTCCACCGTCTTTACACCTTAGCCTGTTGCTCTTGCATTTACTGAAACTGCAAAATTCCTGGGACTCATGTTTGATGCAAAACTTTCTTGGTCCTCCCATGTGGTTTACCTGGCTACACATTGTACCAGTTCCTCATTGCCCTGTGTGCCCTCAATGGTACTTCCTGGGGTGCAGATCGAACAACCCTCCTCTGTTTATACTGGTCCCCTGTCCATTTGAAACTAGACTGAGGGTGTTTCGTTAATTCCTCTGCATGTCCATCCATCTTACTCAGTCTTAATATTATCCACCACTGTGGAATAAGTTTGGCCACTGGCTTCTTTTACACTAGCCAGGTTGAGAGTCTCTATGCAGAAGCTGCCAAACTACCACTGTAATACCAGTCTGATGTCCTCCTTGCTTACCATTTGTCTACTACACCTGGCCACCTATTCTGTGCACTATTTTTCAATGACTCCCTTGACCACGAGTATTTGGTGCGCCCTTCTTCTCTGTTACCTCCAGGGGTTCACTTATGGCTACAGCTGCGGCACTTAACTTCACTACCTGATGGGTGTGAACCCTTCACCTCCTTGGCTTTGTGCGGCGGCCCATGTTCATCTTGGATTTCATTCACTTCCTGTGGAAACTACTCCAGTTCTGAGCTATATTTGTAAGTTTCTTTACCTCTGCACACAACTTAGCAATACCGTCTTCGTGCACACTGAAGGCTCTAAAACTGACTGTCGTGTTGGGTGTGCCTTGTATCTTTGGCATCGACATTTTTGATATCGGCTTCCAGAACTCTACTCAGTATTTATAGCAGAACTCTTTACGCCCTCTATCAGGCCACCCATTACATTCGGCGACACAGCCTTTTTATTGTGTCATTTGCTCTGATTCTCTTGGTGGCCTTCTAGCCTCTGTGCGCTGCACACAGTTAATCCCTTAGTGCAATGGGTCCAAGAAAGCTTCCACATGTTCACTGTTGAGAGAGCCACTGTGATGTTCATGTAGGTTCCTGGTAACATCTGTATGGTAGGAAATGATGCTGCTGACGCTGTTGCCAAGGCAGCAGTCCTATCTCGGCCTGCTAGCTCTTCCATTCCTCCAGATGATCTCCATGTTGCCGTCTATTGGCAGGTGATGTCACTTTGGCATCACGATTGCTCTTCTCTTCGTGGAAACAAGCCCTGGGGAATTAAACCTCTCCCAGTGGCTTGACCAACCTCCTCTCGGCCCTCTCGCTGCAAAGAGAGAATTTTAACTGTGTTGCATATTGGGCTTTGTCTTTTTAGCCGTTGCCATTTGTTAAGTGGTGATGTCTCTTTCTGTTCATTGTTGTCAACCCTTGACGGTTTGCCATTTCCTTACCGAATGCCCCTTTTGTAACTGCATACTTTCTAGTGTATGTTTGCTGTCTGATTATTGGCAGTTTTAGCAAACAACGCGCGGGCTGTCGACCACATTTTACTTTTTATCCATCACAGCAGTATGGCGGGGACATTAATCTTTGATTCGGCACCTCCGCAGTCTCTGTGGTGTATTTTGTGGACCTTTCTCCAAGAGAGAATCCTTGTTAGTAGCTCTTTTCCTTCCATCAATTGGGCTTAACATGTAGTCGTTTTTTATTAGTGTTCTAAGGTTATGACATTGGCACTTATGACCTTAGTTGTTTTTGTGCCCTAAATCAAAAAAAAAAAAAAAAGAGACTGAGATACATCTGCATTTTCTAGAAAACCACTCCAAAGTTCAGGGCCTGCAGTCAATTCAGGATTGACAAAATTGATAGGTAATTGAAAACTGAACATTCATTTTTCATAATAATATACTGGGTTCACATACACACATTCTCCTTGAAATTGAGGGAAGAAACTTTTATGACTGCCGTTTACGAACCTGCAAGGGAAGTGTCTAAGGCATCTACATGGGAAGCAGAGAACCTGTGTTTGATTCCCACATGTATTCTGCTGTTCTTTTTTCAATTTTGCAAATGACTTGCATTAGTAATGAATTAAAAATTTAATCGCGTTGAACCTCCATACACTATTTACTCTTGTACATGTCCTCAGTTAACTTTGAATAACTTGATCAGTAGTACTTGTCATATAAACATTCAAAGCAAATCCACTTGCAGAATCAAGAACATCTAATATATAGAATTAATTTTGATTCATACCAAGCATACGATAACATTGCCTGAAAAGTTGGTGCTGAAAGTTGGTGCTGAAAGTTGATAATGAATTGTACTGTGAATTGTTATTCCATCCAGGCAGTTGTGCAGTTTCTGGTAGGTTTTCAGAAGCAGGCTGCAAGTTTGAAGCCACGAAATAAAGTTTGAAATTTGGTGATAGAAATAAACATCACATGGTGGGCACACAGGTGTGCAGTTCGGTGGTGTTACTTCTACTGTGCAAGGTGGTTCAACCTTGCCATCTATAAATATGTTGTCATACATTATGGTATTAGTTTATTCATTCCAGGAATCCATTATCAAAAAACTTGTTATTACAGTGGAACTTCGATTTTACATTCAATGATTTTAAGATTTTCATGAGTCGGCACCATAAATTCGTAGCCTCTGTGACAAACCCATAAGATCGATGCTAAAAATTCCCTGATTTTACATTTCTTCCTAGTAATGTTTACCTCATTTCTAAGTTCTTACTTGATGTCTCACTTGACTTCATCCCTTTTTTTCCTACTGGCATTTGATGTGATTCAACGAGTTCTAAGCGGCACGAAAGACAGATGGTTCACATCACGGCTTTTGGCAGAGTTACGGGAATATTTTAGGTCTTTGTGGAGAGCTGAATTGTGAGAGAGGAAATGCTGACGTAATCCACAATTGGTGTTGCCAACACAACTTGTAATGTTTAGCTTCACTGCACAATTATGATACAACTACTGCTAGGTTGCAGCATTAGCAACAGTATCAGTCGTCAACCTTTTAAATTCAAACACTGAGTCTCGAAGAATTTGCTTGATCATAATTGAGGAAACGCCGCCCATTCCAGCTAGTGAACTCTTATCGGTTAGCGACTTGTTAAGTCACCTAATAGCCAGTGCAGCCACCACACCACACTAACACACACAAAATTAGCTCGCCTAATGGGTATGTGGAAAGGGGGTGCAGGTAGGGATGAAAGCATTCTGTGAAGTGCTGAAAATACACTTTTTTTTGCAGATGAGCTGTGACAGAGATGTCATTCATAACTAGAACAAAGGTTTTGCAGTAGCACATTTTAATGACTTCCATGTTCAAAACTGACATGGTACAGCTGCAGCAACTACATACACTACTCGTGTATATACTTTGCACCGCAGATGCCACATACTATAGATCAGAGAGATTGGCAGCAATGATAGAGGCCATGAAGTGAAACTGTTGTACCTGAGCTTTCTTTCAAATTTACATTTTACACAGCGAACAGAAATTTCACTGAGCCCCCTTCTAATAAGCTTGTAACATCAATTGGGGAAGTAAACTCATTTTTTAACATCTCTGTTTCTCTCCTCAAATCTAAAATAACACTTTAACGGCAGTGAGCATATGAAGTGGGCCCGCAGGGAAAGCATTAAACAAAAACAGCAATGGTGACAAAGTATGTCATTAAGCAGATGTCCGCATCTATGCTTATGGTTTAACCACTTAGCTGCTGTGATGTTTTTGGTTTAATTCAAACATCTTCATAAACTTTTTGCCTTTTTCTAGGTGAGCACAAAGGGTGATCCCTCAAAAATGCACATTTTGAGTGAATAATTTGTGGTTGTAGAATGTCTGAAAACAGCTCTTTTATGTTTATGCAGATACCAATTTCAATTTTTTGATGAGTTTTTATGTGCTGTTGCACATCTGTGATTTTTCAAGAACTGAGAAAATTCACTATCACAAATTAATGTGTAAACATGGTATTGTACATTTAATTCCTTCACTTAGACAGATTTTGTACTAAGTATTGGAGAGGATTGTGATTGTTAATTGTAAATGACAATTACATGTATTTCTGCTCATATCTTGGGCTGTTTTAACATTTTCCTCGATTCTGCATTTTCTTCAGTTTTGCATTTTTTAAGTCCACACCACATGAAAAGGTGAAATAGGGATTTCACTGAATCAGGAATGTATGGGCTTACAATGTTCTTGAGATGTTTTTGTAAATTGTATTTCTCAATTTCTTGGATTTGGAGCAAGTGATGTAAATAATTTTTTAACATGTCTGGCTTACGATTGACTTCTTCTATATCAATCACTTTGATTCCTGTTTTTTTATAAGCACATGAAAACATTAGGCAAAAATTTTCCAGTTGCAGTGATGGAGTATTTTTTTCATGTATGAATGCATTACACTATCAACTGCAACAAGGATTCGCTTTTCTCCCATATGCTATAATGTGAATCGAATGCTCATATTTGCAGCAGTGTTACTCGGAACTGATTTTGTACAATGCTTAAAATTGTAGGTCTTTATTAACCCAAGTCATTTGAGAAATTTGTTTATCTATTTTGTTATTATTCCTTAGTGATTCACTTACTTTATTAATTCTCACATTACTACCAATTTCAGTGTGGAAAAATACAATTGGAGGGAAAAAAGAACTGCTGAATGCATCTTGAATTGAACGTAGGTTCTCTGCTCACCAATCAGATGCCTTGCTTGCTAAGACAGCGATGCTTTCGTTGAACAGCGTATACCTTATGCCTACATAATCTACAGTCATAATAATTTCTTTACTTGATTTCTAGGAAAGTATGTGTTTGTGGACTTCATATATGTTGAAAAATGCACAGTTTTCAATTATCTATTGATTCCATCAGTTTTGAGTTGATTGGGAGTCGTGAACTTTAGGGGTGGTTTTCTCAAAAACAGAGGGGTGATGAGGAAAATAGCTTAGTCTTTCTTTTTAGGCTGTACACAAATGGCCTACCAAATATGAGCCGAATCGTTTGGCCATATCTGAGGCCTTCTTCTTTTCAGTATGACATTCTTAATGAGACACTATTGGAAGCAAAAGCAGCATCTGGTTACTTCAAGAAATTGTCATATGACTGTGAAAAGATCTAACATTGTTTGACTGTGGGATCAGTGATCAGTCACTGAAATCACTCAGTCATCAAGTAAAGGGGAGTGGCTGTCCAGAATGATTTAAGGTGGCGTAGCTGTTAAAGTGTAGTGATGGGGAGGAGATGCCATACTCAGTTTTATGGGATGAATTCTAGGGTAGGGCAATTGGTGTAGGAAAGATGTTACATAAAAAAAAATCTTTATTTAGATGTTGTTTGTTCTTCTGGGATCCAACCAGATGGGATTAACAGAAGAAATAGAGAAGCTTCAGAATGGAGTTTATGGTAATACGGGGTGAAGAAAGGAGACATTAGAAATTGGGGGGAGGATAGGCTTCTGGGAAGAGGTGGTGTGCTGTGAGGCTGTTCCAGTATAATGGCAATTAATATCATCTTTCCTTTGCACAAGGAATTCAATGTATTTTGTGTACTATACTTTAAATGATAGTGGATTTTGTATTTACCATGACATACAAGGGATACATTATCTCCTTCCCTCTGCAGTTATTCATCATACAAAATAATCATATTTATTAAGAAAAAAACAAATAAAAAGTTTATTTAGTTCCTTGGTGAGAACATAGTTATTTCGTTCCTTGGTGGGAACATAATTGAAATTGGCGTAGCAGAACAGTTTTCATTGTGTTAAGAGTGTCACTTATATATGGGTAAAGGATACTTTAAATTTTAAGGGTGTACATGTAGTCACGCCAACCAAAATTGAGAGGATGGAGTATGTTGCAAGGGAAGGTAATGATGAGCCAGGCTCACCTCATAAAAAAACAGCTCACATGTTGCCACAGCTAGCAATGAATGTTTTAACAGGGACAACAATCAGCATGGACTGAGGGAACTGAACTCTAGACAACACCATGCTGCTAACTTTATTATTTCACTGTTCAAAATCAGCAGCTCTCCCACTACATGCTTTTGGACACCAATTTAATAGAGGCACAACTCAACTGTTACCATCACAAGCCAAGGGCAAGCATTTCCCACAGTTGGTGAGAGGTGACCACAGCACTGAAAGTAGTGGGTGTGTCTCGTGCTGTACCTATGGTGCAGGGCTGTCAAACCTTTTATCCCTCTTCGTAATTGCTAATATTGGTGACTTTTTTACTGCACCGAGACTTTGATGTAGTTTTCCTCACATTTATTTGCAGCATAATAAATGTGCCATTGATATCACACTTAATGGGACAACAGTAGAAGTGAAGGATAATTTAGTGATGTGACTAGCTGTACTGGTAATTTATAATTATTACATTTATTCACTTTGTTGATGAAGTGCTGATTTACATATCATCTATTCATCCCTCCATGTGGAAATATCCTACTAAATCATACATTTAGGTTATGTTTTTGTAAAGAGGGGATGACAGCTATAGCATTCACTCCTGCTTAGGAAATACCATGTTGCAATTTGTTTAGTCATTATGAAAGAGTCCCACTAGTTAACAAATAGAATGGGGAATAATGGAAAAGTATTTTGCATTGGCGAGAGCCGTATTTATAAAGGCACAAAGGCCCACATTGCAAAGAGACAACAAAACATATTACTTCCTCCAGAATACTTCTCATGTAGTGAGAATGATCTTGAAATTAGAGAATTGCTGGTCTATGCAGTTGATAGTCTTTCTTCTCATGTAACAATTCAAGGTGGAATTGGAAAAGGGGTTGGGTGCATCTGATGCAATATGTATGTACCACTTTACTCCATAGGGTGACTTGCAAAAAAGAAAGAGAGAGGATATTGATTTATAAAATACACTATTTTGAAGTACATCCATTGTTGTATTTTAATTTGGTAATACTGGAAATTTAATGTATGAACAGAGGCACATTTCCATACTTGAGGTAGCGGTAAGTAGATTCAATTTCTGCAGTTTGGCTTAAGACTACATTTGTACTACCCACTCATGGCTTCTTTTAGGGATGAACAGCAGCAGTCCTGCTTCAGCCCATGGCTGATTTAGGTGCTTTTAAATGGCCATCGACTCTTTCAGTGCTGCCTAAAGTGGCCATGAGCTGGAGCAGTGGCGCTGCCCTTAAAAAAAACCAGTATGTGAATATTACAATTGTGCTTTTAAGTCAAATCTGCAGAAATTGGCTTTTCACAGGTATGGTTAAATTTGAGAAAGTGGTTACTGGCTCTCCCATGTACCTTAAACACTTGCAAAGAAGCATGTTGATTGAAATTACAGGTAGTGAAAATAGTTTTCAATTCATGTAAAGAACAACCTACAATTTGATGGGCAACTGTAACTAGGGTAGAGCAGTTTTGAATGTCTAGGTATTAAGTGTGTTTGACCTGAAACTTTTAATAAAAGAAATTTGTTAATTATGAAATTTTTTGAAATATATAAAGGAAAATACGAGGGCAGTTCAATAAGTAATGCAACACATTTTTTTCTCGGCCAATTTTGGTTGAAAAAACCGGAAATTTCTTGTGGAATATTTTCAAACATTCCCACTTCGTCTCGTATAGTTTCATTGACTTCCGACAGGTGGCAGCGCTGTACGGAGCTGTTAAAATGGCGTCTGTAATGGATGTGCGTTGCAAACAACGGGCAGTGATCGAGTTTCTTTCGGCGGAAAACCAGGGCATCTCAGATATTCATAGGCGCTTGCAGAATGTCTACGGTGATCTGGCAGTGGACAAAAGCACGGTGAGTCGTTGGGCAAAGCGTGTGTCATCATCGCCGCAAGGTCAAGCAAGACTGTCTGATCTCCCGCGTGCGGGCCGGCCGTGCACAGCTGTGACTCCTGCAATGGCGGAGCGTGCGAACACACTCGTTCGAGATGATCGACAGATCACCATCAAACAACTCAGTGCTCAACTTGACATCTCTGTTGGTAGTGCTGTCACAATTGTTCACCAGTTGGGATATTCAAAGGTTTGTTCCCGCTGGGTCCCTCGTTGTCTAACCGAACACCATAAAGAGCAAAGGAGAACCATCTGTGTGGAATTGCTTGCTCGTCATGTGGCTGAGGGTGACAATTTCTTGTCAAAGATTGTTACAGGCGATGAAACATGGGTTCATCACTTCGAACCTGAAACAAAACGGCAATCGATGGAGTGGCGCCACACCCACTCCCCTACCAAGAAAAAGTTTAAAGCCATACCCTCAGCCGGTAAAGTCATGGTTACAGTCTTCTGGGACGCTGAAGGGGTTATTCTGTTCGATGTCCTTCCCCATGGTCAAACGATCAACTCTGAAGTGTATTGTGCTACTCTTCAGAAATTGAAGAAACGACTTCAGCGTGTTCGTAGGCACAGAAATCTGAACGAACTTCTCCTTCTTCATGACAACGCAAGACCTCACACAAGTCTTCGCACCCGAGAGGAGCTCACAAAACTTCAGTGGACTGTTCTTCCTCATGCACCCTACAGCCCCGATCTCGCACCGTCGGATTTCCGTATGTTTGGCCCAATGAAGGACGCAATCCGTGGGAGGCACTACGCGGATGATGAAGAAGTTATTGATGCAGTACGACGTTGGCTCCGACATCGACCAGTGGAATGGTACCGTGCAGGCATACGGGCCCTCATTTCAAGGAGGCGTAAGGCCGTAGCATTGAATGGAGATTACGTTGAAAAATAGTGTTGTGTAGCTAAAAGATTGGGGAATAACCTGGTGTATTTCAGTGCTGAATAAAACAACCCCTGTTTCAGAAAAAAATGTGTTGCATTACTTATTGAACTGCCCTCGTAATAATGTTTGAAAATATTATGGAATTGGATTGATAAAAAATCTACTCACGAAGCGGTGGCAGGAGAACACACATATAAAGGTATTTAAATTTGCAAGCTTTTGGAGACAGTGGCTCTTTCTTCTGGCAGAAAGGTTGAAGGAGAATGAAGGGGGATGAAGGAAAATGACTGGTCAAGTTTAGGAAATGGGGAGAGTTCAGAAAAGGCACCCAAAACCCCAGGTCAAGGGGAGATGTACCAGACAGGATGAGGAGGAGAGGCCTTTCCTTCTCATCCCCTCTGGTAAGTCTTCCCTGATCTGGGGTTCTGGGTGACTTTTCCAAATTATGCCCATTTCCTAAACCCCACCATTCCTTTTCCTTCACTCCTCTTCCTTCTCTTTCAGCTCGTCTGCCAGAAGAAGGGGCCACTAGCTTCAAAAACTTGGAAACTTAAATACATTTGTACGTGTGTCCTCTTGCTGCCACTTGTTGAGTGTTAAACTCTACTGAAAGAATTGAAAGTGAAGAGAGTTTCATTATATAGCAGTTGGTCAGTACTGAAGGTGAACCTTCAGGTTATGGGGATCTTAAGACGGAGTAATTATACAGGGTGTACATAAAGTCCGGGAACACTTTCAATTATTTATTGTACAAGAACTAAACATTGTACAGATGTCATACATATTGCATTTTGAAGAGAAACTCTGAAAGTTTTTTACAGACATTCGATATGTGAACCATGAGTGACATGGCAGACGTCAACACGGTAATCAAATTCTTAAATTCCTGGCATACCCATCCCAGCATGACATTGTCGATTGTGGCAGTTGCTTCTCGTATTCTCTCTTCGAGCTCTGCTACATCACGTGGTAGAGGCGGTACATACACCAGATCTTTAAAGTGTACCCACAGAAAAAAGTCACACGGAGTGAGATCAGGCAATCGGGGAGGCCATTTCGTGAAACAGCTGTCCTCTTCACAGCTGATCCATCGATGTGGCAGCTCCATGTCCAGGTACCTACGAAGTTCATGATGAAAATGGGGTGGAGCCCCATCCTGCTGAAAGATGAATGGAGAAAGTCTGATTGCATTTGAGGCATCAGCCATTGCTGCAGCATGTCAAAGTAGAAATGTCCACTGACAGTGCTCTCAGTGAAGAAGAATGGCCCGTACAGTTTTTGACGTGATAAGACACAAAAAACATTTACCTTTGGGGAATCCTGCTCAAATTCAATGCTTTCATGTGGAGATTCGACAGTTATGCCTGTTCACTTTCCCATTAGCATGAAAAGTGGCTTTGTCACTAAAAATTAAGCGATCAACAATGCCATCCCCATCCTTATTCAGTTGTTGCAACTGCGAACAGAACTCAAAATGTTTGTCTTTGTCGTCGTCATTGAGCTTCTGCACTAGCTCTTATTTGAATGGTTTCATAGAGAGCTTATGTCGCAGGACTTTCCACATTGTCATTGGAGCCATTTCGAGTTCACGGGATGCACAACACACCGATTTCCTTGGACTCCTTATGAATGTCTCTCGTACGTGCTAGTGTGTCTCGTATGCGCTCCACATTCACTTCACTCACACTGGGATGTCCGTTTCTCTTTGCCGGGTGCAAGCAACCCGTCGTAACGAATTTGTGGTGCCAGTGATATATGGCCTTCCTTTTTGGTGGCTTCTTCCCGTGTTTGGCTCTAAACATCCGTTGAACAGCTGTAGCACACTTGTTTTTGTCGAACTTCAACACATAGAAAGCTCGCTCCCTACCTGAACTTGCCATGTTTGCGACTAGCGCTAACTATCAGCAAATTACCAAACTATGCTGTGGTGGTCTACATGAAAAAAAAATTCAGTGGTTCTTTTCAAAATGACATACATATGATGTCTGTACAATGTTTGGTTCGTGTGCAATAAATAATTGAAAATGTTGCCGGACTTTATGTACACCCTGTATTGTGTAAATGTTGTTAGGGTCAGTGTGGATTACATTACAGTATCTTATGACAAATTTAAGAATGATTAGTTTTTTTTTTTTTTTGTTGAGGTACACCAATGCCTGTAGTCTGTCAATTTATTTATGTGACATGTTCCAGAAAACCAGGTCTCTGTCATAAGATGGGTGAGGGATCAACAGAGATACGGTTGATAGAAGTTGATTTTTTTGTGTGCAATTTTTAGGGTAACATTCGGCACTATTTAGAAATGGAAAATGAAAAATATGAATCAAAATACTTATAATTTTTAGGGTGCATGCAGTGGACAGAAAATAGCAATGTAAATACCTTTCTGTGGTTAGTTACTGTTTTTCCAAATAATATCCTCATTACAGTCATCACTTGCAATTAACTGACATATGCATAAACCATTCAAAACTAAGTTTTGTGCCATCTGCATATCTGCGAATCTATGTAGGTTTGTTCTCAACAGGGAATGATAGAACAAGCCTTTGGACTTAGGACTGAAAAACATGCATTTATCGTGAACAACAACAACAACCAAAATAAAGGCAGTCTGTTCGAAAGTGTACACTTTGCTAATCTGTGAAATAAAAATCAGTTGTGGATAACATTCAGTACATTGTTGATCCACCACTTGCATTGTAAAATGCCTGGATCATACTTGGTATACCATCCACAATATAGTTGATGCGTTGTTGCCTAAGCCTAGCCCATGTTTCCTTGAAGGCTTCTTCCTAAGATCATCCAGTATTTAGGGGTGTTCCTGCAATGATGCTCAACTAAATTCAGCTGGTTCCAGTTATACTCAGTTGGATTCATGTCAAGAGATACTACAGGATATTCCATTTGGTTGGTTCCTGTCTTCTGCAGAAAGGTACTCACAAGGTGGGTGTGGTGTTCTCATACATTATTGCCTTGGAAGTTGAACACAACTAAATGTTGAATGTTGGGCTGGAGGAGGCTCCTTTCCCAATGCTGGACAGCCCTGAGATTAGTCGTGATAGCGACGAGGTGTCAGACATGGGTACATAATATTGATCCAAAACATGCCTGACCCACCTTGCTGCAAAC
This sequence comes from Schistocerca nitens, assembly GCF_023898315.1. Taxonomy (NCBI): domain Eukaryota; kingdom Metazoa; phylum Arthropoda; class Insecta; order Orthoptera; family Acrididae; genus Schistocerca; species Schistocerca nitens. The sequence continues at coordinate 187,482,183 of NC_064615.1, read as the reverse complement.
CAATGGTACTGCGTAGCGTATACATACATTGGTACTTAGCCACCTCCATACAACATACGTCAGGTGTCAAACAAGTCTTGGATTTATCCATCAAGAGAACATGATGCTATTGATCCAGGTTCAGCTCCAGGTATTCTCTTGCTCCCTAAACCATGTAAGGTTACTGACCTGGATTGTACATTGGTTGTAGTGCTACTTCTCTTTGTTGTCCGTCTTCCTGCTACTGTATTACTTGGTGTAATGAGGGGTTATTAAATGACAAACACAAAACTGTATGACTTATAAAGTTACAAACTTTCACATTTATTGATGTCAATGATATGGTGATAATCAGCTTTCATTCGATGATTTGAGCAGCTCACCTATCACACACCTACACTATGAGTGTTTTGACAGAGCAGAAATGTTTTTGCAGTACGCTTTCACAGTTAAGTTCTATCAAACAACATGAAATTAACTTTGTTACATGGTCACTTCACTATCACTATCCAATTAGTGTTATTGACTAAGCATAATAAATGTCTGGTTTTGATGGCAAGTAGCACACAGAGATGTTTAGTAGGTGATCATAAGGTGCTGTCTGACTTTATTACTGAGCACATATAGGTGCAAACTCATTTCTAATTTATTAGGAACATTTCAACAACTAACCATATACTGACTTCAGTATTGACACAGAGATGTTGACTTTACTACAATACTGGTTACATGATGCTGTTGAAATGAGTGCAAACTACAGACTGACATATGGTAACTGAACATCTCGCTAGATAGACAGGGATTGCCTGAAGCATTGTCTTGCTAACCTGATTATAAATGTGCATAAGAATACAAATCAAAATGTGGTTTAACATATTAGTTATTAATATGAGATAGCAAAATCAGATGACACAAAATCCCAATTAAGAAAAGAGCAATTTAACTATGACTTTTGTTATCAGAAAGAGTCAAAATAATGAGGACTATTTCATAGACATAATTTCTACTTCCAAGGGTGTTCCCAGAGGCCATGCCGACCCCCCCCCCCCCCCTCCAATGTTGCTTAAAAAAAATTAAATTTTCCAAATTGAATAATTATCAAACTAACAAGTTGATTGGTTCAAAATGGGTCTTTTAAGAATCTGAAGAAATCCAGCTGCAAAACTATTTTACTGCATTTTGAAAATAACTGTTATTTAAGATTCAAATATTCTGGAAGAACAGAGCTTTGAGTATGAGTATGAATAAGTTTTGAAAGAGCAAGTTAAAGAAAAACATTGAGAAGAGGAAAATGAGAGCTTCTAAATGAGTATGCCAATTTGTAAACACAGTTATTTGCTCACCAAAAATTTCAACTCCATGTGTTCCTTATGAATATTAAATTATAAACATTTCCTTATAAGAATTATTTCCAGGTAAATTAACCATACAATTGTAATGAGTAATCGAGAAATCACACTGCGAGTAACAAATAAAGTATTATGAATTCCTGCTTGAGTAATAATTTAGATATTTTGTGTAACAATTGTATATGTGTTTTCCCCATAATAGGTAGGTAGGTAGAGAGAGAGAGAGAGAGAGAGAGAGAGATCCCTAAATTGAAACTAGTAGTCTTTCAGCTCATATTGTTGACCACAAGTGACTACTAGGCATCAGGTCTTCAATGTTTCGGATCTTATAAATATTTGAGCAGTGCCACTGTATAGTGTGTCAGTATAGAGAGTGGCTTTGTGTAATCCCAACTCTCCCTGCTGTAAAGTGACAAAGTACACATGATCTAAACTTGAAATGATAGTTGGAGGCATGTTGAGTGACTGGTATACACAAGCTGCATTGTCCCAGTTACACTGCACAGAAAATGCATGTTTATCTTACCTCAGTTACACAGTGGCTTTATATAGTGCTTCTTGCAGTCACAAGAGAACCAAGAAAGTGTAATGCAAGTGTTTAGTGGTGAAAACCTTGTTTTGAGCAGTTTTCTTTGTCAAAATTACACTTGTAAGACCTCACAGGAGTATAAATGTTAAAATTTATGTACTGAAAGAATTCTTTTAATAATGGTTTGCTCATGGACTCTCGTATGTTGACATTTGATTGTAAAAATTTTAGGTTAAGTCTAATTGTGACTTAGCAATATGAAATGTTTGTCCTGATTTCGAGCCATGCTTTTCGTATGCTTCAGTTTCTCGACGTTTTCTATTGCAGGTGATGTTAACATGGTTAATGAACCAGATACAAACCAACCACTTTCAGATGTAACAAACACTATTGCAGTAGTGGCTTCGTCTGTTGAACAAATAAGGAAGGCTGTTTTGAATGATCTGCCAAGAGTGAGGGTGAGTTGTAATCTTCATATGTTATTTATTATTTTTGTAAGGTGGTCAGTATTATAATGGAGTTCATTAATAGTTTATACTGATAATACACAGAAAACACACTGTTTTCTTTCCACAAGAAAAACAGTCCTTTACTTCTAAAATTTGCTCTCAAATGCTAAAGGAAAAAAATTGACTGCAAAATCAGTAATACATACAAACTAGTCAAATACTGGCTGAGAATGGAGGACTGAAGTGTATCAGTTTATGGGATGCAATGGAGAGGGACTTTGTAAGTTTTCTTTTCCATCCCGTATCATTTGCTCCAAATTTGACTTTCATCTGAACAATAGTTATGTTATTACTTTATCTGAAAAAGTATAGCAAGAAATAAATGTTGGATAGAGGTTTTTGCCAAAAGGAGAAAATTCTAGGACACTCATATTCACGACTGTGTACACATTTCATGTATAATGTTTGACATAACAAAGGATTTTGACAGAGACTGAACAGCATTGCTATTTGCAAGCCTTAACCTTCATAGTTTACGTTCCAGGAGCTGAATTTGACAGTTCAAGATACAGGAATAGTCTTTAATAACTGAAAATATGTAAGAATTTATAGCTTTGTTTGTGAAATTGTGTGTCAGTCAGTTTGAAACTCGTGCATAGAATTTAATATTTCTATTATGTTTTGCCATAAACACTTGACTTTCAACAGAAGTGTATCAGCTGTCCTTTACTTTGTCATCTCTTCTCTCTGTCTTAGTTTATTTATCTATTTTATCACAATTTTGTTTTACCACTACGGTTGCAGGTTGGAATCCTGCCCCGGGCATGGATGTGTGTGATGTCCTTAGGTTAGTTAGGTTTAATTAGTTCTAAGTTCTAGGGGTGATGACCTCAGAAGTTAAGTCCCATAGTGCTCAGAGCCATTTTTGAACCATTTTTGTTTTGTCACTTCTTTGTCTGTCTGTTCATTACAAATTTTGCAATTGATTTTAAATTAACTCCCCGATGACCTACACACTTGAAATTTTAAACATAGCTCAGAACTGGATGACAGTGCAATGTTAACTCACTTTCTCATTGGTCTGTTCAATTGGGGTTTGGATGAGGGTCAAAACGTTTAGGAACACCTAACATCTAGGCTGCCTACAGGATTGACATGTAGTGCATGTTTTTCAGGGACATATACGCTGTTGAACACAGCTGGGTGGAGAGGTGCTAGGAGGAGATGGATACTAAGAGGGGAAAGGTTGAGATGGACAGAAACTGGGGAGAAGGAAATTGGCAAAGAGAGGGGGCAAGGAGATGGACAGAAGGGGTTGGAGGGGAGGGGACGGGGAGGGGAGGGGTATATGTGACATATATGTACAAGGGCAAGGCCATGGGCATAAAGCTAGTATCTAAAGAAATAAAAATCTTGTAAAAAATGTAGTGTATGATCAGTTATACTTGGTTATGTATTTTATTTTACAGGAAAATAACATACATATTGATATACTATTAGCACTATTTGAGATGTTATCAGGGGAAAAGATACAGAAATAAACCTGAAATTTAACTTGTCTCTCCTCATCAGTATGTTTAAAATCATTTGAGATATTTCATACACAAGACTAAAAAACACAGTTATATAAATAAAAACAATTTTTTATGTAACACATTTTAAAATCCAACTGAAAAGTATAAAAAAGTTCTCCTGGCCCCAAATAGGTTCCTAACACCTTCAGGTAGTTCTGAAATTTTGTGATGGTAAATTTTTAATAGCTATGAAAATATGTATAAAATTCTTGCAACAGTTATGTATTGAATTGCACCCATGTTTTTCATTATAAATCTTCAAGTATTTTCGTAACCACTGAAAAGCACAATCAGAAGTTTTCAGAATTATCTGCATGGGGTTATGAATTTGTATGGGACTAGGAGAAATTATTTTATACTTTGTAGTCACTTTAAAAAAATGTGTTACATTACACAATTTTTTATTTTAAAAATTGTTTGTTATTTACTGATTTTATTCTCACCGAAATGAGAACAGTAGTGAATATACTGCCTTCTATTAATTATATGGGTTCATTAGATTATGAAGGGGATTGTCTCTGAGCCAAATAATGATTTAACACCAGATGTAGTAACGCAGATCGAATACCTTTGTAAATCGTCAGCTTGTCATCTTGTGTGAAAGTAATCTCATTTCTTCATATTGTATGCTGCTTCCTCTCTTCATGTCTGTTGTCTGCGTTAAATGGTAACATTCTTGGGCAGGCTTTTTGCTGTGTGTCTGATTTATTCAAGCACTTAATTTGCATCATTGTTCTGCGATACATTGTTGATACTTTGTGCTCACGTAAGTGTTGACGTTCCCTTTGAATTTACTGTACTTTTAAAGAACAACCAAAGTTCTGTATCATGGTGCATTAACTGTTCATGCAATACAGTTATTATTTTTAATTGCAGCATGCTGAGCATTGTGCTGAAATATTTTTCAGTTGTCCAGCTGAGTAGAATTTAGAGATGCACAGAAGTGCATCTGAATAATAGTTTCCTTGTTTTACTTCTACTCCTTCTACATAGCCCTTTCAATTGAAAAATCTTGTTGTTGTCTTCAGTCCATGCTACTGTATCCTGTGCAAGCTTTTATCATCTTCAAGTAACAACTGCAACCTACATCCTTCTGAATCTGCTTAGTATATTCATCTCTTGGTCTCCCTCTACGATTTTTACCCTACATGCTGTCTTCAATACTAAATTGGTGATCCTTTGATGCCTCGGAACACGTCCTACCAACCGATTCCTTTTCTAGTCAAGCTGTGCCACAAATTCTGCTTCTCCCCAATTGTATTCAGTACCTCCTAATTTGTTATGTGCTCTACCCGTCTAATCTTCAGCATTCTTCTGTAGCACTACATTTTGAAAGCTTCTATTTTCTTCTTGTCTACACTGTTTATCATCCATGTTTCACTTCCAAACATGGCTACACTCCATACAAATACTTTCAGAAGACTTCCTAACAATTAAACCTATACTAGATGTTAACAAATTTCTCTTGTTCGGAAATGCTTGCCTTACCTTTGCCATTCTACATTTTATATCTTTTCTACTTTGACCATCATCAGTTATTTTGCTCCCCAAATAGCAAAACTCCTTTACTACTTTAAGTGTATCATTTCCTAATCTGATTTAATTCAACTACATTCCATTATCCTAGTTTTGCTTTTGTTGATGTTCATCTTACATTCTCCTTTCAAGACACTGTCCATTCCATTCAACTGCTCTTCCAGTCCTTTGCTGTCTCTGACAGAATTACAATGTCATTGGCAAACCTCATAGTTTTTAATTCTTCTCCCTGGATTTTAATTCCTACTCCAAATTTTTCTTTTTTTCCTTTACTGCTTGCTCAATATACTATTTGAATAACATTGGTGATAGGCTACAACCCTGTCTCACTCCCTTCCCAACCACTGCTTCCCTTTCATGCCCCTTGACTCTTGTAACTGCCATCTGGTTTCTGTACAAATTGTAAATACTCGTTTGCTCCCTGTATTTGACCCTGCCACCTTCAGAATTAGAAAGAGTATTCCAGTCAACACTGTCAAATGCTTTCTCTAAGTCTACAAATGCTTGAAACGTAGGTTTGCCTTTCATTAACCTAGCTTCTAGCTAAGTCAAGCCGTAGGGTCAGTATTGCCTCGGGTGTTCCAACATTTCTATGGAACCCAAACTGATCTTCCACGAGGTCAGCATCTACCAGTTTTTCCATTCATTTGTAAAGAATTCATGTTAGTCTTTTGCAACCGTGACTTACTAAACTGATAGTTCGGTAATTTTCACATCTGTCAACACCTGCTTTGTTTGGAATTGGGATTATTATATTATTCTTGTAGTCTGAGGGTATTTCGCCTGTCTCATACATCTTGCTCACCAGATGCAGAGTTTTGTCAGAGCTAGGTCTCCCAGTAGTTTTAATGGAATGTTGTCTACTTCCCGGGCCTTGTTTCGACTTAGGACCCATTTCGTCTTCATCTACGCCCTCTTCCATTTCCATAATGTTGCCTTCAAGTACATTGGCCTTGTATAGACCCTCTAAATACTCCTTCCACTTTCCTGCTTTCATTTCTTTGCTTGGAACTGGTTTTTCATCTGAGCTCTTGATATTCATACGAGTGGTTCTCTTTTCTCCTTACACCTAGTTATATATGCCTGTACTTCCTTTCATTTGTCCTGTAGCCAACCCTGCATAGCCATTTTGCACTTTCTGTTGATCTCATTTTTGAGATGTTTGTATTCCTTTTCACCTGCTTCATTTGCTGCATTTTTATATTTTCTCCTATCATGATTTAAATTCAATATCTCTTCTGTTACACAAGGGTTTCTACTAGTCCTCATCTTTTTAGCTACTTGATCCTGTGCTGCCTTTACAATTTCATCTCTCAAAGCAACCCGTTCTTCTTCTACCATATATTTTTTCTCCCATTCTTGTCAATCAGTCCCTAATGCTCTCTCTGAAACTCTCTACAACCTCTGGTTCTTTCAGTTTATCCAGGTCCCATCTCCTTGAATTCCTGTCTTTTTGCAGTTTCTTCTGTTTTAATCTGCAGTTCATGACCAATAGATTGTGGCCAGTATCCATATCTGCCCCTGGAAATGTCTCATAATTTACAACCTGGTTCCTAAATCTCTGTCTTGCCATTATATAACCTATCTGAAACCTTCCACTGCCTCCAGGCCTCTTCCACGTATACAACCTTCTACCATGATTCTTAAACCAAGTGTTAGCTGTGATTAAATTATGGTCTGTGCAAAATTCTACGAGGTGGCTTCCTCTTTCATTCTTTACCTCCATTCCATATTCATCTACTACTTTTCCTTATCTTCCTTTTCCTACTATCGAATTCCAGTCCCCCGTGACTATTAAATTTTTGTCTCCCTTTGTGATTTGAATAATTTCTTTTATCTCATCATACATGTCTTCAATCTCTTCATCTGTGGAGCTAGTTGGCATATAAACTTGTACTGTTGTGGTAGGCATGGGTTTCGTGTCCATTTTGGCTATAATAATGCGATCACTACACTGTTCGTAGTAGCTTACCTGTGCTCTTATTTTTTTATTCATTATTAAACCTACTCCTGCATTACTCCTATTTGATTTTGTATTTATAACCCTGTATTCGTTGGATCAGAAGCCTTGTTCCTCCTGCCACCGAACTTCACTAATTCCCACAATATCTAACTTTAACCTATCCTTTTCCCTTTTTAAATTTTCTAACCTACCTACCAATTAAGGGATTTGACATTCCACGCTCCGATCCTTAGAACGCCAATTTGTTTCTCCTGATAACCACGACGTCCTGAGAAGTCCCCGCCTGGAGATCCAAAAGTGGGACTATTTTACCTCCAGAATATTTTACTCAAGAGGACGCCATCATTATTTAAGCATACAATCAATCTGCATGTTCTTGGAAAAATTTGAGCTGTAGTTTTCCCTTGCATAAGGCCAGATCAGTCAATCATCCTGGCTGTTTGACCCTGCAACTACTGTAAAGGCTGTTGCCCTCTTTAGGAACCACACATTTGTCTGGCCTCTCAACAGACACCCTTCTGTTGTGGTTGCACCTACAGTATGGTTATCTGTATTGCTGAGGCACAGAAGCCTCCTCACCAGTGGCAAGGCCTAAAGTTCATGGGCGGCGGGGAAGGGGGGAGGGTTGAAATATATGTATCTTGTCTGTTTGTTGTGCCTCAGTACAGACTTTCCAGGTTGGAATCCATTACTTCGGTCATGCCATTGATCAGTCTCAATCTTTGTCTCCCTCTTCTCGTTGTACCTTCAGTCTTTCCCAGCCTTAACGTGTTTCCCAGAAAATCATGTCTTCTCATAATATGTTGAAGGTAGGTCAGTTCTTTTTTCAGTATCGGGCCTTCCAAGAGTCAATCTGCTTTTATTTGCTGTAATACTGACCTATTTGTTTTCTTATTTACTTGGAACTGCCAGGATAGCAGTGTACATTAGTGTGCCTCTTCTGGAATTCAAGGAGATGCACTGGTTCTGGATCAGATACATCCAATGGATAAACAATGTTGGCCGGTGCACCGGACAATCTGGATGTTCTTTTTAGGTAGTTTTTCTGCATTCTGGGCTGGTAGTGACATCTCACCTCAGTTACATGATGCGCAAATACTTCAACAATGTTCTTTCACTTTTATATGTGATAACACTATACAGACACATGGGTTTTACAAATTTTGTCTGGGTGGGAGGGAAAGTGTTGGGACAGGGAGGGCATCTGGCTACCCTACCATTAATATTGTCAAATCCAGATTAACGTGCCGACACCACTAAGATACAGGATAAGGCCAGGAAAAACAAGATGACCTCACTTCTTTGGAGAGCTCACTTTCTCAGAAGCTATACACCAGTAGTGTGCTGGATAGCCAGATGCATGCTGTATGACTGTGACAACCTTACCAAATTGCAAGATGGCAATGCTCTAATTTACATAACCAAATCTGTTAGCCTGTGGTTTGATGGACATATGAGAGAGCTATACATGTTTCTGTTTCTGGAGCCTAGTTGGTATTGTGGTAACCCTGTTGGCTTATTGCTCTCACATGCACTATATTTGAGACAATGTATGAAGATCCCTGACAGATTTCAGCTGCAAAGCACTAACAGCTGCAGGTGAATACAGTAGCTGTCTACAGAGCTGTGACAACACTGAGGTGTTGCCATGGAAAAGTTAACAAAATCACAATATGTTACTGGTTGAGGTAGGCCTGTGAAGCTGCCACACCCAGCCCACTGCAACTGTCAGGGATCAGCTTATGCTGACTCAACTATAGATTGTGGTTTGAGCCTAGATGTTTACACTTCTTGTAATATTTGTTTGGACTCTTAATTTCACGAAGTAATAGTCGTAGTCTTCAGTTCAAAGACTGATTTGATGCATGTCTCCACACTACTCTGTCCTGCTTCATCTCCTAAATAACTACTGCAACTACCTCCATTTGAACCTGCTTATGGTATTCATGCTTAGGTCTCTCTTTACAGTTTTCATTATGTATAGAGATATCTAGAAGCCGCGTAAAAACTGGCCACCACCATTTCTTTCCTCTTACACTCATTCTATATAACGCTACATTTTCATCCATTCGGTCAGTTCCTCCCATATTTTTGTTGTATTCTCCAATTACATTAGGTCGAGGTACAAGTATTGTTTTCTTCTCTTGTTTAGAGTATCGGGCAACGGTGCTGACTGGACTGATACCATGGCTTGTGGGAGCAGTTGTTACTGTAGAATTATCTAACCATCTGGCAATGATTATTCCACTTTCCTTGCTGCTCTTGTAATCAAAAGCTCCTCTCTTATTCCTTTTGGACATATCGTTAGAAGGTATGAGATGACACACTTTAGGCAGACAATTTTCACAAATAGTCCCAGTTGCACCAAAACCTCGTTGCTTCAGGTAAATCAACAATGTTTGTGATGTAAACAGGTTGTCAAAATAAAATCTGTAGGGAAGATGTTTGTTCTTTTCAGGAAGAGAATTGATCATTTGAATCAAAGGAGCAGCAAATTTTCCAAATGCTTTCTCATATTTTTCATTCCTCTGAGGATCAGCTCCTTGGTATATTTGAAAGTGCACTAGATAACCCATGGTTGTGTTTAGACACGATGCTTTGTACCCAAATTTAATGGGCTTACCTTTCAGAAACTGTTTACATCCATGTCTGCCAAAATACTTTATCATGCTCTCATCATAAGACAAATCTTGCTCAGGCTGAAAGTGGAGAGCAAATTTTTTTCTTAGCATATTTATTAATGGACGAAGTTTCCACATTCTATCATTAGCATCTATTTTTGTGTTGTCACACGAGTGAATGAATCTCATTATTGATTCAAACCTGTCCCTTCTCATCGTGCTGTGGACCATTTCATTTCTCATGTCCAATCCAGAATCCCAGTAGTATCTTCTGCTAGGTAAAGGATTATAGCCAGAAAGAATTAGAATTCCTAGAAAACCTTTTCTCTCTTCATATGTTATTTTTGGATCTGAGTAGTTCTTGAACAAAGCATACTTTGTCGATTCAGCGAGAAGAAATTCAATTACTTCGTCGTTCCAAAATAATTCGAAGCACTGAACTGAACTGGAGACAAGTTTCTGTATTTACTATAATGACTCTCAGGAAATACAGAACTAACACTACGCAGATCGTCTTTTTTCCAATCTCTGATTACAGTTTTTAAGAACTGTGACTTTTCCTGTTCATCTAGTTTGTCATCAGAAGAGAAATTAATCTCAGGTTCACTACCGAACCTGTTTTTACTTGCTAAAACCACTTCTGCAACAGCCTGGAGTTGCCTTGGTCCAAAATTATCGACGTTTCCTCCCCCATCTTCTTCCCCAGAATCTTCATCCAAATCCACTTTAGCTTCAGGAGATTCAATAAATATATCTGTTGCATCTTCTTCCTCCCCTTCAAGAATAGCCAGGATCTCATGGAGAGATGTACCTCTAAAGAAAACGAATCGTTATTTTCACTGTTTTGCCTAGCGTGACATATATGCAACACAACATTAAAACTGTATTTGGAGCCACAAAAATAAGAATTGCATTTTGTCGATAACCATTAACATAAATTTCAGTACTTTAACATTATAATCAACCATAATTTAAACAAATTGTATTATAATTTGCGATAAAAAATGATACTTACTTCTTATTCCAAGACATCTCATTCGGGAAAGTCTTCCGTACTTGAAGCACCAGACACTGACCACTTAATGCTTGCAACTGACTGAAACCTACCTAAACATGAACAACAAAGCCTCCTTATCTGAAAGCCATACAACAATAGCCACTCCAAACACAGGCGTTGTTGCCAATGAGAGAAAACAATGACAGGCTGTTCCGTGACATATATGTTACACTAGGCAGAAATGGGTTAAACTGACAGTTTACGGGAAGGAAAGTTACTACTCACCATATAGTGGAGATGCTGAGTCGCAGATAGACATAACAAAAAGACTCTCACAATTAAAGCTTTCAGCCATTAAGGCCCTTGACAACAATACACACACTCACACACACGCACATCTTAGGCAACTGAAACCACACTGCGAGCAGCAGCACCAGTGCATGATGGGAGTGGTAACTGGGTGGGGGTAAGGAGGAGGCTAGGGCGGGGAGGGGTGGGGATATTATGGTGGGGGTGACAAACAGTGAAGTGCTACAGTTTAGGCGGAGGGCAGGGGAGAGGTGGGGAGGGGTAGGGTGGAAGTAGCAGAAAAGGAGAGAAACAAAAAGACTGCTGAGTGTGGTGATGGGATGACGGCTCTGTAGTGCTGGAATGGGAACAGGGAAGGGGCTGGATGGGTGAGGACAGTGACTAACGAAGGTTGAGACCAGAAAGGTTATGGGAACATAGGATGTGTTGCAGGGAAAGTTCCCACCTGTGCAATTAAGACAAACTGGAGTTGGTGGGAAGGATCCATATGGCAGATCCCTCAACATGCAAACTGACCTTACATCCACAGAAAGAACTGCAGTCTACCATCTAAAAAATAATCCCAACCTTATAATCGTACCTGCGGACAAAGGCTCCACCACTGTTGTTTTGAACTGCAAGGATTACCTGGCAGAAGGACTCCACCAGTTTTGAGATACTTCCACCTACAAACCTTGCCACATTGACCCCATTTCCAGCTGGAGTAGTTTTGTCATTTCTGGCTCTCTCATATATCTCAATGATTATGAGCAATGTCTTCTATTGCAGGGGCCTTGTCACCTCTTAGGTCTTTCAGTGTTCCATCAGATTCATTTCAGAGAATCATATTTCTGATCTTATTTTCACTTACTACCATTCCCCATTCTATCGTATTGTCATATTCAGTTGAAATATTCAGTCTAATGCTCTGCATTTTATCTACAAATTGCATACCTATTTGGAATTGGGATGATGATCTTCATTTACAGGTAGCACAGTTGGAGTTCTGTGGGCAATTTGTGATTATTATTTGCAGTGATTGCTCTCATTTTTCTTTTCCATTTGCCTCTTTTCTCCAAGTATACTTACCTTTTTTATCATAGGGCGGTCTGAGGATCCACCGATGCATACAAATTGAAGGAAATTTCGTTGAGAAGAGATGAGGGAAACACTCAGGAGGGCTAGGACTGTGATAGTTTCTTAAAAATTTGTGGGTGAGTCTTATACAATTAGAAATAAATATGGAAGGAGAAGCACAGATGATGTCACGCTGAAATGATGTATAACAATAATTGGAGAGACTGTCACTAGTCACTGGTGAAGGAAGACAACCTAGTCTCATAAAGGTTTGGACATAAAAGATTGCTTATGACCTAGTGGGAATATGGGCCACTTAGTGAATGTTTTCTGAAATTAATATATTATATATTGTATGTCTATTCTCATGTCATATCAAGGTTTTACGTGACGTTATTCACAGCAACACTGTTTCGTTTTGGAAAACTGCCTATACAGATGGTTTTGATATTGTTAACGGTATAGAAACAGGGGAAAGGCAAGTAATGAACTTGCCACAAGAGTACCCTCTGAGTATTTGTTCTGACAATAACAAAGAAAAAGTTATAATGACTAATCTGTTTTTAATGCTGATGCTTATAAATGTTTGTCTGCCTCCATAGCCGAGTGTACACTGTAGATGGCTACCACGTGGAGGACCTGGTGCTATTTCTGGTGCTGCCAAGGATTTTTCTGTAGTGTGCCTCATGATACCAGTTTAGGAGCTACTTGATTGTGTAGTAGCTGCTCCACGGTCTGGAAAGTTACCAAAACGGTCAAAGAGCAGTGTGCTCACCAGATGCCCTTCCATACTGCATGACACTGCAATGTAGGGGATGACACAGTTCCAAGTCAAAATCCCTTGGCCTTCATGGCTTGGATGGGAAACACATGGTGTTACATAACACCTTGAATTCCTTGTCCAGGCTGTGAAGGCCGAAGGGTGTCGACTGGCTGCTGTGTCATCCTCTGCCTTGTGGTATCGTGTGGTTTGGAAGGGTACATAGTTAGCTCACACACAAATTAGAAAGATGACTGGATTAGAATTTTTGATGCCTGTGTTTACCACAGGCCAATAAAATTTAGACAATCATGAGCATAATAGGTATGATGGACAGTTGGTTTGACAGGTTATTAGTAGTTTAGGGAAGGATAAAGCCTTTTGTCATGCTTGCCTAAGCCCATGGCTTTTTTTGTGTCACAGGGTTTGAAAAATCTGGGAAATACTTGCTTCTTCAATGCTGTCCTGCAGTGCCTAGCTCAAACACCCTTCTTGCTGCCCGTTCTGGAGGAAATGAAAGAAGCAGGTGCGAAATTCCAGCTACCAGGGGGTGCCCACCCACTGCTGGAAAATGAAGAAAAATTGGTAAGAAATTGTGTAGTATTCATTATTAATTTAATGATGCCATATTTTGTATTCTCAATATTTAGTCTCAGATGGATTGTTCGATAAGCCCCCATTGGTCATCCTATTTTTTCTGGAGTTAATGTGACTTTAACATGTGATAGTGTTTTGGGAATCCAAGGGAAGAAAAAAGGCCCCATTGATCCGTTAATCAAATTCCATTTTTGTTGCAAGGTTTGGTTGGAGAAGTTTGCTCTGATGTTTATGGAGCACCATTGTGCTGCTTAAATCAGTGTTTGGATTGTGGTAGCTTTTCTTTATTTGCACTTAAATTTGTTACATGTTCTGTCTTTGGAATATGATACATTTATTTTAATAGAAGATTACAAATAAACAAATACTGTGTGTGTGTTCCTTCTGGTTAGTTTTTGTTGCCACTTTGAAATAGCTCCAATTTTATCATTTGTAACTTTTAGTTGATTGCAATTCATATGGACAAGAATTTTCACAACTCTTTGGTTTGTTGTTGTCCAACCTTACGATATTAGAATGCCACAGCCAACACTGGAACGAAATTGGTCTTACAGCCTACTCTTTTCTCTAGCCTCCACTGGAAGGTGATCTATGCAAGTGGCGGGAACTGACAGAGTTGCTGGTTGACATACTGCACCAGCTCCGGTCAGGCCGAGTTGAAATACTAGATCCTCGGCAGCTGCTCGATAAACTATCTCAGCGCTGTCCACAGTTTGCTGGCGGTGATCAGCATGATGCACATGAGTTACTCAGACACTTGCTTGAAGAAGTGCGCACCGAAGACCTTAAGGTGAGTGGGTTAGTGGGCTTTTTTCCTTTTTGATTATGTGCACAGCGTGATAATTTTGGAATGCATTTGTGTCCCTATGTAGAGAGATCGAATTTCAAATAATACTCATGTTTTCGTGCTCTTACAGAATTTAGATGAAGTTGTCCTTAATCTGAAAACTGCTTTCATTAAGCTCTGTACAAAAATTTCTTTCCTTGCTTCCATTTATCCAGTATAACATTATAAATACCGGAAAAGTTGAGACCGTAATTGCTGACTTTCCTTTGTAAAACAAAGTGAGCATAATATTTAGCTGGTCATCAGACGTTGATGTCTCCATTAGGTAGAAAATTCAGGCTGTATGCAACATGCTCGGAAAAGTAAGCATAAGGATTTAGCTGTTATGACAATAGTTGTATTAGATATAAAAAGTGTCTGGAATAACACGAAAGTGTCCCTGTAAGAAAGGTAGCAGAGGTTTCTCACAGGTGTATAAATACCACATTTGAATTGAATTCCATGTCTACATTGAAGAAACAATCAAAATTGTTGAACGCTGCTGGTAGATGGAGACAGCTGTGTTGTTGCACTTAGAGATACTGTTTAAAGACGGATAATTACGAAGTTACACAGTGTAATAGGGTTTTTCCATTTATAACAAATGTCCCCAGGTGCAATTCATTGCCAGCTAGTGGAAGTTTACAGAGTGAGTGTAATATCACAAATACAGGCATGGGTTTGGTGGCAGGAATTTGAGGAAGGCAGAACAGAAGTGCGAGACGAGCAAAGGTCAGGAGAATCAACTACATCCAATTCTGATGATGTTGAAGGGCTAATTCAGACTGACCATTGCAGTTGCACACAAACTCAACATCTCCATTAGCAGTGCAGTGGAT
This sequence comes from Schistocerca nitens, assembly GCF_023898315.1. NCBI lineage: Eukaryota > Metazoa > Arthropoda > Insecta > Orthoptera > Acrididae > Schistocerca > Schistocerca nitens. The sequence continues at coordinate 187,466,799 of NC_064615.1, read as the reverse complement.
ATTATGCACAACACATTGGACTATCAGAAGATATATTCTTGCTGTATGGTGTGGCAACAGCATACCATGGCAGCTCTCAGATGAGAATAATGCCAAGCAAATGGGGTTATCTTTCATGCAGTTTAATGTGGTATGAGGCAGATATTGATCCCTTCCTCTACTGTATTGTCATGGGTCGAAATGTGGCTCTCTTGATCACATGTATGAACAGAATGGGCTAAGTTGCATAAAGGTGCCGGTTTTGAAATTCGTGGTGATTTGTTAGAAACTTTCTAATCGCAAATAAGTTCAAAAATGTGCATGACTTCTGAGCCATGAAGAAAGTTATGTCTCAGTCTTTTGGGACACACACTGTGTGCTGCTGTGATGTATTTGCTCATCCATGGACTGAGGGTGCTGCAGGTTACTGATATGCGATAGAATGGCTACAGAAGACAGTTTGGAGAAAATGACTGGGATTGATTTTTAAAGGTGTTGTGTTGTTGAATGACAATGCCCAACACCACACTGTTTCATTTATGTTATTTGGTCCAGATTTCCATTGGGCTGTATTGTAACACCCTCTGTACAATTTGGGTCTCTCACAAAGTGATTTTTGTCTCTTCAGTCTGTTAAAGAAGCACTTGTAATCACTTTAGGACTGATGCTGAGGTTCAGCATGCTCTTGTTAAATGGGTTCTAGACCTGTAGCTTGATTTTTAAGCCAGTTTTGACAGATCGGATTTCCAATGGAGCAAATACTTGCACAGCCACTGGAACTGGGGAACAGTGATATCTTCCAATGCTTTATCAACTTTGTGCATATTTTTTGTTTCCTGTATACACCTTTTCTCACTAACAGCTTGTTACTATACCTTTCGAGGCATCTTCATATCAGAGACGAGTATAGGGTAATATAAACAGCAACAGAAAATGTTATAATGTGAGTGCAATTCATTGTGAATATGAAGGTAGGGTAGAGTGTCAGTTACTATGAACAATTCAGTGATAGTGTTCTTACCATCAGAATTGACGGCAAATGAACACCAACAGCAATAGTTGAGATATATATGATGACTTAGCAAATGGAAGATGAAGAGATATGAGTATATGATGATATTGAACAGGTAATTCAGTACATAAAGGGAGGTGAAAATCAAATAGCCTTGCTTGATTGGAATGCAGTTGTGGGGGAAGGAGTAGAAGAAAGGATGATGGGAGAATATGGGCTTGGAAGTAGGATGTAGAGACGAGAAAGACTAATTGAGTTCTGCAGTAAATATAAGTTAGTAATTGTGAGTATACTGTTCAAGAATCACAAGAGGTGGTGGTATACGTGGAAAAGGCTGGGACATACAGGAAGATTCCAATTAGAGTACAACATGGTGAAGCAGGGATTCTGAAATCAGATTGGACTGTAAGGTGAATCCAGGAGCAGATATAGACTCATATCACAATTTAGTAATGATGAAGAGTAGGTTGAAGTTCAAGACACTAGCCAGGAAGAATCAATACCCAAAGAAGATTGATATGTAAGTACAAAGGAATTAAGAGAGGCTTGAAGTTCCCTGAGGCTGTATATATCATGATAATGAACAGCTCAGTAGGCATGTCAGTTGAAGAGGAATGGATATACCTAAAAAGGGCACTCAGTGTAATTGGGAAGAAAAACATAGGTCTAAGAATGGTAGCTGTGAAGAAACCATGCTGACACAAGAGATACTTCAGTTGATTGAACAAACAGGGAAGTACAAAAATGTGCAGGGAAATTCCCCGCAATACAGAAATACAAATCACTTAGGAATGGAATAAAACAGGAATTGCAGAGAAGCTAAAATTAAATGGCTGCATGAAAAATGTGGAGAAATTTGAAAAGAAATGATTGTTGGAAGGACTGACTCAACATACAGAAAAGTCGAAAGAACCTTTGATAAAATTTTAAAAAAAGCAGGGTGGTAACGTTGAATGCAATGGAAATTCCTCTGTTAATTGCAGAGGAGAGAGCAGGTAGGTGGAAGAAGTACATTGAAGACGTCTGTGGTGTGGGGGAACTTGTCTAATGACATGGTAGAACAGCACACAGGAGTCAACAGGGAAGAGAGAGGGAATCTAGTATTAGCATCAGAATTTAAAAGAACTTTAGATGAGTTAAGATCAAATAAGGAAGAAGGGATAGATAACATCCCTTTGGAATTTTTAAAATCATTGGGGGAAGTGGCAACAAGACTATTCATGTTGGTGTGTAGAATACATGAGACTGGTGATATACCATCAGCCTTCAGGAATCATCATCCACACTATTCTGAAGATGGCAACAGTTGACAAGTGCGAGAATTATCACACAATCAGTTTAACAATAGTGCATCTGAGTTACTGGGAAGAATAACCATATGGAAGACTGGAAAAGAAAATTGAGGATCTTTAGATGACGAAAAGACTTGGCAGTGGAAAAGGTAGAGAGGTATTTCTGATGTACTGCATAATGGAAGCAAGACTGTAGAAAAATAAAGACATGTTTGTAGAATTTGTCAACCTGAAAAAAGTGTTTGACAATTTAAAATGATGCAAGACATTCGAAATACTGAGGAAAATAGGGATAAGCTATAGGGAAAGGGGAAAAATATACAATATGTACAAGAACCAAGAGGGAACAATAAGACTGGAAGACCAAAAACGAAGAGCCGGATTAAAAAGGGTGTAAGACAGGGCTGTCATCTTTTGCCTCTACTGTTCAATCTATACATCGAAAAGCAATGATGGGGAAGGAAAAAAAGGCTCAAGAGTCTGATTAAAATTCAGTGTAATGATATCACTGATAAGATTTGTTGATGACATTGCTATCCTGAGTGAGAGTGAAGAATAATTACAGGGAATGCAGATCGAGAGTAAATCGTAGAGAGATGAAAGGAATGTGAAGTAGCAGAAATTAGAACAGCGACAAATTTAACAAAAGAATTGGGGATCATGAAATAGACAATGTTAGGAATTCTGCTCTCTAGGCAACAAAATAACTCATGATGGACAGAGCAAGGAGAACATAAAAAACAGGTAGCACTGGCAAAAAGGGCATTCATGGCCAAGATAAGTCTACTAGTATCAAACATAGGCCTTAACTGAAGGAAGAGCTTCATGAGAATGTACATTTGGAGCACGGCACTGTATGATAGTGAAACCCAGACACTAAAACCCAGACCAGAAGAGATGAAAGCTTTTGAGCTGCTACAGAAGAATGTTGAAAATTAGATGGTGTGGTGGGTGAGGAATGAGGTGATTCTCCCTGGTAGTGGTGAGGAAAGGAATATGTGGAATGCACTGGCAAGGGACAGGATGACAGGCTGTCTGTTAAGAAATCAGGTGATAACTAACATGGTACTAGAGTGAGCTGTAGAGAGTAAAAACTGGGGATTGGAATATACTCAGCAAATGACTGATGACATAGATTACCACCAAGAGACATTAAAGTTCTCTGCTGCTCAGTGAACAAGACATTTGTGCTCTTTGCCATGAAAACAACAGACACAAATTTGCTTTTGATCAGCACATATATCACTGAGTGTGACACAGGGTTCATTGACTTCTAGATCTCATGGATGAACAGAGTGGGCTAAGTTTCATAGAATTGCTGTTTTTGAAATTTGTATCAATTTGTTAGGGGCTTTCTAGTCTCAAATAAGTTAATAAACTGTGTTAACTTATTCTGACTGATGTCAGTGTTTGAGGCTGTAGTCACACACATCTGTCTGATGACACTTCTTTAAAACAAGAATGGTCTTCACATCTTCATGTTGCTGTAAGTGCTTTGTTCCTCTAACAGACTGTTATAAAATTGCTGTTAGAAGGCAAAAAAATCCTTTTGTATATCTATGAATAGGGACAGGAAAAAATTGGTGTTACGTTATGGCCAAAATCGGTGTTATTTTTTGCACAGTGTTATTTTCTGGTAAGCTCTTCCTATTATCAATTATATATTTTTGTCATATTTAACCATTTTTCAGCACTATGTTGAAAATGGAACTATTCCTAAGATAGGGTGGGCCAAACATGAGACAAAAGTAGAGAAAAATTATTTTAACAAAAAATTTTGACGCAAATAATTATTTAAAAACAAATACCAAATGTAAAAATGAAAATAACAGTATGCTGCAGATTTTTATTAATGACATGTTTCACACTTCATCATATCGTTCTTGAGCTGTGTAGACGACAGAAGCCGGTCTCAGAGGCTCAAGAATGACCTGAAGATGGCGCTAAAAGCATGAAACGCACCATCAATAAAGTATCTTCAACAAAGACTATTATTTCAATTTTTAACATTTATATACTGTTGCTGCGCTTGGCCAGAATGGTGTGGAGTTGATACATATCAATGATGTATCCAACAGATTGGAAAATCTACAGAACTCCCCTTGTTTCAGGTCCGTAGTATGTTTTTGTCACTCGACAATTTTTCTCTCCAACTTAAATATTTATGTTAAATAGTTGAAATTTGTTATGGAATAGCAATAATGAAACAGTTTTTCGAATGACAGCATTATCATTATTTCAGTGTTGTCTTCAGAGAGATTGCGCTGCCTGTCTGTCAGTACTTCGTTATAGTTAGAAAACAGTCTCTGGCTGTCAACATTGGAACAAGGGAACCAAACATCTTTCAGTCCTGCAGCTGCAAATTTCTGATTGTTTCAAATTGCTGATGGTCGACTGCAGTTGCCTGCAGACATTTCGCTATGCCAACATGTCCCGACTACATTGACATTTGGTTATGAATAAAATTCTGTAGAGATTGATACCCCTTCAGAGTATGTGCAGTACTAAGAACAGTCATCCCAGGTACAGATTGCAAGATCCTGGCCACTTCGGGGTTAATAGGATTGAGAATTATTGTCCTTGGATCAAAACAAGAATCCAAGGCTCTGAAAACTGATTTACTTGGATCTGTGGCCATGAGAGTCGACAATCTTGTTTGGAGGTGCAGTGTAGTTCACTTCATTTCCCCCTTAATTTCTGCCTCAAGCACTTCCCTCTTCATCGTTTTTATAATCTCATTGTTTTCATTGCCAAATATTCCTTTTCCCACAATACTGAAGCATACTTAAAGATGCTTCAACTTTATTCAAAGTTCATGTGAAGTTGGATGCTTTGAAGTCGCTAAGAAGACAGCCATGCTCATCAAGTCTCTGGCATGTTCTTAAACAAACATGGCCTCTGCAAGAATCCTAGTTACATCATTATCTGACAGTGAAATAATATACTCAATGCCTGCATTCGACAGCTCTTGCGTATCATCACTGTGGAAGAATTCAATCATTATCTCAAAATATTTTGCTATGTAAGTGGCTGTGGAGAGCCAAGAGTTCCTTCATGTTAAAACTGGAAGAGGAAAAATCTGTGGATTTCTGTTTTTCTCTTGAAGAAACTGCAAATATAAATGTTTCCTCTTTCCGGTGTTTAAAAAAGCACTCTTTAAATAAGGGATTGTAGTATTTAACTTACTAAGTTCCTTTAAATAAATTTTAGCAGTTAGATTAATTTTACGTGCTCAGCATTGAACATGGATTAAATTATCACCTATTATTGTTTTCAAGGAGTCGACACATTTGTTCATCTACTTAGCACTGTCACTCACTACTGCCTTAACATTATCGTACTGTATATTATACACTCCTGGAAATGGAAAAAAGAACACATTGACACCGGTGTGTCAGACCCACCATACTTGCTCCGGACACTGCGAGAGGGCTGTACAAGCAATGATCACTCGCACGGCACACCGGACACACCAGGAACCGCGGTGTTGGCCGTCGAATGGCGCTAGCTGCGCAGCATTTGTGTACCGCCGCCGTCAGTGTCAGCCAGTTTGCCGTGGCATACGGAGCTCCATCGCAGTCTTTAACACTGGTAGCATGCCGCGACAGCGTGGACGTGAACCGTATGTACAGTTGACGGACTTTGAGCGAGGGCGTATAGTGGGCATGCGGGAGGCCGGGTGGACGTACCGCCGAATTGCTCAACACGTAGGGCGTGAGGTCTCCACAGTACATCGATGTTGTCGCCAGTGGTCGGCGGAAGGTGCACGTGCCCGTCGACCTGGGACCGGACCGCAGCGACGCACAGATGCATGCCAAGACCGTAGGATCCTACGCAGTGCCGTAGGGGACCGCACCGCCACTTCCCAGCAAATTAGGGACACTGTTGCTCCTGGGGTATCGGCGAGGACCATTGGCAACCGTCTCCATGAAGCTGGGCTACGGTCCCGCTCACCGTTAGGCCGTCTTCCGCTCACGCCCCAACATCGTGCAGCACGCCTCCAGTGGTGTCGCGACAGGCGTGAATGGAGGGACGAATGGAGACGTGTCGTCTTCAGCGATGAGAGTCGCTTCTGCCTTGGTGCCAATGATGGTCGTATGCGTGTTTGGCGCCGTGCAGGTGAGCGCCACAATCAGGACTGCATACGACACAGGGCCAACACCCGGCATCATGGTGTGGGGAGCGATCTCCTACACTGGCCGTACACCACTGGTGATCGTCGAGGGGACACTGAATAGTGCACGGTACATCCAAACCGTCATCGAACCCATCGTTCTACCATTCCTAGACCGGCAAGGGAACTTGCTGTTCCAACAGGACAATGCACGTCCGCATGTATCCCGTGCCACCCAACGTGCTCTAGAAGGTGTAAGTCAACTACCCTGGCCAGCAAGATCTCCGGATCTGTCCCCCATTGAGCATGTTTGGGACTGGATGAAGCGTCGTCTCACGCAGTCTGCACGTCCAGCACGAACGCTGGTCCAACTGAGGCGCCAGGTGGAAATGGCATGGCAAGCCGTTCCACAGGACTACATCCAGCATCTCTACGATCGTCTCCATGGGAGAATAGCAGCCTGCATTGCTGCGAAAGGTGGATATACACTGTACTAGTGCCGACATTGTGCATGCTCTGTTGCCTGTGTCTATGTGCCTGTGGTTCTGTTAGTGTGATCATGTGATGTATCTGACCCCAGGAATGTGTCAATAAAGTTTCCCCTTCCTGGGACAATGAATACACGGTGTTCTTATTTCAATTTCCCGGAGTGTATGTTTCAAGAGCCCCAAAATAGCACGAGCACATTGTGTCGAGTTCGCTGCATTGAGAACTTTCACACTTGCCACAAAAATTTCTGCTCATTCCAAGATTCAATAGTTCTCAACAAAACAGCAAAAACACAACGGCCTCTTCCGGCAGTGGTCTCGTCGGCTAATATATCATCTTTCGCTGCTAGTTGTTCCATAACCCCCGTTTCCTTTGCTGTTGTATTGTAGGCAAATAGTCTCTCTTTGCTTTACAAAATGGGATGTTACCAGCACCTAAAAAGAATAGTCTGTTAGTTATCTGAACCTTTAAAATAATGCGATACTGTACAAAGAGCAAAATAGGGGGAACCGGAGTAATTGGAATGCCAGGTTATTAGAACAATGGCCTACAAACAGTAACCCAAGCAAGTTAAAGGTACCAAGAAGTTGTTGTGTATTTGTAACAATTAGATCTTATGCTTAAATTAATACCATTATTTAAGATTCACTAATTAGATTTTGGTGAAAATTTCAGGGTATGTAGTGCTGAGGTTAGGTATGTTCCTGACAGCCCTACAATACATTCATTTATTATAAGTGTGAAGGAGTGGGACACACTGTTTCAGTACCTCCAGATGTGCTAATTAGAACTTACAGTTGCAGACTTAACATTATTATTTTTTAACAGTTAATGGTTTGTCCCTAAAATAAGATACAAAGATTGGAAAGTCTGAGCATTAGTATAAATTTTAACTGAAATATCTGAGTTGCTTTGGTCTGAAGCTTTGCAAGTATTTAAAAAGATATTAATTTCTATTCTAATTGCTCCAGTGCCCCCTATATTTTTATCAAAGATGAGAGGTACAGACTTCAATTTTGAACTGATTGGGAGTACACATAAAGTGAATATTCACCAAAATAATTTTGAGGCAGGCTGTAGCCACAATGTAAATAAAAAAGTAACACCACTGCTCACCTTCATGAGCTCGTTCATCCACTGCCGAAAGTCTTCGTTCTCCAGTTTGTGGAGTGGAATGTTGGCCTTCAAAAATGTTTCCACAGTCCTTTCGACCAGATATTCACAATCGCTCTTCTTCTTTTTTTGCAGTTTCAAAGCTGCTGCTAATTGTAGACCGCTATAGAATCTTAAGGCTCCCATGAAACTGTGATATTGCAGATTTCACAAAACACTGTTAACGTGTCGGGAACATACAAACAATTGATTTCAAATTCTCTCACCCTTTCGTCAGCAGTGACTGCAGGCTTCGACATTTTCACAGAACACGTGCGTTTATTGCTGAGTCTAGAATAAGAATACAATGGGAAAAAAAGCAGATGGTAAAAATGAGTATCTGAACACGGGACTGCAATAGCTTTGAAATGATTGAAAAACGTGTCACAAACAAAACAAGAGTCAAGTTAAGTGTACCCCTACTCTAACTCAGACAGCTATGCACATGCCCGAATCTGGCAGCTTGGCAGTGTCAGAAAAATTTTTCTGCGTAGATTCTGGCTGCTTTCTCTCACTGCTTATACAGGAGACAGCCACTCTCCCAAGTAGCCAAGAGTGCGAGTAGGCACCACTTATACACGATTTCAACTCTGCGCATGCGTGGCAAGCTGTCTGGTAAATTCTTAAATGAATCTTATTTCAACGAAATTTGAAAACTAGCATATTAATATTAATTGAAATTTTGGTAAGTTAATACATGCAGAAAAATTTGCACTCAGCTTTGAAAACCACAATGCAATTGGTATACGCACAATATTGTTTATTCGCGAGGGTTGGCAGCGAGCATATGCAAAACAGTTGTCCTGCCAATGAATGGTGTTTGTAAACTTGACTAATGGCTGAAACACAAGCATGTACAATATTAACGTGGTTTGCGTGCTATCGCAGAGTACCCCTTTTTCTTTGTTTGAATGATTTGAGAATGAGTTCTAATATGTGAAACTGGTCATCAATTAAACAAAAGTAACTGAATTTTGCAACTTTGGCTGTTTTCTGCATCAAACTGGTTAACTCAAGGTACTGTCATGTTATTAATCCAGTGTGCTGGAAATCCTAAAAGATGAATTTTATATAGCTGCTTGTTTCCATAGGAGAAATTAGTGCTGTCCTGTAAGATACCTGCCGCACCAACCATTCGGAACTTATCATATATACGGAAATAAACACCCAAATATTTATTTCATTCTTCAATCTCTAATTAGACGGAAATGTTAACATCATTTATTGAAGAACATACTTTTATTACACTTTTGGATTTTTCCTTTACTTTACTGTAAAAAGTGGTAGAGTCATAAGCTGAAGACGGTGTTGGCAGTGTTCACGCCCACCTTCTTTTGAATACATGCATTACATTCATAACAAAGACCCAGACTGTGTTGACAATGCTACGATGGAAAAAAATACATACTAGCATGCAAACCTACATCCGTTCGTATCATAAACCACGAAAATATCCATCACATTATGGCTTACTCTTCCGGCTATTGTCTAAAGTGTCAATGATCACATTTCTTCAAGCCATATATCGTTGCTGCATTATTAACTGCATTTGATGAGCAGGATGATGTGTTTGTGTGATATATTCTCATTGTGCCATTGCTTGGAAACGGCATACTGTGACACTTACACTACAAAAGAAATAAGTAATCAAAATTCATGCAGTAGTCGTTTGTGTGTGCTCACAAAAGTTGGTAGTCAAAAGGACACAGTGACACAACGAATGCAAAAAGTAGTGCGACGGTTGAACATGGAACATTTCAGTATTAAATATGTCACTAACATCATTAGATTTACGGCACTTCTTACCAGGAGACACACAAATTTTGTTGAAAAACGCCGATTTTGCATTACTTCCCTAAAAACCGCCGAATTCGCGTTACTTCCTTAAAAACTGATGAATTCGCATTATTTCCTTAAAAATAACCACCAAATTCGTGTTCTTCGTCGTGTTATTGTTGAAACGAATTTTTCCAGTCCCTATCTATGAAGAATCAAACTGGTATCTCATTAGGCTCTGTGCCATTTGTTCATTCAAGCAGTTACATTTGATTTCTGGTTATAACAATTACTTTTCTGCATGTTTCATTGTAGTTCTTATGTGGTAGTCAAAAGAAGGAACCTCAGTATGATCTTCTGCGGGGAAACAATTTCAAAAGAAGGAACTCACTATTTCCGCCTTCTCTCTTTGAACTGTTAACATACCATTGTGATTAATGAATGACTGGATAAATGACTTTGATCTGTGGACAGATTTTAAATAAGGTGAAAATATCTTAGGACATTTTGTCTAGTAAGAGCAAGACACACAATCGAGGTTCAAACAAGAAGGAGAAAATTAAGTTTCTTAGTAGGAATGCTCTTGATACTCCCTTTGAGTCAGTCATTGAACACTGAGGTGACAAAAGCCAAGGGATAGTGAAGTGCACGTATACAGGTGGCTGTAGTATTGCGTGATAAGGTTTAAAAGGGCAGTGCATTGGCAGAGCTGTCATTTATACTCAGGTGATTCATGTCAGAATTTTCAGAATTATTTTGGCTGCACAACGGTAATCATAAAAGGCGGTTGTATACATGGAAGAATCCTGGAGATACTGACAGATTTCAGATAGATTATATAATGGTAAGACAGAGATTTAGGAACCAGCTTTTGAGACATTACCAGGGGCAGATGTGGACTCTGACCACAATCTATTGGTTATGAACTGTAGATTAAAACTGAAGAAACTGCAAAAAGGTGGGAAGTTAAGGAGATGGGATCTGGATAAACTGACTAAACCAGAGGTTGTACAGAGTTTCAGGGAGAGCGTAAGGGAACAATTGACAGGAATGGGGGAAAGAAATACAGTAGAAGAAGAATGGGTAGCTTTGAGGGATGAAGTAGTGAAGGCAGCAGAGGATCAAGTAGGTAAAAAGACGAGAGCTAGTAGAAATCCTTGGGTAACAGAAGAAATATTGAATTTAATTGATGAAAGGAGAAAATATAAAAATGCAGTAAATGAAGCAGGCAAAAAGGAAAACAAACGTCTCAAAAATGAGATCGACAGGATGTGCAAAATGTCTAAGCAGGGATGGCTAGAGGATAAATGTAAGGATGTAGAGGCTTATCTCACTAGGGGTAAGATAGATACTGCCTACAGGAAAATTAAAGAGACCTTTGGAGAAAAGAGAACCACTTGTATGAATATTAAGAGCTCAGATGGAAACCCAGTTCTAAGCAAAGAAGGGAAAGCAGAAAGGTGGAAGGAGTATATAGAGGGTCTATACAAGGGCGATGTACTTGAGTACAATATTATGGAAATGGAAGAGGATGTAGATGAAGATGAAATGGGAGATATGATACTGCGTGAAGAGTTTGACAGAGCACTGAAGGACCTGAGTCGAAACAAGGCCCTTGGAGTAGAAAACATTCCATTAGAACTACTGACTGCCTTGGGAGAGCCAGTCGTGACAAAAATCTACCATCTGGTGAGCAAGATGTATGAGACAGGCGAAATACCCTCAGACTTCAAGAAGAATATAATAATTCCAATCCCAAAGAAAGCAGGTGTTGACAGATGTGAAAATTACCGAACTATCAGTTTAATAAGTCACGGCTGCAAAATACTAACACGAATTCTTTACAGACATATGGAAAAACTAGTAGAAGCCGACCTAGGGGAAGATCAGTTTGGATTCCGTAGAAATATTGGAACACGTGAGGCAATACAGACCCTACGACTTATCGTAGAAGCTAGATTAAGGAAACACAAACCTACGTTTCTAGCATTTGTAGACTTAGAGAAAGCTTTTGACAATTTTGACTGGAATATTGTATTAATTCTGAAGGTGGCAGGGGTAAAATATACGGAGCGAAAGGCTATTAACAATTTGTATAGAAACTAAATGGCAGTTATAAGAGTTGAGGGGCGTGAAAGGGAAGCAGTGGTTGGGAAGGGAGTGAGACAGGGTTGTAGCCTCTCCCCAATGTTATTCAATCTATATATTGAGCAAGCAGTGAAGGAAACAAAAGAAAAATTCGGAGTAGGTATTAAAATCCATGGAGAAGAAATAAAAACCTTGAGGTTCGCCGATGACATTGTAATTCTGTCAGAGACAGCAAAGGATTTGGAAGAACAGTTGAATGGAATGGATAGTGTCTTGAAAGGAGGATATAAGATGAACATCAACAAAAACAAAACGAGGATAATGGAATGTAGTCGAATCAAATCGGGTTATGCTGAGGGTATTAGATTAGGAAATGAGACACTGAAAGTAGTAAAGGAGTTTTGCTATTTGGGGAGCAAAATAACTGACGATGGTCGAAGTAGAGAGGATATAAAATGTAGACTGGCAATGAGAAGGAAAGCGTTTCTGAAGAAGAGAAATTTGTTAACATAGAGTATAGATTTAAGTGTCAGGAAGTCGTTTCTGAAAGTATTTGTATGGAGTGTAGCCATGTATGGAAGTGAAACATGGACGATAAATCGTTTAGACAAGAAGAGAATAGAAGCTTTCGAAATCTGGTGCTACAGAAGAATGCTGAAGATTAGATGGGTAGATCACATAACTAATGAGGTGGTGTTGAATAGGATTGGGGAGAAGAGAAGTGTGTGGCACAACTTGACTAGAAGAAGGGATCGGTTGGTAGGACATGTTCTGAGGCATCAAGGGATCACCAATTTAGTATTGGAGGGCAGCGTGGAGGGTAAAAATCATAGAGGGAGACCAAGAGATGAATACACCAAGCAGATTCAGAAGGATGTAGGTTGCGGTAGGTACTGGGAGATGAAGCAGCTTGCACAGGATAGAGTAGCATGGAGAGCTGCATCAAACCAGTCTCAGGACTGAAGACCACCACAACAACAACAACGGTAATTAACAGACTTTGAACGCAGAGTGGTAGTTGGAGCTAGATGCATGGGACATTCTATTTCTGAGATTGTGAGGGAATTAAATATTCTGAGGTCCACAGTGTCAAGAGTGTGCGGAGAGTACCAAATTTCAGGCATTACCTCTCACCACAGATAACCCAGAGACCAATGGTCTTCACTTAACAATGAAGTACAGAGGTGGTTGTGCAGATTCACCACTGCTAACAGACAAGCAACACTACATGAAATAACTGCTGAAATCAGTGTGGGACATACGACAAATGTATCTGTTTTTAGGAAAGCGTGGGGAGAAACTGGGCATTAATGGGCTATAGCAGCAGACAACCGACATGAGTGCCTTTGCTAACAGCAAGACATTGCCTGCAGTGCCTCTATTGGGCTCGCGACTGTATCAGTTGGACCCTAGATGACTTATAATTGAGATGTCAGTTCGTGCACGACGTCTTGCACTGGCAACAATTTCACAATTAAGGACAGCTATAGAGACAGCATGTCTCAATATTTCTGCAGGGGATTTCCAATGACTTGGTGAGTCCGTGCCACATTGAGTTGTTGTGCTGCGCTGGTAGAAAGGAGATGCTACATGATATTAGAAAATATCCCATGACGTCTGTCACATCAATGTAAGGGCTGAGCTATTTTTCTAATTTAGTTTAAAACAAATCAGCTTTGAAAGTTTGATATATCAGTACTTTTTCCACAGCGCTATCAGAAGACTATCATGGCAAAATTAGGACTGTCACCAAAAACAGATCCAGCATCAGTGGATGAGGAGGTGAAGAAGAAAGCAAAAGTGTATGGCATGCAGGCACAGGAGCTAGTGCTGCATCCAGAACAGGTGTTCAAGGGGCATCTGGTGAGCACACTGGAGTGCCAGGACTGTCTCCACCACTCTCAACGAATTGAGAGCTTTCTCGATCTCAGTCTGCCCATTAATAGCGATAAGGTGAGTCTGTGGCTATTTGTGTGACCACACATTGAATTGTACTACTTAACAGTGTATTGAAGAAAGATTCCTGGACATATGTTGGTATTCATAATTGGAACTGTCCTGATTATTTGTGAAACAGTCTTTTGCTTGTAGGACAAAAGTTAAATAGCACTTTGGGTGTGAGGAGAGTGCAGTTATGAATTAGCATTCACAAATGGTATCACCTACACCTCTGCTTGCAAATTTAAACTGGATTTCTAACAGTGAACGTAACATGGGATTACCTTGCCTACCATAACTCCCAGTCTCATTAACTTTTATACAACAAACCTTATTAGTTTCTCTTTTTTCCAGCAGTATCTCTTTCTGGGACTAACATAATCAGTTTCTCTCTTCTCCCAGCAGTCTCTAGTAACAAACTCCTTGTTCTACACTGTGACTTTCACAGGTGTTGTCAGCCAAACTTGCATCACTGGACCATCTTCCGTTACTGTGAAATCAGGAACTTATTCAATACTACTGTTGTTCATGGTAAACAAGTTAGACTAATGTATGGGATTCATAGGCAGTTCACTCATTGCTAGCGTATTCATTTTTTTACAGTGTCAGTTGTTCTATCCAGTTCCAAAATTAACCTTTCAAATGTGTGGGATGTACACATATTTGATGTAGCTGTCAAGACAATTGCCCTATTTTGGAGTAGAACTTGTCTAACAAAACAAAACGCTTTTTCTGAAAATTCCTTAATACTTTCACTGCGTATTACTTCCTTAACTGTAGTTTAGTAGATTCACACTGTCATTTGTTAGCATACTTAGCTCATTAATTTCTGTATGACCGGTCATGACAAAAATTGTTGTTCTCAGTCATTGTAGAAGCAGATGGGATAATGTTAATTTTATGCATAATTGAGAGCATTAACATGGTTCAGTCTGTCATCACGTAGATTCACTCTCAGGTGAACAAATCACTCTCTTTTTTGCATGATAAACTGGTTTCTGTTTTCGAGAATGACATTTATATTGTTAGTAGCATAGTCTCTGAGTCATACTCCTGCGACAGTATTAGGCATTCCCCAAATAGAGGCTTAGACCTCATAAGCAGTTCTGTCCAAGTTAGCCACTCAGAATATCTCATAGACTGCCTATTGTTTTGTCCTTCTCAAATCTTATCATTGGCATTCCACAAGTTTCAGTTCTAGTTGCTGTCTATAAATAACCTTCCATCTCACACTGATAAAGCAGAAACTGTACTCTTTACTGATTATGCAACCATCAAACTCTAGCCCAACAGAGCTTCAACAACAGAATGAGCAATAAATAAAATATTCAAAGATGTTATTGAACATGTCAGTGAACAGTCATCACGGAACTTAGGAAAAACAGTTCATTCAGTTCTGTATAAGGAAAGATGTCACCATCAATAACAATATAACATAGGGGAAATTCAGTGCGTAAAAGTGGCTGTTCGAAGTTCCTGGTTGTGCATATCAGAACTTGAATTGGAAATCATATATTACATATATTCTCAAATGCTCAAGCTCTACAACATTTGCTCTACATGTAATTTCTGATTTTGATGATCAAGGTATTAGAAAGTTAGCTTACTTTGCATACTTCCATTCATTGATGTCATAGAGGATAATTATCTGGGGCAGTTCCACAATAGAATAAGCATTCATTGCACAGAAACATTTTTAAGGATGCTAATGGTATACATCCTCAGTCTTCATGTAAGCAACTGCTAAAAAAATTAGTAATGCAAACAAGTCTCGCAATGCATTTACTGTCTCAAGAAGTTTGTTGTGAAGAATCAGGCAGTATTTGAAAATAATAAATTATTCATAAATATAACACTAGAAAGGAAAATATCCTCCACTAAGAAAAATATCCTTCACTATTCACAACGTAATGTTATTCTCGCACAAAAAGGAACAAAATGTGCAGTTATAAAAATATTTGACCATCTCCCTTGTGAATTAAAGGTCTTGGCAGATAATGATAATCCTCCTCTGTAGATGATCATATTAATAAGCAGCCTGTGTGGGGTTGGGTTACATTTATCAAACTTTGTTGCAAATTAAGATTAAAAGAAAAAAATTGCTATATGTATATACTATGTAATGCTCTTTATATAAATTTCAAATATGACTACTTCCTCTAATTGGTTTTGTTAACTGTATAGGGTGTTTTAATTAAAAGAAGTATGCCTATTTTTACAGTAAGTACATTACAACAATGAACTGTTTCTTTTTGCCCATCCGATAACCTCATAATAGGGATGCAACAGAAGTTTCTGACATTGTTCGCTTTAACTCTGGGAAGTCGTCGTCATGTTGATCAGTGAGTGCAATGTTTGTTACAAATTTGGTTTCTTTGGATAAATGATCAACTTCTGGGGTGCCATCACTTAATTTTGATGACATTTATTTACTTCATTCAAATATTTCTAGTAGTTTTTGATGGTTAGTTTCATTTCTCAGCTCATTTGTACACTAGGTGCATGGAACAAGTGGGGGGAGTCTTAACATGTATACCTAACTAGCACAGTTGGTAGATTCCTGAAAAAAAGGAAAAAAAGTGTAGTGATACTGTAATTCTGTGTCAAAAAAATTGTCAAGTTATCTGACTGTAATGAAAGGTGCCTGTCCCCATTAAGTGAATAGATCATTAGCTGAGTCTGTGATATATGAGTGCTAAGAATATTTGTGATTGTCATTTGTAGCCTCAGCCTCCAGCAGTGAGGAAAAAGAACAGCATGGAATCATTTGATTTCGGTGGTAATTCTACAGACGATCACCCTTCAAAACATCAGCTGAAAAAAGAACGAAGAATGCAACGTAAAGCCAGAAAAATAAAGAAAGGATTTAATGCTGATCCGCACAAAGCTGAACCAACAATAGCAGAGGAAACAAACAGCAAAAGGAATTCCGGAGAGTCAGGTAAGCTGTTTTAAGGTAGTGAGAGAGGTGCACAGTGGTTCAGTCCACTAGACCTGCCTTTGGGAAGAGTGGCACCCAAATCTTTGGCTGACCATTCAAAAACAATTTTTCTGTTGTTTCTTTAAATAACTTCAAGAAAATACTGAAACAGCACATTTGAAATAGCCTCAACCAAAACTGTTTGATCGTTGTACAGTCCACATATGTACTCCATCTCTAGTGACTATGTTATTGCTGGGACATAGACCTTAAATTCCTTTCCTTTGCATTACAGAGCTTACCTTTGCTAAATGATTGGTTAATTACAGAGATACCTGGGCATGCCAGAAGGACCTCTGAAGAATATAGTTCCGTGCAATAAAGGGAGAGTAACTAAGGCTGTAAAATTGACCAGTTGAAGTAATTTTGAATATTTAGTATAAAATCTGCTTCATTAACATAATAGATTTTCCATTCTGGTCAGTGTTGATCTAGACAAATTACAACAGACCTAAATGTGTATGAAGATAATACGTCAATAATTAATAGTGTTAATTATGTGAATAATTTTGAACTGTTATCAACTGATTTTGTAGTTTAGAAAATGTGGAAATATTTCTCAATTTCTCACAGGGTATGGTGCAGTATGTCATGCTATAGGCTTTTATCACCCCCCCCCCCCCCCCCAACCTCCAACTTTTTACCCAATGAAAGAATTGCATTACTGACTCAATTACTTAATCAGATTGGGAGAAAAAGAATTATGACACGACTTTACTAAAAGACGCAATTTGTTGATGCAATACATTCTAAAGCATCAAGGAATTGTCAGTTGCATAATGCCAGGAAGTGTGTGCAGGATGGAGGGTTTGCACAGGATAGGCTACAGTCGAGACAGAGAAGAAGATCCTTGACAGCTTGCTGTGCTGTTGCCAGCTTTCAGGTGTGAAGCAAAAATGGCTGCAGGTAAAAATAATTGTTATCTACAGAGCTGTGACAACATGAGGCATTGCCATAGAGATGCTTACAAAATCACATTATGTTATTGGTTAAGCTATGCCACGCCCAGCCCACTGCAACTGTCAGGCATTAGCTTTTGCCAGCTCAGTTATAGTGTGGGAGAGAGCTTTGTAAAACCAACTTTTGGGTTCCATTACTTCCCCCCCCCCCCCTCTCTCTCTCTCTCTCTCTCTCTCTCTCTCTCTCTCTCTCTCTCTCTCTCTCACACACACACACACACACACACACACACACACACTGGGTTTTCCAATTTCCTCGTAGTCCCTAATTGTATTATTCATGCCACTATAATTTCTCTTCCTCTTCTGTCTTTACATTTAACTCGATACCTTCCATCATCTCTGGATTGATGATGATACCAGCACAGTGCTTATCATTGTAATGTCTTTGACTTCCTGCTGTCCTTTACACCTTCTTCAGCATCTTTATGAGGACGAAGAAAGACAAAACAGGTGAATCCCCATCAGTATGGTGTCAAAGTGACCTGTCAGCTATATCCAGCTGTCCCAACCATCCCCACTTCTAGAGGCAGGGAATTAAAAAGTTCCAATAGCAAGGAATATTTTTTCCTACTTTTAAGTGCATCTGTTGGCAGTATTTGGAATTTCACCTCATGAATGTAAGTACTGGACAGCCATTCTGTCTCCTTATAATTCAGTATTTTAGTGTTAAGCTAGTGAAACTCCTTTCCTTATTTAGCTAAATAGCCCTGCAGAAACATGTCAGTATATATAAGTTCTTACAGTTCTTTGAATTGCAGAAGTATATTTTTATTGAGGTAGATTTCTGCATTTTGGAAGCAGGCTGAAGCTAATTTGAAGAATACTGATGGTAGTTTATGGCAACACTCCTCTGAAGTACTGCATGTCATTGCTAGAACATACAGTAGAACAATAATCAGATTGTGATGACTCAGCCTTCACCAATAAAGTTGATTTTAGCCATTTTCCCATAGCTTCTGTAGAGATTTTATATTTAAAAAAAATATAAAAAAAAAGATTGGAGTACCACTTTCAGGAAAATGTTTCTTTTGTGCACCACATTTGTAGTGACTAAAAGCTTTGACTAGTATTACAGTATGGAAACAAAAACTTTGAATGGTACTACATTATGGAATAAATACAAATATTTTTTTCCTATCTCAACCTTCATAAAATTGCAAAAGCCAGAGGGCATCGTTTTAGTCAATATTGTTCTGTTCCTCTACACTGCATCACCATTTGCTGTGCAATATGTGTTTTATTTACATTTACCCAAAATTTGATCATTAGATCAATTTCCAAGTAAACAGTGAGTATATCAAATAAAACTGTATTAAAATTGCTTCAAAATAAAAAGTTGTACATCAGACATGATCAAAAATATAAGCAATGTGAAGTGAACTTCTTCATATTTACTTTAGTTACAAACTTTTGATTGGAATCATATTAGTGGCAGTTCTAAAAGGTTTTATATAATATTCATTTAAAAAAAATCTTCTGGTACAGAGTTTTAGTTTTTTACACAGACATTGCCTGATCTCCGATCTGTGGAACACTGATGAGGATACTTAACAAGGAATTGAGATTGTTATTAACTATTTGTGGACACACAAATCAAATACATACATATTTTCCCTACTGAAAAAGCTAACTTCAGAGAACTTAAGTTGTGTGGTGTTGATGTTGATACTGGATGTGAGTATGGGGAATTTGGTAATTCAGACAACTTATTTGTATATAATACTCTTTATCAGTGACAAAATAATTGCAGAAAATGATTTGTTGTTTGATAATTTGTTTAGTTGAGTATTAGTACAAACTTGGTTGCAGTAAGGCCATTAGAAATAAGGTGTAAATAAATGTTGGTCTGTTTGATATGCAGAGCACAGTGATGCTGATGTAGAAGATAACTTGGAGCAAGAAGCAACACTGGCACCAGGGCAGAATGGAGAGTCTGGCTACAGCTCAGAGAAGGCAGATGTGGGTCGGGAGGACTCAGGAGGTTCAAGCCCCATTTTGGGCGCTCCACTGCTCTGTGATGAGTATGCTGATTACAATGACGATGAGCACATCGTGGTGGGGCCATTGCTCAACAATGGTGATTCAGCATTAGCCAGCCCTGGGTCTCCAACTGCTTGTGAGTATTCTGAATGCAATCACTGTGAGCAATTTTTGTTTTCATATAAGCAGGTTTATGTGCTGTTTTGATGGCTTTTTGTTGTTGATCCTGTAGGTTGTATTTGCTATTATACAGGGTGAGCCCAGACTCATGAAATTTTGGAGATTGTGCAGGAATATTTTAACAGTATTTTTGTAGGATTGGTTGAGAAAGGAATGGGATAGCTTTGTAGCCTATCCTCCATCTGTACCTAGAGCAGGCAGCAAAGAAACCATAAAGAAATTTGAGAAAGGGATTAAAGTTTAAAATAAAGCAATAAATACTTTTACATTTACCAATGAAATTCTGTCAGAGATAGCAAAGGTCATAGATAATCAGTTGAATTGAATGTGTAGTGTCTTGAGAATAGGTTCTAAGGTGAACATAAATAAAAGTAAAACAAGAGTAATGGAATGTAGTTCAATTAAATCTGGCGATACTGAGAGAATGAGATAAGGAAATAAGACACTTCGTTTTGTTCTTTGAGCAGTAAAATAACAGACAGTGGCCTAAGTAGAAACATTATAAAATGTAGCCTAGCAATACCAAGAAAATGGTTTCTGAAAAAGAGATAAGTTCCTATTCAGTATTAATTTAAACATTTGGGAGTAGTCTTTAAAAGTAATTGTCTAGAGAGCAACTTATGCTGTGAAAAGTGAATGATAAACAGTAAAAGCAATAGGAAAATACGAGCATTTGAAATATGCTGTTACGTAAGAATGCCAAAGATAGGTTTATTGAATGACTAATTAAAAGCTAATGAATAGAAATGGGTAGAAAATAGCTTTGTGACACAACTTAATAAATGAAGGGCTAGGTTAACAGGGTATATCCCGGAGCATCAAGGAATATTTGATTTGGTAATAGAGAGCAAGGCTTGGGCACAGTGAGTACATTCCAGTGGATGTATTTGTATATATTATGCCGATATGAAGATACATAAACATAAGTCATGTGAAGAGTTGCAGAAAACCAGTCTCCAGGCAGTAACATGCACAATAAACTAGTAGTAATGTCAGAAAAAAGCTTAAGCAGTTGGTAATGAGAAGTGTGATTGTTGCTTTTGCAAAATTTGCACCAAAGTTAAGTTGAAGTTATAAAGACCTAAGTTTTAAAAGGCGTAAATGTTTTAAAACAAGTAAATATTTTCTGGTTAATACATTTTCTGTTCGTAGGTGCAAGAGAAGCAGACCCGTTGTCCATCATACCACTTCCTCCACCACCACCACACTCACCTTCACCGACACTGTCACTCCCGGGGCGGTCTGAGCTGACACTCTCACTGCCACAGATAATCCCTCTGCCTCCACCACCTGCATCTTCACCAACAGGAGCACCCAGTCCTGCCTCCTCTGATGTCAGTGTGGAAGTCGCATGTGGCAGCCCCGTGCCGGATATGGGTTCGGCTGACTTTGCTGATCTGGAGGATAGGCCGTTCTCTCGCTTTGGATTCCGTGAGGCAGATGACATGGTGCCCACACCCAACCAGTCAGTCGGCGAAGAGACACCCGTTGTGGACATCTGCAGTGGAATTGGCACTCTGTCTTTGAGCCCTGGTGGTGCAGCTGGTGACGAGACGGGTGCTGTTCTGAATGGTGTAACAAGCTGTACACCATCTCCCATCCTATCACCTCCATCACCTGAGGGAACAGATGAATATGATACCAAAAATCGAACTCTTGCACCACGGTATCAGTGTGCAGAGGGAGAGTGTTCAGTGCTCTCCTGCTTGAACCAATTTACTGCAATTGAGCTGATGACTGGTAACAACAAAGTGGGCTGTGTGAACTGCACCCAGAGGCACAACAAAGGTGAGTTCAGCAGCAAGATTGATTCACGAGTCAGTCACATTGGCTGTTAACAAAATATTGTTGATGTAGCCTTATTTTTGAAGTATGATTTTATCTCCAAGAAGACTGTATACTCAAATATAACATTGATTTTTTTATTAGCACATTTGAGGATGGGTATTGAGCTCAGTTTTGCAAGATTCATGCTTACATATTTGCTATTTGTGTGATATGCGCAATAAAATGCCCTTATTTTTGTCTTTAGTATCATGTAACTTATACTCATGGTCTCATCCATTTGAAAATGGGAGTAATGTATCTTTATTATTTGCTGTTTTCCTTCCTTAACTCTTGATAATACTGCTAGAAGTTTCATCAGAAAACTGTATCCCTGCCTCCTCGCACGCGTGCGCGCGCTCGCGCGCGCACGCACGCACGCACGCACACACACACACACACACACACACACACACACACACACACACACACACAGCTGCTTGGGTTTCTACCCCTCACAAAAAGTTAGCACTTTTTCATTTAGCATTAGGGCATACCGTATTTACTCAAATCTAAGCCGCACCTTTTTTCCGGTTTTTGTAATCCAAAAAACCGCCTGCGGCTTAGAATCGAGTGCAAAGTAAGCGGAAGTTCTTAAAAATGTTGGTACCGCCACAACTAACTTCTGCCGTCGAATATATGTAGTGATACACAGGCATGCTTTGCAGGCACAAAGATAAATACTGGTGCCAAAACCTCTGACTCAGTAAATAAATTTAAAAGAAGGGTGGAAGACGAGCTTTTTTTCTCCGCCCCGAGTTTCGACCATTGCATTTTCTTACATTATCCAACGAAGTAAATACAAATTCCGTATTGTTCATCTTCGAATGTAGCAGCATTTCAATGTACTATGAAAATCCGACTGGCAAGACTGTTTGGGATGTTTGTCAATATGGCCAACTCTCCGTTCTTAATTTTTTCCTACCTGTGAGAAGAGATTGTTGCTAATAGGAACTTTTATGAATTGTGAATCACATGCAGTATTTTCTTGACCATAAGAATAATACGAATATAAACATTTTACCATGTATTCTTTTGTGTTTACTGCTATCTCATTTAAATCTTGTTTGCCTAATAAACGACGAAACTAGTGTGAGACAACAGCAAATGCAGAAGAATATACATATCATGTCATGTTTATATTCGTATTATTCTTATGCCTAATAGTGATACAGTCAGAAATGAAGCACGGCAATTGACTAAATTTTAAAATCTAAGATGACTCTTAATTTCTGTGCAGAATGTGATGTACAAAAGAGGCGTCTGCAAAGATTTTCAAACGGCGAAAAATTTTAGCTAAACTCTCGTTCAGAACATATGTCATACGCAGTCTATTATTTGGTTCTTGTTGATCATTATCAAAGAAAGCAGCAGTGTAAGTAACAACAAATAGCAGTCTGTTGCCATTGTTACGCTAAAGAGACAATTCCTCTCTCTCTCTCTCTCTCTTTTTTTTAATCGTAAGCGGCGTTAGCGCGCACAAAAGCAAGCCATGCCGCGAGCGACGACAGGTCGTACACATACATTATCAGAGTGTGACAAACAATGCATGACACAGTACAAAAACACATTTTCAGCGTAGAGTGACGTAAACACCTGTAACAAAGAGAACGGCACTTATCAGATCAAAGAAAAATAAGCAATTGATTCAAACCAGACGTAGAATGTGAAAAAGGAAGGGTACCCGTATAAATAAGGACGGAGCGCCTGACGCATAGCAATGGCTACCTGGTAAAGCTTAACTGCTAAGCTTACGACTCGAACCAAACTACTGTAGCTGTATCGTCATTCATTCGATCTAAATTGTGTCTCATATTACAATGGACCAACTGTGTTTCGATTTGGAGGTGCGGCCTAAAACTTTTCTATCCCTTGAATTTCGAGTCTCAAATTTCAGGTGCGGCTTAGATTCGGGAAAATTTTTTTTCCTTGATTTCGAGTCTTAGATTCGAGTGCGGCTTAGATTTGAGTAAATACGGTATATTCGTTCGTAAGGGTGTGTGTGTGTGTGTGTGTGTGTGTGTGTGTGTGTGTGTGTGTGTGTGTGTGTGCACGCGCGCCCACACACACACACACACACACACACACACACACACACACACACACACACACACGCGTTTGTACATGTGGGTGCAGCAATCTTTCCACAATTTTAATAAAAATTCCAAGATCAGTGACATGTTTTCTTGGCATAATACTATGAAAACCACTCACATGTTGGGCATCTGCTTCTGTGACCTCCTTGCAGTTATAAGTAAGAAGGCAGTACCACATGTAACGAATAAGACACATTACAGCACTCTATCCCGTACACAGCCCAAGCAGTTATTCTTAGTAATTTGAGAGCTATTTATGCCAAACTCTGTATGTTACTAACTTGCTTCTATCGCCAAGATTGCCGTTGTATTCTTGTGCAGTTGCACTGTATCTAGAGGTAGCTAGTTCAAGCAGAAGTGAGACTGAGGAAGTTCTGAATCGCCATATTCTTTGTCAGCGTGTGTGGCTGGTGCCCATCGATCTTGGTACCTGACTGTCAGCTCAGCCACCATACGACAGAGTGGGCTAGTTGAATTAATATGTGATGGGCCGACGTCTCGCATCCTGCTGAATTAACGGACAGCGAGGTGCTGGTGTGATAGAGGTGGTAACCAAGTGTTACCACACTGCATTGTTTCATCTACATAAGATACCCATGAGTTTGGTTTTCATTTTTTTGTATAACTAAGTAATTGTTGTATTCTTTCATATGTATTTCAGTTGTCACATTTGTCCTCCTCATACATTGAAGAGTACCCACTTTCACAAAGCCTATTTAAATATCATCACTGATATGGAAGAAGTTCATATTTTACTTGCTGCAATGATGTGAATTAATCTGGGTGTTTCAATTGCCTGATGGTATTACAGTTCCTGTGGTAGTAATAGCACTCCCTTAATGCAAGTGATTCATGATGTAAGCTATTTTATGTTCTCATTAATAGTTCGTAGTTCTGTGTTCTTTTATACAAATGACAGTCTACAGATTTTACAGTGAAAGCAAGGTAGTCATGAGATTGCCAGGCAGTGTAATATGTTTTGACATATCTTAAATTATGGAACCTAATTTCAATATCCCCCCCCATGAACCATGGACCTTGCCGTTGGTGGGGAGGCTTGTGTGCCTCAGCAATACAGATAGCTGTACCGTAGGTACAACCACAACGGAGGGATATCTGTTGAGAGGCCAGACAAACATGTGGTTCCTGAAGAGGGGCAGCAGCCTTTTCAGTAGTTGCAAGGGCAACAGTCTGGATGATTGACTGATCTGGCCTTGTAACACTAACCAAAATAGCCTTGCTGTGCTGGTACTGCGAACGGCTGAAAGCAAGGGGAAACTACGGCCGTAATTTTTCCCGAGGGCATGCAGCTTTACTGTATGATTAAATGATGATGGCGTCTTCTTGGGTAAAATATTCCGGAGGTAAAATAGTCCACCATTCGGATCTCCGGGCGGGGACTACTCAGGAGGATGTCGTTATCAGGAGGAAGAAAACTGGCGTTCTACGGATTGGAGCGTGGAATGTCAGATCCCTTAATCGGGCAGGTAGGTTAGAAAATTTAAAAAGGGAGATGGATAGGGTAAAGTTAGATATAGTGCGAATTAGTGAAGTTCGGTGGCAGGAGGAACAAGACTTCTGGTCAGGTGACTACAGGGTTATAAACACAAAGTCAAATAGGGGTAATGCAGGAGTATGTTTAATAATGAATAGGAAAATAGGAATGCGGGTAAGCTACTACAAACAGCGTAGTGAACGCATTATTGTGGCCAAGATAGATACGAAGCCCACACCTACTACAGTAGTACAAGTTTATATGCCAACTAGCTCTGCAGATGACGAAGAAATTGAAGAAATGTATGATGAAATAAAAGAAAATATTCAGATAGTGAAGGGAGACGAAAATTTAATAGTCATGGGTGACTGGAATTCGAGTGTATGAAAAGGGAGAGAAGGAAACGTAGTAGGTGAATATGGATTGGGGCTAAGAAGTGAAAGAGGAAGCCACCTAGTAGAATTTTGCCCAGAGCACAACTTAATCATAGCTAACACTTGGTTTAAGAATCATGATAGGTTGCATACATGGAAGAACCCTGGAGATACTAAAAGGTATCAGATAGATTATATAATGGTAAGACAGAGATTTAGGAACCAGATTTTAAATTGTAAGACATTTCCAGGGGCATATGTGGATTCTGACCACAATTTATTGGTTATGAACTGCAGATTGAAACTGAAGAAACTGCAAAAAGGTGGGAATTTAAGGAGATGGGACCTGGATGAACTGAAAGAACCAGAGGTTGTACAGAGTTTCAGGGAGAGCATAAGGGAACAATTGACAGGAATGGGGGAAATAAATACAGTAGAAGAAGAATGGGTAGCTATGAGGGATGAAGTAGTGAAGGCAGCAGAGGATCAAGTAGGTAAAAAGACGAGGGCTATTAGAAATCCTTGGGTAACAGAAGAAATATTGAATGTAATTGATGACAGGAGAAAATATAAAAATGCAGTAAATGAAGCCGGCAAAAAGGAATACAAACGTCTCAAAAATGAGATCGATAGGAAGTGCAAAATGGCTAAGCAGGGATGGCTAGAGGACAAATGTAAGGATGTAGAGGCTTATCTCACTAGGGGTAAGATAGATACTGCCTACAGGAAAATTAAAGAGACCTTTGGAGATAAGAGAACCACTTGTATGAGCATCAAGAGCTCAGATGGAAACCCAGTTCTAAGCAAAGAAGGGAAAGCAGAAAGGTGGAAGGAGTATATAGAGGGTCTATACAAGGGCGATGTACTTGAGGACAATATTATGGAAATGGAAGAGGATGTAGATGAAGATGAAATGGGAGATACAATACTGCATGAAGAGTTTGACAGAGCACTGAAAGACCTGAGTCGAAACAAGGCCCATGGAGTAGACAACATTCCATTGGAACTACTGGCGGCCTTGGGAGAGCCAGTCCTGACAAAACTCTACCATCTGGTGAGCAGGATGTATGAAACAGGCGAAATACCCTCAGACTTCAAGAAGAATATAATAATTCCAATCCCAAAGAAAGCAGGTGTTGACAGATGTGAAAATTACCGAACAATCAGTTTAATAAGCCACAGCTGCATAATACTAACACGAATTCTTTACAGACGAATCGAAAAACTAGTAGAATCTGACCTCGGGGAAGATCAGTTTGGATCCTATAGAAATACTGGAACACGTGAGGCAATACTGACCTTACGACTTATCTTAGAAGAAAGATTAAGGAAAGGCAAACCTACGTTTCTAGCATTTGTAGACTTAGAGAAAGCTTTTGACAATGTTGACTGAAATACTCCCTTTCAAATTCTAAATGTGGCAGGGGTAAAATACAGGGAGCGAAAGGCTATTTACAATTTGTACAGAAACCAGATGGCAGCTATAAGAGTCGAGTGGCATGAAAGGAAAGCAGTGGTTGGGAAGGGAGTGAGAAAGGGTTGTAGCCTCTCCCCGATGTTATTCACTCTGTATATTGAGCAAGCAGTAAAGGAAACAAAAGAAAAATTCGGAGTAGGTATTAAAATCCATGGAGAAGAAATAAAAACTTTGAGGTTTGCCGATGACATTGTAATTCTGTCAGAGACAGCAAAGGACTTGGAAGAGCAGTTGAACGGAATGGATGGTGTCTTGAAGGGAGGATATAAGATGAACAAAGTAGTAAAGGAGTTTTGCTATGTGGGGAGCAAAATAACTGATGATGGTTGAAGTAGAGAGGATGTAAAATGTAGACTGGCAATGGGAAGGAAAGCGTTTCTGAAGAAGAGAAATTTGTTAACATCGAGTATAAATTTAAGTGTCAAGAAGTCATTTCTGAAATCATTTGTATGGAGTGTAGCCATGTATGGAAGTGAAACATGGATGGTAAATAGTTTGGACAAGAAGAGAATAGAAGCTTTCGAAATGTGGCGCTACAGAAGAATGCTGAAGATTAGATGGGTAGATCACATAACTAATGAGGAAGTATTGAATAGGATTGGGGAGAAGAGAAGTTTGTGGCACAACTTGACTAGAAGAAGGGATCGGTTGGTAGGACATGTTCTGAGGCATCAAGGGATCACCAATTTAGTATTGGAGGTCAGCGTGGAGGATAAAAATCGTAGAGGGAGACCAAGAGATGAATACACCAAGCAGATTCAGAAGGATGTAGGTTGCGGTAGGTACTGGGAGATGAAGAAGCTTGCACAGGATAGAGTAGCATGGAGAGCTGCATCAAACCAGTCTCAGGACTGAAGACCACAACAACAACAACAACATAATTTCAATATATCAGTGATGAATTTTAAGACTGTGTGTGAAAATGTTCTTCTCTTCATACAGTTTGTATGATTTTAACTGCCGTTTTTGCAGTATAACTGTGGTCGAAATGTTCAAATATTCAAAAATAAATTAGATTAACAGTTGCAAAATTCCACTAAAAATATTTGTGTGTTCAGATTTAACTTTGCGGTTATTTTTCAATTCTTAACTGCTGTGCCTGACCAATAACTTTCATTTGTGGACTGTTGACTGTGCAGCACACACAAGCTTACATGCTATCACTTATTGTATTTCAACTTTTGGTAAAGGGAAATCATTGCTCATAAGTACAGTTTATCATACATTTACTCATTACGTTACATTAATGAAATTTTTGACGGTTCTCTAGGCCTCTTCTGTCCGCTGGCTGTGGCATTGTATTGCATTGTCATGATGTATTCGTTACTCAGTGGCACACCACACTGCTCCAAACCAGCACGTCATTTCACAGAGATTACAAAAACCACGCATAGGCACCACAGCTTGTGGAAAAACTGTGATTGCTGTCTGTGGCGTGCAGCCATATAAGCTTAATGTGCAAAACAGACGACAAAAGCCCACAAATAGCTTTCCATCCGTAACCACTAAACTATTATGTGGTTTCAACTATTGTGACCCTCATTCGTCAGCTAGGTAGGCATATAACTACACATCACTCGGCCAGAGTGATATGTTACACCAAACAGCCTAAGGCAGTTATACATTATTTATAAAACTCAACTTTCTGTAACCCTCATTTTGTGTGGTAGTACCTTATCTTGGGAATGGTTTAGTAGTAGTTCTTGTACACCAGATATGAGAAGCAGTACATATGTTATGTATAAGTGTTACAAAACTTGAAAAATGGGGGTAGAAAAAACTGGCCAGAAGAAAATTTGTTAAAATTAGTGGCAGACAGTAAAGAGTAAGTGTGACTAGGCTTTGCCTTGTCTTGCATGATATCTTGTGAACTATGGATGATGGACAACAGGTGGCTTTAATTTCTCCAGATTTCAGGAAAGTGTTCAACTCAGTACAACATTGCAGACCGTTAATGAAGTTCTGAGCATACAGATTAGGTACTCAAATACGTTAGTGGTGAGAACACTTTTGATGTAATAGAACCTAGTATGCTGTTAAAGACGGCAAGTGTTCATTGGAGACAATGGTACTGCCACAAGTGCCCCAGGGAAGTGTGATAGGAGTGCTCTTGTTATCTGTATACATAAAACAATATAAGAGACAACGTGAGCAATCTGCGACTGTTTGCTGTTAATGCTGAAATCTGCAGGAAATTATTATTGCCTGAGTGATTGGAGGACGATACAGGATGACTTGGAAAAAATTTCTAATTTGTGTGATGAAAGGCATTTTTCTCCAAATGTGAAAAAAAAATGTAAATTAATGCAGATGAGTAGGAAAAATAATCCTGTAATGTTTGAAAATAGTATAATTAGTGTGTTGCTCGATGCAGTCAAGCTGATTAAATATCTAGGTGTAACATTGTAAATCATCATGAAGTAGAACAAACACAAAAGGTCAGTTGTAAGGAATATAAATGATCAATTTTGTTTTACTTGGGACTTCTAGGGACATTTAGCTAATCTGTAAAGGAGACCATGTACAGAACACTTATATGACCCATTCTAGAGCACTGCCAGAGTGCTTGGGGTCCCCACCAGGTTGAATGAAAGGGAGATATGGAAGCATTTTAGAGACCAACACTTGGATGTTATGGAAATGCTCTATGAGCACAGCTGTGAATACATTTAAGGAAGATGATGATCTTATCTTGCAACACTATTGAAAAAGTTTAAAGGACTGGAATTTGTGACAAACTGAGAACGGTCCTACTGCTGGCAACATACAAGACAAGATAAATCAGGGCTCATATGGGAGTAAGGATATAGTCATTTTTTCCTTCCTCCACTTGCAAATAGAAGATGACTAGTGATTTACAAGGTAGCTTCTGCCATGCAGCATTGGTGTATGTAGATATTGATGTATAGAGCAGTGCTGTAAACGTCACTCCAAATCTGTAGCCTTGGGAGCTATAGAGTAAAAGGAAAATGTGTGCTAAGCTACTTAAATCACTCAAATATGGAATAGTAGAGTTACACTCAAAAATTTTAATACTCTCGATCATTAATGAATCGAAAACGTCATGTATGAAGAGTGTAATCCTCATATTCGTCTTCTTCTTCTTCGTCTAATTATTTTGTTGAGTCCTTTTACTGTCATGGACACTTTTTATTGTTTAATGTACATTGTAGTATTTGTTATCAGTTACAGAAAAACACCGTTTTTGATTAATCTCTGGGGATCAAAATATTTTTTTTCCTGAGTGATGATTATTCTTAAAAGGTGCTTGATGTCTTGCACTTCGAAGTGTTTCTCAGTCAGAATTGGTACATAGTAAGTAGGGACAGTTTGGCTCAAGCCATACAAGCTGCCCAGCTGCCGCTTGGGGCACCAAGTTTAGAAGAGCATCCAAGTGGAAGATTGGTATACAGTGTATATTGCAGTTTGTGGCGAAAGTTGACTTGGGTGAAACAGAAAGGACTGTCAAATGATAAGTTGCCCATGTGGAAAAATGTTCATGGACCAGAACTGTTTGTAAGGTATTAGTAATATTCTTATTGTGAGCTCTAAACTAAGTAGAGCTTCGCATGAAAATAACTTTCTTTTTTCAGATCCTAATATACAAAAATATATGACTTGTGAGAAGAATTAAACAGAGCTTTGAAAGACCTAAGTCAAAACAAGGCCTTTGGAATAGAAAATATCCCTTCAGACTTGGAGAAATGTTACGGAGAGCCAATCATAACAAAATTGTTTCACCTGGTGTACAAGATACGTGATACTGGAGAAATACCATTAGACTCAGAGAAGTATGTAATAATTTCAGTTCCTAAGGTACTACCAGATGTGAACACTACTGACGTATCAGATTAATAAGTCATGGTTCCAAAATACTCACATGAATGATCTACAGAAGAAAGGCAGGGTTTGACACCCGGGAGGATCAATATGAATACTGTGGAAATGTAGGAACACCTGAGACAATGCTTCCCCTAAGTCTTACGTTAGAAAAAGGCTGAAAAGGCAAACATGTTTACAGCACTCTTAGGATTAGAGAAAACTTTAAACTGTTGACTAGAGAATACTGTCCTTGAAATTCTAAAAGTAGCAGGGTAAAATATAGGCAGCGAAAGGCTATCTGCAACTTGTATAGAAACCAGACTTCAATCATATTTCCAGAATGAGATTTTCACTCTGCAGCGGAGTGTGCGCTGATATGAAACTTCCTGGCAGATTAAAACTGTGCGCCCGACCGAGACTCGAACTCGAGTCTCGGTCGGGCACACAGTTTTAATCTGCCAGGAAGTTTCAATCATATTAGCTGAAGGATATTAAAGGTAAACAGTAGTCAAGAAGGGAGTGAGACAGGATTATAGCACAGACTCCGGTGTTACTCAGTCTGTAGACTGAGCAGCTATAAGGAGTAGTCAGATAAAAATGAAACACACGGGACCCCGAGCTAATGTGGCCTTCCTTCCTTTCCGGGCTGCATACCTTCCCTTTCCGCATCCTTCCCTATCCCCCATCTTCGCCCCTCCTCCCCTCACCTCTGGCTCTTTCCTTCCCTTTCTCCCCCTCTGGGAGTATGGTTTGTGCCTACGTCCGGAGATGGACGCTCGTAAATGTAACGCATTCTTCGCCTTCTCTGCTTGTATGTCTTCATCCTTCCTTTGTCCTTCTCTTTTCCTTACCTCTTCTCTTTACCCTTTTCTCCGCTGCGGCGTTTGAGAACTCTCTTCTTTCCTTTCCCTTTCTTTGTTTTTCTCTTTCTCTTTCTTCCTCCCTGTGCGTGTCTGAAGGCCGACCCACGCATTTTTGTGCGTAGCCGGTGACGGGGTAACGCGTAATTCCCCGCCCCGGGTAGACAGGTAGGACACGTACGTACCCCCTAGTAATGGCCAGGCCCAGGGAGGGGTGATTACCCGAGCTGATACCTTCCGAAAGTGCCGTGGGAGTGCCCTCAGAGAGGGCCCCCACAAGGGAGGAGCGCGTCATCGGAGACGCCAGTAATCATGGGGGATTCTTCCGCAATGGTTTCCTCACCTTCCACTATGTCTGCTCACAAGCGTAAGTTCACTGAGTCTCAGCCACAGACAGTTCTTCCATCGTTGCCACAGTTCCTTGTTGTTTCTCGGTCTGATGAAGGTCACGACTTCTCCACGGTCAACCCTTTCATTATTCAGAAAGGTGTCGATGCAGTTGCAGGT
Organism: Schistocerca nitens; assembly: GCF_023898315.1. Classification (NCBI taxonomy): domain Eukaryota; kingdom Metazoa; phylum Arthropoda; class Insecta; order Orthoptera; family Acrididae; genus Schistocerca; species Schistocerca nitens. The sequence goes on along the minus strand of NC_064615.1, from coordinate 187,434,402 downwards.
CCTGTAAAGTCTTGTTCCAGATTACGGAATGGCACCTTGTTGTTAGAAACAGTCAGTGCCCTCCAGGCACAAAAATTGCTGCGTACTTCACTGCTCCAACCTTCCCTGTCCGGGTTGAAGTGCACCGCACTTTAAATTCCTCGCGTGGAGTCGTTTATACACGCTCCCTCGATGGATTGTCTGATGAAGAAATTCAGCACTACCTGTCTGACCAGGGCGTAACGGCTGTTCATAGAGTTATGAAAAGGGTTGACACGAACATCATTCCAACTCGCACTGTCTTCTTGACATTTGACAAAGTTCAGCTCCCATCGAAAATCAAAGCAGGCTATGAGATAATTTCCGTTCGCCCTTACGTCCCAAACCCTACGCGTTGCTATCGGTGTCAGCGCTTCAATCACACCAGCCAGTCCTGTTCCAATCCGGCCAAATGTGTTACGTGTGGCAAGGATGCCCATGAGGGTGCTTGTCCACCTCCATCCCCTCGCTGCATCAACTGTATGGGTGACCACGCTGCTTCCTCTCGAGATTGCCCCGTTTTTAAAGACGAAAAGCTCATCCAGGAAATCAGAGTGAAGGAAAAGGTGTCGACCTTTGCTGCTCGAAAATTATTCGCCAGTCGACAGCCCACCGTGCCTCAGACAGGAAAATACAGCACTGTCCTTGCTTCTCCTCGGCCAACAAAGGAGGCGGCCACGCAGACTTGCGACCTCACCTTTAGTGCCACGGTCGTCAGATCGGCCAGCGCAAAGATCGCCCGTTCAACCTCACCACTTTCGCCTGCCCACTCTATGGCTCACCCTTCATCGGGTTCTGCTAAATCTCGAGCCCAAAAGTCAGACACCAAGACTTTGAAAAAAGAGCATACTCGTGAAGATTTTTTATGTACCCCAACTTCACAACCATCAGTTCCTCCTTCATCTAAACATCATATTTCCAAGAAGGCTACTGAGGAACCCAGTTCATCTCCTTCTCCGCCAAGGCGTGTCTCATCTACAGCACCATCTGGCGGAAATTACCCTCGGCCGTCTTCTGTGTCGCCGAGGCGCACTGCTGGCGGCCGATCAACCGGCCAATCGCTGGTGGCAGGAGCTGCTCCTGAACAACCTATGGATCAGGATCTTCTGCCTTCGGCTGAATGCCATTCCATGCTGTCGGTCGCACGCTCTGAGCAGTCGTTGAGTTGATGGCAACCTTGGTCACATTCCTCCATTTTCTGTTCACCCTATGTCCATTATCCACTGGAATATCCGCGGCATTCGAGCCAATCGGGATGAATTGTCGATCCTCTTACGATCCTACTCGCTGGTCATCTTCTGTCTTCAGGAAACAAAGCTGCGTCCCCATGACCGCTTTGTTCTCCCTCATTTTCAGTCCGTCCGATATGATCTCCCCTCTGTTGAAGGCACTCCAGCCCATGGAGGACTCATGATTCTTCTCCATGATACTCTCCATTATCACCCAATCCATTTAAACACTTCCTTCCAAGCTGTCGCTGTCCGTCTTTCCCTTTCTGGACATACTTTTTCTCTTTGTACTGTATACATTCCATCGTCCACACCAATGGCACGAGCTGATCTCCTTCATCTTCTTGGTCAGCTTCCACCCCCCTATTTGCTGGTTGGGGACTTCAATGCCCACCACCCGCTTTGGGGATCTCCACATCCTTGTCCACGTGGCTCAATATTGCTAGACGTCTTCCAACAAGCGGATCTAGTTTGCCTCAACACTGGGGTCCCTACATTTTTGTCTGCCTCCATGACAAATTTCTCTCATTTGGACCTTTTGGTCGGTACTGTTCCGCTAGCTTGGCGCTTCGAATGTTTCGCCCTTGATGATACACACTCGAGTGACCACTTTCCATGTGTCCTTAGACTGCAACCTCAACTGCCATGTATGCGCCCGCGACGCTGGAAGTTTGCCCAAGCCGATTGGACACTTTTTTCGTCTCTAGCGACATTCGATGACCGTCACTTCCCCAGCGTCGACAATGAGGTCACACATATTACAGACGTTATTCTTACAGCTGCGGAACGTTCAATACCATGCACCTCCGAATTGCCCCGGCACCCCCCAGTTCCTTGGTGGAATGAGGCGTGCCGTGACGCAATACGTGAGCGGCGACGTGCTCTTCGCGTTTTCCGCCACCATCCTACTTTGGCCAACTGTATCCGCTATAAGCAGTTCCGTGCGCGATGCCGTCGCGTCATCCGCGATAGCAAGAAGGCAAGCTGGAAATTCTTTATTAGCTCATTTAACACCTTCACTCCCTCCTCGGAAGTTTGGAGTCGGCTTCGACGGTTATCAGGCGCGCCTAGTTTCTCCCCGATCTCTGGGCTCACTTGTCGCGCATGATACATTAGTGGACCCCGTCGCAATTTCTAACTCATTGGGTCAGCACTTTGCTGAGATTTCGAGCTCTTCAAATTACCCACCAGTGTTTCTTCCAAAGAAACGTGCAGTGGAAGTGCGACCTCTTGCTTTCTCCTCTCAAAATCGTGAAAGCTACAATACTGTTTTCTCCATGCGGGAACTCCAACATGCACTCTCTTCTTCTCGCTCCTCCGCCCCAGGACCGGATGGTATCCAAGTCCAAATGTTGCTACATTTATCAACCCATAGTCTGCGTTATCTCCTTCGCCTTTATAATCGAATTTGGACCGACAGTACTTTTCCCAGACGATGGCGGGAAGCTATCGTCGTTCCTGTTCTGAAACCTGGAAAGGACAAACATCTCCCCTCTAGCTATCGCCCCATTTCTCTCAAGAGTAGTGTATGTAAGGTTTTGGAGTGTATGGTGAATTGCCGTATAGCTTGGTGGCTGGAGTCCCGCAGTCTTTTAACACCTGCCCAATGCGGATTCCGAAAGCATCGTTCTGCAGTTGACCATCTTGTTGCTCTCTCCACTTATATCATGAACAATTTTCTCCGGAAACGCCAAACAGTAGCGATATTTTTTGATCTGGAGAGAGCATACGATACCTGTTGGAGGACAGGCATCCTCCGCACACTGTTCTCTTGGGGCTTTTGAGGTTGGCTGCCCCTTTTTCTTTGCGAATTTATGGCAGAGCGCACATTTAGGGTGCGGGTGAACACTACTCTCTCCTGTACTTTCTCCCAAGAAAACAGGGTACCCCAGGGCTCCGTGCTGACTGTTGTACTGTTTGCCATTGCCATAAATCCAATTATGGATTGTCTCCTTCCTGATGTCTCGGGCTCCCTCTTTGTGGACGATTTTGCGATCTACTATGGCTCTCAACGGACCAGCCTTCTTGAACGACGTCTTCAAGGATGCCTCGATCGCCTCCACTCTTGGAGCATCGAAACCGGCTTCCGTTTTTCTCCCAGTAAGACCGTTTGTATTAATTTTTGGCGACGTAAGGAGTTTCTTCCACCCTCCTTACATCTAGGACCTGTCAACCTTCCGTTTTCGGACGTCGCTAAATTCTTGGGTCTTATGTTTGACAGAAAACTGTGCTGGTCCTCCCATGTTTCCTATCTTTCGGCTCGCTGTCTGCGATCCCTCAACACCCTCCGTGTCCTGAATGGTACCTCCTGGGGAGCGGACCGAGTGGTCCTTCTCCGCCTCTATCGCGCCTTAGTGCGCTCGAAATTGGACTATGGAATCATAGTCTACTCCTCTGCTCGGCCGTCTATTCTTCGGCGTCTCGACTCTATCCACCACCGAGGATTACGTTTAGTGTCTGGAGCTTTTTACACCAGCCCTGTGGAAAGCCTTTATGCTGAGACTGCTGAACCTCCGCTGTCCAATCGGCGAGCAGTCCTTCTGAGTCGTTATGCTAGCCATCTGTCTTCCATGCCTGCTAATCCAGCCCATGACATTTTTTTCGACGCCTCCTTTGATGTAGGGTATGCAGACCGCCCCTCCTCCCTACTACCACCGGGAGTTCGCTTCCGTCAACTGCTCCATTCTCTTCCCTTCCGCTTTCCTAAAACCTTCTTGACAACTTTGGGGTACAGCACCGCCTTGGCTCCGTTCCCGGATCTGCCTGCTCCATGACCTTTGTCAGTTTCCCAATGATGGTACCCCTTCACTTGTTTATCATCGGGCATTTTCTGCTCTATGTGCACAAATGAAGGAAGCCACATTTATTTACACTGATGGCTCAAAAACATAGTTTGGTGTAGGGAGTGCCTATATTGTTGGCGACACCGCAAATCAATTTCGGCTTCCCGACCAGTGTTCGGTTTATACTGCGGAGCTTTACGCTGTTCTCCAGGCTGTCCACTACATCCGCCGCCTCAGCGGATACAGTATGTTATCTGTTCAGATTCTCTCAGCTCTCTCCTCAGTCTCCAAGCTCTCTACCATGTCCACCGTCTGGTCCACCGGATTCAGGACTGTCTGTGCTTGCTCAACCTGGGGGGCGTCTCGGTGGCGTTCCTCTGGCTCTCGGGACATGTTGGTATCTGTGGAAATGAGGCGGCCGATATAGCGGCCAAGGCTGCAGTCTCTCTTGTTCGGCCAGCTATTGAATCGATTCCCTTCGCCGATCTACGGAGTGTTTTATGTCGTCATGTTGTTCTTTTATGGCACGCACATTGGTCGACACTTCCCCATAATAAATTGCGGGACGTGAAAGCTCTTCCTTGTGCTTGGACCTCTTCCTCCTGAACGCGTTGTCGGGAGGAGGTAATTTTAACTAGACTCCGGATAGGGCACTGTCTTTTTACCCATCGACATCTTTTAAGCGGCGATCCTCCCCCACTCTGTCCCCACTGCTCTCAGCTGTGGACGGTATGACACCTTTTAATTGAGTGCCCCTATTTTACTCCATTACGTGCCCGTCTACAGCTGTCGCCTGATATATCGTCAATTTTAGCAGGTGACACACGCTCGGCCGATGGCGTTCTCGAGTTTATTAGTGCCAGTGAAATGACGTCAGTCATTTGAAGCTTTTTTTGGGGACAGCCAACCCCTTTCTGTAGTGTATGTTTCAGCCTTCCTTCTGCTTTTAGTTTTTCCAATATTTTGAGTTTGGTTCCCATTGCTGCTGGTTTCCATTTTCGGTTTTTTACTGTTTCCTAAGTCACAGACCGGGCGCTAATGACCATAGCAGTTTTGCGCCCTAAAACCAAAGCAAAAAAACATATGGACCCAAATGTACATATCTTCATCTGGCACAAATAGATGGCCACAAATGTCCTCCTTCAGGCCACCCCCCCACCCCACCCCGACCCCCCAAAAAAAGCATGTTGAGAGATTGGGACTATTTGGAGGATGTGTAAGGGCTTCCCAGTGAAACTTTTTGTTACATAGTCAAAACATGTGGGTGGGCATTATCCTGCAGCAGAATGATGCCATCCATCAACAATATACTGGTGTGCATTAATTTTGGTGCCTTGAGCCAAAACGTCAATCAGCAGCAGGCCCTAGCAGTCAAAGAAAAAGGTTGGATTGAGCATGCTCAGATTTGGATTTTTTTGGTGGGAGTGAATCCATGTACTTCCATTGTTGGCTCTGGCACTTCCTCTCCGGCTAGGTACAATGACAATATTGGGCAGGAAACAATACTCTTCATCATGATACCATTCCATGTGCTGCAGTGATGTAGACATTCATTTCAACTTCTAGTATTCTTTAAATGCTAATATTTTAGGTTAGGCTTTACTGTGGCTGTTATTAACATTAAATGAAACAACAAGTTTACTGTTACCTGTCACTGTTCATTTATCTCCACAATGCGTTTCAAAAGTTTAATCCTCCATCATAAGGAAGATTTACGTTTGTTAGTATGACATTAGTGTGTGTGTTCTTTTAAGATTTTTTGGAGGAACTTGTGCCACTGTCTAGTGGAGAAACAAAACACTATTTCAGAAAATGGTTTTGGGTTTTGACAAAAACTAAACATACATCAAAAAATAAAAATAAAATAAGTAAAATAGAGTACCTCCAGTGGTCACAGATTCCTTTCATTGTCGTAACACATCACTATTAGGTCCATGAATGGTATAGCAGAAGACAAAACATTATCACAAAGTACAAAGAATATACATCGTAACAACATCATTAAAGAATAAACTTTAAAGGATTTTGGAGATGTTTTTTGTAGTGTCGAATACATGCATTGGAATAAATATTTCAGCTGGTATATAAATCCGATTTTTACAAGTTAATATAGCTTAAACTTCTGGTCTTCTGTCAGGCTATGGGTAAACCCATTGTGCACAGATTTTCTGTACCTTTGGATACCCTGTTATGAAGGTGTGAGTAGTACCATAACTGATGCCCAACATGAGCCAAATGTCTTCCACCCACTACTGCCCACTTTTTCCGATGACAGTAAGGGTAATGACACAATAAGACTGCACGGGCTGATTGCTATCTTTCCATGACACTTGACCTCAAAATAGTTTATTTCATGAAAACCCTTGCACATGAGATATTCTGTTTGCCATACACAGCAGACATTCAGGCTTTAATTTCGCTTCCTGACAGTCGTTTCCAGTTGGAAACTGCACTAAACCTCGCAGTTCCTCTTTTGTGGCTGCTGTAGAGAAGTGGGTTGCATACATGACTCAGTGACCTCACATTGAGCATGACTGATAGACAAATGGCACTGCAGTGGACATTCACATTGTTCCTTTCTGATCCCAATAGAGGGCACTTTTACACACACACACACACACACACACACACACACACACACAAAACCTGCATTACCAATGTCTGCTCCAAGCAAGCAGAACAAGGGTAATGGAATGTAGTCAAATTAAATCAAATCATACTGAGGAAATTAGATTAGGAAATGACACTAAAAGGAGAAAGAAAAGGGAGGGAGGGGGGGAGAGAGAGAGAGAGAGAGAGAGAGAGAGAGAGAGAGAGAGCGAGCACATCACTCTCTCTCCGGAGCTTATCTAGTTGCACTAGAACTATCAAGCTTCTGTCACATTCCTCAGTTGTTTTTGATTTGCTTACTTTGCTATTTTGACATAGGAACATGTGAACAAATATTTTGCATTTGTTGCTAGGTGGATGACACTATGTAGGAAATATTTTTCCTGATTTATGAGTCACCCTGTGTATTGAACATCACTCCATCCTACAGTGATGGTCTTGAGGGAAGACAGACATGATTCTGTGCAGTCTTTTAATATATGTATTATTCACAACACTACTTGCCCTATCGCATACAGTTCATCCAGTAATATTGTTAACAGACTAACCTCTCATGTCACATAAAACGGTACTTGACTTTGTTTGCAAATCATCAAATTTGAGAATTTATTTTTACATATCTCTGTGTGATATAGCTTGTAACAATTTCTTGTAAACTTTTTACATTCAACTGAACTGTGAGATAGTGAACACAGTCAGAAAAGGGAATGTTGTTGTTAATTCTTCCGGGTTATATGGCCGTGGTCCATGGAATTCTTCTATTCCTAACGTTTCGTCCAATACTATGTCGGACATCCTCAGAGGTATGGCTGGTCCTGCTGAGTCCTGCCGACTGCCAGCCATATAACCCGGAAGAATTATCAACAACAGTACCATCCGGTCGTGAAAGGCTTCATTGTATGGTTAGAAAAGGGAATGATGAGTAAAATACCCTCTGTCATGCTCTATACAGCTGTTTGTGAGATATATGTGTAGATATATATATCTTTGGTAATGTGATGTTATGCACTTCTAATAGGCAGAGACAACTTGAGCATAACTGGATTTCTGGAAGGAAGGGCAGTGACATAGTTGATACAATGAACCAATTAAAATGCAGTAACTGTTTCATTAGAGGTCTGTCAATTGTGAAACTAGTCGTACTTATTCGACAATGTCTCAAATCATGTATTTGTTAACAAGACGTCTTCATGTTTTGTTGCAGTCTTGAGATGATAATATCAGTAAACTGTAGATTGTAATGATTTTGTTTGGCTCATAGTCCTTTCTTTTTCCAGGAAAAGAGGGTAAGATGGTGTGCACCAACTCCACGAAACAACTACTGATCAGCAGCCCACCAGCAGTGCTGATCTTGCACCTCAAAAGGTTCCAGGTTCATGTGAACACATTGCGGAAGATCACTCGCCATGTTACTTTTCCACTGGTTTTGGACCTTGCACCTATTTGTTCCACAAAATCTAAGGTAACTGAATATGTTAATTTTGTGTAACATAATATAGACCAACATCGTGTTACAAACAGTGAAAAATTCAGGATGGAACAGTGCCAATATTATGAAAAGGGTAGTTGCTACTCACCATTTAGCAGAGATACTGAGTCACAGATAGGCACAACAAAAAGACTGCCAAAACAAAGCTTTTGGCCAAACGCCTTCATCAGACTAGACAAGATGCGTGCGCGCGTCACACACACACACACACACACACACACACACACACACACACGTACACGTACACGTGCATGTGTGTTGTCTATTCTGAAGACCTGTTTGGCTGAAAGCTTTGCTTCACAGGCTTTTTTTGTTGTGCCTTTGTGCGATTCAGTATCTCTGCTATATAGTGAGTAGCAGCTGTCCTTTCCATAATATTAAAACTTTGTGATACAGCTAGATGACACATTTATCATAAATATTCCACTTTACTCTTATGGCCTGATTTAAAAAACTGATAATGTATTGTATGTCTCACTGAAGAAGTACCGTTAAAAAAATTCAAAGGTACTGCTTTGAAATAGTTATTTAGTTGTTATGAAGATGCATTTATTCATGTATATATTTTAATATATATTGTCTATCTAAGGGAAAATTCACTTCAGAAAACTGTGGAATTGCAAGAAGATATGACAGCCAGTACCTATCTTCAGAAGGTTAAATTCCATAAACTGCCGATACACACATGTAAAAGCCGAGAAAACTATCTTAGCTTTTTGCACTGTTAATCCATCTTTAAATAGTCAAGAGAGATAGTTTTAGGAAGATTTTAAAGGAGGTCCAGGTTGCTCAGGCCTTAATAAAGAGGGATATACCTGTTGTGAGAACAGGTGGGACAAAGATGAAAGGGGCCGCATCAGAGTAGGAGATAAAACATAGTACATTGGTAAGCCCTGTGTCAGTATTAGTTTAGAGATGATAGAACTGAGTGAGAAGTAAAGACGCTTTAAGAGGAAGAGAAATGAGAACTGTGCAGATAAGAGCTAGAAAAAAAAAGTAGAATAGGATGAAAATCACAATGAGTAAATAAATGCTACCAAAAAGAAATAGGATTGGTTGTTAACCAAGATAAAGTTAAGGAAGGTGGTGAATAAGGGCCTATCTTACACAGCAGTTTCCTTTCTTTGGAGCTCAGGAAAACTAGTACCAGATGGGAAGACTCAAATGACCCCTGTAGCATAGCGTGCTATCTGGTCATTAGACACATTCTGTAGAGCATGCTTAGAAATTGAATATTAGATTATCCCAGTATTTGAATTTGAAAACATTTTAAAATGTCTTGTCATTCAATTTCTTATTTGCAGTCTGCAGTGTACAAAATTATTATATACAACATTAGGTATCACATGTTTTTATGAATTGTAAATGTATATAAATCGCGACAAAAATGTGTATCAGACTGAAAAATATAACTACTGGAATTTCAAGCAAATTAGCACCCTGATGAAAATGCATAATTGATTTGACACATACTAAATGCACTGATGTTACCTATAAGATAGCTTGAAATCTAGATCTGCAGTAAAACTAGATTCCTGTGATACTGCTGTAAATACCTTTCTTGTTTTCCAAATCATTGTACAGTCATAGAGAACACTAGTTCCCTATGGAATCCAATCCCATGCATGTCAGTTTTGGTTGTGAATGAATACAAAATGCTAATAATACAAATAATTTAATTAAATTATTAGTTATGAAACATTCATGTTGTAACTGCACAGTCAATTGAGGGAAGTTTAAAATGTGGCAGATGTCCCATCTCAGTTGCCTTCACCTGTGTCACCTTCCTCAGTGAATTTTTCTCATTCATCTTCTTTACTGCTCATATCATCTGTGGTTATTGAATCATCATTGCAATTGACGATTATAAGCTCGATTACAGTGTCTCGGATGACTCTTTCTCAAAACCTTTCTGTAGATTTTTTGCGTGCTGAACATGTTTCTGCCATTGTTAGGCAGTGGTGTTTTCCAAGGCCTCGTGCAGTAAGCAGTCAGTATCTGTGATTTGAAATGTGTTGTTTTATGCAGCTACCTCTTTCTTGACTTGGGCCCAAATGAGTTCAGAGCAGGCTGTACTGGCAATGATAAGGCTGTAAGCATACTACTTAGTGCCCCCTTTCATTTGCAAATACATTTAGCTCAGAAATGAACTTTATCCAACATATCAGCTTTCATGTCTGTAGATGAGAAGACAGTATTTTTTCCAGTCAGCCAAGTTGCTACGTCACCCTTCTGTGTTTTCATTGTTGGCACTCAGTTCATGCCTGTTGAATGATACTTGGCATTGTTCATGACAATGATGAAACCTTCCTCCAGTTAATTAAAAACACTGATCCCAGACCAGTTTTTAAGCTTTGCTGTGTTCATTTCTGAATGATGATCTTCTGATTTGTGTGTTTTGCTACATCTGAAACTAATTCACTTTCTTCAAGAAACCAGTCTTTGCTGACCCCATATGTGCACCAGTCAGCATGGCCTCTTTCCCAACGTATACCTTAAGGCCCCCCACATTGACTCAAATCGTACCACGTATACTATAAAGAATGGTTTTGAATAACCCAAGTTTGCACAAATTGAATATAAGTACATCACCTGAAATCCATAGTGAATACATCGTTGAATTCTGGAGGCCAGTATGTTGTTATATTCAAGTAGAAATTGTCCGCCTTCAGTCTGACTTTTGTATTTCAATCCTATATTGTTTAATATGTGTCGAGCAGATCCAGTAAATTTTATTTTTCAATTAACTTATCAGTTTTCCTGATGTTGGGTATTTCCACTGTTGTAAAATTCATAGACGTTCCGCCTCACTTCGTCTTTATCTTAAGTCATTTAGTTTGATTAAAGAGCTGTGTTGTTTAATATTTTTCATGGGAAAATCAGACATTGGGGACTTTCCCTTACAACATACATGTCAGATAGTTCTTAAACCAATGCCACAAGCTGCTGCGCAAGTAACCTTCACATTAGCAAGGTTTTTTTTCTTACAATGGTTGTTTTTTAGTAGCATATCACCGCATTTTTTTTTTTTTTATATCATCACTTTTGATTTTCCCTACATTCTGCAAGTCTTCCCTAAAGGTAATGCATATAGATGCTAACACTGCAGCACCATTGTCTACAAGATGTTCAGTTGCCTTTCTCAGTCACGTTCTTCCTGATGTCAAAGTGCGTCTTGTTTGTTGGAGCTGTTTGTAAACCCAGTCTTCGATTTTCAGCTTTCACAAACACTCTCGCTCAGTAAATAAACTGCATGAATAATAGCATAAAATATGCTTTTGCTTTGAGGCAGTTTATCAAAGAAATGTACACACCATCTTGCTACTGACACTCTGCTTAGGCTTGAACTAGGCAACAATTGTTGCTCAGTGTTGCCATTTTTTAGAAAGGGGGGGGTGGGGGGGGGAGAGAGAGAGAGAGAGAGAGAGAGAGAGAGAGAGAGAGATGAGGCCAGTAGGCCTGACCAGAGCTGTAGTAGTGTTTCATATGTTGCTCTGCCTTTGGTGTTGTCAGGTTTTCAAGCAGTGGTGTTGGAACAAGTGTTATTTGGTGAAGGGATGGGGCTGGTTTTACAGTGGGAACAATTGTAGCCATAGGAGAATTGGGTTAAGAATAATGGCCTAGCAGTGCCCTAATGTTAGAGTAGGATTTTGTGAAGGTTAGAAGGGCAATGGATGACAACTGTGGGTGATAAAATAAATCAATCTTGTGTGACTGGGCTCTTGATGTAACCCATTTGGTTGTCACCACTTCAGTGTCCTGCATGTCAATTTTGCTGCTTATTTATTTCAGCAGCTTCTTATTTGGCCTTGTGAGGCTGAGTGTACACCATTTCAGAACTTTCCACCACTGACAGTTAAAACCAGGTCCATTATGTCAATAGCCATCAATACTGACCACTAGACGATGGAGGCAGCAACTGTGGGTGCTTGGGGAGTGATAATTAAGTGACTAGAGAAAAAGATTTCTCTATTTCCAGTACTCAGAATTTTATCTTGTTTAATTTTAAGATATACATATTTTGACAGTAGTAGAAAAAATATAGGAATTGCAGGGAAACAATACGGTAAGATTTTCTTTATGTGACCTATGTAAGGAGTCCAAAAATTACTTTCTGATTACGAGCTTCCTACTATTTAAAATAAGCATGTCAAAGGTGCACTTAATGTCAGAATTTTGAGCGTTATGGAACCAACTTAAATTACTCTAAAGGGAATATTTTAGGCAAATGTAGAGAAAAAGCTGACAGGCCATCATGGATGTGTGATCCAGAATCATGTCTAGTTAGTCACAGATCTCCACGAGTCCCAGTTGCACATAAAATGTTGATTAATTGCAGCACATGAAGCAATTCCATTCTGTACTGTACCCTACATCATAGTCCACTAACACTGTGAACTTCCAAAATAACAACACTTGAGATATGGAATTGGTTACCTTTTTGGTGTTAATTGAAAACACTGACATGAAATTACTGCTTTTGGGCAGTTAATTTGCTCCAAATACACACTGTAATGACACCAGAAACTACATCCTGACAGTGACTGGAAATATACACATCTAATAATAAAAGCTCACCTACTATTGCCTTTGTAATGCTTTAATACTAATATTCTGTCACAGTGTTTATACTCAGCTAAGAACACTGCCAGGCTGCTATGTCAGCTCTCCTCTTTGGCTACTTATAGCAGCAGCCTTAGGCAGTAATTAATAATGTCATGTTTTTCATTAATTATAGGTAAATTGTAATTTGAATGATGATACGAAAAAGTAAATAATATTAAATCAGCCATATCAGACCTTGGAAGTAATAATTCCAAGTAAAAAATGATTTGTATTCTTGTATTTTGCTATAAGACAAGACACCCCTTTTTGATGTCATATGTTCATCCACATTCATGTTTCACTGAATTTCAGTATGGAAACTATCTATAAATTGTTAAATGATAGTTAAAAATTTTTATCGTATGTGAAATAGAAAGTATGCTAAATCCAAAAAACAGTTATTTTCAGAAAACTTTGGTTTACTGAATTTTCGAAATAGATTTCAGAAATATGTTATGATAGAAGAATGTGTGCTGCCCCAAAATTGTATCTAACACAACTAAAAACATTTGAAATTTAGAATTTTGTGATTAACTAATTGCTTTCTCGGAATCAGCAAGAATTGGGGCTGTAAAATTGCTAGGTGATTGGCTTTTAATTTGAATTTTTAAACTTTGGCATTGCGATGAACATATGAAATCGTTAAATTGTGATATCTCCTGAACTGATTGACTTAATGCAAAATTAAATGCATCACAGTGTTCACAATAGAGAACTTTGTAACTGTAGGTTCTACAATAGTCCAAAAACTGAAAAAAAAGTTGACAAACAGTGCAGTCACAGTTTTGTACTTCAGAAAAAAAGTGGTGAGAAGTTTTGTTAGGTTGCCTGAAACATGTTATGTTTCACACTACCATGAAAGTTCACGTAGGCCTTAAGACAAACATCCAGAATACATGATATTTCATCTGCAGTCGACATTTGTGTAAAATATATGTATCTTAGTGGTGCTCTACAATTTTTTGGGACTCTTCAGAAAAAACGGTCTCAGTTATTTCAATCCCCCATTCCCCCGCATTAATCAGTTCTGCATTAACACATTAGAATCTCTCTCCAGTTTTGCTGCAATATAAAATTACGGTGCACACTGCACCTTTGTAAGTAGCTGCTATCTAATTATAACCACCCGGTGCATAGAGATTATTAGCAGTTCTGTGATGCTTCCTGGAGACATACCTGTTGGCACCGTAATTTCTGTCAATCATAGCCTATAATAAAGTATAACCCACTGGCTCTATCAGTCACAATATATTTCAGGCATTCTCATATCCTTGTCAATACGTTTTCAACATTTTGGTTTGTTCTGCTCATAGTTGTAACCATAGTGATTTAAAATAAACTGCAATTAACAAAATGTTGTGTATGACTTATCATGTGAAAGCTGCTTTAAGGAGCACGTACAGATTAGGGCACTCAAACCAGTATACATATTTTGTATGCTTGTCATGGTAGTACTTACCTATCATTTGTAGTAACTAAATGGGAGACATTGTACGAAACACACAGCCTTAGAACGTTTGAAATGATTATTTCTTATAGACTCACACTTTTATTTCTGATACCCAGATTTATAAAATAGTTACTGATATGTGTTTCAGTTGCTAAGAGCCCTTCCATTCTTTTTTCAGGAGTCTCCAACTGTGAGGCCAGATCAAAATCAAATAATGTATTCTCTGTATGGCGTAGTGGAACACAGCGGAACACTTCATGGAGGGCATTATGTTGCATTTGTCAAGGTAAATATGATTTATCAGAGGTATTTGACTTCAATATTGTGTTTTAAAGAAGCAAATAGGGTCATTCCATGTCAAATCATCCAGAAATGTTAGGAAATGACACCCATTGTCACGCAAATCCATGAAATTTTGGATAGTGTAAGTTTACGTAGATATATTCACATTTCCAAAATGTAAATGCAGCAGGTCAATTACTTTTTCATTTATGATAATAAGTTGTGTAGACTCAGGCTTTCATAGACTAGCTCCTTTATAATTTAAAAATGCAATAGTTCCTACTGTTTTTGCAGCGGAAGCTGCTGCTTTTTTTTAAATATATATATATAAAAAAAAGAAGGTTTATATTTTTATAGTCCTGCTTCTTGTAGTGAATATCCATCATCCACATCCGAGAAAAAATTGTAAATTATTTCTTTTAAACAAAATCTGTGCATGGACATTATAATTTTAAGGTATTGCCCCCTCATAGATAACTTTGAAAAATTCAGGATGTAGAAGTAATGGGAAGTGTGAAAAACAATGTTATTGTAAAAGAAATATTGAAGTTTATAATTCATGACTACCATGTCACCACTAAATTGCTGAAGTTGGCTGCACTGGATTTCCCTAGGAACAAATCATATCTGGGAACACTACATGTATTGCATCATCCAGTTCCTTTGTTTTAAGTCGTGTTCACTGAGCATGCATTTCTGAGCTCTTGTACTGGGTTGTACCCAGATTCAGTTATTGGTTGAAAATTCAATTGTTGCAGTTTTTAACTATTCACCCCAAAAGAAAAGTAATTCCCCTAATGTTTCAATAATAATGTGAAATACTTTTGTAATGAAACACTGGGATGGAAAGATTTTTCATTATTTAATTACTTTTTAGGTTACACCAAGCATTTTTTGAATTATTTATGACAGATATTGGTTTTATGGCTAAAGCAGTATGGGAAGTACAAGTAGGCAGTGTTTCTGGGACAGTATCTGCAAGATATATGTGATAATGCGGTGACTTGTGTGGATGAACTGACCAGTGAAGAACAAGAACTTTTATTATGACGAAGCAACAGTCTTTCATACTGTGAATTAAGTGTTTCGTGTGTGTGTGTGTGTGTGTGTGTGTGTGTGTGTGTGTTAAACACAAAGGCAGGTACCTTAGCAGATTCTCTCTACATAAGAAAATTTGCTGTCAACCCTTCAAGTGCCATAAACGATCTGTTTCATCTGGATTGTGTGAAATTAGTTTAGAAAAGGCAAAAACCTTCAAAATGAGAGGCTTTAGCATTATTCCTGGGGAGAAAATGTGCCCACTCCATATCAAACTTATCTATGAAAAATGAGCAAGTGATGATTCATCGCCAGGCTATATAATTGACAGTCATGTGAAGAAGGTGCAGACTCCTGAAAAATCTGTGCTCAATACTAGCTTAACTAGCTTAGGAGTATCTCCAGCATTCAGTTGCTTAGCATAGTCGGTACGCAGCAGCCAAATGAAAATTGGAATCGGCAGCTGGGGCTCCTGCAGCAAGGCTGGGGCAGTTCGTACCTCATATTGGTCGTATTAAATGTCCACGTACCTCAGTACGGCTGCCGTTCAACGTCCCTTCACTCTGCAATCGTAGGTACTTACTAGGCAGCGAAAAAGGAGCATTGAAGAAAAATGCCACCTAATACCTACCCTGCTGAGGCCATGTAACTCTAGTAGTGAAAAACAGTTCTTCAGGGCCATATTTATCAATATTTTGGGCAGTAATATGGTGTATTTTTTACTTTAATAAGTGTCTGAAAATTCCAAGACAAGGCTTTTTATTGCTTAGGCAAAAATTGGGAATGGCTATCAAGTCCACATTTAGTGAGATACTACTCTATCATTCTCAGTTCACAGTCAAAACAACAAATTTCACATGCAGAAGCAGCAATAAATCCATTTCCAGCCCGAACTGATGGAATACGCAAACCAGCAATCACTGATCCACTACTATAAGCGAGTTTCACATTCGGTCTTATCAGTGGCCTTCTATCATAGAAGTGCTCGCCAAGTATTCCATAATGAACACAGTATATGCTACACTGATTTTTCACTAAAGGCCGAAATCTCACACGCTCATAACTTTCCAACAAATCAATCCAAAAAGTCCTGCTTTCGTCAGAATGTGCTTAACTGCAACAGCTTTAGTCATGACTCATACTAAACGCGAGAAACTCAGTATTCCTTCATTTTACACATAATGCGCACCGTGACATGTAACATGACCTTATACGTCCGATAGCTAGTGAGCGACTATATCGATGCTACCCCACTCCCTGCCTATCCAACTTTCGGTGCATGGGAACATCTTAATTCTGACTGGCTGATAAGTCTGACTGACCAATCAAAATGATCCTTCTAGATCATTCTTGCGGCAAAACTAAACAGCGGCAATCGCTAAACAGAAAGTCATTGACGTTATTCCAAATGCAAATAGTAATATATTGTTTAATAAAAATGACCGAAATGAAAAATAATATTGAAATTAATTTAGAAACCAATTACACTTCCAACTGATATTCTGGCTGGTCTTTTACAAAAGCACGCCCACCTCGACATACATCATCAACAACGTGGGTACAATACATCTTTCCCACTGTCCAGTTGCAACAAGTTTTACAGAAAATATGGAATTTTAACGTACGTCCCACATAAACACTCTCATTCATTCCCATTTATTCACACGACAACGTAATAACCAAATATTAATTTTTCATGAATTTTATACTACGAAATGCAAGGTAATTAAAGTTTATGAAAAGAAAAAATCCCATTAAATTATTTTATATACTGAAAATTCTGGTTTTGGGTTCAAATGATAACAAAAGACCAACTGTTATTACTCCTATCAAAGTTTTGTAAACTGAGTGAATGTCGGTTTTATGACTTTTAAGTAATTTTTTTCAATCTCTGAAACTATAACCAATAAAAAGCTGAAATCTTCTACTGAATAACAGAAAGTAGTATACCAAATTTGAAACTAATTGGATAATATTTACTATAGTTTATTTATATCTAAAAAAAAAGATGATGTGACTTACCAAACGAAAGCGCTGGCGGGTTGATAGATACACAAACAAACACAAACATACACACAAAATTCAAGCTTTCGCAACCAACGGTGCCTCTGTACTTCCACCTCGACTGACATCTCTGCCCAAACTCTTTGCCTTTACAAATGTCTGCTTGTGTCTGTGTATGTACGGATGGATATGTGTGTGTGTGTGCTCGCGCGAGTGTATACCTGTCCTTTTTCCCCCTAAGGTAAGTCTTTCCAC
The DNA here is from genome assembly GCF_023898315.1 of Schistocerca nitens. NCBI lineage: Eukaryota > Metazoa > Arthropoda > Insecta > Orthoptera > Acrididae > Schistocerca > Schistocerca nitens. Next base: position 187,416,639 of record NC_064615.1, on the reverse strand, counting down.
TCCCGGGATTGGCGCTGCAGTCTGGAACCGAGCGACCGCTACGGTCGCAGGTTCGAATCCTGCCTCGGGCATGGATGTGTGTGATGTCCTTAGGTTAGTTAGGTTTAATTAGTTCTAAGTTCTAGGCGACTGATGACCTCAGAAGTTAAGTCGCATAGTGCTCAGAGCCAGCCAACTCCTGGGATTGGAATGACTCCTTACCCTCTCCCTTAAAACCCACATCCTTTCGTCTTTCCCTCTCCTTCCCTCTTTCCTGATGAAGCAACCGTTGGTTGCGAAAGCTTGTATTTTGTGTGTATGTTTGTGTTTGTTTGTGTATCTATCAACCTGCCAGCACTTTCGTTTGGTAAGTCACATCATCTTTATTTTTAGATATATTTTTCCCACGTGGAATGTTTCCCTCTATTATATTCATGTCTATAGTTTATTTAGATTCATAGGGGGTATTAATTTACGTTCGTACTAGATGACGTGGCAGCCCGTTCTCATGCTGGCTCGTAGTGACAGCTATGCTATGAGTCATCACTAAGGCACAATTCTGCAGCCTCCTTTCAACCACCGGCTCCACATCTGCGTATCTTACTGGAATAAACGTTATCCCACAATAATTTGCTGCTTAACACTCCGAAAACTAAAATTTCACATACATATCAAGTTGAGCTGGCTGCTGATGCAAGCACTATCCCTGACAGTGATTTAACAGAACTGGAAGAAAAGGCAAAACATCATGATCAACTCATGGACAAAATCAAATAAAAAATTGAATATGCAAATAAGTGTGAAAAAATTCAGTTACTGACTCTTGTGCTACCAACTTGGTCTCGACAGAAAGTCAGTTCCAAATTTCGGGTTTCTGAATATTTGGTACGACAAGAAAGAGCTCTTTTAATGGAGAAGGGCATTTTATCGATGGCTGAGCAGAAAAGAGGAAAGACATTGCCACGTGATACAGTGCAAAAGTAAAGAGTTTTAATTTGGATGATTAAAACACAAGAATAATGCCTGGGAAAAAGACAAAGTGAGCACCAGCAAAAATACGTATGAACAAAAGCATCTTGTTTTAAGTAATTTAACTGAACTGTGTTAAGTATCCTAAAGACAAAAGTAGGATTCTCAAAATTTGCTTCTCTTCGACCAAAACAGTGTATACTTGCAGGATCATCAGGAACACATACCATGTATATGTGCATTTACTACCAAAATGTTAAATTGCTTCTAAATTCTATTTCTGTTAAAGAAACATGCCAAGATCTAATTAAAATAATATGTGATGTAAATAACTGAGCCTGTATGCTTCGTCTGTGTAAAAAATTCCCTGTCAGTTCATTGCTTAAAACTCACTTAGAAAATGAAACAGAAGATGGTTCAGTACAATCAATGGGTATCAACTGATCGAATAACTGTAAGTGTTAAAATCACTTCTCTATCAGAATTCTGTGATACATTAATTAAGGAAATTGAAAAAATTACTCCATGCTCTTTTATTTCTCAATCACAATCTGATTATCTGAAAATGAAGAAGGAAACACTTGATGATCGATCAGTGTTAATTTTAGTGGAATTCAGCGAAAATCTCAGTTTTGTTGTTGAAGATGAAGTACAGGGGTACAATTGGAACAATGGCAGCTGCACTCTTCGCACTGTCCATGTATGTTACAAAAAGGACAAACAGTTGCATGCAAAAAGTATTTGTATTGTTTCTGATGATCTCGAATATGACGTTGCCTTGGTGTACCAGACATTAGAAGACTGTACTGAATTTTTTTTTAAGTGTGAATTCCCAGAAATTAATCTTGCATATGTTGAATATTTCACTGATGGTGGTGCTGCACAATATAAAAATTGTAAGAATTTCAGAAATATCTGCTACCATGAACATGACTTCAATGTAAAATGCAGCTGGTCCTTTTTTGCTCCCAGTCATGGCAAATCTCCCTATGATGGTTGGTATTGGTGGCACTGTTAAGACTTATCACAAAAACAAGTTTGCAAAGAGTTTATAAAGACCAAATACTTACAGCTTCACAGTATTTGAATTTGGACGTGAGAACCTGCAAGGCATTTCAGTTATCTTTGTTTCAAAAGATGAAACTGTACAAGTCAGACATTATCTTTCTGAGCGCTTCACAAGTGCAAAAACAATTCCTGGAACAAGACCTATGCATCACATTGTACCAATATCACCAACCAAGGTTGGAGCAAAAAGGCTGGGCTGTGATATGGATTTTAGTATTGTGCATGATTTCTCAGATGCACTTTAGACACTAATGCCAGAATGCACTGTGCAGCCTAACTGCTATGTTCCATGTACATATGACTTTTCTTGGTATTTGGGAATTGTTGAGAAGGTGAATTGTGAAGAAGGAGATGTTACAGTAAGGTTCATGCATCCTCACGGACCATCCCCGTCCTGCTGTTGGCCTGATAATGATGTTTGTGATGTTTCTTTCTATCATATTCTGTGTGAAGTTGGTATAACCACAGCAACAGGCCGTACTTATTCTCTGAGCAGAGTGTCCTCAAAGTTGGTGGAAGAAAAGTGGTTTTCATACCCAAAAAAAAGGACAAAATGCTTAAGTATTATAAACAAAATGCTATGTATTTTTAAATTGAGTTAATTTGGTTATTGCAGAGGTAAGAAAGTGTTCATATGTCATGTAATGTGCAAGTTGCCCTGTATTTTATAATGTGTAATTTTGTTTCATAAATTACACTTCTTGTTCAATTTGGATTTTGTTATGTGTACTTAAGTTGTTAATGTCTGTTGGGTAGTAATTGTATTTCTCTCCAGGATAATTTTTTTCCCCAGTGCCATTCATTTCTCAAAACTGATTTTTTGTGTGATGAAACTTAATTATTTGTAGATCACTTTCTAATTTTTTCTGTGTTTTCCAGAGGGGCAGTTGTACAAAATATTTTTTCTAATTTAACAATAAAGTTAATTTACAAAAATTTAATTGGACAATTCTAACATGTTTTCAGAAACTGCACGTCTGAAAGGATATTCAGGGAAAAACTGTCAGCATACCATTTTTTGTTAAAAACTGCAGCCAGTTTTCAAATTTTTTACAGTTTGCTTTGAAGTAACGCATTACATCAAACTTTCAGCAATTGCTACCAATAGAATGTATATAATGCAATAAAAATTGGCAGAAGTTCATGATATTAGATACGAAAGCAGTACACAAAATCTCAAGTTCACAACTAGATAATGGGTGTCATGGCCTAGATGACTTGACAGGGTGTATACAACCCGGGACAACCGGAAGATCCAGGAAAAACCCGGGTATTTTTTCATCCAGAAGAAAACCGGGAAAAACCTGGGAATTTTTTAGAATTCCGGGAATTTTTCATTGTTTTAGTTTTCAGTTAAATTTTTGAATTTTTGTAACTTTGACTGGTAAAAACCAATACTCTGACAAAGAATATTACTGTGTCTTGCTACTGCAGAATAATACTGCAGCAATAAAAAACGAATGAGAGAGAGGAAAAAAAAAAAAAAGAAAATAAAACATAAGTTGCAAAGGAAATGCACCAGTACAACAACAAAACACAGTGCTCATACAAGTGTCTGCCAACAGCAAAATGTGTCAAAGGCTTTAGGAAGCTATGCAATGTAACATAACAACAACAAATTGCCTCCGATGAGCGTAACGTCACAACTGTTTACATTAGATTCGTTTTTAGATTAGATTAGATTTACTTTCATTCCAATTGATCTGTAGTGAGGTGGTCCTCCAGGATGTGGAACATGTCACAAAAACAACAATACATGACAAATATTTACAACTAAAACAAATAAGCTAATGTACCATTCCACAGGTCCCAAGTGGAATGATTAGCGGTTGCGAGTGAGCTTATGTGCATGTGGAGTTGAGTCGCGTATGAGAAGTACCTTCTCCTGCTTCTGGCTACAGAAGTGTGGCAGTAGCAGCAAGCAGCCAGACACTATTCAGAAAAATTTTACTGGTGCGCCTAAGCTGTCAGATTCACATATGCCCAACAGGCCCGGAACTAGGGGCCGGGGGCAAACCCGGATATCTGCCCCAGGTGGCAGTTTCAGAGGGGCAAATTCATATTATTGAGGAAAAAGACCTTTCTTCACAAACAAATTCTAAGTTGATTTCTGAATGAATCATAAGTTGATTTTTGAACACGTGCATAGTGTACGTGATGTCTCTGCCAGGGGAATCCCCGTCGCATCTAGAAATAAACTTTCCTGCAGACAAAGGGGACGGGTCTATACGAGCTGAGTGGAATGAAGTCGAACGGGTGAATGCCAATCACTTTTTATGTGGTTGACTGGGTTTGTAAATTATCAGCATTGTTATAATTACTAGCGAATTCCATAGATTCAGACTACCAGAGTGGAAATAGACGACTAACAGGAATAACAGGCAACAAAAATCACTTATTGTCTTCTCCGTGTATCCAAGAAAGTGAAGTTTTGACAGAAAATTTTTGGCCAGACCACTACACTACTAAGGGCCAGTTATACAGACCCCAGCTAGCAGCCACTAAAGTTCTATTCTATTCTGGGAATAGTGTAGAAAACGCGTTGTACGAACACGTTATAACGCCTAACCGGAGAATAAATGTGGGATAACTAAAGCGGTGATTGTGGCAGGGTTAGTGAAGTTAACCAAAGAATAAGTTTTGACACTGGCAGGAATAGTTACAGAATTAGTGATGACAAGATTGTTTGTTAGAATGAGGAAGGAGAAGAAATGGACTCACACAAATTATGGAAGAATATGACGGTTCCAAATTTGTATAAAAATTTCGTACTACTGCTTTTCGATTACATGGGGGGGGGGGGGGGGGGGGGAAGCTAGGACTTACGGATTGAAGAAATGTGTACTATCTATCTTGTCTCTTGTCTTTACTCGTTTTATGTATCCTATATTTAATTTCATGTCACACAGAACTGCAAATTACTAGCTAATAGGCAGTAAAGACTGCAGGTTTCTGAAGAGTTCTTGCTCTGCCGGTTAAAAATAATCCCATCCAGTATTAATTGCGAGATTCTTTTTATGAGGGGCAGGATGTCAAACCGGCCGACTGTGAGTACGAGAGGCATCACAGTACATTTTAATTTCCAGTGGCCTGAATATAGTTTGATGGCACGCATTACAAAATATTATGCGTTTGAATTCCACAGAGCGAAATAGGGAGACGCGTGATGGAAGAATGCTGTGTGAAGAGGCGTGGTACTGCACTTTGGCACACTTAAGACCAAATAACATGTCTTATGTTCCCTCTTCAGAAAAATGTGCGCTACAGAATGAAGGTATTTTTGAAAAGTCGATTTTTTTAATTTTTGGCGCCTTACCTCAAACGCTCGAGGGTGGGGTAGCGCCACTATCTAATATTGCCCAGGTTCGAAAATATGGTAGATCCGGACCTGATGCACAGAGCAGTCTGAGTTGTAGTGGGGAGGTGGTAGTCTCCATGTGTTTACGTTAAGTGATTCTGCTGTTTCCTCTTCGTTTATTGCTCGCACGTCAAATGAAAACAAAACGGATTTCTGTGGCCGGGAGCTATCAAGTGAATTAAAATACATTCACATAATTACGGAAGGCTGGAATATGTTATTAATTTCAGATTTTATTTTGTTGCCACCTTTCTGACAGTCAAGTGTTAATCGCCTTGCAGAGCAATGAAGTTATTTTTGTCGGTTTGTTAAAGAAATTTGTCTTTTATTAATCTTTTCTGCTGAGGCAGTCAATTTGTTTGAAACGAAGTGTTTAATTCCACACTGTTGGCTAGTTTCAACTGTTCGCTGCATTTCAAGTTCACGTTTTCATCTTCTAGCGTGTATGGCATTATGCTATAGTAAAGAACCAAACATGAAATAATACAGTACTGGTACTCCAAGAAAATGTACATCTGAATCTGGACATACGAATGTGCCCTTTAAGCCGAATTATGCATTTTAGTATGGCTCCCAAAATTCCCATGCTCCTGGCGTATCTTCTAATGCCTTGTTTTTTTTTTTATGATATAATGTAAGATCTTGTAATGTTTTGCACGTACGAATGTACGGGCTTCCTGCGTCATCGTAGCTGTGCATTCTCGGCGTTGCCTGTTATCTGGCGCTCCCTCGCAACTGCTGAAACGAAACTATTTCTAACAGGTCGCAGGAAAATATTCCGAATGGTTGTTTGAAAAGCGTTACTTTCAAAGAAAATTTCCTTTTATGCAAGATGAACTCTGCGCGTGAATGTCCGATGAATATCTTAAATCGCAGAGCGTTTGACTCTCATTCAAAAATCAAATCTTTGAGGACGACCATTTAGAATATTTTCGAGCCCAGAAGATCAGACATTTATGTCGTCGTTAAAAATTTTACTGGCACATTTGTGTGATGTATCTTTAAGAGTAACACGCACAAAAAAGATCAACATTATGTGTGGAAGCTTAGCTTCTCTTGCAGCTTATTAATCTTAGAGACCATTATTATATGTGTAAGCTTTTCTTTTCTTGTAGCAGCACTATGTATGTTAATTTAAACCATTACCTTTTCTTATTTGTGTGTTCGTGCTGCTTAACAGTGATGTTGCTATTGGCCGACTACATCACATATCCTATGCTCTGAATATCCTCTGTCATTGGCTGGCGGGATCTCTTGACATGAGCACTACGGCTGGTTTACAAAAGCGCATCACAGTCTCAATTTCAATCCTTCGGAAACTAACATGCAGTGTTTGGTGGAATTCGAATTTATACTTTTGTGCAATACGAAAATATGCAGTGTACATGTTGCTGCACGTCAGACATCTTTCCAAAACATGTCTTTTCCTCTGAGTTTCGTTTTCTAAAGTGCCAGGGAATTCTACGCCGGTGTGTAAAACCACAACCATTGAAAGAATTGATAAGTTTTACAGTTCTGAGGAAAATTATACTATCACTTACCACAGAAAAAGTGTATTTTCATCTGGGAGAAAGTGTATTTTTAACCAGGAAATCCGCAAAAATTCCGGGAATTTTTTTTCTTCGTCCACATATACACCCTGCTTGAGATGGAATGGCCCAGTATGCAAAATTAAACTACAGCAAGCTAAAGAACCTATATCTTCCATGATATAGTAGAATGGAAAAAAGACCTGACATTGTTCTACTGAAGAGTTTTGCAGTAGTTACTGGACCCTTGTCACAACCATCACATATCAAGTTACCCCAATTTAATGCCATGTGAACCTAGTTCTACATCTACACTCTGCAGACCACTGCAGAGTGCATGGCAGTGGATACATCCCATTGTAGCTGTTACTAAGGTTTCTTCCCATTTCATTCATGTACGGAGTGCAGGAAGAATGATTGTTTAAATGCCTGTGCGTGCTATAATTACTCTAATCTTGCCCTCACAATGCCGGTGTGTGTGATACACAGGAACGGACTTCAGTCCACATCAAACCCACCAATCACCACCAGTATCTACACTTTGACAGCTGCCAACCCTTCCACACCAAAAAATCCCTTCCATACAGCCTGGCCACCTGTGGCAGATGCATCTGCAATGATGAAAACTCCCTTGTCCAGTATGCTGAAGGCCTCACAAAGGCCTTTGCAGTACACAAAGATCTCCCGAGCCATATCTCCACTCACACCTGCTCCTCACATCCATCCCAAGAACCAATAACAGAGAAGCACCCCCTTTGTCACCTTATACTGCCCGGTATTGGAACGACTAAGCCACGTCCTTTGTCAGGGCTTTGATTATTTATCATCCTGCCCAGAAATGAGGACATCATACCCAAGATACTTGCATCCCCTCCTAAAATGGTGTTCAACTGCCCACCCAACCTCCACAGCATCTTAGTCCATCCCTATGCCACTCCCATCTACAAACCCATGCCACAGGGATCATACCCTTGTGGAAGAGCCAGATGCAAGACCTGCCCTATCCACTCACCCAGCAATACATACTTCAGTCCCATCACAGGCTTATCCTATTCCACCCGGGCCGCCTGTGACAGCAGCCGTGTTATATGGCAGCTCTGCTGCAACTACTGCACAGTGTTTAAAATTGATATTACAACCAACCAGCTGTCAACAAGAATGAATGGTCAGTGCCAAACTGTTGCCAAAAAACAAGATGGACCACCCAGTGGCACAACGTGCAGTGGAGCACAACATGGAAGATTTAAATGGCTCCTGAGCTGTGCAGATGGGAGCTATCCTTACAGCACATCCTTCGCCCCTGTAACCTCCCTGGTCTAAACCTAAGGTAACTTTCTGTGCCTACCCCCCCCCCCCCCACTAGTGTGTGTGTGTGTGGGGGGGGGGAGAAGACACCATGCCTTGTCTAGTACCCCCACCCAATTCGTGTCAGCTAGCTGTGTGTTGCTATCTCATGCACTAGTCTGTGAAAACACGTACCCAGCCGTCTGCCACCTGCCCCCTCAGCCCACAAACGGCTCCCCACTGCACCACGAGCTGCTAGATGCTTCCCACCAACCGCTCCCTGCCTCCCACATCTCTCCATACCTCACCGCGAAAATTCTGGGAATTCCCCACACCACCCTACCCCACACCACCCTACCCCGCACCATCCTACCCTACCCTACCCCACCCCACCCTGCACCCCCCACCTCAGGTGTTGTTGATATCATTTCGATTAATTATCATTTATTCTAGAGAAGTTGCATGTACCAAGATAGTCAAACACATTAGTTTTGTCACATACTTGAGTACGATAGGCAAAAAGAAAGAAACCACCATCATTGTCCATCATTTGATTGCGAATAGATGTACATGACAGAGGATCAGTGGTGGCTACTCTGGGTCAAAGAAAACACTGGATCACCTGTGTGTCATTTCACTGTCTTTGTGCAGCAGGAGTACCAACTTGTTAATGGAAGCAAATGTCTTCATTCGTTCATTACCTCTTGCTGGGATTGGCTGCTGCCTGTGGAACTTGGAGAATGATATGAGCAGTGGGAGTAATAGATGGGGCACTACTTGCATGTGACAGGTTGAGAATTTGAGTCAGACGGAAAGTTTGTCTTGATGGCCGAAGCTGTTGGGTAATTGTTCTAGAGAAGCAGAGCATCCAGATTAGTGCACTGGTCTGGCACAAATTTTCAACCTTCGCTATTGTTTTATTTCAACACCTGCAGATGGCCAAATGTCATGTAATCGTGTAATTTATCCAACCACTGTGCCACCAGTGTTAGAACAGACACTACACATCTATATCTACTCTTGTGCATATATGTTTTGTGCTAATGAGGTCATGTGTGTCTCCCAGTACTCGTCAGTTTTACAGTTTCTAACATATGAAAATCAGTCCTTTAGCCCAGTGCAGTAGCACCTTTAAGTTTTCCAAAAACACACTCTTATGGACTCATTAGCTTTCCTTGACGCACGGTGGTGGGTGGTGGCAGTGGCGGCGGCGGCGGCGGCGAGTTCCGTGTTGAGCATATGTGTCATGAATTATCTTATGCTACTCATTCAGATAACCAAGCCCCCATTTGTCTGCTTTTAACTGCAGAATCTTTCTTTACAATTTACCAACAATAATTTGAAGATCACCTACTCCATCAGTCCAAAAAGTTATTGGAGTAATAAAAAAAAGAAAATTTAAGATGTTAGTATGAATGCTGCAGGTGTTGTACAGTCTCGCCCAGCCCCCCAATTTGAGTATAACATGCAACATGCGCAGTGAAACTCAGAAAAGTCCCTCTCCATATTGTTTTCACCTCATGTGTTGCATTGACTTTAATGATGACTGTATCATCAAAGTGTTCACCCTTCGTCTGAATTATTATTTTGAGAATTAAAAGGGGTCATTTGGTGTCAAATCGGGTGAATATGGGTGCTTATTGAGAACTGGCACTTCTTGTTTCTCCAGAAACCATGTGAGAAAGTGCATTGTCATGCAGCAAGAAGAAATCCCTCCTCTTCCATTGTAGCAGATTAACTCTCTGAATCCTCTTGCACAACTGATTGATGACACCCAGATAATACTGGGTCTTTACAGGGGTGCTAGTGGGAACAAATTCCCTGTGGGTAATGCTATGAGCATCACGAACTGTGAGGAGCATAGGCTTCGCTTTCAATATTGTCATTTGCGTGTCCTTTTGTCTTGCACGGTGTATACACCCCGGGACAACTGGGAAATCTGGGAAAAACCCGGGAATTTTTTCATCCGGGAGAAAACTGGGAAAAACCTGGGAATTTTTTTCATCTGGGAGACAACTGGGAAAAACCTGGGAATTTTTCATTGTTTTAGTTTTCAGTTAAATTTTTGTAATTTTGACTGGTAAGAACTGATACTCTGACAAATAATTTTACTATATCCCACCACTGTAGAACAATACTGCTGCCATAAAATATAAACGAGACAAAAAAATTAAAATGTAAGCTGCATAGGAAATGTGCCATTTCCAACAATGAAACACAGTGCACCCGCAAGTGGCTGCCAACAGCGAAACATGTCAAGACTACAGGACGAAGACTATGCAAGTCTTCATAACAAACTGCTTTCAATGACCGTGACGTCACAGCTGTTCACATCAGGTTCGTTTGACGAGTTGCTAGTGGGCTCTTGCGCGTGCACTGTTGAGTCGCGTATGAGCAGTACCCTCTACCGCTTTTGCCTACTTGAAGTGCGACTGTTAGGAGTGTTAGCTGTATCATCAGTACCAACAAGCAGCCAGATACTAAGCGGAAAAATTTTTCTGGCGTGCCCAAGCTGCCAGATTTGCACATGCGCAGAGAAGTCTGAGTTGTAGTGGGGAGGGGGAATAGTGTCCACTTCTAGTGATTTTGCTATTTACTCTTTATTTACAGCTTTCATGTTAAATGAAAACAGAAATATAATTCTGTGGCTGGGAGCTATCAAGTGAATTAAAATAATTCACATAATTACGGAAGGCTAGTTTCAGATTGCTGATTTTATTTTATTTCCACATTTTTGGCAGTCAAGCATTAATTGCCTTGCAGAACAATGAAGTTATTTTTGTCGATCTGCTAAATAAATTTGCCTTTTATTAGTCTTTTTTGCAGAGGCAGTAAATTTATTTGAAACGAAGTGTTTCATTCCACACCATTGGCTAGTTTCAACTATTTGCTAAATTTCAAATGCACATTTTCATCTTCCGGCACATATGGCATTACGCCATAATAAAGAACCAAACACGAGCTAATACAGCGGTACTCCAAGATAATTTGCATCCCGAAAAGTTTATATCAGGTTGGGCCTACATCTTTAATGCTATGCAAAATCTGTAAATGCTATATACATACGGGCTTCCTACGTCATCGTAGTTGCGCGTGGGCAATAACACGTGTTTTCTGGCATTGCCAGATAATTGGTGAAATGAATTCTACCAGGTCACGGGAAAATATTGTGAATGGTGGGTTTGAAAAGTGTTACTTCAAAGTAAATTTAATTTTATGCAAGACTGTCCTTTGAATTTCTTAAATCACAGAGTGTTTGACTCTCATTTAAAGCTTAACATTTTGAAGACCAGATATTTACGTCATTATTTAAAATTTTACTGGCACATTTGCGTGATGTATCTTAAAGTGTAACAAATACAAAAAAGACAAATACTATACGTGAAAGCTGAGCTTCTCTTGTAGCTACACTATGTACATTAATTTAAACCATTAATTTTTCCTACTTTTGTGTTAATGCTTCATAACAGTGATGCTATTGGCTGACTACATCACGTGCCCTGTCCTCTGAACATCTGCTGTCATTGGCTGGAGAGATCATGTGATATGAGCTATGACTGGCATGCAAAAGCATTGCAATATCGATTTCACTAAAGTGCTGTGATTGCTGGAACTTCAATATATACTTTTGTAATACGAAAATAGGCAGTGTACATGTTGCTGCACATTGAAACTTGTCCCAAAATGTGCGTATGCATTGTTGTTTTGTGTGTGTGTGTGTGTGTGTGTGTGTGTGTGTGTGTGTGTGTGTGTGTGTGTGTTTGTTTGTTTTCGTTTTCTAAAGTGCCCAGAAGTTCTACGGCGGTCTGTAAAACCTAAACTATTCAAAGCTTGATAAGTTTTACAGTTCTGAGGAAAAGTTTACAGTAACTTAAACAGGGAAAATGTGTATTTTCACCTGGGAGAAATTGTACTTTTTAACCAGGAAATCTGGTTGTTTTTTTTTTCCTTGTCCCTGTATACACCCCGTCTTGGCAAACCATTCCAGAAAACAATTGTCTGCGTTTTTTTATTTCAGTGAAGTCGCAGCAGGCATCCACATGTTGTTTTTGATCAGAAGTCAAGGTATGCAAGGCAGACTTTGCACACACTTTTCTCCTTGGTGAAACATTCTGGAGAATGCCTTGAGCACTTGATTTAGAGATTTTCAATTCTTTAGCTATAGCTCTGTGTGAGAGATGATGATGCTTGCTTTTCAAAAGACCACAAATGTTCTCAATGTTTCTGTTGGATGAACGTGAGGTGGGATGCCATAATCTCTTGTCAGCCTCTAAAATGTTTAAACTAATCAAACACCCCGCACAACTTAAACAATTAATACCTTAGGTTGACTTCGTAGACTCAGATGTCTCCATAGCCATTCTGCTGAGTACAACTTTAAATCAAATCACTGTTCATTGCTCCATCTGCTTGCTTCATTGCATTAGTGACACAACAGTGTTGACACATTAGGATTGCACTTCCACTACTCGACAATGCTTGCTCACAACTGGCTGGTCGAATGCACATATGTTGCTTACAGTTGTTAATTCAAGTTGCCACCGCAGTTGTTGCACTGACATTGCTTGTACACCAGAAATAAAATCTGTCTCGGACTTTTTGGATGAACAAGGGGACCACATGACATTTGGATTTTTTTGGCACATGAAGTTCAGAACTATAATACCAATATCCCAAAGAAATTCAGTGCACCTCTCAAAAATTCTCAAGAAAATAGGCTTTGAAGTTTTCAGAGTGCCGTTAATACCCTGGAGCAAGGTCGTATTTTTGCCGAGCCATGTGGCTGCATGGTTGAATGATTGACTGTCACGTGGATGGCTGATGTTTGATCCTGGATGTGTAAATTTTTAAACAGAGTTGCATGTTCTACCAGCACGTCTGTGAAATGTAAAATACACTAAGGTGAAAAAAGATCATTTAAATTTAAATAATCTTTATTAACAATCCTTTATAAAAAGTCAATAATTAAGGATTTATAGTTTCAGTGAAAACTGGATTTTTGTGTGTGATGTGCAATTTGAAATAAGAACATGGGTGCACATTTTTCATAAAAATTGAATTGAGTATGTGTTAATAAGTACATATTTTGTGTATTTTAAATGACATATGTATAAAATTGAATGGAAAAAAGTGAAAAATATAGTGACTTAAATGAGACTTGACTCAGGGATTAATAGTATCGAGAGCTAACAATATTATCCCCGCCTTCCCCCCCCCCCCCCCCCCCCCCCTCCATCTTCATTCCTTAAGGATGATCAGGAAGACCTCACAGTCAATTTTCTTAAGAATTTTTTGAGAGTTTCATAGGGGCAAAATGAGTCACCAGCGCAGTTCAGAAAAGTTTTATGACTCCATCACCACCTTCCGTAGCATAAACCAAATTTGAGCAAGCTTACTCAGGTTTTGGCATCAAACGTCTCCATTTTATTGAATGTCTTGGGTGCCACTGTCATGGACTGAAGCAGTCTTGATACTGACAGCAACAAGTGCTGTTTAAAAAGTTATTACACACACACACACACACACACACACACACACACACACACACACACACACACAAATTACACTTTTACCAACGCAGTACCAGCCTATTACTGCTGGGTCTACACCCTAAACCAAATGATGACAGACTTTTTTTGAGTCTTCTCAGAAAGAATCCAAAGTTGACTTCTTCCTCTGGTTAGGTGGCACTCTGCATTGTCACTGACAGCACACAACACGACTGGACCAGGATGCATGTTGTCACCTGGTGGCATTCACCTGTGTTATCAAGCAGTTGCGGCTTCTCTACCTTTATCCCCTTGTGATCTAAATTATGTGCATCACCCTACAAATTCTGTGAAGCAAATAGCAAATAAACATTGAGAGCAGGCAACAATTCACTATTAGATGAAAGATTATTGGCGCATGGACACATTTAAATATCTGAAGATTGGTCTAGCTTTTAGTATTATCTCTGTTTCTAGATCTAGCACATGTATTCTCTCTCTCTCTCTCTCTCTCTCTCTCTCTCTCTCTGTGGTTCTTGAAACTTTGCGTAGTGTTTTATGAGGTAGGTTCCATCTTATTTTCAAGCATAAGGCAGTTCAAGTTTTTCAGCATGTCTGTGTTGCTCTGTGACAGAAGTGGGACGAACATGTGACCAATTGTGTTGCTCTTCTTTTTGTATGCTAAATATTCCTACTCAGTCCTGTTTAATATGAGTCCCAAATAGGGGTGGCAGTGGTTTATCAGAAATATCAATATTGTATAGAATTAATACTAATAAATTGATATTACACTGTTGATATATCAATATTATCAGTACTTACCGTAAATATATTTCAACTTTCCTAATTTTGTGCTGGGTATTGAACATCAGTAATCTTCCTCCACTCTTCCTGTTAAATAATATTTATAAAACAGTCATTAATATTTATAGTGTGATGTTAAGATATGACACCTCAGTTTGTATATATGGTAAGTATTGAATTATTTTTTAATGAATTCATTTTGACTTCTTGGCAGTCTAGGTACTTTACATACAGCTCACATAGTTGTGTTTCCCCATTCTGCATAAACTTAAACAACTTTGTTAATTCCCAATTAATTTGAAATCCTGAAAGTGCTTAGCTCACCACTTTATCTGAATCAGTTTTTACCAAATTGTCTGAGAGTGAGCCTATTCTTGAACTGATGATTTTTTATTAGTGATAGACTTAGGCCAGTTATTTCTGTTTGCGGTGATCGTTCCTTAGTGAGTATGCACACGGCGAGCCTAGGGTGCCAAGCCATTGTAGCACATTTTCCTTGTCTGTGCTGAATTTTACTTTACTATGTCATTACTCGTTCTCTAGGACAGATTTCCTGCTGACAGTCCAGCTCACTTGTAGGATGTCGATTCTGCCTTCTCCCATTTTTTTCCTGTATTTCACTCTGTTTATATTGGTTAATTTGTGTTCGGTCCCTGCAGCACATTTTGACCTGTGCCTCTTAAAACTTTTTACAGATTGTGTGGTTCATGCAGGGAAGGGTTGCTCAATAACAAGCATGAAAACCAGATGATGTGAGGGATCATCAGGTACTCATATGGTGGATGCCCCCGGACCTTGCAGCAATCACATTATTGTTGCCTGATCTGTCCTCTTGAGCATGCTGAGGTGGTGGTCCCAGTCGACTTGGCGGGCAATTGGGACTCCGGACACTGGCCATTGTGCCAGGTGGCCTTGTAAAGCTTCGTCACGATCATTTTGGTTTATTTGTTTTGATTAATTTTTTGTGCTTACTGGACTATCCACTCGGGTATGGGATCTATGTCTTTCAAATATTAAAATTACCCAGTTGATAAATGGAAAATGTCACTTCGAAATAATAACAGTACAAGTAAAATAACTTAATTTTATCATCCCTTTAACACATAACGTACTTCCCTAACAATGTTTAAATTCATCCACTCCTGTGTTAACAGTGAAGATCATGTAGCATTAATTCTGAAGTAACCATTGTTCCATTGCATTTCCACTTTAATCAAACAGGTAATAAGTGATCATGAAAGCCTTTTCATGTACATTCTGCTGTCAATACGTTTCTTCACTACAATTACTGATTCACAAATAAAACACTGTTTGTCATAAATCCCATAATCAATACTGTGTGCTTTTCCATGAAATAACTGAGTTACTGAAAGACTTTTCTTTTACAGTGTGACATAACACTTTCAACTCTTAATTATCTTTCTAACAGATTTTTCGTACCATTTATTTGCAATGCAGCTGTGTGCAGCTGCTCTGTGCGAAAGCCTGACACTGACACTGTCTTCAAATGTTCCAGAAGGCAGGGATAAGTAAGGAATACAATATCAATATGTTGCAGTGTCAAAGATAGCAGTACTCCTTACATCTCCCCAGGAGAATTTTTTAAAAATGGGTAAAAAATCTTTCTTGAAAACCCCCCAAAAAAGTAAACAGAAATATCTTAGAAATTTTACCCAGCCACAAGGTCCCCACAGAAGACAATCACACATTGCAAACAACACAGCAATGGCTCTCTCCTGAATTGTTATACTGTAATATGATAAAAATCTTAAGTACACTTCACACTAACTTGTCCCTGCTCTGAAATTTTACAATTCTTTATAGTTGGATTAATACACTCCTGGAAATTGAAATAAGAACACCTTGAATTCATTGTCCCAGGAAGGGGAAACTTTATTGACACATTCCTGGGGTCAGATACATCACATGATCACACTGACAGAACCACAGGCACACAGACACAGGCAACAGAGCATGCACAATGTTGGCACTAGTACAGTGTATATCCACCTTTCGCAGCAATGCAGGCTGCTATTCTCCCATGGAGACGATCGTAGAGATGCTGGATGTAGTCCTGTGGAACGGCTTGCCATGCTATTTGTACCTGGCGCCTCAGTTGGACCAACGTTCGTGCTGGACGTGCAGACCGCTTGAGACGACGCTTCATCCAGTCCCAAACATGCTCAATGGGGGACAGATCCGGAGGTCTTGCTGGCCAGGGTAGTTGACTTACACCTTCTAGAGCACGTTGGGTGGCACGGGATACATGCGGACGTGCATTGTCCTTGCCGGTCTAGGAATGGTAAAACGATGGGTTCGATGACGGTTTGGATGTACCGTGCACTATTCAGTGTCCCGTCGACGATCACCAGTGGTGTACGGCCAGTGTAGGAGATCGCTCCCCACACCATGATGCCGGGTGTTGGCCCTGTGTGCCTCGGTCGTATGCAGTCCTGATTGTAGCGCTCACCTGCACGGCGCCAAACACGCATACGACCATCATTGGCACCAAGGCAGAAGCGACTCTCATCGCTGAAGACGACACGTCTCCATTCGTCCCTCCATTCACGCCTGTCGCGACACCACTGGAGGCGGGCTGCACGATGTTGGGGCGTGAGCAGAAGACGGCCTAATGGTGTGCGGGACCGTAGCCCAGCTTCATGGAGACGGTTGCGAATGGTCCTCGCCGATACCCCAGGAGCAACAGTGTCCCTAATTTGCTGGGAAGTGGCGGTGCGGTCCCCTACGGCACTGCGTAGGATCCTAAGGTCTTGGCGTGCATCCGTGCGTCGCTGCGGTCCGGTCTCAGGTCGACGGGCACGTGCACCTTCCGCCGACCACTGGCGACAACATCGATGTACTGTGGAGACCTCACGCCCCACGTGTTGAGCAATTCGGCGGTACGTCCACCCG
Source organism: Schistocerca nitens (assembly GCF_023898315.1). Lineage (NCBI taxonomy): Eukaryota > Metazoa > Arthropoda > Insecta > Orthoptera > Acrididae > Schistocerca > Schistocerca nitens. The sequence continues at coordinate 187,399,246 of NC_064615.1, read as the reverse complement.
GCCTCCCGCATGCCCACTATACGCCCTCGCTCAAAGTCCGTCAACTGCACATACGGTTCACGTCCACGCTGTCGCGGCATGCTACCAGTGTTAAAGACTGCGATGGAGCTCCGTATGCCACGGCAAGCTGGCTGACACTGACGGCGGCGGTGCACAAATGCTGCGCAGCTAGCGCCATTCGACGGCCAACACCGCGGTTCCTGGTGTGTCCGCTGTGCCGTGCGTGTGATCATTGCTTGTACAGCCCTCTCGCAGTGTCTGGAGCAAGTATGGTGGGTCTGACACACCGGTGTCAATGTGTTCTTTTTTCCATTTCCAGGAGTGTATATGTGACAAGTGGGCAGTCAACACACACAGAAATGAAAATGGGTGTGTGTGTGTGGGGGGGGGGGGATAATAATAATAATAAACCCCGTGGAGGCCCGGGAAAAGAATAGGCCTCCGGTATGTTCTGCCAGTCATAAAAGGCAACGAAAAGAACAAACAACTAATAGGGCTAACCCCCCTTTTAGTGTGATTAGTTGGTTCAGGACAGAACTAAAGAAGCCTCGGACAAGCGCCGTCATGGTCGGAGACAACGCTTGAACCCTATGCCCGCCCACAATGGTAACGACACCGCTAGCCAACTGGAAAATTATTTAAATCCAAATAGAGGTGTTTTGCAGGATATGCTTCCTGTGACCACCCTAGAAGGAAAACAAAGACAGTGGATGAGATGGTCAGATGAAGTTAATCGACACCTCATGTTCTGTTATTACCAAGCAACAAACCAAGGAACCAACACAACTGGATACCGATCACAAGTATGCACAACATTTATTACCAGATACCCAGAATTAAAATTTTTAACAGAACAACGACTAGCTGATCAGATCCGTGTAATAATCAAAAATAACAGGATACCCCAGTCAGAATTAGAAAACATCCAACAACAAGAACAACAGATACTGGAACAAAATAATGTGCAATCAGAAGAAGAAGAAAATACAGTAATGGACTCAAACATCCCAGAGCAAACAAACAAAGAACAACATGCATCAATTAAACAATCAGAGGAAAACGAAATCTTAGACAGCCACCAGAACAAGCACAAATAGAATACGAAGTGACACACATGTTAGATATAGAAGAGAAAAATTTCAGCTGACATACATAGAATACGAAGACACAAATACAGACATTAGACCATTCTTGCATAGACCGCCAAATAACCCACAAGTCGAAACAACAATAAAAACTATCAACACAATCATACACAACAAAATAATTGAAAACACAACTATGGAAGAGTTAAAACTACTTGTTTATATAGGAGCACTCACTACACTAAATATACACACTAGGCAGAGATCAGAACCAACCAACACACAGAAGAAACCCACAAAACCAGCATGGCAACACAGGCTACAGATCAGAATAGAAAAACTGAGAAAAGACATCGGACAGCTAACACAATTTATAAGAAATGAAATGTCAGAAAAAAAAGAAAAAGGTTAGGTAAAATCTCACAACAAGAAGCGATAGAGCAATTAGATGAAAAGAAGCAGAAATTGCAAGCATTTGCCAAACGACTTAGAAGATACAAAAAAAGTGAAAATAGAAGGAAACAAAAAACAAAACCAAACATTCAACACAAACCAAAAGAGATTTTACCAGACAATAGATAACACACACACATTAAAATAGACAATCCACCAAACATAACAGACATGGAACACTTCTGGAGCAACATATGGTCAAACCCGGTACAACATAGCAGGCATGCATGGTGGATACAAGCAGAAACAGACACATACTAGATGATACCACAAATGCCTGAAGTGATAATTTTGCAACATGACGTCATCCAAGCAATTAATTCTACTCACAATTGGAAAGCCCCTGGAAAAGATAAAATAGCAAATTTCTGGCTAAAGAAGTTCACCTCAACACATTCACATCTAACTGAATTATTTAACAGTTACATTGCAGACCCATACACATTCCCTGATACACTTACACATGGAATAACTTACCTGAAACCTAAAGATCATCCAGACACAGCAAACCCAGCTAAATATCGCCCCATAACATGCCTACCAACAATATACAAAATATTAACTTCAGTCATTACACAGAAATTAATGACACATACAACACAGAACAAAATTATAAATGAAGAACAAAAAGGCTGTTGCAAAGGAGCACGAGGGTGTAAAGAGCAACTGATAATAGATGCAGAGGTGACATATCAAGCTAAAACTAAACAAAGGTCGCTACACTACGCATACATTGATTACCAAAAAGCTTTTGATAGTGTACCACACTCATGGTTACTACAAATATTGGAAATATACAAAGTAGATCCTAAATTGATACAGTTCCTAAACATAGTAATGAAAAATTGGAAAACCACACTTAATATCCAAACAAATTCAAAAAATATCACATCACAGCCAATACAGATTAAGTGTGTAATATACCAAGGAGACTCATTAAGTCCTTTCTGGTTCTGCCTTGCTCTGAACCCACTATCCAACATGCTAAATAATACAAATTATGGATACAATATTACTGGAACATACCTACACAAAATCACACATTTGCTATACATGGATGATCTAAAACTACTGGCAGCAACAAATCAACAACTCAACCAATTACTAAAGATAACAGAAGTATTCAGCAATGATATAAATATGGCTTTTGGAACAGACAAATGTAAGAAAAATAGCATAGTCTAGGGAAAACACACTGAACAAGATGATTACATATTGGATAACCACAGCGACTGCATAGAAGCGATGGAAAAAACAGATGCCTATAAATATCTAGGATACAGACAAAAAATAGGAATAGATAATACAAATATTAAAGAAGAACTAAAAGAAAAATATAGACAAAGACTAACAAGAATACTGAAAACAGAATTGACAGCAAGAAACAAGACAAAAGCTATAAATACTTATGCTATACCAATAGTGACCTACTCATTTGGAGTATTGAAATGGAGTAACACAGACCTAGAAGCACTCAATACACTTACACGATCACAATGCCACAAATATAGAATACATCACATACATTCAGCAACAGAAAGATTCACATTAAGCAGAAAGGAAGGAGGAAGGGGATTTATCGACGTAAAAAACCTACATTATGGACAAGTAGACAATTTAAGAAAATTCTTTCTAGAACGAGCAGAAACTAGCAAAATACACAAAGCAATCACTCATATAAATACATTGGCTACACCACTGCAATTTCATAACCACTTCTACAACCCTCTAGATCACATAACATCAACAGATACGAAGAAAGTAAATTGGAAAAAGAAAACACTACATGGCAAGCACCCGTATCATCTAATACAGCCACACATCGATCAAGCAGCATCCAACACATGGCTAAGAAAAGGCAATATATACAGTGAGACGGAAGGATTCATGATTGCAATACAGGATCAAACAATAAACACCAGATATTACAGCAAGCATGTTATTAAAGATCCCAATACCACAACAGATAAATGCAGACTTTGCAAACAACAAATAGAAACAGTAGATCACATTACAAGCGGATGTACAATACTAGCAAATACAGAATACCCCAGAAGACATGACAATGTAACAAAAATAATACATCAACAGCTTGCCTTACAACATAAACTTATAAAACAACACGTTCCCACATAATGCACCACAAAATGTACTGGAGAATGATAAATACAAATTATATTGGAACAGAACCATTATAACAGATAAAACACCACCACATAACAAACCTGACATCATACTCACCAATAAAAAAAAGAAATTAACACAACTAATCGAAATATCCATACCCAATACAACAAATATACAAAAGAAAACAGGAGAAAAAATTGAAAAATACATCCAACTGGCTGAGGAAGTCAAGGACATGTGGCATCAGGATAAAGTTGTCATTATACCAATTATACTATCAACTATAGGAGTCATACCACACAATATCCACCAGTACATCAATGCAATACAGCTACATCCAAACTTATATATATATACAACTACAGAAATCTGTAATTATTGATACATGTTCAACTACCCAAAAGTTCCTAAATGCAGTATAACATATACCGTACAGTTAAAAGGAAGTCACGCTTGATCAAGGTCCGCGTCACTTTCCATTTTTGACCAGACATTTCGTCTGAGAAAAGAAAGAAATAATAATAATAATTCGTGTGCAAAGTGATTTAGCCTCCGTGGTTTACCACTTATCCTAATCGTAATTTTTCTCAATAAACAGGGTCATATTTACAATGATAAGAACTTATTCACAAATATCATTGATTGTGCAAAAAATAAGAGTGCTGTACAATATTGTCAGTTCTCAAAGAATTCAAAACTTTGTATACCCTTCTTTTTTCCTAGCTCAGCATCACTGAGAAATCTTTGACTCTAATTATGCATTACTTTTCACTTCCTTTAGTCATATTTTCCTAATCTCAGCAATTATGATATCTCAACTGTCCTTACCTTGATCAGTGGAAGCAAAAAGAATATTGTTATACCTTTATCGTGTTTACCTAAATGTAAGCCGACCTTGAATGCAGGCTACACTCCAGGAACGAGACTCAAAGGAAAAAGAAATTACCCTAGTTTCAAGCCAAACTTATGAATCAAATATGGCTCATCATATAGTGGATAATGTATAAAGTGGCCCCACCTCTTAGGGATTTGCGGGGAGTAGTACGTGTTTGTAATAATTCATATAGAATTAAATGCAGCCTGTTGGGCTACTGTTACATCGCAAACACTGACAACAGTGAGTATTCACAATATCTATCAAAATATTTCAACTGAAACTAGGGCAGCTGGGGCCACTGAGACTTTTATAGACTGTACCACAGCATGTGTTAGTTGTTGTTAGTTTTTGCATATCACATGAATGTCATCTGAAGTTTTTTTTTTTTCTTCAAATGAAATAGTGTTTTCATCCAAGAAAGTTACATTTTGGCCTGACAGAGTATCACATTTGATTTAAAGGATATAAACTGAGTGAAGACCAGTCCACATATTCAGGACACTGATTTGTATCATCTCTTGTAGTGGTTAGACAGCGTACTTTATTAGATTACTTTTTAACATTGTAAACAGTATAATCTGTCTACACACAATCATTTCCAACACAAATGATCCACGCAAAGTGTGAACTGTAAGTATTGTCATCACTGCAGAAAATCTTTCTCCTGCAGTGTCTCCTATGCCTGTCAGTGTTGTTTGGCAAACAAGTTAGGGTGCGACTGTGTAGAATACAGGTGGGTAGAATACAGGTGGCTGTAATTACAAACTACATGCAGGTGGTTTGTGAAGGGTGACATCACAGGCGAGTCTTACTGGACTGCATACCTGAAAACAGTGGAATTTCTTGTTACATCGTAAATATTGGCAGTATTGAGAAATGTCTTGACGTACTAAGTTGGTGCATAAGTTAGTAGCATTTTTATTTTGCATGTTAGTGTTTCTGTTGTTGTGAGTTTGTTTATAGATCGTCATTTTTTATTTGTAGTTCACTGTTGCTATTTTGAGTTACATATTGTCATTTTGTCATTTGGAGGTAGTGAATGGAGCTGTGGACACTAGAAAATTAAGTGCCAGTTGGAAAATCCAGAACATTTCTGACATGTTCTTGTGTCAGAGTTCAAGAGAGGGGTGATGGCAGCAGAGGCTGTGTCTGGGGATAATGCCATTGGACAGAGCACAGCAAGAAAATGGTTTTCTTATTTTAAGGAGTATCGTTTTGACATTAGTGACTCCCCTCGTTCAGGAAGACCTTTTGGGATTGATGAAGGTCATTTAAATGCATTAATCCAGAACAATCTGCATGAGTGTATGTGAGAACTGGCAAGTGTGATGAACTGTGATCATGCCACCAATGTGCAAGATTCGCACGCAATGGGGAATGTTTAGAAATTGGGTTTATGGGTACCAAATGCTATAAGCCAAAATCAAAAATAAGCAGTTGGCCATATGTGCATTGTGAACAACACTGACCATTCCTATCCTGCACCATTACTGGTGACGAGAAATGGCGTCTTTATGTTAACGTAATGAAAAGAAAGGAAGCACCATTTGCATGAAGTGATGCTGCTCCATCCTGCTAGACCAACAAAAAACACTGGACAGGAGTTGGGTTGGGAAGTCATTCAGCACCCACCTTACTCACATAATCTTCCACCATCAGATTTTCATCTTTTCTACTCTTTATTGAAAACAGCGTTCAAAGAGCTTCCTTTCCAGGTGAAAATGCACTCCAAACATGGCTCAACGAGTTCATCTCAAAACTACATGATTTATAGTCACAGATCCAATGTTGACAAACAGCTGTAAATAGTGAAGGAAAATATGTCATTGATGACTAAAGTCTTTGTTGTGTTTATTGAACTTATGGGAAAATGCAACAAACTTTTGCACCAATCCAGTTCATTGACATGTGCAGACAGCTTCTGAATGGAGCTGGAACTGTCAAAATGTAGCGGGTGCACGTGTGTGTGTGTGTGTGTGTGTGTGTGTGTGTGTGTGGCGCGCGCATGAAAAACTGCTAAATTCAAAGGTGAGCAATATTAAATTTGAATTTCCCACTTGATAAAAAAAATAATTAACTTAGGTACTCGAAACACTAACAAAATGCCTTCTGTGGCAAAGTAACTATGTACAGCAGCTTCTAGCAACATTTTTTGGAACTTTCTTAGGTTTTGCCCCTGAGTCTAAGCCACAGACACATTTTGGACCATGAAAATCATAAAGTAAGTCAGAATCAAACAATAGAAAATCCAGAATGGAATGTAACAATATTATGAAAGGGAAGTTGCTACTCACCATATAGCAGAGATGCTGAGCCGCAGATAGGCACAAAAAAAAAGGTCACAAATAAAGTTTTCGGCCATTAAGACCTTCGCCAACAATAGTCGAAAAACACACACACACACACACACACACACACACACACACACACGACTGCAGTCTCAGGTAGCTGAAAAAAGGTCAATTTGTTAATACAATAACTGCTGCTCAGTGCGTTGAAGAATTCAAAGAAATGCAAGCTTTCATTAAGCAGGAATTCAGTTAGTTACCAGCTGGCTACCTAACGGCATTTTACAACTGATCATCCTATAGATCATCATTTCTCATGATCAGATTGGGAAACAAAAAATAATTTATACATCTATGGAAAACATGACCTCAACAACTTTTTTGGTCCTGTCTTCCTCAGTTGCGTGTAATATTATGGTATATTGATAATTTTTACTTATGGACCGTCGAACAGCAACTGAATAAAACACAATTTTAGTGTCATACGCGTTTCGCCTTTATTTTCTACAAGGCATCATTAGTGGCAGGTTGCGTGGACAATTTCTTACATATTAAGCTCCTGCTGCATTTTTGGTGTTGTTGTTGTTCTTATGAATGCCAGTTTGCGGTTTTTTTCCCACAACGCTTGTATCAATGTGTTTTATTCATCTATCTTGACATAAAGAGTTAAATAAAAATTGTATGTGTGTGGGTAATGTCTGGCAGGCAACGAATCTGTTATTTACAGTTGAAATAATGTTTTTAACACAAAGAAATAAAAGGTGATGATTGTCAGCTGAAACTAAATACTTGCAAACACACACATAATTGACACTATGCTTTTGTGCACAACAATTTAAGCTCTGTGCTTACTCACTGACAGATGGACATAGCAGCTGACTTTGACATTTCTGCTCCTGTTGATGACGCCAGGCAACTGCTGTTTGCTTCAGTTATTTCATAACAGCCGGCAGCATGTTGGTGGCGAGAATTAAACAGACAACTGCGCAGTCCCTCCAAGCAGCATTGGCTCCATGGAGGCACAGCTGGTGGCGACTACCAGAGTGAGCGCCCTCCTGGGCCGGCACATCCCCCACCTTCTAGAATGCAGATGAGGCGAGGTGCGGTGGTAATGATGACTCCATCACCAGAACCCCCATTACGTGATGTCTGAGTGCAACAAATGTGGAAACAATCACACGGCACAGTGTCTGTATGCCTGACAAGAAACCAAAGCACACACACCATGTAACACTCTGAAATTTTAAATGTTGCAATTATGAAATGCCAAAAGAAAGAAAATTTTACTGTTCACTATAAGGACAGTCTACATTGCTGCTAACTTAACACACATTCAGTATTTTAACACATCAGTACATAATTATTAAATAAATCACTGTTCATAAACATTTGACAGTTCTTCTTTTCATAAGTGCCAGTCAGGATTCTTGTGGCTGTATAATGCAAAACACATCTTGTCGACCTCTTCATCTTCCTCTTTCTTCTCCACTTCCATCGCATAATATTTATGTTTTTGTAAGTGATCGGCCTATTCTGCTTTGCGCCATTCTGCGCAATCTTTTCTCCTTTTATTTCTTCCTCTGTTTCTGTCCACCTGTTGCAGAGCCATAATTATGACACGTCTTTGCAGTGGTAATCGCACCTTCTCTTATTCCTTTTACTTGTATTTTCTCTCGACTTCATTGCTTCTTGTCTATTCTGTTTTGTGTGGGTCTTCTTTGCATCTATCTACAGTACCAGTTATTGCACCAGTTAGATGAACACAAACTTTGATCAGTAGGCGTTGTGTCGTCCTGCAGACAATGTTGTTCTCTTTATACTGAACTTCAAAATATTGAGTTTTTTCAAAAAGTCTGTATACATTTTGTCATATCTCTGGTAATATGGATGGTCGCAAATAAAATTTAAACTCTCATCTTTAGTTCTTTTAGACCAAAATGTATTTAAGAACATCTCAATCTCTTTATATGACAAAATTTCCTTTTCTTGCTCCCCAAACAACATGTATTCAAGTTTCTTCCCTTGATCTAACAAACTCTGACATTTCTCTTTTAAATGCTGTGTTGTTTTCTAACAGTCTGCTCCAGTTCCTTTGTGGTGACAATCTTCGTACCCTCTGCTTGAATATTCCATTTCAAAATACATTCTTCATCTACTGACAATACATCTGAATCTGCACTGAGAATGTGTATAACCAGTAAGGTCTCTGCATCATCTGCTTGATCCTTCTGTTACAGATTACATTCTTCATAGACTGACAATGCAATACTATCACAGTCTGTGCTTGTACTAGTCATTTCTTCACCTAAGATTGCAGTACCTGTCATTCTGCATGACATATGAAGTTTAGAACTAGGTATTTCAATTAACAAGTCAGTGACTGAAGTTGCTTCTAATTGTGACTCCACTGGAAATGAACAGGTGCTTTTTACGTTTCATGACATACGAGGTGTGTCCAAAAAATTCCGGAACATTCGTAATTTCTCGCCAATGGTATGTTGGAGCAAAATGCATATGGCATCGCTGCATATGCCTGTGTTTAATGTGTAACTGCCGGAAGTTTCATTGTTGTATGTCTGTTAGTTATTGTTCAGTGCTGTATTCAGTGGAACGTTGTATCGCGCTGTTTGTGAATTTCGAGATGGCAGAGTTAGAGGAGAAACACATCTGCATTAAATTTGTGTGAAACTAGTGAAAACCTGTACAGACACACATCAAATGATACAGAAAGGCTAAGGTGGTGAGTGCTTAAGTCATACTCGCTACAGATGGTGGAAACGGTTTTAAAAATGGCTGGACAGATGTTAAAGATGACATCTATTGATGGTGCTCATGTCAGGAACGTCAACGAAATTGTGCATGTCAACCAAAGACTGACTGCCCGAGGGATTGCAGAAAAATGTAACATTTAATTTGGATCATGTCACGAAAACCTGACACATCATTGTGGAATGCATTGTGTTGCCACAAAGTTCATCTCGTGGCTCAGTCAAGACCAGAAAGACCTTCATCTCACAATCTGTGAAGAGCTTTTGGATTGTGCAAGTGAGAACGAGATGTTCCTTAATAGAATCATAACTGGTGATGAGACATAGGTCTATGGTTATGATGTTGAGACAAAGGTTCAATCTTCACAATGTGTTGGGAAGTACTCTCCAAGACCGAAATAAGCTCATCAAGTCAGGTCAAATGTCAAAGCCATGCTGACAGTTTTATTTGACTTCGAAGGATTAGTTCATTGTGAATTTATGCCACAGGGACAAGCTGTTAATCGGTTGTACGATCAGGACTTGTTGCGATGCCTGTGAGAAAATGTGAGAAGGAAACGGCCTGAAATGTGGTGAGACAGTTCATGGCTCTTCCATCACATCAACGCACTGCACATTCATCCCTGTTGGCACGTGACTATTGCACGAAAAACTATGCTGCCTCATTCTCTGTAATCTCCAGATCTGGCCACTGTGAACTTTTTTTTAATTTCAGAAGTGGAAAACATATTTGGAAGGACAAAGATTTGCAATGATAGTTGAGATAAAAGAAAATTTACAGCTGGCAGTTTACATGATCCAGGAAGACGCATATCAAGACTGTTTCCGGAAGTGGTACTTGTTCCTTTTCTGATGACATTTTTATGCTTGAAAGTCAAAAAGTACAAAACACAAGTCTTACTAACTTCATTCACATGAAATTCACCACATGCCTAATGATTCTAAATGTTCGTCTACAGCAGCAGTTTTAAACTACATACAATTGGTGTTAATGCGGCAGCTGTTGGTTGCTGTGTAATGGTGTGATTCTGCAGACCGCAGCTTTTGTCTTATTGAGATGGTTGTCTCGGACCACTGCAATCCAAGATGTAGAATTCCTCATCTTATCTCAAACCACTGCGCTCCAGGATTCTGTAGATTTCGGTTTCACACGTGATTCTGTTGAAAATTATGTTCTCCCCATGGAGTGTTGTTCCGTTATCAGTTTTTTCTCATTCCTGAGTTTCGAATTGCTATTCTGTACTAGAAAACAATTGTCCGTGCACATATACCAAATGTAAAGCTGCATAATGTTCTTCACGAAAGAGCAGTCATCCTTCATGCGGCACCAGACATAAAGCTCTGTCGTCGTCTTTTCAGTTTATTTTTTTGTAGATTAATTTTTTGCAGCTGTCTGGCTGTAGTATGGCAGCTTTGCACAGAGAACCCACTTCATTATGAAATAAATCTATGTTCCTAATATGAACAGAGGTCTCTTATACATTCCAAATATTAAAGTTATTCAGTAGAAAAATTTAAAATCTAACTTTGAAATAATAATAAAAGTCAAATGACCTTATTTTATTGTCCCTTTAGCACATAACTCACTTCCCTAACAATGCCTAAACTCATCCAGTCTTTTGCTAACAGTTAAGCTCATTTCACATTCATTCTGAAGTAACCATTGCATTTCCACATTAATTAAACAGTACTCACTGATCACAGAAGCCTTCACATTTACATTCTACTATCAATATTTTCCTCCATGACAATTACTGATTCATTAACGTCACTGTTTCAACCTAAACTTCATAATTATTCCCACACACCTTTCCTCGAAGCAACTAAATTCTTATAATACTTTTCTTCTACGATATGACATAAAACTTTCAACTCGTGCATCTTTCTGCCAAATTTTTCATATTATTTATCCACAACACAACTGCTCGCAATTGCTCTGTGCGGAAGCCCGACAGTCACTCTCCTCTGCCCACAGTGAGACCACTACTGTTCGGGCATTGTTGTCATTATTCAGCAAACAATGCTTCCTCCATGGAAGAGGCACACTCAGCTTCGAAAGTTCCAGAAACCAGTGATAAGTAAGGAGTATGACATTTATATGTTAAAACATCAAAGATAACAGTACTGCTTCCAACTGTTTTCTCTATCTGGGTGGTGCTTGTGGGTAGAGCCCTCATCCAGAGTAGACAGCATCATAGCGGATATTTTGGCATCAAGAAACTACCCAGTGTATCAGCCAGTGTTTGTGAGGATCTGGCAGGCAGTCTCTTCAGACAGACCGCAATTTAGTATCAATTATTATGGTCTTAGGTACTTTCCCTTGGTTACTCCATGAGGGGAAAACAAAACTGTAAGATTTGCAATCAGTTATTCTCCTCATATTCTAGTTTGCCCCCAAACATATGCAGTGTCCTTTGTCTGTACTAAATGAATGCTTTTTGTTGGAGGCTATTGAAATCTTACTAGGTGAACTCTTTTCTCTTAGCAAATTACAAAGTGATTCCATCTTAATTAAGAGTCAGATCCTATCCTTTCCTGGCTGTAAACAACTTTTAAATATCTTGGTGATGTACCTGTTACCAACACAATCCCCATAACAACCTGAACATGGTACAGTGATTAATTTTTCACCAGGACCCAACACTGTAAATGAACGAAGAACTACGCACATACTCAGGGAGGTGGAAATGCAATGGTTACTTCAGAATGAATGTGAAATGAGCTTAACTGTTAGCAAAAGACTGGATGAGTTTAGACATTGTGTGTGTCAAGGCCCGCCAGACAACAAACTAGACACCGGCACGGCACATTCATCCTCATTTTTGAAAGAGATTTTGTTTCCAGAAAAAGGTCAAAATTGTGTTACTGCTGCAGTGTGAAGTTATATTTCTCACTCCTGTTTTGGTGTTTTACATGCTACTGCTTCAGGTATATGTCTTCCTGGTGTATATATGACCAGTTTTGTGGAGACTTTGGGTGGCCGCTTCTGGCAAAAATTTATCAGGGGCACTACCACCTATCTGGGTAAATTGTCAGAAAGACATCCTTCCCAATTTCTGAAATCTGCTGACCAACTGAAGGAATGTAAAATCCAGGAACTGGAGGTCAGATTGCCTCCGCTGTTTTAAAGCTCAGAAGAAATGTAATTTGTATCCAGTTTGAGTAATATTGATCTTTGCCAATATTGTGGGCAGGTCATCGACAGTATGTGGTGTATTTGCTCCCTTGCACAGCATCAACTGATGGTTGTACAAATTAACTTTCCCATGGACTCGATAGGCCCTCCTCTCTTTGGGTTCTTGCATCACCACCTTTGGGAACCACTCACCACACCTGGCTGGGGAAGCAGCATCCTCCTGTGGCAAATACTGGTGACAGAGCTCCGTCTCAAGAACCATCTTCCTGGAACTCTGCAGATCAGAGTGTCGACACCAGCCGGTAGCCGGAATAGCCACGGACTGAGAGTCCCAGGGCTGCCTGCTCTTATTTCATTCCTACACCTACAGTGGATAAGCTCTCTCAAGAAAAAAGGTTGTGAAAGGGGAGAAGGAGGAGGAGAAGAAGAAATCTCAGGAGAAAGTGACTCTGAACAGATTTTCGTATGTTTTCCACCCCCACTGGTGACATACAGTGATCCTGAGACTTGACCTTTCCTCCTGGCTGGTTCACACCTAACCAAGACACCCTCAGCCTGATGATCCAGTGGAACAGCAATGGATATTAAGGGCACCTGCTGGAACGAAAACTACTAATTTCCTCTTGTACTAAGATTTGTGTTGTTCTCAGAGAAACCCGTAGTGGTACCATAGTTTCCTCCCTCTTTGATTATTTCATAGAAATGACAGATAAATCTTTAATCTTTTAAAGCAAATGAAGCATTGTACTTCATTGCAATGTCACTTCATAAAAATATTTCCAGACTAGGGATTGACGCCGTTCTGCAATACACCGGATGTTTGGCAACAACAGCGAGAAACTACTGTATAGACCAGGTTGGGGCAAGTCTTGCACACTGTTCATACTGCGTACCTTAAGCTATGACACACACCAACAGGGACATTATTGTGTTGATAATGCAGTACAAATTCTTATGCTGTGTTTGTTGCTTGTTTCTGCCAGCATTGTTTTCTATAATAACGCAATATTTCAAACCAATACAAATTTTATGTGTAAAAATTACTTCTTTTTGAAAAGGTTTATTTTAAAATGAAAAATTTTAGCACTGCTGCTATAGTTAATAGATATTTTGGGTTTTTTACTCAGTTATTAGTAAAAAATAAAATGTACCTCTTATAACTGAGCTCAAACAAATACCGAAAAATACCGTTCATTCAGAATTCAAATATCAGTATCGGTTTTAACCATTCAGTTTTTTCCCATCCCTAATTCCAGCTATGATTCGTTGATATTGTAGTAAGAGAACCTTGCATTTTTGTGTTTTGTTGAGTGCACAGTTTTAAATTTGTTTTATAAGCATTTAAAGCAAGTGCTAGTCTTTGCACCCCTGTGAAAAATTACAGTAAAGTTCATCGGCCATATATAATTTTGCAGTTATTCCTCGTTTCAGGTATTTCACATGTCTTATGTCACTTTAGATTACATTTTTTGTGTCTTTTTAAAGCAAGCATTCATTAAAATATTGCATATTTGTTGTTATCGTCAAGACTTCTCATTTCTTTTTCTCAAAAAATATGATAAGACATCCTAGGTTTGCTCACTTTTGAAACAATAGTGCTGTAACTGTTATGTAGAATTTCTGCAGGAGGTTGTAACCTGTCTGTGAAACTTTGAGAGCAATAGTAATATGTCCACACACGTGTCTAATGTGTAATTGTAAGTTGTCACAAACTTGTAGAAGAATAAAAAATTTTTGATTACAGGTGCGACCAATACTGTCAGAAGATGATTACCGTTGGTCATTTGTCCCCACATCACAAGGCTCCCACAGAAATACATCTCAGACAATGAAGAGCCAAGCACAAGGCACTGCAGAAGGTGGAACGTTCACTCCGCCACCAGGTCGCTGGTATTATGTCAGTGACTCTAGAGTGAGAGAAGTTGAAGAAGAGGTTGTGATGCGCAGTCAGGCATATATGTTGTTTTATGAGCGCATATGGTAGCAGGTGAAGACTGTGTGTGTGTGAGTTCTTCAGTGGTGTGCAAGGTGATGGCATTTATTTGCCAGCGTGTATCAATTATTTTGTTGGAAGATATTTATTTGTTAATTATTTAGTTCTATGAATGTAAGATTACAACACCCGAAAAGAAATATCCCTACATTTTTGAACAGAACTATTTTAATTCCTCCACATGTAGTAAACTGTGAAGTAACCCTTCTGAACTGTGTGTGTGTGTGTGTGTGTGTGTGTGTGTGTGTGTGTGTGTGTGTGTGTGTGTGCGCGCGTGTGCGCATGCGCGCGTGCGCGTGCACACGTACTGTATCTTTTACACTGTTTTCTTGCAGATTCTTCTGAGGATTTTGTTATGAAATTTATGAAGCATAGTAGCCATTAAGGTTTGATGTGTAGAAATGCTTTGTTGGTGGTATATTCGTGTTGCTCAGAACGATGATCCTTTTCATTTGAGTGAATGTTGCATGATCAATGTCAGATTTGATTCATTAGTACCTACCTTATAAGGAAATCTGTCCATGTTTGCCAAAACAGTTGATGTTTCATCCATAAGAAAGTTCCTTCATGTCGTGCTGGCATTTCAGTTGTTGTTAATGTTGCTGTTGTGATGTGTTTTGCTACATAACTATTTTTTGTGTGTGCAGGAAAATCTCTGTGGTAGTTGACATTATTTTTGAGTCAGAAATACTGGTGTAATTGTTGTGTAGCTCTGGGCAAGTAGTTAGTGTTTTGACTGAGGCCATCTGTCTTCTTATCTTTATGTAATGGAAAAATGATACATTGTTCTGTTATATTTGAGAGCACTGCTTTTTTGTGTTGTTTGGTTTTATATCTGTTCTCAAAAATGAAGTGTTAGCTGATATGGCATTTTTCTGTCTATATTTGTATTCCTCTTGCTGTGTACTACTGAGTTATGCTGTGTGCAGAGAGCTGTGTGATAAGAAAATCATTAATTATTACAGCTAAGAACAAAAATGTGAAACTGAATGTAGATAAGAGGAGAATTTTACAAAATTATGTGTTTGTGAAAGTTCAGTTATTTAAACAGTGTTAATGAGAAATTTCTAAGAAAACATCTCAGGGAAGGTATTCATTTATTGAACTTGATTATAAATTCTGTAGGTGTTTAAAAGGGTGAAGTAATGACGTGCAAGTTACAGAAAAGAGAAAGTACAGAATAAAATTCATTTTATAGTTACAGTATTCCTTTCCTCACATGTTTCATATAAATTGGAAATACCAGATGTTGTCACAGAGATGAAGCAATGTGGTAGCAGTAAGTCTCAGTGAAGAGTTTACAACAAGAAAGACAGTTTCGTATGAAATGATAAAAAAAATGTTGCTCTTTAACAGATGGAAAATTGGCCAATCTCTACGAATGCTACAAGAAAAGAAAAAAGAAAGGAAAAAAAATTGATGATGACAAGCAAATACTAAGTCCACATCTCAAAATTATGTAACTGGCCATTATTTCTGAACTGCAGGTACTCTTTATCTGTGTTTTCTAATCTATGCTACTCAATTGTTTACTGATGGAAACGGTTTTCAGAAATTGTGCTGGCTAAATTAGTTATAACTAAATATTTACACAGTTTAAAAATAAATTCATTGAAATGTATTGCATACTTATGTCCATTGTTGTATAAAATATTTCTCAGAAATTGTGTGCTATATGAATGTGAGTTATGTGAAGGTATGTTTTAAAAAAGTGGAAGTAAGTGTGATGAACAAAGACATTTGATGTAATAGGATGGAAATTCTGGACACTGTAGTGGCCAGTAATATGCTGTGTGTGTGTGTGTGTGTGTGTGTGTGTGGGTGCGCGCGCAATGATGTGACCGTAGAATTATTTGCCTTGTTAAAGGTACAAAGCAGTTTAGCAGTTTGAATATAAATTGCAGTTATTTTGTCATTTCATGGTAATACATTAGTTCGATGATTTTTAACAATGATATGAGGAGTTGAAGGTATCTGAACAACTCTGAAGAGGAGGATTTTGTGTTGAGATTGAAATTGTGAAAACCAGACTTTTATGTGATAACTTACGTAAACTATTTGACATGATACAGTGAATGAGAAATTATTGGTGTTTTATACTGTATGCAAAGTGGCATGTCATTCATTTCATATGGAAATATTGGGATGATGTAGATTCACGAAAGAATTGTCACTATATAAAATTTGTGGCATGTTGTTAAATGTAAAATCTAAATTTCACTGTCTGTGTTTGTATGCACAATCTCTATGTACTATGCCTAAACAACTACTGCAGATCTGAATGGATATGTGTGACATAACACTATTATGATTGTAGTAATCACATCTCCCTACAAATGACCAATGGTGCATTATTGTTTGTATGAAAAGGACCAGCACCTTTGTAGAAACTGGAAGACATGTGACTTTGCAGTGGCACGCTGCTTAATGTTAAATTGGTCCAAGGGGTTGCTGTTTTTATATATATATTTGACTCTCCCACTCCACCTCCCTCTCTCCCCTTCCCCCTCTCCCCTCCCCCCTCCCCCCTCTCCCCTCACCCTCTCCCCTACGCCTCACTCCCCTCCCCCCTCTCCCCTCACCCTCTCCCCTACGCCTCACTCCCCTCCCCTCTCGCCCCTCCCCCTCCCTCCCCTCCCCTCTCGCCCCTCCCTCCCCTCCCCTCTCGCCCCTCCCTCCCCTCCCCCCTCTCCCCTCCCCCTCTCTCCCTCCCCCTCTCTCCCCTCCCCCTCTCTCCCCTCCCCCTCTCTCCCCTCCCCCTCTCTCCCCTCCCCCTCTCTCCCCTCCCCTCCCCCTCTCTCCCCTCCCCCTCTCTCCCCTCCCCCTATCACCCCTCCCCCTCACCCCTCCCCCTCTCTCCGCTTCCCCTCCCCTCCCCCCTCTCCCCTCCCTCTCACCCCTCCCCCCTCTCCCCTCCCTCTCACCCCTCCCCCCTCTCCCCTCCCTCTCACCCCTCCCCCCTCTCCCCTCCCTCTCACCCCTCCCCCCTCTCCCCTCCCTCTCTCCCCTCCCCCCTCTCCCCTCCCTCTCTCCCCTCCCCCTCCCTCTCCCCCCTCCCCCTCTCTCCCCCTCACACTGTCCCCCTCTCCCCCCTGGCTCTCCACCTCTCTTCCCCTCACTCCCTACCCCTCCCTCACTCCCTACCCCTCCCTCACTCCCTACCCCTCCCTCCCTACCCCTCCCTACCTCTCTCCCCCTCCCTACCTCTCTCCCCCTCCCTACCTCTCCCCTACCCCTCTCCCCCTCCCTACCTCTCTCCCCCTCCCTACCTCTCTCCCCCTCCCTACCTCTCTCCCCCTCCCTACCTCTCTCCCCCTCCCTACCTCTCTCCCCCTCCCTACCTCTCTCCCCCTCCCTACCTCTCTCCCCCTCCCTACCTCTCTCCCCCTCCCTACCTCTCTCCCCCTCCCTACCTCTCTCCCCCTCCCTACCCCTCTCCCCCTATCTCTCTCATTTACCCTTGTATTTATTTATTAGACCTGTGTTATGTCATTCTGACATGGTAGTCTGAGAGTTTCCTGCACACATTTTTTGCTTTTTTTCTGGGAAAATAGTTGAGACATTATTAGTAGTGTTTTTCTTGTGGAAGAATATTGTTACAGTTTTGTGTTTAGGGTGCAGTTCCTGTGATGAAATGTCTTGACTGATAACTGCATTTTGCAGAGGAATTGTCTGTATTGTTGTATTTGATCTTATTGAAGGAGTTGTTTATTTATTGATGTATTGTAAGTTTTATTTAAGTGGCGTTACTTGTAAGTAAACAGCTATTTTTATTTATATTGGTTTGTATATGTGCATTTCATATAATTTTTATGTCAGCATTAAATATATTTCATAATAATTAGCTCTGTGAAGTTTTAGATACATATACTTCTTGAGATTATTTTGAAATGTAACTTTATTACCTGAAATATATTTACATATGAGGGTGTTTGTGTTTTAATTTAACCAAGCCTGCCATATTGGTGCTCTGAAACTATATT
The DNA here is from genome assembly GCF_023898315.1 of Schistocerca nitens. Lineage (NCBI taxonomy): Eukaryota > Metazoa > Arthropoda > Insecta > Orthoptera > Acrididae > Schistocerca > Schistocerca nitens. Next base: position 187,380,536 of record NC_064615.1, on the reverse strand, counting down.
TATTGATAGTTTAATTAATATTTTACTGCTTATTTCATTTATTCGGCAACAGGGGGGGGGGGGGGGGGGGAAGGAAGAACAGGCTGATACATCACAGCTATTGAGCCAGTGGACACTTATTCAAGAGCTGTGGGATTTAATTCCTATCAGCTATCCTAATTCATTTTTACTCAATCAGTATGTATGAATGATGAAGATGTGGCCATTTTCTGGTTCCTTTACAGGCCCAACTAAGCATTTGTTCAGTATTGAGGGTTTCACTTAACATTTGTTCTTAGTTCTAGTGGAGTGTGTCATCAGTCATCTGGATTACTAGTGCAACTGAGGCATTTAAGTGTAAAACCCCAAAATGAGAGATTTAATTGTAATTACGTATGCTGTTTTATGAGTATTGTTTTCCACCGTTTCATTTGGTCATTTAAAGTTGGTGGGATAATCTGTGTGCCTGGTAACTGAATATTTGTAACTTAGCTTCTGCCATTGTTTGTTTAGAGAGATAATAGCATCCCTAGTTGGCTGATGGCTATTTCACAACATTCAGAATTCCTAAATTTTTGCATATGGGGAAAACCAGTCAGTAATAACTTAACACGGGTTGATAATAGCACCAGACTGTTCCAATGTTTCAACAATATTATAAAAAGGATAGATTGCTACTCTCCATGAAGGTGACACATTGATTTGCAGACAGGCACAGTGAAAAGGATGTTACACAAGAGTCTTTTCTTTGTACCTGTCTGCATCTCAATGTCATCATTATGGTGATATTATTGTTGATATTACTTAGCTTGCATTTATCGTGAAGCTCTTGCCCAACACAAAGTCCCAAGCGACTGCAAAAAAGTGCAGGTGACTCCTGTGTATAAGAAGGATGAAAGAATAGACTTGCTAAGGTACAGACCAATGTCCTTAACATCGATTTTCTGCAGAATTCTTGACTGTATTCCGATTTTGAATGAGAATCAACAGAATTTTAGAAAACATGTCTTGTGCAGCAGTCAGCTTCTCACATGATACACTGCGAATTATGGATGAAGGGCAATAGGCGGATTCCATATTCCTAGATTTCCGAAAAGCATTTGAGATGATGCCCCACTGCAGACTGGTAACGAAGGTACAACAAGCACATGGAAGACGCGAGTGGCTTGAAGACTTTTTAAGTAACAGACATTTATGTCTCAAAATTTTAAACAAGGCTGACAGGAATAACCATAAACTAATTTTCAATGTATGAAGTATACAGCCAACTGGCTGCATACGTTTAATGTAAAAACCTTGAGTAGGTTTTGATACCAGTAAGAGTATCTTCTTTGGTAGGAAGTCATGAATTACGTGACACCATGTGACTTCCTTCTGAAAAAGATACTCTTGCTGGTATCGAAACTTGGTCAAGGTTTTTACATTAAACTTATGTGGCCAGTGGCTGTATACTTCATATACAGAGACAAGAATATTGTCAGGAGCGCCCGAGGGAAGTGTAATAGTGTAACACCGAAAATGCAGGATGCATGGCACCTGCTACCAATTATTAGTTTTTTTTATTGTATGTAAATATTTGTAATTTAAATGCTTTCTTTTAATAAGTAAGGACATTGCTTCACTGTATGTGTAAATTTAGGTAGAAGTCTGTTGACATTTCATTCTATTTATCTGTGTCTTACTGTGAAACTTATAAGTTCTGGGAAAAAGCCAAAGAAATTGTTATTTGCATCGACTAGCAACTATAATAGCAGTGCTTGTGTGTTGTAGAATCTTTGTGTAGGGAGTTGTTGTGCAGAGTGCGGGAGACGGGTTCCAGTGCTTGTAGTTTGTGGAAGTGTGGTGTTAACGCTCTCGCATTAGACAGTACCATTTTCGGTGACATCATGTACGCATGTCAGACAGATGTCTAGAGCAGGAGTACGGACAGTGGACGGGCGGAAGTGGCTGTATTAATTACGATTGCTTGTTTCTATAATTAGCCATGGCTCCACAATATGGTACCGTCGTCAACAACAGCAGCAGTTCCAGCAACACAGTTTCGTCGTCCGCTCAGAGTTTTGTCATATGCGCAGCACTGAAGTAAGACTGTTCATAGGTAGAAAGTATTAACGGCTAACCCAGCAGCATAACTGAATGTGATTTGATTGAGAAGATTATTTATTTAAATAATAACCAGTTAAACTCTGTGTGATTGTGTCCTCATTGCGCCCCCCCTCGCCCCTCGCCCCCCCCCCCCCCCCGCCCCCCCGACATTGTTACCAAGCAGAATCCTTGTTTTTTTTTCCCCCCTAATATGCTAACTGAGTTTCATAAGAAACAAATTGAATAGTTACAGACAATTTATTAATGAGTAATTTATCTTTTAAGAATTTTAGCCTCAGTCTAATTTCAATTAACTGTTGTACAACAGAGGCTTCAGTACATGACCAAAGTAAAGCAATTTCATTTTTCAAGTTTGAGAATCAGTCACTGGAAAAAATCTAAATCTAAAGAAATGCACAAATTAAGAGTGTGGAAGTTTTATTTATTTTACATATACTATGGAGCACATGGCTATTTGGTTTGGTACGTATTCTAGTGTTTAATTCTGTTCAAGTCAGTAAAATTTTCAAAATAAGTAACACCAAAGTAAAAAGTGCTTGCTTTTTTTTTAAATTTCTTTGATGACTTTACGCTGAGGTCACTGAAAGTCATTGTTTACTTAATGAAGTTCAGTACTAACATACAATTTAATTGCATACTTTCAAATCATTACTTGACTGCCTTTTTCAGAATAATGCCAAACGTAACGTAAGAGTGATTTCACAGTTTTCTTTATCATTACATACTCACTTAAAATTAGTGTTTAAAAAAAAAAAATTGTGGCCACCTTTAGTTTCTATGTCAGTGTTTAGTAATACATATTTATATTTCCCGTCATCTTTTACAGGATTTTGGATGCAAATTGCCCTAGTGGGCTAGCGACCGTTATTTCCTTCCTTTTCGTTCATTAGTGTAACTTTTGAATTCATGATCAGTGGTACCCCTTTCTGTCCAGTGTTGTTAATGAGTGAATGCACAAAATAACATTCATTTTCCGAATTATAGCCCTGTTTGGTTTGATTACTTTTAAATTTAGTAGACTTTCCATCAGAAGGGTTGGTTGTACACTTTCCTCCTACTTACTGGGAAAAGATAGCCTTATACAACTAGAAAAAATCCATTAGGCATACACGCGATCCACGCTCATATTTTATATCGCAAGCAGGGTAGGCCAATTAGTCAGAGGGAGGTTACAATAGTACCACTGTTGTTTTCTATATAAATAAATGATCTGAATATAATAGAGGGAAAGATTCCACGTGGGAAAAATATATTTAAAAAACAAAGATGAAGTGACTTACCAAAAGAAAGCGCTGGCAGATTGATAGACACACAAACAAACACGAACATACACACAAAATTCAAGCTTTCGCAACCAACAGTTGCTTCATCAGGAAAGAGGGATTGAGAGAAAAAGACGAAAGGATGTGGGTTTTAAGGGAGAGGGTAAGGAGTCATTCCAATCCCGGGAGAGGAAAGACTTACCCTAGGGGGGAAAAAAGGACAGGTATACACTCGCATACACACACACATCCATCCGCACATACACAGACACAAGCAGACATTTGTAAAGGCAAAGAGTTTGGGCAGAGATGTCAGTCGAAGCGGAAGTACAAAGGCAAAGATGTTGTCGAATGACAGTTGAGGTATGAGCGGCGGCAACTTGAAATTAGCGGAGGTTGAGGCCTGGTGGGTAACGATAAGAGAGGGTATACTGAAGGGCAAGTTCCCATCTCCAGAATTCTGACAGGTTGGTGTTATGGGAAGTATCCAGATAACCCAAACGGTGTAACCCTGTGCCAAGATGTGCTGGCCGTGCACCAAGGCATGTTTAGCCACAGGGTGATTCTCATTACCAACAAACACTGTCTGCCTGTGTCCATTCATGCGAATGGACAGTTTGTTGCTGGTCATTCCCACATAGAAAGCTTCACAGTGTAGGCAGGTCAGTTGGTAAATCACGTGGGTGCTTTCACACGTGGCTCTGCCTTTGATCGTGTACACCTTCCGGGTTACAGGACTGGAGTAGGTGGTGGTGGGAGGGTGCACGGGACAGGTTTTACACTGGGGGCAGTTACAGGGGTAGGAGCCAGAGGGTAGGGAAGGTGGTTTGGGGATTTCATAGGGATGAACTAAGAGGTTGCGAAGGTTAGGTGGACGGCAAAAGACACTCTTGGTGGAGTGGGGAGGATTTCATGAAGGATGGATCTCATTTCAGGGCAGGATTTGAGGAAGTCGCATCCCTGCTGGAGAGCCACTTTCAGAGTCTGATCCAATCCCAGAAAGTATCCTGTCACAAGTGGGGCACTTTTGGGGTTCTTCTGTGGGAGGTTCTGGGTTTGAGGGGATGAGGAAGTGGCTCTGGTTATTTGCTTCTGTACCAGGTCAGGAGGGTAGTTGCGGGATGCGAAAGCTGTTTTCAGGTTGTTGGTGTAATGGTTCAGGGATTCCGGACTGGAGCAGATTCGTTTGCCACGAAGACCTAGGCTGTAGGGAAGGGACTGTTTGATGTGGAATGGGTGGCAGCTGTCATAATGGAGGTACTGTTGCTTGTTTGTGGGTTTGATGTGGACGGACGTGTGAAGCTGGCCATTGGACAGATGGAGGTCAACGTCAAGGAAAGTGGCATGGGATTTGGAGTAGGACCAGGTGAATCTGATGGAACCAAAGAAGTTGAGGTTGGAGAAGAATTTCTGGAGTTCTTCTTCACTGTGAGTCCAGATCATGAAGATGTCATCAATAAATCTGTACCAAACGTTGGGTTGGCAGGCCTGGGTAACCAAGAAGGCTTCTCTAAGTGACCCATAAATAGGTTGGCGTACGAGGGGGCCATCCTGGTACCCATGGCTGTTCCCTTTAATTATTGGTATGTCTGGCCTTCGAAAGTGAAGAAGTTGTGGGTCAGGATGAAGCTGGCTAAGGTAATGAGGAAAGAGGTTTTAGGTAGGGTGGCAGGTGATCGGCGTGGAAGGAAGTGCTCCATCGCAGCGAGGCCCTGGACGTGTGGAATACTTGTGTATAAGGAAGTGGCATCAATGGTTACAAGAATGGTTTCTGGGGGTAACAGATTGGGTAAGCATTCCAGGTGTTCGAGAAAGTGGTTGGTGTATTTGATGAAGGATGGGAGACTGCATGTAAAGGGTTGAAGGTGTTGATCTACGTAGGCAGAGATACGTTCTGTGGGGGCTTGGTAACCAGCTACAATGGGGTGGCTGGGATGATTGGGTTTGTGAATTTTAGGAAGAAGGTAGGGGTGGGGGGTGTTGGTGGGGTCAGGAGGTTGATGGTGTCAGGTGAAAGGTTTTGTAGGGGGCCTAGGGTTCTGAGGATTCCTTGAAGCTCTGCCTGGACATCAGGAATGGGATTACCTTGGCAAACTTTGTATGTAGTGTTGTCTGAAAGCTGACGCAGTCCCTCAGCCACATACTCCCAACGATCAAGTACCACGGTCGTGTAACCCTTGTCCGCCGGAAGAATGACGATGGATCGGTCAGCCTTCAGATAACGAATAGCCTGGGCTTTAGCAGTGGTGATGCTGGGAGTAGGATTAAGGTTTTTTAAGAAGGATTGAGAGGCAAGGCTGGAAGTCAGAAATTCTTGGAAGGTTTGGAGAGGGTGATTTTGAGGAAGAGGAGGTGGGACATGCTGTGACGGAGGACGGAACTGTTCCAGGCAGGGTTCAATTTGGGTAGTGTCTTGGGGAGTTGGATCATTAGGAGTAGGATTAGCATCATTATTCTTTGTGGCAAAGTGATATTTCCAGCAGAGAGTACGAGTGTAGGACAGTAAATCTTTGATGAGGGCTGTTTGGTTGAATCTGGGAGTGGGGCTGAAGGTGAGGCCTTTGGATAGGACAGAGGTTTTGGATTGGGAGAGAGGTTTGGAGGAAAGGTTAACTACTGAATTAGGATGTTGTGGTTCCAGATTGTGTTGATTAGAATTTTGAGGTTTTGGGGGGAGTGGAGCTGGAAGTGGGAGATTGAGTAGATGGGAGAGACTGGGTTTGTGTGCAACGAGAGGAGGTTGAGGTTTGCTGGAAAGCTTGTGAAGGGTGAGTGAGTTGCCTTTCCGGAGGTGGGAAACCAGGAGATTGGATAGTTTTTTGAGGTGGAGGGTGGCATGCTGTTCTAATTTGCAGTTGGCCTGTAGGAGGATGTTCTGAACAGCCGGTGTGGATGTGGGAGAGGAAAGATTGAGGACTTTCATTAAAGATAGGAGTTGAAGGGTGTGTTCATTGGCTGAGTTGATGTGTAGGTGAAGGACTGCTTGGCTTGTTACCGATAGGTTCGAACAGTTTGCAAGTATTGTGGAGATAATTCAAAAACTCAAATGGGGGGGAAGGCGACACTGTTGAGAAAATTGGAGAACCATAATTGAAGCTGACTGCAGAATGATTTTATCGCCACCAACGTACATTTTGCCTAATGGCCACAAAAGTAAGATATGAGTAATGAGGGCTCATATTGAGGCATATAGACACTAAGTTTGCAAATTGAACAGGAAAGGAAATGACTAGTAGGGGTACAGGATACGCTCTGCCATGCACTGTACAGTGGCTTCTGGAGAATGTATATAGATGTCGATATTCCAACCAGGACTTCCTGTTTGATTGTTCCAGTGTTTTTGCTGGCAATCTCAGCAGTACAAACTTACTGTAGTTGTTGTGGTCTTCAGTCCTGAGACTGGTTTGATGCAGCTCTCCATGCTACTGTATCCTGTGCAAGCTGCTTCATCTCCCAGTACCTACTGCAGCCTACATCCTTCTGGATCTGATTAGTGTATTCATCTCTTGGTCTCCCTCTACGATTTTTAACCTCCACGCTGCCCTCCAGTACTAAATTGGTGATCCCTTGATGCCTCAGAACATGTCCTACCAACCGATCCCTTAGTCTAGTCAAGTTGTGCCACAAACTCCTCTTCTCCCCAATTCTATTCAATACCTCCTCATTAGTTACGTGATCTACCCATCTAATCTTCAGCATTCTTCTGTAGCACCACATTTCAAAAGCTTCTATTCTCTTCTTGTCTAAACTATTTACCGTCCATGTTTCACTTCCATACATGGCTACACTCCATACAAATACTTTCAGAAACGACTTCCTGATACTTAAATCGATACTCGATGTTAGCAAATTTCTCTTCTTCAGAAACGCTTTCCTTGCCATTGCCAGTCTACATTTTATATCCTCTCTACTTCGACCATCATCAGTTATTTTGCTCCCCAAATAGCAAAACTCCTTTACTACTTTCAATGTCTCATTTCCTAATCTAATTCCCTCAGCATCACCCGACTTAATTCGACTACATTCCATTATCCTCGTTTTGTTTTTGTTGATGTTCATCTTATATCCTCCTTTCAAGACACTATCCATTCCATTCAACTGTTCTTCCAAATCCTTTGCTGTCTCTGACAGAATTACAATGTCATCGGCGAACCTCAAAGTTTTTATTTCTTCTCCATGGATTTTAATATCTACTCCGAACTTTTCTTTTGCTTCCTTTACTACTTGCTCAATATACAGATTGAATAACATCGGGGAGAGGCTACAACCCTGTCTCACGCCCTTCCCAACCACTGCTTCCCTTTCATGCCCCCCAACTCTTGTAACTGCCATCTGGTTTCTGTACAAATTGTAAATAGCCTCTCGCTTCCTGTATTTTACCCCTGCCACCTTTAGAATTTGAAAGAGAGTATTTCAGTCAACATTGTCAAAAGCTTTCTCTAAGTCTACAAATGCTAGAAACGTAGGTTTGCCTTTCCTTAATCTAGCTTCTAGGATAAGACGTAGGATCAGTATTGCCTCACGTGTTCCAATATTTCTATAGGATCCAAACTGATCTTCCCCTAGGTCGGGTTCTACTAGTTTTCCATTCGTCTGTAATGAATTCGTGTTAGTATTTTGCAGGCGTGACTTATTAAACTGATAGTTCGGTAATTTTCACATCTGTCAACACCTGCTTTCTGTGGTATTGGAATTATTATATTCTTCTTGAAGTCTGAGGGTATTTCGCCTGTCTCATACATCTTGCTCACCAGATGGTAGATTTTTGTCAGGATTGGCTCTCCCAAGGCAGTCAGTAGTTCTAATGGAATGTTGTCTACTCCCGGGGCCTTGTTTTGACTCAGGTTTTTCAGTGCTCTGTCAAACTCAACACGCAGTATCATATCTCCCATTTCATCTTCATCTACATCCTCTTCCATTTCCATAATATTGTCCTCAAGAACATCGCCCCTGTATAGACCCTCTGTATACTCCTTCCATCTTTCTGCTTTCCCTTCTTTGCTTAGAACTGGGTTTCCATCTGAGCTCTTGATATTCGTGCAACTGGTTCTCTTTTCTCCAAAGGTCTCTTTAATTTTCCTCAATTAAATTCAATATCTCTTCTGTTACCCAAGGATTTCTACTAGCCCTCATCTTTTTACCTACTTGAACCTCTGCTGCCTTCACTATTTCATTCCTCAAAGCTACCAATTCTTCATCTGCTGTATTTCTTTTCCTCATTCCTGTCAATTGTTCCCTTATACTCTCCCTGGAACTCTGTACAACCTCTGGTTCTTTCAGTTTATCCAGGTCCTATCTCCTTAAATTCCCATCTTTTTGCAGTTTCTTCAGTTTTAAACTACAGTTCATAACCAATAGATTGTGGCCAGAGTCCACATCTGCCCCTGGAAATGTCTTAAAATTTAAAACCTGGTTCCTGAATCTCTGTCTTACCATTATATAATGTATCTGATACCTTTTAGTATCTCCGGGAGTCTTTCATGTATACAGCCTTCTTTCATGAGTCTTGAACTAAGTGTTAGCTATGATTAAGTTATGCGCTGTGCAAAATTCTACCAGGTGGATTCCTCTTTCATTTCTTGGCCCCAATCCATATTCACCTACTACGTTTCCTTCTCTACCTTTTCCTACTGTCGAATTCCAGTCACCCATGACTATTAAATTTTCGTCTCCCTTCACTATCTGAATAATTTCTTTTATCTCATCATACATTTCATCAATTTCTTCATCATCTGCGGAGCTAGTTGCCATATAGACTTGTACTACTGTAGTAGGCATGGGCTTTGTGTCTATCTTGGTCACAATAATGCGTTCACTATGCTGTTTGTAGTAGCTTACCCACACTCCTACTTTTTTATTTATTGTTAACCCTACTCCTTTATTACCCCTATTTGATTTTGTATTTATAACCCTGCATTCACCTGACCAAAAGTCATGTTCCTCCTGCCACCGAACATCACTAATTCCCACTATATCTGACTTTAACCTATCCATCTCCCTTTTTAAATTTTCTAACCTACCTGCCCGATTAAGGGATCTGACTTTCCACACTCCGATTCGTGATCACCAGTTTTCTTTCTCCTGATAACGACGTCCTCCTAAGTAGTCCCCGCCCGGAGATCTGAATGGGGGACTATTTTACCTCCGGAATATTTTACCCAAGAGGACGCCATCATCATTTAATCATACAGTAAAGCTGCATGCCCTCGGGAAAAATTACGGCTGTAGTTTCCCCTTGCTTTCAGCTGTCCGCAGTTCCACAACAGCAAGGCCGTTTTGGTTAGTGTTACACGACCAGATCAGTCAATCATCCAGACTGTTGCCCCTGCAATTACTGAAAAGGCTGCTGCCCCTCTTCAGGAACCACACATTTGTCTGGCCTCTCAACAGATACCCCTCCGTTGTGGTTGCATCTACGGTACGGCTATCTGTATCGTTGAGGCACGCAAGCCTCCCCTCCAACGGCAAGGTCCATGGTTCATGGTGGTGGTGGGGGGGGGGGGGGCAATACAGAGTAATAATAATAACAGTACATAGTAATAATATTTAATCCTTCAAAGCTTTGAAGCTGGAAGTTTGCACACACAGTAAGAACAGCTGATCACAGAAACAGGGCAGTAAGACATGGACTTACATTTGGTATGAGACTAGTTGAAATCCCTGTCCAGTGATTCAGATTTACCCTTTGCAGTTTCCTTAAATTGCTTGAGAAAAGAACTGCAGTAATTCGTGTGAACAGACCGTCACCGATTTGAATCTAAGACAGTGATCTGTCTTGAACGACTTAATTGTTAAAGGGATGTTAGACCACAGGGTTCCTTCATTCCTTCCTTTCTTTTCTTAAAGGTAGACACTGACAGGCTTTCTTGCCACATGTAATGAGTCATTGTCCCAGAGTATACTGTAACACATTAAGATTAACCTGTTGCCCATGAATCGGCCAGCTCTTCAACTATTACATACAGCACCATGAATTATTGCTGTTAAAGATTGTTGTAATTACCCAGTTTTTGTGCAACTTTGTATAACCGTCTGTAAAGATAATAGTTAAGAATAGCTTTTATCTAAAAGTAACGTTTTGTATATGAAAAATTATCCAAAACACAGAATGTGTGATTTTTTATGATAGATAGTATCCCAACTGTAGATTAAAACTGAAGAAATTGCAAAAAGGTGGGAATTTAAGGAGATGGAACCTCGATAAACTGACTAAACCAGAGGTTGTACAGAGTTTCAGGGACAGCATAAGGGAACAGTTGACAGGAATGGGGGAAAGAAATACAGTAGAAGACGAATGGGTAGCTCTGAGAGATGAAGTAGTGAAGGCAGCAGAGGATCAAGTAGGTAAAAAGACGAGGGCTAGTAGAAATCCTCGGGTAACAGAAGAAATATTGAATTTAATTGATGAAAGGAGAAAATATAAAAATGCAGTAAATGAAGCCGGCAAAAAGGAATACAAACGTCTCAAAAATGAGATCGACAGGAAGTGCAAAATGGCTAAGCAGGGATGGCTAGAGGACAAATGTAAGGATGTAGAGGCTTATCTCACTAGGGGTAAGATAGATACTGCCCACAGGAAAATTAAAGAGACCTTTGGAGATAAGAGAACCACTTGTATGTACATCAAGAGCTCAGATGGAAACCCAGTTCTAAGCAAAGAAGGGAAAGCAGAAAGGTGGAAGGAGTATATACAGGGTCTATACAAGGGCGATGTATGTAAGCGTAGGCTTCCGCAGCCGTTGTCTTCTTCAATAAAATTCTTCAAGGTATCGGACCGCATCGTCATAATTTAAAATGCGCCAACGTTTCGGCCAGCGTTGCAGCTAGCCTTCATCAGGGCCTTACGTTAACTGCTAAATGAACACACTTGGTTCCTTAAATGGCTGCACGAGAAAACCGTGTCGTTACTTGATTGGCTGTAAGAGGAGGAGGAGGAGGGGTGAAAGGTATGCTTTATTGGTGTTTCCTTTATTATCTGTCATTGGCTGAAATAGCTGTTTTCTATTGGTCTTTATATTAATCCACCCCATTGGAGGAGACGGACGAATAGCGAACAGGTGATGGCTGTGAAGTCACACTGTTACCATGCTGTCCAGAAGCCGGCTGTGGCGTGCCATTGCTTTGTGTGCTCGCGACCACTACTGCGGCTCTCCGCGTGTCTGCATGGGCCGCCACAGCTCTGCCGCCGCTCCGTAGCCCTGCTATTGCAGGCAGCCAAGACCTCGGAAGCTTGTACCCGTCCTCTCTATTCTAGTTGGCGGGTCTTTTGGCTATTTCTATGGCCTCTCTAATCTTTCTTTTGAAAGTGAGAGGCTGTTTCGCCAGGACGCGGGCTTCTTGAAAAAATATTGGTTTCCCGCACTCGTCTCGGTGTTCCGCCACTGCTGACTTAGTGTGTTGTTTCAGGCGGATATATCTTTCATGTTCCGAGAGCCTTGTGCTAATCGGACGTCCCGTCTCACCTATGTAGACTAATCCACACGCACAACCAATTTCATACACGCCTGCTGTGTGTAGTTTGTCAACTGCATCCTTGGTAGAACCGAGCATGTCTGATATTTTGTTTCTGCTTCGGAAAATTGGTTTGATGTCGGCTTTTCGTAGAATTTTGCCAATACGTTCGGTGACCCCTTGTACATATGGTAACACAGCAATGCTCTGTGCCTCCTTCTCCTCTTCCCTATTAGTCTTCTCCCTTGTCAACATGGTGCTGTCTATCATCTGCTTCCCATAGCCATTAGTTCCGAAGATGGACCTGAGGCATTCAAGTTCTGTCTTCAGATGTTCTTTGTCGCTTATCCTGTACGCTCTCTTCGTTAGCGTGTGTAGGGCGGACTCCTTCTGCGTGGGGTGATGGTGGGAGGAGGCGTGAAGGTACCTGTCCGTATTGGTTGGTTTCCTGTACACTTTGTGGCCAAGTTTACCATCAGGTTTTCGATAAACTTCCACGTCGAGAAAAGGCAGCACCCCATTCTTCTCTGTTTCCATTGTAAACTGAATTTTCCTATGCTGTTGGTTAAGGTGCTTGTGGAAGTTCTGTAACTCCTCTTCTCCATGGGGCCAGATGACGAAAGTATCATCGACATAGCGAAGCCAACAATTTGGACGTAATGGTGCGGACTGGAGGGCTGTTTCCTCAAATGCCTCCATGAAAATTTCTGCTGCGATAGGCGATAGGGGTGAGCCCATACCTACACCGTCAGTTTACAATGGAAAAAGAGAAGAATGGGGTGCTGCCTTTTCTCGACGTGGAAGTTTATCGAAAACCTGATGGTAAACTTGGCCACAAAGTGTACAGGAAACCAACTAATACGGACAGGTACCTTCACGCCTCCTCCCACCATCGCCCCACGCAGAAGTAGTCCGCCCTGCACACGCTAACGAAGAGAGCGTACAGGATAAGCGACGAAGAACATCTGAAGACAGAACTTGAATGCCTCAGGTCCATCTTCGGAACTAATGGCTATGGGAAGCAGATGATAGACAGCACCATGTCGACAAGGGAGAAGACTAATAGGGAAGAGGAGAAGGAGGCACAGAGCATTGCTGTGTTACCATATGTACAAGGGGTCACCGAACGTATTGGCAAAATTCTACGAAAAGCCGACATCAAACCAATTTTCCGAAGCAGAAACAAAATATCAGACATGCTCGGTTCTACCAAGGATGCAGTTGACAAACTACACACAGCAGGCGTGTATGAAATTGGTTGTGCGTGTGGATTAGTCTACATAGGTGAGACGGGACGTCCGATTAGCACAAGGCTCTCGGAACATGAAAGATATATCCGCCTGAAACAACACACTAAGTCAGCAGTGGCGGAACACCGAGACGAGTGCGGGAAACCAATATTTTTTCAAGAAGCCCGCGTCCTGGCGAAACAGCCTCTCACTTTCAAAAGAAAGATTAGAGAGGCCATAGAAATAGCCAAAAGACCCGCCAACTAGAATAGAGAGGACGGGTACAAGCTTCCGAGGTCTTGGCTGCCTGCAATAGCAGGGCTACGGAGCGGCGGCAGAGCCGTGGCGGCCCATGCAGACACGCGGAGAGCCGCAGTAGTGGTCGCGAGCACACAAAGCAATGGCATGCCGCAGCCGGCTTCTGGACAGCATGGTAACAGTGTGACGTCACAGCCATCACCTGTTCGCTATTCGTCCGTCTCCTCCAATGGGGTGGATTAATATAAAGACAAATAGAAAACAGCTATTTCAGCCAATGACAGATAATAAAGGAAACACCAATAAAGCATACCTTTCACCCCTCCTCCTCCTCCTTTTACAGCCAATCAAGTAACGACACGGTTTTCTCGTGCAGCTATTTAAGGAACCAAGTGTGTTCATTTAGCAGTTAACGTAAGGCCCTGATGAAGGCTAGCTGCAACGCTGGCCGAAACGTTGGCGCATTTTAAATTATGACAATGCGGTCCGATACCCTGAAGAATTTTATTGAAGAAGGGCGATGTACTTGAGGACAATATTATGGAAATGGAAGAGGATGTAGATGAAGATGAAATGGGAGATGCGATACTGTGTGAAGAGTTTGACAGAGCACTGAAAGACCTGAGTCGAAACAAGGTCCCGGGAACAGACAACATTCCATTAGAACTACTGATGGCCTTGGGATAGCCAGTCCTGACAAAACTCTACCATCTGGTGAGCAAGATGTATGAGACAGGCGAAATACCCTCAGACTTCAAGAAGAATATAATAATTCCAATCCCAAAGAAAGCAGATGCTGACAGATGTGAAAATTACCGAACTATCAGGTTAATAAGTTACAGCTGCAAAATACTAACACGAATTATTTACAGACGAATTGAAAAACTGGTAGAAGCTGACCTCGGGGAAGATCAGTTTGGATTTCGTAGAAATGTTGGAACACGTGAGGCAATACTGACCTTACGCCTTATCTTAGAAGAAAGATCAAGGAAAGGCAAACCTACGTTTCTAGCATTTGTAGACTTAGAGAAAGCTTTTGACAATGTTGATTGGAATACTCTCTTTCAAATTCTAAAGGTGGCAGGGGTAAAATACAGGGAGCGAAAGGCTATTTACAATTTCTACAGAAACCAGATGGCAGTTACAAGAGTCGAGGGGCATGAAAGGGAAGCAGTGGTTGGGAAGGGAGTGAGACAGAGTTGTAGCCTCTCCCCGATGTTATTAAATCTGTATATTGAGCAAGCAGTAAAGGAAACAAAAGAAAAATTCGGAGTAGGTATTAAAATCCATGGAGAAGAAATAAAAACTTTGAGGTTCGCCAATGACATTGTAATTCTGTCAGAGACAGCAAAGGACTTGGAAGAGCAGTTGAACGGAATGGACAGTGTTTTGAAAGGAGGATATAAGATGAACATCAACAAAAGCAAAACGAGGATAATGGAATGTAGTCGAATTAAATCAGGTGATGCTGAGGGAATTAGATTAGGAAATGAGACATTGAAAGTAGTAAAGGAGTTTTGCTATTTGGGGAGCAAAATAACTGACGATGGTCGAAGTAGAGAGTATATAAAATGTAGACTGGCAATGGGAAGGAAAGCGTTTCTGAAGAAGAGAAATTTGTTAACATCGGGTATAGATTTAAGTGTCAGGAAGTTGTTTTTGAAAGTATTTGTATGGAATGTAGCAATGTATGGAAGTGAAACATGGACAATAAATAGTTTGGACAAGAAGAGATAGAAGCTTTCGAAATGTGGTGCTACAGAAGAATGTTGAAGATTAGGTGGGTAGATCACGTAACTTATGAGGAGGTATTGAATAGAATTGGGGAGAAGAGGAGTATGTGGCACAACTTGACTAGAAGAAGGGATCTGTTGGTAGGACATGTCCTGAGGCATCAAGGGATCACAAATTTAGCATTGGAGTGCAGCGTGGAGGGTAAAAATCGTAGAGGGAGACCAAGAGATAAATACACTAAGCAGATTCAGAATGATGTAGGTTTCAGTAGGTACTGGGAGATGAAGGAGTTCGCACAGGATAGATTAGCATGGAGAGCTGCATCAAACCAGTTTCAGGACTGAAGACCACAACAACAACAGTATCCCAACATGTTAATATTGTCTTTAGAAGTTAGTGAAGAATGTTAATTAAGTACCTAACCCTTAAATAACAGTGTAAATAACATTTTGAGGAAAATATTAAACTTTACGTAATAGTTTTATTTTGGGACTGGTGCTATTAGTTTATTGCAGGATGATGATACTTTCAATTGCTGTGTTGTCTGAGTGAATGAATGTAGCAAGTACATGAAGTGTTGAAATTGTTTAGAACTGTGACCGAGTGTGGGAATCAGACTGTGCAGCTTTGATGTCACATATGTGGGGTAAAATGATGATTGTAAAGCGGCCAGTCATTGGTACCGTGAACTGGGGTGTGGGGACCCAAGTGTGAATACTGGGAAAATTTAATTAAATGAAATCTCTCACTTGTGTTTTTGTTTAAGGTGTTGGGACCAATGCAGTTAAGATGGCCATTCTGTAGCTACAAGATGTTTAGGTGCCAAGATCCTGTTTTTATTTGTATCATGTTAGCAGACATTTTAGTCTGCTGCTAATCTGCATGAAATTTTTATACCTCTTAAAATGTTGTTTGGTGCTAGCTAGTGACTGGATTGGTGTGTTACTGGAGTTATATTCTCAGTTCAGTGTATTTTGGTGAGTATTTATACACAATAAATGTTGAGTTACCTTCATTCTGAAAGCAACCATTTACTCTGTTTATTTTAAGTAGCATTTCTATAGTTGTATTGAGGTGAATAGAGATAAGACGAAAAATACCAAAAATATTCTGGTAACATATTTATTGTAGACATTTAATTAGATGACAGACAAAATTTATTTTTACAACTTTGCTTGCAAATTGGTTTACCTAACCTCATTGTTAACCTCCTTCCAGTGATTCATGATGCCTAGGACTTCCAAAAGATACTCTCAGTTGTACATTATTATTCTGTTGATAATGCAGGCAGTTGCTCCATATCGAAAAAATAATAATAATAATAATAATAAATAAATAAAAATAAAAAACACCATTATGTGAAGCAATCCAGAGACACTCCTGCTGGAAGTACTGAGATCAAGAAGAAAGATGATCAGACTCATTATCCTAACCACCTTGAACGAGAACTTGTTGAATGTCGTATAATTTGTGCAGATTGGGGGCTATCCTTTAAGTGCCTTTGACTTGTGTTGTTTCATAAAATATCACTTGGACAAAGAGGGCAAGAATGTAGCTAAATGTAAAGACAGCACACCGGGTATGAGTGGGCACGTGGCTTCCTGACTAGACACAAAACTAAACACTCAACACTCAAAATATTAAAAGGAGCCAAGCACAAATGTCCCCAGTAATTATTAACACTTTCTTTGATGAGCTGTCACCATCAATGGAAGGTACTGGAGTCAGTGTACCATCACATCTGATGATAAACTAAGGTGAATCTTCAATCTCTGGTGACTTAGGCCAATGCAAACCTACTTTTTAAAACATTATGCAAATACCTAGAGAAGGTGATGAATCAAAATAAGTCCATTGTATCTGTCATGTTCGCAGTGTCTGCTTCTTTGATGATGCTCCTGCCCCCCCCCTCCCCCCCACCCAATGATATAATCTACAAATCAGTTTATATGTATGATTTGTGGACTGATGGTGGTCCTCCAGGTGTCTTCTGCAACTGCCGTTAAGCCTGGCTAGATGAAGGAAACTGCTTTCTTGACTTTCCAGACCTTACCGTCCTTACTACATGAATTTGCGGGGAGGAAGCTTGTGATACGTGATAATTTAAGTTCTCGCGTATTGCCAACAGTTGTGAGGCTATGTGAGGAACATAACATGTTGTTTGTTTTCCTTCCTGCAAATTTGATGCATTTGACACAACTATTATACGAGGGTTGTAACTTAAATAGTGGCAACTATTTATCACAACTGTTAAAAAAAGAGTTACATGTTTGCACCTATACTGTCCTTCAAAGTAGTCACCAGTGTTGTGTAGAACCTGTTGCCAGTGATGTGGAAGGCATAGTTTACCATTAGCAGAGCCTGTTCTGTTGATGGTGCGAATGGAGCGGTCTAAAGTTAGGTGATTCTCGTGTACGACTGTGATGATGTTATCCTAACACATTACGTTCCTCCACGGGAGAGCATCAATGCACAGTCTTACTGTTTGTTTTTGGAGCATCACCTGCGACCAGCTATGTGAAAGAAGCAGCGACACTTCGTGCGCAACCTACCTGTCATTGTGCATGACAATGCACAGACTCGTACAGTGCAAGCCGTGGCTGCTCTGTTCAGTCAATGGGACCGGAAAGTACTGTACCATCCACCATACTTCCCAGACTTAAGTCCTTGTGACTTTGATTTGATTCCGAAGATGTAGGAACCACTTCGTGGCATTCGCTTCAGAACTGTTTCAGAGATTCGACAGGCAGCAGACAGCTCCATTCGCACCATCAACAGAACAGGCTTTGCTAACCGTATACTATGCCTTCCACATCGCTGGCAATGGGTTCTACATAATGCTGGTGACTACTTTCAAGGACAGTAACAGGTGCAAACATGTAACTCTTTTGTATCGATTGTGAATAAATAATTGCCACAATTTAAGTTCCAACTCTTTTATGTTGCCCTTTTCCACCCACTCAAGACAAGTTGGAGAAAAGCTCTTGAGAACAGTAAATCGAAATCAAATGTCAAAAGCAGAGTATTTGATAAAAAGTGTTTTCATTTCCTACTGAAGAAAACATTAAACTCAAGGGAAGAAGTGTTGAAAGATCATATCCAATCTAATTTTCAAAAGGCAGGTAGGTTTTCAAAAGGCAGGTATATTTCCTCTTTAACTGGAAGAAATTACTTGACTACATGCCAATTGAACGTGAAAAATGTGAGGGAACTGCTGCCCCAGCCACTGCAACAGATAGTCTGCCAGAATTCTTAAAACTGATGTGTTACAAGAATGATGAAGCAGAGCGGACTTACAGAAAACCAGTGTTGGTGACGCAGAACAGTTATCGGATGATAAAGAAGAAACTATTCCAGATGAAGTAGACACATCTGTAGAAGATGCACAAAATGGTGATGCGGCCATTGCAGATGACGAGATAAACAATTTAAAGGAAGGAGACTGAGTTAAGGTCAAGTTTTCTTATGATAAGTGTGTGAAGGTATTCATTGGAAAGGTTCTTTAAGTTGATAAGGAAAATGGACAATACAATGGAACATTCCTTTGCCAATCGAAGAAGTGCTCAAATGTGTTTGCTTTTCCTGATGTGCCCAATGATAGTGTTTTCTCAAAAACAGATATTATTGGTGTTTTGAAGACACCAACTATGCAAGGAGGATGTTACACGTTCAATCCAAACCCATTTTTGTAACGACTAATTTGTTTAGTTAATCAATTTGCAGATTTTATGCTACCCTTGATTTTTATAATTTTAAATTGTATTGGTAAAATTATAATTATTGGTTTAAAATAAACAAATATTCATTAGTACTACTGTTCGTATGTAATAAATATCAAGTCTTTTTTAAAAAGATAAGCCTTTTCCCTATAGACCCCACCAGATACTTGGATAGGGAAAACAGTGATAAATAAATACCTTTCCCTTTTCACCCTGATGTTGGGGGACCAGAGACACAAATGTGTGTGCGCGTGCGTGTGTGTGCGTGTGCGTGCGCACATTCAAGGAAAAGAAAAACAGATTTTTATTGTACAGCATGAGCAGTGTTACACAATACAAAAATATTACCTTCAGCAGGAAATTATTTATTGTTCAGGAATAACAAGAGAAACACAAATCTGTCTCTATTCACCCCAGTTTGTGGTTCTTTAGAAATATAATACTCGCTTCAGATGATTAGAGGTGGAATTAATTTGATAACTGGGAAAGTCTTATTTTGTAATTTCATGTAAATTGATATCAACTGGGTCTGGTCCAAAGAGGAAGAGAACCAGGGTATGTGAATCATAATATTAATTTCATTGGCTACTGTGTTATTTGGCCAATCAGAGAAGCGGTCTTTTAGCTTGTTTTGGCAGTGGGAGAGCAATTTCATGCTTGGATCAGTGCATCTGTGGTCAGCTCGTGTGATGTCACATCTTCTGGACCTCTTGGTAGTTTTGTTAATTTAGTGGGATTTGAAGAATTTAATTAATTGTTAGAAATTCATGATCATTTGTGGATGACATCTAAGAAAAGTTTTCAATTTTCTGTGAGGACTGAGTCTTTTTTCCGGCGTTTATAAATCCCACGTGGGCATTCAGAACTGTTAGACGCTGTGTAATTTTTACAAACTGTTTATTAGCTAATAAAAAGTGCTGTTCTTCCAGTAACAGATAAGAGTTCAGATCTTAAACTGTCTGAGAATGAAAGGATTAGCACAAACCGTGCTTATTTTCATTTCTGAAACTGTATGGTAGGATGGACTTGGTAACAAAGGTCTGTACACAGTGTGACAGTAGAGAACACAAGGACTTTTTTCATTTTGTAGTTACAGCCAGGTCTGGTAAAATTAACTCACTCTGACAGCACAATACAACTCTGTTCATTCCTTTGACACATGTAGTGCAGGTAATTTTTTACAGATTTTTTCAGTTGAGGAACTATAGTTGTTATTTCAGGATGAGTTATACTTCTGAAGAACTCGCTAATGTGAGTACTTTAGAGTGTTAATAGAAACACAGAAAATTTTGCACCATCACAAGTCCTATGATTGGTCTGATGCGGCCTGGGACAGCTCTCTCTCCTGTGCCAACCTCATCATCTCAGAGTAGCACTTGCTAAGAATTTGATAGCAGTTCTTATCACCTTGTATAGAGTGAACCATTGAATGTTGAATACTAAGAAAATCACTGGAAGTATCTGCGTGTAACACAAGCCAGAAATTTGTAGCTGGAGAATGTTTCGAGACCAAAGAGAAAGATAAGGCAACTATAGATTAAAATTATGTGCCGGAGTGGGGCTTGAACGGAGGCCTTTGCCTTTTGCAGGAAGGTGATTTACAGACTGAGCTATGCAAGCATGGCAATGACTCACTCTCATAGCCGTGAGGCCGGGCTGCGAGTTGTGCTTGGCTAGCTCAGCCAGTAAGCACTCTTGCGAAAGTTTGAGACTTGGTCTGGCACACTATTTTAATCTGCCAGGAAGTTTCAACTCATTGCACACTCTGCTGCAGAGTGGAAATTCATTCTGGAAAGGAACTATAGGTTGATAATTTTCAAGAGTCTATGTATTGCCTTACAGCCAGAAATTACCTCGGTGGTATTGGGTGAGGTCATTATGTACCCCCACGAATAGTATTAGCCTCCTAAATATTCAACGCTGTCAGCTGTTATTTTGTACTCCATTTTAGGTACAACAGATGCTAGCTGTTTACCACCTAGTAACAATCATTAATCAGCAATGTATAATTGCACCAATTATCATAATTCAAGTAAGGAGTGCATCAGAAATAATTTGTACACAATATCGACATTAACTGCTGAGCACGTTTCCCTGACATTGGTGAGGGGTGGGTGTGAAAGGTGCACCTCATGCAATCGTAATTAGTTTAGAAGGACTCCTTAAGGCCTCATATTCACCTCTTACACTACCCTGTCTTCCTAAAACTGATTACTCATCTTCTAGCCTTTACAAATTGAGATGTTCTTTTTTTTTTTTTTAGATGTCTTGAAATTCCACTCCTGACTTATTACAGTACTCAGATATCGGATAATGGTAACATGTCATAGCAGATAAATCTTACACTGAAAAAGGTTACTTTTTATCATCATTATCATCATCACTTTTAACATCGAAGATCAATAGGTGGGTGGAGTGATGTATGACCTTGTAATCTAGTCCTTATAAACCCACAATTACCACCTTCATTATAACATCATGGAGACTCCATCCATAATTGGAAATGGTGTTTTTCTTCTGAATCAATTGTGAAATTTTCCAGTTGGAAGATTTACGTTATTAAGCATGTAAGTTATTACCTTAAATCACTACCATTTTCTATGAAAATGCTTCACTACCAGCAAGAAATCGTGACAGTGACAGGTTTATTTTGCCATCTTGAATACAAATCAGTATTTTTAATGCACTTCCACAAGTTTCATGTGCTCATTGAAATTCCTGTTGTTGTGGTCTACAGTCCAGAGACTGTTTTGATGCAGCTCTCCATGCTACTCTATCTCCGAATAAACACTGCAACCTACGTCCTTCTGAATCTGCCTAGTGTATTCATGTCTTGGTCTCCCTCTACGATTTTTACCCCCACACTTCCCTCCAGTACTAAATTGGTGATCCCTTGATGACCCAGAATGTGCCACAAATTCCTCTTCTCCCTAATCCTGTTCAGTAGCTCCTCATTAGTTACATGATCTACCTACCGAATCTCCTCATTCTTCTGTAGCACCACATTTCGAAAGCTTCTATTCTTTTCGTATATAAACTGTTTATTGTCCATGTTTCACTTCCATACATGGCTACACTCCATACAAATACGTTCAGAGAATATTTCCTGACACTTAAATCTATACTTGATATTAACAGATTTCTCTTCTTCAGAAATTCTTTTCTTGCCATAGCCAGTGTACATTTTATATCCTCTCTCCTCTGACCATCATCAGTTATTTTGATCCCCAAATAGCAAAACATATTTACAACTTTAAGGGTCTCATTTCCTAATCTAATATCCTCAGCATCACCTGATTTAATCTGACTACATTCCATTATACTCATTTTGCTTTTTTTTGTGTTAATCTTATACCCTCCTCTAAAGACACTGTCCATTCCATTCAGCTGCTCTTCCAAGTCCTTTTCTGTCTCTGACAGAATTACAATGTACTTGGCAAACCTCAAAGTTTGTATTTCCTCTCCATGGATTTTAATACCTACTCCGAATTTTTCTTTTGTTTCCTTTACTGCCTGCTCAATATACAGATTGAATAACATTGGGGATAGGCACAACCCTGTCTCACGCCCTTCTCAACCACTGCTTCCATTTCATGCCCCTTGAGTCTTATGACTGCCATCTGGTTTTTGTACAAATTGTAAATAGACTTTTGCTCCCTGTATTTTGCCTCTAAGACCTTCATAATTTGAAAGAGAGTATTCCAGTCAACATTGTCAAAAGCTTTCTCTAAGTCTGTGAATGCTAGAAATTTAGGTTTGTCTTTCCTTAACCTGCCTTCTAAGATAAGTCGTAGGATCAGTATTGCCTCGTGTGTTCCAACATTTCTACAGAATCCAAACTGATCCAACCCGAGGTCAGCTTCTACCAGTTTTTGTTATTCCATTTTTCTGTAAAGAATTCGAGTTAGTATTTTGGAACAGTGACATATTAAACAGATAGTTCGGTAATTTTCGCACATGTCAACACCTGCTTCTATGGGACTGGAATTGTTATATTCTTCTTGAAGTCTGAGGGTACTTCGCCTGTCTCATACATCTTGCTCACCAGAAGGGAGAGTTTTGTCATGGCTGGCTCTCCCAAGGCCATCAGTAGTTCTAATGGAATGTTCTCTACTCCGGGGCCTTGTTTCAACGTAGCTCTTCCAGTGCTCTGTCAAATTCTTCACGCAGTATTGTATCTCCCATTTCATCTTCATCTACGTCCTCTTCCACTTCTGTAATATTGCCTTCTAGTTCATTACCCTTTTATGGGCCCTCTGTATACTACTCCTACCTTTCTGCTTTCCCTTCTTTGCTTAGGGTGGGTTTCCTGTCTGAGGTCTTGATATTCATAGAGGTCGTTCTCTTTTCTCGAAAGGTGTCTTTCATTTTCCTGTAGCCAGTATCTATCTTACTCCTAGTGATACGTTCTTCTACGTCCTTACTTTTGACCTCTAGCCATCCCTGCTTAGCTGTTTTGCCCTTTCTGTCTATCTCATTTTTGAGACATTTGTATTCCATTTCACCTGCTTCATTTACTGCATTTTTATGTTTTCTCCTTTCATCAATTAAATTCAATCTGTCTGCTGTTACCCAATGATTTCTACTAGCTCTTGTCTTTTTCCCTACTTGATCCTCTGTTTCCTTCACTGCTTCATCTCTCGAAGATACCCATTCTTCTTCTACTGTGTTTCTTTCCCCTTTCTTGTCAGTCATTCTCTAAGAGTCTCCCTGAAACTCTCTACAACCTCTGGTTCTTTCAGTTTATCCAGGTCCCATCTTGAATTCCTGTCTATTTGCAGTTTCTTCAGTTTTAATCTAAAGCTCATAACCAATAAATGGTGGTCAGAGTCCACATCTGCCCCTGGAAATGTCTTAAAATTTAAAACCTGGTTCCTAAATCTGTTATACCATTATATATTCTATCTGAAACCTTCCGCTGTCTCCAGGCCTCTTTCATGATTCTTGAACCATGTATTACCTATGATTAAGCTATGGTCTGTGCAAAATTCTACCAGGCGGCTTCCTCTTTCATTTCTTGGCCCCAATCCATATTCACCTACTACATTTCCTTCTCTTCCTTTTCCTACTGTCAAATTCCAGTCACCCATGGCTATTAAATTTTCATCTCCCTTCACTATCTGAATAATTTCTTTTATCTCATCATACATTTCATCAATTTCTTCATCATCTGCAGAGGTAGTTGGCATATAGACTTGTACTACTGTTGTAGCCGTGGGCTTCGTGTCTATCTTGGCCACAATAATGCGTTCACTATGCTGTTTGTAGTAGCTTACCTGCACTCCTATTTTTTTTATTCATTGTTAACCCTACTCCTGCATTACCCCTATTTGATTTTGTATTTATAACCCTGTATTCACCTGACCAAAAGTCTTGTTGCTCCTGCCACCAAACTTCACTAATTCCCACTATATCTAACTTTAACCCATCCATTTCCCTTTTTAAATTTTCTAACCTACCTGCCCGATTAAGGGATCTGACATTCCACACTCCGATCCATAGAATGCCAGTTTTGTTTCTCCTGATAATGATGTCCTGCTGAGTAGTCCCCACTTGGAGTTCCAAAATGGAGACTATTTTACCTCCAGAATATTTTACCCAAGAGGATGCCATCATCGTCATATAACCACACAGTAAAGCTGCATGCCCTCGGAAAAAATTATGGCTGTAGTTTCCCCTTGCTTTCAGCTGTTCGCAGTACCAGCACAGCAAGGCCATTTTGGTTGATGTTACAAGACCAGATCAGTCAATTGTCCAGACTGTTGCCATGCAACTACTGAAAAGGTTGCTGCCCCTCTTCAGGAACCACACGTTTGTCTGGCCTCACAACAGACTGCCCTCCTTTGTGGTTGCACGTATGGTTAGATGACTTTCCTATATGCTTTCAACAGCAGACAGCAGCAATATGACACATTTACCAATGTAACCTCTTTCCCACCAATGCTATATAGGTCACTGATAATATCAAATTTGCTTATCAGGCATCATTTGTAGGAATGAATTGTACATAAAAGCTCACTTAGCAACTGTAAATGAGTACATGGTCAATAAACTGAAAATAATTCCACTATCTAAACATGAGCTCAGTGAAGTTATTTTGTCTTCTTGTGGAAGAGAACTGGAGAAGAAATGCTGGGAAAGCATAATCTGTCTGTAAGCTGAGGAGCAAGCAGTGCTCATGATAGAGAAAGTTCATCTTTTCGTGAAGAATGTTACAATAGTTGTATATGATATTTCTCTCTAGTAGGCTGAAATGTGCATAGAACCTGTCCACATCCTTTTTCTTGTGTTAATATTATTAGTAATGGAAACCCCATGTTGGAATATCAACGATATTAGGAAAAGGATTGATTACTACTCACCATGAAGATGACCTGCTGAGTAGCAGACAGGCGCAACAAAAGGGCTGTTACACATAATAGCTTTTGGCCAAAGCCTTCTTCAGCAAAGAAAACCACACACACACACACACACACACACACACACACACACACACACACAATATGCACATATGACTGCTACTGCTGCAGCACAGTGGGGAATTGCATGCTTGATCTTCAGTTTGCAGACCTACAAAGGAGGGAAGTGTATGAACTCAATCTGGCAACCTTGCTTCCCTCACGTGTCTACTCTCCAATTCCCACTCCAGCCTGTGACACCCCCAGAACACAATTTATCTCTTAATATAGTTCTACTGTGCTTAGATGAGGTACACACATTTAATATTTGTTCTTAACACAATTTATTTAACAATAAACATCAATTGTATACACCAAAGCACAATTTTTAATAATCTAAGATTTTTGCATGCCTGCAAAGTGGAAACTGATAGTCATAGAGAAAAAATGAGTAGGTAGAAGCGACAGTTTTTGATATATTTAAGAATAACAAAAAAATTGTGTTTTAATGCACCCCCTCTCCCACTTCCCCGTATTTTTTTTACTCTAGTTGACTATCTCTATTCTTCATTGACTGGACTATTTAGTGGGCACCATTTATTAAAGAATCTTCTATCCCTCACACAAATCTGTCGGTCTGTCTGTCTGTCTGTCTGTCTGTCTGTCTGTCTGAAGTCCCACAGCCGCATACATTAAATGTTACTGTTGGTCATTGTGTTGATACTATTTTCAGATAAATTGTCTTCAGAAGTGAATGGTTATGTATTGTGTACTCTTTAGTGGCAGTATTTTTGAATGACACTTCTTCAGTGTTGTCGTTGTTTTTTTTTTCCGTGGATCACCTTACCAAAAAGAAAATTGGTGAGTGTCTTAATTTTCCTACAGCCTTTGCTAGTTGTGTAAAATTTAAAGAACATGTTCTATGTGGAATTCGTTATTTTCAAAAACAGCAGTCACTGGGAAGTTAGTGACTGAAGAAGTATCTTTTTCATACGTGCTCAGAGATGAAGATGATAAAGGACAAAAGAAAAGGAATGAAAAATGCGGTTTACTTCCAGGAAGAACATTTCTTCAGTAAGTGATTGTGGGCACAAAGCACATTTTAAATTATATTCTTTTTATTTTGCACTCTTGCGTTGTTGGTATTT
Organism: Schistocerca nitens; assembly: GCF_023898315.1. Lineage (NCBI taxonomy): Eukaryota > Metazoa > Arthropoda > Insecta > Orthoptera > Acrididae > Schistocerca > Schistocerca nitens. Next base: position 187,354,252 of record NC_064615.1, on the reverse strand, counting down.
TCTCTCTCGAGTGGGCATTCAATCAGTGAATGTTGATGAAGTGGGAGAGGAAATGAAAACCAGTGTTTACTTTTTAAGGCAGACACTGAGGTACTTCCAAGAGGTTGTGGATCTGTTTGAGCAGCAGTCTGTCACACACAGTATCAGTTCAAGAACTGTGTATGACCATAGCTGCTGATTGCTCCCAACAGTTCCTGACTGGCAGTAAACTGTTCAAGCAGCAGCTGCAAACTGATCACAGATGATAAATAACCATCAGAACTAATCTGAGGATTTTCCTCAAATTGCTAGTCTCATAGTTAGGAGGAGAATGGTGTGTCCACCTTGTGCAGGGCAGGGATGGGCAGACAGCTAATGCACAAGCACTCAGGTACCTGGGCTGTAGTGTCCATGATTTAACTGCCCATGGACAAGGGGTCCACGTGGTTCCCATATCCGCATAACATGTGAAACGGGGCTGACTAATGGGTACCGTATATATACCAGCTGCACCTGTCCATGAGTTAGCTGACAGGCACTACCAAGTGCCCGTACCTCATGGGGCAGCTTTGGAACAGCCTAGTGTAAGGCAATTTAATCTGGCCCTACTTGCAGGGAGTTCTGACACAATTAATTAAGAAATGAAAGTAGACACAGGTTACAATACAAGGAAAAAGGTCATCATTAAAATATCCATATATTAGAACAAAGAACTTTCACATTGACGAGAACAGCCTTAATAAAGGTACAGCTGCAGCCAAGAAACAGGCAATGTTAGTAAATTGCTAAACAAGTAGTGGTTACGGAGTGATGTCCAACATCTCTTACTTTAGAAGCTAACCTCTACACAGCAGGTAGTGTTGGGAAAAAACTTTTAAAATAAACAAGAAAGATCATTGCACCCCTGAGAATTTGCAAGGTGGAAAAGGCTGCGGTAGCAACATCTTCTTACCACACGGTGATGTCAAAGATGGCTTGCAACATCCAGCACTCTGTTACTGCGCTTCTGTCCTAAATGCTACTCATGACATGTTGAAATGGTGCCACTATATCGCAGGCTTCATACTCATCACTGTCTGGGCTAATGAATAGCAAAACTGTAGGGAGACGTAAGGTAGCAAGTGCATGAAGCCGAATGTTGTAATTATTGGGTTCTTCCGAAAGCTGCATCTAACTGCAATCGCTGATATCTGAACGAAGAGAATGGCTGAGATGACTTCATCCTTGAGTTTTATAATCTCAGTGACCAGTCCTCAGTAAGGCTGTGACTTCAAAAATTAGATCTTCTACCAATTGTTAAATTAGAGACAATTGGAGAAAAGAGAACCAACTGTATGAATATCAAGAGCTTGTAATTTTTCCTCCTATCTACGTGATTATGTAGCTCTCAATTTGTTCGAGCAATCATTCATTCATGATAGGAAACACAGTCATAGCTCAGTCACTCAAAATGATTCAGAAATTTTGCTTCTTAGAATGAAATCAGGCGATGATTCTTCTTCTCTGGATGCTTGTGCTTTGCGGCAGTCTGCTAATCTGTACAAATAAAATGCCTCGTAATTTTGGGAGCGTTGTATAATCAGTCGGGAAACCTCAGATCAAGCAGATATTTGGCTTTGATGAAATTTAACCTTCCGAAGAAGTAATGGAGCTCTTGGATTATTAAATGCAGGTTCGTATCCAGTCTTTCGGAAGTTCCCTGCTGATTAACAACTATGCAATATATCAATGAATATCATTAATTCTTAAATGTCAAATACACACCTTTTATATGAAGGAGCTACACATATATTTCCCTTTTAATCATACAGTTCATCTCAGTTATCTTTTGTCATAAATCTCAATATTCTGATTACAATTCTTCAAACCAAGCTCAGGCTAATCGGCACGAAGACAATCTCTGAAGCTTTTTTCTTCTAACAACCACCAGAGAGAGTACTACAAAGAATAATTATGCACTCATGGCATAGCTATGGTATGAACTACTTTGTGCATGGATTCTGCAAGTATGAAGATAGAAAATTAGTAAACGTCATTCAAGGGTAGAATTGTATCAGAATAATTCATCGAATATAAAGAGATATTACAAGCTCAGATGGAAAACCAGTTCTAAGCAAAGAAGGGAAAGCAGAAAGGTGAAAGGAGTACACAGAGGGTCTATACAAGGGTGATATACTTGAGGGCAATATTATGGAAATGGAAGAGGACGTAGATCAGGGCTTCACAACATACGTGCTCGCGGAGCAAGCTGTGAGCAGCAAGGCGCAAGCATGGAGAAGCGCGAGCATGCTACCCCCACTACTGGACCAGAGCGGAGAGTCGGGAGAGTCATTTGGGGTACACAACAGCTGCCGCCAGTCAATGTAAATCCGCGGCTACCTGCAGGGATATCACTCATGAATTATTACTGCGACAAATGAAACAAATAAAGGAGAATGTACACGTGCCACATAATTTTATTAGCTTAGTGTATGCCTCTACCATCTGTAGACACTGAAACTAAAGAATTCCACGACAATCCTATATTTTCAACACTACTTAAAATATCATCTCCGGTTGTAGTGTTCTTCATGGCTACTACATCGAGTAGCTCCTCCCTCACCTGAAGATCTCTATTAACACCTCCAATAAATATGGCAAGCTGCGCTGTTCCAGTGATATCAACACTTTCATCCAGAGCTAGAGAATACGCCATAAAATCTTTACAGATATTTGCAAGCTGGCTCTGGACGTCGTCTGCCATGTCCTGTATGCGACGCATAATGGTCATGTTAGATAATGGCACAATCCGAAACTGTTCAACTTGAGATGGACACAAATGTTCCGCTGCAACTACCAAACATTATTTTATTAAATCGCCATCAGTGAAGGGGCGCAGGGATTTTGCTAAAAGCAAAGCAATTTTGTAACTCACTCTGAGAGCTGCCTCAGTTGATTTTTCTTCGTCGTCCAGATCTTCTTCGGATAGCTTTCTTTTAAGTTTAATACCTTCCTGTGCACGATCTGGTTCATCACATTTTCCACGTCCGTAGTCTTTCGCGTGGTACGACGTATAATGTCACTGCAAATTAAATTTCGTAAAAGAATTCAGCATTTTGTGACATACTAAACATTTTGCAACACCATCTTTTTCTGTAAACAGATAAAATTCCTCCCAATGGGGGTTGAACTGCGAAAGTATGGTTGGGGTTACACAACGGCGACTTGACATGATTTTTAACCAGCGAAGTGACTGTTAGAGCTGACCGTAGTACTTTAAACGTTACACAGTCAGCGCGAATTCAGTGTGAAAATTGGTTTTTGATGTAGCTCACCACACTAGTCTTTACTGTACAAGTCTCATAAGCTCTGCATAACTAGTGCAACCTACATCTGTTTGAAAATGCTTGTTGTATTGAAGCCTAGATTTACCTCTGTAATATTTACTTCCCATACTTCGCTCCATTATTAAATTGATACAATTCCTTGATACATCAGGATGTCCTACTTTTAGGGCTACAATTTGTTTTTGTGCCAATGCAGTTCAGTAGTTCCTCATTAGTTGTGCTACCTACCCACTTAATCTTCAGCATTTTCCCATACAGCTACATTATAAATTGTTTATAGCACCATCCTGTTGAAAAGATGCCTCAGACCCAGTTTTACTTCTTCTGGTTGAGGCTCTTTGAGTTGACGTGATTGTCATATCTACCCATTGCTTGTATATTCATGATCCATTGTTTTACTTAAACCAAGAAACGGAATTTTTGCAGATGAGTCAAGCCCTAACTGTAAACCAGAGCACTTGAAGTGTTCATGAGAAAAATAGTAAATGATGTATTTGTTTAAGTTCTTAACTGGTTTTGTGTGAATGGACTAGTTTTAAACTTAAATAAACACAGACCATGCAGTGTAGTACTGTTGAAATAGCCCCCTTCTTATTGTAGTAGTGAACCAACAAAAAATAGTGAACAGAGGAGTCTTAACTTGTGGTGTGTCCATACAAATGCAGATTTTAACTAGAAATCCATATAATAGACCTACTAAAGTGTTTATCAGCTACTTTTGCTGTAAGAATAATTTGCAAGTTTGGGAACATAGAAATAAGTAAGTTGACTTATTTTGCATGTTTTCATTCCTGATATCTTGTGGGATAATCTTGTGGGATAATATTGTGGGCTAACTCTGTACGTAGGTAAAAAGTTTTCATTGCCTGAATGAGTTTACATTGTTTTAAATGGGCTGGTCTTGTATTCTGGAGGATGGAGGCTCCAGTCTCCATCAAGGCATCCTAGTTTAGGTTTTCAGTGGTTTCCTTAAATTACTTCAGGCTTTCCCTGAATGATTCCTGCTGTAAGGCCATGAATAAAAAAAGGGAGGGAGATAAGGAAAGGACAGAACACACTTTATTGTCTATAATAAATCATACAATCACCGTTGATCTTTATTGTACAATTGCCATTGCCGACTTTCACCCATAAAAAGAGGTACTCATCAGCATTTAACTTCTTCTTCCTTCTCGTAGTCAAAACAAATGGCATGCTTGGAAAAAGAGTACCATAAGGCTGTTTAGCCAACAGTCCTGTAGTCTCAGCAATACTCCATGTCTTCCAAGCCAAAATATTAGCATCTGGAAATGCTTCAAGGCCACCATAATCTGCTTGATTGCCCCATACAACAGCAAGTGTCAGCCAGGTACTACCTCCAAACACTGCTTGTACATCACAGGTTCAGTTCAGATGCAGTCCACTAAAAACAGTTGGACGTGCCACAGCAATGCCTCTGCGACGTGGTTACCGTCGTCGCTGGCGGCGCAGTGTACCTGTGTATCGCAGTTTGAAGGCGATTGATATTGACTTGGCTGGGCAGTTTAATAAACAGCAATTGATTGGAGGTCCAAATGTTTTTAGTGGACTGCATCTGAACTTTACCTGTGATGTACAAGCAGTGTTTGGAGGTAGTACCTGGCTGACACTTGCTGTTGTATGGGGCAATCAAGCAGATTATGGTGGCCTTGAAGCATTTCCAGATGCTAATATTTTGGCTTGGAAGGCATGGAGTATTGCTGAGACTACAGGACTGTTGGCTAAACAGCCTTATGGTACTCTTGTTCCAAGCATGCCATTTGTTTTGACTACGAGAAGGAAGAAGAAGTTAAATGCTGATGAGTACCTGTTTTTATGGGCGAAAGTCGGCAATCAGTCCCATCCTTATCAAACTAGACCAATGGTGTCAATAGTGTGGAAATGCCTGAATCTATGAATTATGTTTTTTATTGTTTGATCTTAAACTGTAACACTATGATATGTCCAGTATCCTCATAAAAGTATCTGCGGATGTACAGCTTGTGGCTGGGAATTATCTCTAACTATAAAAGTTAATTTAAAAAAACTAAAAATGGTATTGCCTCAATAAAGTACAGCGATGAGTTTAATTTTGTTAAGTTTTGAATATCGAATCCTGCAAATGACATTCCTCGATGGCAATACATGGCCGCAGCTGATTTTTAAAATTCTGCACCACTCTATGGAGCAACTGTTGTGGAATTTGGCCTATTTCAAGGCATACGGCATCCTTCAAGGCTTCCAGCATCCGTGAGGTTTGAAAACTTCAGCTTTGAGATAACTCCAAACAAAGCAATGTGGGCCGTGGCACCATCTCGCTGAAATCAAACGAGTCTCATTTGCATTTGCATGTAGTTCAAAAAAATTTTGGCTCATGCTCCCGTACTGTCCACTATTGATGGTAACAGCATGGCTGTTCTCCTCAAAAAATAAATAAATAAATAAAGTCCAATAATTTCCTCAGCACTGACTACACATGTAACTCTGACCTTATCACTGTGGAGAGGTCTCTCATGAATTTCCCCGGGATTCATACAAATCCAGTAATGCGTATTGTGCTGATTAACAAACCCTGAAATGTGAAAGTGTGCCTCATACTGAAGAAAATGTGTCCATTTTGAGGAACATTTTCAGTCAAGTCTTCACAGGCTTGCTGTCTATTTTGCCAATACTGTTGTGGCAGTTCTCGAGTGATCACCATTATATGCAGATGAAACTGAAAGCCTTTGTGGAGAATCTGACACACAGTATGGATAGATAGTGCAAGCAATGATGCTTGTTTGCTAGCAGAACATTTCAGGGACTGCAATACTGACATTCTTACATGCTCTATGTTTTCAAGAGTACTAACGGTCCTCTGTCCCCCAGCTCTCTTTCTCATAACACTACCACATTGATGAAAGTTTTCTACCCAAAACAGAATCAATTTACAATCAGGAACACTGTTTTGAGGGGGGATTTGATATCAAGTACACATAGCACGCTATACTGCAACTGTAGGTCGGTTGTCAGTAAAATAGGTTTTGACAGCTGAAGCACATTTTTCATTCAACGAAGCCGTGTTTGCAATTAATAATGGCACAAAAGTGAATGGTCACTGCCACTGCGACCTTTGAACACAGCCTCACTCTTCTATTGTCCCCTCTTTCTTCACAGCACCAACTTAAAATTACAGATAATTCCCTGTTCCACCCTGTATAGAACTACTGCTGCTGCCATTACTAAAAAACAAAGCAATTACAGTTGCACATGTGGAGTTCAGACACACACATCTTTCTGGCATATGTTAAGCAACTGGCAATTTTTACTACAGCCTGACAGTACATTTATTCACTGTTCAAACATATAAGGAACCCAATGCAGTTTAAGAGTAATAAGTGTTCAAAAATGCAATACTAGACAGTGAAATAATCAACATTTCCATCTGGAGAATATAACTTAGGTACAAAAGGAGAGAAACACATGGATAATATGCCCATAGAAATAAAATGTCTCAAAGACAGAAGTATTTTTAAATCTAGGTTTCAATTGTTTATTCTTAACTACTCCTTTAATTCCGTAAATGAAAGGTATTCTTGAATACCTGTAGAAATAAGTGACACTTGTAAATACTTTTTAAATGAAAGTTCTGACATTCATCATTTGGATTTGCAGCTCCTTGTGTTGACCGTGTTTGCAGTTAACATTGTAGGCTGTGAGGTCCGCCAGTTATGCAAAACACCATTTTTTCTCAGTACCCAAACATATTTCAGCGCCACTGTACCATATTATTAGGTTTCCGTTTTATTTATTCTGTAATGTGAACATTTTTGTTAAATGATTACAAATTATGTGGATGTTTAGTTCAAACAATAGTTCATTTCCTTTTGTTAATGCCTTTACACTTGGTGTGCATAATTTTTCCGGATCTCTTGTGTATTATTTATTACATTGTTTGGTTGCAGTTGACAAGCTACCTGTAGTAAATGATACACAAGTGATCCAGGAAAATCTGCACACCAAGTGTAAAGGTATCAACAAAAAGAAATAAACATCCACATAATTTTGTAATCATTTAATAAAAATGTTCACATTACAGAATAAATAAAATGGAAACCCCCTGATGATGACACAGTGGTACTGAAACATGTTTGGGTACTGAGGAAAAATGGTGTTTTGCATAACTGGTGGACCTCACATCCTACATGAAAGTTCCGACATTTGACTGTATAGATTGTTTACTCTATTGTACGGTTATGACTTTCACCTTGAGCCATTTTCAAGTACTACAGTGATTTGCATGATAAGATGTCTGTAAACGAAGTCATTGTCAAAATATGTTAACCAACTAATCCCACTGTTAAGTATGTTCAGACTTCTGTAAGTGAAGACATAAACAAAATTTATTAATTGATATATTCTGATGATGACTTCATCTACAGAAGTCTGATCATTAACATTGTGATCCTTCGAAGTGACCAAAGGCCGAAATCGTGAGTGTACAACAGAATAAACAATCTATACAGTCAAATGGTGGAACTTTATGTAAATAGTCTTATATGACTGTGGCCCCAAGCTATGGAAAGATTATAAAGTTGCAATTGAAGGTTACCATCACATCGAGCTACATGCATTCGTGCCATCAGTCAGATGAGTACATTCACAGAGTCGTGTAGCCTGTCGGCCTGCACTTTCCAGGTTAGTCTCTGTAAAATGGGCAGTGGGCTTCTCGAGTAGAATTTTTGACTAATCTCCATAGATTTGCTGAGCCATGTTCCTGCTCCCATGCTGTATGAATCAGCTGGCAACACATGAAAAAAGTGTCCCTAGAAGCCGAGGGCTGTACTAGCTGGTAACCCATGAGCTAGAGATTTATTCCCACGTTTTACTGTATTTTGGTATTATTGCATGACATGTTGGTTGGTGCAGCAGCTTTCTCTGCTCTTTTATAAAGAAGACATGTTTGAAGCTGCAGATGCCAGATTCAACTTATGAACTAGTAGGTCGACCTCTAACTACTCTTAAACTTGTCTTGGTTGGCACGTACTTATGACATATTTACTACTACTACTATTAGAAAACTTAGATGTGGTCTAGTCCTCTTAAAACACATGATGTGAGGCAAAATGTAAAAATTCCTTACTGGATGACCACTCCACCTAATGCTCAATCAACCCCCTTACCTACCCATCTTATGCCCGCGGTATCCAATCCACTGGGATTTGGACTACTGTTGGTTCCCTCGTGGAATTGGCTCTCCTCCTGATGAGAATGAAAACAACACACAACAAAGTTAAGGCTGCGATAGCACTTGGCACAGAGGTGCTCAAAACAATCGTTACTTGTCATTACCTTCCCTGTATTGAGCGGCAGCTGGATCAATCTCCTACTGCGGCACCCTAGGCAATGACGACTGATCAGATGCAGTTTCCCCGGTCCCTCCTAGATGTTAATTCACTTCTCAACTGTGTATTGTCTGCTGTTAATTGTGCTACGTTTTTCAACAAAATCCGTACTGCTTCTGGTTCCAACACACCTTTCGTCCTTTACTTTGCCATTGTGTTGCTTTCATTCCCAGTTTGTCCTATTTCAACCCATAAAATCCCACAGAAACAAAACATTTAACTACAAAAATAAACTGACTTCCTACAGCTTAGTATCTCATCTTATGTTTTAGGAGGAGATAAATAAAACAACATACTCAACCCAATAAGAAAGTAATTACATGCCTCAAAAGAAAAAAAATCTTACTGCCTCAAACACACTAACACTTACTCTGATAACACAAAGAAAGAAAATGTCCAACACTCAAAAAGAAAAATTAGCCAACATTCACCACATTTTGTGACTGTAAAGCAGGCGGTGGGCTCGAACGTTGTACTGTACAGACGCCGCCCGCTATTCTGACATCAAATGTAGATGTTGGCGTGCTGTGGGCCGTATTAAAACTCGGCCGTGATCTTAAAGTGTTTTATTATTCCCAACTACAGTGCCACGTTCCTCTCTTTCTACGTCACAGGGTCCTGCAATACTGAGGATGCCACTTCGCTGTCTGCAAAAACAGCTTGGCGCGGAAGGGCTACCTCAGTGACCCGTGCAACGTACTGCGGCGTGCTGGCCGTGTACAGCTGCGGAGTTTTGACGACATCAGGATGTGCCAGCAGCCGACTCGGCGGCCTTCGTCCCTGTTGCCTCAGCGCCGCTTGCTGGGAGCTGCAGGGCGGTCCGCTGCATGCTTCTTTGCCATTGTGGTTAAGAGCGTAACGACAAAGCACCTGCAATCCAACAGCCAAATCTGCGGCCCTTGCCCCAGGATGCCTCCGGCATGTGTTGGGAGCCAACAAGATTGCCTGCGGTAGCAAGGCATCAAGTGGCCCGCTGCTGGCTGGCTACGGACCGCGCGTTGGCCTCAGAGGGTCGAACGAGTGACCCACCGTGGACTGGAACGCCGGCACCCCATCTGCTGCTGCATGTAACCAGTGGTGTGACACACCCCGCTGTCCAGGAGAGCTGCCACACGTGAATCCCCTCAATAGAAAACCAGCACCTATTTATATGTTGCTGTGCGCCTCTGTTTTGCTAACGCGCCGCTCCGAGTCACGTACTCATAACACCTAGATTGTGCCAATGGATCCCTTCTGCTCGTAACTTGCGCCATGCAAACTGCTGCATTTACTCATTTCAGTGGTTTGATAGCCCTGTGGCCTTCCATTGTACTTCGCAACCGCTGGTCAGCGTAAGTTACTGTCAACAGGCTCGCACCTGGCTGTAACTTGTGCACTCGGAAATTTTGCACCTAATCTAACTTTCCCATCTTAAATGGTGGTGACACTACATTGGTTTCAAGATTTGGTCAATTCCTAATTGAATCCTTTCAACATTTTCATCTGATGGTTCTGCTTCATGACTCGATGCATTGAATACTTTTATTTTTGATTCATAACTCTCTCAGTCCTTATGTAGCATATATGCTACAACCATCTTTTTATTTTTTTCTAGCTCAGTGAATGAACTAAATGCTCTGTACCTGATTGTAGCAGGTATTTTACACCAAGTAATCACTGTGCGTAACTTGTTTTTCACTTCTGCATATTCGCAGTAGGTGAATGTATCTGTCTATCACAGTGCCAGCATGTCTTCAAGAAATAAAGACAATTTCTGTTTGTTTTTAATCATTTTGAACTAGAATCTGTTGAAAATATGCTGTAAAATCCTGATAGACTCTACGCTATTGAATAAGTGATTATTTATTTCATCAGAATACAATGGTATATGTTTTTCAGTGTAACAATGGGTCTACATTTGGCAATGACCTACACCTTCACATTTGAGTGTCACTGTTTTTGTAATTTTTAGGTTTTTAATACTGAATTTTGTAACATGAGTAGTATTCACTTGGAACATGCACTAAAATGTTGATGAATTACGTCAGTTTTTAAATTAAGTATTTTAGTCTTATTTTGTCCCACAGCAATGCATATGATGACCAATATAAACTTTTTATTTATTCTATGTAATCTCAGGACTGATAATTATGACCAAAGATGGCCAAAAGAACAAAATAGGAGACAAGCACTGTAAATGATTCTTAAGGTTTTAAAGTCACACAAGGGATATCATGACTGACAACCTGGTATTTATGAAGCTATGAAAGAATACCGAGATTCAAACATGTTGCTTTGGCTTCATAAGGGACAAAGAATCATACTTTGGCATATAGTGATATGGAAAATACAAATAGCACTATTTGCATTCTCATCTTGTGCTTAAAATTAAAATTATGTTATTGAACATAAGCATTTCTAAAAAATAAATAACTTTTGTCATCCACTTTGCATTACATGTGGGTCCTGAAGAATGGAAAGATAGGTCACTAGATGGTGCTTTGACATAGCAACTTGTAGTTCATTCTAAAACTTCAGTATAATTCTCTCTAGGCTGTTTCTGTCTCAATGTATCCTGAACAAAAACAAGGATTTGAGATGTATTGTTTTTCTCCAAGCGTTGATTGATTTTCCCTTGCTGAATTATTTTTTGCAATTAATTACTGTTGATTCCAGAGCAAGTGTTTTGAAAATTTTTCAAAATTAGTGTAGTCTCTTCTAAAAGGATTTCCTGTTTCTCATGTATATAATTTGAATACAAGAGATCTTTTTACAAAACGTTTTCAGTGCGTGCACACACACACACACACACACACACACACACACACACACACAAATTCTCCCTCTTCTAAAAGAAGTTGCTGCTGTTCCATCAAAAACTAATGCTTTTAACTCAAGACTGAAAGTGCTATTCAGTGAGAGTTTTTTGTGCTACTTTTGTCTTCTGTTTTCCATAGTAAATTTAGTGAATCAAACATGTGTAAAATAACCAGTACTGAATAGGCAGTTGAATTTATTTTATTGTATTTTCAAACACAGTTATGTGTTAAGCTTATATATTAAATACATAAATATGTAACTCACTGAACACTAAATTGTTAAATCTTGTATGTATTTACTTTCTTCTAGCCTCTTCATGGGTTGATTTGAAGTTCTCTTTCTCAAATAACTCACACCTGATTCCTTGCAGCAACATTGGCACTCCTTTCAACTGTTGATTGATCATAATTAGGCTACCTTTATCAGTAGTAATGAACTCTGAAGCATTATATACTATATGCCCAAGTTCTTGAAAAAGAATCTGTTTCTTTTCACTTGTATGATCTTCCAGCATAATTTGTAGTTACCTCCATTATTGATACAAAGCTTTTAAATTTGATATGCAGTAGCACTTTGATTTACAATTAATTTATGCATTCACTGATTATAAAAGGAAACCTTGAATTTCTTGTAGACAAATCCTGAATTAAATCTATTATCTACTGTAAATGAACTGAAGATAAAAAGATTGTGCATGCCACAACTGCTACCTTCCCTCAAAAGTGAAAGATGACTGGGTGTAAAAAGGAACAGCTGGGCTTGGCTGCCCTCACTCTACCTAACCTGGGGTCACTGACCCATCATGTCACCTGATCAGTGTGAAATAAGACTCCATTAAGTCCAGGAAGATAAAGTTAATATCTTCCTACATTAGGTAATGAATGAATTTGTCATGCAGAAATAATATTTTCCAAAGTATATTGTTTTCTTTTTTCTGACTTTTTTAAATTTCTGATGCCCCAGGGCCACCATTCCCCCTTATTCTGTTCAGCCTAATTTTCACACAGCTCATTTTACATGAAACGGAACCAAACTAGGTGGAAGCTCAAGAAAAATTAACAAGATTTTTTAAAATGTCATCTAGGAGCCATTCTAGGGTGCAAGAGTATTTTGTTAGCTTTGAAGGAGGATTCATCCAAAAGCTCGGCTATGTTTTCAGTCCTGTTTACTCGCCTACCAAGCACTCGATGACTCAGTTATGTGGTGAGTTGTTATTTTTACCCCTTCCATTAACTCCTTGTTGTTCCCCCGAAGTTTATCCTGTCAACAGTGTTGTGTGTAATCAAATGTTCTAAGACTGTAATATTATAGGGTTTCCATAATTAAAGTTCCATCACCAACAGATAGCACTGTAGGTGTCAGAATATGCACACCAGCAGACAATTGGCACACAACTGTTCCTCAGTTTATGTCCATGACACCCAACATGATGGTTCCATGAAGAGTCGCATGCTACTGGTAAAGCTCTTTTATAAGAACAGTGATTGTGTGCCAGTAGCCCTGCAGCAGTTCCAGATACTCCAGGGTATGAAAAGACATTGATCTGATGTCTGCTAAGTGATCCAACATCTCTTTAAGATGTGGCCACAGCATTGCTGGAGGGGGGGGGGGGGGGGGCGCGGAGAGAGCAGTGGTGTGCTAACATGCAGGGGGAATTGCCGAACACTGGATATGCTTGCGAGCAAGCTGCACAAAATCCTACAAAACATTCTGCATGGCTATCCATAAAAAATCACCCATGTTCAGGAGTTGCTTCTAGCTGACCCAGTGAGACAGAAGTTCACTGTGGAATTTCTTGCTCACAGGGAAGTTGACAATGAATGGCCATGGAACACTCTGACATTGTGTGGTCAGACAAAGTCCACTTCCAACTCCAAGGACATGTCAGTATGCAGAATTGCATAATATGGGCAATGGGAAAACCACATGCACTTCAACCGGTACCACTTCATCCTGCAAAGGTGACGGTTTAGTGTGGGTTGATGGCATCATTTATCTATCGTAGGACCATATTTTTTTGAGGAGATGAGTCCTGTGGGTAAATGCTATGAGAGTAATTTTGTGTACCTATTTCATTTCAACCCCTCAATAGTGCGGATGTGTGGGTAGGAGCATTTGTATGCAAGATTGCACTCCTCCACACATTGCACAGCAAATAAAGTGGCCGCTGCAAAGGCGCTTCGGAAATGGTAGAATTATAAGCCCTCATTTCCCTACAGCCTGGTTGTCCAGGTAACCTGATCTTAATAAAGAAATTGTGTTCAGTGCTCCAGTTATGACTGTAGCTGAATGTAAGCTATGCATTGCACAACACATTCTGAATGTGATCCCCAAGACACTCTGATCTGTTGTGCGACGTGCTGTTTCACAATTTCAACTTGTGGTAGAAAATGATAGACAGTATATTGAACATGTCTTGTGTCTGTCTCATGACAATTAAAAACCAATGTCATTTTGCTTTTTATGCGATTTTTGGCCTTGGGACAGTTAAGAACTGCTTTTTTACCATCATCTGTGGTATGACCTCACCATGGTGATTGGGCTTGCCTAACAGTGTCACAACTGTTGACTGCTGGAGTTGTGCTGAACACTGAACAATGTTGATGGAGTAATGTGCAACTCAAACCAGAGCTGTCATATTATGATTCATCTGTCATTTATAGCCAACCTCATTTTTGTTAAATTTTGTTTTTGTTCCATGACATTTCCCTCTCTGTCAATAATATGCTGTTCAAATTTGATGTCATTCTGAGCAGTGGTAGACTTTTTACAGTGTTTTGAAACTGGAACTTTAATTATGGGCACCCTGTACACTGCAATGAGTGGAATCACTTTGCACCACTCAGTCAGCCATGAAGAGAAAATGAACTGGCTGTCCACATACAACCAGGATTCTAGAATATCTTGAGAGAGTGAAAAGTATAGTTCTTACAGTCCTCTCGGTGCTCTGCTAGAAATGAAATGCTAACTTTGTGTTTGTATTATTTCTGGCTACAGCTCATCTTACAAAGCAAATTTAAATTACAGCTGTACAGAATCACAATTTAAAAATATATGAAGGTGAAATGCAAACTTTTTTATGAAGTAATACTTCAAACATCATGAAAAAACATCAGTCTTATCAGAAGGGATTCTCACACATGAAATCACCAATAAGTGTTTCCATATGTGTGAATCAGTAAAAATTAATGCTCTGTAATTTATAACAGAATATGTTCATTAAATAAATTTTTGATTAAAATTGATCATTTCTGTTAAAAGAAAATCGTGGCTCCTTTTCTGCTCTCTCTCAAATTACCAGCCACTGTATTTGAGCTGCTTACTGAATGTTGACTTATCAAGCAATGTATCTTCAGCAGACAAGTTTGTGGTTTGAATTTATAATCTTCCATGGAATAAGTTTTCTTATTCACTAATTATCTCTGTAGAAAAATACTGCATCTAAGAATGAAAACACACAACTGTGCTACATATCTTGTCATTAGTTGTTTTTCACATCTTTCTGATCATCACATTGTAAACTGCATGCCAGCGTACAGGGAGAAGAGATAGCCGTGGAAAGTTTGTAGCTTTGTATTTTCTGATTTGTGTTATTCTTTCATTTTGTCTAATTGTTTCATACTGACAGTCAGATTTGTGACACAAATTAATAAAACAAGTTAACTTTGATATATAGTCCAGAGAAATAATGCCTGCAGTGAGAAACCATTTGGTGTTTGTATTTCATTGTGATTGACACTATCATTTATGGCTTCAAAGTACACTTCATGTCATGGTACTAGATTGTGCCAGAAGTCCATAGCTTTTTCCTTGAGCCCAGTTTTTAGTTGCATTTCTGATCCAATATCCAAGTAAATTGGCAGTTCCAATGTATAGCTGGTCCAGTTCACGGGTAACAAGGGATCATGTACTGGTGTTGGATGCCTGGAAAAAAAGTCAAAACTAGCATCTCTTGTACTGAGAACCATTTTATGTCAAGAGACAAGGACTTTGTAGTGACATCCTTATTTGATTTTTAACAATATAACAACGTTAACTGGAAAATTAATACCAATACTGAAATAGGCAAACTAAATTATACAATGACACATCTTTTGGGACTGACAAAAATAATGTTTTAATGTTGTATTTGCTTTTTGAACTTACACAGCACCAAGATAAAGCTGACTGAAATTCATTATATTCAGAATGGAGGGACCATGTAATTTAAAGATAAATTAAAAATGAAAAACCTTTAATCCCATTGTCCTCATATTATTTCATGCAGCTGTTTATTCGTCTTTTGGTGTGGGAACTTGTATGCTGAGAGGTAACAATTGTGACTGCTCATGAGTAACTAAATTTATTCCATCTTCTGTAGTAAGATTGTCAGAACAGTTCTTCATGATGTCACAGTCTACCTCTGCCCATTAAAGAAATGAAATAATGATGCCCAAATTTTGGACTGTACAAACAGCACTCAAGTGTGTTCTGTGACTGAGTAAAATTTGTCAGCCACATGGTGAATGCTGTATTGAATCAGTGAACCTGAAAGTGTTTGTGCTGTGGATATGAAGGGCAAAAATGAGCCACAAATTGCGGAACAAAAGGTAGCTGCAGCATTAAAAATGCATCATTAAAAACATTCTAATGAAGTTCGAAATGTATTACGCAAGTTAAAGATCAGTGAAAGGTCAAAATGTGTCCTCACAGAAAATAAAGCTACACAAAAAGTGGCATGTTGCTGTATTTGTTCAAGTAACTCAGCCCACAGCCATGGACCCCACCCACCAATAATATGGTTAATTTAAAGATTACTAGGGGAGAAAATACGAGGGTTGGAACTTTAATAGTGGCAACTATTTATTTACAGCTCATACAGAATAGATACATGTTTCAAAGTTTTTCTTATCTTGAAAGTAGTCACCAGCATTGTGTATAGCCCATTGCCAGCGATGTGGAAGTCACAGGGTACTCTTAGCAGTGCCAGTTGTGTTGGCAGTTTGAGCGGTGCGGTCTATTGCCCAACGAATTTGTAGCAGTTCTGAAGCAAATGCCGTGAAGTGTTTCCTTCAGTTTAGAAATAGAGTTGAACTTATGAGGGCTTAAGTCAGGGGAGGTGCAGTAGGTGGTATAGCACTTAGCAGCCCCATCAGTCAGACAAATCAGTAACAGCTTGCACTGTACGTGCTTGGGCATTGTCCTGCAAAATGATGGTCAGGTCCTGCAGAAAGTGTCATCATTTCTGTCTGTATGCTGTTCATTTTTGGAACCCTACATACTACCAGCTTAGAGACAGAAGTGATGACACTTTCTGCAGAATCTGACCACCATTTTGCAGGACAATGCTCAAGCACATACAGTGCAAGCTGTTACTGATTTGTTTGACTGATGAGACTACTAACAAGGGAACCTCCCCATCACACCCCCCTCAGATTTAGTTATAAGTTGGCACAGTGGATACGCCTTGAAAAACTGAAGACAGATCAATAGAGAAAACAGGAAGAAGTTGTGTGAAACTATGAAAAAATAAGCAAAATATACAAACTGAGTAGTCCATGCACACGATAGGCAACATCAAAGATAATGGGAGCTCAGGAACGCCGTGGTCCCGTGGTTAGCATGAGCAGCTGCACAACGAGAAGTCCTTGGTTCAAGTCTTCCCTCGAGTGAAAAGTTTAATTTTTTATTTTCAGACAATTATCTGTCCATCCGATGCGAGGTAACTGCGCAGTAGTATCGGGCAAGGTAGAAGAATCTTTTTACCCATTCGCCAAGTGTACAAGTTAGGTGGGTTGACAACATATTCCTGTCATGTGATGCACATGCCGTCACCAGTGTCATTTGGAATATATCAGACGTGTTTTCCTGTGGAGGAATCGTTTGACCTATGACCTTGCGATCAAATGTTTTCGGTTCCTATTGGAGAGGCACATCCTTTCGTCTACTAATCGCACGGTTTTGCAGTGCGGTCACAAAACACAGACACTAAACTTATTACAGTGAACAGAGACGTCAATGAACGAACAGACAGATCATAACTTTAAAAAAAAAAGTGAACTTTTCACTCGAGGGGATACTTGAACCAAGGACCTTTCGTTCCGCAGCTGCTCACGCTAACCACAGGACCGCGGCGCTCCTAAGCTCACATTATCCTTGATGTTGCCTATCTTGTGCATGGACTACTCAGTTTGTATATTTTGCTTATTTTTTTCATAGTTCCACACAACTTCTTCCTGTTTTCTCGATTGATCTGTGTTCAGTTTTTCAAGGCCTATCCACTGTGCCAACTTATAACTAAATCTGAGGGGGGTGCGATGGGGAGGTTCCCTTGTAAGTGCTATACCACCTACTGTACTCCCCTGACTTAAGTCCTCATGAGTTCAACTCAATTTCTAAACTGAAGGAAACACTTCACGTCATTCCCTTCAGAACTGCTACAAATTCGTCGGGCCATAGACCATGCCACTCGAACTGTCAACACAACTGGCACTGCTAAGAGTATCCTACGACTTCCACATCGCTGGCAACGGGTTATACACAATGCTAGTGACTACTTTGAAGGTCAGTAAAGCTTTGAAACATGTACCTATGTTGTATGAGCTGTAAATAAATAGTTGCCTCTATTAAAGTTCCAGCCCTCATTAATTTATGACACAGTATGACAAAAAGAAGGGAGGCCTCAAGCAATTATCTGTTTGGTAATGGAAGTAAGTGTGAAAGGAAAAAAATTGTAAGGGTAGACCAAGGCTTAACTATGCTAAATAGTTTCAAATAGATATAGGTTGCAGTAGTTATGCAGAGATAAAGGATCTAGCTCAGGATAGAGTAGTTTGGAGGGCTGCATCAAATCAATCTTTGGACTAAAGACCAGAACAACAAAAATTATTTATTACTCACCCAGTCTTTGCAAAGTTGGTCCACATCTTTACAAGTCTTGCTCCAGTTACTGCCCCATTAGATCCATGTGGCAGAGCCCAAGAGAAGAATAGGTATGGTAGATCATCTGCATGTGAAGCTCCTAAAGAAGACAAGCTATGTGCGAGAACATAAAAAAATGAACATCTCTCTTGCATGAAAAATTAATGAATGGCTACTCATGTTCCTAATACAGAATCATGCATACTGATAACACTATTGCTTCAATAAATAAAAAGATTTAGCAGAATTACTTCACTCAGATTAAATGGAGGTAATCAAGTGGAGTGAAATGAGTTGAATGCAATCAAATCCAATCAGAAATACCACAAAAACAATTTAAAAAATACGTTGCAACATGCGAACATATGTGCTAGACTAATTTCCAAACCGAAATCTACTTATAGCTAACTGCTCTGCCACAGTGGTAACATTGGTTCCCCATCAGATCACTGAAGTTAGTCACAGTTGGGCTGGGCTAACATCTGGATGGATGACCATCCGGTCTGCGGAGTGCTGTTGGCAAGCAGGGTGCACTCAGCCCTTGTGAGGCAAACTGAGGAGCTACTTGACTGATAAGTAGCTACTCTGGTCTTGTAAACTGATATACAGCCAGGAGAGCGGTGTGCTGATCACATGCCTCTTCATATCCACATCCAGTGGTGTCTGTGCGCTGAAGATGACATGACAGCCGGCCGGTACCGTTGGGCCTTCGTGGCCTGTTCAGGCAGAGTTTACTTTAGTTTTAGTTTTTAAATCTGCTTATAATGAGCTGTTGCCTTAACAAATCAAGCTCTCTGAGCAAGCTCCAGGTGTAATCCAAAGGACAGTAACATTTTCCTTTTATTTCTCTGAATTAATAGCAGCCTGACACACATTTATATTCATCATAACTAATATGAAGGGCTGATATGACTGTTATGACCAAAATATTAATGTCCTTCAGCAAAACGTAGAGGTATGCACTGAAATTTCTGAAACACACACACTTCAGAATGGGGAAAATGCACCAGAAATACAGCAAACACTCGTTTAAAAAGAAAAAACCAATTTAAAACAGAAACTTTTTAGAAGACCGAAACACTACTACCCATTTCTGTAAAAATTTAACATTAATGACTATTAATCTTGTCTTTTGCAATATATTACTAAATACACTGACAGAAATTGAAAGTGGTGCACCGTGATGCTCCCACCAGTAAGATATTTATCAAACTTGTGGAGATGTTCATTACGTAACATGTAGTATATGATGTCCGTCATCAATATCAGTTTGGAGTGTGACCCCAAAATGACACGAATCCTCTACTGTATTCATTGTGGCTTGGAAGCCAACAGCCTCCAGATCTCATCTTGAGAAATTTCTTATTTTCTGGAAATGCAAGCTGTGCAATTTCAGGATATTGCTGGCTGAAGCGTGTATTACCACACCATCACATCCCAGACATATGCTTTGGGTGATAAAGCAACGGTGGCTGGGAGGGGGGGGATGCAGTGCAGAGAGACCAAATCCGTACATTCCTCAAGGCATTTACGGTGTGACCTTCGGTTTGGCCTCTTGCATTATCCTGCTGGAATATGATATTTGGTACCCTGGTCAATAAGGACATGACAACTGTTCTTCTCACATAATGGTGAGGATTCATCTTCCCTCCAACAATTACTGAATCAGTTGTGTTGTCTTATTCACATCATGATTCCAGACATGCATTTTGAGAATCACTGTTGCCTGAGACCTTTCACCAGATTGTTTCTGGATATCACTCTGGCCATCATAAACAGAAGCAAGACTCCTTGCTGAACACTACAAAAAGCCACTCAGTGTTCCAGTTGACTCTGGCTGTACATTGGGTAATTATCTGTTGTCTGTGATGTGGTAACAGTTGTAAACAGTGCATGCACAAACAGACCTGACCTAATCAATCAGATCAGTATAGAGTGTCATGTCATCATAATAATTTTGGTTAGTAAAGTTAAAACATGAGTCAAGGAGGCTAAGAGGGTATTTCTGCTCTATAGAGCTCATAGACAGTTGTTAGCATCCCACTTAGACAATGAATTGACATCATTTAATTCCAATACAGTGGACATAGAGGAATTACAGGCAAAGTTTAAACTGATTATAAATCATACCCTGGAGAAGTTTGTACAGAGTAAGTGGATGGAGGATGGAAAAGACCTACCATGGTTTAACAACCTAATTCGAAAAATGCTGACGATGCAAACATTCAAAAGAGGATGTGCAAATGGTGACAGGCAAAAGTTAATAGAAATTCATGTGTCAGTAAAAAAATTGATGCACATAGCATACAGCAACTTCCACCATCGTCTCTTAGCAATACAGCTTGCTGAGAACACAAAAAAATTCTAGTCTCGCATAAAATCACTAAGAGGGCTAAGGCTTCCATCCAGTCACTTGCTGACCAGTCTGTTGTGGCAATAGAAGATAACAAAAGTAAAGCCAAAGCTTTAAACTTTGCATTTAAGAAATCGTTTCTGCAAGAGAACTGTACTAATGTATCATTGTTCGACCAAAGCACAGGCTCTTGTATGGAGGATATAGTAATAAGCATCCCTGGTGTAGAGAAACAACTGAAAGAGTTGAAAGCAAACAACTCAGCAGGTCCTGATGGAATCCGAATTTGGTGTTACAAAGAGTACTCCACAGCATCGGCCTCTTACTTAGCTTGGATTTATCATGAATCTCTTACCCGTCCCAAGCAACTGGAAAAAAGCTCAGATGCCTCCTTGCATGTAAGAACGGTAAAAGAATAGACCCACAAAATTATAGACAAATATCTTAAAAATTGGTGTATTGCAGAATATTTGAACATATTCTCAGTTTGAATGTAATAAATTTCTTTGAGAAGGAAAAGCTTCTGTCCAAGATCAGCATGGTTTTAGAAAGCATTGCTGAAGTGATACTCTGTTTCCCCTTTTCTCATATGAGATCCTGCAAACTGTGCATGAAGTGCAGCAGGTGGAGTCCATAATCCTAGATTTCCATAAATCATTTGACACAGTGCTGACTGTTAAACTTTTAACTGCTCTGGACGTGTTAACGCACGTGCCTTTGTACCTGTCCCTGTGTGCTCTGAACGTGTTTATGCGTGCCACCAGTCCTTCTACCTGATACTCTGAATGTATCTGCACATTCAGAGTACCAGGTAGAAGGACTGGTGGTGCGCGTAAACATGTTCAGAGCACACAGGGACAGGTACAAAGGCATGCGCGTTAACGCGTCCAGAGCAGTTAAAGGGTTAATGAAGATACAAGCTTACAGAATAGGATTCCAGATGTGCAAGTGGCTTGAAGACATAAACTAACAGAGCCCTGTATGTTGTCCTCAGTGGCAAGTGTTCATAAGAGACATCTTCAGGAGTTCCCCAGCGACATGTGATGGGGCTGCTGTTATTTTCTATATACAAAAATGATCTGGTGGCCAAGGCTAGCAGCAATCTGTGGCTGTTAGCTGATGATCTACGTCTACATCTACATCCATACTCCGCAAGCCACCTGACGGTGTGTGGCGGAGGCTACCTTGAGTACCTCTATCGGTTCTCCCTTCTATTCCAGTCTCGTATTGTTCGTGGAAAGGAGGATTGTCGGTATGCCTCTGTGTGGGCTCTAATCTCTCTGATTTTATCCTCATGGTCTCTTCGTGAGATATACGTAGGAGGGAGCAATATTCTGCTTGATTCTTCGGTGAAGGTATGTTCTCGAAACTTCAACAAAAGCCTGTACCGAGCTACTGAGCGTCTCTCCTGCAGAGTCTTCCACCTGAGTTTATCTATCATCTCCGTAAGATCTTTTACGATTACTAAATGATCCTGTTGTGGTGTGTGGGAAGGTGTCCTCATTGAGTGACCATAGGAGGATACAAGATGACTTAGACAAAATTTCCAGTTGGTGTGAAGAATGACAGGTAGCTTTAAACATAGAAAAATGTAAGTTAATGCAAATGAGTAGAAAAAACAAACCCATAATATTTTAATACAGTGTTAGTAGAATGTTGCTTGACACAGTCCCATTGATTAAATATCTAGGCATAATGTTGCAAAGCAGTATGAAAGGGAATTGGGCATTTAAGGACTGTAGTAGGAAAGGTGAATGTTTGACTTCAGTTTACTGGAAGAATTTTAGGAAATGGTGGTTGCTAGATTTGTTACCAGTAGGTTTTAACAACATACAGGTATTATGGGGATGCTTCGGGAACTCAAATGGGTATCACTGGAGGGGAGGTGATGTTATTTTTGAGGAGAGCTATAGAGAAAATTTAGAGAACTGGCATTTGAGGCTGACTGCTTAGTGGTTCTACTGCCACCAACATACATTTTGTGTAAGGACCATGGAGATAAGACTAGAGAGATTAGAGCTCATAAGGAGGTATATAGACAGTCATTTTTCCCCTCACTCTATTTGCAAATGGAGCAGAAAAGGAAATAACTATTAGTGGTACAGGGTACCCTCTGCCAAACACCATGTAGTGAAACTTCCTGGCAGATTGAAACTGTGTGCGGGACCTTTGCCTTTCAAGGGCAAGCACTTGGCCGTGAAAGGCAAAGGTCCCAAGTTCGAGTCTCAGTCTGGCACACAGTTTTAATCTCCCAGGAAGTTTCATATCAGCACACACTCTGCTGCAGAGTGAAAATCTCATTTGGAACCATGTAGTGGATTGTAGAGTTTGCATGTAGATGTAGATGTAGATGTAGGTATCAATGCAAGGCCTAAACCCAAGTTTCAACCCATATTTTCTTGACAGTTCTTGGTGACAAATTGCCTGTAATCTCTGTCCAGATTTCAGCTGTTGTTGTAATCCATCCATTGGAGTCAACCAAGCAATTCTATGAGTTTCTCATGGTGCAATTCTTCTGGGACTACTGCCTAGTCTAAAGGCCGCACTGTTCTCTGACTTCATCTGGTCACCACTCTTCCTGCAGTCACTGTGCAGTTGTTTGATCTGTCAGTATGATGCTCCCATGTCCATCATGTCAATAGCTCAACCTTTCTCAAAGTCCAAAAGTTGACAATAAGTTGCAAGAGCATTATCTCTGGGCATGCTGGGCATTGATATCCACCTGAAAAGTTCCATTAACATGCTCAACAGCTATCAAATACTCAAACAATTCAGTATATGTAGGAATCGCTTTTTGAATACTGAAAATAAGTTCACATAAGGATTAAATTTTAAACTACATGTTCCACAGGCATGGGAATACTGTAGTATCACCTGTAATGTTCGGTAAGGAGCTTACGGTATTGACACTTGCTCTTTGTGACAGTGAATTTTCCAAAACTCTGTGGAATAGATACCTTCCTCACATCAGGTGAAATAATTGTTTTCTAGACTGAAAATGTTCTCTCTACTGTACATGATATTAGGAGGTAGAATTTCAGTGTGGCAGTGTTGCTAGGAGAATATTCCTCCAAACATTTCTCTAAATTCCCCAACAGCACTGAGTTGACTACACAGATGAAACACAACCCAATTTGCCTTTCATGGTATGAAAAAGGGATCACTTGAATGTGCTATGTTACTAATGATGTATATTTTCCATCACGGTCCATAGCTCGTGGTCTTGCGGTAGTGTTCTCGCTTCCCGCGGCCGGGGTCCCGGGTTTGATTCCCGGTGGAGTCAGGGATTTTATCTGCCTCGAGATGACTGGGTTTTGTGTCTTTTATCATCATTGACTCGCAAGTCACCAAAGTGGCGTCAACTAAGAGGGACTTGCAACATTGCGGCTGAACTCCCCCGCATGGGGCCTCCCAGCCAACAATGCCATAAGATCATTTTCATTCTTTTTTTTTTTTCCATCACAAAGCGTCCATATGGGTATGACGTACACTATGTGATCAAAAGTATCCAGACATCCCCAAATACATACATTTTTCATATTAGGTGCATTGTGCTGCCACCTACAGCCAGGTACTCCATATCAGTGACCTTAGTAGTTATTAGACATCGTAAGAGATCAGAATGGGACACATACAGGCCGACCTCATCTGTTGGCTGACAGAGACCGCCAACAGTTGAAGAGGGTTGTAATGTGTAATAGGCAGACATCTATGCAGACCATCACACAGAAATTCCAAAGTGCATCACGATCCACTGCAACTACTATGACAGTTACGCAGGAGGTGAGAAAACTTGGATTTCATGGTGGAGCGGCTGCTCATAAGCCACACATCACACCGGTAAATGCCAAACGATGCCTCGCTTGGCATAAAGAGCGTAAACATTGGACAATTGAACAGTGGGAAAACATTGTGTGGAGTGACAAATCACGGTATACAATGTGGTTATCCAATGGTAGGGTGTGGGTATGGCAAAAGCCCAGTGAACGTCATCTGCCAATGTGTGTAGTACCAACAGTAAAATTTGGAGGTGGTGGTGTTATGGTGTGGTTGTGTTTTTCCAGGAGGGGCCTTGCACCCCTTGTTGTTTTGCATGGCACTATCACAGCACAGGCCTACGTTGATGTTCTAAGCACCTTCTTGCTTCCCACTGGTGAAGAGCAATTCGGGGATGGTGATTGCATCTTTCAACACAATCAAGCACCTGTTCATAATGCAAGGCCTGTGACAGAATGGTTACACAACAACATCCCTGTAATGGACTGGCCTGCACAGTGTCCCGACCTGTATCCTATAGAACACCTTTCGGATGTTTTGGAACGCCGACTTCGTGCCAGGCCTCACTGACCAACATCGATACCTCTACTCAGTGCACCACTCTGTGAAGAAAGCACTGCCGTTACCCAAAAAACTTTCCAGCACCTGGCTGAATGTATGCCTGCGAGAGTGGAAGCTGTCATCAAGGCTAAGGGTGGGCCAACACCATACTGAATTCCAGCATAACTGATGGAGGTCCCCCTGCAGGTTCGGGGGTTAGAATAGGCCCGCGGTATTCCTGCCTGTCGTAAGAGGCGACTAAAAGGAGTCTCAACTGTTTCGACCTTTAATGTGATGGTCACCATTGGGGTTTGACCTCCATTTTTCCAAATTTAACAGAAGTACGAGCCTTTTGGGGAAGGACACCTTACGTGGTGCAACATCAGTCCTCTGTGCCCTAAGACCTTGGCACTCTTTATCGTCTTGGCGTCGTAACTGCACCCTCCATCCCTCATTTTGGGCATTCACACCTGATGGATTGTGTAAGTTACGCCCTTCGTGCATCACCATCTGCACCCACGATCACTATGGACTACCCATGGCACCCAAAATCCAGCACGGTAGCCAGCCCGTTTTGGTGGGGTCGTCATGTACCCTCTAGGTTGTAGCGCCCTGGCAACACAGGGATCGTACTGCCGATGCCTGAGCTGACACCTCCCCACGTAAGCCAAGGAGTAGATGCCCGTCTCTCTGGGGCATCGGGACTCCCGGCAACGGCCATCCTGCCAGGTGGCCTTTGCTGTGGCTGGGTGGCGCCCGTGGGGAGAGCCCCTGGTCGAAGTGGGTGGCATCGGGGTGGATACCCCGCCATGAAGCGGGTGAAATCTCAATCTGGTGGTCGCCCGACCGCCAATGTCTCTAAGCGTGTTGTTGTTGTCGCTCTGACATATAACCCGAAATCGTTCCCTTCGCTAGCCACACCATGGGAGGAACATAGGGCTGCAGACAGACAGGAGCCGTATTCGCCACGATACCTTGTATGCAGCAGAACTGATGGGGATTCGTTTTTGGGGACTAAGCCTCTTTTCTTTGTGCACAATCTCAAAGATACGTTTGGGGAAGTGGCGTCTCTTTCCAAACTGAGGAGCGGGGCCATTCTGATACAAGCAGCTTCATCTGCACAGTCCCAGGCATTACTCGCCTGTGAGAAGCTCGGTGACATCCCCGTTACTGTCACTCCCCATAAGTCCTTAAATTTGGTCCAGAGGATTATTTTTCATAAAGATCTTCTCCTACAGTCTGATGACGAGCTATGTGAGAACCTGGCACGACGAGGTGTACACTTTGTCCGTCGTGTCTTTAGGGGGCCGAAGGATAATAGGGTCGCTACCGGTGCTTTCATCCTGGCCTTTGAGGGCAACTGCTTGCCTGAGAAAGTCAAGGTCATGATCTACCGGTGCGATGTCAAGCCCTATGTCCCGCTCCCTATGCGATGCTTCCAGTGCTGGAAATTCAGACACATGTCCTCCAGGTGCACTGCCAGCCCCACGTGTCGTGATTGTGGACGACCTCCGCATCCTAATGCTCCATGTGCTCCGCCTCCCACCTGCGTTAACTGTGGGGAGCATCATTCTCCCTGCTCATCAGACTGTGCAACGAGAGCGGAAGATACAAGAAATTAAGACCTTGGACCGTTCAACTTACCAAGAGGCAAAGAAGAAGCTAGAACGACTCAACCCCACACCTATGTTGAGGAGTTATGCTACCGTCACACTGCCGCCACCAGCTCCTGCACAGACTCCCTTCTCCGTTGGCCCACAGAGAAATCAAGTAACGTCTGCCCCACCGCTGGGACAGGCCACTCTCTCTTCCACTGCTCCCAAAACACCCCGTTTGGGAGCAGTGCGCCCCAAGCAACCGGGGACATCAGTCCCCACCTCTCAGCCAGAGCAGCGACAGCCCTTTCCGGCTCCTCAGCCGGGGAAGTGACAGCTCTCTCCGGCTGCTCAGCCGGAGACGCAACAGCCTCCTCCGGCTTCACTTGTTCGGAAGGGATCCCTTGGGGGAGTCCCTTCCAAGGACTTCCCCAGTGTCTCACAAGACACTAGCCAGTGGCTGAAGAAGCCACCAGCTGCTGGTCGAAGGGCTTCATGCTCTTCCTCTGTTCCTGATAATGCATCAGGAAAGCCCTCCCAGCATGCCAACCCTCCTCCCAAAGACAAGAGAGAGAAGAGGAAGCTCTCCAAGAAGGATAAGGACCCAGTGGTTCCCGCACCAACGCTTCCTGTCAGCTCAGCCTCTGAGCATGAGGTTGAGCTCTTTGCGTCCCCTGATGACCTGGATCTCGCCGTCTCCTCAGAAACGATGGCCGTAGCGACGTCCGTCACTCAGTCGGTGGCAGCATGTGACCCTGCAAAGTAATTTGCCTTTTCAGTGCCTGAATGCCCCTACAGGACACGCTTTGTACAATCCTCCAGTGGAATTGTGGCGGTTATTTTAGCCATCTACCTGAGCTACGTCAGCTTCTAAGCATGACACCTACTTTATGCATTGCCCTCCAGGAAACCTGGTTCCCGGCAATGTGGACCCCTGTCCTCCGTGGATACAGGGGTTATTACTGCAACTGTAGCACATACAATAGTGTGTCAGGTGGAGCCTGCGTGTATGTCCTTACCTCTGTATATAGTGCTCCTGTGCCCCTTCAAACATCATTGGAAGCTGTGGCTGTCCGCGTAAGGACTACCCAGGACATAACCATCTGCAGTGTCTATCTCCCTCCAGGTGGTACAGTCTCCCTGACCGAATTGGCTGCACTTGTCGCCCAACTTCCCACGCCTTTTCTTCTCCTTGGGGATTTTAACGCCCACAATCCCCTGTGGGCTGGATCGAAGATTACTGGCCGAGGCAGAGATGTCGAGAATCTCATCTCCCAACTCGACCTCTGCCTCTTAAACACTGGCGCTGCCACGCATTTCAGTGTGGCGCATGGCACGTTCTCGGCCATAGATCTGTCGTTGTGCAGCCCAGGGCTTGTACCATCGGTCCACTGGAGAGTCCATGACGACTTGTGTGGTAGTGACCATTTTCCCATCTTCCTTTCACTACCCCAGCGTCGATCCCATGAACGCCTGCCTAGATGGGCATTTAGCAAGGCAAACTGGGAAACGTTCTCCTCTGCTGCCACTTTTGAATCTCTCCCCCACGGTACCATCGATGTGGCGGTTGAGACACTGACTGCAGCGATTGTTTCCACTGCGGAACGTACCATTCCTCATTCGTTAGGGTGCCCCCGGCGAAAGTCAGTGCCTTGGTGGTCTCCGGAGGTCGCTGAAGCCATTAAAGAACGTTGGCGGGCTCTTCAGCGACATAAGCGGCACCCGTCTTTGAGAACCTCATTTTCTTCAAACGTCTCCGTGCTCAGGCACGGCGGCTCATCAAGAGGCGGAAACAGGAGTGCTGGGAGAGGTACGTTTCCACCATTGGTTCCCGGACTTCACCCTCCCAGGTGTGGATGAAGATTCAGTGCATCTTTGGATTGCAGCACTCTACAGGTGTCACAGGGCTTACCGTCAATGGGGCGCTATCCACCGATGTCGATGCAATCGCCGAGCATTTCGCACAGCACTATGTTTGGGCCTCTGCGTCGGGGAATTACCCGCCCGCGTTTCGCACGCTAAAACGCCAGGAGGAATGCAAACGGCTTTCTTTTGCTTCTCGCCACCCTGAGGCGTATAACACCCCATTTAGTTTGCGGGAACTCCAAAGTGCCCTGGCACAGTGCCCTGATACAGCCTCTGGGCCAGATGGCATCCACAATCAGATGCTCAAACACCTGTCCCCGGACTGTCAGTGGTGTGTTCTTGCCCCCTTCTACCGCATATGGGGCGATGGTGTCTTTCCGTCGCAGTGGCGAGAGAGTACCATCGTCCCGGTGCTGAAGCCTGGTAAGGACCCACTTAATGTGGATAGCTATCGGCCCATCAGCTTGACAAACACTCTGTGCAAGCTACTGGAACGCATGGTGAGTCGACGGCTGTGTTGGCTGCTCGAGTCTCGGGGTCTTCTGGCTCCGTGCCAGAGCGGCTTCCGTCAGGGCCGTTCCACCGCCGATACTTTGGTCTTCCTTGAGTCTGCAATCCGCACTGCTTTTTCCAGGCACCAACACCTCGTCTCCATCTTTTTCGATCTCTCCAGAGCATATGACACGACGTGGCGGCACCATATTCTCGCCACGTTGCATGGGTGGGGTCTCCGGGGCTTTCTCCCCATTTTTCTTCAGAATTTTTTATCTGTTCGGACATTCCGCGTTTTAATTGGCAAATCCCATAGTTCACTTCATATCCAGGAGAACGGCGTTCCACAGGGCTCTGTATTGAGCGTGCCCCTTTTCCTTGTGGCCATTAATGGCCTTGCAGCAGCAGTAGGGTCGTCTGTCTCACCCACGTTATATGCTGACGATTTCTGCATCTTTTTCAGCTCCTCCACCATTGGTGTTGCAGAACGTCGGTTGCAGGAAGCCATACGCAAGGCGCAGGCGTGGGCCCTAGCCCATGGCTTTCAATTTTCTCCTGCGAAGACTTGTGTTATGCACTTTTGTCAGCGTCGAACTGCCCATCCCCACCCTGAGCTCTATCTTCAGGATGCCATGCTCAGGGTTGTTGACACTTACCGTTTTCTGGGATTGCTGTTCGATGCCCGGCTTACTTGGCTTCCACATATTCGTCAGCTCAAGCGTCAGTGCTGGCAGCATCTGAATGCCCTCCGCTGCCTGAGCAACACAACTTGGGGTGCAGATCATCACACGCTGCTGCAGCTCTACAAAGCCCTTGTGCTGTCCCGACTGGATTATGGGAGTGTGGCGTATCGCTCAGCGTCGCCCTCAGCGTTGCAACCGCTGGATCCCGTTCACCACTGTGGGGTTTGACAGGCGACAGGAGCATTCCGCACCAGTCCTGTTCATAGCCTCCTTGCTGAGGCTGGGGTTCCTCCACTTCGTATTCGGCGTCAACAACTGTTAGCCAACTATGCTGCCCACATCCGTTGTTCGCCCCATCACCCTAACTATCGTCTCCTTTTTGAAAATGCGGCAGTCCATATCCCACACCGACAGCCGCGATCAGGCCATACAATTGGGATCCGTGTTTGGTCGCTCCTTAATGAACTCGAGTGTTTGCCTCTTCCATCTGCTTTCCAGGTCCGCCCACATACACCACCTTGGTGTATTCGTCGGCCGCAGCTTCGGCTGGAACTTTCCCAATGGCCAAACGATTCAGTTCCTCCTGCAGTCTTGCGCCGCCAATTCCTTGCTCTCCTGAGCGCATACCATGCCTCGGAGGTTATCTATACTGATGGCTCGATGGTTGATGGCCGTGTGGGGTACGCTTATGCTCATGCGGACTATGTCGACCAGCGCTCCTTGCCGGAAGGCTGCAGTGTTTACACCACAGAACTGACAGTCATTTTTCGTGCCCTTGAGCATATTCGTACCAGCACTGGAGAGTCCTTCATCATTCGCAGTGACTCGCTCAGTAGTCTGCAGGCTCTTGACCAGTGCTACCCACACCATCCCATTGTTGGTGCCATCCAGGGGTCCATTCACGCTCTTGAACAGCGTGGTCGTTCGGTGGTGTTCATATGGACCCTGGGACACGTTGGGATAGCGGGAAACGAACTCGCCGACAAGTTAGCCAAAGAAGCTACCCGCAAACTGCCGTTGGAGATCGGCCTCCCGGCAACTGATCTCCGAACGGTTTTGCACCGTCGGGTCTTTGCGATGTGGGGAGACGAATGGCGCACTGTTTCTGCACCCAACAAGCTGGGGCAGGTAAAGGCGACCACGACTGTGTGGGGTTCCTCCATGTGGGCCTCTCGCAGGGATTCTGTTGTTCTGTGTAGGCTCCGCATTGGTCACTCTTGGCTGATGCATGGTCATCTGCTGCGTCGAGAGGACCGCCCTCATTGTCGCTGTGGTGCGAACATGACGGTGGCCCATATATTGTTGGAATGTCCTCTTTTAACCGCTCTCAGGCGTGATTTTAATCTCCTGGGTGATTTATCCTCTCTTTTAGGTGACAATGTCTCTATGGCAGATCGGGTTTTAAGTTTTATTCGCGCAAGCGGCTTTTATAGGTCAATTTAAATTTTTTTAACATCACCCTCTTTTGAGCTGTATCTTTTAATTAGTTTTGTGTTGTAATTCGACTCCACCCTAAACTTTTAGGCTGGAGGTTTTAACGTGTTGCAGAGTGGCTGGCTCATCCTATTATTGTCGTGATCAGCCAGCCACAGTCCTCTGCTGTGCAGTTTTAATTCCTTCTGCCTTTGTTCTCTATGTTGTTTTTGTTGCTGTGCTCTGTTTTCCGTGTTGTCTTACAATGGACCATGGGGCTTTTCTTCCCCCGGAATTTTTCTTTTAGTGCTTCGCCTGACTGGTGGATAGTTTCACTGTGCTCTGTGTTTTTATGAAACAAGGGACCGATGACCATTGTAGTTTGGTCCCTTTAATCTTTAACCCAACCAACCAACCGATGGAGGACACCACAAAGTTGTAAGTTGTTTTCAGCCAGGTGTCCAGATACTTTTGGTCACATAGTGTATGTACTGTTACCTCAAGAGACCATATAAATTTCAAATGCAAGGGAAAAAGCTTGTTTACACACATACTTTATTAAAGTAATATACGAGAAACTAGTCATTTCCTTATGGACTCCTTTTCACGCACATGTAAATGAACTTAAACAAATGTCTCTACATGAATCCAGGAATAGTAATATGCAACATGTATGTAACACTTCCTCTGGAGACAATAAAAGCAGATGTGGTGTTATTGGTGCAACAGAATTTCTTATCAAGTTTTATATGTAAAGCAGGTAGTATTTGTGAAGTCTCATGATTTTATTCGAAATATGCGAGCAGAATGTGCCTTGTGTACAGGAGCTGGACAAAAATATTTAAATGCCACAAGAAATGCAATGCTTGAACATAATTTCAGATGATAGCCAAGCCTGCAAGTATGCTGTTGCATTTGACAACGAAGGGCAACTTATGGAGTGTCCTCAGTATTTTGTAAGGGTCAGTCTCAGTCCGAATGGTGCATTATGACTGAGCTAAGTGAATTCAAATGTGGGCAAATTACTGGTGATCGTATGGTGGGGTGTTTCCATAACCAAGGTAGTCAAAATGTTTGGTCTTCCAAGAGGTACCATACTGAAGATTTATACTGCTTACAGGGAAAGCCGAAAAAATTGGCACACAGTGATCATCACAGATGGTCACTGAAGAGGGTTGTGACGAAAAATAACAGGGTGACAGCTGCAAAAGTCACTGCAGAACTGTGAACCCTGTCAGCACCAAAACAACATGAAAGGAGCTCCATAAGCTGGAAATTGCACGGTGAGCTGGAATTCCAAAACTAGTCATCAGTGAATCAAATGCCCATAACAGGAAAATGTGGTGACAAATCCATAAAACCAGGACTCTGGAGCAATGGAAGAAAGTCATTTCATAGGATTAATCTTGTTTCACATTATTTCAACCTTATGTGCAAGTTTACATCTGGTCTACGATGCAGACTGCTTGCTGCCAAGGGTGAAACATGGTGGGGGGTTCAGTGATGATTTGAGCAACCATATCATGGTATTCCATGAGTTCCATGCTTACCATGGAAGGTCCCATTACTGCCAAGGATTATGTGACCATTTTGGCTAATTCTGCCCATCCCAAGGTGCAATATTTGTTCCCCAGTGTTGATGCTGTGTTCAAAGCAAAGGGGCCTCTGTTCACACAGCTCGCATCATCCAGGACTGGTTTTTGTGAGCACGAGAATCGATTGTCACATCTCCCCTGGCCACTACAGTCACTAGATCTCAATACGGTTGAGCATTTGTGGTCTATTCTGGAGGGAATGGAGGTAATCACTATCCATGTCAATCATTGTTACCTTAACTTGCCGCTATTTGGCAGGTAGAGTGGTATTAGGTACCCTCGAAAACCATACGGGACCTGTCTTTATCCACTCCAGGACAAGTGGAAGCTGTTTTGAGTGCCAACAGTTTCCCTACAGTGTATTATCATACTTTTATTATTGTGATTAGTATTGTTTATTATTGTGTTTTTGGTATTTCCATATTTTTGTCCACCCCCTGTATGTTATACATAAATTATTTGGAAATGTAAAAATGCAGTTTTTGATTCAAAATTGCATCAAAGGGGTACTTACTGCTAAAAGTGCCTGCTTTATTCCTCATTGATGGTACATCATGTCATATGCTTTAGTCCCACTATGGTGGCTCTGTAAAGATCACTGGTATGCAGGCTGTGATCATGGTGATGCACGCATACTGTGTGGGCTGATAGATTACTTTTGTGCATTCACAAGCCACTCGTGAGTATAACACTTGTGTTTTGAAGCCTATGTTTGCATTTGAAGATGGCTTTAGGGGAATAATACCTTGATTCTGGAGATCAGTAAGGCCACACAAAATCAAATCTCCGGAATGAATATTCACTTTGAAATGGAGTGTACACTGATCTGGAACTTCCTGGCAGATTAAAACTGTAAGACAGACTGGGATTCAAATGCAGAATCTTTGTTTTTGTAGGAAAATGCCCTACTGATCAAACTATTTGTAGATTACACTCTATGCCTGGACAGCTCAGTCTGTGGTGAGCATTTGCTTGCAAAGGCAATGGTTATGGATTTGAGTCATTGTGCAGTGTACAATTCTAATCTTTCAGGAAGTTTTAAATCTGGCAGTAGAAAGTCCAGTATGGAGTAACAACGATATGGGAAGGGTAAACTGCTGATCACCAAATAGAGGAGGTTTGGAATCACAGATAGGCACAATGAAAAAGACTGCTGGAAATATTTCAGCTTTCAAGCAAAGTCTTTTTTCTGAAGTAGAAAATGCCACAATAACACAAGCACAACTCATACACCCATGGCCGCTATCGCCACCAGGTGCTAAGATCAGACTGTGTCTGATGTGAGCAGCAATCTAGCTGGGGTGGGCAGTGAGGGTAATGAAGAAACATTTTGTGGAGAGGGGGAGGGATACCAGGATAGGGGTGGAGGAAGATGCTAGTGTTTCCTCTAGAAGTGTGCAGAGACATGGATGCATTGTCAGCTGCAGCAGGCAGAAGATGTGCTTTGCTGGTACTGTACATTTCAGAGATTTCGATCAAGGTAAACTTATGCTGCAGAGTTCTTTGGCACGCCAGTGCAGAAGTGTGCACAGAATCAGCTAAGTGAAAAATCCGTGCAATATGCACATTTATTTGTATATTAAAGCCGACTTAGGAATTTTACCCTTGTATGAGACTGCTTGTACAAGGTCATCGCCTGACTTAAAGTTCTAGATTTGCATATTTTACTGTTCTTGTCACTTTTACGTAATTATTCATTTATTGTATCAGTACCTATTTGTATTGTGATATACTGTGAAATTTCAAATATTCATGAGTGCCACGATAACCTATAGTACTGTTATTGACAGTCGTAGACTTAAACTAAATTGTGCTCTTTTAAAATCTGTGAGAACAGTAGGCCTATCCTCATTAAAAAAAAAAATCTTCCTCTAATTTCATTGTAGAATTACATGAGAAATAGGTTAGTTTGAGAATTTTTAGATGCTTACAAAACTGTTGTGGTCCTCACGTCAGCCAAAGAGCGCATCACCCGTGAGTTTCACTGTATATCAACAATGCAAATAAATACTGGTACAATGGGATATACCCTCTACCATGCACCTTACTGTGGCTTGCAGAGTATAGATGTAGTTGCAAATGTAAATATATTTTCATAAGTTGCCAAATGAGTGTTTTGGATACGTAATTTATTTCATAGCAAATCAGCATTTGTGGTTCACAGTTCAGCCCAAGAACACATCACCCCTGAATTTCACTGCATATCAATGCAAATAAATATGTGTTTTTGAAAATTTTTGGAAGCTACCAGTGACCTTCGCAAAATCTACTAGCAGTTTGCAGCAAATCGGAGTTCGTGATTTAGTTACTGTAGCACCTTTTCTAACTAATATGTTGAGTTACGTACATTTTCCCTTTAAAGAGGAGTAGCCCTACATATTATCTGCATTTATCATAACTGTTTTTGAGTTTGCCAACAACTCTAATTAACATCAAAACGTTTCAGGAAACTAGTAATTTTTACCACAGGCTTTTGTCTTGCCTCAACAGAAATCTCGGAAAGATAATCAGCAGGCTTAATTTAAAGTTTTTTGTTCACTGCCTTGCAATACATTGCACCAGTCAAAATGCAGCCCCACTGTGAATGCTACTCTCAAACACAGGATGAGTTGTTTTACATTCATAAGAAACTGGAAATTGCCCTGACTACTATCAAATGATTGGCATCTGAGTGTTGTGTACCTGTGATACCTGTACCGGAGATACCCCAGGTACTATCCTCTCCTGTGGACCATGTCTCCTCTGCAGAAAGTACAACATCTGTTATCACCCATCTACTTGACTGTGTGTGGCATGCCTATGGTAGATCTATGTGTCCTGTAAAGGGTGGACAGGGACCAGGGAGGACTCAGGGTGGTGTACTGATCCCCTTACCAACGAGTTTGAGGTGCTTTCTTCACTGAAAATGAAACTGAGTCAGTGTTTTGGGGAAACTTGTTTTGTCTGGTGTTAGGAGGAGGCAAACACGAAAGGGTAGGGGTCTGTTAATCGTTGGCAGTTCAAATGTATGGTGTATGTTGGTACCTTTTAGGGAAATGGCCACTGGGGACAGGAAAGGTCACAAGGTGCACTCTGTGTGTATGCCTAGGGGCCTCATTCAACATGTTGAGGCTATTCCAACAACCACTGAAGGAATGGTGTGCAACCAGCTGCATATTTTGGCACACATTGGGACAAGTGATGCCTGTCATCTGGGCTCCGAGGTCATTCTTGGGTCATTCCAGTGACTGGCAGAGATTGTTGAGAAGACCAGCCTTGCGTGTGGAGTTTCAATGAAGCTCACAATTTACAGCATTTTCCGCAGAATTGATTGTGGCCCTTTGGTTCTGAGTTGAGTGGAAGGACTGAACCAGAAACTTCAAAAGTTCTTTGACAAACAAGGGAGTGACTTCCAGGACTTGGGCCTTAGGGTCGAGAACTGTACGGTCCACATAAATAGGTCAGGAGTACACTAGACATCAGAGGCTCTTATTCAGGTAGTTGACTGTGTGTAGGGTGCACACGAGCATTTTTTAGCTTAGGTGACTCCATCCAATGTAGGTAATGACAGCCATAGGAATCCCAGAAGTACCAATGTAAGATCAAAAGAAATGCCACCCACTGCTGAGAGTATTAGAATCCTAATGTAAACTGCCGAAGCATTCACAGCAAAGTGCCAGAGTTTGAAGCACTCATGAAAAGCAGTGAAGGGAGAGAAGCAGTGGTGGGGAAAGGACTGTGTAGGTGCATTGGTGGGGTAGAAGGCATGTATAGTACTGGACTGGGAGCATGGAAGCGGTTAGGGAGGTGGAAGACACAGACTAGCAAAGGTTGAGGCCAGGGGGGGTTATGAGAATGAAGGATATGTTGTGGTCAGGGTTTCCACCTGTGCAATTCAGGAAAGCTGGTGTTAGTGGGAAGGTTCCAGCTGGCACAAGCTATGAAGCAGTTTTTAAATTGAAGCACATTGTGGTGGGAGCAATATTCAGCAACTGGGTGGTTCAGCTGTCTCTTGGCCACAGTTTGTTGGCCGTTTGTGCAGACAGTTAATTTTCATGCCCATGCAGAATGCAGCACAGTGGTTGCATTTATTAGGTTGGAGGTGCCTGGGACAGGATTGGAGGAGGTTTTAATGAGAGGATATATAGGGCAGGCCTTGCATCTAGGTCTATCTGACGACAAAGGAATATTCCTCTAGTGACTCAATACCAACCAGAACTGGTGTAAATGAATCACATTTTCCACCAGGTTTTCAACTAGCTTTTGTAATCCCCTGAAATGAGGAATACCCTACCCATTATCCTTCCCATGCCTCCCACACTGTTATTCTACCACCCACCCAACTTACAAAATATCCATAGCTGTCCCTGTACTGTACTCTGCAGACATAGGTGAAAGACCTGTCCCACCCATCCCCCCCCCTTCCCAATGTTACCACCTACACCAGAGTACTGTCACAGTCTGATCCTACCCCGTCATGAACAGGGCTGCCTATGAAACCAGCCATGTGATCTACAAACTTACCTGCAACCACTTTGCCACATTCTACATGGTCATTGCAACCGACAGGCTGTCTGTGTGTATTAATGGTAACTGCCAGACTGGCCACAAGACTGCTGCACCACCCAACTACTGAACATGCTGCCCAACAAGACATGCTTCACCTTCAATGACTGTTTCACAGCCTATGCCATGTGGATTCTTCCCACCAACATCAGCTTTTATGCGCAGCACAGGTGGGAACTCTCACTCCAACATATCCTTTGTTCCTGTAATCCCCCTGCCTTCCAACTTCATTTCTCCCTGTCGTCCACCTGCCTATGCACTCCCTTGCTACCACTCCAGTACTACACATGCCTCATATTCCACAAACACACCCCAGAAGTCTTTTCCCCTTCTCCCTTCTCTACTTCTCTCCTCTCCCTTTTCACCCCTCCATGTTCCCCTCTTCCCTGTTCCCCTCTTCCCTGTTCCCTGTCCCCCCCCCCACCCCCACCAGCACAGCCTCCCAATGCTGCACCTAGCAGCCCCATCCTGTCCCCACTATGTCCCTGCACGCTCCCACAGGCAATACTAGCAACTTCCTCCACCACTATCCTGTTATCCCTCCCAACACCACTTCTCTTCATTACCCCCACTACCCATCCCAGCTAGACTGTTGCTCACAATAAATTCAGTCGCAATCTTGTCTTAGTGGCCACTGATAACAGAGGCTAAGTGTGTCTGATCACTTCTTGGCTATTGTTCTGTCATTGATGACACTGTAAGTTTTCTGCCCACTAATTTTGTTCTGTAGAGCCTATCAAGAAGAAGAATGTTCAGGGATGTTGAACGAGTCGAGATATACATAAAAAAAAGAAGCAATCACAGAAACTTAATCTGTATACTCCATTAAAAGGAAACTGTCACTATATCACTTAATAATATCTGTGGCTACACCAGGCACATTTAACATAATAAATCTGAAAGACAGCAGATACTTTCAAAAAGTTGGTCCTATTTCAATGAATGTACAAGGTGCGACAATAAAGTAATGGGACTGATGTGGGAAAAAAAAATGTTGCTTTCTGTTTTAGTCAAGTTTAGTGTTGTCTCCTTCAAAGTAGTTCCCTTCTGATTGCACACACTTTTTCCAGTGCTTCTGCCATTGATTGTAACATTTCTGGAGCTCATCTTCTGTAATATCCTCCAAGACCCTTGTCGCAGCTTTCTGGACATCTTGTGTTGTTTGAAAATGGTGTCCTTTGACTGCCGTTTTGAGTCTTGGAAAAAGAAAAAAGTCACACGGAGCGATATCTGGTGAATAAAGTGGTTGTGGTTGTACTGAAATTTGTTTTCAGGTTAAAAATTGCTGTACTGGCAAGCAGTATGGGATGGCGCATTATCATGATGCAGAATCCAATTATCAGCAATGTTGGCACGGACATGAAGAACTCTTTTACGAAGTCTTTCTAAAATTTCTTTCTAGTAATATTGGTTAACTGTTTGTCCAGGAGGCACCCACTCTTTATGAACAATTCCTTTGGAATCAAAGAAGCACACAAGCATGCATTTCACTTTTGACTTCGACATGTGAGCTTTCTTGGTCTGGGTGATCCCTTTCAACACCATTGCGAACTTTGGCGTTTTGTCTCTGGATCATACTGAAAAAACCAACTTTCATCACCACTGATAACACAGCTCAACAATTCTGGATTGATTTCCATTTGCTCTAACAGATTGGCTGCCACATTTTTCCGTGTTTGTCGCTGTTGTGGTGTGAGATTTTTGGGGACCATTTTTGCACAAATCTTTCTCATACCAAGATCTTCAGTTATTATTAAACAAACTATTTCTCGATTGATGTTCAGTTCTTCTGCAACAATTTTCATGGATAATCTTCGAGCAGATGGTATGAGTTCATGCACCCTGGCCAAGTTGGCATCCATCCACGAGGTTGATGGTCGTCCACTGCGCTCTTCATCTTCAACATTCATTTTGCCTTCACTAGACATTTTATGCCAATGAAAAACTTGAGCTCTTAACATAACCTCCTCTCTAAAAGCCTTCTGAAGCTTACCGTAAGTTGTCATCACAT
This sequence comes from Schistocerca nitens, assembly GCF_023898315.1. Taxonomy (NCBI): domain Eukaryota; kingdom Metazoa; phylum Arthropoda; class Insecta; order Orthoptera; family Acrididae; genus Schistocerca; species Schistocerca nitens. The sequence goes on along the minus strand of NC_064615.1, from coordinate 187,314,997 downwards.
TTTCACCCAATTTATCGCAAAAAGAAATGGAATACTGTTGCGGTTCCATTTCCGTGACGAGAGACACAAACACGTGTTAACTTATTACAGCACAACTCACGACTGAGCAGTTGCATCGATGTGCCGCTTGGACTAGAAGTAGCTTATAGGCCAAGGTCAAAGATATTGTGCCTATGCAAGCCTGCAGGGTTGCCATGTCTTGCAAAGAAAATCAGTCTCATTACTTTATTGTTGCACCTCGTATAATGGTATGGATCTCACACGCTTGAGCAATATTTCGGGATAGGCTGTGCAATATTTTGCCAGCATTGTCCTTTCAACACTTGTAGTATGTTTACAATATCCTATCAGTGAACTGAAGATTGCCCACCTGCTTTGCATACAACTGAGCCACAACATATCCCCATAATTGTTACATCCAGGAATTTGTATGGCGTGACTGATCTCACTCATGACCAATTGATATTGTTGTCATAGGGTGCTACATTCCTGCATTTTGTGAAGTGCGAAGTTTTATGTTTCAGAACCTTTAAATCAAACCATTGTTTACATCTTTCTGAAATGTTGTCATGATCTGACAGAATATCTGCTTAGCTTTTTTTGGTCAGTACTTCATTATAGATAACTGCATCATCTACAAAAAGATTGTGCTTACCTGCCACATCATTAATATACAACCTAGACAGCAAAGATTCCAATACATTTCTCTAGACACCCATTAAATTAATAACACATTTGTTGAGTCTCCATTCAAGACATCATGCTGCATCCTCACTACAAAGAAATCCTGATTTCAGTCATGAATTACACTTTATACCTAATATGTCAGTATCTTCAGTAAAATTTTCCGGAGATAAAATAGCCCCCAATTGGATCTCCGGGTGGGAACTGCAAAAGATACAGACAACATGAAGGAAGAGAATCCCAATTTTAACATAGGCACTTGGAATGTGAGAACACTGCTTCAGTGTAGCAAGCTAGAAAATGTAAAACTTGAAATGGAACAACTGGAAATCGATACCCAAGGCATATCGAAGATGAGATGGCCCCAACCAGGTGATTTCTGGTCTGGAGAACACAGAGTCATTCACACCAGAACTGACCAGGATAGATCAGGAGTGGGAGGAGTTGGAACAATTTTGAGGAAAAACTATGGCTCACGTGTCAAGGGACATGTGCAACATAGCTCTCGAATAATATTAGTCAAACTTGAAACTAAACCAAAGGACACTGTGATAGTACAAATATACATGCCAACATCCAAAGAAGAAGATGCAGTCATTGACAAAATATACGAAGAAATGGACTGGAATGCGATTGTGGGTGAAGAACTGGAGGAAGGAATTGTTGGCAAATATGGACTTGGAAGAAGAAATGAAAGAGGAGATCGACTAATTGTGTTCTTCTCAAGGAAATTAGTTGTTGCAAACACACTTTTCCAACATCACAAGTGAAGAAGATACACATGGAAGGCCCCTGGAGACCTAAGGAGACAACAGATTGATTACATTCTAGTGAAAGCACGTTTTAGGAACCAGATAAAAGATTGCAGGAGCTATTCATCTGCAGGCATAGGCAGTGATCATAACCTGGTCCTGATGAAAAGTTCACTGAGATTCAAAGATTCAAGAAGAATCCAGTAAAACTTAAATGGGAACTAGAAAAACTGGAAACTGAGGGACTGGCAAAGCGCTATGCTCATGAAACCGACAACCTAGCTAAGAATTTTCAACATGGTGGAGTAAATGAAGATTGGGATCAAATTAAATCTGGTATGTACAAAGCAGCAGAAAAGATAGTTCGAAGAACTGAACCTAAAAACAAGAGGAAATGAATTACAGCAGGTATTATTGAGCTTATAGAAAACAGGAGATTATACGAAAATGCAACTGATGAACAAGGAAAAGCTGAATACAGGAGACTAAGGAATTTAGTTAATAGAGAAGCTAGGAAAGCAAAAGAAAATTTTCTTGAAGAAATGTGCAGAGAAGTGGAAGAAAATATGCAAAATGGAAGAACTGATTTAGCCTACAGAATAGCAAATCAATTTTTTAACAAATGTAAAACAACACTCTCAGGCACAATAGAAAATAAAGAGGGGAAAATGCTGTCTGGTGAAGACATGGTGAAGAGATGGAAAGAATACATAGAGCAGTTGTATGCCGGAACACCTCTTTCAGAGGAAGTAATAGGAAGAGAAGAGCAAGTAGACGAAGATGCAAGGGAGATGACATTCTGCAAGAATAATTTGACAGAACTCTAAAAGAACTATGGGACAACAAAGCAATGGGTATTGATGAAATCCCTGCAGAACTAATAAAGTATGCTGGTGACAGCATGAAAATGATGCAGCTCAAACTTATTAGGTCCATCTATAACACAGGAGAGATACTGACAGACTTCGAGAAATGTATCATTGTTCCTATACCAAAAAAGGCAGCAGCTACAAAATGCAAACAGTACTGAATTCTAAGCCTAATATCACATGCACCAAAAATTCTCATAAAAATAGTTCTGAAGGGAATTGAAGAGAAGGTGGAGGATATGCTGAGTGAAGATTAGTTTGGATTCAGAAGGGGATTGGGAACAAGAGAGGTGATTCTGGCACTGAGACTCGTTATCAAAAAGCAATTACAGAAAAATGAATCAACTTATATTGCCTTTGTAGACATGCAAAAGGCATTTGATAATGTTATCTGGCAAGAGATGTTCAGAGTGCTGAGTGAAAGTGGAATAAAGTACAAAGGCATGTGTGTGAAACTCAGTTTCTATAAGAATGAGGTGGCAGTGATTAGGAACTGTCATCAGGAACAAGAAGCAAATATTAGAAAAGGGGTAAGACAAGGATGTGCTCTCTCTCCTCTTATATTCAATACTTACATCCAGGAAGCTATAGACCAAGTTCGAGAAATTACTGAGGTGAGGATCAAAATTAATGGGCAGAAGATAGACATGCTACGCTATGCAGATGATATTGCTATAGTCATGGAGACAAAAGATGATCTAGAGGAAGTTCTCAGAACAATGGAAAAAAATCTATGCAATCATTATGGAATGAGAATAAACAAGAAAAAGACTAAAGTGATGGTATGCAGTACAGGAGCAGAATATGAACCTCTGAGAATGAGAATTGGAAGAGAGGAGCTGGAAGTGATGGATGGATTTACTTACCTGGGAAGCAAAATCACAAGAGATGGTAGAAGCTGGAAAGAAATTGCGACCAGAATACAAAAGGCCAAAATTGCATTTAATCGAAGGAACTTACTCACCAGCAACATCAGTCTGACAATAAGGAAACGTATCATGAAAGGTTTCATTTGGAGTGTGGCCCTATGCGGATGTGAAACTTGGACAGTTGGAAGAGAAGAGAGAAGATGGCTAGAGGCCCTGGAAATGTGGTGCTATAGAAGGATGACGAAGATCAGCTGGAGAGACAAAGTAACAAATTAAGAAGTGCTTAGAAGAGTACAGGAAACCAGATCTCTGCGGAGGCACATCCAAACAAGAAGAGACAAACTTGTAGGGCACATCCTATGACACAACAACATCATTGGAACAATAGCAGAAGGAGCTATTGAGGGAAGGATTCCCGGTGGGGTAAGGGATTTTCTTTGCCTCGTGATGACTGGGTGTTGTGTGATGTCCTTAGGTTAGTTAGGTTTAAGTAGTTCTAAGTTCTAGGGGACTGATGACCATAGATGTTAAGTCCCATAGTGCTCAGAGCCATTTGAACCATTTTTAGCTATTGAGGGAAGGAATCGGCTGGGGCGACCAAGGATATCATACATGCAACAGATCATGAAGGACGTTGGATGTAACACATACGTGGAAATGAAGAGGAAGGCAGACAGAAGAGAGGAATGGCACTCTGCTGCAAACCAACCTCAGGGTTGAACACTAAAAGAAGAAGAAGAAGAAGAAGAAGAAGAAGACCTAATATGACAAAAGTTTTGTGTGTAAGCACAGACGTGGTATTGAGTCAAATGCTTTTTGGAAGTCAAGAAATATTGCATCTACCTGACTGCCCTATTCCATGGGTTTCAAAACATCATGTGAAAAGAGAGTGAATGGGATTTTACATGACTGTTGTTGTCCGTTGGCATTGAGTATGTCATTCTGTTTGAGATACCTCATTACATTTGAGCTCCAAATATATTGTAAGATTCTGCAACAGATGGATGTCATTGATATTGGTTGGTGATTTTGTGGATCATCTCTGTACCCAGTCAGTCCTCCCACACTCCTGACAGCAGTCATATGGAAGGAAACCTTAATACACTCTTAAGACAAAAGCAATGATGCACCATGAAGGAATTATCAGAATGGGATGGAAATTGATACATGTTTTATATGTACATACAAACAAATGATTACAACTTCAGAAAAATTGGGTGATTTAGTCAAGAGAATGAGCTTCATGAATTGAAGAAGTCAGTAACATATTGGTCCACCTCTGTCCCTTATGCAAGCAGCTGTTCAGCTTCACATTGATTACTAGAGTTGTTGGATGTCCTCCTGAGGGATAAAGTGACAAATTGTGTCCAATTGGTGCATTAGGTTATTAAAATCCCAAGCTTGTTGGATTGCCCTGCCCATAATGTTCCAAAAATTCTCAGCCGGAGAGAGATCCAGTGACCCTGCTGGCCAAGATAGTGTTTGGCAAGGATGAAGACAAGCAGTCAAAACTCTTGCTCTGTGTGGGCAGCCAATATCTTACTGAATTGTAAGCCAATGAAGGCTTGCCATGAAGGGCAACAAAATGATGTGTAGAATATCATCAACATACCCCTGTGCTGTAAGGGTACTGCAGATGACAACCAAGGGGGTCCTGCTATGAAAAGAAATGGCACTCCTGGTTGTTGAGCCTTGTAGTGGGTGACAGTCGGGCTGGTATCCCACAACTGCCTGGAGTGTCTACAGACACGTCCTCGGAAATGGATCTCTTTGTCTGGAGTAGAATTGTCTTCAGTGATGAGTCCCACTTCAAATTGAGCCTTGATGACAAATGAAGACATGTTTGGAGACACTACAGACAGCAATGGAAAGCCAACCTGACTGTCACCCAACAAGCAACTGGACAACCAGGAGTGATGGTCGGGGGTACCATTTCTTTTCATACCAGGGTCCCTTTAGTTGTCAACTGTGGCTCCCTTACAGCACAGTTATACGTTTGTATTTGTATTTTGTTGTCCTTCATTCCAAGCCATCCTGGGCTTACATGTTAGCAAGATAATGTCTGCTTGCATGCAGCAAGAGTTTCTGCTGCTTGTCTTCGAGCTTGCCTAACCCTCGAACTTGGCCAGCAAGGTCACTGGGTCTCTTCCCAGTTGAGACCATTTGGAGCATTATGGGCAGAGCCCTCCACCAGCTCAAGATTTTGATGGTATAATGTGCCAGTTGTACAGAATTTTGCACAATATCACTCAGGAGGACATCGGACACCTCTGTCAATCTATGCGAAGCTGAATAACTGCTTGTGAAGGGGTCAGAGGTGGACCAGCATGTTACTGACTTGCTTAGTTTTTGAAGCTCTTTCTCTTGAATAATCATCCAATTTTTCTGAGTTTGTAATCATTTGTTTGTATGTACATGTACATTTCTTCTTGGTGCGTTTTTTTTCTTAGAGTGTACATGGTACAAGAAGTAATACCATTTGCCATTATCTTCAAAATAAGTCATTTAGTATATATGTAGAGGACAAAGCTGAGCTAGAAAGAGATATGTTTGAAGAGCTCTACAAGGTTAGGTATTCCATAAAACGGATTCCACTGGAGGCAGATGTATTTACCTAAACTGTTTATAAAAACAATGAAATTTACCAAGAGTTCAGAGCCTGATCAATCCCTATCGACATCTGTAAGGAATTTGCTCCTTTAGATTAGATTAGATTAGATTAGTTTTCGTTCCATAGATCCGTGCTGAGGAGATCCTTGTGGATGTGGAACATGTCAATTTTTTTTAAATCTCAAATAACAATACTAATAGTATGAATATATACAATACATCATTTGTTTCTATTAAAAAATTCGTCAATGGAGTAGAAGGAGTTGGCCACTAGTAAGTCTTTCAGGCTCCTTTTGAACTGATCTTTATTTGTAACTAAATTTTTTATGTTTACTGGCAAATTATTGAAGATGAGTGTTCCTGAGTAGTGGACCCCTTTTTGAACTAAAGTAAGTGCTTTTAAGTCCTTGTGCAGATCATTTTTGCTCCTGGTATTGTATGTATGAACTGAGCTGTTTGTTGGAAAAAGAGATATATTAGTTAGGACAAATTTCATTAATGAGTAAATATACTGAGAGGCAGTAGTTAGTATACCCAGTTCTTTGAAGAGGTTCCTACAGGACGTCCGTGAATTTACTCCACAAATAATACGTATTACATGCTTTTGGACTCTGAAAACTTTTGTTTGGTTTGAAGAGTTACCCCAAAATATTATACCATATGACATTATGGAATGAAAGTAGGCAAAGTATGCAAGGTTTTTCATTTTTATGTCGCCTATGTCTGCTAACACTCGAATTGCAAATACACATTTGTTAAGGTGTTTCTGCAGTTCTGTGGTGTGCTCTTCCCAACTGAATTTATTATCAAGTTGTAATCCCAGGAATTTAAGACTGTCAACCTCTTCTATCTGCTCTTCTTCGTATTTTATGCATATGCTGGGTGGAAACCTCTTACAGGTTCTGAATTGCATATAGTGAGTCTTTTCAAAGTTTAATGTCAGTGAGTTGGCTTTAAACCATTTATTAATATCCATGAAAATATCATTAGCAGATCTTTCTAGAACTACACTTGACATACTATTTATTGCAATACTTGTGTCATCTGCAAACAAAACAAACTCTGCTTCTGGCAGTGTAACTGATGAGAGATCATTAATGTACACAAGAAAAAGCAATGGCCCTAAGATGGATCCGTGTGGGACACCACATGTAATTTCTTCCCATTCTGATGATGACTGATGACTTAATTCACTAGTCCCTTGCACTGACACCCTTTGTTTCCTGTTAGCGAGGTATGACTTGAACCATTTTGCAGCACTGCCCGTGACACCATAGAATTCTAATTTACTTAAAAGGATGTTGTGGTTCACACAATCAAATACCTTTGACAAATCACAGAAAATACCTGCTGCTTGTAATTTGTTATTTAATGAATTAAGTACATTTTCACTGTAGGTGTAAATAGCCTTCTCGATATCAGAACCCTTCAGAAATCCAAACTGTGTTCTTGATAATATGTTATTTGTGGTCAGATGGTTGAGCAGCTGCATGTACATTACTTTTTCTAAAATTTTTGAGAATGCTGGCAAAAGTGAAATCGGTCTGTAGTTTGATGGTATCTCTTTATCCCCTTTCTTGAATAGAGGCTTAACATCTGCATATTTTAGCCAGTCAGGAAATGTCCCAGTTATAATTGACTGGTTACACAAGTAACTCAGAATTGTACTAAACTCACAAGAACATGCCTTAATTAACTTTGTTGATATTTCATTGTACCCACTAGAATGCTTTGTTTGTAAAGATTTTATTATGGATGTTATTTCTTTTGGTGAAATGAGTGATATATTCATGTCCTTGAAGCTATCTGTGAAGGCTAGTTTCAGATATTCAAGGGCATTATTTACTGATCCTGAAAGTCCCATTCTATCAGTAACAGATATAAAGTACTTGTTAAATAGATTTGCCACACTATGCCCATCAGTTACTAATGTGTCATCTACCCTTAGTGCTATTTGCTCCTATTCCTTTCTGGTTCTGCCAGTCTGCTCTTTCACTATATCCCATATTGTTTTTATTTTGTTCCCTGACATTGCTATCTTCTTCTCATAGTGCATTTGTTTAGACGTCTGAATTACTTTTTTTAATGTTTTACAGTAGTCCTTGTATTTAGCTAAATCATCAGCATTGGAGCTATTCTTGGTCGACAGATACATTTTCCTTTTTGTCTTACAGGAAATCTTTATTCCTTGTGTAATCCATGATTTTATTATAGACTTCTGTTTAATTTGAATAACTTTTAGAGGAAAACAGTTTTCAAATATGGTACTGACATTGTTCATGAATGTGTTATATTTTTCATTCATGTCATGAGCACTATAAACATCTTTCCAGTTCATATCTTTGAGCAGTTTTCTAAAACACTCAATTTTTGGTTGATTGACTACTCTCCTGTACTCAGATTTAGCGGTCTTGGTAATCTGCTTAGAATTTACATCTAAAACAAGGAGCTGCATGTCATGATCTGATAGTCCATTTATAACAGGTTTTATGATATGATTTTTTTCCTTTGATTTGTCTATAAAAATGTTATCAATGGCTGTCCTTGAGGATTTAGTGATCCTAGTTGGAAAGTTTACAGTGTGAGTTAGATTGAAAGACAACATTACTAACTGCAGTGAATGTTTATTGGAAGATTGCATTAGAAAATCTGTATTAAAGTCAACAGCAATCAAAATTTCTTTGTTTCTTCCTGTTAAATAACCCAAAAGAGCTTCTAGATGATCTAAGAATAGATTATAATTTCCTGCAGGTGCTCGGTAAATAGTTATTATTATATAGGATCTGTTATGGAACTCTACTTCTGTTGCACATGCTTCTAGATGCTGCTCTAAACAGAATTTATTAATGTCAATGTTCTTGAATTTATGGCAGTTTTTGATAAATGTGGCAACTCCTCCTCCATCCATATCTACTCTGCAGAAGTAGGAAGCTAGCTTAAATCCTGAAATGTCTAACATATCTATATCAGTGGTCACTTGATGTTCAGAGAGGCAGATTATGTCAATTTGGTTAGATGAATTCATTTCATCGATACAAATGAGTAGTTCATCAACTTTATTTCTAAGTCCCAGAATGTTCTGGTGTAATAAAGATAACTGATACTGCATACTAATGGGATTGTAACTGCTTTGGTGAAGATGAACTGGCAGTTTCTGATTACTTTCTGTTAAACACTGTTTAAATGGAGGCTGTATGATAAAATCTGCCTCCTGTTCATCTGTTTTCCCAAACTGAGTGTGTCTGACAATCTCTCTTAAAACTCGTTTTCTTTCCCCCTTCCCTGTCCTAAAAAAGGCGTCCCTCTGACACCTGTGACCACTGGTATTTTACCACTTGTGCCAGTATCCCCCCTTAAGTTTTCTGCAATCAACCCAGACAGTTTTCCCTTCCCTTTTCTATTGAGGTGAAGGCCATGCCTAGTGTAGTCCCACCTATCGATAGCATCTACAGGAATCAAACCAATATGGGATCCTATATCCGTCCTAAGCAGCCACTCCAACTCCAAGTTCACCCTCCCTACGGAAGAGTTCAAATGAGGCCGATCATGGCGTCTCAACACAGACACAAATCCCACACTCGTATGCTTAGTTGCTGATGCTATCTTCACCAGGTCACTCTCTATGGAATATTCAGAGTCTCTGCCAATGCTATTTCCCGGACCACCCACTATAACCACGGCATCCTCCTTTGTGAAATCCTTGCATAGAGCACCTACATCCTCTGTTACCTGACCCAGATCTGCACTAGGCTTGAAAAAGTTTGTGACCTATCCTAAGATAGCCCTTTCTGTGAGCTGTTTATTATATTATATTATATTATATTATATTATGGAGGAGGAAGAGGAAGTAGATGAAGATGAGATGGGAGGTATACAGTGAGAAGAATTTGACAAACCTAAGTGGAGCAGATGACGTTCCATCAGATTTAGGTTCTTGGGAGAGCCAGCAATGATGAAACCATTCCACCTGCTGTAGAAGCAGAATCAGACAGACCAAATACCTCTAGGCATCAAGAACAATGTAGTAATTCCAATTCCAAAGTAAGGAGGTGCTGCCAGGTGTGAATACTCTGAATCATCAGTTTAATATATCATGGTTACAAGACAATGACACAAAGCATTTATAGACGAATGTGAAATCTGGTACTAGATCAGTTTGTGTTCTGGATTAATGTAAGAACACATGAGGCAATATTGACCGTATGATGTATCCTAGAAAATAGGTTATGGAAAGACAAACCTATGCTTATAGCATCTGTAACTTTAGAGAAAGCATTTGACAATGTTGACTGAACTATACTCTTTGAAATTCTCAATGTAGCAGGAATAAAGTACAGGAAGCAAAATGTTCTTTATCACTTGCACAGAAACCAGACTGCAGTAATAAGGATCGAAGAACGTGAAAGACAATCAGTAATTGAGTAGGTAGTGATAGAGGGCTGAAGCCAATCCTTGATGCTTAGGGCAAGTAATGTTTGATAATGGTTTTAAAGGAGACGACCAAAATTTGACCATAATTTTAAGGGAGGTTTATGGGAGATTTGGCTGCAATAAATTTTAACTGCACATTTACATCTCATTTTCTTGGAACAGTTGTCTGTGGAGATATATAAAAAAACTAGCATATGTTGCTTACTTTTACTCTATTACTTCATACGATGTCATATTTTGGGGTGACTCCACAAACTAAGAGAGAGTTTTGGGGGTGCAAAAGCATTTAATAAGACCCATTTGTGGTGTAAATTTAAAAATGATCATTATATGCGAGTGTTCTAAGTGTGTTTGTTAAGTTTTCTGACATGTTACATACCTACAAATACACCTCATTTATGGTTCTACAGAATTAAAAATGAATCTGATCTAATCTAAATAAAACAATTTATATGTTCACTGCATATAATACACAAATATAATACCAATAACATGTAACAAATTTGCAGATATGTATTACTTATTTAAAGAAGGTGCAGAAGCCTGCAATTTTTATCTTCTTGTGCAAAGTTAAAAGAACTCTTGGAATTATAATAAAAGCTGTTTTCAATCAATTAATCAATTCTAAGCTGCTGCTGTTTCTCTGATCAGTCCATTTATTGTTCATAAGGGAAAAAGCTCTTTTGAAGTGTTGAAAAATGTTGTTGCATTGTGTGAGTCACTTTAGAAATAAATAACATAATGAGCCTTTTAAATAGGAATGTCTCTATGATCTTCTTTCAGATATCCTTGTTACTTCTATGTGTTAGTTGTACCACAGCTAATTGGTACGAGGTGACTACATATGTGGTTTGCCAATACCGACTGAGAAATAAGTAAATATTCCCCCTATCATGACTCCTCTAGACACTTAGGCCCTGTCATTCTTTCACTACTCCTCTCATTCCTTTGAGCCAAATAGTCTTCTTTGTATAGAAGTGCAAATAGTCTGCAGTAGTATTGATTCTTATGTGAAAACTTCTGAAGATCTATTGAGTGTGGAACTTGAGCTACCGATAGCACTTTGCAGAATTAATATTTTCAACAGTTATCACTGATGACATATATGGGAGAAAAAGGCGGTCAATAAGGGAGCCAGAAACCTCAAAAAAATATTGCTATAATAAGAGAGATCGTATGAAATACAGGACAGTTTGTCACCCTACTGATGTTATTCAATTTGTAGAGTGAGAAAGCTGTCAAGGAAATCAGGAGGAATTCAGAAAAAGTAAAGTTTAGGGAGAAGAAATATAAACTTTGCCATTTGCCAGTGACATTGCAGTCCTGCCCAAGACTGCAAACAACTAGGAAGAGCACTTGAGTGGAATGGATAGTATCTTGTATCTTGAAAAAACATTATGAGATGAAGATCAACAAAAATAAAACAATGGTAATGGAATATAAACAGATTAAGTCAGGTGATGCCGAGAGAATTACATTTTGAAATGAAACACTAAAAGTAGTACATGAGTTTTGCTATTTGGTGAGCAAAATAACTGATGATGACCAAAGTAGAGAGGATGTAACAGCAGAAAGAAAAACATCTCTGAAAAAGAAAATTTCATTAACATCTGACATAAATTTTAAGTGTCATGAAATCTTTTCTGGAGTGTAGCCTTGTGCAGAAGCAAAACATGGATGATAAGCAGTTCAGACAAGAAAGAAGATTTTGAAATGTTGTTCTGCAGAAGAATGCTAAAGATTAGGTGGGTAGATTGAATAACTACTAAGGAGGTCCTGAATTAAACTGAGTAAAAATGAAATTTATGGCACTACTTGACTAAAATAAGGGATCAGTTGGCAGGACACTTCAGATCAAGGAATCGTCACTCTGTGAATAAAGGGAAGCATGGGCAGTTAAAACTTGTAGAGGGAGATTCAGGCACAAACCAAGGAATACAAGAAACCAGTCCATGTAACACAGATATGGCTTTATTTACAAATCTGTAAACAATAAAAGAAATAAGCCTCTCATGACTCCACACATAACAAGACAAAAGAAACATACCGAGGGTGCAACATCAGCGATACACAGAACAACTAATATGAGTGGTACAAACTAAAAGAACATAGGGAGCTTCAGTCAATACTGCTACATGTGTATATAGGTGCGAGTTGCTGGTAGACACTGCAGCAGAGACTGTGCCGTTTGCATGCTCCATACAGGCAGCCTCTAGTGGCTGGCCCATACTGATACAGTTGGCAGTTGATTTAAGTACACAAACGTAACAACACTAAACTCAGTGCACTCACAGTTACACTCACTTACACTAATATCAGGATACAGCAAACACAATAACCGTTAAAATGGCTGTAGGTTGCAATAGTTATTCAGAGATTAAGACACTTGCATGGGATGGATTAGCATGGAGAGCTGTATCAGACCAGCCTTTGGATTGAAGGCCTTAACAACAATAATATCAATGAGGCAGATATGTAGCAGGCTGAATAAATTCTTATTTCCTTTCATTAAATCTGATTCTTGGAGTTTCAAAGTTGCTTCTCATGAGGTTTATGGTGGCTTTTTTTCATGTGTCTGTTGACTGAAATTTTTCTGCATTTCTGTTACAGTCTCCCAGTCAGACAAGTGTGACCATTCACACTACCCTTCTTTGTATGCTCTCTGTGTATTCTGTTAGTTCAACTTAATATGGATCACATGCATTTTATAAGTACTGAAGTATAGTCAGTACCATTGTTTTGGAAGTAATCTCTTTGGTATACTGTCTGCAGTTTCCCAGTGTCCTACCAATGAACTGAACCTGTCATCTGCTTAACCTGCATCCCAGTCTATGAAGCTATTCTGTTTCATATTTCTACACTTTATTTCTACCAGATATTCTAGTTGCTCCTCATTAATACTGCATTAAAGGATACAATAATTTTACATTTTATGATGTACACAACTTTGCATTTCTTTTAAGAGCTGGTTGCCTCTGTAGCATCAGGCAGGTATTTTGTTGATATGTACCAGATTGGATTTTCTCATAATTAGCTGCATGATTTGTGAAAGAAAGGTCAGAGACTGTAGTTGACAATGTCTGCTATTACATCAACATATAGCAGTAATAGTAGTGGTGCTGTTACACTCCCCTGAGGCACACTACTCCATGATTCAGTTTCTGTAGATGACTCTCTCACATGTTGTGTGATAGCTGTCAGAAAATTCTCAGTCCAGCCACAATCCTAGTTAGGTACCTCAGAGGAATACATTTTCTTTATAATATGTCACTGTGGTAGTTAGTCAAAAGTTCTGTTGGTTTAGTCCAAAAGAAAATGAAATAGTGTTGAAATATTATGCCTGTAGTTAAAATATCCTAGGTTACACATGCTGAAATCATTGAAGATATTTTGGGCCACATTGTGTATTTATTGAGATTGTGCCTACAGTCTCATCTATGTGATGTCCTCTCCTTGACCACAAGCTACATGGGTTTCTTGAATGAAAATAATTCACTTGTTGCAAAAATTACTCTATCCTAGCTTTTTCTAGATCTACTCGAGTAAATTAGTGAGGAAGCTGCTACTTTGAGCAAAGATGCTGCCTCCTTAGTTTTACTACACTGCTGCTGTTTATCAGCCTGTAGCAATTCAATATTTACTTGATTACGATGGTTTATTTCAAAGAAAATATTTTTTACCATCTGTAAATATTGAGTCCTATTTACAGTACATTATTACAGCTTTACAACAAACATTGCTACTTACCACGTATCTTAAACAACCTTTCAGTCCTTGGACCTAGATGTTCAGGGAATTTGTAGAAAAAGTGTCTAATGAGATTTTTTTTTTTTTTTTTTTTTTTTTTTGTAGAGATACCCAATTTCTTTCTTTATGTTAGGCAGGAGCTTATTGAATACCAATAACTTACCACAGAGAACATAAATCTATTCTGAGCCCTGGACAGAGACAAAGTCTAATCGAAAACAGTTTTTGTGTCTTGTGCTGCGACTGTGTGTGTCACAATTTAGTTGAAAAAGATTTTTGTACTTAGCAGTTAAAACCATTAAGGAGTAAATATTTTGGGAAGTGTGTGTGAAAGTTCCAAGATTCTTGAATATGCAAAATGCAGGATTATGAACTTTGCACAGTTTTACTGATTGTTTCTACTGCACAAACACTCCATTTATTTTAGGTGCACTGCTCAGAAGACAATTTCATAAGACAACATGGAGTGAAAAATACGCAAAATAAACAAACACACCTGTCTTCACATCAACAAACTGAGAGGCATAGCACTCTAAACTGAGCTTCTCGGTTAGTTTGGCCATGTGTTTACTCCATTTTAACTTGTTATCCAGCTGGAACTCAAGGAATTTTACACACTGTGCTTCATTTAGTATACAGCCATTTATATCTACTTTTGGTACTAAAAGACATTATTGCGTGTTTGCAACTGTGTATTATGAGTCTTTATGAGATTAAGACTTAAAATTTTAGCTGTGACCACTTATAGACCTGTTCAGTTATCACCTCAGCTGTTTTCTAGGGTTGAGATTGGGCCCTTGATTAGAATGCTTATGTCATCAGCAAACATTGTCATTGTTGTAGAATTCTTTCAGACGCTTCAGCCTTTTTATTCCGGCTTCTTGTGTTTTGCCAATTGTTATTAGATTCTGACTCTTCTTCAACATTCTGTCTGTTTCAGTTTTTTCCTGACATGTTACTTTTCGCACAAGAAAGTGCATTCATTTGTGCTAACTTCAGGCTGCAACAGTTTTCAAATATTAGCCATGTGGTTTTAAAAAAGTAAAATTATGTCACTTCTCTATATGAACATACAGGCATTTTGTCAGTTTATTTTTTATTGTTAGTTATACTTATTTCTTTTATTTTTCCTTTCTATATTGTAATATTTGTACTTATTTCTTTGTAGCAAAATATTTATACGTATTCTTCCTTTCTATTTTGCAATATGAGGTGAACAGAGATGAAACTTCTAAAAAAGTTGTCTTGCCAGAAGACAATCAGAATATCATTAACATATTTGTTTGTTTGCATTGGTGGTGAACCAGTCTAACAGGGAAATTGCGAATTTCTAAGTTGGTGACACTGTCAGCTGATGTTTTGTTCACCCTATGTCAAAGATCGGATGTTGTGCGGAATTTGCTTACTTTGAACTTTATTTGTAAGTATCAATCTAAATTGTCTTTTTGTAATTTAAGTGCATGTTGTGCAAATTTGCAACTCCATTTCAATAGCCAAAAGTTCAGTTTTAAAGTATACTTTAGTCTGGCTTGTGTTTTGGCCAATGGAAAATGTAGGGATGTGTTTCCAGAACATGTGGGCTGAATAAAATTGTAATCATCAGTATTTCTTCAGAAGAAGACCAAGAATTTGATGAAAATGAAGAACCACCTGGTACTATTCTCAACCCAGGAGATTATACTGTCATTAAAGCACATGGGAAGCGAACAGTTATTTAGATTGCATGCATGTAATTAGAAGGCAAAGGTTATGTTGATGTTTTTTGAAAACACAAAACAAGGTTGAGTGAACATGTTTACTATAACAGGTGAGGAGTCATGTTTTAGTCAAGGATATGTAGTTCTAAAGGTCTTCATTACTTCTGGGAGTGTGCCTTGCTAATCCAAAGATATCATTTTCAAACATGATGTCAGTGACAGTGCATTAACAAACAAGTCAAGTTAACTGATTTAACATTACAATAAAATAATTAGAGATATAACAGCCGTAACAGAATAAGGAAACACAGTTAATGCAATGTTTTTAGTTTGTCTACTGAATAAAACTTTTTGAACAAGATAATTTTTTTTCCTTATGCTCCATGATCAAAAACAGACTTTGACATATCCCAATTCATTCTAAATACCAATAAATAGAAAAAATAAAAAGATTAAGTCTGTTGTTTCTATCCAACATTCTCTGCAGGGTGAATAGAAACACCAAGTTTTTATTTTTTTGAGCTATAAAAGCACTGGCTAAGTTCCAAATTCAATTATAATTTTAGGTGCAAGACCTATAATCCAGTATAATTTTGATTTTCATATTTATTTTTAAAATAATCAATTTTTCTTCTGAAGTTGAAAACTGTTCCAATTCTCCCCACTTTACAGTAAACAAGTAAGCTCTTCTGTTCTGTGCATCTTTCAAAGCCAAATATATTTCATTCCCTCCATTCCTTTGCATGTTCATAAAAGTATTTATCATGAAATGTATTCTGGAAATGGAGAATCTGTTCAGTACATTCACTATTCCTCTTTGGAATTGAATGAAACTCAATACACTAAGTGATATTCTTACCTGAAAACCCCCTCACTGTGTTGAGAATGTTGCTGAAGGAGAATTGGTAGTAGAACACAGGTTCTGCAGACTTCTGGGACACCATCCTCACAGTTTTATCTATTCCAGAATTGAACAGCAGGTCTGAAAACATCTGTAATATTTTCGCTGTTGGTTAATCACATAAATCCAATTGATATTGTCTTTGTGGCTTAAAGTTTGTATTAGTGGTGTTGACTATACACAGTAGCAGTTATTACGCTGCTCCATTAAGACAAACATTTTGATGGATGCAACTTAAAAATGTCAAGAAAATGCCATGGAACTAAATTTAACAGGCACAAAAAGTTGCAGATCCCTAATGTAAAAGAAATAACATACATACTATAGCTATGTACCAAATTTATTTATATAGCAAACATTGGATTTTACTGACTATTAAATGACAATGTTGATCAGAGACTTGGGTGCATAACTGGTATGTGATCAATATGCAAACTGTCACACTTATTCTAGATTCTGAGATCTAGAAGCATTCAGGTGTGGCCTGAGACTACAGTGAACATAGCTCTGCAGAAGTTTAGCATTATTCATGTGTCTTACAAAACTGTTCAAGGTCTGACAGGCTAGGCTACATCTACATCTATAATCTGCAAGTTCTGGAGAGTCCTTGTGGTACCACTATCATTTGCCCCTTCCTTGTTCCTTTTGCAAATGCTGTGTGGGAAAAAACAGTTGTTGGTATAATTCTGAATGAGCTATAATTTCTCTGATTTTCTCATTGTGGTCATTTCACAAAGTGTGTGTGGGAGTAAGTAATATTTTGTCAAGCTCTTCTTCTTATACTTCACTGTCTTCATTTAGGTGCCTTCTGTTTCAGAACTACTACTTGCACAACTAGAGCTTTGCTTAGTCCTGCCAGGCTGCCACATGTTGAGCTCCAAAATTGTTGCATTTTGTTTGACTGTTCTGTTGGGACACACTCAGCTTTGATGCACTTCAGCACGTCATATTGACAGTGCTTTCATGGCAGTGACTTCTTTTCTGACTCTAGTAGCTCTGTGGTCTCCTTCTGAGGTTACTGGGGAATTTCTCTATTTTGACTTGCACTCTTAAAATGTCAGACAGGCTGAGCAGATCTTGAAGGCTCTTCTTTCAATCATCTACTGTGAGACCGAAAAAAGTTAGCTTCCACTGCTTTGTCTTCTGGTGCAGCTGGATATTCACTCCATCATAGCCTTCCTTCTGGAGGAAATTAGTGTTTCTTTGCATCAGACTGTCTAGGGTAGACATCTGAAAATCAGTTGTTTGATGATGGCCAGTTCCTTCTTCCATGGTGACTTCTTTGCCTGACCTATGCAAATGAGGTAGCGGTGTAGACAGCTGACAGCTTTGTCAAGGTCATCAGGTGTATGTTGTGAGATATCCATTGTCACGCCATCTGTAATGTTATGAATATGAATATGAAGATGGTATCGGTTCTTTCAGACATATCCAAAAGAACAGATACCATTGGTGATCTTGCGGCTCTCAAAGAATTTTTTTTTTTTACATTGTAGTCCTATACCTAAATATTTCTATTATCTATCCCATTCCCTTAAATGGCATAAAATGCATATATTACATCTCCAGATTTATTTACTCATATTCAAGAATTCATCTATGATATAGAAGGAGTTGTCAAGGAGGTATGATTTCAATTTGTTTTTGAAACTATTACTGCTGTCTGTCAGACATTTTATTTCATCTGGTAATTTATCAAAAAGTTTTATAGCAGCATATTTTACCCCTTTCTGTGCCAAAGATAGGTTAAGTAAAGGATAGTGTAGGTCTTTCTTTTTTCTGGTATTGTAATCATGAATGTCGCGGTTGAGAAAAAATTTCATTACTGAGTAAATGTACTGTGAAGCAGTTGTAAGAATTCCTAACCTTTTAAACAGATGCTTACAAGATGTGCGACTATGAACACGACACATTATTCTAACTACACCATCGCCATACTGGCGTATCACCCAGCGTGATGGTATGTGGTGCCATTGGTTACACGTCTTGGTCACCTCTTGTTCGCTTTGACAGTATTTTGAACAGTGGAAGTTTCATTTCAGATGTGTTACGACCCGTGGCTCTACCCTTCATTCGATCCCTGCGAAACCCTACATTTCATCAGGATAATGCACGATCGCATGTTGCAGGTCCTGCACGGGCCTTTCTGGATACAGAAAATGTTGATTGCTGCCCTAGCCCCAGCACATTCTCCAGATCTCTCACCAATTGAAAACGTCTTGTCAATGGTGGCCGAGCAACTGGCTCGTCACAATACGCCAGTCTCTAGTCATGATGAACTGTAGTATCGTGTTGAAGTTGCATGGGCAGCTGTACCTGTACACACCATCCAAGCTCTGTTTGACTCAATGCCCAGGCGTATCAAGGCCGTTATTACGGTCAGAGGCGGTTGTTCTGGGTACTGATTTCTCAGGATCTATGCACCCAAATTGCGTGAAAATGTAATCACATGTCGGTTCTAGTATAATATATTTGTCCAATTAATACCCATTTATCATCTGCATCTCTTCTTGGTGTAGCAATTTAATGGCCAGTAGTGTACTTACTTTTGAGCAGTGAATACCTTTTGCCTAAGTGTCGAGTTGCCCAGAATATTATTCCGTATGACATCAGAGAGTGGAAGTATGCAAAGTATGTTAGCTTACTAATTTCTACATCCATCCGTATAATTCGGCCTTGCAGAGTATCCAAGAGGCCCATGGAATACCATGATATGGCTGACCAAATCGTCGCCAAATCACCACCAAGTTTCACTCTTGGCACGTGAACTCGGCCGGATATTGGGAACAGTGTGGAGCGAGTCTCATCCGACCAAATAACTTTCTCCCGCTGTGCCACAGTCCAGGTTTTACAGCTGTGGCATCATGTTTTCCTGTTACGGGCATTTGTTTCACACATTTTCGTCCGTGTTGTGACTTAACAGAAAACATTTTTCCGATTTAGTTGTATGCAAGCAAAAATAAACGGTGCCTCTTGAACTGCCAGAGACATGGCTGTCTTGGTTATGGAAGCGCCCACTATACGCAGTTCTCGCAGTGTTTCTGTCCAACCACTGGATATTCCTGGCTTGACAAACACTGGCACATTATCGCATCTGGACTGGCCAGCAAAATCATCTGATATTAATACCATAGAAAATGTCTGGGACATTTGCAATAGTGGCTGAATGTAGAAATCAACAACCTCACAACTTGGTAGCTTTATGGGGTATAAACGCTGTAACAAATGTTACAGATGTCTGAAAGGCCATGTGCAGAATCACTGTTTGAGAGGATCTTGGTGTTCAGTTCATATTTCAGCTACGAACAAGGAGTAAAAAGTTTTTGGTTCAGCCCGGGCCAGCACCCATTTGTACAGCCATTCGAATATCTGTCTTCGCGTATCTATGTTACAGTATATGAAACAAGGTTTGCACGACGAACCAGAGCTGGCGTCCAGACAGATTGTGCGGATCGATTAATTCCTTTTTCATAAGATTTTAGTTGGGGTACAATTAAGTCTCAGCTAATGGCACCATTTGTGAGTGCACCATTCGGATTTTATGTCTAAAAACACACAGGAAACGCGTTTTCTGGGAGATTTTTGAAGGGCACCACTTCTATAATTTAAACTTGAACGAATCGGTTCAAAATTTGAACAATGGTAGCTAAATGGATAAGTCAAAACGAAATTTTTATCCAGTAATATTAATTCGTTGTCGAGATACAATGGTCGAGCTAAATGTTGCAATTAAAATTTGCTCCTGGATGAAGGGAATGCGCGGAAGCCGTTTAAAGTAATTCAAATAAATAGAAATGCATTATTACGATAAAATTGACAACTAGCTTTCAATAATCTGGCTACATTCGGCTTTTACCTGTAGAAAACATGTTTTTTCGGTATTTTTTACTTGTGTCATTTCTATTTTTCAAACTTGTGTGAATTGGTTCAATTTTTGTAAAAAGGGAGACAATGATTAAAATTAATGATCGTCTTGTTGTTTTGTGGAAAATTTTTCCTCTTCCATGATATATGCAACATGAATTGAAAGACAGTAGAAATACCTATACCTAATCAATTGTTGCCGAGTCAACAAAAATGTACACTCTTTGACATAAAACTTGACCGGCGGCCGGCCGCTTCAGAGGCTAAGTCCGCGCCGATCGCGACATGGGACAAAAAAACTGGCCAACTCGCTAATTCTCTAAGTCCGGTTACTGCACAATCTGGCAACACTGTAGACTGCGGCACTTCCTGGAGGAAAACTTGTCCCATGATAGAGAAACTCTAGGCTGATTACGCCTGTGGTCTAGCGGTAGCGTGCGTTGTTTCTGTTCATAATGTCAGTGGATCGAGAGCAGCTGGCATAAAATACTTTTATAGCCTCTTCTGTCTGAATGCTGAAGACGTGAATGTAATGGTAGCGCAGATTCAATCTATTTCACTTTGTGACACACCGATATCAAAATTTTATCCAGTAACGATTTTGCGGCAGATTTCCTGCAGACTGTCCTCCTCCGGACGCCGTATGCGGCAAAGCTCCGGGATCCATTTGCTGGCTACTGGCAGCGGCCGTGGCGACAGCAGCGGCGCTGCACTCCCCCGTTCTTTATCGAAAGCGCCTGCTACCGCTCATCGCTTTTGATGATTTAAAACGCTTTATTATTAAATGTTGCTCCACAGAAAATTTCTACAATTTCCATTCACGCTCAAAAGCAACGGAGACAGACGCCCTGATTAGTAGGCGGGTATTATATTACATTAATCGGCAAGAGCTGAGTATGGCCCGAAATTAATTTTATAGACTGGGACGAAATTAAACCACCTCACTACATTCGATGAATTTATAAATGCTTCATACCTCGTTTCTTTTCCTTTCAAACTCAATTATTTGTGCAACTTTTGGTCAATGTTTGGATGTTTTCGTCAAGCCAGAGTGAGCGTCTGTGGTGTAAAGTGTATTACAGTTCTTGTTTCATTCCTTATGGTAAGTCTATGCGATAAACTGTGTGACTACCTTGCAATGCATGGTCTGTAGCAGTGCAGGAACACTGCACATTTGGAGTTCCATGTATGGGTTCATGAAGTATTTATTGATGATCGGAAGTGATAGTTAAGGTCATCAGATTTAAACCAGAAAAATTTGTCGTTTTGAAGGTTTCAGAGAACGGAAAGGAATTGCTAACGCCGGTGTTAGAAAACGTCTACAGTTAAATGCTATTGCTAAAATTTAGGAGAAGGGAACTATATTAATGAACATGTGCACTTCATAAACAACCTTCTGACATGTTAGACCTATATGACGAACAAAGCTCAAATTTATATCGTTGACAGTCGGTTTGAATCTTTTCAGGGTCTATTTTACAGTGAAGCACCTTGGAATTTGCAAAGCAGAAATCCATGATATTAACTTAATTTACTAAGTCGAAATCGGACGAAGATTGATGTTTAAAGGCATTCTTCAGATTTCGCATAAGAAATTTTTACTAGCAGTTTGCAACTCCATTAATTAAAATGGAAAATAAAAGGTTGTAGTCAGCGGCTTCTACCATGATTCGAACTGCTATGTCTTATAGTACAAGCACTGCAACGCACAAGGGAACCTCTGAGCTAACGACACACTGGCGGCCAGAGGCGGAATATAGTCACTGCGATGTTGCCTGAGCCTCAAAACGCAACCTTAAACACACGAACAGAGGAGGTGGAGATTACTGTTTTAACGTCCCGTCGACAACGATGTCATTAGAGACGGAGCACAAGCTCGGATTAGGGAAGGATGGGGAAGGAAATCGGCCGTGCCCTTCCTAAGGAACCATCCCGGCATTTGCCTGAAGCGATTTAGGGAAATCATTGAAAACCTAAATCAGGATGGCCGGGCGCGGGATTGCACCGTCGTCCTCCCGAATGCACACACAAACAGGTGTTACTTATGTGAATAACGCCGTTCTTGGAGCCCAGAAATTAAATATACTTTCTAATTGTGTCATCTTGCAGTGGATTATATCGTACGAGTCTTCGATGTGGAAAACGAATGTCAAGTGAATTTAGCGAGGTAACGCCGACCTACACCCGGAAGTAAATGCACTATCAGAGTGTTGACAAATACTTGCTACGACGCTGCCATTTCTAGGCTCTCTGACGAGGCAGCTCTTCAGCGAAATGCTTGCCGTGATTCTCCGATACGGTTCTTCAGAGTTGAGACGCGCGCGCACGTTTGGGTTTTATGCGGCGTTCTCCCCTGATGGTTTCTGACGTCGCCTTGTGGGCTATGTATACATATGAGACATTCAATTATCATTAATCCAGAATCATACAAGTTTCAGCTTCCGGCGTGGAAGAAGGCTGTTGACGCCGACATTATATCATTTCAACGTAGGGAAAGCAAAACGGATCATTCAATGTTTCTCATTCAACATAAAGCATGTGAGATAATTTTCCGTAACGTTCATAATCATCTAAAAATACAAACGAAGTAAAAATACACCGGAAGCTTATTCGAATTGAATATAACGCTTTGCACCTCGATGTCGAATTTGTCCACTTGCAATCTTTTGCACCATACACATAGAATGTCATGATTACCACGAGAATGAAGAAATATGTTGGTAAGGATGGAAGCAAGAAGAGACGCAGTCAACAAATGTTCTATTCCTCATGGCATTCATTTCATTTGACACGTAAGAAGAGGTAAAGCGGGAATTTACTTTCGTTAACACGAAAGATATGCCGCACATATTGATAACGAGGAAGTCTGCGTCTTCATACGTTTCCTCCTTGAAATCTGTATGCTCTATTATATACTAAGTAGCCCGATCATTGTTTCAGTAATGTTACCCTCTTGTTTGACCCCGTAACGATGAACAGATTCCAAATGCATGTCTCCCTTCCTGGGTTGCAGCACTCTAACCAGCACTGACCAAAGTGTAATCCACGGTCATGGTCCTAAATTACCAGCTGTCTGCTACTGTGGCAAAGTCCGTACTACACTTTCGATTCCGCAGCACCATTTTATCTGGTAACACTGTGTAGTTGCACAGTTGTGCTACCAGGTCTGTCCTCACACTGTCAACTTTATGTATCTCACTTCTCCTGTAGCGTAGATCACGAGGAGCCGAAGTAAATGAGTGTATTCTGCATGACGTAACATTCAGTATTCCCTTCTTTCATAGCCACTCTTCATGTGCATCGATACCAAATAGGAATGCGAAAACTCTTGCGAGTGAGAGAATGACAATAACAATCGTAACAAGAACAAGCAAATAATGAATGATGTTTATTCCAACGCAGAACGAGAATGGCTTTAAATATAAAAATCTGTATCTATATCTATATCCATATCTATTGATCTTTGAGTTGGCACAATGCAAATATATTCTTAGCATTTAGTTACTGAATTTAGTTCTGGATGTTTGCAGAGAAAAGGAAAAGTCGGTATTTCTCGCTAGTGTAATAAAATGTGAACCAGCAACTACCCTTTCCTTAGAACACGACTCAAGCAGGTCCTCAAGTAGGTAGCAAGGCACTGCTGCATTCTGTTCCCTGACATTGCTCTGATGACGGTTAATGCAGATAGTTCCGATTATGAAATACAAAACGTATTGCAGGTTAGTTCCTAGGATAGTAACATTAAATTTGCGTTGTAGACGGCACATGAACGTGACGACTATCCATATTACTCATCAATATAAAAAGACAATATTTTGGGAATTTAGCAGGATTACTCAAAATGAATTCTGAAATTGGGTGACTGACTGCACAGGTGCTAAACGTCGTCAAGAGTATACGATGTCCTAATCGCATTAGGAATATGAAGATCGTCTTCGACAGCTCGCAACTTTCACATTGCTATCTCCACCCTACTCCAGACAGCCCTCGGTGGAGTTGCCCTACGTTGCCGATGTTATGGAAGGCCTTCAAACCGACAACAGACCACATATTGAAAAATACAAGCGAATTCCCTTGCAGCGTAAGCTTATTGTAACTAATCTAAAAATTATTGGAGAGGAACATTGTCCTATTCAAAAAAAGTAAAATGTTACACACTGTTGACGTCAAACGGACATTATCTATGTCCTGTCTTGTGTCCTACTCATCTATAATATCAAGTGTACTATGAAAATGATTATATATAATGGATGATAGGGTAATGCATTGATACCAGATGGTGGGGGCCGGCCGGTGTGGCCGTGCGGTTCTAGGCGCTTCAGTCTGGAACCGCGTGACCGCTACGGTCGCAGGTTCGAATCCTGCCTCGGGCATGGATGTGAGTGATGTCCTTAGGTTAGTTAGGTTTAAGTAGTTCTAAGTTCTAGGGGACTGATGACCTTAGAAGTTAAGTCCCATAGTGCTCAGAGCCATTTGAACTATTTAACACAAAATGACATTAAAAATTAAAGTTATTCACGAGCAGCTAGTTGAGAATATGTATGAACATTAAATGACACGACGAACTGAAATAATATGACGAAGAGTTCAGCGCTCACTGGGAATAGAGCCCCACACATATCGTTGTTGACTACACACAAAGAGACGTCAGCTACCGAATTTTTATCCACCAGCTGCTCAGAATTGCATCTTGAACTTACAGTCATCTCGCAAATAGTTCTGTGTCTCACTGGGAGTTAAAAACGTCAGATATCGTTAGTGTTGACAACGAATGAAAATACATTAAAAATCAAAATTATTATCCACCAGCAGATAGGTGTTCTCA
This sequence comes from Schistocerca nitens, assembly GCF_023898315.1. NCBI lineage: Eukaryota > Metazoa > Arthropoda > Insecta > Orthoptera > Acrididae > Schistocerca > Schistocerca nitens. The sequence goes on along the minus strand of NC_064615.1, from coordinate 187,289,748 downwards.
TGATAGAGCTTGATAATACATAATTAAATCTTTAGTGCCGGGCCAGGATTCGATCCCATTCACGCGTAATATGTGAAGGTGTTGAGGAATCTGCAGTTTTGAACAAACAACAAATTGTAGCCGAGCTGTATTGCCACGAAGGGATCAAATTCCGCGTTAAGGGCGGTCTGAGTTGCATTCCCAGTTTAGAACCAATTTTATCGACATACAGAAGCTCACATAAAAGATGGAATAAGTGTCCTGTGACCATACATAGCGTTTGTGTCGTCACTTGAAATAAATAGCTAGTATAAGAAAGGTTACTGGTGATAGAGTATCTACATGTCACCACTCCAGACTTTATTGTGGTTCAACCTACCGTCTACTTGGTAAAGAAGGAATATCATCTTGAATGTGAATTTTCAGACCACGCAGCCATTATATCTCCTTCACTTAGTGTACCCAGGAGAGAATGGAATCTGTCTCTCCCTATCTAAAATCATTGACGGAAGTGGGAATCGAACCCAGACCGTAGGTATAACAACCTACCATTCGTCCAACAGACCACGAAATCCTCTTCTCTGCGAGTCATTTTTCTATCGTAACGCAGTTGCGCCACACTGGATGAGAATTCTGACACACAGGCTCCCTGTAGTAATTTGCAGCATGTTCAGTAAATTCATTTACTTGGTTGACCAAATCACCATGAACTAGCTGCCTCGGCTACCCAGTGCATACATTCGACTATTTTGTAATCACAGAAATAAAATCACGTAACTGCCACCTGCACACAACTGCCAACAGAGTAGGATGCAGAAGTTTAAATAGGAAGTGTTCCTTTCCACTTGAGCTATTCTATTGCGCTATCTGTTACTAGAAACCGTCGTTCAGTCCAAAAGAAAAGCTGTAACTGTTTGTCTCTCAGAAGTCAAGACCTGGCCATATGCATAATCTCACAGTGCTGTGGAATCCAAAAGTTCTGGAGGAATAGTTGCCAAGCTCTGGAGCTGCTGTAGCTACGTGTCAGCTTGTAGCATAGATAAGATGTCGCGAGTTCGAATGCATTCAGTGCTACATTTTTTAAAACGCAATTCTGCTCTCTGCTGAAGGTATCAATCTAATGGAACTTTGAACATAATTCCCTTCACTTCTCAACCCAAAGTAGTCGCATGTGGAAAAAGGGCTAACTACTGTGACATTTTGTTCTATTCAGGTTTAATAGACAGCAGGCAGCAGATGCATCTCGAAGATGTGCTGGGAGAGCGCATCGTGCCATAATATGTCAGAAAAGTATTTTCTACATTAGCCGTCGTGTGGTAGTGATATTTTATTCTTCTTCAAACTTTGTTTGACAGCTCACTCAGAACAAGTTTTCTACATGCATGTAATCAATAAACCGCATGTGCATTGTCAGATTGTCATAGGTAACATCAGAGCATTCGCATATATCGTTGATGATTAATTTCTCTCTCATGTTTACTATTGTTTTAATAACACTAAAGGAAACCTTACGAAAATTGTGCACTGTATTATAAGAAATGAAATAAAACTAACCATGATAACCTTACGACGAAAGTATCTGTACACAAGCATGCCTCTATTGACACGAATTAGCAAAACACTACTCACTTAGATTTTGATTGGGTCTGTGTTTAATTGGTATGCTGTGTCATACTCAAGAGGTATGCAAATGTGGCATTTCATAAATATAGTTACGTATTCCTAGAAACCCAAAATTCGCTTGGCAGCAGCGGAAAGAGGCCTTACCTGTTGTGCAGCATTGTAAGTTTTTCAACATTGCACTATGAGCTGAAAGCATTTTATTGCGATTTCCTTATTGATGTTTGATCTGACTGCTTGTAGCTCTTTCACAGAAGGGATAAAAACGTTACAGTCAGTGAGACTGGAACTGCGAACCGTAAGAGACGCTTTTTCACAGGTCAGCACGTTACCACAGAGCTGGCGAGGAGGTATGGGCCTTAGCTTCCTATTACGAAGGCAATAGTAACTAGAACTCGTAAACCGCTATTTGAAGGTCGAGATTAGTTGCGGTTTCCACCTGCAACGACTTTCCTGGGCTGAAAACCATAAATTTTCAATCTTTTGTTACCTTTCAAGCGATAATAACTCAGATTATTCAATGGAAAGGACAGGTAAAATCAAGTGAACTTTGAGGCTTAATTCCGTGCACACCAGGAAGTAACTCGTCGATCACAGAGTTGCCAAACATACGTTGCCTTGTTGCCAAATCTCAGTTACAGTACCAGCAGGAAGAAGACGAACCGATGTGATCCTACAGCGGTCTGGGAAGTGACCATAGCTGGTGTCTCCAAGTCGCGGCTGCTACGGCCTGGAATACGTAATGCGTCTGATTCGCTTTCTGTAACTAGGTTTAGGGACTGGAGCGTAGTAACTAATAATACTCAGAACTGACTGCAAACTGAGCATCATAAATCAGTAACTCTCATTGTTATTTTTATATTTATTTCGTAAGTGTACTCAAAACTAAGAAAGTCATTCACAGGCGTTTTCGTGCCTCGCCGATAGTCGAGCACAACATACAAATAAAAATAAAAAAGAATGTGTGTGTGTGTGTTTGTGTGTGTGTGTGTGTGTGTGTGTGTGTGAGAGAGAGAGAGAGAGAGAGAGAGAGAGAGAGAGAGAGAGAGAGAGATAAATAAAAAACAATGAGAGAGAGTGTAAAAAATTGTTGTAAAGAAATTGAATCATGGTATTCAAAGAAATCTTTCATTAAAATGACACGTTCCACATCATTACGACATGTCTTATTCATGATCTATGGAACAAGAGTTAATCTAATGTAATCTAATCTAATCTAATCACATCATATTGATGATTAGCCATGAAGAGTCATGAATTACCGAAATTTTGGCCAATACCAGTAACCAAATCTAAACTTGAAAATAAAAGACGACAATTTTTGTAATAAACCGTGACTCCTATCAAGACCCTTTCGTCCCTGTTATCTAACCACGAAAGATGTCTGATATACCTCCATTCTGAAGTAACAAAGTGTGCATGCATTTAAAGATGAAGTGCATGATGTGAAGTTCTGTGACGGAGATACGAACCCAACACGTAATCTGATTGTTAACTAAGAAAAATCAAATGTTACGTATCGGTTTTTCTTACGAGCCGCTAGGTGTCTGAATCTAAAATAAGGATACACACTTTTGTGCCTAAGCGACAATCGAACTGCACACCTACCGTGCATTCACGAATATAGCTTAAGTATCAGTTGCTTACTCATGAACAGTAAGATGTGTGCGTGTTTGACCAGAAATAACGACACCTGTTGCGATTGTTGGAAACACATGAACAGACATTGAAATTGCGCGTTAATTTTCACTAGCAGGTGGGTGTGCACTTGATGAAGCTAGAAATGAAATTATGAATACTTTTGTACTGGATCAGGTTTCAGACCCACATACTTACCTTTGGAGGAGACCTAGAGAAGATTGCAGTCTTGGGAAAAGGAACGAAATGACTGAACTATACTGTTCCGAGAGATTCAGATCCTCGAAAGAGGAGATACGAATTCGAATCACAGTCCAGCACCAAATTTTTAAACGTCTCTAGTTCAATCAAGTACAAGTAAAATAAGAGCCCTGTCCCTTTAAATGGCTATCGGTTCATCAAATAAAATAAAATTTCCTAATGTAAGTAAGCTTACTGGCGACTGTATTTCTGTTTACCATGACTTCCGCTGTGTCATTTCCCAACGTAAACCGGCTCTGCCCAGTTGGTAATGAAGGAACGTGATGTTTAATGCGGATTCTGGATTATAATGTCTTTCTCTTGAGGTTACCAGAGGTAAAATAAATCTGTTTGTGCCTCTTAAAAGTAAATGCCTGAACCCACGCATTGCACCTGTGATAGCTAGTTCCACCATACCATTGTGGCCACATTACCCAGCCCCAAGAGTGTGCTGTAACGGATGATGTGCTTAGCTTACAAAATTAGTCACGGTGGGAAAAATGCGAGTCTATTAAATGGTCAAGTAGAAGCAAGCTTCTGACGCAGAGATTATGCTATTCTCATGTCAGCAGGATGTAAAGACTCTTCTAGGCATCATAGGCTGGATGTGAAGCCATTTTGATTGTTCACAAATTCAGCAAATTTCTTAGTTCGAGAAAATCCACTGTGAAGTGTGAAGTTGCCGGATAATTCGATTATTACTGTTATTATTACTATCATTTTATTCATACCGCTGCTGGCACACGACCGTAGTCTTCAGGTAAAACGCGAGACCAGCTAATATGACGTCTGGCGACCGAAAGCACATATCGACAAAATGTTTATCGCTCCTTTCCTCTCGGTGCTGAAGCTATGAGTGTAATTCAAGCGAATCTACAATATCATATTAGCTGGTCTCGCGTTTTACCTCAAGACTACGGTCGTAGTCAAGAGTAATGTACTAAGACTGGAGTCAAGACTTCCTCTGGGAAGTGCCGCAGTCTACATGTTGCTAGATCGAGCATATTGCCAGACATAGAATTCTGAGGGGAGCACGACTGTATTGTCCACCCTACGTGAACGACTCGGCGGTCAATTTTTTTGGTCTGAGACTGTATCTACAACACATATTGCACGCTGAAGACCCAGAAGAATTTAAAAAAAAAAGTAGTTTATGAGAGCAACGTTAACCATAGCGTTCGAAGTATTCATAGTATTGTATACATGTGTGTAAACGCCTTCCAATGACCACTCAAGAAAGACAAGGATACACAGTCTAGCTCCAATATTATAAATACGCCTCAGTTTGTGGATGAACTCAGACATAGGTTGATAATAATTGTGAAAATTTAGCAGCGCTGTACCCATTGGTGTTAAACTCGTTTTCAACCAATGATTCCCACAGCTACAGGGATACTACTTGTGATACCTCTTAGACAAAATACTTAAGCAGTGTTATCAGACGAAAAGATCAACCTGACACAAACTGTGGGAAGTTTGTTTTACAACCTTCGTACCTGGATATTCAGCTTTTTCCTATTTGAGATATCTGTGAACTTTGCTGCTTAAGACGATTTAAGCAGAAACTAAATTGCCTCAGCTTCGACAATGTTTAAAGAAATCGTCTTATTGGCACTAAATCGTGGTTTGTGAATTGTTTACCGGCCGTACTCTGCCGTATTTTGCCGGTTGGAAGGCAAAAGCTTACTGACAAATTTCACACAGAAATTACTGTTACAGTGTACTTATGGAGCCAAATGAGTGAATTGCGTATTTTCCGGTGAGAAAGAGCACTGGCAAACAGTCTTCGCTACATTAGGTTATTTAAACTGGTGTCACTCTGAGCTAGAATGTATGGTCAGCGACTAAGTGTAAGGTCAACGTTTCGGATGCGAGTTTTGCGACTGTGAAATACTTTCCTACATTATAGAAGCGAATAATAAATTTGAACTAATATTGCGAAAATTTTGTACTTGGACAGCTTAGAATGAAAATACTTCTGTTTATTTCAAAGGGAAACAATAGATTTTCGAAAACACTGTCTGTCATACACAACTTGAAACAGGTCATGTCGACCAAATCATGTGGAAGAACTAACAGCAACGTATATCGGAAGGCAGTAAGATCTCTTGCCTTTTGGTTTGTCAGTACTCGATAGCCATTTCTAGGCGAAAGTAAATGAAGAAAGGCAGTGCGTTTTTGTTACCAAGTAAGGTCTTCGTCAATTACTTTAGTTTTAAAGTAATCTACGAGTAATTGCTGGTGTTTGATATTAACATGAAAAGGATTCCGTAGACAGGGAAAGAACCTGTTCTTGGGAAACTACATCTATAGTGACCAAAAGGCATTAAATGATGTTCAAGCACTTGTGTTACAGCAGCGGTATGAATAGAATGATATTAATAATAACAGTAATAATCGAATTATCCGGCAACTTCACACTTCACAGTGGATTTTCTCGAACTAAGAAATTTGCTGAATTTGTGAACAATCAAAATGGCTTCACATCCAGCCTATGATGCCTAGAAGAGTCTTTACATCCTGATGACATGAGAATAGCATAATCTCTGCGTCAGAAGCTTGCTTCTACTTGACCATTTAATAGACTCGCATTTTTCCCACCGTGACTAATTTTGTAAGCTAAGCACATCATCCGTTACAGCACACTCTTGGGGCTGGGTAATGTGGCCACAATGGTATGGTGGAACGAGCTGTCACAGGTGCAATGCGTGGGTTCAGGCATTTACTTTTAAGAGGCACAAACAGATTTATTTTACCTCTGGTAACCTCAAGAGAAAGACGTTATAATCCAGAATCCGCATTAAACATCACGTTCCTTCATTACCAACTGGGCAGAGCCGGTTTACGTTGGGAAATGACACAGCGGAAGTCATGGTAAACAGAAATACAGTCGCCAGTAAGCTTACTTACATTAGGAAATTTTATTTTATTTGATGAACCGATAGCCATTTAAAGGGACAGGGCTCTTATTTTACTTGTACTTGATTGAACTAGAGACGTTTAAAAATTTGGTGCTGGACTGTGATTCGAATTCGTATCTCCTCTTTCGAGGATCTGAATCTCTCGGAACAGTATAGTTCAGTCATTTCGTTCCTTTTCCCAAGACTGCAATCTTCTCTAGGTCTCCTCCAAAGGTAAGTATGTGGGTCTGAAACCTGATCCAGTACAAAAGTATTCATAATTTCATTTCTAGCTTCATCAAGTGCACACCCACCTGCTAGTGAAAATTAACGCGCAATTTCAATGTCTGTTCATGTGTTTCCAACAATCGCAACAGGTGTCGTTATTTCTGGTCAAACACGCACACATCTTACTGTTCATGAGTAAGCAACTGATACTTAAGCTATATTCGTGAATGCACGGTAGGTGTGCAGTTCGATTGTCGCTTAGGCACAAAAGTGTGTATCCTTATTTTAGATTCAGACACCTAGCGGCTCGTAAGAAAAACCGATACGTAACATTTGATTTTTCTTAGTTAACAATCGGATTACGTGTTGGGTTCGTATCTCTGTCACAGAACTTCACATCATGCACTTCATCTTTAAATGCATGCACACTTTGTTACTTCAGAATGGAGGTATATCAGACATCTTTCGTGGTTAGATAACAGGGACGAAAGGGTCTTGATAGGAGTCACGGTTTATTACAAAAATTGTCGTCTTTTATTTTCAAGTTTAGATTTGGTTACTGGTATTGGCCAAAATTTCGGTAATTCATGACTCTTCATGGCTAATCATCAATATGATGTGATTAGATTAGATTAGATTACATTAGATTAACTCTTGTTCCATAGATCATGAATAAGACATTTCGTAATGATGTGGAACGTGTCATTTTAATGAAAGATTTCTTTAAATACCATGATTCAATTTCTTTACAACAATTTTTTACACTCTCTCTCATTGTTTTTTATTTATCTCTCTCTCCCTCTCTCTCTCTCTCTCTCACAAACACACACACACACACACACACACATTCTTTTTTATTTTTATTTGTATGTTGTGCTCGACTATCGGCGAGGCACGAAAACGCCTGTGAATGACTTTCTTAGTTTTGAGTACACTTACGAAATAAATATAAAAATAACAATGAGAGTTACTGATTTATGATGCTCAGTTTGCAGTCAGTTCTGAGTATTATTAGTTACTACGCTCCAGTCCCTAAACCTAGTTACAGAAAGCGAATCAGACGCATTACGTATTCCAGGCCGTAGCAGCCGCGACTTGGAGACACCAGCTATGGTCACTTCCCAGACCGCTGTAGGATCACATCGGTTCGTCTTCTTCCTGCTGGTACTGTAACTGAGATTTGGCAACAAGGCAACGTATGTTTGGCAACTCTGTGATCGACGAGTTACTTCCTGGTGTGCACGGAATTAAGCCTCAAAGTTCACTTGATTTTACCTGTCCTTTCCATTGAATAATCTGAGTTATTATCGCTTGAAGGGTAACAAAAGATTGAAATTTTACGGTTTTCAGCCCAGGAAAGTCGTTGCAGGTGGAAACCGCAACTAATCTCGACCTTCAAATAGCGGTTTACGAATTCTAGTTACTATTGCCGTCGTAATAGGAAGCTAGGACCCATACCTCCTCGCCAGCTCTGTGGTAACGTGCTGACATGTGAAAAACCGTCTCTTACGGTTCGCAGTTCCAGTCTCACTGACTGTAACGTTTTTATCCCTTCTGTGAAAGAGCTACAAGCAGTCAGATCAAACATCAATAAGGAAATCGCAAGAAAATGCTTTCAGCTCATAGTGCAATGTTGAAAAACTTACAATGCTGCACAACAGGTAAGGCCTCTTTCCGCTGCTGCCAAGCGAATTTTGGGTTTCTAGGAATACGTAACTATATTTATGAAATGCCACATTTGCATACCTCTTGAGTATGACACAGCATACCAATTAAACACAGACCCAATCAAAATCTAAGTGAGTAGTGTTTTACTAATTCGTGTCAATAGAGGCATGCTTGTGTACAGATACTTTCGTCGTAAGGTTATCATGGTTAGTTTTATTTCATTTCTTATAATACAGTGCACAATTTTCGTAAGGTTTCCTTTAGTGTTATTAAAACAATAGTAAACATGAGAGAGAAATTAATCATCAACGATATATGCGAATTCTCTGATGTTACCTATGACAGTCTGACAATGCACATGCGGTTTATTGATTACATGCATGTAGAAAACTTGTTCTGAGTGAGCTGTCAAACAAAGTTTGAAGAAGAATAAAATATCACTACCACACGACGGCTAATGTAGAAAATACTTTTCTGACATATTATGGCACGATGTGCTCTCCCTGCACATCTTCGAGATGCATCTGCTGCCTGCTGTCTATTAAACCTGAATAGAACAAAATGTCACAGTAGTTAGCCCTTTTTCCACATGCGACTACTTTGGGTTGAGAAGTGAAGGGAATTATGTTCAAAGTTCCATTAGATTGATACCTTCAACAGAGAGCAGAATTGCGTTTTAAAAAATGTAGCACTGAATGTATTCGAACTCGCGACATCTTATCTATGCTACAAACTGACACGTAGCTACAGCAGCTCCAGAGTTCGGCAACTATTCCTCCAGAACTTTTGGATTCCACAGCACTGTGAGATTATGCATATGGCCAGGTCTTGACTTCTGAGAGACAAACAGTTACAGCTTTTCTTTTGGACTGAACGACGGTTTCTAGTAACAGATAGCGCAATAGAATAGCTCAAGTGGAAAGGAACACTTCCTATTTAAACTTCTGCATCCTACTCTGTTGGCAGTTGTGTGTAGGTGGCAGTTACGTGATTTTATTTCTGTGATTACAAAATAGTCGAATGTATGCACTGGGTAGCCGAGGCAGCTAGTTCATGGTGATTTGGTCAACCAAGTAAATGAATTTACTGAACATGCTGCACATTACTACAGGGAGCCTGTGTGTCAGAATTCTCATCCAGTGTGGCGCAACTGCGTTACGATAGAAAAATGACTCGCAGAGAAGAGGATTTCGTGGTCTGTTGGACGAATGGTAGGTTGTTATACCTACGGTCTGGGTTCGATTCCCACTTCCGTCAATGATTTTAGATAGGGAGAGACAGATTCCATTCTCTCCTGGGTACACCAAGTGAAGGAGATATAATGGCTGCGTGGTCTGAAAATTCACATTCAAGATGATATTCCTTCTTTACCAAGTAGACGGTAGGTTGAACCACAATAAAGTCTGGAGTGGCGACATGTAGAAACTCTATCACCAGTAACCTTTCTTATACTAGCTATTTATTTCAAGTGACGACACAAACGCTATGTATGGTCACAGGACACTTATTCCATCTTTTATTTGAGCTTCTGTATGTCGATAAAATTGGTTCTAAACTGGGAATGCAACTCAGACCGCCCTTAACGCGGAATTTGATCCCTTCGTGGCAATACAGCTCGGCTACAATTTGTTGTTTGTTCAAAACTGCAGATTCCTCAACACCTTCACATATTACGCGTGAATGGGATCGAATCCTGGCCCGGCACTAAAGATTTAATTATGTATTATCAAGCTCTATCATGAGAACACCTATCTGCTGGTGGATAATAATTTTGATTTTTAATGTATTTTCATTCGTTGTCAACACTAACGATATCTGACGTTTTTAACTCCCAGTGAGACACAGAACTATTTGCGAGATGACTGTAAGTTCAAGATGCAATTCTGAGCAGCTGGTGGATAAAAATTCGGTAGCTGACGTCTCTTTGTGTGTAGTCAACAACGATATGTGTGGGGCTCTATTCCCAGTGAGCGCTGAACTCTTCGTCATATTATTTCAGTTCGTCGTGTCATTTAATGTTCATACATATTCTCAACTAGCTGCTCGTGAATAACTTTAATTTTTAATGTCATTTTGTGTTAAATAGTTCAAATGGTTCAAATGGCTCTGAGCACTATGGGACTTAACTTCTAAGGTCATCAGTCCCCTAGAACTTAGAACTACTTAAACCTAACTAACCTAAGAACATCACTCACATCCATGCCCGAGGCAGGATTCGAACCTGCGACCGTAGCGGTCACGCGGTTCCAGACTGAAGCGCCTAGAACCGCACGGCCACACCGGCCGGCCCCCACCATCTGGTATCAATGCATTACCCTATCATCCATTATATATAATCATTTTCATAGTACACTTGATATTATAGATGAGTAGGACACAAGACAGGACATAGATAATGTCCGTTTGACGTCAACAGTGTGTAACATTTTACTTTTTTTGAATAGGACAATGTTCCTCTCCAATAATTTTTAGATTAGTTACAATAAGCTTACGCTGCAAGGGAATTCGCTTGTATTTTTCAATATGTGGTCTGTTGTCGGTTTGAAGGCCTTCCATAACATCGGCAACGTAGTGCAACTCCACCGAGGGCTGTCTGGAGTAGGGTGGAGATAGCAATGTGAAAGTTGCGAGCTGTCGAAGACGATCTTCATATTCCTAATGCGATTAGGACATCGTATACTCTTGACGACGTTTAGCACCTGTGCAGTCATTCACCCAATTTCAGAATTCATTTTGAGTAATCCTGCTAAATTCCCAAAATATTGTCTTTTTATATTGATGAGTAATATGGATAGTCGTCACGTTCATGTGCCGTCTACAACGCAAATTTAATGTTACTATCCTAGGAACTAACCTGCAATACGTTTTGTATTTCATAATCGGAGCCGACCGGTGTGGCCGTGCGGTTCTAAGCGCTTCAGTTTGGAACCGCGTGACCGCTACGGTCGCAGGTTCGAATCCTGCCTCGGGCATGGATGTGTGTGATGTCCTTAGGTTAGTTAGGTTTAAGTAGTTCTAAGTTCTAGGGGACTGATGACCTCAGAAGTTAAGTCCCATAGTGCTCAGAGCCATTTGAACCATTTTTTTTTTCATAATCGGAACTATCTGCATTAACCGTCATCAGAGCAATGTCAGGGAACAGAATGCAGCAGTGCCTTGCTACCTACTTGAGGACCTGCTTGAGTCGTGTTCTAAGGAAAGGGTAGTTGCTGGTTCACATTATATTACACTAGCGAGAAGTACCGACTTTTCCTTTTCTCTGCAAACATCCAGAACTAAATTCAGTAACTAAATGCTAAGAATATACACTCCTGGAAATTGAAATAAGAACACCGTGAATTCATTGTCCCAGGAAGGGGAAACTTTATTGACACATTCCTGGGGTCAGATACATCACATGATCACACTGACAGAACCACAGGCACATAGACACAGGCAACAGAGCATGCACAATGTCGGCACTAGTACAGTGTATATCCACCTTTCGCAGCAATGCAGGCTGCTATTCTCCCATGGAGACGATCGTAGAGATGCTGGATGTAGTCCTGTGGAACGGCTTGCCATGCCATTTCCACCTGGCGCCTCAGTTGGACCAGCGTTCGTGCTGGACGTGCAGACCGCGTGAGACGACGCTTCATCCAGTCCCAAACATGCTCAATGGGGGACAGATCCGGAGATCTTGCTGGCCAGGGTAGTTGACTTACACCTTCTAGAGCACGTTGGGTGGCACGGGATACATGCGGACGTGCATTGTCCTGTTGGAACAGCAAGTTCCCTTGCCGGTCTAGGAATGGTAGAACGATGGGTTCGATGACGGTTTGGATGTACCGTGCACTATTCAGTATCCCCTCGACGATCACCAGTGGTGTACGGGCAGTGTAGGAGATCGCTCCCCACACCATGATGCCGGGTGTTGGCCCTGTGTGCCTCGGTCGTATGCAGTCCTGATTGTGGCGCTCACCTGCACGGCGCCAAACACGCATACGACCATCATTGGCACCAAGGCAGAAGCGACTCTCATCGCTGAAGACGACACGTCTCCATTCGTCCCTCCATTCACGCCTGTCGCGACACCACTGGAGGCGGGCTGCACGATGTTGGGGCGTGAGCGGAAGACGGCCTAACGGTGTACGGGACCGTAGCCCAGCTTCATGGAGACGGTTGCGAATGGTCCTCGCCGATACCCCAGGAGCAACAGTGTCCCTGATTTGCTGGGAAGTGGCGGTGCGGTCCCCTACGGCACTGCGTAGGATCCTACGGTCTTGGCGTGCATCCGTGCGTCGCTGCGGTCCGGTCCCAGGTCGACGGGCACGTGCACCTTCCGCCGACCACTGGCGACAACATCGATGTACTGTGGAGACCTCACGCCCCACGTGTTGAGCAATTCGGCGGTACGTCCACCCGGCCTCCCGCATGCCCACTATACGCCCTCGCTCAAAGTCCGTCAACTGCACATACGGTTCACGTCCACGCTGTCGCGGCATGCTACCAGTGTTAGAGACTGCGGTGGAGCTCCGTATGCCACGGCAAACTGGCTGACACTGACGGCGGCGGTGCACAGATGCTGCGCAGCTAGCGCCATTCGACGGCCAACACCGCGGTTCCTGGTGTGTCCGCTGTGCCGTGCGTGTGATCATTGCTTGTACAGCCCTCTCGCAGTGTCCGGAGCAAGTATGGTGGGTCTGACACACCGGTGTCAATGTATTCTTTTTTCCATTTCCAGGAGTGTATTTGCATTGTGCCAACTCAAAGATCAATAGATATGGATATAGATATAGATACAGATTTTTATATTTAAAGCCATTCTCGTTCTGCGTTGGAATAAACATCATTCATTATTTGCTTGTTCTTGTTAGGATTGTTATTGTCATTCTCTCACTCGCAAGAGTTTTCGCATTCCTATTTGGTATCGATGCACATGAAGAATGGCTATGAAAGAAGGGAATACTGAATGTTACGTCATGCAGAATACACTCATTTACTTCGGCTCCTCGTGATCTACGCTACAGGAGAAGTGAGATACATAAAGTTGACAGTGTGAGGACAGACCTGGTAGCACAACTGTGCAACTACACAGTGTTACCAGATAAAATGGTGCTGCGGAATCGAAAGTGTAGTACGGACTTTGCCACAGTAGCAGACAGCTGGTAATTTAGGACCATGACCGTGGATTACACTTTGGTCAGTGCTGGTTAGAGTGCTGCAACCCAGGAAGGGAGACATGCATTTGGAATCTGTTCATCGTTACGGGGTCAAACAAGAGGGTAACATTACTGAAACAATGATCGGGCTACTTAGTATATAATAGAGCATACAGATTTCAAGGAGGAAACGTATGAAGACGCAGACTTCCTCGTTATCAATATGTGCGGCATATCTTTCGTGTTAAAGAAAGTAAATTCCCGCTTTACCTCTTCTTACGTGTCAAATGAAATGAATGCCATGAGGAATAGAACATTTGTTGACTGCGTCTCTTCTTGCTTCCATCCTTACCAACATATTTCTTCATTCTCGTGGTAATCATGACATTCTATGTGTATGGTGCAAAAGATTGCAAGTGGACAAATTCGACATCGAGGTGCAAAGCGTTATATTCAATTCGAATAAGCTTCCGGTGTATTTTTACTTCGTTTGTATTTTTAGATGATTATGAACGTTACGGAAAATTATCTCACATGCTTTATGTTGAATGAGAAACATTGAATGATCCGTTTTGCTTTCCCTACGTTGAAATGATATAATGTCGGCGTCAACAGCCTTCTTCCACGCCGGAAGCTGAAACTTGTATGATTCTGGATTAATGATAATTGAATGTCTCATATGTATACATAGCCCACAAGGCGACGTCAGAAACCATCAGGGGAGAACGCCGCATAAAACCCAAACGTGCGCGCGCGTCTCAACTCTGAAGAACCGTATCGGAGAATCACGGCAAGCATTTCGCTGAAGAGCTGCCTCGTCAGAGAGCCTAGAAATGGCAGCGTCGTAGCAAGTATTTGTCAACACTCTGATAGTGCATTTACTTCCGGGTGTAGGTCGGCGTTACCTCGCTAAATTCACTTGACATTCGTTTTCCACATCGAAGACTCGTACGATATAATCCACTGCAAGATGACACAATTAGAAAGTATATTTAATTTCTGGGCTCCAAGAACGGCGTTATTCACATAAGTAACACCTGTTTGTGTGTGCATTCGGGAGGACGACGGTGCAATCCCGCGCCCGGCCATCCTGATTTAGGTTTTCAATGATTTCCCTAAATCGCTTCAGGCAAATGCCGGGATGGTTCCTTAGGAAGGGCACGGCCGATTTCCTTCCCCATCCTTCCCTAATCCGAGCTTGTGCTCCGTCTCTAATGACATCGTTGTTGACGGGACGTTAAAACAGTAATCTCCACCTCCTCTGTTCGTGTGTTTAAGGTTGCGTTTTGAGGCTCAGGCAACATCGCAGTGACTATATTCCGCTTCTGGCCGCCAGTGTGTCGTTAGCTCAGAGGTTCCCTTGTGCGTTGCAGTGCTTGTACTATAAGACATAGCAGTTCGAATCATGGTAGAAGCCGCTGACTACAACCTTTTATTTTCCATTTTAATTAATGGAGTTGCAAACTGCTAGTAAAAATTTCTTATGCGAAATCTGAAGAATGCCTTTAAACATCAATCTTCGTCCGATTTCGACTTAGTAAATTAAGTTAATATCATGGATTTCTGCTTTGCAAATTCCAAGGTGCTTCACTGTAAAATAGACCCTGAAAAGATTCAAACCGACTGTCAACGATATAAATTTGAGCTTTGTTCGTCATATAGGTCTAACATGTCAGAAGGTTGTTTATGAAGTGCACATGTTCATTAATATAGTTCCCTTCTCCTAAATTTTAGCAATAGCATTTAACTGTAGACGTTTTCTAACACCGGCGTTAGCAATTCCTTTCCGTTCTCTGAAACCTTCAAAACGACAAATTTTTCTGGTTTAAATCTGACGACCTTAACTATCACTTCCGATCATCAATAAATACTTCATGAACCCATACATGGAACTCCAAATGTGCAGTGTTCCTGCACTGCTACAGACCATGCATTGCAAGGTAGTCACACAGTTTATCGCATAGACTTACCATAAGGAATGAAACAAGAACTGTAATACACTTTACACCACAGACGCTCACTCTGGCTTGACGAAAACATCCAAACATTGACCAAAAGTTGCACAAATAATTGAGTTTGAAAGGAAAAGAAACGAGGTATGAAGCATTTATAAATTCATCGAATGTAGTGAGGTGGTTTAATTTCGTCCCAGTCTATAAAATTAATTTCGGGCCATACTCAGCTCTTGCCGATTAATGTAATATAATACCCGCCTACTAATCAGGGCGTCTGTCTCCGTTGCTTTTGAGCGTGAATGGAAATTGTAGAAATTTTCTGTGGAGCAACATTTAATAATAAAGCGTTTTAAATCATCAAAAGCGATGAGCGGTAGCAGGCGCTTTCGATAAAGAACGGGGGAGTGCAGCGCCGCTGCTGTCGCCACGGCCGCTGCCAGTAGCCAGCAAATGGATCCCGGAGCTTTGCCGCATACGGCGTCCGGAGGAGGACAGTCTGCAGGAAATCTGCCGCAAAATCGTTACTGGATAAAATTTTGATATCGGTGTGTCACAAAGTGAAATAGATTGAATCTGCGCTACCATTACATTCACGTCTTCAGCATTCAGACAGAAGAGGCTATAAAAATATTTTATGCCAGCTGCTCTCGATCCACTGACATTATGAACAGAAACAACGCACGCTACCGCTAGACCACAGGCGTAATCAGCCTAGAGTTTCTCTATCATGGGACAAGTTTTCCTCCAGGAAGTGCCGCAGTCTACAGTGTTGCCAGATTGTGCAGATAACCGGACTTAGAGAATTAGCGAGTTGGCCAGTTTTTTTGTCCCATGTCGCGATCGGCGCGGACTTAGCCTCTGAAGCGGCCGGCCGCCGGTCAAGTTTTATGTCAAAGAGTGTACATTATGGTAGACTAACAGTTTGGAACCATAATGAAAAAATGCTCCTATCATAGCACAAAAAAGGCGAATACGTCCTGGGCAGATTTACGGCTGTAAAAAAAAGGGAACTAGCTTTTCGGCTTATCTGGCAGCTTCAAAGACATTTAAAGCAATGTATCTTGACATATTCGCGATTATTTAAGAGTTAACCATACTTCCTCAGCATAATGAACTCTCTCAGCTGCAAGGTGTTGCCACTCCTGCAACTTGAAATTTACAGGTTTAAGTCTCTGATCCTGTGCCTAAAATCAAGATGATTCGCCAGCCATCGTAAACAAATATCATATGGCTGAAGAGCATACATTTAATAGCTAAAAACAATTTCCTGGAGGGATGGGATAAAATTTCTTGGTGTTGGAATTGTTCGTGGGAGGGGGCGGAAGACCAAAATAATTTTTTTATTTGTGGGTGGTGGGGTTGGTTTTTCCCCAGAAGGGACCATTTCTTCCTTGTACTGGTGAGGGGTGTAAGAACAAATAGACAAATTTATGTGCTTCTGGAGAGTGGGATGCATCTACCTTAGGAAGTATCAGAGAATGGGCGTATATCTATAACAGGAAGTATCTCAGAGTGGTGATGCATTTAAACACTCCTAATTACTATTAGGTCGATTATTAACTGGAATAGCAGCCTAGCTTAAACTTTGATCTGACCTTCACGTAAAAGGTAGGTGCTAAACGTATTTACGTGCTTTGGGAGTAGTTTCTGATCAGAACACGGCCTCGCAGCAATGCTCAACATGTGACTCTTCAAGCTATCCCGGCGGACATGTTGTAAATAGTCTTCACGGGTTTGTCACCGGATGACGTTGTGCAAATTTCACAATATTTCCTCGGAGCAACTGTCCGACATCTTAAAGTGGTTCAGCCTTGCTGGTGGCTCGTTGCAGCTGACGGTATCCGCACTTCGAGGCCTTGTATATAGAACACGCGCGCGAAGAGAGCTTAAGCGCGGAAATCACGCATGCGCTATGATTTGCAGATGGCGCCTACTAAGACGCCCTCTGCCGAAAGTCGCAGTGATTTAATATCAGCCAATGCAGGGTTCCAGAAAGTTCTGAGTTGAAATCCCACATCCTTGTTGATGAGATTATCGGCTGTACGTATATGTATTGAGATTATGAGATTATCGGCTGTATGGAAGAGTCCTCCAAAGATACGGCATTAAGTGTGTTTTTCGACAATCTGCAAAACTGAGGAACCTCTTGGGTTTGGTTAACGATGATATTGGCATGAGGAAACGAGGTGTGTACAAGATTCCTTGTCAATGTGGGGCTGCATATGTAGGCCAGACATGTTGCACAGTACAAGACACTGCGATGAACATCAGTGACATACATGCGTACGTCAACCGGAAAAGTCAGCAATTGTACAACACTAACTGAACACAGGACATGGCATGATTTATGAAGAGACGGAAGTTTTATCCCCGGCATCATCTTTCTGGGATTGCGTCATTAAGGAAGCAATACATATACATACAGCCGATAATCTCATCAAAAGGGATGTGGGATTTCAACTGAGCACCGCCTGGAGCCCTGCATTGGCTGTCTGTTATTCAATCACGACGAGAAAATTAAGATTTTTTCGTTAACAGACTCGTCATAACATTGGTCTAGTATAGTTTTTAGTGAGTGACGTCTGGCCACACTGTTAGTAAACAAAGCGTACAGCGCAAGCGCAGGAGGGCCGCTCTGCGATTTTCGGCAGAGGGCGTTTAGTATGGCCCCATCTATCTGCAAATCATAGGGCATGCGCGATATCCAGGCCTACGTATTCTTCACGCGCGTGTCCTATACACAGGCGTCAACGTGCGGATATCGTCAGTCGCACCTAGCCACCAGCAAGGTTGAACTACCTGAAGATGTCGGACAGTTGCTCCGAGGAAATATTGTGGAATTTGCACAACGTCATCCGGCAGCAAACCCGTAAAGACTATTTACAGTGTTAAACATAATGATAAAGGGTTTTTGCAATAACCAATGCCAAGATGTTTTACACTGTTTGACTGATGCAGTCTGTTTAGACACAGTATGAGGGAAACACTAGTTGTGTCTCACACTTCTAATTACAGTTAAACTCATCACAGGTCAGTATTTTTGTTTTAGTATTGCGTCACACGCTTAAACAATGACCAGCACACACAATCCTCACTGCAATCCAATGTAAACATTTAAACACTTGTCAGAAATATCATTTGTCACGAATCGGTAATGTTTCTCTGAGGGTCAACCCACGGCAGTGGGGAGACGCAGCCGGTATGACAAGACTCGTAGCTCAAGGATGGGTCCAGACTCGACGGACTCCCAGACTCGACTAACTCGCACTTTATTCACTCAGCGCTAGCAGCGCTTGACAATCGGTTTTTCCTACCATCGACGGGGCAAAGATTAGATTTACTTTCATTCCAATTGATCCGTAGTGAGGAGGTCCTCCAGGATGTAGAACATGTCAGAAAAACAATAATACATGACAAATATTTACAACCAAAACAAATAAGATAATGTACCTTCCACAGGCCCCAAGTGGAATGATCGACATTTTTTTAATGAACACTATATGAAAGGATCATTTTAGAACATTCATTTACTAAGATCGCATTCATGCGCTGGATTTTTTATTTATAAGGTAATAAACGTACACTAGAACTACTACAATCCTTATTTACAACGAACATATTACTGCACTGAAATGATGCAGAGGTTAGATTGTACTTACATACACACAAAATCAGTTGATTCTACTGAGAAATTCATCAGTGGAGTAGAAGGAGTTGGCCACCAACAAATCCTTTAGGATTTAGGAGAAAGTAATTTATTCAAGGGTGGTTAGCCATCTCAACAGTAAGGGGATACTTAGTAAATCACAGTTCGGATTTCAGAAATGCTGTTCCACTGAGACAGCAATATACAATTTCACTGTCCACATAATAGAGTCTTTAAATAGTAAAATGTCACCAGTAGGAATATTCTGTGGCTTACCCAAAGCATTTGATTGTGTGAACCATGACATTATGTTAGAGAAATTACAATTCTATTATATAAATGGAACAGCATATCTACAGAACAGGAAGCAAAAATTCTCTTTATATGCTTGAAGTGATTCAAAGGAGTTTGCCACTTCATCTAACTGGGGTGAAATTACAGTAGGTGTTCCACAAGGTTCGATCATAGGTCCCCTCCTGTTCTTGATATATGTGATTGACCTCCCTTCTTATGTGCAACAGGATGCTGAACTGACACTTTTGCTGATGATACAAGCATAATTATTAATCCAGTAAAAGAAAGTCCAATAGAAAACGATACAAATAAGGTCTTTGGAAAAGTTATTAATTGGTTTTCTGCGAATGGGCTTGCTCTGAACTTTGAAAAAACACACTACATCCAATTTTCTGGTGCAAAAAGTATAATTCCTTCAATAAACATAACACATCAGAAAAAGTCAGTAGCCAGGGTAGAGCACACTAAATTTTTGGATGTACACACACACACACACACACACACACACACACACACACACACACACACACACACACACACACACACACATATATATATATATATATATATATATATATATATATATATATGATGATGTGACTTACCAAATGAAAGTGGAAAGTGCTGGCAGGTCGACAGACACACAAACAAACACAAACATACACACAGAATTCAAGCTTTCGCAACAAACTGTTGCCTCATCAGGAAAGAGGGAAGGAGAGGGAAAGATGAAAGGATGTGGGTTTTAAGGGAGAGGGTAAGGAGTCATTCCAATCCCGGGAGCGGAAAGACTTACCTTAGGGGGAAAAAAGGACGGGTATACACTCGCACACACACATATCCATCCACACATATACAGACACAAGCAGACATATTTAAAGACCAGGGCCTCCATTACGTGGTCTTTAAATATGTCTGCTTGTGTCTGTATATGTGTGGATGGATATGTGTGTGTGTGCGAGTGTATACCCGTCCTTTTTTCCCCCTAAGGTAAGTCTTTCGCTGCGATGGAGCACTTCCTTTCACGCCGATCACCTGCCACCCTACCTAAAACCTCTTTCCTCATTACCTTAGCCAGCTTCATCCTGACCCACAACTTCTTCACTTTTGAAGACCAGACATACCAACAATTAAAGGGAACAGCCATGGGTACCAGGATGGCCCCTTCGTACGCCAACCTATTCATGGGTCGCTTAGAGGAAGCCTTCTTGGTTACTCAGGCCTGCCAACCCAAAGTTTGGTACAGATTTATTGATGACATCTTCATGATCTGGACTCACAGTGAAGAAGAACTCCAGAATTTCCTCTCCAACCTCAACTCCTTTGGTTCCATCAGATTCACCTGGTCCTACTCCAAATCCCATGCCACTTTCCTTGATGTTGACCTCCACCTGTCCAATGGCCAGCTTCACACGTCCGTCCACATCAAACCCACCAACAAGCAACAGTACCTCCATTACGTGGTCTTTAAATATGTCTGCTTGTGTCTGTATATGTGTGGATGGATATGTGTGTGTGTGCGAGTGTATACCCGTCCTTTTTTCCCCCTAAGGTAAGTCTTTCCGCTCCCGGGATTGGAATGACTCCTTACCCTCTCTCTTAAAACCCACATCCTTTCGTCTTTCCCTCTCCTTCCCTCTTTCCTGATGAGGCAACAGTTTGTTGCGAAAGCTTGAATTCTGTGTGTATGTTTGTGTTTGTTTGTGTGTCTGTCGACCTGCCAGCACTTTCATTTGGTAACCCTCTATTATAACCATATATATATATATGCCCTATCCGAGCCTCAGGTACAGGGCGGGTCGCAGGTGGCGGATAGCGAACGATCCATCAGATATGGTGGACAGCTGCGAATAAGGGGAAACCCAAATAAGCAGTCCCGGACCGAGGCGGCAGCATCACGAGGGTGTGGGAGTGTGACTTTTGGCAAGGGTCACACTCATTCAAAAACCACAGAACCCGAAGACGTTGCTGTGTCATGGCGAGTAAGTGCCGCCATTACAATAAGCACCGTCAACACCCAAATCCAGGACGCGTCTGAAGTGGGAACCATCGGCATCCCGGTCAGCGTCTGTTCACACAATGTGCGGCTGGTCATAATGCTCCAGGAACTAACAATCCCTGGTTCTAAACACCCAGTGGAAACACTGGACCAACTTGATTACAAGCAAGTATGACTCGTGCAAGTAATAACAACATTACCCCAGGTGGTAACCAATCCACCCATCAACAGATGGCAACCAGGAATTCGGATTCTGGGGAACCTGGACTTACACGATTACATCAGAGAAAGTCGGAGCTCTCTGGCAAACTTCCACTTAAAACACCTACATACATTGGAACCTTTAACATAAATACATTAATCCAACCAGGAAAACTTCTAAACCTTACAACAGAACTTGAAAAGCAAAAGATAGTAATACTAGCTTTACAGGAGACACGTTTTACAGATGAAGAAACATCAGATTATGGCAACTATCGCATCTTTAACAGCAAGACGGATAAACGAATCGGAAGAGGAGCCCCCCATCTCGGGATGGCGTTTATCATACACAAGAGCGTGCTCAGCTCCATCAAGGAAGTTACTCCCGTAAATAATAGGATAATGACGATGCGCTTACAATGTGCCAACAAAACATACACAATGGTTAATGTTCATGCTCCCACAAACGGAGACAACAAGAAAAACCCCATAGAAACAGAAAAGTTCTGGGAAAATTTGGAGAATATAATGGCCAGGATTCCAAAAGATGATACAAAAGTTCTACTCGGCGATTTTAATGCCCAAATGGGTAGAGAGAAAATCCACCAAAAAACCGTAGGCAAATACCCTGCACATAAATTTACCAATAAAAATGGTACAAGGCTCGTCGAACTATGTAAGCAGAATAACCTGAAGATAATGTCAACATCTCTAAGAAAATGTCCAAGAAAACAAAAGACATGGAGATCTCCTATACAACAAATTGGCGAGTTTCAAATAGATCATGTGGCGATTTCATACCCAGTACAAAAAGAAATTTACGACGTCCAAGTACGCAGAGGAGCAAACATTGATTCAGACCATTACCTAACTAGAATTAAAATCAAGTTTACAGCACGAAGAAGTCATCAGAAGAAAACAGAAATACAGAAATATGACACCAAGAAGATTAAAGAATCTAAAGTAAAAGAAGAATGGGAGAAGGAAAAGGCAAACACATGGGAAGAATTTCATGCTAAAATCACGCGAATAGCTAAGGAAACTATTCCCTTGAAAAAGATATTCAAACACCCTTGGTGGGATTCGGACTGTGAAAATGCATTGGAAAGGAGAAAAAAAGGCATTTCAAGAATATAACAGTAAAAATTCACAAGAAAGTCTACATTTATTTAACGAGGTTAGAAAACAGGTTTCAAAATCTATTAGGCAAGCAAAAAGGAAGTACACAAAGGCACAACTGGATGCCATGGAAGAAAATTTCCAAAACTATAATACAAGAGACTTCTACAGAACTTTCGCAGATAAAATACGAGGATATATCCCTCAAAATTTACGTTTCAGAAAACCAGATGGTAAATTAGCCCTAACAAACCAGGAAAACTGTCAAGTATTGGCTCAATATTTTTCTAACCTACTAAATTGCCCAGAACCTAGTTTAAGGTTTCCCAAAGAAATCTGTGCCAACGCTTAACCGGATTCATTACCACCAACACAGGAAGAAATCAAATGTCACATTAAAAACTTAAAAAATAATAGAACATCTGGCGAAGATGGCATTGTTGCAGAGCTATTAAAAAACCTAGGACCAAAGACGTTGCAAGAGCTCACAAAAATAATAACAAAAATATGGGAAACAGAAAAATTACCAGAGGAGTGGAAATGTGCCCTTATTCACCCGTTACATAAAAAAGGAGACAGAACAAATGTCAATAACTACAGGGGAATCTCACTTTTACAAGTCACCTACAAAATTCTCTCAACATGCCTGCTGAAAAGAACACAAGAGCAGCTTGAATGCCAAATTGGTGATTATCAAGCAGGCTTCCGCCCCGGTCGCTCATGCATAGAACAAATATTTAATTTAAAGACAATATTAAAACACAAAGCAATTAGAAATGCCCCCATAATTTGTACATTTGTAGATTTTAAGAAAGCCTATGACTCAATTGACCGGCAATCTTTGTTTAACATTTTAGAGGAACTTGTACTTGACTCCAAAACACTAAGGCTTATCAAAGAATCACTGACAGACACTGTATCTAAAGTTAAATTCAGGGGAGAAATCTCTGAACCTTTTCTCATAAAAACTGGAGTACGTCAAGGTGACGGGCTATCTCCACTTTTGTTTAATATAGTCCTGGATAAAGTCATTAAGGAATGGGAAAAAGAATTAAAAAATCAATCCTACTGGAAACCAATCCATCTTGGTAGAACCAAAGACAACGTGGAGATATCTTGTTTAGCATTCGCGGACGACTTGGCCATACTTGCAGATGATGAAGAAATCGCCACCAAACAAATAGAGATCCTTAAGGAATGCGCGGATAAAGTAGGTTTACAAATTTCGTTTCAAAAGACAGAATTTTTCTGTACAAAATTCCATATACACAGTTTGAACACAAAATATGGAAAAATAAATAGAGTAAAACATTTTAAATACCTAGGTGAAATTTTGGAGCCAACCGGAGGAGAGAAAGTTACACAGGAGATCAGACAACAGAAAATGAAGAGAGCATATGGTATGACACATGAAATATACAATAAAAAATGCATCTCCTCGAACACAAAAATCAGACACTACTGCGCAGTAATTAAGCCAGCAGCACTATATGCTAGTGAAACGCTCACACTCCAAACAAAATGTGATTTAGAAAAAATACTAAAAGAAGAACGAAAAATTATGAGAAAGATTTTAGGTCCAAAATTAACAGAAGAAGGATACCGGATACAATCAAGAAGAACCACAGAAACTATATCAAACCTGGCAGCAGACATAAGAAGGCGAAGATTAAAATTTTATGGACATGTCACTAGACTTCCCCCCACACGACTCACCAACAGAATTCTCACTTACATAGAAAAAGTCAAATCAACAACACCATGGATTAGCCAAGTAAAATTAGATTTACAAAAAGCAAATATTGAACTTAAAGATGTCAAAGATAGAAAAACTTTTAGAAATAAGGTGGAAAAGTGGAATGTATTGTCGGAGAAGGAAGCACTAAAGAGACCAGGAACAAAATGGACAGAAGAAAGAAAAAGAAAACATGGAGAACGAATGAAAGAAGTATGGAAGAAACGATGTCAGAAAGCTTTGCGTGATCCTTCTGGGTCCATTCGCGATAAGTAAGTAAGTATATATATATGAGAATCTTAATTGGAAAAGTCATGTTTTGGATCTCCTAGAGTGACTAGGTTCAGCAATTTTTTCAATCAGAATAATTGCCAATTTTGAGGATGTAGAAATTGGTAAGCTAACATGCTTTGCATACTTCCACTTTCTAATGTCATACAGAATAATATTCTGGGGTAACTCAGCACTTAGGCAAAGGTATTCACTACTCAAAAGAAAGTAGTTAGAATAATGTCTGGGGTTCATAGCCACACATCTTGTAGGCATCTGTTTAAAAGGGTAGGAATTCTTACAACTGCTTCACAGTACATTTACTCAGTAATGAAATTTTTTTCCCAACAACATGGACCAGTTTAAAATCAACAGCGACATTCATGATTACAATACCAGAAAAAGGAAAGACCTACACTATCCTTTACTTATCCTATATTTGGCACAGAAAGGGGTAAAATACGCTGCTATAAAACTTTTTGATAAATTACCAGATGAAATAAAATGTCTGACAGACAGCAGTAATAGTTTCAAAAACAAATTGAAATCATACCTCGACAACTCCTTCTATACCATAGAAGAATTCTTGAATAAGAGTAAATAAATCTGGAGATATAATATATGCATTTTGTGCCATTTAAGGGAATGGGATAGAAAATAGAAATACGTAGGTATAACATTATAATGTTAAAAAAAACCTTGTTTCCTGTGCATATTTCTTGTGCATTTGACACGTTCCACGTCATAACAGTTTTTCCATGCTATTGATCAATGGAACATGTAACTAACTAACTCTCTTAAACTGAATTTCATTGGTTGTTAAGCTTTTTACAGCTACTGGCAAGTTATTGAAAATGTGTGTTCCTGAATAATGCGCACCTTTTTGTACAATACTAAGTGACTTTAAATCCTTGTGAAGATTATTCTTATTTCTAGTATTTATTTCTTGAACTGAGCTGTTGGTTTGAAAAAGTGATATATTTTTAATGACAAATTTCATTAAGGAATAAGTACATTGGGAAGCAGTAGTTAGTATCCTTAGTTCCCTAAACAGGCATCTGCAGGATGTTCTTGAGTTCATACCATATATAATTCTTATTGCACATTTTTGTGCCTGGAAAACTTCAGCTTGGCTTGATGAATTACCCTAAAAAATAATACCATATCACATTATGGAGTGAAAGTAAGCATAGTATGCCAGTTTTTTCATTTTTATATCCCCTGCGTCTGACAGAATTCGCATAGCAAGTAGAGATTTGTTTAGATGCTTCAGCAGTTCTGTGGTGTTCTCCTCCCAGTTGAATATATTATCGAGCTGTAATCCCAAGAATTTAATACTGTCCACTTCTTCTATCTGCTTGTCATCATATGT
Organism: Schistocerca nitens; assembly: GCF_023898315.1. Taxonomy (NCBI): domain Eukaryota; kingdom Metazoa; phylum Arthropoda; class Insecta; order Orthoptera; family Acrididae; genus Schistocerca; species Schistocerca nitens. The sequence continues at coordinate 187,263,743 of NC_064615.1, read as the reverse complement.
TAGGCATATACTCGTGGGACACCCCTTACAAGTTCTGAACTGCATGTACTGTGTTTTTTCAAAGTTTAGTGACAAAGAATTGGCTAGGAACCAGTGATTAATGTCCACAAATATTTCTAAGACTACACTTGATTTGCTATTTATTGCAATGTTTTAATCATCAGCAAACAAAACAAAATCAGCTTCTCGTAAAGTTACTGATGAAAGGTCATTGATACACACAAGAAAAGTAAGGGTCCTAAGATGGAATCTTGTGGGACCACACATGTAATTAGTTCCCAGTTGAATGATGTCTGATAGCTTAATACATGTCTCTTTCCTAATAAAACCCTTGGTTTATCATTGGGTAAGGGATGGCGGACCCCTTAAAGCATCCTAAATACTAATTGACAAATGCCATATTGGATGTGTGAGTTAACGAGCATTTCGCTCTCATTTAAGCATATGGCCAAAAGAGTCATACCTCAGGAATTGTGTAATGAACCCGTCGTCCAGGCCCGTGTGCTACACAAAGGGCACAGATTCACCACGAGATGGCGAAACTCACAGGCATCTATTGTCTATTGAGGCCTAAGCACTGTAGTGTAAGAATGAGACAGATGAGAACCTATATCATAGGGAATCCCTTGTAGAAGGTATTTGTGGCCAAGAAGACGTTGTTGTTGTGGCCTTCAGTCCTGAGACTGGTTTGATGCAGCTCTCCATGCTACTCTATCCTGTGCAAGCAAGCTTCTTCATCTCCCGATACCTACTGCAACCTACATCCTTCTGAATCTGTTTAGTGTATTCATCTCTTGGTCTCCCTCTACGATTTTTACCCTCCACGCTGCCCTCTAGTACTAAATTGGTGATCCCTTGATGCCTCAGAACATGTCCTACCAACCGATCCCTTCTTCTAGTCAAGTTGTGCCACAAACTTCTCTTCTCCCCAATCCTATTCAGTACCTCCTCATTAGTTATATGATCTACCAATCTAATCTTCAGCATTCTTCTGTAGCACCACATTTCGAAAGCTTCTATTCTCTTCTTGTCTAAACTAGTTATCGTCTATGTTTCACTTCCATACATGGCTACGCTCCATACAAATACTTTCAGAAACGACTTTCTGACACTTAAATCTATACTCGATGTTAACAAATTTTTCTTCTTCAGAAACGCTTTCCTTGCCATTGCCAGTCTACATTTTATATCCTCTCTACTTCGACCATCATCAGTTATTTTGCTCTCCAAATAGCAAAACTCCTTTACTACTTTAAGTGTCTCATTTCCTAATCTAATACCCTCAGCATCACCCGACTTAATTCGACTACATTCCATTATCTTCGTTTTGCTTTTGTTGATGTTCATCTTATATCCTCCTTTCAAGACACTGTCCATTCCGTTCAACTGCTCTTCCAAGTCCTTTGCTGTCTCTGACAGAATTACAATGTCATCGGTGAACCTCAAAGTTTTTATTTCTTCTCCATGGATTTTAATACCTACTCCAAATTTATCTTTTGTTTCCTTTACTGCTTGCTCAGTATACAGATTGAATAACATCAGGGAGAGGCTACAACCCTGTCTCACTCCCTTCCCAACCTCTGCTTCCCTTTCATGTCCCTCGACTCTTATAACTGCCATCTGCTTTCTGTACAAATTGTAAATAGCCTTTCTCTCCCTGTATTTTACCCCTGCCACCTTCAGAATTTGAAAGAGGGTATTCCAGTCAACATTGTCAAAAGCTTTCTCTAAGTCTACAAATGCTAGAAACGTAGGTTTGCCTTTCCTTAATCTAGCTTCTAAGATAAGTCGTAGGGTCAGTATTGCCTCACGTGTTCCAATATTTCTACGGAATCCAAACTGATCTTCCCTGAGGTCGGCTTCTACCAGTTTTTCCATTCGCCTGTAAAGAATTCGCGTTAGTATTTTGCATCCGTGACTTATTAAACTGATTGTTCGGTAATTTTCACATCTGTCAGCATCTGCTTTCTTTGGGATTGGAATTATTATATTCTTCTTGAAGTCTGAGGGTATTTCGCCTGTCTTATACATCTTGCTCACCAGATGGTAGAGTTTTGTCAGGACTGGCTCTCCCAAGGCCGTCAGTAGTTCTAATGGAATGTTGTCTACTCCGGGGGCCTTGTTTCGACTGAGGTCTTTCAGTGCTCTGTCAAACTCTTCACGCAGTATCGTATCTCCCATTTCATCTTCATCTACATCGTCTTCCATTTCCATAATATTGTCCTCAAGTACATTGCCCTTGTATAGACCCTCTATATACTCCTTCCACCTTTCTGCTTTCCTTTCTTTGCTTAGAACTGGTTTTCCATCTGAGCTCTTGATATTCATACAAGTGGTTCTCTTTTCTCCAAAGATCTCTTTAATTTTCCTGTAGGCAGTATCTATCTTACCCCTAGTGAGATAGGCCTCTACATCCTTACATTTGTCCTCTAGCCATCCCTGCTTCGCCATTTTGCACTGTCTGTCGATCTCATTTTTGAGACGTTTGTATTCCTTTTTGCCTGCTTCATTTACTGCATTTTTATATTTTCGCATTTCATCAATTAAATTCAATATTTCTTCTGTTACCCAAGGATTTCTACTAGCCCTCATCTTTTTACCTACTTGATCCTCTGCTGCCTTCACTCCTTCATCCCTGAGAGCTACCCATTCTTCTTCTACTGTATTTCTTTCCCCCATTCCTGTCAATTGTTCCCGTATACTCTCCCTGAAACTCTGTACAACCTCTGGTTCTATCAGTTTATCCAGGTCCCATCTCCTTAAATTCCCACCTTTTTGCAGTTTCTTCAGTTTTAATCTACAGTTCATAACCAATAGATTGTGGTCAGAGTCCACATATGCCCCTGGAAATGTCTTACAATTTAAAACCTGGTTCCTAACACCCTGTCTTACCATTATATGATCTATCTGAAACCTGTCAGTATCTCCTGGCTTCTTCCATGTATACAGCCTCCTTTCATGATTCTTGAACCAAGTGTTAGCTATGATTAAGTTGTGCTCTGTGCAAAAATCTATCAGGCGACTTCCTCTTTCATTTCTTAACCCCAATTCATACTCACCTACTATGTTTCCTTCTTTCCCTTTTCCTACTACCGAATTCCAGTCACCCATGACTATTAAATTTTCGTCTTCCTTCACTATCTGAATAATTTCTTTTATCTGATCATACATTTCTTCGATTTCTTCGTTATCTGCAGACCTAGTTGGCATATAAACTTGTACTACTGTAGTAGGTGTGGGCTTCGTATCTATCTTGGCTACAATAATGTGTGCACTATGCTGTTTGTAGTAGCTTACCCGCACTCCTATTTTTTTTATTCATTATTAAACCAACTCCTGCATTGCCCCTATTTGATTTTGTATTTAAACCCTGACCAAAAGTCTTGTTCCTCCTGCAACCGAACTTCACTAATTCCCACTATATCTAACTGTAACCTATCCATTTCCCTTTTTAAATTTTCTCACCTACCTGCTCGATTAAGGGATCTGACATTCCACGCTCCGATCCGTAGAACGCCAGTTTTCTTTCTCCTGATAACGACGTCCTCTTGAGTAGACCCCGCCCGGAGATCCGAATGGGGGACTATTTTACCTCCGGAATATTTTACCCAAGAGGACGCCATCATCATTTAACCATACAGTAAAGCTGCATGCCCTCGGGAAAAAGACGTAGCAGTGTTAAATATGTCGGACCTAAGATTGCCATAAAAGGGAAACATTTATGAAAACTATTTAATTCTGTAGTAATGCAGGGAATCAAGCCACAGCAATTTTAATCTGCCATCCTCCATAAACTTTCATGGTGATCCCAATAAAACTTGAATATTGATCATATCTATAATAGTTTAGGATTTACTGTCAAAGTGAAATCAACAAGTTTTGTAGCAAAGACCTATTTGCTAAAATCTGAACGCTTTGGTCGATGTTAACGATCGACATTTCACATAGAAGCGCATCATTAAAATGACACAGTTCTAAATATCAACTCTGTAACTTTATTTGCTTAAAAATATATTAAATTTAAATGATCAGTATTTTCAGTTAAGCATCAGATCATTTCCTCCACGCAAAACACATTGAACGACGACAGCATGACACCTTATTGAATATTAGGTAATAGAATATTTGTTGTAAATTTTAGTGCATAATATTTGTTTTTGTTCTTTATTTATTTATCAGAAAGCACATTGGTGCAAGGCTACTGGCCGTGTCATTCAAAGTTAAGAAGGAAATTGTATTGGTTTTATCTGAAAGAATTTAACGTTTATTATGTAATGGATATTATTGTTACTTTATTTAGAACGTGCAAGTGGTCAAGTTTTGATTATTTAAACATGTTAAAATGTAAAGTAATGTAGAATAAGCTGTAGCCAATCAGATGGACGGCTTCAGGAAAAGGAACTGCGCTAGTCAGTTGAGCGAAGATGTTCGGCGCGCGGGAAACGCGGTCGGAGACGGGCAGAGGGCAGTTCTGGTCGAGACACCAAAGGGGACAGTTCGGATTGAGACGCGAAAGCGGACAGTCAGTCTTTAGGCAGCTAGAAGGTGAAACGACATAGAAAATTTCGCGTTGTGTGATATCGCGGGACTTAGTCTCTGAGCGGTGAGCGGCCGCGCGCCTGTAGTGAACTCTTAACTTTTCGTGTAAATATCAAGGTGGGGTATTGTGTTTCGCGATGAGATTGTGAATGATCGAACTATGCCAAATGAATATGCGTTCGAGTTTAACAGTAACTTTAAATACGACCACTTTCGCTACTAGTTTGCTTTCTGAATGAACGTCATTCTAACCAAATCGCAACTGTATGGCCTACATCATTTATGGGTCGTAAATTGAGTTCCCGATGTTATTATTACTGTTATTATATGTTATGTTCACTTTGTACTTCACAGACTTACCATCAGCCAGACAATTTAACCAAAGGGTCACAAGTGTCTAATTTAGGGCGTGTAATGGGACACGTGCGGTTCAACCCCCAGACGAGTTTGCGCCAAGACATTTCGACGAAGAGGAAACGCATGTGGGCCCGAACATCTTCGGGATGTTAGTTCGCAGATGACATGATGGTATTTGTCACGCTATGCGACATGACATCATGTATCATGTTACTTTATTTGGCATGATGCATTATATTACGTCGCATCGGTACAAATAGCAACAATTTGAAAAGAGCGAATACGTTGAAGCGTAGCGCCGTATACCGATCCTGCCTTGGAGGCAACAAAAGTGGGAGATGTGTCTCAGAGGTGGATAGTGACAGATGGTGAAGCGAGACTGGACGCGCACGTAGTTTATGTATCAGCCGATAGAGGACAGTATTTGATAGGGGACTGTGATTTAGCTTCGATTGTGCCCACTAGAGTGCACTAAAGTAATAGAATGTTTTTCATAAACTGTTCTAGTATTTTCATAAAGAGTTATTATGACTTTTTGTGTATGTAAAATGTTATAAATGTGTTTTAGCAGTATGAAGGATGCGTGAGTGTGGTTTAACGTTAATATGAAAATAATTGTTTAATGAGTTATGTAGTGGGATTTAGTGTGGGAACATTTCGAAGAAGTATGGATGTGGACAAAGGGGATTTTTGTAGAATAGATTTGTAAAGTAAGTTTATGGTAAAGGGAAAGTTAATTCAGGTATGAATAACAATAATAAATAACTTTATGTATAAACAAAACTTCAGTATATTAGATAATTACGTCGGTAAAAAGTGCAGTCGTTAGGTTTACTATTTTGCGATTGGTTATTGATGAAAAGCGCGGACTGACGCGGAAGAATGTTGCTTTGCTATTGGCTGTTGAGTAAACTGACCAATGGTAAAGCAATATTCTTCGCGCGCCTTTCTCTGCTGGTGGAGAAGACTTAAGAGTATTCTAGAGAGGAGTCGGAGCCTAGCCATGAAACAGTTCGGACGTGTGTAGTAGTAGTTCCGATGGAAATGGTAAGTTGCCGGGTCTAGCAGTGTTTCATACACCAAAAGGTGTTGTAAAGTGACGGTATAATTATTCCGATGGGTGTGTAGAAATTTCGGAATTCATAAGTGAATTTTGTGACGAGAAAAGACATAAATTCCGCGTGTCGTATTGGGCAGGTCGGTGGCTAAAAACTGTGACTGTATTAGCTACCGACAGACTTAATATTTGTCGAGCATTCTCAATCAAAAACAATCCGTATTTTTGTAGCTATTACGTTTCCGGGAAATGCAACACCATAAACTTGCTAACGTGAGTGAAAGGGACTGTGAGTGACTGTGTTAAGACTAGCACGGGCTTGGCAGTGATACTTGTTCACCTAAGTTTCAGAATATATTAGTTACAGACAAAATTTCCAACCTTTCATTTGTGTGAAAACTTTCTCCCGAAACGTAGATTAGTGACTTCAATTGCAGGCTGGTTCACGTCGAAGTACAGTAGGTTTCGCTCGGCTTCCCTACTGATGATCTGCTGACAAATGTTCACAGGTAGGTGCAGGTTCGTCGTAAAGGGACGGAAGGAACCGCGCCGCCGCAACGTCAGGATGTTTTGATTTAAATGTATTTGGTGGTGCCAGATAAGTCGAGAAGCCAGTTTCCTTCTTTTACGTCCCTAACTCTGCCCAAGACATATTTGCCTTGTTTGTCATACGACAGAAGCATTTTTCATTCTGGCCATTAACGAAAGGCTCCTGATGGGCAAGTATACCCGAAGGAATTTGCGGAATTTTGTTCCTCGCCAAATTGAGGCCGTTATCAAGGCTTGAGGCGGAGAGACATGATACTAGCGTGATGTCCCTTGGGATGGCAAACGTTTTGTGCAGTGGGCGTAATTATCTGTAGGATACAGCATATAAATGCCCTATAGAACATGGGATTAACTGAAGTAGAGTTGGTACTCACGTTGGCCGTGACGACAGAGTCGGCGGCCGTGATGTCCCGGCTGGTGGAGCCGTAGTAGAAGCGCCGCACTTCCCTGGCGGCGGCTGCGCGCTGCTCGGGGGTGTCCAGCGGGATGTCGGGCCCCACGCGGTCCGCGAAGTGCGCGCTCAGGTCCGCCAGGGCGCGGCCGGTCGACAGCTGGCCGCTCGTCGCCCCCAGCAGCGTCCACGGCAGCGACATCACTGACCCCCAAACAACAACATCGCTCCTCAGATCTCCATAGAACTCCGCTCCCTGTTCGTAAGTACACAGCCGCCGTTACGAAGGTGGCGTGCAAAAAACCTTAAATTGACCTGAAGTGTACTATACGAGGGGCGTTTCAAAAGTCCGTGCAAAGTCCGACAGATGGCAGCACCGGCGCGTAACGAGGTCATGTTTAGTTAGTAGCATCTTTGGAAAGAACGCACACCAAGTTTCAGCCATATTGGTCTATTTCTTTGTGTTTCGCATTCGTGTGAATCAAGGAAGTCGAGTGATTGTCAAAAAATGGAGGGAGAAGAATTTCGTGTGGTGATGAAACATTACTGTATGAAAGGCAAAACGCCTCAGGAGACTAAAGAGAAGCTTGATAAACATTACAGTGACTCGGCACCTTCGAGTAGAACAGTTTATAAGTGGTTTCAAAATTGTCGGAGTGGCCATAGAGGTTCAAGTGATGCTGATCGTTCTGGACGCACTGTGTAGGTTACAACTCCAGAGGCCGGCCGGAGTGGCCGAGCAGTTCTAGGTGCTACAGCCTGGAACTGCGCGACCGCTATGGTTGCAGGTTCGAATCCTGCCTCGGGCATGGATGTGTGTGGTGTCCTTAGGTTAGTTAGGTTTAAGTAATTCTAAGTTCTAGGGGACTGATGACCTCAGCAGTTAAGTCCCATAGTGCTCAGAGCCATTTGAACCATTTTGAACAACTCCAGAAATCACTGATAAAATCCATTATATGGTGAGGGATTACAGAAGTTAAGATGTGTGAGATTGCTAGTCCTGTGGGCATCTCGAATGAACGGGTACATAATATTTTGCATAAACATTTGGACATGAGAAAGCTATCCACAAGTTGGGTTCTGCGATTGCTCACGCTTGACCAAAAACTGAATCGTGTGAAGTGTTGCAAGGATGGTTTACAGCTGTTCAGGAAGAATCCGCAGGACTTTAAGCGTCGTTTCGTCACTGTGGATGAAACATGGTTACATTACTATACTCCTGAGACCAAACAACAATGTAAACAATGAATTACCAAGGGAGAATCTGCACCAAAAAATGCGAAGACCATTCCTTCGGCTAGAAAGGTTATGGCGACTGTCTTTTCGGATTCGCAGGGGATAATCCTCATCGAATACCTGGAAAAGGATAAAACTATTACACGTGCATATTATTCATCGTTATTGGACCGTTTGAAAACCGAGCTGCAAGGAAAACGCTGGCGATTGGACCGCAAAAAAGTCCTTTTCCATCACGACAAAGCATCAGCACACACCTCAGCAGTTGTGGTTGCAAAATTAATGGAAATAGGATTCCAACTCGTTTCACATCCCCCCTATTCTCCAGGCTTGACTCCCTCGGATTATTATTTTGAAGAAATGGCTGGTGGGACAAAGATTTTATTCAAATAAGGAGGTGATTGCAACAACTAACAGCTATTTCACAGACTTGGACAATTCCTATTATTCGGAAGAGATCAAATTAGAACAGCATTGGACGAAGTGTATAAGTCTAAAAGGAGACTATGTCGAAAAACAAAAAAGGTTTACCCCAAACAAGTAAGTAGCTTTTATTTTTGCACGGACTTTTCAAACGCTCCTCGTATTCATGGATATGCAAGTGATTAGCGTTTCAGTGCAACAGCACAGAGTAGATAGACACAACTCCATCTACACTGCCTGACACAAAAAATGGAGCACCCAGAAGGGGAGGAGGAATCAGAATGAAACTTCACGGGTTTAGACGGTATGTGACGTTGCTTCAGTCATTCCAACATCGAGTCAAATTTGCAAAGAAGTTACCAGTGTGAGCTCACTTATCACTGTGACTTTGGACCCTATGTGACCAGGATGAAGACAGTGATTCTGTTGGGAAAGGTCTCATAAAGCTGTCATAAATTCCCCTGAGGCACGCTGGCCCACAATTGTAGTAAGTGGTCCCTGGTAACAGGGGTACTGGCACTGAGACAGAGTTGACGTCTTAGCTGGTCTCAGACTGGTGACAGATCTGGGGATCTTGCTCACCATAGGAGTACCTCAACATCACATAGGCAGTTCATCTCTATCAATCTGTACGATGTGTGGACGAGCATTGCCCTGTTCAAAAATAGCACCACAATACTGTCACACGAGCAGTAACACATGAGGATGCAGGATTTCTGTGATGTACCATTGTGCTATTTGACTTCCCTTAATCATTATCAGATGTCACCTGACGGAACACCCAATGCTTCCCCACACCATGGCGCCACAGGGAATAGTGCCTTTCCAAAACATTGGAACAATGGGACCTTTCCGCAGACTGCCACCATACTCGCCAAAGATAGTCATCCATAGTAGTGCAGAGCTGTAATTCACCACTGAACACAGTGCAGTCCCATTCATCAGCAGCCCATGCTTCCCAGTCACGGCACCACTCCAAACGCAGCTGCTGCTGTTGTGGTGTTAACGGCAACTCTCACGTGGGACTATAATTACCTAAAACAAAGTGCTTGGTGCACAATACAGCGATCCTCCATTGTGGTACTCAGATGTGAGCGACTGGAAACTTGACGACTAGCATGCCTGCCCTCTCGTGCTCATGCTGCCAAAATTGGGCCACTGTCACAGCTGAATGCATTACAAATCTGTATATTGCACGATGTGACCAGCCAGCCGAAAGGAGATCCACAATGAAGCCTCTTTTAAACTTGTCAGGTGCTGATAACACAGTATCAAACGAATATGCGGTATCTCTGTGTCCTTTACAGTGATCACTCAACGTCTGATACTGTTCACGCTGGTTATATGCCCTATCTGGTTTGGTAACAACCTTAAACACAAACAATACTTATGAAAACTGGTGGGTGTTCTACCTGTAAGGGAGTATCAGAGTACTGAAACCATAATAATTTACACTGTCCAATTTCGGCCAGCAAATATACTACTGTGGACTTTTTGTTGGGCGGTTAGTAGGTGAAGTTACCATGTTAGTTGCTGGTCGGGGCTTAGTCCAAGGTATTTTAGTGTATTAGTTAACTGTGTAGGATGGTCATGAATGGTAAAGTAAAAGTCATGAAGATGGAAGATGTAGTTGGTCCATTCTGCACGCATCAAAAAAGTTTTGCATCACCCAGATTCGCAGAACTCTTGAAGACATGTTGGCTGTGGATATTGTATCACAGACACAGTCCCTTTGACTGTTCAGAGATGTCACTAAACCTGCCCAAAGATGTAAACAACCGTGCATGAGCAGCGCCTATTAGACGACAGCCGATCAGTTCCAGACATTCCACCAGTAAGGAGGTAGACGGCTCGCGTTGTCTATGGTTCAGCCATGCGTAGACAGTCAATACCGTGGTTCGATGGCGTCCACATTGTTACTTTGTGCCAGGAAGGGCTCTCAGCAAGGGAAGTGTCCAGGCATCTCGCAGTGAACCAAAGCGATGTTGTTCAGACATGGAGGAGATAGAGAGAGATACAGGAACTGTCGATAACATGCCACGCTCAGGCTGCCCAAGGGCTACTACTGCAGTGGATGACCGCTACCTACGGATTACAGCTTGGAGGAACCATGTTGAATAATGCTTTTCGTGCAGTCACAGGATGTCGTGTTACAACTCAAACTGTGTGCAATAGGTTGCATGATGCGCAACTTCACTGCCAACGCCCATGAGGAGGTCCATGCAGCACGGTACAGTTGGGCCCAGCAACATGCTGAATGGACCGCTCAGGATTGGCATTATGTTCATTTCACCGATGAGTGTCACATATGCCTTCAAACAGACAATCGTCGGAGACATATTTGGAGGCAACCTGGTCAGGCTGAACGCCTTAGACACACTGTCCAGCGACTGCAGCAAGGTGGAGGTTCCCTGTTGGTTTGGGGTGGCATTATGTGGGGCCGACATATGCCGTTACTGGTCATGGAAGGCGCCGTAATGGCTGTACGATACGTGAATGCCATCCTCCGACCGATAGTGCAATCATATCGGCAGCATATTGGCGAGTCATTCGTCTTCATGGACGACAATTCGCGCCCCCGTCGCCCACATCTTGTAAATGACTTCCTTCAGGATAACGACATTGCTCGACTAGAGTGGCCAGCATGTTCTCCAGACACTAACCCTATCGACAATGCCTGGGATAGATTGAAAAGGGCTGTTTATGGACGACGTGGCCCACCAACCACTCTGAGGGATCTACGCCGAATCGCCGTTGAGGAGTGGGACAATTTGGACCAATAGTGCCTTGATGAACTTGTGGATAGTATACCACGACGAATACAGGTATGCATCAACGGAAGAGGACGTGCTACTGGATATTAGAGGTACAGGTGTGTACAGCAATCTGCACCACCACCTCTGAAGGTCTCGCTGCATGGTAGTACAACATGCAATGTGTGGCTTTCATGAACAATAAAAAGGGCGGAAATTATGTTTATGTTGATCTCGATTCCAATTTTCTGTACAGATTCCGGAACTCTCGGAACCGAGGTGATGCAAAACTTTTTAATGTGTGTATAATTATTGCCTGCGTTTTGGATGGGATGTTCTTGAGGAGCCATTGATTATACCAAGAGGTAGAATGATTCATGTGGATTTGGAGATATTATTGGGATTTCTGGAGCGTAGGGACAGTAACGAACCTATGTTGTTGTTGTGGTCTTCAGTCCAAAGACTGGTTTGATGCAGCTCTCTGTGCTACTACATCCTGCGCAAACCGCTTCATCTCCGATTAACTACCGAAATCTACAACTCCCTGAACCTGCTTACTGTATTCATATCTTGCTCTCCCTCTAAGATTTTTACCCCCCCCCCCCTACTTCCCTTCGATACTAAACTAGTGCTTCCTTGATATCTCAGGATACGTCCTACCAACCGACCCCTTCTTCTAGTCAGGTTGTGCTACAAATTTCTTTGCTCCTCAGATCTGTTCAGTACTTTCCCATTAGTTAGTTACATGATCTATCCACATGATCTTCAGCATTCTTCTGTAGCACCACATTTCAAAAGCTTATATTTTCTTTGCGTGTAAACTTTTTATCGTCAATGCTTCACTTCCATAGAGGGCTACACTGCACACAAACATTTCCAGAAAAGACTTCCTGGTACTTAAATCTATATTTGATGTTGACAAATTTCTCTTCTTCAGAAACACTTTTCTTGCCATTATGAGTCTCCATTTCATATCCGCTCTGTTTCGGCCATCATCAGTTATTTTGCTGTCAAAACAGCAAAACTTGTCTACTACTTTAAGTGTCTCATTTCCTAATCTAATTCCCTCAGTATCACCTGACTTATTTCGACTACATTCCATTATCCTTGTTTTGCTTTTGTCTATGTTCATCTTATATCCTCCTTTCAAGACCCTATCCATTCCGTTCACCTGCTGTTCCAAGTCCTTTGCTTTCTCAAAGAGAATTACTCTTACGACGGCCGTCTGGTTTCTGTACAAGTTGTAAATAGTCTTTAGCTCCCTGTATTTTACCCATACTATGCTCAGAATTTCAAAGAGAGTATTCCAGCCAACACTGCCAAAAGCTTTCTCTACACTACTGGCCACCACCAAGATAATGCTGTGATATGCAAATGATAAGCTTTTCAGAGCATTCACACAAGGTTGGCGCCGGTGGCGACACCTACAACATGCTGACATGAGAAAAGTTTCTAACCGATTTCTCATACACAAACAGCAGTTGACCGGCGCTGCCTGGTGAAACGTGTTGTGATGCCTCGTGTAAGCAGGAGAAATGCGTACCATCACGTTTCCGACTTTGATAAAGGTCGGATTGTAGCCTATCGCGATTGCGGTTTATCGTCTCGCGACATTGCTGCTCGCGTTGGTCGAGATCCAATGACTTAGCAGAATATGGAATCGGTGGGTTCAGGAGGGTAATACGGAAAGCCGTGCTGGATCCCAACGACCTCGTATCACTAGCAGTCGAGATGACAGGCATCTTATGCGCATGGTTGTAACGGATCTTGCAGCCACGTCTCGATCCCTGAGTCAACAGATGGGGACATTTGCAAGACAACAACCATCTGCACTAACAGTTCGACGACATTTGCAGCAGCATGGATTATCAGCTCGGAGACCACGGCTGCGGCTACCCTTGACGCTGCATCACAGACAGGAGCGCCTGCGATGGTGTACTCAACGACGAACCTGGGTGCACGAATGGCAAAACGTCATTTTTTCGGATGAATCCAGGTTGTGTTTACAGCATCACGATGGTCGCATCCGTGTTTGGCGACATCGCGTTGAACGCACATTGGAAGTGTGTATTTGTCATCGCCATACTGGCGTATCACCCGGCGTGATGGTATAGGGTGCCATTGGTTACACGTCTCGGTCACCTCTTGTTCGCGTTGACGGCACTTTGAACAGTGGACGTTGCATTTCAGATGTGTTACGACCCGTGGCTCTACCCTTCATTCGATCTCTGCGAAACCCTACATTTCAGCAGGATAATGCACGACCGCATGTTGCAGGTCCTGTACGGGCCTTTCTGGAAACAGAAAATGTTCGACTGCTGTCCTGGCCAGCACATTCTCCGTATCTTTCACAAATTGAAAACGTCTTGTCAATGGTGGCCGAGCAACTGGCTCGTCACAATACGCCAGTCACTACTCTTGATGAACTGTGGTATCGTGTTGAAGCTGCATGGGCAGCTGTACCTGTACACGCCATCCAAGCTCAGTTTGACTCAATGCCCAGGCGTATCAAAGCCGTTATTACGGCCAGAGGTGGTTGTTCTGGGTACTGATTTCTGAGGATCTATGCACCCAAATTGCGTGAAAATGTAATCACATGTCAGTTCTAGTATAATATATTTGTCCAATGAATACCCGTTGATCATCTGCATTTCTTCTTGGTGTAGCAATTTTAATGGCCAGTAGAGTATAAATGTAGGTTTGCCTTTCCTTAACTTATCTTCTATGAGAACTCATAGGGTCAGTATTGCCTCACTTGTTCCTAAATTTCTCCGGAATTCAAACTGATCTTCCCCGTGGTTGGCTTCTACCAGTTTTTTCCATTCTTCTGTAAAGAATTCGTGTTAGTAGTTTGCAACCATGATTTACTAATCTAACAGTTCAGTAATATTCACACCTATCAGTGCCTGCTTTCTTTGGAATTGGAATTATTATACTCTTTTTGAAATCTGAGGGCATTTCGCCTGTTTCACACATCTTGCTCACCAGATACAAGAGTTTGTCATGGCTGGCTCTCCCCAGTATATCAGTAGTTCTAATGGAATGTCGTCTACTCCCGGGGCCTTGTTTCGACTTAGATCTTTCAGTGCCCTGTCAAATTCTTCTCGCAGTAATATCTGTACATATTTAAAATTGAAGTCCTTCGTTGCAATTTTTTATCTGTATGGGTTGGCTAGTCTCAGGAACTACTGTAGGAGTTTTGACATGGTCTTCACTTATGGATAGACTAATTCATTAGGGTTTGTGTGTGTAATTTATAATTATAGCGACGATAAATGTGTTATTATGTTTTGTTGTCTGTTCCATTTTTAATTGGCTTTCGGAGCGATATGTCGTGGCAGTGATGGGAGCTGTAAGCTGGTCAGCTACAGAGGAAGCGGTATCTGATGGGAAAAGCAGTAAAGGAAACAGCTGCCGCAACCCCAGAGAACACTGAAGCTTGATCAGAATCTGCACATCTATACATGTCTTCTATCTCTACATATTATTAATATGTATTCGGTCTGTATGTGGAAGCTAACCTCTAAATCTATCGTATGGGTTTTCACTAATAGATAAACTGATTCACATTCAGTACACCACAAAAGTCGTCTGGCAATAGATACTTAATGCTATCGATGTGAAGCCCAGGATGTTCTCCATCACATACAGTGAACTGCCAGAACATTATGATGACCGACCGGTTATCGGTATAATCCTGTCACCTGACGAGGAATGACTGCTAGTCAGACACACACATGGTGCAGTAGTGTCAGTGGGCATGAAGTCCGTGTGTAGAGTGGGGAAGGTGCGCAGTATATCTGAGTTCGACCAAGGGTAGATATTGGTGGCCCGGAGTCTCAGCACTAGCATATCGGAAACTGTACTACTTGTCTGGTGTCCAAGGAGTGCTGTGGTGTGTGTGTGTGTATGTGTGTGTGTGTGTGTGTGTGGCGAAACCAAGGTGAAACAACGTCCAGGCGTCGTGGGGTTGGGCAGCCACCCTTCCTTACAGATGTCGGACGACGTAGGCTGGGCAGACTGGTAAAACAGGACAGGTTGCGATCTGTGATGGAACTAACATCAGATTTTAATGCTGGGTAGAGTACAGGTGTGTTTGAACACACACTGCACCGTACAGTTTTAATGATGGACCTCCGCTGCCAATGATCCATGCGTATGTCAATGTTAACACCACAGCATTGGCAGCTATGTCTGAAATGGGCACGTGATCATAGGCACTGGACGTTGGCGCAGTGGTGGAACGTTGCACGGTCTGATGAATCCCGATACCTTCTTCGTCATGCCAAAGGGAGGGCGTGAATCTGTCGTCTTCCAGGGGAACAGCTCCTCGACCCCTGTACTGCGGGACAGACACAAGCTGGCGGTGGCTTCATTATACTCTGGGAAACGTTGCCGTAAGCATCCACGGGTCCAGAGGAGCTAGTTCAAGGCACCATGACGGCCAAGGAGTATCGTACGCTCCTTCATGACGATCATGTTGCCCGACTGCCGTGGCATTTTTCAGCAAGATAATGAGCCATGTCACAAGGCCAGGAGTGTGATGGAGTGCCTCTAGTAACACAGTGGCGAGTTCAGCTGATGTGCTGGTTCCTCGACTCGCCAGATCTGAAACTGATCGAACACATCTGGGATGTGACTGAACGTGGCGTCAGAGCTCATCGCCACCTCCCTGGAATTTACAGGAACTAGGTGACTTGTGTGTGCAGATGTGGTGCCAACTCCCTCCTGCGGCCGAGCGGTTCTAGGCGCTTCAGTCCGGAACCGCGCTGCTGCTACGGTCGCAGGATCGAGTCATGCCTCGGGCATGGCTGTGTGTTATGCCCTTAGGTTAGTTAGGTGTAAGTAGTTCTAAGTTCCAGGGGACTGATGACCTCAGATGTTAAGTCCCATAGTGCTCAGAGCCATTTGGACCATTCGAACCAACTCCCTCCAGTGACCTACCAAGGCCTCATTGCTTCCACGCCACGAGACGTCACCTGGTGTTATCCGTGGCAGATGTGGACACACCGGCTATTAGTTAGGTGGTCATTATGTTCTGGCTGATCAGTGTACAGTAGATGCAGCTGTCCTACTAAAAACTACAACTCAGCGCTGTTGAAAACCCTTTAGGCCTACTCTCAAACGGCATTGCATCTTGAGGAGCAGAGTAGCAGGCCCTACTCACCGCGTGTGATGAAGAGGCACTCAACACTGGTGGAGCCGATTAGGAGCGGCACCTGCGAGAAGTTGCCGCGCTCCTGCAGGACGGCGGGAGAGTCGGTGAGGAAGGCGCCCTCCACGTCGGGCTCTATGGCTGGTGTGAAGGCGCACGTGAAGACGCGTCCTGCGTCCTGCAAGCAACACCACGGCATGACGTTCGGTAGCGCTCACTGAGGCCGAGGCATCAACATCTATGGAATGAGCATTCGGATGTGCAGAACTACAATTAGGGGCTTGGCGCAAGAAGCAGGCAGCTCCACTTTTTGGCTCTATGGAGTTGAACGTTCTATCACATACAAAAAAAGCCCCTTTGTTTGGTGCAAGAAAGAGGCAGCTCCACCGCTAGCTTCAGAGAAATCCAACAGATGGAGCTGCCTGTATTCCGAGTTTGCATGAAAACAGAGGCAACTCCGGGAGTTGTCTCGTTCTTCCCCCGAACAATAGCAGGAAGGAGGTTGTGTTACGTATTATTCAGCAGACCGGTCTATACATGGCGCGTTTCATGTCACTGAAGTGGACCAGAGATTTATTTTCCACTTTTTTGACACGTTGAAGAAATTTTTTTGTAAAGAACCATTATGTATCATTATCGAACCAGAAAAGAGGAAAATATTTAATCACTAAGTACAAAATATTCCTCTATGAACAGCCATACATCGGTAAAGGGATTAGTCAATGCAGTGCGACCGTAGGGATGACTGTCTTTGATAATGCGCAAATTTGCAACCAAGGACCTGCGAGTCTCATAACAATGGACCACCTTTATCAAGCTTATGATTGTCTCCTCCCCCCTAAAGGACAAAAGTTTAAAGATGTCAAAGAGCTGGTCAGAAAGTATGTTGGGCAAAACGAAATGTGGTTTTACGACCAGTTGACGTCAGATGCTTCAAACTATCCTGAGGTGACTGAAGGGGAGCTAGAAGACTGAAGAAGAACTGTAGAATTAATGTATTATGCCAATAATGATGTACTTTCTTTATTAATAAATGTTTTTTAAACTGAAATATGGTTAATTATGAACAAAATGTCCCTACAAAGAGTTTTTCCTTCACTTTGGAACAAAACGGAGGCAGCTCCAAAACTTAAAACTCTATTGCACGTACCTGAGTGCATGCATTTGTGTGTATTCTCGTCATTAGTATTAGATACCCTATAGCCTAAAACAAGGTTAACAACTTTTTCGTTTTGGTGAAAACAGAATTTTTAAAACGTTTTTTTTTTTTTTTTTTAAATTTGCCACAAACTGGAGAAAGTGGAGCTGCCTCCTCCTTGCACCAAACCCTTCCATTCTCTCCACATCTCCTGCAGCTCAAGTCACGTGATTTTGAGACGGCGCACTTTAGCTCATATAACATTTAGCGTGTTTTGAGTGTTATTATTTTGCTGCTACTGATATATCACCTTCAGAAGTATCGTGAAACTATGTATATGCGTTTTACATATATATTAACAATTTGATGCCAGGAACTGAAGTTGGCTTCAAGATGTGGAGAGCAATGGTATTATACTATTTCGACATAGTATCACAGCTCAGACTCCACTTTATTTACGTTTTTTCTGTAATGGAATAAGAAGTGACAGCCAACAGTATTTTTTTGCGTTTCCTGTTGCATTTGCATATTTTCGAGTCTTTGTTCTAATTAATTCCGTTACAATGACACTGTAGACGGCGGTGAGGTGTCACGAAGAAACAACTCATTTCGAACTATGAAATACTTTCAGTAAATACGGTAAGCCATTTGCAACACCTTCTGTGCATTATTGTTGCACTATTATTGTCAGTTTTTCTTTATTTACCCTTTTTATAGGCCATCAAAATATCTAAAACATTTATTCACATTGTCATCACAAAAGTAAAATCATACCACGAAACAGAGAGTATACAGAATGGAAACTCGGTTGCAATCTATGCATCTGACTACCATAACTTAGACAGGTGGATCAAGAAGAGGATGAGCTTAACAATGCAGCCACGGCAACAGCAACTTTTAGTTAATCCAAGGGTATTTTCGTTTCATCAGTCCGCTGTAACGTGTCTTCAGATTTAGTTGAAACTCTTAGCTTTTCATTGAGAGGTGCTGCCAATAATGCTAGACTGTGCACAAAACGTCGACAGAAGTTTTTCAGCCTCAAGAAACGATGTAATTCTGTTATTGTAGTGAACTTCGGGAACGGAGAAATAGTTTCGAATCTGTCCTGAGGTAGCTGAATTCCTCGTTCATTAATATGGTATACTAAAATAATTTTACAACCATTGATTCAAAGACATATTTTTGTGGTTTAGTCATTAATCCATATTCTTGTGCTGGATGCTCTGTCTCATTGGACGACATTGCAAGTGGTCATCAATTTACACGTAACAAAAATCTAAATCTCTAGTTACTTAATCCGTGACGTGCTAGAAAGTATGGGTGGCATTGCGTAGTCCGAATGTCATTCTCCCAAATTCCTGAAATCCGAAAGAAGTGCCAACAGCAGTTTTGGATATATCTTCCGATGCAGTTTGTGTATGATAAAAAGCACAGAGAGCAGTTTTGTCCTTGTACAAGGTAGCAAATGATTATAATATGACAATATCTAAAGGTCAAACAAAGATAATCGCGTTCCATGATAAGGAGCATTTAAGAGCAAAAGTAATAATTGATGACAAACTGCTAGAATAAGTAAATACTCTTAAATACCTGACATGTGAGATCTCAAATGCTATACAAAATGATCAGAAATACAAGTTGCAAAAATTCCAGAAGTTGCACTCTGCTCAAAAAAGTTAGGAAAGACACAGTACTAAAATTTTATAATGTTGTGGCAGTACAAGTTCTAACGTAATTGTCATTGACGTGGACTCTAAGCGCCAGTCAAAGGAGGAGGATTGAAGCAGCAGACATGAGACTCCTAAGACCACTAACTGATTGCAGACCCATAGACTACATAAAAAATAGTGAAACAAGAAAGAAACTGGGAGTCGAAGTCATACTACAGAAAACAGAGGAGTACAGAAAGAAATGGCATGAAGTAATTTAAAGGACTTCAGAAGAACGAACACCTAAATTAATATACAAGTATTTACCTGAAGGGAAAATAAATGTTGGGTGTCCTAAGAAGAGATGGAAAGATCAGCTGCAATCTATCGAAACTGGAACAGGCAAGGATGCCTAAAAAACTGGATAGGATGATGGTAATAATAATAATGTGTGGCTAGGGCCTCCCGTCGGGTAGACCGTTCGCCGGGTGCAAGTCTTTCGATTTGACGCCACTTCGGCGACTTGCGCGTCGATGGGGATGAAATGATGATGATTAGGACAACACAACACCCAGTCTCTGAGCGGAGAAAAATCTCCAACCCAGCCGGGAATCGAACCCGGGCCCTTAGGATTGACAATCTGCGGCGATGACGACTTTTTTTAATACCATTTTGTTCGTTTCCGTTCGTTGTATCTGCTCTGGGCGGACGTCAAAAGACACCCGTTTCAGTTCGTAGTTGATCCATTAACTCAGTTTTTTTTATTACAGAGGGCAGCTAGCCCTCTGACCGAACACGCTGAGCTACCGTGTCACCACTCAGCTACCGGGAGCGGACGTGATAATGATAAAAAGTACGGACACGGTCGATCGTCGAGAAAACAGTCTTAGCAAGAATGTGCTTAGCAAAGTCTTCTATATGTGGCACAGGATAACGATCATGTATCGTTGTGTCGTTAAGCTGACGACAGCACCACATGGGTGCCACCCATTATTCTTATTAGGAGAATATGGACTAAACAGGCTAGCTGCTATTTGAAGGGCGACAGATCCCTTGTGCTAACATAAAAGCAAACTCTTGCTTTGGGGGCTTTAGCTTTTCCAGATGCAGATGACACTGCCATGCATGAACTTACGGTCCTGGCGTAGTGACAATGCGATGTAATGTTATCGTTGAGTGTCTTGCCGGTACTGGAGCAGGCGATGGGAAGGTGATTTCAGGGAAGCGGGTCATTGTATGGTGAATCACCTGCAATCATTTTGACGCCAGCTTAGATGGCATGGTGTTGCAACTGTGTTCCAAAATCTAGCAGGCAACGGCTACGACGATATGGGAGGAAACTCTAAAAAGAGAGGAAGTCCTCTCCAACAATCGAGTACAGTAAATCGGCAACACTGAATCTCCACATGAATTCATGCCGAAGATTGAAGTTCAGATGTAAGTTGAGGTAGCCGTGTGACTTGATGGAAGATCCATTCGCAGTATACAGGTAATTGCCATCGGTATTTCACCATGGAGGGTGAGTAGGAGGGTAAACAGAGATAAGTTGCTGTGTTAATGATAAACTGTGGCTCAGTAGTGTTCGGTTATAAACAGTCGACTGCTGTCCGGTTTGAACTCAGTCGCTGTCGCTATTGATTTCCGGCGGCGGTTCGCTTGTCACAGGGTGGTCGGCACTGCTGAGCCTCAGCTCCAAATTGTTTGTGATACCAGCAGATATTCTCCCTTGTGGGCAAACTCATTTTTCTGCTGGATGAGCGTCGCTGTTATGGCACACGTGTGGAGCGGAGTATTTGCTGGTCCGTGACTTGCTTAGACGGTTCAGCTACTTGTGCTTGCAGTGCTTCCAGAGATGTCTCTGCAGGATCTCTGTTCTGCAGGGCATGGCGGTGACGCCCGTCGGTGGATACGTATTGACTGCCGGTCAGCAGCGTCGAGGTCACCAGCGCAGACTGCGAGTATTTTCTGTGCAACCGGAGGTAAGCGTGATCGCTAAACATTGAAAAGTCAAAACATTATGACCACTGCCCACCGCGACGTTGGATGCCGCCTGGTGGCGTTGCGGGCACGTGACGCGAAGATGTTGTTGTTGTTGTTGTTGTGGTCATCAGTCCTGAGACTGGTTTGGTGCAGCTCTCCATGCTACTCTATCCTGTGCAAGGTGCTTCATCTCCCAGTATTTGCTGCAGCCGACATCCTTCTGAATCTGCTTAGTGTATTCATCTCTTGGTCTCCCTCTACGATTTTTACCCTCCACGCTGCCCTCCGTTACTAAATTGGTGACC
The DNA here is from genome assembly GCF_023898315.1 of Schistocerca nitens. Classification (NCBI taxonomy): domain Eukaryota; kingdom Metazoa; phylum Arthropoda; class Insecta; order Orthoptera; family Acrididae; genus Schistocerca; species Schistocerca nitens. The sequence continues at coordinate 187,242,211 of NC_064615.1, read as the reverse complement.
CCTCGATGTCTCAGAACATGTCCTACCAACCGATCCCTTCTCCTAGTCAAGTTGTGCCACAAACTCCTCTTCTCCCCAATTCTATTCAATACCTCCTCATTAGTTATGTGATCTACCCATCTAATCTTCAGCATTCTTCTGTAGCACCACATTTCGAAAGCTTCTATTCTCTTCTTGTCTAAACTATTTATCGTCCACGTTTCACTTTCATACATGGCTACACTCCATACAAATACTTTCAGAAACGACTTCCTTACATTTAAATCTATACTCGATGTTAACAAATGTTTCTTCTTCAGAAACGCTTTCCTTGCCAATTTCCAGTCTACATTTTATATCCTCTCTACTTCGACCATCATCAGTTATTTTGCTCCCCAAATAGCAAATCTCATTTACTACTTTAAGTGTCTCATTTCCTAATCTAATTCCCTCTCCATCACCCAACTGAATTCGACTACATTGCATTATCCTCGTTTTGCTTTTGTTGATGTTACTCTTATACCCTCCTTTCAAGACACTGTCCATTCCGTTCAACTGCTCTTCCAAGTCCTTTGCTGTCTCTGACAGAATTACAATGTCATCAGCGAACCTCAAAGTTTTTATTTCTTCTCCATGGATTTTAATACCTACTCCGAACTTTTCCTTTGTTTCCTTGATTGCTTGCTCAATATACTGCATTTTTATATTTTCTCCTTTCATCAATTAAATTCAATATTTCTTCTGTTATCCAAGGGTTTCTACTAGCCCTCGTCTTTCACCTATTTGATCCTCTGCTGCCTTCACTATTGCGTCCCTCAAAGCTACCCATTCTTCTTCTACTGTATTTCTTTCCCCCATTCCTGTCAATTGTTCCCTTATGCTCTCCCTGAAACTCTGTACAACCTCTGGTTCTTTCAGTTTATCCAGGTTCCATCTGCTTATATTCCCATCTTTTTGCAGTTTCTTCAGTTTTAATCTACAGCTCATAACCAATAGATTGTGGTCAGAGACCACATATGCCCCTGGAAATGTCTTACAATTTAAAACCTGGTTCCTAACTCCCTGTCTTACCATTATATAATATATCTGATACCTTTTAGTATCTCCAGGGTTCTTCCATGTATACAACCTTCTTTCATGATTCTTGAACCAAGTGTTAGCTATGATTAAGTTCTGTTATACCATTATATATTCTATCTGAAACCTTCCGCTGTCTCCAGGCCTCTTCCATGATTCTTGAACCATGTATTAAATATGATTAAGCTATGGTCTGTGCAAAATTCTACCAGGCGGCTTCCTCTTTCATTTCTTAGCCCCAATCCATATTCACCTACTATGTTTCCTTCTCTCCCTTTTCCTACTCCCGAATTCCAGTCACACATGACTATTAAATTTTCGTCTCCCTTCACTATCTGAATAATTTCTTTTATCTCATCATACATTTCATCAATTTCTTCGTCATCTGCGGAGCTAGCTGGCATATAAACTTGTGCTACATTACTAGGCGTGGGCTTCGTGTCTATCTTGGCCACAATTATGCGTTCACTATGATGTTTGTAGTAGCTTACCCGTACTACTATTTTTTTATTCATTATTAAACCTACTCCTGCATTACCCTTATTTGATTTTGTATTTATAGCCCTGTATTCACCTGACCAAAAGTCTTGTTCCTCCTGCCACCGAACTTCTAGCGAAGATATGGGCTGCAAATGGGGAAATCCATTGAGATAAGCGACCTTGACAGAGGGCAGATTATTACGAGGGTGAGTCAAATGATAACCTTAAATTTGTAATAACAAATCGAAATTTCGCGCCGTTATCCTGTAAGTTGGTAGGCGTGCTACAAACAGCGTGCAGAATGGCCTATAGGTGGCATCATAGTGCTGATGCACACATACCGTCGCAGTATTAGTATAGAGATGGCCGCCCACTTGTGACTTGCACCGGGGAAGAACAGCGTTCTGTTATTTGGTTTTTGCGTAGTGAAGGTGTGAAACCTATTGAAATTCATTGATGAATGAAGATTCAGTACGGTGATGCATGGTTGTCGCAGCAGCAAGTCTACGAATGGAGTAGGCAGTTCGCAAATGGTGTGACTTCAGTGGAAGATGCTCCTCGTCCAGGTCAGGCACAACGAGTTGTGACTCCACAGAACATTGCAGCAGTGGAAGTCATAGTGAAGGAAAACCGCCGAGTGACAGTGAATGGCATTGCAGCATGTTTACAGATTAGTCATCGGTCAGCACACCACATTCTGCATGATGTGCTCCAGTTTCACAAAGTGTCTGCAAGATGGGTGCCACGGCAGCTGACTCCTGAAATGAGATAACGACATGTTGATGCTTGTGAAGAACTTCTTCGGCGCTTTGAACGAGAAGGTGATGGCTTCCTTGCAAGAATCGTTACTGGGGAGAAAACCTGGGTTCACTTCCAACAACCGGAAACGAAGAGAGCGAGCAAGGAATGGCGCCATTCCTCATCACCAAAACCAAAGAAATTTCGAACAGAACCATCAGCAGGGAAGGTTATGCTGACCCTCTTTTGGGACGAAAAGGCGTCATTTTGGAGCATTACATGCCTAGATGGACCACTGTCACCAGTGCATCATACACAGATCTCATAAAAAATCATCTGCAGCCTGCAATCAAATCAAAGCGACGTGGATTGCTATCAGCAGGTGTTCTTTTGCAACATGACAATGCAAGGCCCCACACTGCCCGTACATCAGTTGCAACAATCACAGACCTGCATTTTGAGTGTCTCCGTCATCCACCATACTCACCAGACTTTGCCTCAAGTGATTTCTATATGTTTGGACCACTCAAAGACGCAGTGGGACGAAAGAAGTTTCGTTCTGATGAAGAGGTATGCCACGCGGTGCATGAGTGGTTGCGTGGACTAGCAAAAGAATTTTTCTCTAAATGTATTTATGCGCTTTGTAAGCGCCGGAGGACTTGCATTGAGTGTGGGGGAGACTACGTTGAAAAGTGATACAGCTTTGTACCACTTCTGCACAATAAAAATATTTAAAAATATTTAAATTTTTCATTTGACTCACCCTCATATTACGCAGAGCCTGTGAACGAGTATTTCGAGAATGGAGAAGGTGGTGCTACTATCGTGAGCAGCTACGGAAAGAGGTACGAGGCGCATCCAGAAAGTAAGTTCCCCCCCCCCTTTTTTTTTTAAACAAAGACAACGTAGTTACATGAAAAACTTTGTTCGCAAGAGGTACAGCAATGTTTGAGCTTTTTTTCAACAAAGTCACCAAAAGAATGGAGACATTGTCACATTCTGGGATCAACTTTTGTATCCCTGTGTCATAGAAGTCTGCCGCCCGTGAATCAAACCAGTGTGTGACGCTCGTCTTCAGCTCTTCGTCGTTGTCAAAACGTTGGCCGAAGGACAGGAATTCTTGATGTGCAAGAAAAGATGAAAACTGCTGGGAGTAAAATCAGGACTGTATGCTGGATGGTCAAACAGCTCCCAGTCGAACTTCTGCGAAACAGTAGCTGTGTGCCAAGCTGTATGGGGACAAGCGTTGTCATGGAACAGCGCAACACCTGCAGTAAGTAGTCCACGCCTCTCGTTCTGAATGGCTCGTCGCAGTTTCTGCACATTTTCACAGTAACGGTCAGCATTCACTGTTTCACCTCTGGGCAGGAAGTCAATGCCGTTCCTCTTCCAAACACCGTGGGCATCACTTTCCGCACTGATACAGTCTGTTTGAATTTCGTCTTGACTGGAGATCCACTGTGACACCAATGCATTGAATGCTGCTTGGTTTCTGTGATCAAGTGAGAAATCCGCATATCATCGCCCATGATGATCCTGTCGAGGAACTCGTCGCCATCATCATGACACCACTGCAAAAATGCCAATGCTGCTTCAAAGCATTTCGTTTTGTGGTCGGGTATCAGGTTTTTAGGTGCCCGCCTGGCACACAATTTCTTGAACAACAGGTGCTTAGTGACAATTTCATAAAACAGGGGTTGCGATATCTGTGGAAAACGGCTGCTGAGCTTCGTAATCATTTCCAAGATGCACTGCCACACCAGCTCAACCAGCAGGTCATTGATGAGGGACGGTTGCCCACTGTGTTCTTCATTGGGGACACTTCGACGACCTTCGGAAAAAGCCTACACCAGCGACACACCATCCGTTTGCTCATGATGTTCTGTCCATAGACCTGACAGATCTGATGATGAATTTGGATTTGCACTATGTTTTTTGCATTAAGAGACCTTGTCGCTACCGAACGTCGGGGGGCGACGGGAGAACGAATAAGAGATGCTATCTCGGGGCACTGCTGCTGCGGTACCGGCACCAGGCGGGACCTTTCTGGCGGGAATTTGATTGTCACGCCATAGATCTGTTGCGCATGCACAGTTTTCCCGTCTAAATACGTCTACTTTAAAGGAACAACATCAGGAAGCTTACTTTATGGATGCGACTCGTAGAAGGACTACCACTAGGCGCTACATGGTTGAAGGTCCACGACTCTCCACAGAAGGTGGGGTTCGGAGGCTTGTCTGCTCTGCAATGTAGGATAGATTGTGATCTGCGGCATCTCTGCTGAAAGAGCGCAATGCTGGTGCACACACAAGTGTTTCAGCGCACACTGTTCATCGTGCATTGTTGAACACGGAGCTCCACATCAGACCACACCTATTGTTCACTTGTTGACCGAACGACATCGTCAGTTACGATTGCAGTGAGCACGAGACCATCGGTATTCGACAGTCGAACAATCGAAACATGTCGGTTCTTCGCGTGAATCACATTTCTGCTACATTAGGTCGACTGTCGTCTCCAGAAACACCGTCATCGAGTTGAACGGCGGGTCGAAACGTGCAGACAGCTATGGATACAGGTTGGTGAGAGGACAGTTATGCTACTAGAGACATTCCCTTGCGTCTGCATGGGACCTTTGGTGGTAATCGAAGACATGCCGACAGCTACGAACCACCTGCATCCCTTCATGCTTGATGTCCTCTCCGACAACGATCTCATTTTGAATCGCGCACACTTGTTCACAGGGCACGATCGATCTGCGATCAGGAGAGCCTTCCGGCAGAACTGCAGCACCTCGAGACAACATTTTGGAAAAATGGGTACAACCAGAAGCAAATGAGACATGCACTCAGACAGACTGCGCCAAGAGAACAAGAAGAAAAGACAGAAGAACACAAGTCATTGACGTGCATTCCGTTTGTCGGAAACACCTCAAGAAAAATCGGTAGAATCCTGGGGAACCACAATGTGAAATGTGTATTCCGACCCCCTGCAAAAACCTTCACTCTATTGGGTTCAGTGAAAGATGACCTAGGCCTTCGAAAACCAGGCTTTTATCAAATTCCCTGTCAGTGCGGAAAATCATACATTGGGGAGACAGTCCGCACTGTAGAAGAGAGGTGCCGCGAACACAAGCGCCATACCGAATTACGCCAGGCCACTAAATCAGCCGTGGCTGACCATTGTATAAAGACTGGCCATACTATGGACTATGAAAAAACAAAAATACTCTGTCAATCCTCCTACTTCTGGGACTGCGTTACTAAAGAGGTCATCGAAATCCGACTACAGGACGATCTAATTAATAAAGACAGCGGCCTTCAGCTTAGTCAGGTTTGGAACCCTGCACTCAGCCTGGAGAGAAAGATGCGGTCCTAGAGATCGAGGACCGCCCCCGACGGCGGCAGCAGGGAGACTGCAGACCCCAGTTCAGACCCAGGCGCCGCTTCCCCCACCACCTCCAGTAGCCGCCGCGCCGGCCGCACCAAAGACACCAAGAGAGGAACGGTGGAGGGGGTAACGGCTAGTATATATAGAGAGGCGAGAGGAACAGCACAGCATTCGTCAGGGACCACCTAAAGATGGCGGCGTGTACGTCTGCCGAAGTATTGTGGAGAAACTACGACGCTACCCGGTCGGATAACCGAGAACTGTTCAAATTGGAAATACGCCGGGAGAACTTCAGATCGCAGAACGATCTCATGTTTCAGCAGTATAATTGACCGTTCCTTGGAGACAGAACCGTGCTACAGTGGGTTGAGGAGCATTATAGTCAACACACGTTGGTACCTGAGGGACCATATTTGACTGACGTAACTCCTATGGAACCCACGTGTGTTGCTATCGGGCGCCATCACCGCGTACGCAAATCAGCGGCCTGTTATTTACTCGAATTACATGATCGGTGCGTAGACATCTAACGCCACGTACTTCCACAAACCTACCAACAAACTGTCGGATTTCTGACACGCAGAATCAGAGATGTATTTCGTTCCAGAGAAGAAGTCACCGTTAATTGCGTTGCCTGCCAGCGTGCGAACACTACGAAGTAGTCGAGATGGTGTGCGGTCGCCAAGTTCCTCAGTGCGGTACAGTTTTTAAAGTCTCTTAGCTCCTGAATGCGATAAGCGCGTTGCAAGTGCACGCTTGGTGGAGGTATATCTTTCAGTGGTTGGCCGCGAAGTTAGGATGTCTTGTACTTCCGTAGGCACTTGCTCGTTTATTGCATCACCTTGATGTGATGCGACCCAAAACAAATTGGCTCTCAACTTGGGCAAACCACAGTACTGGATCATTCGACCAGAAGTGCGGGGCTTTGGCCACAGTCGAACTGCCGCTGGTCTGACAGCGCTTGGCATGGTTGACGTTGACGCGGTGTTTAACTAGTGATCCCGCACCGCGCGGTTGACGCGAAAACCGGCGCGAGATTCAATTTTTCTGACGTGTCACCCTATCGTTCCAGGCCTAATTCGGAATCTCGGGGTCATTAAACGTCGTGTGAAAATGCAGTTTATTAAGCACATAATACAACAGTTAATTACGAGGAGTAATCGTAATGCAAGACTGCTAACAGCGTCTATAACTATACTTTTTCTTCTTAGCTCAGAGACACCACGAAAAATCAAATAGTTTGAAATAGTTAGGAGACGATCCACTGTTCACTTATGTATCCACGCAACAGTTGATTCGTGACGTCACCAGACCGCTGCCTTAGACCTCAGTCTGACGCTCACAGAACAGATATCACCAATTACGCAAATAGCGACCGCAACACATCACGCCTGTTTCGCATAACCTATAATGTGGACAGCAGTCATTCCATTTCTGACATTTTAAGGCCGGTTGCTCTGCCCTGTGTATGAGGTCTCCGTGACATCTTTCAACAACGCAACGCAAGACGGTATGTTACCCATGCCATTCTGACGCATCTCATGCCGAAGTCTCATGTTCTCCACATCTCTACCTATTGAAAACATCTGGTCATGCATTGGAATGGCATGCCACCATTCGCCAGCCACCACGATAGATGGAGTATAGCATAGAATTATAACAATATGGAAAGACGTACCCTTATCTGTTATGAGAGGTCAGTCACTTAGTGCCACGCTGATGGAGATGAAAGCTCCATGTACTAAACTGGGCATTCTGTATGCAACCAAATGACCAACAGGCTGAATCATACATTCTTCCTACTATACTTATATGCATAATAAATAAAATTTGGTTATTTGCTAGCCTTTCTGCTGTGCACCTTTAATGGCAGCGTAATTTTTGAATATTGCTCATCAGTGTGGAAGCCTTACCAGGAAGAATACACAGAAGAGACAGAGAAAATTCGACTTGACCCACGAGATCAGAATACAGTAGCTATTAAAGAAGTCTCAACATTATAATATTCAGTAGCGTAATAGACGTTTGGTGCAGGGGTGATACACAAAGCGTCTTCTGGAACAAACTATAAGGTGGCTTGAGAAATGTAAGTGTAGAAATACACTAATGAGCCATAACATTACGGCCTCCTGTTTAACACTTCTGGAGCGCAATACGAAAGCGATTCTGGGTGGCAAGGATCGACAAGTCCTTGGTAAGTTTTTGGAAGTATATGGTTTGTGGACGCACACCTGGCCTCCCATTGCGCCCCACATATGTTCCATCGGATTCACATCAGGCGATTTTGGCGGATAAGGCGTCAACGTGAGTTAGCTGTCGTCATCCTCAAACTCCTGTAGTACGATTCTCGCCTGCCGGTACAAACAGGTATCGTGCTGGTAAATGGTATCGTCATCAAGGAAGACATCAAACTTACAGGGATGCAGCTGATCTGAAATTATGTTCACGTAGTCCACAGCTGTAATGGTACCTTCAGTTACTACCACAGGTCTCATGGAAGCCAAGGTGTATGTTTCCCATAGCATAATACTGACCCCAGCAGCCTGCTCCGTGGTGCGAAGTGTGTTTGGAACAGCTGTTTACCTGGATGACGGCGTATCCGGAACGAACATAGACCTGACATAAGGACAAATGTGACTAACCTGAACAGGCTACGCATTTTCGTTGATCAACGGTCCGATCTTGATGATCCTGTGTCTACTGCAATTCTAATTACAATGTCGTTGACTCAACATGGGATATGCATGACTTATTTTGAAAATCTACATCTACGTGGATACTCTGAAAATAACATTTAAGTGCCTGGCAGAGGGTTCATCGAACCATTTTCACAATTCTCTGTTATTCCAATCTCGTATAGAGCGCAGAAGAAACGAACACCTATATCATTCCGTACCAGCTCTGATTTCCCCTATGTTAATATGGTGATCGTTTCTCCCTATGTTGGTCGGCGCCAACAAAATATTTTCGCATTCGGAGGCGAAAGTTGGTGATTGAAATTTCGTGAGAAGATTCAACCGCGACGAAAAACGCCTTTGTTTTAATGAAGTCCACCTCAAATCCTGTATCATTTCAGTGACACCCTTTCCCCTATTTCGCGATAATGCAAAACGTGCTGCCCTTCTTTGAACTTTTTAGATGTACTCCGTCAATCTGTCTGGTAAGGATTCGCCGGCCAGGATGGCCGAGCGGTTCCAGGCGCTGCAGTCTGGAACCGCGCGACCGCTACGGTCGCAGGTTCGAATCCTGCCTCGGGCATGGATGTGTGTGATGTCCTTAGGTTAGTTAGGTTTAAGTAGTTCTAAGTTCTAGGGGACTGATGATCTCAGAAGTTAAGTCCCATAGTGCTCAGAGCCATTTGAACCATTTTTTGGTAAGGATTCCACACCGCGCAGCAGTATTCTAAAAGAGGACGGACAAGCGTAGTGTAAGCAGTCTCCTTAATATATCTGTTACATTTTCTAAGTGTCCTGCCAATAAAACGCAGTCTTTGGTTGCCTTTCCCATAACAATTTCTATGTGTTCCTTCCAATTTAAGTTGTTCGTAATTGTAATTCTTATGTATTTAGTTGAATTTACGGCCTTTAGATTTGACTGATCTATCGTTTAACCGAGGTTTAACGGATTCCTTCTAGCACTCATGGGGTTGACCTCCCACTTTTCGTTATTTAGGGCCAATTACCAATTTTCGCACCATACAGATATCTTTCATAAATCGTTTTGCAACTTGTCTTGATCTTCTGATGGCTTTACTAGTCGATAAACGAAGGGCGTTTCTGATCTGAAGCCTCCCTGTTCGTAATGTTTTCGATCATTAGTGTGGAATGCATCACATGGATGCAAATCTGAAAACAATTTTGTTTGCATTCTAGTGATACTTGGTTTGTTGCCTAACTATAACGCCGCAGCCAGCAAGTGTGAGGATCTCCGGAGCGCTCAGACAGCTGCGGGAGGTCGCCAACTTAGTTAGCGACGACTGGTCTGGTAGAGAGCGAACCACACGGCCAGAGGAAGAGTGCTCACTTACCTCTGTCGAGAGCGCGGCGGTCTCGTTGCTGGTGAGCGCCTTGGCGCTGAGCGCCCGCAGGAAGCGCAGCATCTCCCGCGAGCCGCCTCCCTGCTCGCGGTAGCCCAGCGCCTCCGCCAGCCGCCGGCTGCGGTCCGCCATGTTGCGAGCGCTGCCCGTGGCGATGGACGCGGCGCCGCTCTGCGCGATCACGCGCCGGAATAGCCCTGTGGCCAGTGCCAGCAGTCTGACTCATATAGCTCATCCAGGAGGGGAGGGGAGCAAGGGCAGGTAGGGTAGCATCACGAACCCCACCTCCCACTAAAGAGATTTGGTACAGATGTTCATGCTATTACACAAGAATAATTTTCGAATTTTACGGGTAACTCCCTGAGAATGAAGTAGTGGCAAAACTAAGATTCACAATACTGACGAGGTATTCTCCAACTTACCAACTACACTACTGGCCGTTAAAATTGCTACATCAAGAAGAAATGCAGATGATAAACGACTATTCATTGGACAAATATATTATACTGGAACTGACATATGATTACATTTCCACGCAATTTGGGTGGATAGCTCCTGAGAAATCAGTACCACCTCTGGCCGTAATAACGGCCTTGATACGCCTGGGCATTGAGTCAAACTGAGCTTGGATGGCGTGTACAGGTACAGCTGCCCATGCAGCTTCAACACGATACCACAGTTCATCAAGAGTAGTGACTGGCGTATTGTGACGAGCCAGTTGCTCGGCCACCATTGACCAGACTTTTCAATTGGTGAGAGATCTGGAGAATGTGCTGGCCAGGGCAGCAGTCGAACATTTATTGTATCCAGAAAGACCCGTACAGGACCTGCAACGTGCGGTCGTGCATTATCCTGCTGAAATGTAGGGTTTCGCAGAGATCGAATGAAGGGTAGAGCCACGGGTCGTAACACATCTGAAATGTAACGTCCACTGTTCAAAGTGCCGTCAATGCGAACAAGAGGCGACCGAGACGTGTAACCAATGGCACCCTATACCATCACGCCGGGTGATGCGCCAGTATGGCAACGACGAATACACGCTTCCAAGGTGCATTCACAGCGATGTCGCCAAACACGGATGCGACCATCATGATGCTATAAACAGAACCAGGATTAATCCGCAAAAATGACGTTTAGCCACTGGTGCACCCAGGTTCGTCGTTGAGTACACCATCGCCGGCGCTCCTGACTGTGATGCAGCGTCAAGGGTAACCGCAGCCGTGGTCTCCGAACTGATAGTCCATGCTGCTGCAAACGTCGTCGAACTGTTCGTGCAGATTGTTTTTGTCTTGCAAACGTCACCATCTACTGACTCAGGGATCGAGATGTGGCTGCACGATCCGTTACAGCCATAGGGATGTCTGTCATCTCGACTGCTAGTGATACGAGGCCGTTGGGATCCAGCACGGCGTTCCGTATTACCCTCCTGAACCCACCGCTTCCACATTCTGCTAACAGTCATTGGATCTCGACCAACGCGAACAGCAATGTTGCGATACGATAAACCGCAATCGCGATACGCTACAATCCGACCTTTATCAAAGTCGGAAACGTGATGGTACGCATTTCTCCTCCTTACACGAGGCATCACAACAACGTTTCACCAGGCACGCCGGTCAACTGCTGTTTGTTAATGAGTAATCGGTTAGAAACTTTGCTCATGTCAGCACGTTGTAGGTGTCGCCACCGGCGCCAGCCTTGTGTGAATGCTCTGAAAAGCTAAACATTTACGTATCACAGCATCTTATTCCTGTCGGTTAAATTTCGCGTCTGTAGCACGTCATCTTCGTGGTGTAGCAATTTGTATGACCAGTAGTGTATTTCTCATTTGCTCACATGGTTCGGTTTGCACTGTCTGACTGGTAATCTGAAATTGTTCTTGAATCTTCGGGAATTTGATTAAAGGGAGGCAGAGGGAAGATCTTCCACAGAGGAAGAGAAGAATAGAGAAACTGACTTCCCTAATATAGGTGAAAATGGCTGAAAGAATCGGCGTTTCCCTCATTTGCACACTTCTAAAACCGTAGTACTTCCGTGAAGCTGTGCACAAGAGTTTGTGATAACAAACACCTTATGGTGACTACAAAAATGCTCATCTATCAAGAGTGTGTGCTAAACACCCCCTTGTGTTATACTGAGTCATGGACGTCTTACACTAAACAAAAGTGTAAGCTCGACGCCTTTCCTCTGCAGTGCTTAGCAGTGCTTACGAAGCATTCTTGGCGTAACATGGAGGGAGGGACCATGCGACAAATGAGATGGTCGTCAATACTCCGAAGCTACCGAGAATTGCCACTTCTCTCAAGGAACGCCGCCTGTGGTGGGTAGGACACTTACATCGTATAAGAGCACCGTAGTCTACCCACACTACTTAATGAGATAGCACTTACCAAGAGACCCCCTGGAGGATCTGCATTGCTCTTTAAAGACTGCATCAAGCTTGATATGAACGCAGTTAATATTCAGTATGACTAATGGGAGGGCCGGCCGCGGTGGTCTAGCGGTTCTAGGCGCTCAGTCCGGAGCCGCGCGACTGCTACGGTCGCAGGTTCGAATCCTGCCTCGGGCATGGATGTGTGTGATGTCCTTAGGTTAGTTAGGTTTAAGTAGTTCTTAGTTGTAGGGGACTGATGACCATAGATGTTAAGTCCCATAGTGCTCAGAGCCATTTAACGGGAGGACCTCGCCGAAGCTCGCAGCACATGGACGAAACTCGTCAAGAATGGCAAGTATCACGAAGACGCCTGACTCAACAACTTTGCTGCGAAACAAGCGTGTACACAGGCGCCTCTGACGAATCCCTCTTTCGGGGCGATATACAGTGGCCCAACCAGTGGCGCCAAATGGGCTCCCTCATTGGAGTCCTGAGTCAGAAAGAAACTGCTTGTAATCTCCCCACGGAAAATTACCCTCTACCACGCAATAATTAATAATGGTCAATCAAATCATCCACAATTATTCACTTATGAAAAGTATCTGATCGGATTTTCTAGTAATATATGCGCCGACAGCTCGTCGACGCCAAGGTATTTTTCTAGTACGTTTATTCTTTGGAATAACAGAGATACAGAGATGTATGCTCCATGGTTATTATAGAGGGAGAAGGGAACAGCTTCGGAAGTATCGGTTGGAAGATTCTCGGGTTGCGAAAAGAGACATATTTACTCTTCTTCTCGCTAAAGCGAGCTATTAACGTTTGTGCCACTAGCGTGATAGGTAAAGAGAAAGAAAAAACTGTAAAAGCAAATTACATAAGACTTGGAATCCACAGAAAACGGAACCTGTAATGGAGATGGATTGAATATACAATTTTCCTCAGAAATAAGGTTTGTGACCATTTTATTCTAGAGTGAATGACGAATGAGTTCTCTGTCTGAATCATTGATGATTGTCTTGGCCCTGTAATTAGTGGGGAAGTTTCAGCTGTGACGAAGAGAGCCTGCAATCTCCGAGTTTTTATAAATCGTCCAAAAAGGCTTCGTCCACATCTGAAATTCTAGATCTGTCGTAAACTGAACGAATTGTTCAAACGATCGATTTTCCCAACTGAATGCAGCGCTTAATAATAATAACAAATGTAAAGATCTTTTCCAGCAAGCCAGCCGCTGAATATTAAGACGAAGGGCTCCACCAGAGATTCTACTAGGCTGATTTCACGTAAATAATATATTTAAACTGTACACAGATAAAGGACAGAGAGAGAGAGCGAATGAAATTCGAGAAAATACTCAGAATCGTCCATTAGCATAATTGTTTGTCTGTATTATCACGGATCAGCCTAAACATAAAACAGAAGGCCCTGACTTTATTGTACCGATTTATGTGTGAGAGTGAAGGAGTAATAAAGGCGACAGATACACCTCTGTACAGACAAAGCATTACACCAAGTTAGCGGCAAGCTGCATTCACATACTTTCATCATTTACAGTAGAGAATTCATTATATGCTGATGTGACGCTTCTTCGTGAGGGAGTATAGGCCGTTAATGTTGATGTCTATAGTTTGCAGACCAGTGTTCAAGTCGCCTTGCTTAGCCAAATAATTACAATTTTGAGAGCACACATATGTTTTTCATGTTGTAAATCACGACGTTACCGAAGTTGTGAGATTTTCTTGCTTATTATGGATCTTAAACTAATTGTGTGATACATTTATTTCTCAAATTTTGGCATGTATGCATTTTAAAGGCTATATTTTTCTGCACTGCTGAAACAAGGATCCTGTTACTGTTGTAGACAAATTGTTATTATTATTAAATTAACATGTTTAATATAGGGTGATCTTACTAAATGGGAACAAATTGCAAGAAACAATCCCTGAGAGGATAAAGCCTTCGGCACATGAACCGTGATGTCGGACATCAACGTTGAGCGCGCTGCTTCCGTAGCAACGGTTGTCAACTGTATCTGGCTCGCACACCACACCGCTTGTGGAACTGACGGGCGTAAAATTCCTACGTTATGTCTATTGAAACGCACATTTGCCCTCTTTCCCATACGCTAGTCATGTTGTTCCGTCTGCATTATATGTAAATAAAAACTTCAGTATCAACAGACATGTTGTAAGAGGAAAAGGAAAGTACCATGTCCTGTCGATAAGAAATTATCAGAAACTATTTGAAAACGCGAAGGCTAGTAGAAAAATTTTTTTTGGATCCAGTGAGATTCGAGCTATCATCAAATCCTCTAATGTTTTACAATTCCACAACGCTATTCATTGCACCAGTCCGCCACTGAGTATTGTGTAGCCATAGCTTGCGTCTTACCATATTCTACAAACTTTAGTCATCGATGTGTTATTAACTGACATTACGTGATAATAAATTGTACCAAACACATTGCATTTCTTAAGGATCCTCTGTGTGTCATTGCCTTGAAACAACATAGTTTCATAATATGCATGTCCAAAGGAACCTGGCACCCTAATTCGGAATAACACAGGTACTGCAATGAGGAAAGCCAATACGGCGTCTCGGTACTCTGTAGTGAAGAGAGAGATGGCGTCCATGTGACGTAAATGACGTTCTTCCATTTCATTGGGCGACGTTCAAATGCACGTTTATAATACATGCCATGCTACATATTGCTCCGCACGTGCGGAAAAGACTCACCAGCGTGCTTTTTCCACGCATGGCGTCAGAAACTTGGCACGCTCAACGCTCAACCTTTGAATGCACGGTCCGTGTGCTACGCCTTGAGGAACAAAAACGGGCATATCGACATAATGCCAGAAACACGATCCAAGGGAGGTAAACCCACCTGAAGATGGGGCTGGAACATTTTTTACAGTGTAGATCTCAATGACTGAGAGTACGCATGAGAACACACCAGGCTTGTGGGAATGTGCGAACGTTTTCCCTGTACAAGTGTTCCAGCTCCATACTCAAGATGACATGAGGTGGGGTCCATCACACTTCATACCAACAAAGGCTATGTTTCTACAGGAAATGGAGATATGCCTCGCCCGTGAGGTGATGTGGAAGACTGTGAAAGTCGGCTGTTTACGTTTTTATGTTGGTAACGCCACGTAGTGCTCTGTATGAAAATCGCTGACTGCGCTGTGTGCAGTCTGTGGCTGCTTGGACTCATTGTTGGAATAGTGTAGCGTTGGGCAGGTGGACGTGAACAGCGCGTAGCGTTGGGCAATTGGAGGTGAGCCACCAGCAGTGGTGGATGTGGGGAGAGAGATGCCAGAGTTTTGAGATGTTACTATGAGCGGACGATCTGGACTGTGTCCGTCAGAAAAAGGAATTTTGTCAACTTGGGTGTCACGAATTTATACATTATGACTTTTGAACACTATTAAGGTATATACATTGTTTGCTCTCTATCAAAATCTTTCATTTGCCAACTATATGCCTATCAGTAGTTACTGCCTTTAGTAGTTAGAATCTTTTATTTAGCTGGCAGTATTGGCGCTCGCTGTATTGCAGAAGTTCGAGTAACGAAGATTTTTGTGAGGTAAGTGATTCATGAAAGGTATAGGTTATTGTTAGTCAGGGCTATTCTTTTGTAGGGATTACTGAAAGTCAGATTGCGTTGCGCTAAAATATTGTGTGTCAATTTAGAAATGATCAGAATAGGTAAAGAGAAAACAGTTTCAGTGCGTTTAATTTTGCTCAGATGTTTGAAAATCAAATAACGTAATAGTTTTTCCAGCACAGTCATTCTTTACATTCAACGGGGAAGTTTCAACTGACCCGTCCTACGACGTGGTCGCCAGTAATCTCCACCCACACACTGAGGTTGAACTGGTGCTGATGGTTCAGTTCTGATGGTTCACTAACAACATAGTGGGGGATTCTCCATAGCCCTCAGTTATGTGATGTGAAGATCGACAAGAGTACCTCTCGTAAAGGTAGCCTCATCTGTGACTGGAATTGATACAGAACTTCCAGCACGTTGGTGGCCTGTGCGTCGAATCAACAACAAAATTGTCTCCGCAGAGTAGGTAATAGACCTTTCCGCGTTTTAAATGATACAAATAGTTGCGGTTGTCGTGGAGAATTTTCCACATGGGCATTTGGCTTATCCCTTGCTGATGGGCCTCCTGCATGGTGCTCATATCGGGTTCAGTGTCAATAAACTCATCCCTCCACCTTCAAGTGAGTATATTTCCTTTGTAACTCATTTTCGGCTGTATGCCATTTGGTCTTTTAGGAACCTTTTCCTTTCGGGAGTAGTTATCTGCAGTTCGTCTCCATGTAGTAAAATAGCCCTGCATTTCATTAAAAACATTTTGTCCTTTATTAGACCTTCTGAATCAAAAACCAGATGAGCGGAAAGGACAATGAACGGAGGTCTCTGAGCCAGAATCGTTAACCTTTTCACGAAGATCACTCGATATATTTCTAACTGTCGAATACTCTCCTCTGTCGTAGTATCAAAGTAAGTTCTACACACTAATTTTTGTCAAAATCGTCAGATTCTGTAATTTCGGTTTTCATTTGTATCTCTTACTTGGAGAATCAAAACAAGTGCTCACATCTAGAGATTCTGCAGCGTTACTGCATTGTTCATATGGAATACAGTCTGTTTGGAAATACCATAAGATTTTGTTGTCATTTTATGAACTTGGGCAAAATTTATGTTATTCCTGGGCGCTTCACTGTTTGCCATATCAGTAAAAAAAAATCTTCAGTACGTTCGATGGTAGCACCATACATAGGCCCGTGCTCCCACAGTTTCCTCGCTACCAAACACACGTCAGTGCACTGTTCCACAGAAGACTGAAACCACACATGAACACAGGATGCCGCACGGAAACACAGAGTTTGTAGCTGGCTCTGACGTATTGCGCTGTTATCAGTGTGTATGCGATAGCAAAGCTATGAGGTGGGTGAGTCACAGTGCTTACAAGGGAACCTCCCCATCGCACCCCCGTCAGATTTAGTTATAAGTTGGCACAGTGGATAGGCCTTGGAAAACTGAACACAGATCAATCGAGAAAACAGGAAGAAGTTGCGTGGAACTATGAAAAAATAGCAAAATATACAAACTGAGTAGTCCATGTGCAAGATATGCCGCATCAAGGATATTGTCAGCTCAGGAGCGCCGTGGTCCCGTGCTTAGCGTGCAACGAGAGGTCCTTGGTTCAGGTCTCTTCCCTCGAGTGAAAGTGTAATTTTTTATTTTCAGACAATTATTATCTGTCCGTCCGTCCGAAGCTGCACAGGTACACAGAGCAGTATTGTTTACGTGATCGTGTGTCAATCATCAAAGTTCGGGCACTCACACATTATCAACTTCGCTCTCCAAAATTCCAGGACATGTTCAGATTTGCTTGGACATATGCAGGATTTGACGGGGTACACACGGAAAAATTTGAAAACGTTAAAAACATATGTTTTGACAGAGCACAGGGAAAACTGTGCGACTGTGAAACTGTTGCAATCATTTGTTGCGGTTTATGTGACAAACTCTTATGTTTTCATCACTTTTTTGGGAGTGATTATCACATCCACAAGAAAACATAAATCGGGCAAGGTAGAAGAATCTTTTTACCCATTCGCCAAGTGTACAAGTTAGGTGGGTCGACAACATATTCCTGTCATGTGACGCACATGCCGTCACCAGTGTCATATAGGATATATCAGACGCGTTTTCCTGTGGAGTAATCGGTTGACCTATGACCTTGCGATCAAAGGTTTTCGGTTCCCATTGGAGAGGCACGTCCTTTCGTCTACTAATCGCACGGTTTTGCGATGCGGTCGCAAAACACAGACACTAAACTTATTACAGTGAACAGAGACATCAATGAACGAACGGACAGATCATAACTTTGCGAAAATAAAGAAAGTAAACTTTTCACTCGAGGGAAGACTTGGACCAAGGACCTCTCGTTCCGCAGCTACTCACGTGAACCACGGGACCACGGCGCTTCTAAGCTCATATTATCCTTGATGTTGCATATCTTTCACAAGCACTACTCAGTTTGTATATTTTGCTTATTTTTTTCATAGTTCCACACAACTTCTTCCTGTTTTCTCGATTGGTCTGTGTTCAGTTTTTCAAGGCCTATCCACTGTGCCAACTTGTAACTAAATCTGACGGGGGTACGATTGGGAGGTTCCCTTGTTAGCACCGGCGAACTGCAAAGAGTGGATGAGACCTTGAGGTGTCTAATTTCGTGACGACCACTTTAGTCACAGTCAAATTCTGAAAATCTACATTGTACAACACCTTACGTATTAGAGTAATTATCAGTTTTACATTAAATACAAAGTTTGCACGGAGATAATCGGCAAGAGCCTTGTTTGACTACAGAGGCGTTGACCTCAGGTTCGATTCTTGATGATGGCACCAGATTTTTTTTTTGGTGGAAATGTCTAGAACTCAGTCCACCTTGTTTTGCCAAAGGAAGAAGCTCCGTGATGAAGTAGTTAGCAAAATTCACAAAGAAGCCCCCTAAGAGACACCATGAAACCGAAAGTCACACAACATTAATATAGGTAGTGGTGCTTACCAGCGGCTAGTGGCGAATACATAAGCATGTTGGCAGCAATGGCCCCCGCGCTCTGGCCGAATACGGTCACATTTTCTGGGTCTCCGCCGAAAGCTGCGATGTTGTGGCGCACCCAGCGCAGGGCCGCCACCATGTCCTTGAGACCCGCGTTGCCGGGCACTACCTCGTCACCCGTGCTCAGGAACCCTGCCAGACACAATGCTCTGCTGAAGACGTGCTTTGAAGACGAAACCACATTTAATATTCATCACATGTACAACTATGCTATTCAATCTGTATATTGAGCAAGCAGTAAAGGAAACAAAGGAAAAGTTCGGAGTAGGTATTAAAATCCATGGAGAAGAAATAAAATCTTTGAGGTTCACCGATGACATTGTAATACTGTCAGAGACAGCAAAGGACTTGGATGAGCAGTTGAACGGAATGGACAGTGTCTTAACAGGGGGGTACAAGATGAACATCAACAAAAGCAAAACGAGGATAATGGAATGTAGTCGAATTAAGTCGGGTGATGCTGAGGGAATTAGATTAGGAAATGAGACACTTAAAGTAGTAAATGAGTTTTGCTATTTGGAGAGCAAAATAACTCATGATGGTCGAAGTAGAGAGGATATAAAATGTAGACTGGCAATGGCTAGGATAGCGTTTCTGAAGAAGAGAAATTTGTTAACATCGAGTATAGATTTAAATGTCAGGAAGTCGTTTCTGAAAGTATTTGTATGGATTGTAGCCATGTATGGAAGTGGAACATGGACGATAAATAGTTTAGACAAGAATAGAAGCTTTCGAAATGTGGTGCTACGGAAGAATGCTGAAGATTAGATGGGTAGATCACATAACTAATTAGGAGGTATTGAATAGAATTGGGGAGTTGAGGAGTTTGTGGCACAACTTGACTAGAAGAAGGGATCGGTTGGTAGGACATGTTCTGAGGCATCGAGGGATCACCAATTTAGTACTGGAGGGCACCGTGGAGGGTAAAAATCGTAGAGGGAGACCAAGAGGTGAATACACTAAGCAGATTCAGAAGGATGTAGGCTGCAGTAGGTACTGGGAGATGAAGCAGCTTGCACAGGATAGAGTAGCATGGAGAGCTGCATCAAACCAGTCTCAGGACTGAAGACCACAACAACAACAACATGTATAACTATGGTCTTCCAATATCAGTTTCGATAAAATAACTCATATCGAGACCAATACCTAAAATTATATCGATACTTCGATTACATCAGAACAAAAGTTTTGATATGACAGAATCGGAAGGTATTTATTGCTTAAATGTATTTTTAATCTTTTCTTTAGCATAAAAAGCATATTAATACAAGGCGAAATCTGGAAGTTGTTGCATGAACTGACATAAGCATAAGAGCAATTACAAATTAAGCCATATAGGGTAAATGTTCCATATGCCTACAAAAACATAGATATTAACGAAAATTTCATGCTACACTTGTGACTTATTCTTTGAAGTAAAGCTATTTTTGTAGTGTTCACATCATAACTACTTGAACAATTTTTTCTGATACATTGCACAAGAATGTTAACATTTTTCTTTACCAACATTTACTTCGCATGCATTTGTGCACTCGAGCCATTTTTCGAAGGTATGGATACATACTTAAAAGTACTGCTATGTGCTGCTGAAATCTGATATGTTCATAAAAAAACTACGGTTGGTATTTATTTCTTATTACTGAAAATGTGTTTCCTGCGTACATTTTAGCTCTCATAAAAGATGCAGCGAAAGATAATCGTTTTCTTCTGTACCATGCTATGCTTCCGTTACGATACTTCGATATTTCTTATAATACTATGAAATTATCGATATCGGTAACACAGGGAGCGGAATTAGAGTATTGATACCTACAAATACCAGTAACATTGGAATGTCACTACATGAAACATAAAAACAACATGTAAGCGACTCACTGTGGGCCATACATCTTGAAGTTTTACAAAATACACAGAGGAGTTCACAAACGTCCACTTAGGTCTACATGATATGTCAGAAAGAACCTACTCTGTTTACCGCCACACAGAATAGGGTGTCCCACAAGAGTCCAGATGGCAGAGAAACCCAGACAGTGTATTTTCACGGAGGGAACAAGTGTGACTTCTCAGACTTTCCCAGCCGATCTGTTGTAAATACATTACTTGAGTTTGTCACCTAATAAAGTTGTCTAAACAACTGTTCGATATCCTCACGTGGTGGTTATTGCTGTGAACACTGCTCCAAGGCAAGACTGGTGATTACATCCACGTCTACATCTGCTAGCGCGGCTTCGAAACTTAGCGGCACCAGGGATGGACTTACAAAAAATGGTTCAAATGGCTCTGAGCACTATGGGACTTAACTTCTGAGGTCATCAGTCCCCTAGAACTTAGAACTACTTAAACCTAATTAACCTAAGGGCATCACTACGGTCGCGCGGTTCTAGACTGTAGCGCCTAGAACCGCTCGGGCACCCCGGCCGGCCAATGGACTTACAAACTCACGGAAAGGCGCAGTGGGTTGAAGGAGAGTAGCGCTCACAGTGACCCCTGCCGTGATTTAACTCTGTGCAATGCACTGCATTTATAAAAGGCGAAGAAAAAATTCGCACTTGGAGGTCGGCATGCGATTCGTCATCCAGATTCCAGACAAAAGTTTATGTAGCAAAATCAGATCGGTTGCAGTTTGAAAAATGTATGAAAACGAGGAGCTGACGACGCATCATGCAGAGCGTTGGAATGCACAGAGGAACATGTATCATCCCGCACTACCTTACCAGTCGTCGTAGCTCACTGAGTAGACTGTGGGGCATCAAACCCACTTCCACTTTTGTGCTATACTTCAAATTCTCGTCAGTTTCCTTTTTTTATCTTTATTTTGTAGGAGTCCGTTTCCTGGTTCTCGTCGTTTATAAGTAGGACATCATTTTGTCACATGATAATAGCCTATCCCACGATAGTGCGATCCATTAAACTGCATGCATCTGTCTTCTAACCACGCAACTGGTCCTGTGAAGTACGAGGGGCGTTTGAAAAGTCCGTGCAAAAATAAAAACTACTTACATGTTTGGGGCAAACCTTCTTTATTTTTCAACATAGTCTCCTTTTAGACTTATACACTTCGTCCAATGCTGTTCTAATTTGTTGATCCCTTCCGAATAATAGGAATTGTGGAAGTCTGCCAAACAGCTATTATTTGCTGCAATCACCTCCTCGTTTGAATAAAATTTTTGTCCCACCAGCCATTTCTTCAAATTGGGGAATAAATAGTAGTCCGAGGGAGCCAAGTCTGGAGAATAGGGGGGATTTGAAACGAGTTGGAATCCTATTTCCATTAATTTTGCGACCACAACTGCTGAGGTGTATGCTGGTGCATTGTCGTGATGGAAAAGGAATTTTTTCCGGTCCAATCGCCGACGTTTTTCTTGCATCTCAGTTTTAAAACGGTCCAATAACGAATAACATGCACCTGTAATAGTTTTACCCTTTTCCAGGTATTCGATGAGGATTATCCCTTGAGTATCCCAAAAGACAGTAGCCATAATCTTTCCGGCCGAAGGAATGGTCTTCACCTTTTTTGGTGTAGATTCTCCTTTGGTAACCCATTGTTTAGATTGTTCTTTGGTGTCAGGAGTATAGTAATGTTTCATCTACAGTGACGAAACGACGACGATTTTTTGACAATCACTCGACTTCCTTGATTCATACGAATGTCAAACACAAAGAAATAGACCAATATGGCTGAAACTTGGTGTGCGTTCTTTCCAAAGATGCTACTAACTAAATATGACCTCGATACGTGCCTCTCGTACATGGAGGGGGGGGGGAGGGGCTTCGCGGTGGAGTATACCTTTGGTGCTGGGTGTATCTGATAATGCTGCTACTGCTGCGTTTGCAGCACGGTAACCGCCCAAAGACGCCATCCTGATAAGAATATGTTTCGTCACCTGGAGCAACGCGAGCAGCGGTGTCGCGATACGATAAACCGCAATCGCGATAGGCTACAATCTGACCTTTATCAAAGTCGGAAACGTGATAGTACGCATTTGTCCTCCTTACACGAGGCATCACAACAACGTTTCACCAAGCAACGCCGGTCAACTGCTGTTTGTGTGTGAGAAATCGGTTGGAAACTTGCTTCATGTCAGCACGTTGTAGGTGTCGCCACCGGCGCCAACCTTGTGTGAATGCTCTGAAAAGATAATCATTTCCATATCACAGAATCTTCTTCCTGCCGGTTAAATTTCGCATCTGTAGCACGTCATCTTCGTGGTGTAGCAGTTTTAATGGCCAGTAGCGTAGATTAAGGATGTTCTAACTGTGGTGTCACCGCCAGACACCACACTTGCTAGGTGGTAGCTTTTAAATCGGCCGCGGTCCATTAGTATACGTCGGACCCGCGTGTCGCCACTGTCAGTAATTGCAGACCGAGCGCCGCCACACGGCAGGTCTAGAGAGACTTAGCACTCGCCCCAGTTGTACAGCCGACTTTGCTAGCGACGCCACACTTACAAATACGCTCTCATTTGCCGAGACGATAGTTAGCATAGCCTTCAGCTAAGTCAATTGCTACGACCTAGCAAGGCGCCATTTATCCTTTGCTATGTATCTAATGAAGCATGTACAGTAACAAGACCAATGTTCACCAATTGTGGATTAAAGTTAAGTATTCCAGAAGCTACGTACTTTTCTTTATAGCATTCATTACGTATCCTGTTTCAGACCTCACGCCATCCTGCGTGAGCTTATAGCGTGCATTTCGGCTTCCTCAAACAACACGGTGTTGGCACTTCTGCCGACACTTCACTAACAGTAATTCCGGTATCTTTGCTTAAATTTCAAACAGGTAGCCTAAAGTGTCATGTGGCAGACGACGGTCAGGTTGGTATCCCATCACTGTGTGCAGCGTGTCAGAACACGTCTTTGCTGGTCATCGGTCCTCAGTTCGATCAGGACTCATCACTGAAGACAACTGTGTCCCAGTCAATGAGATTCCAGGCCGAAGACGTGTCTGGAGAGGGTCTGGGCAGCGGGGGATACTTGATAGCCCGACTATCACCCGACATGCGGTCCGACGCCCAGGACTGATGGTCTGGGTTGCCACTTATTTTCATAGCATGACGCCTTTGTCACCCGCGGCACGCTTACAGCACGGCGGTTCATCGACAATAGTACTATGCCCCATTTTGTTGCCCTCCATGGCAAGTCATCGTGGGCTTACATTTGAAGAAGATAATACCCGTCCGCAAATGGCGAGTGTTTCTACAGCTTGTATTCGTGCTTGCTGAACCCTACCTTGGCCAACAAGGTACCGAATCTCTCCGCAATTGAGAAAGTTTGGAGCATTATCGGCAGGGCCCTCCAACCATCTCGAGACTTTGAGGATCCAAAGCTCCAATTGGATAGAATTTGGCGCGATATCCCTCAAGAGGACATCCAACAAGCCATGTCAATCAATGCCAGGACGAATAAATGGTTGCATAAGGGCCAGAGGTGGACCAATGAGTTATTGACTTGCTCAGTTTGTGAAGCTCTTTCTCTTGAACAAATCATCAAATTTTTCTGAAATTGTAATCGTTTGTTCGTCTATACAAGTACACCACATCTACCGATTTTCGTCCCATTCGGAGAATTCCTACGTGCTGCGTCTTTTTGACTGTGCCGGCGGCTGTGGCCGAGCAGCTCTAACCGCTTCAGTCCGAAACTGCGCTGCTGCTACGGTGGCACGTTCGAATCCTGCCTCGGGCACGGATGCGTGTGATGTCCTTAGGTTAGTTAGGTTTAAGTAGTACTAACTCGAAGGGACTCATAACCTCAGATGTTACGTCCCATGGTACTTAGAGCCATTTGAACCATTAGAGTGCGATAACTGTTCTGAAGGGCAGTAATGACAGTGGCTGTGCAGTACGTGTGTAGAATAGGGAGGGTGCACGGTATATCTGAGTTCGACCAAGGGTAGATTTTGGTGGCCTGGAGGCTCAGCACTAGCATTTCGGAAACTGTACTACTTGTCTGGTGTTCAAGGAGTGCTGTGGTGTGCGTGTGGCGAAACGAAGGTGAAACAACGTCCAGATGTCGTTGGGTTGGGCAGCCACCCCTCCTTACAGATGTCGGACGATGTAGGCTGGGTACATGGGTAAAACACGACAGGTTACGATCTGTGATGGAACTAACATCAGATTTTAAAGCTGCGCAGAGTACAGATGTGTATGAACACTCACTGTACCAAACACTCTTAATGATGGACCTGCGCTGCCAATGGTCCATGCGTGTGTCAATGTTAACACTACGGCATTGCCAGCTACGTCTGAAATGGGCACGTGACCGTAGGCACTGGATATTGGCGCAGTGGTAGAGCGTTGCATGGTCTGATGAATCCCGATACCTTCTTCATCATGCCGACGGGAGGGTGTGAATAACACCAATAGTACCATAGATTAAGGTGAAGGGATAAAACGTAGATAGCCTAACAGAATGAAATATTAAAATGCTATACACCATGACACTACACAAAAAATAAAAAAAAAACAATTTGAGGATTCTTGTAGAAGTTAAGACTCAAAATATCTTAGAATTGTAACATGGAAAGGGCGACAAAATTTGTAAAACTTTTTAAGAAGGTGTAAAACAATGTAGACATATGTCTACAACTAGACATATGTTAGATGATTATAAGTAAAACTTTTTGTAAGAACCATTGAAAAAACTCCAGCAAAGACCAGATGCAACAACCCACAAGTTGCAACGCGAGAAGTATCAAGAAAGAAAAGAACGTAATTAGCAAGAAACGATTCCTACAAGGCAGAAGTGTCGAGAGAAGGGAAAGGACAGCGAGACCAACAGAGGGCCCTTCTTGTAGCGGAAGTGGGCAGTAAATCTGTGAACCACAGGGTGGCGGAACCCTGCTGGGACAGAACGCCGAACCACAGAGTGAGGGTCTCGGAACGCCCCGACTCAGCGGAGCGAGCAAAAAACGGCCCGACGGAAGACGGCTTGGGCAAGCTACCACTGGCAAAAAAATATGTGTAAAAGTCACACTACTGCTATTAAACAGCACGCTGATGCTCGAAACTGAAGAAAACGTCCACAAAGTAGAAATGACATGCCCAAACAATTTATCAAACTGTTACTAAGAGGAGAACTTCAAAGCTTCTAGTTATCAATAAATATTTCCATATCCTGCCCAGAGAAGAACCAAGATGCAAGTAAGAAGCAGAGAAAAAGCAGGAAGAACAGAAGTTGAAGATTCGCAAGATTGAGACCAAGAAAGAAGATGGGTGAAGAATAGACGACATACCTTCCCAAATCCCTATCCTATTGTAAACTAGTCGTCTGCAAAGTATTACAATGAAAAACGACCGCTTTTAGCGACACATAACGATGACTTTCACGCATACAAAGCCAGTAAACCACGAGATTCTGCACTCACAGCTCCATTCCATTATGGGACCTCCACAACAGCAACACACACTTGCAAAGCCAACAAGGAACGATGAACGAAGCTGTACATCAAATACTTGCCCACATCCATCTCGCTCAAGTCCATCACCTTCGTGCAAAAACATTCGCCAACCTCATGCTTAAATATTCATAGGATTGTGTGAATGTGTGAAATCAAATTATGTGATGTAGGAATTGTGCAAAAGAAATGTGTGAAAAACTAAATAAGTTAAGCACACCAGACAGTTAATAAACTACAAAATAACAGTCATCGACTATGGACTTCAGTAAAAAATAGACTGTCGATAAAAATAAGTCATTAGTTCTGAAATGGACAGTATATAAAGAACAAAAGTAAGGCATAATAAACACTAAAACTATATGCCACTTATTTTCTCCTCATAAAAATAAAAGAATAACTATATTTTACTTACTTTCTCCTTATAAAAGCAAAGAATAAAAAATTATCTTGTTGGATGTTTTCCCTTTTTTTTAACATTTGTACCATTTTTTAGGATAATATCTCAATACCTCTGTATGTATATTTCTTTGTCAAAGCAATTCTTGGAAATAATTCTTGTTTGTTAGTGTAACAATGTTGAAATGAGTGTCTAGACACAAAAACATTTTACTTGTACATGATATTTAGAAAATATGTTGGGAATTGATTTTACTTAATTACTAAATTTATATAAAAAAATATTTCTAAGAACATCGATGTGAAAGACTCCTCACTTTCGATAACAAACTTCTTAAAAAACAAATTTCACACTTAAATAAAGAAAGAAAATAATTAAAAATTAATAATAATAATATCAAAATATTCTTCTCTTGTCAATATAAACATAATTTTGAGAATAATGTGGAAGAATATAAAAATTTAAATTAGTAATACAAACTAGCATAGATCCAGAATAACGTGGCTGAACAGTAGGCAACAAAATTTAGATAAAGGAATAATTTTTGACTGGCTTAGACAACGATTCAATCATTGCCTAACTTCAGTGCTAAAATTAAGTTCGAAGGGTGGTGATATGTAAGGTGTCAGGCAAATCCAACACCTTCCAAGAAAACCCTGACATGATAACCAAATCCAGTAGTATGTCACATAGCTCCAAATAAATCGTGACATTAAATGAACCAAAGTAATACGAGTAACGAGTTAGCAAATGGAATACCACAGACTAACACAAGAATGCCTAAATGCATGTCATACCTTCCCACCGTGAGAACAGAAGCCGAGAGCAGAACCCTGTTAAGCTAGAAGGCCCTACGATAAGGGACGGACACCCACGTAGTCAGCTAACGGACAGGACCACCCCCCCCCCCCCCCCCGCCCGTGTTAAAAGCTAGAGCCCTCCAGAAGAACAGTATAGATCATACGATAACACTAAAACGGCCACACCAGCCGCAAGTTTTAGCGTGAGACTTTTTCGCGTCTCTGTTACGTTGCGAACTTTAAAAACATTGCCCCACCACGAAAAGTATAACGTTTCTCATTGGATAGACAGAATTTTTGTAGGCGGAGCTTAAGGTTAACATTGTGACCCTGATTGGTCAGATGAAAACATAGCCAGACAGTTTTTTTTTTAAACCAACTTCGGTAAATTGTAGTAAGGAGAAGTTAGAAAAGAGTTGCTTCCGAGACGGCGAAGGTGGAGCTGCGTCGTCCGCTGCCCCCCTGAAGCTGCCTAACCAATGACAAGGTAATGAACGCACGCGATGCCGCATAACAGCTCATAAAGCTTCACTCAGAACTGCAGAAGTCTCATCTGTTACACCCCCGTTTTGCGTAATACTAGTGTCGATCGTCAATTAAAGCTCATGGTATTCCCATTTGCTGTTGTTGTTGTGGTCTTCAGTCCTGAGACTGGTTTGATGCAGCTCTCCATGCTACTCTATCCTGTGCAAGCTTCTTCATCTCCCAGTACCTACTGCAACCTACATCCTTCTGAATCTGCTTAGTGTATTGTTCTCTTGGTCTCCCTCTACGATTTTTACCCTCCACGCTGCCCTCCAATGCTAAATTTGTGATCCCATGATGCCTCAAAACATGTCCTACCAACCGATCCCTTCTTGTAGTCAAGTTGTGCCACAAACTTCTCTTCTCCCCAATCCTATTCAATACCTCCTCATTAGTTACGTGATCTACCCACCTTATCTTCAGCATTCTTCTGTAGCACCACATTTCGAAAGATTCTATTCTCTTCTTGTCCAAACTGGTTATCGTCCATGTTTCACTTCCATACGTGGCTACACTCCATACAAATACTTTCAGAAACAACTTCCTGACACTTAAATCTATACTCAATGTTAACAAATTTCTCTTCTTCAGAAATGATTTCCTTGCCATTGCCAGTCTACATTTTATATCCTCTCTACTTCGACCATCATCAGTTATTTTACTCACTAAATAGCAAAACTCCTTTACTACTTTAAGTGTCTCATTTCCTAATCTAATCCCCTCAGAATCACCCGATTTAATTTGACAACATTCCATTATCCTCGTTTTGCTTTTGTTGATGTTCATCTTACATCCTCCTTTCAAGACACTGTCCATTCCGTTCAACTGCTCTTCCAAGTCCTTTGCTGTCTCTGACAGAATTACAATGTCATCGGCGAACCTCAAAGTTTTTACTTCTTCTCCATGAATTTTAATACCTACTCCGAATTTTCCTTTTGTTTCCTTTACTGCTTGCTCAATATACAGATTGAATAACATCGGGGAGAGGCTACAACCCTGTCTCACTCCTTTCCCAACCACTGCTTCCCTTTCATGCCCCTCGACTCTTATAACTGCCATCTGCTTTCTGTACAAATTGTAAATAGCCTTTCGCTCCCTGTATTTTAACCCTGCCACCTTCAGAATTTGAAAGAGAGTATTCCAGTTAACGTTGTCAAAAGCTTTCTCTAAGTCTACAAATGCTGGAAACGTAGGTTTGCCTTTTCTTAATCTTTCTTCTAAGATAAGTCGTAAGGTTAGTATTGCCTCACGTGTTCCAACATTTCTACGGAATCCAAACTGATCTTCCCCGAGGTCCGCTTCTACCAGTTTTTCCATTCGTCTGTAAAGAATTCGCGTTAGTATTTTGCAGCTGTGACTTATTAAACTGATAGTTCGGTAATTTTCACATCTGTCAACACCTGCTTTCTTTGGTATTGGAATTATTATATTCTTCTTGAAGTCTGTGGGTATTTCGCCTGTCTCATACATCTTGCTCACCAGATGGTAGAGTTTTGTCATGACTGGCTCTCCCAAGGCCATCAGTAGTTCTAATGGAATGTTGTCTACTCCCGGGGCCTTGTTTCGACTCAGGTCTTTCAGTGCTCTGTCAAACTCTTCACGCAGTATCTTATCTCCCATTTCATCTTCATCTACATCCTCTTCCATTTCCATAATACTGTCCTCAAGTACGTCGCCCTTGTATAAACCCTCTATATACTCCTTCCACCTTTCTGCCTTCCCTTCTTTGCTTAGAACTGGGTTGCCATCTGAGCTCTTGATATTCATACAAGTGGTTCTCTTCTCTCCAAAGGTCTCTTTAATTTTCCTGTAGGCAGTATCTATCTTAACCCTAGTGAGACAAGCCTCTACATCCTTACATTTGTCCTCTAGCCATCCC
Organism: Schistocerca nitens; assembly: GCF_023898315.1. Taxonomy (NCBI): domain Eukaryota; kingdom Metazoa; phylum Arthropoda; class Insecta; order Orthoptera; family Acrididae; genus Schistocerca; species Schistocerca nitens. Next base: position 187,212,493 of record NC_064615.1, on the reverse strand, counting down.
TGTTTAGCCATTTTGCACTTTCTGTCGATCTCATTTTTGAGACGTTTGTATTCCCTTTTGCCTGCTTCATTTACTGCATTTTTATATTTTCTCCTTTCATCAATTAAATTCAATATTTCTTCTGTTACCCAAGGATTTCTATTAGCCCTCGTCTTTTTACCTACTTGATCCTCTGCTGCCTTCACTACTTCATCCCTCAGAGCTACCCATTCATCTTCTACTGTATTTCTTTCCCCAATTCCTGTCAATTGTTCCCTTATGCTCTCCCTGAAACTCTCTACAACCTCTGGTTCTATCAGTTTATCCAGGTCCCATCTCCTTAAATTCCCACCTTTTTGCAGTTTCTTCAGTTTCAATCTGCAGTTCATAACCAATATATTGTGGTCAGAATCCACATCTGCCCCTGGAAATGTCTTACAATTTAAAACCTGGTTCCTAAATCTCTGCCTTACCATTATATAATCTATCTGATACCTATTAGTATCTCCAGGATTCTTCCAGGTATACAACCTTCTTTTATGATTCTTGAACCAAGTGTTAGCTATGATTAAGTTATGCTCTGTGCAAAAGGTGCAAGGCGGCTTCCTCTTTCATTTCTTCCCCCCAATCCATATTCTCCTACTATGTTTCCTTCTCTCCCTTTTCCTATTGACGAATTCCAGTCACCCATGACTATTAAATTTTCGTCTCCCTTCACTACCTGAATAATTTATTTTATCTCGTCATACATTTCATCAATTTCTTCATCATCTGCAGAGCTAGTTGGCATATAAACTTGTACTACTGTAGTAGGCATGGGCTTTGTGTCTATCTTGGCCACAATAATGCGTTCACTATGCTGTTTGTAGTAGCCAACCCGCACTCCTATTTTTTTATTCATTATTAAACCTACTCCTGCATTACCCCTATTTGATTTTGTATTTATAACCCTGTAATCACCTGACCAAAAGTTTTGTTCCTCCTGCCACCGAACTTCACTAATTCCCACTATATCTAACTTTAACCTATCCATTTCCCTTTTTAAATTTTCTAACCTACCTGCCCGATCAAGGGATCTGACATTCCACGCTCCGATCCGTAGAATGCCAGTTTTCTTTCTCCTGATAACGACGTCCTCTTGAGTAGTCCCCGCCCGGAGATCCGAATGGGGGACTATTTTACCTCCGTAATATTTTACCCAAGAGGACGCCATCATCATTTAATCATACAGTAAAGCTGCATGTCCTCAGGAAAAATTACGGCTGTAGTTTCCCCTTGCTTTCAGCCGTTCGCAGTACCAGCACAGCAAGGCCGTTTTGGTTAATGTTACAAGGCCAGATCAGTCAATCATCCAGACTGTTGCCCCTGCAACTACTGAAAAGGCTGCTGCCCCTCTTCAGGAACCACATGTTTGTCTGGCCTCTCAACAGATACCCCTCCGTTGTGGTTGCACCTACGGTACGGCCATCTGTATCGCTGAGGCACGCAAGCCTCCCCACCAACGGCAAGGTCCATGATTCATGGGGGAAGTCACGTTTGCTACGTAAGTTAATATCTGAAAGGCGATGATTTTTCTGTTCTATAGTTATTGAGAAGCCACATCAGCCACTGTAATTTACGACAAGTTAGATAAGTAATTAAAGATAATTGAGAGTCACTGTAGACCATTTTGATAGTTTTCTCTTTTGTGAAACTTAATTTAAACCTAGATTATAGATGTGATATGGCATAGGTCATCCTTCGATCCATTGTAGAACTTGGAAACGCATTCAGGGAATATTCATTCACGTTTTTGTTGAATACAGTTGGTTTTTATCATCTTGTATTAAAACATTTCCTTTTATCAATAGTGCAATTTATAAACAATGTTTTGTGAGTAGAATAAAATTTCCAATGGTAAACTTACTTGCTTTTCGACGTTATTTTACCAGCTAACTAAAAATAGGAAAGCCTTGAACCCCTTCCACTAAATTTAGTTAGTATTAAGATTCTTTTACAGGGAGTGCAGTGGAGCTGACGCTGAAACCATTAAGTATTTCGTTATATCATCGCTAGTCTCACTGACCGAGCGAGGTGGCGCAGTGGTTAGACACTGGACTCGAATTCGGGAGGACGACGGTTCAATCCCGCGTCCAGCCATCCTGATTTAGGTTTTCCGTGATTTCCCTAAATCACTCCAGGCAAATGCCGGGATGGTTCCTCTGAAAGGGCGCGGCCGACTTCCTTCCCCATCCTTCCCTAATCCTATGAGACCGATGACCACGCTGTCTGGTCTCCTTCCGCAAAACCGACCAACCAGCTAGTCTCACTGAACTCTTCTGAACTCTACATGTCATGTGTGGTCTGGCGCCTCCTTACCAGCAACAGGTCCCAGGTTCAAACTAGTCAATTCCCTAAAAAACACGCTCAGAGTGTCGTTGCGTGGAAGTGGTAGGGAGACACAAATAGAACAAACCGACACCACACAGAATGTTAGAGAATGGCGACCCTGCCAGGATGGTAAAATACCATAATTGAAGGTCGACCACATGCTTAACTAGATCAGAAAAATATCCAGCTGAAAAATAATCGTAAAAAAAAATTTTTTTTAAATTCATAAGTAGTTGGAAATAGTAGCTGCAGCGATAGATAGTAATAAAGTATTCAATAGATAGTGAGACATTCTACCAGAGACAATAGCATAATTAAGTTATGAATTTTAATATTGTTAGAATTAAGTTTTCTCCTCAATGCAAGCGCACAGGTGGCGGATACATCGTTGACAAGTTGGTTCTGACCCAACAAGTAAGTGATTGGATTGTCAGTCTTGGGTATAATAAGTGTCAAGTCGTGTGAAAAAAAGTTTATGAAACGCGAGAGATCGTATGAGCGCATGTTGGCGCGAAGTAGGGCGCGTGAATTGCTTTTAAAACAGAAAATAAGGGATTCGGAAATATTAGCAATAGCAGATCGAGACCTTGACCGAATTGAGGTAGAGACCCAGCATGAAGATGGACAGAGAATAGAGGACAGTACAACAGACGATGCAGTATCGCGAGAAATAGGACATATAATGCACCATAAAGAGGATAATGTACGTCAAGGCATAGAAAACGTAAGTCAGCATACGACAGAGGAGCAGGAAAGTAGAGAGACAGTCGATGAGGATTCTAACTTGCGTCTTGAATACGTAGAACCCATAGTACAAGTAATCAGAGCTCCCTCACCACAGAGTACAAGGAATGCGTGCAGAAACGTGTCACAGCACAGTTCAGTGCAATTGGTTGCGAACCAACACTTGGGCGAAAACACAGCGTAGGACGTCGGAAGAAAACGCAATAGGACCCACCAATCTGGCAGAATTATTACAACAAATTACGGAAACCATGACAAGGCAAAATAAAGACATAGCGAACCAAATTCAAATTCAGAATGCAGAAACCACGAGACAAATGCGTGAGATTAAAGAACAAAACAAAAAAATTCAGTTACACCTAAGTCATAGTGAAGACGAGGCAAAAGAATATCGAGAAGTGATAGGAAACTTAATAACAGGTCACAATCAGTTGAGAACATACATTGACAAGGTACAAGTGGACGTACAAACATTGCGTAATGACATTCAGGACGAGATCAAAACATTACGTAACAACACCCAGGGAGAAGTCAAGAAACTAGAGAAACAGATAAACGAAATTACTAGACAAGCAGCAGGTAGAGGGCGTGAAATCGTTGAAAACAGTGTGTTACCCAAACGTATCACAAAAGCAGCGCTGAAAAGATATGATAACCGCATAGTCAAAATAGAAGCGCAAACGAAGCGACAATTTCAGAAATTGCGAACAGAGTTGTTGCAAACCATTGAAGAGCGTAGTGAACAAGATCGAACAAACACTGAGTCTGCAACCACATCCGTATCTGTAACAGCACCGGAAAAACAAGCAATTAACGAAGATATCATGCATTTTCGATTCCAATCACAGGCGGAAAGTAACATACGTGAAATCAGACAGCCTGCACCGCAAGTACGCGAAAGTTACAGTGGACAATATCCAATGGATCTACCACAACCGGAAAGAACGACGGGAGAAATGATCAGAAACAAAAGTGGCGAAGAATCGCGAATTTCATATGGAACTATGACGAAGTACGACAACGATCATTTCCTCACAGTCAGAAAATTTCAACACTTTCGAGAAGGAAACTCATTACATCCACGAACTTTTATTGATCAATTCCGAGTAGGATTACCAGAACACTGGACGCTAGCACACAAATTAGACTTTATATGTGCACACATGTCAGGAACAGTCGCAGAAACCATGCAAAATGTTGCAGCGACATGCCGATCGTACGAAGATTTCCGAGAGAAGTTTCTCTCACGATGTTGATCCAGCGAAGCACAGAACAGAGTGATGTACGAATTATTACGGAACCCATATTTTGAAAATTCAGGAGAGAAGAGTCCCGTGAAATTTTTCGAAGTAATGGCAAACAAAAATCAATGCTTAGATGTACCATACAGTGACGGAGAGTTGATTAAATTATGCGCGATGAAGTTACCATCGAAATACCAGCAATCATTAGTAGGTCGCGGAGGCAATGACGTCGAAGCATTTAAAGGTATTCTAAGGGAACTAGAGTTCATATTTTCGGAAGATGACGCAAGAAAAAGACGAAGCGCACGTGAAAACGAAAGCAAAAAGCAGTGGAATCCACAAGACACCGTACGAAGAAACAATAATTACGAACATGTGATAACTTTGCACCTAGAAACGACAATAGATTTCAACAAAAAACCGGTTATGGATTTAGAAGAGAATATGGCAATAACTGTAATTCACCCAGGAACGGCAACAACTATTACAGAGGGAATAACGACAACCGGAACGGGTACTGAAGAAACAATAGACCGACAAATTATCAACAAAGAAACCACTATCAACAAGCTGAACAAGAAAAGAGAATACAGATAGAAGAGGTGGAGGTAAGACCACCAAACCCCGATAAACGTTCGAATTGACAGCTAAGCGCCAATGTCAAAGAGAATGACGCACCGACCCAGGACAATTGCAGCACCTTGAACAGAGAAGTAAAAATCTTATCACGAGAAGAGAAGAAGGAAGAAACAAATCCGCAGGGACCAGATGAAAACGAAGACAGGAAAATAACAATATCGTGTTGGGACGAAATTAATTGGGAGAATACTGACGAGGAAGATGAATTACCAGAGGCATGCACAACGAATGTAGGAGGAAAGGACGAAGTAATGAGTATTGCAGAGCTATTTGAGATGGAAACCAGGGAAAGCGAACTCAATGAGGATAATGCACAGTCGACAGAAGTTGAAAATAAGTTACTAGTGGGCACACAACCCAACGTATATAATGAAGGAAGTTATGAAGCGATAATTAGAGCATTTAGATGCGATTATGTGGAAGTAGTGACGAAGAAGGAGAAGATAGACGAGGATGAGGAAAAAGTAGAGGATATTGAAGAAAGCGTAAATGAAGGAAGAAATAGAGAAGAGGAAATAAAAGAGAGAGAAGTAGTAGTCGAAACTTACCCCACAGAAAGTTCGAATTCACAGGGGAAAGTCCTGAAAAGACTCATGTATGATTCAGTGGAGGATACGTTGATGCAAGAAGAAGAAGAACAGAACCAACCCTTTCAAATTCAACCAATTATGAAGGCCATGGTAAAGCATATCCCAGTCAATATTGTAATTGATAGCGGAAGTGAAATGATCAGAAACAAAAGTGGCGAAGAATCGCGAATTTCATATGGAACTATGACGAAGTACGACAACGATCATTTCCTCACAGTCAGAAAATTTCAACACTTTCGAGAAGGAAACTCATTACATCCACGAACTTTTATTGATCAATTCCGAGTAGGATTACCAGAACACTGGACGCTAGCACACAAATTAGACTTTATATGTGCACACATGTCAGGAATAGTCGCAGAAACCATGCAAAATGTTGCAGCGACATGCCGATCGTACGAAGATTTCCGAGAGAAGTTTCTCTCACGATCTGCGATCTCAGAAAATTTATTCATGCAGTGTAATGCCAATCAGGAATTGCCAGTTCTGAAAACACATAAGATTAAAGTAAGAGGTCCTATTAGAAACAATGCTGCGGAAGTACAAGACAAACAAGGTTAACTCTTTTGTGTCAAGGTCAAAAGATCGAAGCCAACTTCGTGATTATACCTAAACTAACTATAGATTTGATTATAGGTGCAGCTATTTTAAACGAGAGACGAGCAATAATAGATATGTGGAAAGGTAGCGTAACATTCGGGAATGTCACACTTCTCTTTGAGCAAAAGCTAAAATTAGAAGAAATACCAGTTATAAACAAACAATTAAGAATGATGCGAGATAAAGAGGATGAAGAATCAGAATGGCATGCACAAAAGTGGGAATCGCCTCAACTCATGTTAGAAGTCCATAAAGAAATCGACGAAAAATTGCAAGAAGTTCAAGGTATTTCGGAACACAGTAAAAGAGAATTAGAGGGTATTTTACGAGATAAAGCAGAGGTATTTTTACCTAAGACTGGCAGTATTAAACACTTTCAGTACAAGTTTGAAGTAAAACAGGCAAAACCTTAGGACTTCACCATGTAAGCCATATCAAAACCTTTGACGATTAATTTTATTACTGGTAAATAATCAGCACAATATTTCAAGATTATGTTGCAGATAAGATCGTCAGGAGAAAGAAGAATGAAGAGAGAGGAAGGTGGGAAAAAGAAAGTAGTTTCAATAAAAACAAGAACAAAAATAACACCAATAGTACCATAGATTAAGGTGAAGGGATAAAACGTAGATAGTCTACCAGCATGAAATACTAAAATGCTATACACCATGACACTACACAAAAAATAAAAAAAAACAATTTGAGGATTCTTGTAGAAGTTAAGACTCAAAATATCTTAGAATTGTAACATGGAAAGGGCGACAAAATTTGTAAAACTTTTTAAGAAGGTGTAAAACAATGTAGACATATGTCTACAACTAGACATATGTTAGATGATTATAAGTAAAACTTTTTGTAAGAACCATTGAAAAAACTCCAGCAAAGACCAGATGCAACAACCCACAAGTTGCAACGCGAGAAGTATCAAGAAAGAAAAGAACGTAATTAGCAAGAAACGATTCCTACAAGGCAGAAGTGTCGAGAGAAGGGAAAGGACAGCGAGACCAACAGAGGGCCCTTCTTGTAGCGGAAGTGGGCAGTAAATCTGTGAACCACAGGGTGGCGGAACCCTGCTGGGACAGAACGCCGAACCACAGAGTGAGGGTCTCGGAACGCCCCGACTCAGCGGAGCGAGCAAAAAACGGCCCGACGGAAGACGGCTTGGGCAAGCTACCACTGGCAAAAAAATATGTGTAAAAGTCACACTACTGCTATTAAACAGCACGCTGATGCTCGAAACTGAAGAAAACGTCCACAAAGTAGAAATGACATGCCCAAACAATTTATCAAACTGTTACTAAGAGGAGAACTTCAAAGCTTCTAGTTATCAATAAATATTTCCATATCCTGCCCAGAGAAGAACCAAGATGCAAGTAAGAAGCAGAGAAAAAGCAGGAAGAACAGAAGTTGAAGATTCGCAAGATTGAGACCAAGAAAGAAGATGGGTGAAGAATAGACGACATACCTTCCCAAATCCCTATCCTATTGTAAACTAGTCGTCTGCAAAGTATTACAATGAAAAACGACCGCTTTTAGCGACACATAACGATGACTTTCACGCATACAAAGCCAGTAAACCACGAGATTCTGCACTCACAGCTCCATTCCATTATGGGACCTCCACAACAGCAACACACACTTGCAAAGCCAACAAGGAACGATGAACGAAGCTGTACATCAAATACTTGCCCACATCCATCTCGCTCAAGTCCATCACCTTCGTGCAAAAACATTCGCCAACCTCATGCTTAAATATTCATAGGATTGTGTGAATGTGTGAAATCAAATTATGTGATGTAGGAATTGTGCAAAAGAAATGTGTGAAAAACTAAATAAGTTAAGCACACCAGACAGTTAATAAACTACAAAATAACAGTCATCGACTATGGACTTCAGTAAAAAATAGACTGTCGATAAAAATAAGTCATTAGTTCTGAAATGGACAGTATATAAAGAACAAAAGTAAGGCATAATAAACACTAAAACTATATGCCACTTATTTTCTCCTCATAAAAATAAAAGAATAACTATATTTTACTTACTTTCTCCTTATAAAAACAAAGAATAAAAAATTATCTTGTTGGATGTTTTCCCTTTTTTTTTAACATTTGTACCATTTTTTAGGATAATATCTCAATACCTCTGTATGTATATTTCTTTGTCAAAGCAATTCTTGGAAATAATTCTTATTTGTTAGTGTAACAATGTTGAAATGAGTGTCTAGACACAAAAACATTTTACTTGTACATGATATTTAGAAAATATGTTGGGAATTGATTTTACTTAATTACTAAATTTATATAAAAAAATATTTCTAAGAACATCGATGTGAAAGACTCCTCACTTTCGATAACAAACTTCTTAAAAAACAAACTTCACACTTAAATAAAGAAAGAAAATAATTAAAAATTAATAATAATAATATCAAAATATTCTTCTCTTGTCAATATAAACATATTTTTGAGAATAATGTGGAAGAATATAAAAATTTAAATTAGTAATACAAACTAGCATAGAACCAGAATAACGTGGCTGAACAGTAGGCAACAAAATTTAGATAAATGAATAATTTTTGACTGGCTTAGACAACGATTCAATCATTGCCTAACTTCAGTGCTAAAATTAAGTTCGAAGGGTGGTGATATGTAAGGTGTCAGGCAAATCCAACACCTTCCATGAAAACCATGACATGATAAGCAAATCCAGTAGTATGTCACATAGCTCCAAATAAATCGTGACATTAAATGAACGAGTAATACGAGTAACGAGTGAGCAAATGGAATACCACAGACTAACACAAGAATGCCTAAATGCATGTCATACCTTCCCACCGTGAGAACAGAAGCCGAGAGCAGAACCCTGTTAAGCTAGAAGGCCCTACGATAAGGGACGGACACCCACGTAGTCAGCTAACGGACAGGACCACCCCCCCCCCCCCCCGCCCGTGTTAAAAGCTAGAGCCCTCCAGAAGAACAGTATCGATCTTATGATAACACTAAAAGGGCCACACCAGCCGCAGGTTTTAGCGTGAGACTTTTTCGCGTCTCTGTTACGTTGCAAACGTTAAAAACATTGCCCCACCACGAAAAGTAACCGACAGGACCACCCCCCAGCCCACGATAAAAGATAGAGGCCTCCAGAAGAACAGTATAGATCTTACGATAACACTAAAAGGGCCACACCAGCTGCAAGTTTTAGCGTGAGACTTTTTCGTGTCTGTGTTACATTGCAAACTTTAAAAACATTGCCCCACCACGAAAAGTATAACGTTTCTCATTGGATAGACAGAATTTTTGTAGGCGGAGCTTAAGGTTAACTTTGAGACCTTGATTGTTCAGATGAAAACATAGCCAGACAGTTCTTTTTAAACCAGCTTCGGTAAATTGTAGTAAGGAGAAGTTAGAAAAGAGTTGCTTCCGAGACGGCGAAGGTGGAGCTGCGCCGTCCGCTGCCCCCCTGAAGCTGCCTAACCAATGACAAGGTAATGAACGCACGCGATGCCGCATAACAGCGCATAAAGCTTCACTCGGAACTGCAGAAGTCTCATCTGTTACACCCCCGTTTTGCATAATACTAGTGTCGATCGTCAATTAAAGCTCATGGTATTCACATTTGCTATGTAAGTTAAAATCTGAAAGGCGATGATTTTTCTGTTCTATAGTTATTGAGAAGCCACATCAGCCACTGTAATTTACGACAAGTTAGATAAGTAATTAAAGATAATTGAGGGTCACTGTAGACCATTTTGATAGTTTTCTCTTTTGTGAAACTTAATTTAAACCTAGATTATAGATGTGATATGGCATAGGTCATCCTTCGATCCATTGTAGAACTTGGCAACCCATTCAGGGAATATTCGTTCACATTTTTGTTGAACGCAGTTGGTTTTTATCATCCTGTATTCAAACATTTCCTTTTATCAATAGAGCAATTTATAAACAATGTTTTGTGAGTAGAATAAAATTTCCAATGGTAAACTTAACTGCATTTTCGATGTTATTTTACCAGCTAATTAAAAATAGGAAAGCCTTGAACCCCTTCCACTAAATTTAGTTAATATTAAGATTCTTTTACAGGGAGTGCAGTGGAGCTGACGCTGAAATCATTAAGTATTTCGATATATCATCGCTAGTCTCACTGAACTCTTCTGAACTCTACATGTCATGTGTGGTCTGGTGTCTCCTTACCAGCAACAGGTCCCAGATTCAATCTAGTCAATTCCCTAAAAAACACGCTCAAAGCGTCGTTGCGCGAAAGTGGTAGGGAGACACGACATAGAACAAACAGACACCACGGAGAATGTTAGAAGTTGTAAGTGTAGGGGACTGATGACGTCAGATGTTAAGTCCCATAGTGCTTGGAGCCATTTGAACAATTGAATTTTTTGAGTATGATAAGCGTGTAAGTTGGTCACTTTGCTATTGCCACGGAACGCTGCAGCTGTGGGTACACTTCCGGCTACCTTTATTTTGGGCTCTAAGTTATTGGTGAAAACAAGTCATTAAAATGCACCTCATATCAGTTACGTAATTACGCAAAGATGCAGCCAAACCGTTAAAAATAAATGGTGGTAACATTCACCGCTGGTATCTGTGCAGTAACCTGGGCTGGCAGTCTTTTGGTAAAGCCAGAGGTCGTGGGATCGATTCCCGGTCGTACCAGGGAAGTTTTTCTATTTGACTTTAACCTAGTTTTCACCTATCAACGAAATGAAGATGCAGCAGGAACGACATGTGGTTCAGATTCCACGTTAAACTGGCCCCCTCCCCGCAACTGGATTAATGAGGTATGATGCATGCAAGTATCCGAAGAGGCGTCCAACTAAAAAACTTGCACAAGATCGTTGAGCCACAAGAAGTTATATTTATATCTGCGTAGTTCCAAAAGCTCATTCGCTACGCTTAGAGTACTGCAGTCGGCAAAAGTACTTTACCGAGAATGCCGAGGCGGTAGTTGATGGTGACGAGGATGACGCCGTTCTCCACGAAGTTGGGAGGGCCATAGAAGTTGGAGCCGCCCACGCTGAAGCATCCGCCATGGAGGAACACCATCACAGGTAGCTGCGGCGACGGATCCACCGTTGGCAGCTGTGGATAGCATGTACACTAGACTAGCAGCTCAGCATTATCAAAAAAATCGAAATACACAATCTGCTGCAAACAGTCATTCAATTTCAAAGGCTCAAACTTCTACATCACTGCAGATAGGAACTGACAAGAGAAAGTCACGACGTTTGGAACGCGGATTTACTGCAAACTTCGTACACTCGTAGTACTTTACGAGGACAACAAAATGTGTAAGCAGTAGCGCGTACTTCTCAAGCGTTATTGACGAAATCGCCAAATTATTTCGGTCGTCAAATCTATATACCTGTGCGTGGCCATTTTTACTAAGAAGCTGCGGCAGCCGAGTGGTTAGTATCCAAGCCCCGTAATCGATGGATCGAGTCCCGTTCGTCAGTTTTTTTTTTTATTTCTAACACAGTCATTTTCTTTACTATTTATATTACAGTTGATATAATGGGAATAATACGTGTAACAGGACGAACTTTTATTAAATTTACAAAGTTATTTGGCAGTCTACAAATTTTTATTGCCACAAATAGTATAATATTCATAACTATCGACTAGTAAACGACCACAGGCATGAAGTGATACTGAAAATGTATGCTTGTCCGTGATTTGAGAAATTCCTTATACCTGGAAGGAGCCCGAAGCGACTTGTTACCTCCAAGTTTTGACCGGCTCAGACGGCTTTCAAAAGATGTACAATTAATCGTCGCCTTCGACATTACGAGTACAAGTTGCAGGATGGTATTTTTCGTAAAAACATGGAAAACAAAGTTAAACGGCACCACCTGCAGTGAATAAACGCTATGTTTCCGCATACGCAAGGTCTTTTGAGGTTTTCCGTGGAAAAACAAACCTCGTTAACATTTTCAAAAACCTCTCTTTCAGCCGATAATTTGGAAGTAAACCATGCATAACGCAGCATTTTCTTAAATATCGGCGCTGGTAATTGGTCATGCAGGATCGAATGTATTTTCATTGCGTCTTCACGACAAGCAATTTCTCGTTCTCTTTCCATTAAATACGAACAGTTATGAAGACACGGACAAGCAGATATATTCAGTATCACTTCATGCGTTTGGTCGTTTACTAGTCGATAATTATGAATATTATATTATTTGTGATAGTAAAAATTTATAGACTGCCAAATAACATTGTAAATTTAATAATAGTTCATCCGATTACACGTATTTTTCCCATTATATCAATTGTAATATAAATAGTAAAGAAAATGACTGTGTCAGAAATAAAAAAAAACTGACGAACGGGACTCTATCCAGCGATCCAGCGGTTACGGTGGGGCTTGAACGCTAACCACGCGGCTGCCGGCGCTTCATGGTAAAAATGGCCACGCACAGGTATATATTTGCCGACCGAAATTATCTTGCGATTTTCTCAGTAACGTTTGAGAAATACGCTTCTCCTTACACATTTTGTTGTCCTCATGGAGTACTCCGAGTGTACGAAGTGTTTGCAGTAAATCCGCGTTCCAAACGTCGTGGCTTCCCTTGTTAGTGTAGGCCTACGTTTAAACTCACGATTTAAAACTTGCCAGAAGGGGCTCCCACGTGCAGCTCGGTCGCCCGTTCATTCTCACATCATGTGGATGGGCTAAACTGTGACTTTCTGATGTCAGTGCAGGACGAACGGCGAAAGGTGGGAGCACTCAATGCACCCAGCAATGTTGTCGAACTTGATCGGTTTGGTGGTCCAAGTGTTATGGTGTTCGGCGACACAATATTTCGTGGACGTATTACATCCAGATCTTTGAACAGGGTACACTCACAGATCGACTTTAGTGTGACACTGTTCTATTTCTCCATGTTAGTCTGACTTCATACACTAGTGGCCTTTAAAATTGCTACACCAAGAAGAAATGCAGATGATAAACAGATATATTATACTAGAACTGACATGTGATAACATTTTCACGCAGTTTGGGTGCATAGATCCTGAGAAATCAGTACCCAGAACAACCACATCTGGCCGTAATAATGGCCTTGATACGTCTGTGCATTGAGTCAAACAGGTACAGCTGCCCATGCAGCTTCAACACGATACCACAGTTCATCAAGAGTAGTGACTGGCGTATTGTGACGAGCCAGTTGTCGGCCACCATTGACCAGACATTTTCAGTTGGTGAGAGATCTGGAGAATATGCTGGCCAGGGCAGCGGTCGAACATTTTCTGTATCCAGAAAGGCCCGTACAAGACCTGCAATATGCGGTCGTGCAATATCCTGCTGAAATGTAGGGTTTCGCAGGGATCGAATGAAGTGTAGAGCCACGGGTCGTAACACATCTGAAATGTAACGTCCACTGTTCAAAGTGCCGTCAATGCGAACAACAGGTGACGGAGACGTGTAACCAATGGCACCCCATACCATCATGCCGGGTGATACGCCAGTATGGCGATGACGAATTCACGCTTCCAATGTGCGTTCACCGCGATGTCGCCAAACACGAATGTGACCATCATGATGCTGTAAACCTGGATTCATCCGAAAAAATGACGTTTTGCCATTCGCGCACCCAGGTTCGTCGTTGAGTACACCATCGCGGGCGCTCCTGTCTGTGATGCAGCGTCAAGGGTAGCCGCAGCCACGGTCTCCGAGCTGATAGTCCATACTGCTGCAAACACCGTCGAACTGTTCGTGCAGATGGTTGTTGTCTTGCAAATGTCCCCATCTGTCGACTCAGAGATCGAGACTTGGCTGCACGATCCGTTACAGCCATGCGGATAAGATGCCTGTCATCTCGACTGCTAGTGATACGAGGCCGTTGGGATCCAGCACGGAGTTCCGTATTACCCTCCTGAACCCACCGATTCCACAATCTGCTAACAGTCATTGGATCTCGACCAACGCGAGCAGCAATGTCGCGATACGATAAACCGCAATCGCGATAGGCTACAATCCGACCTTTATCAGAGTCGGAAACGTGACGGTACGCATTTCTCCTCCTTACACGAGGCATCACAACAACGTTTGACCAGGCAACGCCTGTGCACTGCTGTTTGTGTGTGAGAAATCGGTTGGAAACTTTCCTCATGTCAGCACGTTGTAGGTGCCACCCTTGTGTGAATGCTCTGAAAAGGTAATCATTTGCACATCACAGCATCTTCTTCCTGTCGGTTAAATTTCGCGTCTGTAGCACGTCATATTCGTGGTGTAGCAATTTTAATGCCCAGTAGTGTATTTATGGATGACAATGCGCGACCGCATCGAACAGTGGAGATGGCGGGGCTCTTGGAAGGAGAGGATGTTTGGCGCGTGGACCGGCCTGTCCGTTCCCGCGACTTAAATCTCCTCGAGCACGCGAGGGGCAGTGGGGAGACGCACTGCAGCAGCTCCACATGCACGAACGTCTGTCCAGCAGCTGTCAACTCACTGGTTTAGGGATAGCTACAACGCCCCACCACAAGAACTCCTCACCAACCTTGTGGTCAGGTTGGGAGCATGTTCCAGAGCAGCCTCTGTTGTCCGCGGTGATCACACACCCTATTAAGGTTCAACAGTGCGACCAAAATTCAATGTGAAAGGATGTCACTGATAACATTCGCTGATGACATTGCTGTCCTCAGTGAAGGTGTTGGAGAAGTCCAGGATCTGCTGAACAGAATGAACAGTCTGATGTATGTAGAAAATAGATTAAGAGTAAACCGAATAAGGACGAAAGGAAAGAGAAGTTGCAGAAATGAGAATAGTGAGAAGCTTAACATCAAAATTGGAGATTACGAAGTGGAAGAAGTTAAGGAATTATGCTACCTTGGAAGCAAAATAACCCATGACCGACGAAGCAAGGAATACATAAAAAGCAGATTAGTAAAGAAAGATAAGGCATTCCCTGCCAAAAGAAGTCCTTTGGTATTAAACACAGACCTTATTTTGAGGAAGAAATTTCTGATAATGTACCTTTGGAGTGCAGCATTGTACGGTAATGAATCATAGACTGTGGAAAAACAATAGGTAATCGAAGCGTTTGAGATGTGGTGCTACAGAAGAATGTTGAAAATAGGGTGGACTGATGAGGTAAGGAACGAGGCTTTTCTCTGCAGAATCGGCGAGGAGAAGATCATAATGGAAAGCACTGACAAGAAGAAGGGACAAGATGATAGGATATGTGTTGAGACATCAGAGAGTAACTCCGTTGGACTAGAGGGTGCAAGAGCTAATTTGAGATGAGGAGATTGGAACAGAAGAGAAATTCGTGGTCGGATCATCAGTTTAATGTTCAGGGGATCATCATAAATCGCTGTGACTTCAGTGTAATTATTGTCTTTGAATAAAAGCGTCATTTCTGTTCGTCTCACTGCGTATTGCTTTCAGC
The DNA here is from genome assembly GCF_023898315.1 of Schistocerca nitens. Taxonomy (NCBI): domain Eukaryota; kingdom Metazoa; phylum Arthropoda; class Insecta; order Orthoptera; family Acrididae; genus Schistocerca; species Schistocerca nitens. Next base: position 187,196,930 of record NC_064615.1, on the reverse strand, counting down.
TACCTTCTGTGCTATATTGTAGCAGTTCTTTCTACGTATGGTCTAAGATTCATCTAGAAATGTTAGTTAGCAGTTTCACATCGTGCAAAAATATTTTCGTCGTTAAGTTTTGCACACTAGTTTATAAGCTCTTGTAAAATTCGCACCACTTTTTGAGAATGAAAATTTTATAGAAATAATTTTAATCTTCATTCATGTAAAAGATGTAGACATCTGAAAGAGAATGATCTTTTTGAAACAGCCTGTATTTCCTGAACAAAATATCGGAAATGCTACAGAACACGACAAAGTTTAATTACGAGGGCTATCCAGAAAGTTAGTTCCGATCGTCCTCGAAATAGGCACTACTGTAAAAATCAAAAATGTTTTATTTGCGACAGCTAGCCACAACTCCCAGCTAATTATCTAAATAATTGCCGCTCCAACTTAAACATTTGTCGTGGCATTGTACTAGTTTTCAATACCCTTGCCAGTGCTTTCCGCTAATTCTCTATTCAAGTCTACAGCTCCTTGTCTGTGCCAAAACGTTGTCTTCATAGTCAGCGATTCGTGCGAGCAGAGATGAAACTCAGGGGGTCAATTGCGGTCTGTATTGCGGGTGAACAAACACTTCCCACTGAAAACGCTGCAGCAGTATCTTCATTGCCCCTGCAGAGTGCAGCTGAGAATTGTCATGAAGAAGGAACGGCGTGACAGTTGTGTTACGTGGGCTGCATAGCTTCAGGCGAAATTTCTCACCAGGCCCTCGTACTTGGCGAGAGACACTATTTTCTAAGTACATTTACGTGCTCACTGTGCGCTCAGAACTGAAAAGAGCGATGTGACGCGATCGACGGGCGTTCTACAGACACTCCCCAATACATCTGTGCAAAGTTTCATGAGATTTTTACAGTGGTTTCCATTTCGCGGCCGATCGGAACTTTCTTTTTGGATAGCCCTTGTTCAACACATACTTTATCATTTTGAGTAGCGCACTTACATTTTATGACAATACGTTGAAGAGATACTGTGTACCTACATGAGACAGATTCATTCTGCTTTTTGTTATTCATAGAGTTGTTCTATTTTAGAACCTTTCAAAGTGGCGTAACGCTGAAACAGCTAAAGAATAATAAGCGAATAAAATACTGTGGTCAAGCCAGTGTAGAATTATTAAAGGGGTTCGGTGAAATGAAAAGCAAGGATGACAACATAAAGAGTGCAATGGAAATCTCACTGTTTAACGCAGAGGAGATAGCGGATAAGTCCAAAGATTATCTTGAACCCTCTAAGTGGGGGATGAATTGTCTGACGATGTGATAGAACAAGAAATTGGAGTTAATATCGAAGAGATAGGGAATCCAGCATTGGAGTCAGAATTTAAAAGAGCTATGTAAGACTTGAGATCAAATAAGGCAGAAAGGATAGATAAAATTCCATCGGAATTTCTCATATCACTCGGGAAAGTGCCAACCAAACGACTATTTAAGTTGGTGTATAGAATCTATGGGACAGATGACATACGATCAGAGTTTCACGAAAATGTCATTCAGAAAATTAGGAAAATAAAAAGAGCAGATAAGTACAAGAACCATTGCACAGTCAGCTTAACAGCTCACACTTCCAACTTGCTGACAATAATAATAGGCAGAAAAATGGAACAGAAAACTGAGGATATGTTTGATGACGAAGAGATGATAGGAAAGGTAAAGGCGCCAGAGAAGCAGTCCTGATGTTGTACTTGATAATGGAATCAAGACTGAAGAAAAATCAAGACGCGTTCATAGGATTTGTCGACCGGGAACAATCGTTTGACTATGTAGAATGCTCCACTATGACAGTCTGAGAAAAATAAGAATAAACCATAGGGAACGACGGGTAATATGCAATATGCACAAGAAGCAAGAGGGGACAGTAAGACTGTGTAATCTTACCCTCTCACGAATCAGCATAAAATTTCTCGTAGTCTCTTCAATATTTTCACAAGCTTCGAGAGGCGTAAGATAAACAAAAGAAAAACTTTTTATTTATCTTCATTATCTCGTTGTTGTCGGCTCCAGCTATTGAGTCTAGGGCTACATTCTTGCGGCTGAAATTTGGATTTAACGTTGTGGGTTCGCATTGAACTGAATAACTGATGAAATTCTTTCTGTTACTATGAGTATCTTTTCATTTTATTTCATTCTTCCGTATCACACCGACTTTACGACCTCCATTTAAAAAAAAATTACATTGTTGTTGATATACTTAGAAAAAAGTCTACTTCCATCAGAGGCATGCTCATTACTACTTACATTCTGCGGTACTCACAATATTCCAAAGACTGTACAAAACGAAAGAGTTTACAAACTTTTTGACCGAAGAAGAATCTTCGCTAAAATGTATCATTATTTTGTAAATTAACCCAGAAATAAATTAAATATTTCGCGTTAGATTGTGCAATTAATAATATGAATTTTAAGTATACAAGAAATTTCGTAATTTTAAATATTTTTAAAAGAAGAATAATTTTAACTGCACATACAGAGTACTAATAAATTAATTTCTTTTTATACATTTTAGCCTGAAACATTAACACATCGTATACAAAATCATATGAAGTTCATTCAGTTAGACAGCTGATATGATGTTTACCTATACAAGAATCGATAGTATACATGGTATCGGTTATTACTATTAAAAAAAGTAGTTAGAGGAGGGTGTCCCATTACAACTGGAAGACCAAGAACGAAGTGCTCGGATTCAAAACGGACAGAGATGCTGTCTTTCACGCCTGTTGTTCAGTCTGTACATAGAACAAGCAACGACGAGAATAAAAGAAAGGTTCAACAGTGCGATCAAAATTCAGTGTGAGGGGATGTCACTGATAACATTCGCTGATGACATTGCTGTCCTCAGTGAAGGTGAAGGAGAAGTGCAGGATCTGTTGAACGGAATGAACAGTCTGATGAATGTAGAAAATAGATTAAGAGTAAACCGAATAAGGACGAAAGGAAAGAGTAGTAGCAGAAATGATAATAGTGAGAAGCTTAACATCAAAATTGGTGATTACAAAGTAGAAGAAGTTAAGGAATTATGCTACCTTAGAAGCAAAATAACCCATGGCCGACGAAGCAAGGAATAAATAAAAAGCAGATTAGTAAAGAAAGCTAAGGCATTCCTTGCTAAAAGAAGTCCTTTGGTATCAAACATGGACCTTATTTTGAGGAAGAAATTTCTGAGAATGTATCTTTGGAATACAGAGTTGTACGGTAGTGAATTATGGACTGTGTAAAAACCGGAATAATATGTAATCGAAGCGTTTGAGATTTGGTGCTACAGGAGAATGTTGAAAATAGGGTGGACTGATAAGGTAAGGAACGAGGCTTTTCTCCACAGAATCGGCGAAAAGAGGAACATAAAGGAAAGCACTGGAAGCAGAAGGGACAGGATGATACGATATGTGTTAAGACATCAGAGAATAACTCCGTGGACTAGAAAGTGCAAGAGCTAATGTGAGATAAGGAGATTGGCACAGAAGAGAAATTCGTGGCGGCAAGTATCAGATTGGTCAAAAGACTGATGATTCAAAATAATGGAGAATCACTTACAATCAATGCCCTAAACTGTTTATTTCACACATTCCAAATCCTGTCTTCAACTGCAACTTTCATCCGCTGTGGCGCCCCTCTCGTAGCATAGCAGTTATTCTGTGATGCTTTAATACATATCCTGTCAACCTGTCATACTTCTTGTTAATGTTTCCCACATATTCATTCACTCGTCGAGTTTGTAGAGACTCACTTCATTCCTTAACTTGCCAGCCCACTCAGTTTTCAGTATCCTTGTATAACACAACACCTCGAACGCTTCGATTCTCTTCTTTTCCGGATTTCCCACAGTCCATATTTCACTTCCATACAATGATGTGTTCTATACGTACATTTTCACAAATTTCTTTGTCAAATTCAGGGCTATGTTTGGTACTAGTTGGAAATATTCCTTTTCTTGTGCTAGTCTGTACCTTACATTTCTCTTAATTAGTCAGCCTTGTGTTAATTACTTCCAATATAACAAAACTAGTTCAGTTTGACTTCTACGTAGTGCTAGATTTTGATGTTAAGTTTGTCACTAATCTCATTTGTTGTATTCTTCAAAACGTTTGATCAGCTTTGGTATACTGTCGTCCATGTTCTGTACTCAGTAGACTATTCATTTCATTCAACAGGTTCTTTAAGTCTTCTTCATCTTCACAGAAGATAGCAATGTCATGAGCGAAACGTATCAGTGTTCACAAATCGTAAAATTTCATTACTGTCTTTCATTTCTTTCCGTCATTACATCTTCGATATGCAGGTAGAACAGTAGAAAAGAAGATTACATACCTGCTTTACACTCTCTTTAATCAGCCCTATTTTCTCTCGGTATCTCGTTATCAATGTTTCCTCTGTATTCTTGAGCATTTTTTATATTATCAGTCTTTCCTTTTAGGAGTACTTATTTTTGTGAGGATTTCGAAAACCTTACACCACTTTACAATGTCGAATGTTCTCTTCTAGGTTGACAAAGCCTATCGCAGTATCTTGATATGTCTTACTTCCATTTTCAATTATTGCACTTTTTATGAAACTAAAGACATACCTTTAAAAAGTGAAAAACCGGATAGTTTCTTACAGAACAACAAAACAGTCAATGGGGACTGTAATTATCTATAAATACTGTACGAGTTTGGGATCAACACGGTATGTCCTCTCTATGAGACAGTGGACAAAGCGACACACTCTGGTCTTTCGTTTGCTACTTTGAACACTCTGTGCTCTTCCGCCTGGTGCCGTGAGGTTGTGCGATGCTGATTAGAATAGATTTGTTTCATTGTTATACAGAAACATGTACGTTTCAAGCGACATCTTTCTGGATTATGGTGAGATGGTTGCCTACTTGCGTTGTCTTTGTGTAGTTGTACTTTGCGGTACATCAGATATATTTTCGTGAGATAGTTTGCAGTCGTATTCAATGAGAGCAACATTCGTTCTTTGTTCGAATTCACAGTTTCGTTAGAACACGTGGGACACAGTATCCAATTTCTATTCGGTTATCTGGGGTTCCAAGGTGATTATCTCATTGTTTTTCCACCCGTTAAATAATAATGTAGATGTTTATGTGAATATAGGCTGATTTGTCCGGTGCTTGTAAGTGTACGGCCATGTAAAATCACGCGCTCCGTTGAAGCGCACTTGCATGTAAAATATGAGATTTTGTATTCATTTTCTGAACGATGTACCAAAATACATCTGATGTTCGTGTAATTTAGGATTCTTACGGAAGTTATTTTTCGCTTCTCTGATTTTCACTCAAATCTTTACATGTTTGCAATTAAGAATGAATTTATAGAACGAACTGCTTTTCGATTTCAATATATTTCAAGCAGAGAGAGAATAAACAGCCTTTTGCAGTAATGGAACTTTCTTATTTTTAAATTAAATTTTCAGGTAGCCAGGTAAGTTCGTATTGTATGGAACTTCAAGGCACGTGGCTGCATCGACAGAGACTTCGATATTTTACTATTACATTGACTCAAACTTTTTTTTCAATTTAGTAGGTGCTCTAGGATACAGAATGCAAACATATTTGCATTGCACGAAATGCTCTTATAAAGTGTAATTCACATGCACGTATAGTAATTACATGAGATCTGTTGTAAGGATTATAGTTTCAGTTTTTTCATTGTTTAGCTTATGTTAAACTCCCCTTTAATTACCCCGGTGCACTATCACATAGTTCTGTGTGTGTGTAGAGAGGAGGGTGTGTGTGTAGGGGTGTGGTGGTGGGGAGGGGGTATGGGTGTGTGGATGTGTAGGTGGGTGGGTGTGTGGATGTATGGGTGGGTGGGTGCATTGGTGTGTGTGGTTGAGTGGATGTGGGTGTGTTGTTGTGGGTGTTCACATGGGTATGTGGGTATGGGTGCCACTTCAATTTTGATTTTCAAGGAATTGGTATGGTTTAATTCATGCTGTAACTTTTACAGATTCCTTTTCACCACACTCGTCTCGAAAATCTTTGTAAGGATACTAAAGACCATGATCTCGTGTGACAAACAAACATTTATCGTCAACATTATCATCATTATGAGAGGAAAGGAGTAGATAGGAAAGAGAGACGACTGATACAAAATCTATATTTACACCAGAAAGTAAGGATAAGGATTGGAAACGAAATGTCAGAAGGAAGCAGCATTGGACGAGGTGTTAGACAAGGTTGTTGCCTTTCTCCACTGTTGTTTAACGCATACCTTGAAAAGATTATTGAGAAAGGCTTAGACGGGAAAAGAGGAATATGTATTGGTGGAAAGAGAATAGAATGTATAAGATTTTCTGATGAGATGGTATTAGTGGCAAGAAGTGAGCGGGCAGTGAATAAATTGCTGAAAGATCTGAATGAAGCTTGTGTGGAATATAGGATGCAAATAAACACAGCAAAAACAAAGAGTATAACCATCAGTACAAGACACAGACTGTCCAATATTAAAGTAGGACAAGCTACCATTAGCCAAGTAAGTGCATTTCAATATCTTGGAAGCACAATAACTGAAGACTTCCGATGGCACCAGGAGGGGAAAACTCGAATTGCCATAGCGAAGGAGGCATTCAAGAGAAAGAGGAGACTCTTATGTGGAAAATTAGATAAAGGTGTAAGGAAAAGGCTGGGAAAACTTTTTTTTGTCTGGAGTGTGGCACTATATGGGGTAGAAACATGGACGCTGAGACAAGAGGATGAAAAAAGGTTAGAAGCATTTGAGATGTGGATGTGGCGGAGAATGGAGAGAATAAGCTGGATGGAAAGAGTGAGTAATGAAAGAGTATTGGAAAGGGTTGGTGAGAGAAGATGTCTGCTGAAGGTTGTAAGAGAAAGGAAAAAGAACTGGTTGGGACATTCATTGAGAAGGGAGTGATTGCCAGCAGATGCTTTGGAAGGATTGGTTTGTGGGAGAAGACAGAGGAAGAAGGAGATACAAGTTGACAGACGACATAAAGGGAAGAGGAAATTATTCAGACCTGAAGAGGATGGCAGAAGACCGGACAGCCTGGAGAACTACCATGTGAAGAACTGACTTTCGGCAGAATACTAATGATGATGATGACTATCATCAAATCCTGACGTGCTTCTGACCATTGCTGGCTGAGTGGCTCTACTTTTTGTCGGGGGGGGGGGGGAGGGGGGGAGATTGTGTTAAAAATTTGTGCCGCACCACTGTAAGTCAACACTGATAAGACACTGGTTGTAAATTTTTCTTTTAACGCTAATGAAAAACTTTTGAAAACCTTATTTAGTTTAGCAAAACCAGTCCAGGTCATATGTTGTACGTCCGTTCGCTGGGTTCTTCTGAAGAACACTGCGAATGCAGGTTTAGTTTTTTGTCCATTGCCCGGTTAGCTGTGCTTTGTGAATTCTTTGGTGAGAAAGGAACCACGAAAGTCATGTGGCCGGAGCGACATTTTGTGTTCAGTTGGTAGTTCACAATGAAGCGTCCCTGGCGCTAGTTGCCTCTAAGGACGTAGACCTGCGAGTGTGTTTACCTGCGGCGTGAAGACGTTGAGGTAGAGGCAGTCCTCGTGGCCCAAGGGGATGGAGCCCTTGCGCTGGGGGCACATGCTGCCGAAGAACAGCGCCTTCCGGACGCCCTTCCACGGGGACTTGGGCACTGGCGCCTGTGGAAACGACAGACATTGCATCACGACTGGTGCACTGGAACGTGGAAGCCAAAGAAGGGTAGGTGGGATTGAGTTACGGGCATCGGGGTGTACGCAGCGCTGTGAGCGGGCTGGGGAGACAACTTTCTGGTGCAGACACAGTATAAGATAGCGGTGGGCGATAGGTAATTCTACATCTACATCTACATCTACATTTATACTCCGCAAGCCACCCAACGGTGTGTGGCGGAGGGCACTTTACGTGGCACTGTCATTACCTCCATTTTCTGTTCCAGTCGCGTATGGTTCGGGGGAAGAACGACTGTCTGAAAGCCTCCGTGCGCGCTCGAATCTCTCTAATTTTATATTCGTGATCTCCTCGGGAGGTATAAGTAGGGGGAAGCAATATATTCGATACCTCATCCAGAAACGCACCCTCTCGAAACCTGGACAGCGAGCTACACCGCGATGCAGAGCGCCTCTCTTGCAGAGTCTGCCACTTGAGTTTGCTAAACATCTCCGTAACGCTATCACGGTTACCAAATATCCCTGTGACGAAACGCGCCGCTCTTCTTTGGATCTTCTCTATCTCCTCCGTCAACCCGATCTGGTACGGATCCCACACTGTTGAGCAATACTCAAGTATAGGTCGAACGAGTGTTTTGTAAGCCACCTCCTTTGTTGATGGACTACATTTTCTAAGGACTCTCCCAATGAATCTCAACCTGGTACCCGCCTTACCAACAATTAATTTTATATGATCATTCCACTTCAAATCGTTCCGCACGCATACTCCCAGATATTTTACAGATATTCGCGAACCGGTTCAGCAGCTATGATCCGCAAACAAGTTTACCTTGTGGCGACCTTTACCTACTTTTCCACTTTGGTTACACCTGCCAAACTGTGTCCTCGTAACAAACTTTTCAGAGATCGATAAGATTTCCCCGGTCACTGTGTTTTTCTTCGGTCCACATTTACCTAAAATAACGATACAACTTTATAACTTATAAGAAAAGAAAGGTTAGATTTTAACGTCCTGAGATGAGCTTTTGGAGCTGGAGAAGTAAACAAGTGAAAAAGTTTGAGTAAATCCGAGAGGCTTGCACGGGTAGCGCACTGCCCACTACAGGCAGGAATCTGAGTTCGAGTCCTGCCCAACACAAATCTTTTCCACAAATGTTCACTATTACGTGCCATGTTCATTGAGAACGTAGCTAGATAACTGTCTCAGACGAACAATAGCACAGAATACCTAACAATCATATACAACCGTTCGCTCGACGAAAGATCCGTACCCAAAGAGTGGAAAGTTGCACAGGTCACACCAATATTCAAGAAAGGTAGTAGGAGTAATCCACTAAATTACAGGACCATATCGCTAACGTCGATATGTAGCAGGATTTTAGAACATATATTGTGTTCGAACATAATGAATTACCTCGAAGAAAACGGTCTAATGACACACAGTCAACATGGGTTTAGAAAACTTCGTTATTGTGAAACACATCTAGCTCTCTATTTACACAAAGTGTTGAGTGCTATTGACAAGGGATTTCAGATCGATTCCGTATTTCTGGATATCCGGAAGGTTTTTGACACTGTACCACACAAGCGGCTCGTAGTGAAATTGCGTGCTTATGGAATATCGTCTCAGTTATGTGACTGGATTTGTGATTTCCTGCCAGAGAGGTCACAGTTCGTAGTAATTGACGGAAAGTCATCGAGTAAAACAGAAGGGATTTCTGGCGTTTCCCAAGGTAGTGTTATAGACCCTTTGCTGTTCCTTATCTACATAATCGATTTGGGAGACAATCTGAGCAGCCGTCTTCGGTTGTTTGCAGATGACGCTGTCGTTTATCGACTAATAAAGTCATCAGAAGATTAAAAAAAAATGCAAAACTATTTGGAAGAAATATCTGAATGGTGCGAAAAGTGGCAAGTGACCTTAAATAACGAATAGTGTTAGGTCATCCTCATGAGTGCTAAAAGGAACTCGTTAAACTTCGGTTACACAATAAACCAGTCTAATCTAAAAGCCGTAAATTCAACTAAATACCTAGGTATTACAATTACGAACAACTTAAATTGCAAGGAACACATGTTGTGGGGAAGGCTAACCAAAGACTGCGTTTTATTGACAGGACACTTAGCAAATCTAACAGACCTACTAAAGAGACTGCTTGCACTTAGCTTATCCGTCCTCTTTTAGCATACTGCTGCACGGTGTGAGATCCTTACCAAATAGTACTGACGGAGTACATCGAAAAAGTTCAAAGAAAAAGGCACGTTTTGTATTATCGCGAAATGTGGGAGAGAGTGTCACAGAAATGATACAGGATTTGGGATGGACATCATTAAAAGACAGGGGTTTTTCGTTGCGACGGAATCTTCTCACGAAATTCCAATCACCATCTTTCTCCTCCGAATGCGAAAATATTTTGTTGACATCGACTTACATAGGGAGGAACGATCTCCAAGATAAAATAAGGGCAATCAGAGCTCGTACGGAAAGATATAGGTGTTCATTCTTTCCGCGTCCTATACGAGATTGGAATAATAGAGAATTGTGAAGGTGGGTCGATGAACCCTCTGCCAGGCACTTAAATGTGATTTGCAGTGTATCCATGTAGATGTAAATGTAGATGTAAAATCCGATAACTAACTACCTGGGAAATTTGCTTGGTTTATCGGTATCTGAAAAAAGGGAAACAGGACTCCCACATTACTAAGGTACAGTTTGTCGTAGCGTATTAGTGCTCGGCTCTTCCTCTACTTTGAACTGTATTCTTAAGCCTACTTTACAACGGCAAGTTCCTGGTCAAAATCGACTACTCGTGATGGGTGCCCGCAACACACCAGCGCGTGAATCGTCCGGCAAACAAGTCGCAAATGGATCAGCGAAGTGCTGCGCATGTGCAAGAACAATGGGTCATGACCTCGCCTGCTGACATAGGAAATTATAACCAGTTATCGCCGCGCCTGGTCGTATTGTAGTACTGGATTTTGTGCATGTGCTTGAAACTTTATATAACTGATAGGCATTTGTTCGTGAGATTAGATTAGATTAGATTAGTACTTGTTCCATAGATCGTGAATACGACACTTCGTAATGATGTGGAACGTGTCAGGTTAATAAAAGGTGTCTATACAAGATATTACATTACACAGAATATTACATGACACTTAATATTTTTTTTTGGGTGGGGGTGTTGGGGAAATTATCCACTTAGTATATCCAAAAATTCATCTAATGAGTAGAAGGAGTTGCCATTCAGAAATTCTTTTAATTTCCTTTTAAATGCTATATGGCCCTATCTGTCAGACTTTTGATGTTATTAAGTAAGCGACCAAAGACTTTTGTGGCAGCATAATTTACCCCCTTCTGAGCCAAAGTTGGATTTAACCTTGAGTAGTGATGATCATCCTTTCTCCTAGTGTTGTAGCCATGTACACTGCTTTTACTTTTGAGTTCGTTCAGATTGTTAATAACAAATTTCATAAGTGAATATATATATTGGGAGGTTACAGTGAAGATCCCTAGCTCTTTAAATAAGTGTCTGAAGGATAATCTTGGATGAGCTCCAGCAATTATTCTGATTACACGCTTTTGTGCAATGAACACTCTTTTACTCAATGATGAGTTACCCCAGAATATGATGCCATACGAAAACATTGAAACCGTTGCGTGAGGACTTGATTCTTTATCCTATGAATGTTCTCCTGAGAGACAGGCCAAATATCTGAAAGCAAAATCTTATTTAGGTGTTATAATACATTGCATGACAAGGAAAAGTGAAGCACCCAGAATACATGGTCAGATGTTATTGTACCTTCGTACACCTAGACACCATTGACTGGTACTTAAGCGATTAGTGTTGCATTCCTCTGCAACAGGTAGAACGGCCACCAGAGTGCACTAGTGTTGTTCGTGTTTAATGTTGTTGCCATGACGAGGAGGGATACGAAGGGCGTGAGCAGTGCCAGATGTTGAATGATCACAGTGAAAGACCGAGCGAGGTGGCGCGGTGGTTAGCACACTGAAGTCGCATTCGGGAGGACGACGGCTCAAACCCACGCCCGGCCATCCTGATTTTAGATTTTCTGTGATTTCCCTAATTCTCTTCAGGCAAATGCCGGAATGGTTCCTTTGAAAGGGCACGGCTGATTTCTGTCCCCACCCTTCCCTAATCCGACGGCACCACTGACCTCGCTGTTTGGTGCCCTCCCCCAAATCAACCAACTAACGAACCATTACTGTGAGGCAGGCCGGCGTGGCAGAGCGGTTCTAGGCGCTTCAGTCTGGAACCGCACGACTGCAACGGTCACAGGTTCGAATCCAGCCTCGGGCATGGATGTGTGTGATGTCCTTAGGTTAGTTAGGTTTAAGTAGTTCTAAGTTCTAGGGGACTGATGACCTCAGCTGTTAAGTCCCATAGTGCTCAGAGTCATTTGAACCATTACTGTGAAGGCCACGGAGAGTCCAAGCGAGACAGTGTTATCAGCACCAGACAGAATGGAAAGAGTGCTTATTGTAGGTCTCCATTTAGCCAGCTGGTCGATCCATACAATATCCAGATTTGTGGGGCATTCGAATGCGACAGTGGTCCGATGTTTGAATAATAATAATATATTAAACCATGCAGTCCAACATTTAAAAATATTCTTTATTTATTTATTATTATAAATAAATATTCATGTTAATTTTTATTTTAATTATTGGTTTATTTATGGGTTTTAGTTGGTTTAGCTTAGTTCCTTATTTTCTTTTATCTTTACTCTCCTGATAAGCTGGAAAATATAAATATTTCGTTGTAAATACCACAGGAGAGCAAGAGATGTATTCCGCAGCGGCGATCTCGCGGAAATTCCTCGTCGTTATCTGCTTCACCCGAAATCTCTAAAACCTTTACTTGCTACGCAGATCGTTCGGCACAACTGCGTGCCATGTTGTTTAATGAGTCTGGATGATAGGTCATAACAATTTAGCAAGTTTAAGTTTAATAATTCGGAGATAATCTCTCGACAGATTCTGACTGTGGAAAATGCAGGTTCGCACTGTTGTTCCAAACTTCACCTCCGGGCGATCTACGTCTCGTAATATCTGTACCGTGATAATTGACTACTTTCGCTATGGAGATATACACACCTTGAATACTTGATGTTAGTTATTGGATTTTATTTTGTGCAAAAAATTATTTGAACATTTAATATATAGTGGCGCCTCACAACAATACAATATCTCTCCTCCTCTCACACGTCCGATCTCTCCATTTTCTTCACAAAGAGTCCCTCCAACAAAATCTTTGATTCGGTAAGACACAGAGATGCGTTTGTAGCACGGGACGTCCGATTCTCGCGATCGGTATATGCCGTTCACCACAATATCAATTCGTCGCACCCTAATTACCTAATTCTAGTAATGTGAAAGCAGGTATATGCGCTCTCAATATTCTGGGTGACCGCGCTCCATCACCGCAAGGGAGCCCCGCCGTACCGCGCACCAAGCACACCACAACACCCCCACATCCGCACGAACATCCCGCGTCGTCATGTGTTCTCTCTCATGCGACATCATCGTGTTGCTAGTTTTCAACAGGACAATGCTCATCCACACACTGCACGTATGTCTGTGAACTGTCTGCCTTATGCTGAGCCACTCCAACGGCCAGTAAGATCATTATGCCTGTCTCTGATAGAACCTGTGTGGGACTGGCTCAACATCAACTCAGCGCTAGTGCCAGTATCCAAGATATCGATGACCGGGTACAACAACTGTCTACCAGTTTGCCTCAGGAATGTATACAATGGCTATATGGCATCCATTCCAACTGCATCATTGCATGCATCCAGGCCAGAGAGTGTGCAACGACATATCGGTAAGTGGGGTCATACTGCCAAGTTCTCTGTGAATCTGACTCGAGTTTGTAATCACTGAAATAACATTATGTGATCTATGAACCCACGAAGTTCCTTATGATTTGCTCCTCCACTTCTGGGAGCTTCACATTTTTTTTCACGCACTGTATCTGGACAGACAAAAGGCGGACATTGCACATAAATATGAACGTAAGTACGTTTTTCAATAATTAATAGTGTTTTAGCATTTAATAACTCCGCTCTCGTAAAGGAGCAAAACAGTTTTAGGTGTTATTTGTCATTTAGAATGACAACAGCACACAAAGATTAAAATAAAAAAGCAACTATACTTTCTCGAGCAAATAAATTTACATGTTTTGAAGTGCTTGCACGACACAATTACTGTTTTTTTTTCCAATCCTCAGCAGAACAGAAAGTTTACTGGATGGTCTGTGTCGCGAATATCCACTATGAATTTCGCTTTGGTCATTAATAAATTCCAGTATCATTGTTAACACTGTTATTCCTCAAGAACGTTACTGCATTTTAGCTCTTGGTAAGAACTGCCGCCGGCCGGAGTGGCCGAGCGGTTCTAGGCGCTACAGTCTGGAGCCGCGCGACCGCTATGGTCGCAGCTTCGAATCCTGCCTCGGGCATGGATGTGTGTGTTGTCCTTAGGTTAGTTAGGTTTAAGTAGTTCTAGGGGACTGATGACTTCATTAGTTAAGTCCCATAGTTCTCAGAGCCATTTTAAGAACTGCCCTTTGCAAACTCACTTTCACAGTTAGTCGGCAAACTGCACAGCAGACTGCAGTCGGAACACACGCATTGCGGTGCCGAATTGCAATCAAAACGGACACTCCTGACAGGCGGTACTTAATACAGACATAATACACAAGGGGCGCTGCAGCAGACTCACTTGACACCAGAAGTCGATTGGGAAAAGAAAGCCACCCGTGTGAAACGAGCAGCAGGCTATGAAAAGTTTGATCAAAATGGATTGGATTAGTGACAGTGGAGGAACAGTTTACTGCCGATATGATATTGCACTGCACTGGAAGGCAAAATGGACGGATCTCTTGGTTTGCCTCTCGGAAAACAATGTGCATAAATGTTTTGGCCAATGTGAAAAACGAATGCGGATGTGTGTGCTCTTGAATACGTCACATTTTGAAGGCGAACAGCACTAACGTGACGTAAGTTCAGAAATCGGCAGTAATCAGTTTCCTTCTTACATGTTCGGTCTCGTAAATGACATTTTATGGCAATACACAACAACAAGCCAGTATTAAACCGTTCATCCGCTGCCACTGAATTGATTGAGTCTGGTGAAACTTGTCACTGCTCAAGAATGGTGTTCCGTAAGCTAGGACAAATAATTCCATAGTAATGAGAGCAGACACAATACTTTTTGTAAGGCTCATGCGGTTCGTTTACCTAGCACTTGCATCTCAGATTTGACTGTGATAAGTTCCAATCACGAAAATCTAATTTGGAACGGTACTGAAAGAGCTGAGACCAAAGAAAGATACAGGTCCATATGAGTCATCATCTAAGCTCTAGCGCAATTACGTAGAAAAATTGAAATATTGTTTTAAAAAATATATAAACTATTGTTAGGATTACCATGCTCTTGCAGATGATTTTTTTAGAAAGTAAGAAAATATTCAGTCATAAAAAAGGGAATACAACAGATTTCTGCCCCTCAACACAAATAAATATGATCTAATGCTCGCAAATAGATGGAAAGATACGGCATCACTTGACTACTCGTTTGATCAGTCAGTGGAATGAGCCAAAACTGTCAGGTAGGCTAACTGAAGTCTTTTAAGAAATATGCCCTAAACATTACAAGAAATGTTGCAAGCGAAACCCCCGTTCTAAACCCGGAGGTTTAGAACAGTGTTACTGAACACATTTAGATAGATCACATTAGAGTAAAGCAGATATGAACAAACACACCATCATGAAAAAGCACTACAGACCCGCAATTAAGGCAGAATACTGTAAGATCAATGATGGAAACATTGTTAAATCTTTAAATAAGAGTAAAGCAGCATGGGAAGTAATCAAAACCAAAATAAAACGTCAAAAAAAGATTGCTGTATATCAATTACTCCTGATGCAGTAAATATTTTCTTTGCCAATTATATCCTTGAAACCCTGATAGAGAATATGTGAGCAAGGCTGAATCACTACTGCCGCCATTACATTATAAAACAAACGACCGATTTATGTGAAGTCATGTGATTTCTACACAGGGCACTGAAGCTATAGCCAAGCTCAGTAATCACAGAGTTGAAGACTGTAACTTAACACGTGTGCTGGAGAGTGATCAGCCAAGTAAAAGCTGCCAAAGTCATGGTACGTCACGGAAAACCACGCGGTTGCCCCCACGCGAGCGCCCGGCTACGTAATCTGCATTTTTCCCAGGCCACAGAGGTCCGGAAACGGCAGTTAAAGGTTTGGACAGCATGAAAAAGATGGCAGCTTTGCATCCAGGCCAGAATATTACTACTTCGAAATAATTCAAAATTCAGTATTGATTCACAGTTTCACCGTAGCATAAAACCAATCACATCAGTATAGTCACAGCACTGAGGTGCAAATATGGAAACATTAATATTATGAATATCACGAAAGCTACAGGAGTTAGGTAGGCAGATTAAATGAATAATCTTACAAAAACCATTAAAATTAATAACTGCATTTAGATAGATCACATTAGAGTAAAGCAGATATGAACAAACACACGATCATGAAAAAGCAGGTCGCAATAGTTCGTGGCTGGTAACTCGTCGCCCTGGACACATTAGCCACGCCTCCGGCACCGCTATTACGTGCTCAGCCTCTAGCTGTTGAGGCAAGGTAGTTGCTGCAACATTTGATTGAGCAGTAGGTAAATCGCATCACTGCCCAGTACGTACAGCTCAAGGACTGTTGAATCAGCTGAACACGTAATAGCAGTTCTGAAGACGTGGCTAATGTTGCACGGGGTGACGAATCACCAGCCACCGCCTGTTGCTGCAAGGTCGTTGGCGCAGCGCTTCACGGTGCAGTAAATGAATGGCGCAGCGCTGGCAGGTGCACGGCTTTGCGTATGAGGTCACTTAATGTTTACAAACTTGGGACCTAGTAGCTTATGAGTAGGCGATGAATATTTTATAGTTAATACTTAAATTATTGTCTTCAGACTATTATCCAATCATGTAATTCATAATTTTGTTTCTTTAGGAAGACTGTAATATTGAATGTGTCTAATGTTTGTATTGTTTAATATACAGGATGACAGTTATTGAACTATATGAAATAAAATCGTCATAACTTCTGAAAGGTTTGCGTTAGGAGTTCAAACCGCGCGGTTGGCCGCGGGGGATGATGTGAATTAGTATGCGAAGTATGGTTTGGTTTAGCGACGAAGCCCATTTTCATTTGGATGGGCTCGTCAATAATAAGCAAAATTGACGCATCTGGGGGACTGAGAATCCGATTTCGAGATCGAGAAGTCTCTTCACCCTCAACAGGTGACTGCGTGGTGTGCAGTGTCCAGTCACGGAATAATCGGTGCGATATTCCTTGATGGCACGGTGACTTTCGAACGGTACGTGAAGGTTTTGGAAGATGATTTCATCCCCATTATCCAAAGTGACCCTGATTTCGACAAGATGCGGTTCAGGCAAGACAGAGCTTGACGCCATCGAAGCAGGAGAGTTTTTGATGTCCTGGAGAGGCACTTTGGGGACCGCTCTCTGGCTCTGGGGTACCCAGAGGCCACTGGCATGGGCCTCGATTGGCCGCCATATTCTCCGGATCTGAACACATGCGACTCCTTTTTGTGGGGCTACATCAAACACAAGGTGTATAGCAATAACCCCAAAACCATTGCTGAGCTGAAACAGCCATTCAGGAGGTCAACGATAGCACCAATGTTCCGACACTTCAGCGGGTCATGCAGAATTTCGCTATTCGGTGCCAGCGACACCAGGACGACACAAGAACCTGCCAGATCAGCACGTAATTCTGCAGTTGCCCACAGAAAACAAGTAAATGGTCGAAATGGTGTTTTAAGTATTAAGAAGATCAATAAATTTATTATTGAATTGCATTATTAAGACGGTCAACGGCCTTGCTGCAGTGACAACACCGGTTCCCATCAGATCACCAAAGCTAAGCACTGTCGGGCTGGGCTAGCACTTGGATGGGTGACCATCCAGTCTGCCGAGTGCTGTTGGAAAGCGTGATGCACTCAGCCCTTGTGAGGCAAACTGAGGAGCTACTCGATCGAGAAGTAGCGGCTCCGGTCTCGTAAACTGACATACACCCGGGAGAGCAGTGTGTTGACCACACGCCCCTCCATATCCGCATCCAGTGACGCCTGTAGTCTGAGGATGACACGCTGGCCAGTCGGTACTGTTGGGCCTTCCAAGATGAGCCGTCCACGGCTCCTGTTCATGCGATTTATTTTTTGTCATCTTCTATTACGGTACTGCCGCCTCGTTTTCTTATTCCATTTACTGGCGTCACTAACTTCCTGCTTTACTAGCCCGTGAGTGGCAGCAACACCGCGTATCGATAAGTGTACTGTCGTACTATCTCTTGAGCGACAAGTAGTATTTCCGGGTCGTCGTGTGTCTGGCAGTCGGTTGGAGACGGACCAGCAGTGCAGTCGGGACGCAGCAGGAGTGAAGTTGGGGACGGAGCGAAGGTGAGACGCCGACAGCCAGTGCTCGCTGACCGTTGGCGACACACATGAACTGTCCGGCGGAGGGAGATCGGAGCGGGACGACTGTTGGTTGGTCGTCTCATCGGCCGACGTATATTTGGTCCTTTCACCGTTTCCGGGCCTGGGCAGTCGGTCGGTTGGCGTGGAGCAGCGAGGAAGTCTCCGTCGCGCGTTCTCTGGCCAGGGCCGCTGGCGGTGTGCACGCGCTGTTGGAGTGTGAGGTGCTGCTTGCGAGTGCTACGAAGTACGTCTCCCACTGATCTTGGACATGAAAATTGAGTCCTCACTTAACCTACTATCGAGCCTCACCTGTTTACATTTCTTCGTTTGACCCTGGTTATCGCTTTTGGGACACTCCCACGAGTAACAACGTGTGTGTATTCAAGTCGGCTAAGATTCCAGCCGTCTTCCTGTGGAGTTTAACTTAATTTAATCCCTGTTATTGAAATTGACCAGCGGTATCTTCTGCCTTGTGGCCGTTGACGTTCCAGTTACCTGCCTTGGTCGTTGATCTATTTTCCACGTTGTGTTGTTGCTGTCCAGCGTGGCGTGTAGTTCCACAGCTGAGGTGTTGTTGGTCGTTGTGGGCGCCAATATTCTGTGTGTCGTTGTACTGAAATCTTGTGGTCGTTTTGCTGGTTGCGTGGAGCGGAACTGATTCTGTTGATTGGTCGGTCGGCTGTGTGTCGGTTGGGTTGGCTTCAGATTAAGAAGTCGTTGGACAGGCTGCCTATCTCACCTAAACGGGTGTTAGTGTTACAATCTCAGGCCGATCCTTGGAAACTTCTGAGCGCCATTCCTTGTGTGTTACATATTAATTTTCCTGTTTGGGTTTTAGTTATTTGGTTGATGTGTAGCCTCCAGCTGAGTATCAATACCTCTTAAATTAATGTTCTTGTCTTGCCGTTAAGGCATGAGATTGTTTTTCTTTATAGGGTCCTTCAGCCGAATTTTATATGTAATATTTTAAAATATGGCCTTCTGTCTTTTAAAATTGAAACTATTCTTTCTAGTGCTTAACCCGTTAAATTATTTGTTGATGTGCTGCCTTCAGCCGAGTTTTAATATCTCTTAAATTAATGTTCTTGTGTTGCCCTTAAGGCATAAGATTGTTATGCTTTTGTATGGGGCCTTTAGCCGAATTTTGCATGACATGTTTTAAGATTAGGCCTTCTGCCTTTTGACCGAAACTCTTCTTACTACTTAATATGCGGCCTCCAGCCAAGGCCTTCAGCCCGTTTAGATTGAAGATTTAGAAAATATTCTTGGGTGAAACCTCCAGAAGAACCTTGTATTGCAATTTCTTGCTTAGGCCTTGTGTCTTGAAATTTGAGTGTGGTCTTCAGCCGATCTAAGGTTAATCAAAGGAGGTCGATTAAAGTATTGAGTGTTATGCATCCTTGTTGTAATATTGTGTGTTGATGAATAAAGTTTGTATGTTGAGTGCAACTGACAACAACTTATTTTGGCCCCATTCCACAACCTTAATTCGCTCTGTCCTGTTAGCCCAGGCATTTCACAAGGCCTTTTCGGGCGGAGTTTACTTAGTTTAGTATTATTAAGAGAATATATGTACTGAGACAATTCTGTAAATATTAGAAATTTAGGGGAACCAGATTTTTTATACGCATAATTATGAAGATGTTATGTAATCTGATAGTAGGGATAAGCACTTTAGGAATTAAAGGAACGTTGGATAATTGAAAAGACAAAATGGTATTGTATACACAGATAATTTGTGGAACAGGCTCCCACGTGAGAGTTGCCTGCATGAGCTTAGATGCCATCTTAGTGAAACTCTCTTACTACATGCATTCTTTACTTTCTCCAGTTTCCATCTTACATATGGAATTCAGTTGCAGGAAAACTCATCTAGATAAAAGACTATATCTAAATGACAAAAAATACAACCTCAAATATTTCGGGCATAACACCATGGAAATCATTTTGACATCACTTCAAGGAAATTAATTTTGTGACAGTCCCTAGAATAGTATATGGTAAAGAAAACCTGGATAACTTTTACCATAGGAAGTCAACACACCGTCATAATACAACAAATGGATACGCAATTTACAAACCATACGCCAGTCAAGCAAAGGTCCTCAGGTACCTTGATCTGAGATACACTCCTGGAAATTGAAATAAGAACACCGTGAATTCATTGTCCCAGGAAGGGGAAACTTTATTGACACATTCCTGGGGTCAGATACATCACATGATCACACTGACAGAACCACAGGCACATAGACACAGGCAACAGAGCATGCACAATGTCGGCACAAGTACAGTGTATATCCACCTTTCGCAGCAATGCAGGCTGCTATTCTCCCATGGAGACGATCGTAGAGATGCTGGATGTAGTCCTGTGGAACGGCTTGCCATGCCATTTCCACCTGGCGCCTCAGTTGGACCAGCGTTCGTGCTGGACGTGCAGACCGCGTGAGACGACGCTTCATCCAGTCCCAAACATGCTCAATGGGGGACAGATCCGGAGATCTTGCTGGCCAGGGTAGTTGACTTACACCTTCTAGAGCACGTTGGGTGGCACGGGATACATGCGGACGTGCATTGTCCTGTTGGAACAGCAAGTTCCCTTCCCGGTCTAGGAATGGTAGAACGATGGGTTCGATGACGGTTTGGATGTACCGTGCACTATTCAGTGTCCCCTCGACGATCACCAGTGGTGTACGGCCAGTGTAGGAGATCGCTCCCCACACCATGATGCCGGTTGTTGGCCCTGTGTGCCTCGGTCGTATGCAGTCCTGATTGTGGCGCTCACCTGCACGGCGCCAAACACGCATACGACCATCGTTGGCACCAAGGCAGAAGCGACTCTCATCGCTGAAGACGACACGTCTCCATTCGTCCCTCCATTCACGCCTGTCGCGACACCACTGGAGGCGGGCTGCACGATGTTGGGGCGTGAGCGGAAGACGGCCTAACGGTGTGCGGGACCGTAGCCCAGCTTCATGGAGACGGTTGCGAATGGTCCTCGCCGATACCCCAGGAGCAACAGTGTCCCTAATTTGCTGGGAAGTGGCGGTGCGGTCCCCTACGGCACTGCGTAGGATCCTACGGTCTTGGCGTGCATCCGTGCGTCGCTGCGGTCCGGTCCCAGGTCGACGGGCACGTGCACCTTCCGCCGACCACTGGCGACAACATCGATGTACTGTGGAGACCTCACGCCCCACGTGTTGAGCAATTCGGCGGTACGTCCACCCGGCCTCCCGCATGCCCACTATACGCCCTCGCTCAAAGTCCGTCAGCTGCACATACGGTTCACGTCCACGCTGTCGCTGCATGCTACCAGTGTTAAAGACCGCGATGGAGCTCCGTATACCACGGCAAACTGGCTGACACTGACGGCGGCGGTGCACAAATGCTGCGCAGCTAGCGCCATTCGACGGCCAACACCGCGGTTCCTGGTGTGTCCGCTGTGCCGTGCGTGTGATCATTGCTTGTACAGCCCTCTCGCAGTGTCCGGAGCAAGTATGGTGGGTCTGACACACCGGTGTCAATGTGTTCTTTTTTCCATTTCCAGGAGTGTATTTTAACAGACTACCAAAAAATTCCAATAACTGCTATGAACAAATTAAAATAGGCAACGGTAAAGCATTTTTACACAGAGCAGGACACTGAAGGATGTGTAACAGATGTCTTGGAATTTTATCTTTGGAGTATTTGGTGTTTCCTGTCTTCTTATACTGTCGCGCAACATGCACTCTTAAGGCTGGAGACAAGCAAAGTATTGTGCCTTTGAGTTTTGGTACTGGCACAAGATGCTGCACATAAAATGGACCAAAAGTGGAACTAATGTGTCCATTATCGAGTGATTCAATATCTCTAGGCGCCTTTTTCCTCGTGTCAACGAAAAATTCTCCATACTATGAGAAGAGCTGAAGAACATCAACAAAATATAATCATGGAAGGAAAGATCAAGGACACGAGACCTTGGTTGTGAGCAAAGAGCAGGTGGAAAAATGAAATCAAGAAGAACTCCAGTCCACATCTTCAGCAGGTTCTAAGAGAAGCTGGTAGCCGTCCGGGATGGGGACACTTCGTTTCATGGGGTCATGACGCTCAATAGTGAGCACAATGACTTGTGACGACAATGATAATGATGATGATAATGATATACTATGTGATCAAAAGTATACGGACACCTGGCTGAAAATGACTTACAAGTTCGTGGCGCCCTCCATCGGTAATGCTGGAATTCAATATTTACGGTGCTGGCCCACCCTTAGCCTTGATGACAGCCTTCACTCTCGCAAGCATACGTTGAATCAGATGCTGGGAGTTTTCTAGCGGAATGGCAGCCCATTCCTCACGGAGTGCTGTACTGAGGAGAGGTATCGACGTCGGTCGTTGAGGCCTGGCACGAAGTCGGCCTTCCAAAACATCCCAAAGCTGTTCTATAGGATTCAGGCCAGTCTATTATAGACATGTTACTGTCGTGTAACAACTCCGCCACAGGCCGTGCATTATGAACAGGTGCTCGATTGTGTTGAAAGATGCAGTCGCCATCCCCAATTTGCTCTTCATCGGTGGGAAGCAAGAAGGTGCTTAAAACATCAATGTAGGCCTGTGTTGCGATAGTGCCACGCAAAATAACAAAAACACGACGACACCACAACACCACCGCCTCCGAATTTTAAAGTTAGCACTTCACACGCTGGCAGATGACGTTCACCGGGCATTCGCGATACCCACACCCTGCCATCGGATCGCCACGTTATGTACCGCGACTCGTCACTCCACACAACGTTTATCCACTGTTCAATTGTCCAATGTTTACGCTTCTTACACCAAGCGTGCGTCGATTGGCATAAACCGGCGTGATGTGTGGCTTATGAGCATCCGCTTGACCACGAAATCCAAGTTTTCTCACCTCCCGCCTAACTGTCATAGTGCTTGCAATGGATCCTGATGCAGTTTGGAACTCCTGTGTGATGTTCTGGATAGATGTCTGTCTATTACACATTACGACCCTCTTCAACTGTTGGCGATCTCTGTCAGTCGCCAGACGAGGTCGGTCTGTACGTTGTGTGCTGCAAGTGTCCTTTTACGTTTCCACTTCACTGTCACATCGGAAACAGTGGACCTAGGGATGTTTAGGGTTGTGGAAATCTCGCTTACAGACGTATGACACAAGTGACACCCAATCACCTGACCACGTTTGAAGTCCGTAAGTTCCGTGGCGCGCCTCATTCTGCTCTCTCACGGTGTCTAATGACTACTGAGGTTGCTGATGTGTAGTAACTGGCAGTAGGTGGCAGCACAATGCACCTAATATTAAAAAGTTTGTTTTTGGGGGTGTCCGGATACTTTTGATCACATAGTGTACGTGCGTAAACTTTGCCGGACGACACCGATTGCATGTGCACATGTTTATAGGTGAATAAATATTCTGTTGTGCTCTGTTCTATTCTACTACCTATGACTTTCTGTCTGGAGCGAATTTAGGAGGCGATGGACCACAGATTGTGATTTAATGGAAGAATCGTGGAGAACAGTAGTTCACGCACGAAAGAGATCATTTCCAAATCTTTTGTTCGACCACTTCTTAGGTTGTTCGTCGGTCTAGAGCCGTTGGATTAGCAGGAGAGAGAGAAAATATTCAAGCAAGAACAACCAAATTCGTCGTTCGTTTGTTTTGGCAGCTTGAGTCTGTCACAGAAATGTTCCAGCGGACTGCAGAGAGGGGCCTCACCAGAAAGATTACAGAGCGCCTTTCTCACAAAATTCCAAGAGTCTGCGTCCAAACTGAATCAATAAACAGGTTGTTTCCTCCCGCGTACATCTCCTGTAGTGGCTGTGACGCTAAAATGAGCGGTGTTTGGGTTCCTACAGTACGTTACTGACAGTATTTGTTTCGTCGTACTATCCGCGAATTGAATAGCGAGTGGAGAAAGTTGTAGTGCCTCACCACGTAGCTCCCTTCACTCACCATACGATGAATTACAGAAATTGATGAAGATGTTTCTCTAATTCAGCTGCTCGTGAATGTATGGCACCAATCTTTAAGACTGGTAGTTGAGGAGTTATGCAACGCCGACCGCTGTGGCCGAGCTGATCTAGGCGCTTCAGTCCGGAACCGCGCTGTTGCTACGGTCGCAGGTTCGAATCCTGCCTCTGGCATGGATGTGTGTGATGTCCTTAGGTTAGTTAGGTTTAAGTAGTTTTAAGTCTAGGGGACTGATGACCTCAGATGTTAAGTCCCATAGCGCAAGAGCCATTTGAACGATTTTTGAAGTACGCAACGACGAAGAACGAAAGACAGTAGAAATAAAATGAGGACAATTGCAGTAGCGTATATGTTATCATCAGAGCAATCAATACGTTCAATTCAGAGTTTCCTTTCTTCGGCTATCAGTACGTTAACGTATTTTCGCGCTGGGATATTGGTCGGTTCATTTACTATTTTCGTGTCGTACGCTGTCAGTTTGTTTGCTAGATGCAAGTCCTTAGGTTATACATAAATATGTGTACTTCTGTCCATCCAAGCTGCTTTTATAATTTTATTCAAAAATGGAACGAGAATTTGTATTAATATTTTGTAAACGCTGCTACATTTTAAAGTATTCGTAAAAAATTCAAAGTGTTTTATGAATCATATTCGTTAAAAAGTACTTAAAAATTAAATATTTAACAATTGTTTGGTCTCTGACATGTAACAACTTTGTTCAGCACGTCATCTTTTGCGAAAACACGTTTCTACGCAGTCGCGTTTTTTCACTCGTAGTCAGTTTCGAGATACATTTAACTGCGATGAGTCGTATGTAAAACGTCTTAGAGAGTGGCTGAAAGAATACTGACAGCGTAAAAAATAAATATTGTATTTGATGAAATATGAATTGATGATGGAGTTCTGCATTTGATTCTGAAGTATCCGACCAACATATTGTTCAAAATGGTTCAAATGGCTCTAAGCACTATGGTACTTAACATCTGAGGTCATCAGTCCCCAAGACTTAGAACTACTTAAACCTAACTAACCTAAGGACATCACACACATCCATGCCCGAGTGAGAATTCGAACCTGCGACCGTAGCAGCAGCGCGGTTCCGGACTGAAGCGCCTAGATCCGCTCGGTTACATAGCCGGCTTCAACATATTATATTTCAATGTAGTTCAGAATCCGAACATCTGAAGGAGGTGATTGAGAATTGGCTATAGTGAATGAACTATTGGAACGAGACTAACAACTAAGTAAAAACTAGTTGTACAGCTTGTTCTCAGTCATTCTGTGGAGGGTGCTTAGTGTTCGATTGTACTGGAATTTAATACACACAAAATTGTTAATTTTTCATGGTTAGGCACTGCCATCTGGGCCACTCAATAACTAAACAAAAGTTTATAGTGAAAGCAACGCCTGATTCAGGGAACTGAAACTTTTGCGCTATCTGACAACCTTGTGAATAATTTTAAACAGTTGTAAGATTAATGTTTACGTAAACATAACATCTAAGGTCTTAGTTCTCCCAAAGAAATTAATTTTGAAGAACAGCTTTCTGTGATCTCAATTTTACTTTCGGAGAGAGTCTAACCATGAGAAATATTCTCCCGGATGAACAAACAATACGGTGGTAATTGCACGAACCGCGGGAGGTTTTACGCGAGGGAAGATAAGTTTAAAAGTTGCCACAAAAGAATAACCGACGAACACCGCTGCGGCCGTCCGGTACCTAACCCCACCTCGGCGTTACAGGCTCGTATTTATTCACCTGTCCAAGTAAAAACACGACTTACACTCGGTAAAATTGCTGAAGAATGTCCAGTAGGTGTTGGGACAATTCGTACTATCTGTCAAAACAAACTGAATTGCTATAAAGCTTGTGGGTTCCCAGGAAGCTCACCGCAGATCACAGAGACTTCGCATTTGCACTGAGCTCGAACAGCGTTTCAGATGCGTAAGTAACGCATTTTTTGGACAGGATTTTACCCTGTGATCAAACTCGTGTACTTAATTCAGAGTCAGTGTCCAATTGTCAAGAAATGCAGTGGAAGTACACTGAATTACCTGCCTGTAAGAAATTCAAAACACAGCTATCTGCTGGTAAGGTCGTGTTAACCATCTTTTTCAGTGCTAGTGGTCCAATATTTGGTATTTACTTTTGGAGTGGCAATACAATATAAACAGCCCATACAACTCGGGCTCGCTTGAGAATAAAATCAACCCGTGCTGAAGAGGAACTGTCCGGAATTGCAGAGAAAAGGCGTACTTCTTCAAGAGAACACTCGATACCATACGCACAAGTGACACTGGAAACTATTGGGAAAGTGGGTTGGGATATCCTACTTCTTCCACCTTACAGACCTGATCTTGCCCTGTCGGATTTTTATCTCTACAGTCCGACGAAACAGTCTTTACATGGCATCAAGTTCAACGACAGTGAAGAAGTAAGGAACAAGCTAAAAAACTTGATCCGAGATCAAGGTAAAGAATCTTTCTTTGAGGCAATAAGAAGACTCGCAAAATAAAGGGAGAAGAGCATAGAAGTTGCTATGAATTACGAGGGAAAACAGACCAAAGCATGTATCGATTTAATAAACAATTCTTGCTGTGTAGCTGTGGGTCTCAAATGAAATTTGATGGAGAGACCTTTTCAAGTCTCAAGCATCTGTGATGTATATAAGCAGACTGAAGCAACGAAAGAAAATGCTGGGATTCGAACTCAAGTCTCCCGCTCACTAGGCAGATATGCTAACAACTAACGCCACCCCAGTACACTGGCTTCAAATAACTCCACAGACTACCGTAGCACGCCTTCCTCCTCATTCCCTACGTGGCATACTTGTTAGCACATCTGCCTAATTAGCAGAAGACCCGAGTTCGAATCCTCGCCTCGGATCAAATTTTTATTTGTCGCTTTAGTCTGCATATACAGGGTGGTCCATTGATAGTGACCGGACCAAACATCTCAAGAAATAAGCATCAAACGAAAAAACTACAAAGAACGAAACTTGTCTAGCTTGAAGGGGGAAACCAGATGGCGCTATGGTTGGCCCTCTAGATGGCGCTGCCATAGCTCAAGCGGATATCAACTGCGTTTCTTATATAGGAACCCCCATTTTTTATTACATATTCGTGTAGTACGTAAAGAAATATGAATGTTTTAGTTATACCACTTTTTGCGCTTTGTGATAGATGGCGTTGTAATAATCCATTAGTTTCATTTGATTAAAGCGCCTATGCCTGGATTTCAGGCAGTATCACCCGTTTCGTTAGCTGCTTATGTGGTATTTCCATACAGTTGGAGAGCCTCCGCAATGCTGTTCGAGTGTAGTGGGACTACTAAGTGGGCTGAGGCGTGGATTGTAGTTTGGATTGAGGAGGAAGGCTTGCTGCGGCAGTCCGTACAATTGTGCAAAGACACTGTGCCAGTATGGCGTAGTGGTTGGCGCATCTACCTAGTGAGCAAGAGACCAGAGTTCGAAACCCGACCTTGGTACAAATTTTCATTCGTGGCTTCAGTCTGCATATAGAGGGTCATTTTTTCGACCGTGTGCAAACTAGGGATTGATCGACGAGAGGAGTCGGAACAAAAAAGGTCTAATGAATTTACGTCCGGAAATGCACGATTTCCATGCTAGAGACTATTTATTCAGTCATACTTTGTTACAGAGGCTGCTGTCTAATAAGCGATGTACCATGCAGACACAGTTACAGTATTCATGGTTTCCTCCTAGAGGGTGGCACTGTTCCTCACACGTCATATGCCATGCTCTAGCGCCTTCTCCTGCCATAGTAATTGGTAATGTTGTGTTCGATTCACTTCTCTTGCTGCCTCATCTTGTAGTGGATGTGATACAGCGTTGTACACAATGGTTCCGTATTCTAACCGAAAGCTTGCTGACACGGTGTTTACTTACGGAAAGGCAAAAGGCAAGGGGCGGCGGGCAGCAAGGTTGCAACAGGAGACCTATCCCCACCGACAACCAAAGCATTCAGTGTTTGCAACAGTGTTTCGTCGTTTGTCTGAGATAGGGTCGCCGGCCAGTGTGGCCGAGCGGTTCTAGGCGCTACAGTCTGGAACCGTGCGACCGCTACGGTCGCAGGTTCGAATCCTGCCTCGGGCATGGGTGTGTGTGATGTCCTTAGATTAGTTAGGTTTAAGTAGTTCTAAGTTCTAGGGGACTGATGACCTCAGAAGTTGAGTCCCATAGTGATCAGAGCCATTCGAACCATTTTTTGAGATAGGGTCGTTTCAGGAAGCAGGAAATATGAAGGATGAACTCGAAATGTTCGGACACCAGACTTTGAGGAAAATGTGATTAAGACTGTGGAAGGCGACCGCCGTGTCAGTACCAGGCAGTTGGCCGCTCAGTACAGGGTAAGCCAGACGACCGTGTGGAACATTCTCCATTGTTACTACGTTTATCACTTACAGCTTGTGCTGTGCTTACTAGCGACAGAATTTCCACATTGGGAGCGGTTTTGTCACTGATTTCTTCACCAGGCAGCCACGATTCCGGGATTTTTGTCATCCATCCTATTCGCAGATGGGGCCACCTCTAGGCGGAGTGGTATCTTCAACTTCCACAACAATCATCTGTGGAATAGTATGCAGAGCCCCCATGGCATGGTGACAGCGAATCATCAGCATCGGTGTAGCCGGAATGTTTGGGCAGGGATAATTGGCGACCGAATTTGGGACCAGTCTTCAGTCGTGTGGAGTTAACACCCCTTTTTCGAGAAATATACATTTTTTCCACAGTTCTTGTTAGATGTGCCATAGTTCTAGAGTTCTTTGTACAAAATTTGAATAGTTCTGCAGAATTTAGCGAGGAAAATAACAATACTCGAAAAAATTTTCGTATCGAAAATATTCTTTGGTAATTTCTGCAAAATGTAAGTAAGTACAAGAGTTCTGAGCACAGTTCTGAACAGAGCTCCAAGAGTTCTTTCGAAAATCCCAGTAACATTTTTTTGAGCAGCTAATAGTTTACGAGATAATTGCAATTTAAGGAGAAAATCTTTTCACTTACTGTGAAGTTCGCACCCTTTTTTTCAGAAATGTATATTTTTTTCATAGTTCTTGATAGATATGCCATAGTTCTTGAGTTCTTTGTACAAAATTTCAATAGTTCTGCAGAATCTGGCGAGGAAAACAACAATATTCGAAAAAATTTTCGTTTCGAAAACATTCTTTGTCAATTTTCGCAAATTGTAAATAAGTACAACAGTTCTGAGCACAGTTCTGAACAGAACTCCAAGAGTTCCATCGAAAACCCAAGTAACATTTTTTTGTGCAGCTAACAGTTTACGAGATAATTGCAATTTAAGGAGAAAATCTTTTCACTTACTGTGAAGTTGGCACCCTTTTTTTCAGAAATGTATATTTTTTTCAGAGTTCTTGATAGATATGCCATAGTTCTAGAGTTCTTTGTACAAAATTTCAATAGTTCTGCAGAATCTGGCGAGGAAAACAACAATATTCGAAAAAATTTTCGTTTCGAAAACATTCTTTGTCAATTTTCGCAAATTGTAAATAAGTACAACAGTTCTGAGCACAGTTCTGAACAGAACTCCAAGAGTTCCATCGAAAACCCAAGTAACATTTTTTTGTGCAGCTAACAGTTTACGAGATAATTGCAATTTAAGGAGAAAATCTTTTCACTTACTGTGAAGTTGGCACTCTTTTTTTCAGAAATGTATATTTTTTTCAGAGTTCTTGATAGATATGCCATAGTTCTAGAGTTCTTTGTACAAAATTTCAATAGTTCTGCAGAATTTAGTGAGGAAAACAACAATATTCGAAAAAATTTTCGTATCGAAAACATTCTTTGTCAATTTTCGCAAATTGTAAATAAGTACAACAGTTCTGAGCACAGTTCTGAACAGAACTCCAAGCGTTCTATCGAAAACCCAAGTAACATTTTTTTGTGCAGCTAATAGTTTACGAGATAAATGCAATTTAAGGAGAAAATCTTTTCACTTACTGTGAAGTTGGCACCCTCTTTTTCAGAAATGTATATTTTTTTCAGAGTTCTTGATAGATATGCCATAGTTCTAGAGTTCTGTGTACAAAATTTCAATAGTTCTGCAGAATTTGGCGAGGAAAACAATATTCGAAAAAATTTTCGTATCGGAAACATTCTTTGTCAATTTTCGAAAATTGTATAACAGTGCAACAGTTCTGGGCACAGTTCTGAACAGAACTCCAAGAGTTCTATCGGAAACCCAAGTAACATTTTACTGTGCAGCTAATAGTTTACGAGATAATTGCAATTTAAGGAGAAAATCTATTCACTTACTGTGAAGTTGGCACCCTCTTTTTCAGAAATGTATATTATTTTCAGAGTTCTTGATAGATAAGTCATAGTTCTAGAGTTCTCTGTACAAAATATCAATAGTTCTGCAGAATTTAGCGAAGAAAACCACATTGTATAACATAGCTGATTCCGGAACGCTTTCCTTCTGATACAATTCTTACTGTTGCCACAATAAATCACTTGTGCATAGATTCCAACTGTACTGATCATTAGAAAAATATAACCATTGACCAGCGGCGCACTTTTCTTGCAGCGTTGTACAAAGCATTCGGCTTATCCGCTGTGAAAATACCACACTTAACGCTATTGTAAAATTTACGGTAGATGGCTTCCGTTTATCTACAATGCCAGCATCTATCGAATTATCTTCATGCAAACGTGTTGCCTGGATCACACACTTCCCCCTTTTAGGTACGGAGGAAACTAGAGTTCAGTCTTGTGGAAGCCAAAAAAGGAAATGTGGGCAGCCCTTCTTTTACTGATAGCAAACTCTAGAGAACTCTCACGCTTGTTTTTCTTCATAATACCAACAAAAGAAAAATTCTCCCTTCATAGCTCTGTTATCATTCCAGTACTAGTAAACCAGTTGTCCGCTTTCACATTTCGACCTGACTGATATATAGGTTTACACAGTCACAGAACAACATCAAAATGTTTATTGCTCAGTTGGTAAATCCTTCTTGTTGCAACACAGGTATATTTCCAAATTGTACAGGTGAAATACTTAAGAATCCACACTTAAGAATCCATACTCGTTTGTTTTGATAGATACATATTGGCGAAAACTGTACCTTCCACAGAATCCTTCCAGTTTCTTGTCTACTGTAACATTTTCTCCAAGGGTGTAAGATTTGTGGTAGTTGCTTGCAAACACAGTAAATATTTCCCGAATAGCTGTTAGCTTGTCTAATTGTCTCCTTTCATCACGAATAGCGCGACTGTAAAATCTAAGGCACTCCACAATAAATTTGAAACGTTTTATGTTCATTTGCGAGGCGAAATTTTTCAATGCCATCACCATCAGTTCCACACAGATCTTCCAGGCTTTATCTGTTACTTTTGTTAACAACAATTAAAAACAAGAGACTGATGAAGGCTTTCAATTCAATAACGTCTATTGATTTTACCCCTCTCTCACGCTGAAATAAGGCTTTGATGATCTCAAAATTCTGATTGGAATACAAAACTACAATAGACAAATATCGTCATCTATGAGGTAATTACAACATCACAAAGGCTGCTTTGGCTGCACCTTTAGGTCCAGGTAAATTTCGAATAATATTATGCTCTTCGAACAATATGCTTTGGATTTCTTCAACATTATCTAGTATTTCCCACTTAAAATAATAAAATTCCTATAAAATAACGCAACCAGGAGCAGTGTATTAATCTGATATTTGACGTTCAGACAGCGGACACTGACGATTAAACAGTTCAAACAGAATTCAAGTGCAGTTTACATTCTGGATTAGCTTTTTACTACTTGCTACGTTGATAAACAAATAAATTAATCGCTGAAATGAAATACGAAAGGGCACAGTGGATAAAAACGACCAATCGGCTCATATCTCATCAAGAGAGCATTAGCGTCGATACTGAATCGTACAGCAATGAAAGGCATTGTAGTTTTACTTGTCAACAATGGGCAGCACTGGCGCCTCCTCGTTATAGCTTCCTTTCTCTGTACGCCTTTCATTGTTGTATGATTCAGTATCGACGCTAATGCTCTCTTGATGAGATATGAGCCGATTGCTCGTTTTTATCCACTGTGCACTTTCGTATTTCACAACACACAACAATGAAAAGCATACGGAGAAGGGAAGCTGTTAACGAAGCAGCGCCAATACTGCAAATTGTTGAAAATTAATTTACAGAAAATTTCGACATGTGTCAATCTGAACAGCTGCGCCCGATGGAAGGATAATGAAAACTATGATACGTGCCTGAGACCTCTCAAGACCAAAAAATAATAAACAAAGCACAACAACAATGCAAAAGTCGTGGCACTACATCTGGAAACAATGGACACGTGAACTGCGTCTTTTAAACAATCGGTAGCATCAAAGCTAATGACAACAACAGCTGCACTTTTTAGGTGGCGCGCGCCGCGTTGTGTGAAGCCGCCCGCCAGCGCTGCATTTCCTTGATCTGCCCCTAATGACTAAACTGCTCACTCTCGTGCGAATAATCGTTATGCTCGTTCAGTCAGAGCTCTTGTGCAGTCGGTGCCTGTTGTGCAGTCGGTGCTGTTGTGTAAGTGCTATTTATGAACCGTAACATCCATAAAAATGTACAATCTACCAGAATTGAAACGTCTTCTCAGCATGGAGGAATTTAAAGTAATCGATGATAGAGGCATTAAATTCACTCCGTCTCATCCGGTCTTCCAAAAACTGTCCGATGCCATGGCCGACATCGGCTCGAAAATGTCTTCAAAACATGTTTACACAACAATTAAAGAAGATCGTCACGATCTGCTTGCTTTTGTTAGAAACACTTTCAGGCTGGAATGTTTCGTTGAAGAAAAAGACGACGACAGCAAAGATGAGTCGTGGAATGTTTTTTGGTTCTTCGTGCAACAAGGACATGACAAAGCAATTCGACTTACTACTGTCAGCAGAAAAATGGTCTACCATAAAACCAACAAAGAGGAAGCTTGGAAAGCCTTCAAGACTGGAAATAGGGAAATGGACCGATTTGATGGCTGATAAAATTTGTGAACATCACAAAATTCCAAGTGCCTTTTCTTTCAAATACGCGAAAGTATGTGAAAGTTCAAGTTCAAGGTATTTCTTGAAGATCAAAGTAAGATGCACAGAATGCGGAGCCACTTTCGAAGGGATTGCTCTGAAGAAGCCAAAACAGGACAACAATATTATTATAAACTGCACTTTCAAACTTTTCAGACGATAGTATTCACCTTAAAAGAAGACAACTTCGTGGCACGAGAAGACAACAGGTTGATAACAGAATGCCTGCAGCTCTTTGGCGAAATTATGAAGCGAAAAATATGCCTTTCGGAGACATGATTCCTCCAACTTTACCAAATTCTGATGTCTTGAGAAAGGCTAAAGAAGAGGAAAGGGACAAACGTTTTGGGATAACAACCAGTAAGCCTGTTGAAAACCTGCAAATTGCAAAACATACAACCCATCGGGACGAAATTCATGTAATCGGATTGGACCCATTCTTCTGTATATATTGGCTGAAAGATCAAAGTCAGTTGCACAAATATTGTCTTCAAATCAATAGCAGTGTATACGATTCGGTAGATGCCACAGGTGGCGCTGCATTTCGAGTTATTTCACGATTTGGGGATCTGTCAAACAGGGCTGACTGTGTGGAAATTAAGTCAAAGTGCATATACCTGTATCAGTACATGTGCATCCGCGAAGTAAACGTCACTAGTAAAGATCCAAATATCGTCAATCGATCATCAATCAGATGATATCCTCTAGGCATGACGCATCATTCTTGTCATTTTTCTTTATGGAAATCGTCAGATCTGGAGCTCCCAGACCAAAAATCATGGTAACTGATTTTGGTAAGGCTTTGTTGGTTGCCATTTCTAGAGCAATAGCCAATTGCTCGGACTTAACAGATTATCTGAATAGGTGTTATAGTCGTATTGTTTTGCATGAAAGAGTAATTCTACCCTCGTGTTGTTTGAGAATAGATTTAAACCATTTTATGGTCATGATTTCGAGGTGGAAATGCTTCTCGAGAGTTAAATCACAAGTCAAACAACTTTATCTTCGAGTTTTGGCCCATATTTACATGATGACAGATTTTCGTGACATTGAAAGTGCTTTGCGCTCACTTTTGGTTGTTGCGTTGAGTGAACATCCTGGAATTGATGAGTGCGGTCAAGAATATGCATCAATGGAACGTCAGCGCCACCTTGATAACATTATCAGAGGTGGTCCACGTCATTCATATATTGACGAAAAGAAAGATGATGACAAGAAAACTGATGATGTTGAAAACAATGATGACTGTCTTTTGGAATAAATTTTGAACTCTAAGGAATCTACTGCAAACGCGTGGATTGATAGGGCAAAACGTATCTACAATGAAGCTGAAGTCATCGCGAATCAGACTAAGGATGACAATCTATTTGATGTGAATCCGTACAACATTCCTAATGCTGCAGAGATGCTGAAAGAGTTGATGTACTATATACCACTGTGGACATCTGTGATGTATCCTTCTTTCCATATTCCTTTATCTATTCGTTCGTCAGCAGCGACTGAAGGACAATTTTCAAAATTAAAGACAATGGGCTTTGACAAGCTGCCTTTACGAGTAGACAAATTCATTTTTCAACATTTGAAGTGGCTGCGTGAGGAAACAAAACTGTTAGCGCCACTTATGATGGAAAAACAAGATTCAAAGCAAGCTGTGAAGCACAAACCAACTGAAGCATCGTTGCCTTACAATGAAGAAGAAAACTGGAGAGGAAAAAATTGGAAGCTGAAGATAACAAACCCCAAAAGCAACCATATCCTTGATAATTCTGAGAGCACACTGAACAATACCTTAAGAAGTGAGACCCAACTCGATGATACCAATAAGACAGAGTTAAACAAAATTTTTAATAGTTTTGAACACAGATTTTCTCCTACTTCGAGCGCATTTGTTATGAATGCGGAGAACAACTGTCCCTCAGTCAAAAGTGAGAGTGTGTGTTTTCAGCGCTCTTCAGATAATAATTTACCGCCGAATTTGGACTCTAAAGAGATATGTCAATCCACAAAAGACTATCGAGAATCATGCTTCACCAGGGATGTCAATGAAATTTCATCCTGTGGTTCGAAAACAGAAGAAAATCGAGAGACCTGTAACAATAAAATGGAGGAGAGTGCAATGCTGAAAAAGCTTCAAAATGAAATCATTGTCACATCGAGCATGCAAACTAAGAGCAAGAAAAACTACTTAGATGATTGCCCAAACTGGAATTCAACTAAGAAATTCATAGACATTAATTTGCCACTTTTCCCAAATGGGTCCTCAAGCAAATTCAAATCTGCTACCTACAACTTGAAGGGAACGTGCGGTTTCGATTCTTTGATAACCTTATTCATGCAAGCAATATCACTCAGTGATGATTTCAAAAGTACCATTCAAATGGTGAGCCATCCATTTTTGGATCTGGCTTTGGATGTTTTGGACAAAAAAATTATAAACTCCCAGCATTTTAAGCAGAGATTTGATATTTTATATGTGATACCGTTCCTAAAAAAAGGAGTAATCTCTCGAAAAATATTGTCTCTGAATGCAGAGTCGAATGTTGGGGAATTATACGAGACAATATTAAAAGATAACCCGATTTGCAACAAAAAGATATCGTGTCTGACGTGCCTAAATTCACGCTATGTGAAACTACATTATATTTCCGTTGATACGTATGTGCTTTTCAGACTTGGTTATAATTTCATGCAAGAGGCTGTAGATGCAACAAATGGAGGTCTAAAGACTATCATAAAATGCAAGAAATGTAAAGGAGAAGCAGTTGAAGAAAAGAAATTCGGATGCTACTTGATGATGGATACTAGTATACAACTTGTCCACTAACTGAAGATCAGTTTCCTCCGAATCAAAGGAAGAAATGTGTGTTGTAAACGATCACGAAAGAAATCATAGTCGAGAATCAAGAGTACACTCTCGTTGGTGCCATTCATTATAATAGCTCCATCAAACACTACACGGCATATGTCTTCGATGGAACCTACTGGAAGCAGTACGATTACCTGTATAAAGATGTACAGAGAGTTTCAAAAGAAACGATAATTTCTCCACACCTGTTCATGTATGTCAAGACAGGAAAATTTTCAAATGGCAGCTACAAGACCGACGAGACGAAACAAGTTGTTCCTACATAGGAACTTTGTTTTATAAGGTAAGTTGATACCTAAATATTACAAATATAGCTCTTATGTTAGTTCTTCGTATCTTTGTTTCTGGAACTACAGCCCTCCTGTTTTAGTTACTAGAATAAGAGCATTTTATGCCCTAAATTTCACGTATATATTTTTTGTACTTATTTTTCGTAGTTCTTTCACACCTCATAAATTCTATGCTTATTTATTACTGGATTCCCTACACATGTATTTCCTTCTGGGTTTTAGTGTATCCTGAAGAAGAGCTGTTAAGGGGACCTGTACATCACGGCCTGTAGTTTTTCCTGGTACTTTGAAATTTAATAATGCAAGACTGTCAATAGATTTAGGAATGAAACTTTTATCAAAGAATTGGTATATTGTGAGCTCTAGGTGAAATACATTGTAAATCTGTGGAATACATTGTGCAGTGAATATTGATGTTTTTCTTACATACAGAATTATACGTAATTGTTATTTTAGGTTCAATGTACTTACACGCTATTCCAAATAAAAGATAAAAAACAAATTTTATTCTTTGAATTATTACCTTGTTGAAACAGCAAACCAGTAATATTTTTCAGTTTCATGTTTTGATTATTTTAAAAACAATGTATTTTAAGAGAAAATGTTTTCTCCTAATAATTTAAGAACATAATATGACATACTACAGCTTAAAATATTTAATCCATTCTTGAATAATGTGGTTCAGTGTGTAGGCAAGCACTGTATTATTATTCATCCATAGCTTTGTTTATGTAGCTTTAATAGTGGATGAGATACCGGTAACAGTATCTCTGTATGCAAAAACGTTGATTGCAGAAAATTGAAACTAAAGATTTGTATGTCATTTTCTTCTCAATGACGACATTGCAAACCATTCCTGCTCCATAATCCTGTTTATACCTTTCATGTCCTTTTCATTTTCTTTAGTTTTGCTTCTTTTCTTTGTTATTCTGGCCTCCTTTTTCATGCTTTTAGCAGCTTTTTCAGTTTATGTAAAATGTTGCCTGTCCGCCCATACCAGCACAATTTTCATGTGGTTCCTAGTTTTGATGCCTGTTCTGCTCATTGTTTTTAATCTTTACTCCATCAGGCTGGCCAGAGTGGCCGAGCGGTTCTAGGCGCTACAGTCTGGAACCGCGCGACCGCTCCGGTCGCAGGTTCTATTCCTGCCTCGGGCATGGATGAGTGTGATGTCCTTAGGTTAGTTAGGTTTAAGTAGTTCTAAGTTCTAGTGGACTGATGACCTCAGAAGTTAAGTACCATAGTGCTCAGAGCCGTTTTGAAACATTTTTACTCCACCATTAAAACGTATTGCAACTGTTGAAACGCATTCTGATTTTGTTTTATGCCGTGTAAACATTTTTCCTGCACATACGACAGTCGACAGGTTCTTCAAAGGTATTACATAAACGAGGTTATACGGAAACTGCGGCGCCCAAATTAAATGTTCAAATGTGTGTGAAATCTTATGGGACTTAACTGCTAAGATCATCAGTCCCTAAGCTTACACACTACTTAACCTAAATTATCGTAAGGACAAACACAAACACCCATGCCCGAGGGAGGACTCGAACCTCCGTCAGGACCAGCCGCACAGTACATGACTGCAGCGCCCCAGACCGCTCGGCTAATCCGGTGCGGCACGCCAAATTAAACAAAATGACATTTAAGCACGAGAATTACGAGGTACTGTACATGAAGTGTATATTTTAAGAATCAGGAAGAACCAGATGAATTTTATTACGTAAAACAGTAATTGTTTTGAGCTCTCATGACATCCAGGACCCACTAACAGCTAAAAATATGCCCAGGACCCTCATGGATGAAAGTTATGTGGCAACATCACCAGACGCTAGGATACATAAAAACATGTGCTGTGTGTAACGAATAAATTTGAAATTGCTGTCATTAATATTGTTGCAAACATTTGTTCTAGTTAGAAAGGAAGTGTGGAAGTTTGATGAGTTACACTACAACGAGAGTCAAAAGTCTTTACAATGTATAGAAATGTAAGTATATTTAAATGAATCTATTGTACAAACAAACTAAGTAGTATGTTTAAATCCTAATCCAATACATGACTGATAGAGGGGTTATTATGTTGAGGGGATACAGTATTAAAGTTGACTCGCAAGTCGCCGAAGTGGCGTCAACTAAAAAGGACTTGCAACACGGCGGCCGAACTTCCCCGCGTGGGGCCTCCCGGCCAACAATGCCATACGATGATTTCATTTCATTTCAGTATTAAAGTTAATAAGAAGTTCGAAATTTGTAAACAAGAACCTCGCTTATTTGGTCCTCAGTAATCCGGATTTCCGGTTTATCCGGATTCATATTTTGTGTCCCTTGATATTTTTCTCTTTTTTCTTTATAACACGAAGATGTGTAGTCGGTGAGGTACGTAGGCTGCTTATCACTAGGCCGGTAATTTAGTCTAGTACTGAGTGATAAGGAACTCAGAGAGTGTGAATGATATTGTTTCTCAAGTATTGTACATTAATATAACGGTGTATTGATGCCCATCAAGTAAGTTGCATAGTAACCACGCCAACAGCACTCCACCACAGCTCATTGTACCTCTGGTGCGATTCTCGACAGGTGTGACACCATCTGGTTAGTGGCGCGTGTGAATGTATCTGCTCTCTCAGCCATCTGTTTGTTTTGCACTGACGAGCCTTCTCTCCTTGAATCATCTAAGCGTGCACATCCCACGCTTCCACCTACAGTTACTACAGTCAGTCTTAAGAAGGTGTACTGGCATTTGTATAGTGCTGAACATTAAGACTTTTTGTATTTAGTAGAATATACATCCGGGTTTTCGAATTTCGGTTTTCCAAAATAAAAGTGAGAATTTACGATCCTCCTCATAGCTGTACTTGCAGCAGTACCTCATCTCCTGCGTTCCCAATTTCGCAGAAGTTGTCCTACGAAAATTGCAGAAGTAGCACTCCTGGACGAAAGGATATTGTGACGATATTCCTTCGTCATAGCCTGGGGTTAGAGACCCGGTCCGGCACACTCTTTTTATCTGCCAGTAAGTTTGACATCGGCGCACACCCACTGCAGAGTGAACACTCAATCTATTTCATAATCTACTGGCACCATAAAAATGTTATGAGGGTTTTTAAAAGAACTCTTTCGGTGCTATCCAGAACTGTCAGCAAAAGGGTTGTGCCAATTTATTATAATGTAGACCAAGTGGGTCTCTCGAAAATCCTATTATCTCATTAACTGTTATCCCCACAAAAAATGTTATTACAGTTTTCGGTAGAACTCTTAGGGTCCTATTAAGAAATGCCATCAGACCTTTTGTACGAATTTATTACTTTTACATGACAAAAGTGAGTCCCACATTAATTATCTCATATAATGTCATCGTCACAAATAATGTTATAATAGTATTTGGTGAAACTCTGTGGATGATATTTAGAACTGTCATCAGAACTATTCTACGAATTTTGGTATCGTAGAGAAAGTGAGTATCAGATTAAAACAATTATTATATAAACTATTATCGCCACAAAAATGTTCTTATCATTTTCAATACAACTCTTTGGGTGCTATCCAGAACTGCCAACAGAACTGTTATACAAATTTATTTTTTCCAAACTGACAAATAACTTTTTACCATACCAAAATTTTGCCGAGTTATTGTTTTCCTCCCGAAATTCTGCAGAACTATTCGTGTTTTGAGCAGGGAAATCTAGAACTATTGCATATATATCAAGAACTATGAAAAAAATGTATATTTCTCGTAAAAGGGGTTCAAACTTCGCGGCAAATGCTCATAAGCATTCCTTATTAAATGCAGTTACTATGTAAACATATACCTGCACAGAATATGTTACTAGTATTTTCGATAGAACTCTTACAATGCTATCCAGAGCTGTCATCAGAACATACGAATAGACATAATTTTTTGTAGAGTAAGTGAGCCCCACAATTAATCAATTACCTTACAAACTATTATAACCACAAAAAATGTTATTATGATTATCGATAGAAGTCTTGGGGTGTTAACCAGAACTGTTCATCAAAACTGTTGAACGAATTTACTTTTTCCTGTGGAGACAGTGGGTCTAACATCAAAGCAGTTACCATATAAACTACCATCGCCACAAAAAGATATTATTAGGATTTTCGATAGAGCTCTTGGTGTTCCATTCAAAACTGTTGTACGAATTTACTTTTGCGAAAATTGACAAAGAATGTATTCGATACGAAAATTTTTTCGAGTATTGTTGTTTTCTTCGCTAAATTCTGCAGAACTATTCAAATTTTGTACAAATAACTCTAGAACTATGGCATTTCTATCAAGAACTCTGAAAAAATATATATTTCTGAAGAAAAGGGTGCCAACTTCACAGTAAGTGAAGATGTTCCCTCCTTAAATTGCAATTATCTCGTAAACTATTAGCTGCACAAAAAATTGTAATTAGGATATTCAATAGAACTATTGGGGTTCTGTTCAGAACTGCCCTCAGAACTGCTGTACGAATTAACTTTTTGCGAAAATTAATAACGAATGTTTGTTATACGAAATTTTTTTCGAGTATTGTTGTTTTCTTCGTTAAATTCTGCAGAACTATTCAAATTTTGTACAAAGAACTGTACAACTGTGCCATATCTATCAAGAACTCAGAAAAAAATATACATTTCGGAAAAAAAGGGTGCCAACTTCACAGTAAGTGAAAAGATTTTCTCATTAAAATGCAATTATCTCGTAAAATATTAGCTGCAGTAAAAAATGTTACTTGGATTTTCGAAAGAACTCTTGGAGTTCTGTTCAGAACTGTGCTCAGAACTCTTGTACTTATTTACATTTTGCGGAAATTGCCTAAGTGTGTTTTAGATACGAAAATTGTTCGAGTATTGTTGTTTTCTTCGCTAAATTCTGCAGAACTATTGAAATTTTGTACAGAGAACTCTAGAACTATGACTTATATATCAAGAACTCTGAAAAAAATATATATTTCTGAAAAAAAGGGTGCCAGCTTCACAGTAGGAGCTCTTATGGAATTCTTAATTAAGTTGCAATTACCTCTTAAACTATTACCTGCACAAAAAAATTCTACTAGGATTTTCGATAGAACTCTTCACGTGGTGTCGAGAACTGTCATAAGAACTGTTGTACGAATATATTTATATTTTCTGTAGAGAAAGTGTGTCCCACATTCAATCAATTTATCTCATAAACTATTATAGCCATAGAAAAATGTTGTTGGGATTTTCGATAGAGCTCTTGGGGTTCTGTTCAGAACTGTCCTCAGAACTGTTGTACAAGTATGATTTTTTCGAAAATTGACAAAAAATGTTTTCGATACGAAAATTTTTTCGAATATCGTTGTTTTCTTCGCTAAATCATGCAGAACTATTGAAATTTTGTACAAAGAACTCTAGAACTATGCCATATCTATCAAGAACTCTGAAAAAATATATATATTTCTGAAAAAAACGGTGCCAACTTCACAGTAAGTGAAAAGATTTTCTCATTAAAATGCAATTATCTCGTAAACTATTAGCTGCACAAAAAAATGTTACTTGGATTTTCGAAAGAACTCTTGGAGCTCTGTTCAGAACTGTGCTCAGAACTCTTGTATTTATTTACATTTTGCAGAAATTGACAAAGAATGTTTTCGATCCGATTATTTTTTCGAGTATTGTTGTTTTCGTCGCTAAATTCTGCAGAACTATTGAAATTTTGTACAAATAACTCTAGAACTATGCTACATCTATCAAGAACTGTGAAAAAAATGTATATTTCTTGAAAAAGGGGTGCTAACTTCACACGACTCCAGTCTTCCTTCCGCGTCTCCTAACAGGCTGGAACTATCGGCG
Organism: Schistocerca nitens; assembly: GCF_023898315.1. Taxonomy (NCBI): domain Eukaryota; kingdom Metazoa; phylum Arthropoda; class Insecta; order Orthoptera; family Acrididae; genus Schistocerca; species Schistocerca nitens. The sequence goes on along the minus strand of NC_064615.1, from coordinate 187,154,697 downwards.
TTCCTTGCTGGTGACTTTGCCTCCCATGCTGGAAGAAGTTCCATTGGTGATTCGAAGGGTTACGTGACTGCTACATGATGGTGCTCCAGCTCATTTCGCCGTTAATGTCTGGATGCACCTCAATCGTGTCATCCCTGGTCGATGGATCGGACGCAGGTGTTGCATGGGCTGCTCGTTCATCGGATCTCAACCCGTGCGATTTCTGGTTATGGGGCCATCTCAGGAGTATTGTGTATGCAGAGCCCATTCCAGATGTGGAGACAGTGGAGCAGCGTATTTATGCTGCATTTGACGTTGTTCGGATGCAGCCTGGTCAGTGTGAATGCGGGAGACAGAACATGCTGCGGCGCCTATATGCATACCGTTGAGGCACGTGGAAACCATTTTCAACACGTAACTGTGGCTACACGGTACAGCGTACATTAGACCGTAGTCACTGTAACAACAGACCATGGGAACTATGTATTTCTGGACATTGCACCTTTTTTGCTCAGTATCATTTGTACATGGTGGAAAAAGTGACCATGTATACATCATAGCTATCTGTCTATTAAATTATCGAATGACCCTAGTAGAAAGTCACGTGACTGAAGAAGCGAATGAATCGTGTACAGCTGGTGTAGACGTAGTGAGGTGGTGCGCGGCTGTACTCGCCTGGAATCGGAGGTCCCCCAGCGGCGGCTCGGCGTAGGGGATTCCCCGGAAGCTGTAGTAGCGGGTGCCCGCCATGGTGTCCCGCACGGCTCCGCGCAGGGTCCCGGACTCCGTCTGCACCGTGACGTAGCCCTTCTCCACCTGCGAACACCACACAACCACAAACACTCAGTGGGCAGCACAGAAAGCACAGCACAGGATCTCTCGTCTTCCTCTCTGGGCTAGTTTTATGCTCTTGAGCACCTTTGTCCTACATGGACGTAGAATGAAATATCAACACTAAATGCCTTAAGGTCCCAAGTTTGAAAATTATTCTATATCTAGTAAATGTGACGGTCATCAGTACTGGATAAAAGACTAGGGTATAGGGTAACGTTCCACCGACGCCTACGTCTTTATAGGTGGATTACAACTTCGGACAGTGGATCGATGAGGAATGAAATCGACCATAACCTTTTCAAGGGAACCATCTCGGAATTCCCCTTGACCCTATAAGTACCAGTGATATCTGCCTGAAGCCACCATTTTATTAACTTGAAGTAATAATGCCTTTAGGATGAAACCACCGATTCTGTTGCAAGACAGAGACTTCTAGCAGTATACTAACGTACTTCTACGAAGGCAGGGATTTGTAGCAGTTACTTAACAGCGTTCATATCAACAGTCTGAGCGGAGATTGAGCTACGTGATTGTAGTATATTGTGACATGTGGTTTTCTTTATAGTCGCCGTATTGAGGATATCACTAGCAGTGGAACTAAGCATATCTGAAGTTATTGTAACATAAATCTGAGTTTGTACAACTGCTTTTATGAGCGGTTTTTAAATGAAACTGCTAGGGCAGTATGTAGTTTAATATAAAATTTATTAAATTTTACGCCCATTTTGCTTCTTATTCAGGATGACAATTTGCCTTAGGCATTATGATTTCATGGAAGTTTCGTGATTTTTTTCGGGGGGGGGGGGGAGGGTTGCGTCTAGGAAAAATGTTAACTTGCTTTCAAATATATTACATAAAATCATGTGTGGTTGAAAACTGTTTGTCCTAATGGTTCCAAAGTGAAGCAACTTCTTTAAGACAATTGATTGTTTACTTTTTGCCAATTACTTTTCATTCATTGCTTACTGTGATAATAAAGGTTAATTTATGAAAATTTTAAAATTATATTCCAAAGTGAAACCAACTCCCCAAAACAGTTGGGTGCTTCTGTTTTCGAATTTCTTCGCGTATTCGCTGTTTACTATGATAACAAAGGCTACTTTTGTGAAAAATTTTAAAATTATGTATTTTTAGGGTTCCATACTTCAATCGGTAAATACGGATAATTTTGTCTGTCTGTTCAAAGTCCTTTTTCCCGGGAATGGGTAGACGTATCTTTTTGAAATTTTTGTCATGTATTACGATCTACGGTCCCCTGCCGACGTAAAAAAAGTGAAGCTTTTAAGCCAATGCAATCAAAAATACGGCATTTTATGTCACATATTTTTATACTTGTGAAGTCACTCACCAAAACCTTCCCGATGACTTAGAATCATGCAATTTGGCAAGAAGAAAGGTTTGACAGTACAAATAAAGGGAAAAATCTGAATTTGCTAATTTGTAATTACAGAAAACAAAAATTGTTTCTTTTGTTTTTTGTTACCCGACTTCCAATATGAAATTAAAACATTCTCGAAAGTATTTCAATCCCTGGTATCGATACCTTGCCAGTATCACTATCGATAACGGGCACAAATCGGCAGCATCCTCGACTCACGATACGGATGAACATATATACATAATTAAATTTGTATGGAATCCTCAGTGGGTGAGTGCAACTCGCACCTGAGCAATTATATTGTTGGGAAGCAAAGCGTTAGGCTAGGCGCAAACTGAGAAGCGTATAGCACGTGTGACGTGACACGACACTACAGCGCGACACGCACGTGCCGCACGGGTCGCGCGGATGCAGCGCATATTGCGACGCGTACACCATACTTCGCACGCGCCGACTGGCTACGTTCTGCGCTGACTGAACCGAAGCGCGCGCAACCTCGTATCTTTCTCAAACGATTTTACAGAAACTATTCTCTGCAAATATAAATTTTGCCTTACTTGTAGCGTTATATGTCAGCTTCGTGACGAAGTGCCGATCACCTCGCTAATGACCATTCTTACTGTGATGTACACATTTTAGTAAGACACTACGCAAAACTCAAAAAGTTTGCAACGAAAATTAGGGGTCGCTATGATTTTGCGTTTGGTGCGTATTACACCATATGTTGCTGCGTATGAAATTTAGCGAACATGCTGAATTTTTGTTTAGACTTAGGAGGAGATCTCTATCTGCCTCCGATCTCGAGAAAATGGATCCCATGTAGCGCGCTCACTTCCGATCTCACGCCCGCGAGAATGAAATACTTGCAACATCTCTCGTATCTCCTAAAACGCTCGAGACATTGAAACGAGCCGGCCGCGGTGGTCTCGCGGTTCTAGGCGCGCAGTCCGGAACTGTGCGACTGCTACGGTCGCAGGTTCGAATCCTGCCTCGGGCATGGATGTGTGTGATGTCCTTAGGTTAGGTAGGTTTAAGTAGTTCTAAGTTCTAGGGGACTGATAACCACAGCAGTTGAGTCCCATAGTGGTCAGAGCCATTTGAACCATTGAAACGAAAGTTTGGCGAATGATAGCACACAAGGAGGAGAGTGTTTTGCCAATTATTAAACACACGGAATTTTCTTATCTATGGCGATATATCACTACTTACACTTCTTTTTTTATTTATTTCACTCCAGTGACTGTAATTTTTTAAGAGTTATCGACAGCTAGCGAAACAAGAGCTTCCTAGTATGAAAATAAACATGAAATTTCTTCTTTTATGTTACTGCAAACCGATACTATTAAGTTTTTCGTAAGCTATTGAGCTCTGTAATTGCCAATTACTTGTTTAATGAGGCCCTACGTTTCGGAATTCTGTCTCAATAGCTGCTGTGAGATGAGTTTGGCAAATTACATTGTGACAAAGGAAGTACAATTAAACCAGTCACCAAGAGAAATGTGGCCTTCACTCATAAATGGTGATGCTTCATCGAATGAGAAACGGTTAACAACTCACAAAAAACAGATTGGCAATTCTGTTGGAATTTTGGTGGAATCCCCGTAACCCATCGTATTTTTAACACTGAGCGCCTGGAATGGAAATTTACCAAAGGATTTCATTTCTTCTCTTGATCTGAGCAGTATTAAAATAATGACGAGCGGCGGAATGATAGGCACATGCCAGATACTGTTTACTCACCTAGGGCTTGCCAAACTGACAATGCGTGATCGCGAATAAAATAGTTGTTATTGAGAAAAATAAACAATTGATCTGTCGCACAACACAATGGTCAGTGTATTGTCAGCAGCGAAGTATAATGCGCGCGACAGGAATGCACAAGCTAGCCATGTGTGCCTTGTGAGATGGAGTTCGAAAAACAGTCATGAAAGTAGATCTGCCTTTGTCAGCAGCACATTTCAACAAATTAAATATATCTAATCGTAACACTCTTTTAGGATATTCCTACTTTGGTAATAATACCGACCATTTTCTTAATTTGTGTAGCCTGTTCTTGTAAAATTAGTTTATTAATGCTGATAATGTCCATGCAATAACTGAAATGCTTTTTCTCATCAAGGCGAACCAATTAAAACATTGTTATTTGTGACTGCATTTCGACTGTTTCTAGCTTGCAGTGGAAATATGTTGTTCACATGCATGCAGTACAGTGTGTCGTATTACATTATTACATCCATATCAGAGTAATCACAGTGAAACTTCTGTACTTCAGATCTTGGACGCTTTTTACCACAAGCACAAAGGGATCACACCTGTGGAGATTATCCCTTTCTAAATTTTTGTAACAGATCGTACAGATACGCTACCTTACTAGGCAGCGAGAATATAACCTTGCTTTACTTTCCTGGCTTGATTCTTAATCACATGATTTTATAATATTCCTTCCTTCCTTATTCACTACCCTCTGTCCCTTCTTGCGATCTGAAAACATCGCGGAGGCATATGGTGCAATTCCAGCGGCCAATGGCTCATCAGTTACTGAAGTATACATTTTTCTTGACAGAAGAAAAACAAAACAAAACTATGCAGATATAAATAACAGAAAAGTATAACGTGCTAACGAAGAAAGCTAGAGCGTTTAAATGGCGAAAAACGAAACACTACCCAAAGGCAATAAAATTCAGTACACAGTAAGGCAAAATTTATCGTATTGGTAATACTACCACTGCTGATATGCGCCGTTCCGATGTGATCATATAGCCGGGCTACTTTTCCACTCCCCGCCTCAAATTTCCCACGGTGGTAGCGAGGCAAGCGCGACGCGCGGCGCGAGAAACTGTGCCTCAACCACAACGCCGCGCGATCTGGCGCAGGCGCGTGTCGCGTCCCAGTCGCGTCGCGTCGCAATTTGCGCGGTCCCATTTGAACCTGTGATGTTACAAAAACGCGCGGTGCGCTGCGTCACGCTACACGCGCTATACGCGTCTCAATTTGCGCCCAGCCTTAAGAGATACATGGAAACCACGTAAAACCCATACGTGCACGGCCGATTAGGGTTTAGAGCCGCCGGTCCCCCGTTTCCAAGACCACTTACTCATCATTGCGCTGCCATCTAACGCCTAGTCAGTCTTGGACTGAAGCAATGAATAGCGAGCCATAGTCTGGCTAACTGGTCGAGCGCGCTAACGCGCTTCTTACTGGACTCGGGTAGGCGCGCCAGCCCCGGATCGAAACCGCCCGGCGGATTAACGACGAGGGCCGGTGTGCCGGCCAGCCTGGATGTGGTTTTTAGGCGGTTTTCCACGTCCCCTAAGTGAATACTGGACTGCTCCCCACGTTCCGCCTCAGTTACACTCGTCGCAGACATTTCAAACACGTCCGCACTATTTCACGATTTACACTCGGCGCAGACAGTTGGGGTACGGGATGGCGGCAGGAAGGGCATCCGGCCATCCCTAAAGCTAACACTGCCAAATCCGTTGTACCCACGCCGACCCTGCGATCGCTGCGGGACTATGGCGTAAGCGAAAGAGAGAAAGGTTAACTGGTATACATTGCTAAATTTAAATTTGACCATAAAGATTGCTAAAAGGTTCTATTTGATTCGATTCCTTCTGTAGATGAGATCCTGAAAAATACGCAACGTATGAGAAAAACAAAAATTTATGATACATACGTATTTACAAAAGGACTGACATGATACTGTTCCTTCCAAAGATCCTAAGCGAGATGAAGCGAACCAAGAGCGTTGTACATATTGTTTGAATTTACTCATTATCTTCTTGAAGAATGTAGTAAGGACAAACGTCTTCTTCTTGATGACAGATATTACTAAAGTGTGCTATGCGTCATACCTTGCATCACAATTCGGGAGGACGGCAGTTCAGATCCCGTCGTGCTATCCAGATTTAGGTTCTCCATGACCTCCCTAAATCACTCCAGGTAAACGCCGAAATGATTGCTTTCCCCATCCTTAACAAAACAATCCGGGCCTGTGCTCCGTCTCTAATAACCTTGCTGTCGGCGGGACGTTACACTCTAAGCTTCCTTCTTGCGTCATAGCCATAGTTTCTCGCTGAGGAGTCATTCTTTAGTTTACGCCGTACTTTTGCGTTAAACTCATAGTTAACATCTAGGATCTGGTGCCATTTATCTGTTTTGTAATTCCTTATCGATTCGTTTTACCATCTCATTGGTATGTGATCACGTCGGTGCACAGACCTAAAAAATTTTCGTGAAATTTCTTGTGTTTTAAGGACGTTCGTTCAGTATCGACAGAATTATGTAAGAGCTTAACGTATGATGTGAAAAAATCACCTTATTTTGATGTCTAGGTAAAATTTCTGTTACAGTAAAAATAAAAAAAAAATATCCTACTAGGTTACATGAGGATTTGGCACAATAGCTGTACGTCATTTGGCCGGCCGGGGTGGACGAGCGGTTCTACGCGCTACAGTCTGGAACCGCAGGACCGCTACGGTTGCAGGTTCGAATCCTGCCTCGGGCATGGATGTGTGTGATGTCCTTAGATTAGTTAGGTCTAAGTAGTTCTAAGTTCTAGGGGACTGATGACCTTACAAGGGAACCTCCCCATCGCACCCCCTTCAGATTTAGTTATAAGTTGGCACAGTGGATAGGCCTTGAGAAACTGAACACAGATCAATCGAGAAAACAGGAAGTTGTGTGGAACTATGAAAAAAATAAGCAAAATATACAAACTGAGTAGTCTATGTGCAAGATAGGCAACATCAAGGATAACGTGGGCTCAGTGGCGCTGTGGTCCTGTGGTTAGCGTGAGCAGCTGCGGAGCGAAAGGTCCTTGGTTCAAGTCTCCCCCCGAGTAAAAATTTTTACTTTCTTTATTTTCGCAAAGTTATGATCTGTCCGTTCGTTCATTGACGTCTCTGTTCACTGTAATAAGTTTAGTGTCCGTGTTTTGCGACCGCACCGCAAAACCGTGCGATTAGTAGACGAAAGGACGTACCTCTCCAATGGGAACCGAAAACATTTTGATCGCAAGGTCATAGGTCAACCGATTCCTCCACAGGTCCGCAGCTCGTGGTCGTGCGGTAGCGTTCTCGCTTCCCGCGACCGGGTTCCCGGGTTCGGTTCCCGGCGGGGTCAGGGATTTTCTCTGCCTCGTGATGACTGGATGTTGTGTGATGTCCTTAGGTTAGTTAGGTTTAAGTAGTTCTAAGTTCTAGGGGACTGATGACCATACATGTTAAGTCCCATAGTGCTCAGAGCCATTTGAACCATTTGAACCTACACAGGAAAACACGTCTGGTATACTCTATACGACACTGCTGACGGCATGTGCGTCGCATGACAGGAATATGTAGTCGACCTACCTAACTTGTACACTTGGCGAATGGGTAAAATGATTCTTCTACCTTGCCTGATTTAGGTTTTCTTGTGGATGTCATAATCACTCCCAAAACAGTGATGAAAACATAAGAGTTTGTCACATAAACTGCAACAAATGAATGCAACAGTTTCACAGTCGCACAATTTTCCCTGTGCTCTGTCAAAACATATGTTTTTAACGTTTTCAAATTTTTCCGTGTGTAGACTGTCAAATCCTGCATATGTTCAAGCAAATCTGAACATGTCCTGGAATTTTGGAGACCGAAGTTGATTATGTGTGAGTACCTCAACTTTGATAATTGTCTGAAAATAAAAAAAGTCAACTTTTCACTCGACGGAAGACTTGAACCAAGGACCTTTCGTTCCGCAGCTGCTCACGCTAACCACGGGACCACGGCGCTACTGAGCGCACACCGTCCTTGATGTTGCCTATCTTGCGCATGGACTATTCAGTTTGTATATTTTGCTTATTTTTTTCATAGTTCCACACAACTTCGTCCTGTTTCTCGATTGATCTGTGTTCAGTTTTTCAAGGCCTATCCAGTGTTGCCAACTTATAACTAAATCTGAGGAGGGTGCGATGGGGAGGTTCCCTTGTTAGAAGTTAAGTCCCATAGAGCTCAGAGCAATTTTTTTTTGTACGTCATTTTATTATAACTTCCAGTACGAGACATGCTTCGCCCTGTCAACATATTGCCTAATGTATATTTAGATAAAGCACACTCTTAAAAAAAAAAAAAAAAAAAAAAATCACGAAAGTATTATCCGAATTGTATGGAAACCAGTAGATGACTGCAGGTTCAGGAAAATTGGATGGTTTTTTTTTTCAAGAGGAAAAGCTCCAAAAATTGATCACCGCAATAAAGTGTTGGTCCACGTCTGGCCCTTAGCCCTTAGGCAAGCAGCTGTTTGGCTTGCCATTGATTGATAGACTTTTTGCATGTCCTCCTGAGAGATGTCATGCCAAATTCTGTCCAACTGGGGAGTTAGATCGTCAAAATCCCGAGCTGTTTGGGTGACCCTGCGATAATGCTCAAAACCTTCTCAGTTGGTGTCAGGTCCAGCGACCTTGCTCGCCGAGGCAAGCACGATGAGAAGCAGTAGACACTCTCACCGTGTGTGGGCAGGCATTACCTGGATAAAAATTAATCCCAGGATGGCTTTCCATGAAGGGCTACAAAACGGAACGTAGACTATCGTCGACGTACCGCTGTGCTGTAAGGGTAGTGCGAATGACAACCAGTGGGGTTCTGCTATGAAAGAAATAGCACCCCAGACCATTGGCCCTAGTTGTCGGGCCGTATGACGGGCGACAGTCAGGTTGGTATCCCACCACTATGTGGCGCGTCTCCAGACACATCTTCAGCCTTGAATCTCATTGGCTGGAGTAGAATTATCTTTAGTGATGAGTCCCTCTTCGAATTGAGGCTCGGTAACCAGTGAAGACGGGTCTGGCGTTGGTGGGATACCAACCTGACTGCCGATTGCCACACGGCCCGACATCCAGGAGTGATGATCTGGGGTACCATTTCTTTTCATAGCAGGATCCCGTTTGGTTGTCATCCATGGTACCCTTCCCAGAACAGCGGTACGTCGACGACGTTCTACTCTCCGTTTTGTTGCCGTTCAGGACAAGCCATCCTAGGCTTCAGCAAGATAATGCCCGCCCACACAGGTTAGTGTTTCTACTGCTTGTTTTTGTGCTTTCCAAAACCTATCTTTGCCAGCAAGGTCGCCGGATTTCTCCCCAATTCAGAACGTTTGGAGCATTGTGGGCAGGGCCCTCCAGCTAATTCGGGATATGACAGAATTTGGCTTGATATCTACATCTTCAGCTACATCTACGTGAGTACTCTGCTATTCACAATAAACTGCCTGGCAGAGGGTTCAATGAACCACTTTCAAGCTGTCTCTCTCTACCGTTCCACTCTCGAACTGCACGCGGGAAAAACGAGCACTTAATTTTTTCTGTGCAAGCCCTGATTTCTCTTATTTTATCGTGATGATCATTTCTCCCTATGTGGCTGGGTGCCAACAGAATGTTTTCGCAATCGGAGGAGAAAACTGGTGACTGAAATTTCATGAGAAGATCCCATCGCAACGAAAAACGCCTTTGTTTTAATGATTGCCACTCCAATTCACGTATCATGTCTGTGACACTATCTCCCCTATTTCGCGATAATACAAAACGAGCTGCCCTTCTTTTTACTTTTTGGATGTCATCCGTCAGTCCCATCTGATGCGGACCCCGCACCGCACAACAGAACAGGGCGATAAGCGTGGTGTAAGCAGTCTCTTTAGTAGACCTGTTGCACCTTCTAAGTGTTCTGCCAATGAATCGCAGTCTTTGGTTTGCTCTACCCACAATATTATCTATGTGATCGTTCCAATTTAGGTTATTTGTAATTGTAATCCCTAAGTATTTAGCTGAATTTACCGCCTTCAGATTTGTGTGACTCATCGCGTAATTGAAATTTAGCCGATTTCTTTTAGTACTCGTGTGAATAACTTCGCACTTTTCTTTATTAGGGGGTCAATTGCCACTTTTCGCACCCTACAGATATCTTATCTAAATCATTTTGCAAGTCGTTTTCATCATCTGATGACTTTACAAGACGGTAAATGACAGCATCATCTGCAAACAATCTAAGACGGCTACTAAGATTGTCTCCTATGTCGTTAATATAGATCAGGAACAATAGAGGGCCTATAACTCTTCCTCGGGGAACGCCGGATATTACTTCTGTTTTACTCGATGACTTTCCATCTATTACTTTGAACTGTGGCCTTCCTGACAGGAAATCACGAATCCAGTCGCACAACTGAGGCGATACTCCGGAGGCACGCAGTTTGGTTAGAAGACTCTTGTGAGGAACGGTGTCGAAAACATTCTGGAAATCTAAAAATATGGAATCAATTTGACATTCCCTGTCGATAGCACTCATTACTTCGTGAGTATAAAGAGCTAGTTGTGTTTCACAACAACGATATTTTCTGAATCCGTGCTGACTATGCCTCAATAAATCGTTTTCTTCGAGGTCATAATGTTCGAATACAGTATATGTTCCAAAACCATGCTGCAAATCGACGTTAGTGATATAGGTCTGTAATTCAGCGGATTACTCCAAATTCCCTTTTTGGGTATTTGTGTGACTTGAGCAATTTTCCAGTCTTTAGGTACGCACCTTTCTGTGAGCGAGTGGTTGTATATAATTGCTAAATACGGAGTTATTTTATCAGCATACCTTGAGAGGAACCTGACCGCTAAACAGTGTGGACCGGAGGCCTTGCCTTTATTAAGTGATTTAAGCTGCTTTGTTACACCGAGGATATCTGCTTCTATGTTTCTCATCTTGGCAGTTGTTCTTGATTGGATATCCCGCAGGAGGACATGCAATAACTCTATCAATCAATGCCGAGTCGAATAACTGCTTGCCTAAGAGCCAGAACCAGACCAACGCGTTATTCACTTGATCAATTTCCAAAGCTTTTTCTCTAGACTAAATCTTCCAATTTTTCTGAAACTGTAATCATTTGCTTGTCTTTACATATACCGTTTTCCGGCTTAACCGGATAATTCCTTCGTGGTGCGTCGTTTTCCCTTTTTTGAAGATTGTTTAGCATTGATCCAGATGCAAATCCCGTAATTCATTTATTATTTACACCTGAGAACAGTCTCTTGTTAGTGCTGGAAGTTTTCATAAACTGACATGTCAGTATAGCTGTCGCTGTTGTTACCTTTACTCTCAACACTGTTCTGAGCAAGCCTCCCCATCTCTGCATAATATTGCAACTTCCATCTGTTTAAACCTTCTTATGTTCTCAAGTCTAGTCCACATAAAAATTTTATATCGTCCCTACACTTTTTTCCATTAGCAAACTGATGACTACTTGATGCTTCAGAACGATGTATCCTACTAACTGATCGGTTCTTTTAGTCAAGGTACGCCGCAAATTCCTTTTCGCCATAAATGGACTCAGTACCTGCTCATTAGATAATCTATCTACCCATCTAATCTTCAGCATACTTCTGTAGCGCAAGACTTCAAAAGCTTCTCATCTGAGCTGTTTATCGTCCACTTTTCGGTCCTGTAAAAGGCTACACTCCAGACAAAGTAGAAAGACCTTCCAAAGCCTTAAATTTTTATTACATGTAAACAAATTTCTCTTTTTGACAAATGTTTTTCTTGCTGTTGTCAAACCACATTTTGTAACCTGTCTACTTTGGGCATCATCAGTTTTTGCCTGCCGAAATAGGAAAGGCGTCTACTACTTATAGTGTGTCATTCACTAATTAGATTCCCTCATGTGACGATACGCTTATATAACCGATCTATATGGTTCCTATAATCTGTAATCGGTACAGAGAGAACCGAATTTCTTTGCTGGGCTGGGTGCAAGTCGGTGGGACGAGTACGTCACGCGCGTAACTGGTTTGTTCGTACGGACAGCTGTTTATAAGAGCAAGTACACGGCAGAAACAGTTAGAATACTGTCACACTCAGCATCACCTGATTTAATTCGACTACATTCCATTATACTTTCGTTGACGTTCAGCTTATAACCTCTTTTCAAGACACAGTCCATTCCGCTCAGCTGTTCTTCCTTTGCTGCCTCCGACAGAACTGTGATGTTATGAACAAACGTCAAAGGTTATATTTCTTTTTTCTGAACGTTAATTTCGTTTCAAAACTTTTCCTTGGTTTACTTCAGTGCTCACTCAGTGTACGTATTAAATAACCTCTCGAAGAATTTACAATCTGTTGCACTCCCTTCTTAAACACTGCCTCCCTTTCATACCTTTCAACTTATAACTGCAGTCTGGTTTCCATACAATTTGTAGATTACTTTTGGCTCTTTGTATTTTGTCTCTGCTGCCTTAAGTATAGAAAGAAAGTGTTCCAGTCAACTTTGTCAAAAGTTTTCTCTAAATCCGTTACATTAAATACTAATTTTCAATTTTTTTTGGAAACTGCAAATTAAGCCTCTTAAGGTAATTCAAGATTCCTCGTCACATTAACTGACGTCTTACGTACGGTGCAGTTATCTTGCTGACTTTAGCAGGCTATTTAGACGCCTAATGATAATAGCGCAGAACTCGCGCGGAAAAAATTCCATTAATACGTTTGTGAAAGTAGCAGTTATACCTCTTCAGACAGACCGTGAAGCTATAATTTGCGGCTAAGGAGCAGTTGTCATGAGAATAATCAAGTACTCAACCGCAAGATGTATTTCTCTTTAATGCCACTTTTCCGCTTCGTAATATGCATCTAAATAGAATTTTTCTCGGTATTTGTGGACTTCACTTTTCTGCTTACAGTGTGCGAAGTCTGGATTGAAAATAACCTGTCGTAAAAATACGGGTCATTGGCAGGGGGAGGGTTCGGATAGGAAGTACAAAAGCCCCACAATTCGAACAGTCGCTCTGTCAACTATAAGCCCATCCCAGACGGCGAAATCATTCCTAAAAGCCACCCACTCTGTCGACTGTAACCTATTCTTCTAATTCTTCCGTTTTAAAGCCTCACATAAATTAATTAGACACACTCCAAAATAATGAATTAGGTATTCAGTGGCAACTAATAAACAGGACCTCCAATTAATCCGGTTTCTTCTTTTATACTCACTGGTAAAACGTTTGACTAACAATGATAATACCAAAGTAAAACCTTGGCACGTCTGATAAAAGTGTCTTAGGTATGATTCTGATAATCGCGTAAATGAAACATAGTCGTGAAGTTGTACCGCGATTGTCGTGACGTTAGTATGAAAGGCAGCTAGTTTTAAAGCAGGGAATATGTTTCATATGTGCGCAGAGTTGAAAGCAAACTGTTCATTTCAGTCTGAATTCGGCAACGATTCGATCTCACCATAGCACACTGGAAGTGGAGGCTGAAATGGCTGCAAAATCAGTCATTGGCAGCACACCAACGACTCTCGTCAATGGCTAAGTAAAATCAGTTAAAAATCTTTCATTGAGGGAATGGTCCAGTCCGACATGTCGAAACATGCCCTGAAATTTTTTTAGACAGGAAGAACACACCGACTGAAACACAATGTCGAAATTTTGGCTGCTAATATATACTGCAAGTACTTAAAAAAATGCCAAATTCGTAGCTCGCCAATTGGCTGGAGAAATGTACACCCCTACCATAGTTGTAGCAGACAGCGCATGCGCAAAACAGCAAACGCATGTCCTTACTTGTCTGCAGATCGGTAAAAAGACAACACTGCGCAACGCGATCGTAATTTGTTAAGTGAATTCCAGTTTTCGTTGATAGTTTCTCTGTCACAATTATTCACATATCCTATTCACTAGAATTCGCAACTCATTTAATCTCCATTATAATTAGCAGTTCCCCTTACGGTATCGCTAAGTGTTGACAATGAGATGAAGGTGAATTTAAAATAATAATTTTCTGTCCGCAGCTCGTGGTCGTGCGGTAGCGTTCTCGCTTCCCACGCCCGGGTTTCCGGGTTCGATTCCCGGCGGGGTCAGGGATTTTCTCTGCCTCGTGATGACTGGGTGTTGTCTAATGTCCTTAGGTTAGTTAGGTTTAAGTAGTTCTAAGTTCTAGGGGGACTGATGACCGTAGATGTTAAGTCCCATAGTGCTCAGAGCCATTTGAACCATTTTTTTTAATAATTTTCTTCCTTGTTTTCTTCCGATATGCTTGCCAATAGCAATTGTCTTTGTGCAGGTTCCAGAGTTTCACAGTAATTTGGAATGCAGTAATACTTTCAATCTTGTTATATGAATAATGTGGTATGCCATCGATATCACCTATTTCTCCTGAAGACCTACATATGTGTTATTTTTAGTTAATTTCTTGGGAATTCATTTGAATGATGTAGACATTTCATTAGAAATTGTGTAAGCTTTAGAAGAAACAGGAAATAACTCTGACGATTCTGTGAATTGTTGTACAAACGATGACTGTTGAAATAATTAAAGCCCAGAATACAAATACAGTACATTCCAAGCGCAAAGAAAACATGTGTATTAATAGCTTTCAGTTACAAAGAAAAGGCTGTAAGTTTTTGGTTCATAATTGGAGAGAGAAACTGCCTGAAGTTAAGCAGTTTACAAGACAGTTTCGTTTCGTAAAATCATTGCTACGGCTAACAGCGGCTACATGTCGTGGTGGCGTGGAAGCAATGAGATCTCGGTAGTTCGCTGAAGGGAGTTGGCACTGCATCTGCACACACAACTCATCTAATTCTCGTAATTTCCGGGGAGGGGGCGATGAGCTGTGACGCCACGTCAGCCACGTCCCGGAAGTGTTCGATCGTGTTCGGATCTGCGAGTTTGGGGGCCAGCATATCAGTTGGAACTCATCACTATGTTCCTCGAACCATTCCGTCAAACACCTGACCTTATGACGGGGCGCTTTATCTTGTTGAAAAATGCCACTGCCGTCGAGAAACATGATCGTCATGAAGGGGTGACGTGGTCTGCAAACAGTGTACGATGCTCCTTTGTCGTCATGGTGCCTTGCACGAGCTCCACTGGACCCATGGATGCCAACGTGAATGTTCCCCAGAGTGTCATAGAGCCATCGTCATCTCGTTTCCGCCCCGCAGTACAGGTGTCAAGGAGCTGTCGCTCTGGAACACGACGGATTCGCGCCCTCCCATCGAGATGATGAAGAAGGTATCGAGATTCATCATGCCATACAACACACTGCCACTGCGCCAACGTCCGGTGTCGATACTGACGTGCCCATTTCAGTCGTAGTTGCCGATGTCGTGGTGTTAACATTGGCACACGCTTGGGCCATCGGCTGCAGAGGCCCATCGTTAGGAGTTTTCGGTGCACTGTGTGTTCAGAGACACTTGTACTCTGTCCAGTTAAAAGTCCGATGTTAGTTCCGCCACAGATGGCCGCCTGCCCTGTTTTACCAGTCTGCCCAGCCTACGACGTCCGACATCGGTAATGAGGGGTAGCCATCCAACCCCAAGACGTCTGGGCGTGGTTTCACCTCGGTTTTGCCACGTGCTGAAGACACTCACAGCACTTCTCGAACAACAGACTAGTCGTACAGTTTCTGAAATGCTCGTGCCGAGCCTCCGGGCCATCACAGTCTGCCATCGGTCAAGCTCAGATAGATCGCACGCCTTCCCCATTCTGCACATGGACAGCACGGTCACTGATACTACGAGGCGTGTTTTTTAAGGGGAGCCGGAGGTGGTCAAATCCAAAAAATTACGATTTCTTTTGCTACCGAAAATTAATTGGAACATTCCTCTTTAATGTAAACTTTGAATTATTGTTCTACTCGCCCTAGAAGTGGAGTTATTACCATTTTCCCCCACGCCTGCAGAGGCGGCCGCTGAATGCATCTATCACCCTCTCGTGACTTCCTGGCGAACTGCTTGGGATTTTCTCGGCCTGTTACGCATACAGCGCCGTATGTTACGCATACAGCGAGTGTGCAAGGGTTGGCTACATTGTTTTCTGTGACAAATGAAGCGCTAAGAGCGCGGAACATCGTCTCTTTGCTGTTTACCGTTTCGAATTAGTTTAGTGTTGAGCCTGTTGTTGGTAGTATTATACTTCTTGTGTAAAGCGTTGTTCTGGTTACGATGCCACGTTTTAGTAACCGTGTATATAAGAAGAGGAAGAATGTAGGGAAAAGAAAATTAACACTAATACCAAGTTACGATACTACAATTACTGAAACAGTGCGTTCTTCTGCTAAGCAACACATGGCCGGCCATAGCCCTGTGACATCTTCTAGCAAGAAGCTGATTGGTGGAAGTGACAGATTTCGTGAATATGTTAGTGACAGTGATGATATTAACGAAGTACTGAATATTGGATTATTATCTTCTGCGCTGAAAGAAAGTGTTCTGTGAAAAATGTGTTCAAGTGTAGGAGTGGGACTAGAAATAACAAAGCACTTTGGTTTAGCTTGTGAGATGAAGGTAATCTGTGCATGTTGCAAGTATCAAGTGACTTTCTACAATTCACATGCCAGTCTCTTTGGTGAAAATGGACGATCTAGAGTGTTTGATGTGAATGTTCGACTTGTGTATGGTCTTCGATCCATTGGAAAAGGATCTGCTGCTGGTAAACTGTTTTGTGGTATTATGAACTTGCCATCGCCTTCAACCAAATTTGGGTACTACTGTGAACTGGTAGGATCCTCTGTTGAAGATGTGGCTTTGAAAACCATGAAGGAAGCAGTGGAGGAATCTGTAGAAATGAACGGTGGTTCTAGGGATTTGTTAGTGGCATTAGATGGTTCCTGGCAAAAGAGGGGTCATAAATCCCTGAATGGGGTTGTAACTGCTACTTGTGGTGATAGTGCAAAAGTGATAGATGTTGCAATATTGTCAAAACATTGTAGGTGCAAAAATAAAATCAAAGGAGAGCACAGTGGAACCTGTGAGGCAAATTTTAGTGGATCAAGTCGAGCAATGGAAGTGGATGGAGTGAAACAAATTTTTGAACGTTCAGTTCCCAGATACAACGTTAGGTACAAATACTACCTTGGGGATGGTGACTCCAAAGGTTTCAAGACTATAGAGGAACTGAAACCATATGGAAATGAATTTGTAGTTGAAAAGTTGGAATGCATTGGGCATGCGCAAAAGTGTATGGGTGCACGGCTTCAAAGGTTCAAACAAACTTTAGGTTCAAGTAAGCTCAGTGATGGAAAGACAATAGGAGAGAGAGGCAGGCTTACTGATGAGGTGATTGAACGTCTACAGAGATACTATGGGTATGCTGTAAGGCAAAATACTAGTAATGTTAGTGACATGCGAAAAGCAGTGTGGGCATTGTTCCTTCATACTGCCTCTTCCAATGAATACCCTCAACACAGCCTGTGCCCAAAAGATTCCTGGTGCAAATATATCCTCTTCATAAAAACTTGCCGCCTGCTCCGATAACCAAGAGTTCACTGTCTTTTTCACGTCGTCGTCATCATTGTAACGGTTGCCACTGAGGTGTTGTGTGAGGTGGGGGAATACATGGTAATCGCTCGGCACAAGATGAGGACTGTAAATCGCGGGTCTGACCAGCAGTGTGAGGTCTCGCTTTGTCATGGAGAAGGACAATTCCCTTTGTCAGCATGCCGCATCTTTTGTTTTGAATCGCTCTGCGCAGCTTTTTCAGGGTTTGACAGTATGCTTCTGCATTGATAGTGGTTCCTCGTTGCATGAAGTCGACCAACAAAACACTATGCCTATCCCAAAACACCGACGCCATGATTTTGCACTGGGACAGAGCCTGTTTGGCCTTCACCTTTACAGGAGCGTGTGTGTGTGTCTCCATTTCATACTCTGTTGCTTCGATTCGGGCGTGATATGCGAAACCCGTGTTTCGTCTCCAGTTACGATCTGACTCAAGAAGCTGTCACCTTCTTCGTGATAACGAATCAAGAACTTCATCACACACTCAAATCTTTGGTTTTTGTGGTCCTCTGTTAGGAGTTTTGGGACCCATCAGGAGCACAGTTTCCTAAACTTTCGGTGTTCAGAAACATTGGTGAAAAGCATTGATCTTGACACGTCAGGAAATTCGTCTGAGACATGTTATTGTGAAGCGCGTGTTCTCACGAATCCTCACTTCAACTGAAGCCACCAGATCGTCTGTAATCAAAGAAGGGCGACTGGAGAGGTCCTCATCGTGGACGTTGTCACGGCCATCTTTGAATTCTCGTACCCACTTACGCACTTTGCTTTCACTCATAACAGTATCACCGTACACTTCGCAAATCTGTCGATGAATTTCTGCAGCAGACAGGAAGGATCCTTGCTGACCCAAAATGACATTCACAAAGATGTTAAAGAAAAGTTATTCGAAATATTTAGAGCTAGTCATGATAGTCAGTGCACCATTACCCAGGGAGATCTACGAGACTGTGCCACTTGGTTACACAGATTCAGGAAATTGTTCGGGGAAGGAAATCGTCAAATTATGAAGTTTACCTAATGTGAACATGTAGAGGTGTCATTAACAGATAATACTACAGAGAAATTCGTTGTTGATGTGAGGGTGAAGCTCTTGAAATCTTGTAAAATGCTATGGATAAAGGCAGTTAGTAAGGTTTCATGCAAAACCTATGTGCAGACTGTACCTTATGATTTTGAGTGAAAGGAACACAGAACTGCATCACGTTACCTTAATAGTTATTCCATAGCTCATGAATACGACATTTCGAAAGGACGTGGAATGTGTCAGTTTAACATAACTTTTCTCTACATTATGTAATTCTTTTTCAGTTACTACTTCATATTTAAAAGTTCATCTATTGAGTAGAAGGAGTTCCCATTCAGAAAGTCTTTTAATTTGTTTTTAAATGCTGGCTGGCTATCTGTCAGAATTTTAATGCTATTTGGCAAATGCAAAAGATTTTTGTGCCAGCATAATTCACCCCTTTCTGTGCCAAAGTCAGATTTAACCCAGAATAGTGAAGAACATCCTTTCTTCTAGTGTTGTATCTATACACTTTGCTATTATTTTTAAATTGGGATGGGTTATAAATAACAAATTTGACAAGTGAATATATGTATTGCGAAGGTACCGGTACTATGAATATCCTGAGTTCCTTAAATAAATGCCGGCCGAAGTGGCCGTGCGGTTAAAGGCGCTGCAGTCTGGAACCGCAAGACCGCTACGGTCGCAGGTTCGAATCCTGCCTCGGGCATGGATGTTTGTGATGTCCTTAGGTTAGTTAGGTTTAACTAGTTCTAAGTTCTAGGGGACTAATGACCTCAGCAGTTGAGTCCCATAGTGCTCAGAGCCATTTGAACCATTTGAACCTTAAATAAATGTCGGCAAGGTGATCTTGGGTGGGCTCCAGCTATTATTCTGATTACACGCTTTTGTGCAATGGATATTTTTGTCTTAGTGATGAATTACCCCAAAACATGATGCCGTAAGAAGGAATGAATGAAAATAGGCATAGTAGGTTAATTTGCTGATACGTTTATCAAAAAATTTTGCAATAACCCTAATAGCATAAGTAGCTGAACCTGAACATTTCAGCATATCATCTGTGTGTTTATTCCACTTCAGTTTCTCATCAGTGCATACGACCTGAGATTTTGAACATTCTGCTTTAGCAACAGACTTCTGTTCATTGTCTATACAATGCCACAGTCGACGGTGCCATGCTGGGACGGGTATGGCAAGAATTCGATTACCGTATTGACGTCTGCCGGGTCACTCATGGTTCGCATATCGAATGATTATAAAAAAGAAATCTGTATTCCTCTTCAAAATGCATGTATGACATCTGTACAATGTTTAGCTCTTGTGCAATAAATAACTGAAAGTGTTCCCAAACTTTATGTACACCCTGTACAGACACTGGCCACACTTCTTTCTTATCGTGCAAAGTCGCAGACATACCTGTAGCACATTTGGGGTAATAAGAAGACAGTCATTCAGGATGAATGTGATTAATATCTGTTTCATTATTTTTTACTTCTCTCTTGAATAATTAGGTAACTACGAGAGGGTGAACACAAGGGTGTTCGTCTATGATTTTTGTCCTTGCTGCTGTAATTCAATCTAGGTTGGAAGTCCTAACCTGTTATTTAAGTGATGATAATTGTAAAATGACTCCGTTAATAATCCTTCGGATGATTCCTGTAGTCGTCAGGGACAGTATAGTATTCATCACTATTTCAACAGTAATTTAATTTTTGCTTAATTAATTTATCTCTCTTATTATAACTATAATCCTCGCCAAAGGCGATGTACATCGCTAGTGTGAATCAGTCTCCGAGCGCTTGTTTTATATTTGTACGATTTTATTTTATTTCACTTACTTTGGTCACGGCTCATGTCTGGATGTGCCAGCGAGCATTATGCAATTTCGGCTGCTTCCTAATACCTTTTTATAACCGAAAGAATACTGTAGTAGCGTCCCACATTACTGATGTCCTACGCTGCTGCGAAAGAGGTATTGTATAGTATCCTCGCACGCCAACTGGATTCAACAAAAGACGGACCTGCAGTCTTAATACTTAAACCTCGAAATAACTTCAAATAAACTAAATAACAATTACATTCTGCATCTACATATACAGTATACTCCGCAAGCCAACGGTGCATGGCGGAGGGTAGCACGTACTACTACTAATCATTTCCCGTCTTGTTCTACTCGCAAATAGAGCCAGGGCTCGTTCCTCGAATCACAAAATGCATTAGCAATTCATGGCTTAAGAGATGATTGATAGATCGCGAGGTTCACTGACGGGAAAAAGTCGCAACACCGAAAAATAATAAATCAAGAGTAATGAAATTTCGACAATATATTTGTCTAGGTAACATATTTAAGTGATTAATATTTCAAGATCACAGGTTAATGTATGCACGAGATAAGCCATTGCAGATGTGAAATGGTGTAACCGCCAGAATGTTGAATGCAAGCATGCAAACGTGCATGCATTGTGTTTTACAGGGCCCGATGTCAGTTTGTGGGATGGAGTTCCATGTCTGTTGCACTTGATCGGTCAGTACAGGGACGGTTATTAAGAACAAATTTGATAAGTGAATGTATGTAATGTGAAGGTACAATGAATATCCTGAGTTCCTTAAATAAATGTCTGCAAGGTGATCTTGGGTGGGCTCCAGCTATTATTCTGATTACACGCTTTTGTGCAATGGATACTTTTTCTCTTAGTGATGAATTACCCCAAAACATAATGCCATTTGAAGGAGTGAATGAGGCTAATTTGCTGATACGTTTATCACAAAAATTTGCAATAAACCTAATAGCATAAGTAGCTGACCGTGACCATTTCAGCACCTCATCATTGTTTTATTCCAATTCAGTTTCTCATCAATGCATACATCCCGAGATTTTGAATATTCTGCTTTAGCAACAGACTTCTGTTCATTGCCTGTACATGGTGTTCATAAGGTCCAGGAACACTTTCAATTACTGGATGTACATAAAGTCCGGGAACACTTTCAGTTACTTATTGCACAATAACCAAATGTTGAACAGATGCCATACGTATTTCATTTTGAAGAGAAACCCTGACAGCTTTTTTCATGTACACCGCCACAGCGTAGTTTGGTAATTTGCCGATAGTCAGCGCTAGTCGCAAACATGGCGAGTTCAGGTGCGGAGCGAGCTTTCTGTGTGTTGTAGTTCGACAAACACAAGTGTGCTACAGCTGTTCAACGGATGTTTAGAACCAAGTACGGTAAGAAGCCACAAACAATAAAGGCCATTTACGGCTGGCACAACAAATTCGTTACGATGGGTTACTTGTGCCCGGCAAAGAGAAGCGGACGTCCCAGTGTGAGTGAAGTGAGTGCGGAGCGCATACGAGAGACATTCATAAGGAGTCCAAAGAAATCAGTGCGTCGTGCATCCTGTGAACTCGAAATGGCTCCAATGACAGTGTGGAAAGTCCTGCGACTCAAGCTCTCTATGAAACCATTTAAATTGGAGTTAGTGCAGAGACTCAATGACGAAGAAAAAGACAAGCGTTTTGAGTTTTGTTCGCAGTTGCAACAATTGAATGAGGATGGGGATGGCATTGTTGATCGCTTAATTTTAACAGTAATGGGAAAGTGAACAGGCATAATTGTCGAATCTGGGGTACAAAGCATCCACACGAATGCAGTGAATTTGAGTGTGATTCCCGAAGCTAAATGTTTTTTGTGCCTTGTCACGTCGAAAACTGTATGGGCCATTCTACTTCGCCAAGAGCACTGTGACCAGATATTCCTACTTTGACATGTTGTAGCAATGGCTGATGCATCAAATGCAATCGGACTCTCCGCTCATCTTTCAGCAGGACGGGGCTCCACCCCATTGTCATCGTGAAGTTCGTGGGTACCTGAACACCGAGCTGCCGCATCGATGGATCGGCCGTGCTACAGAAGGGGACTGTTGTTCCATGAAATGGCCTCCCCGATCACCAGATTTCACTCCGTGTGGCTTTTTTCTATGGGGACACATTAAAGATCTGGTGTATGTACGCCTCTATCACGTGATGTAGCAGAGCTCTGGGAGAGAATACGGGAAGCGACTGCCACAGTGCCATGCTGGGATGGATATGGCAAGAATTCGATTACAGTATTGACGTCTGCCGGGTCATTCATGGTTGGCATATCGAATGATTGTAAAAAAAAAAAAATCCAGAGTTTGCCTTTAAAATGCAATATGTATGACATCTGTACAATGTTTAGTTCTTGTTCATAAATAATTGAAAGTGTTCCAGAACTTTATGTACATCCTGTACAGACACTGGCCACAATTCTTATTTATCGCGCAAAGTCGCAGACTTACCTGTAGGACAATTGGTGTAATAAGAAGACAGTCATTCAGGATGAATGTGATTAATATCTATTTCATTACTTTTTACTTCTCTCTTGAATAATTAGATAACTACGAGAGAGTGAACACAAGGGTGTTCGTCTACGATTTTTGTCCTTGCTGCTGTAATTCAGTCTAGGTTGGTAGTCCTGCCTTGTTATTTAAGTGATGATAATCGTAAAATGACTCCATTAATAATCCTTCAGATGATTCCTGTAGTCGTCAGGGACAGTATAGTATTCATCACTATTTCAACAGTAATTTAATTTTTGCTTAATTAATTTATCTCTCTTATTATAACTATAATCCTCGTCAAAGGCGATGTACATCGCTAGTGTGAATCAGTCTCCGAGCGCTTGTTTTATATTTGTACGATTTAATTTTATTTCACTTTCATTGGTCACGGCTCATGTCCAGATGTGACAGCGAGCATTATGCAGTTTTGGCTGCTTGCTAATACCTTTTTAGAATGGAAAGAATATTGTAGTAGCGTCCCACATTACTGATGTCCTACGCTGCTGACAAAGTGGGATTGTATAGTATCCTCGCACGCCAACTGGATTCAACAAAAAATGGACCTGCAGTCTTAAAACTTAAACCTCCAAATAACTTCATATAAACCAAATAATAATTACATTCTACACCTACATATACAGTATACTCCGCAAGCCAACGGTGCATGGCGGAGGATAGCACGAACTACTACTAATCATTTCCCGTTTTGTCCCACTTGCCAACAGAGCCAGGGGAGAATGACTTTCTAAAATTTTCCGCACGAGCCCTAATTTCTCGCTGCTTATTTTCGTAGTCCTTACGAGAAATGTACGTTGGAAACAGTAGAATAATTCTGCAATCGGTTCTGTAACTTCCGTTACAGCGCCTTGCGAAACGAGAGAATTCCCATTTCAGTTCACGAAACCTCTACGTAATACTTGTATACTGATCGAACAAGCTGGTAACAAAGCTAGCAGCGCGCTTCTGAATTGTTTCGATGGTTTCCTTTAATCCGACCTGCTGGAGATCCCAAACAATCGAACAGTGCTTACGAATGGGTCGCACTAGCGTTCTATACGCCGCCTCCCGATAAAATGAAGTCGAGTATTTGCCTTTCCCATTATTAGCCTAAGTGCTCATTCCATTCCATATCGCTTCGCTACGTTACGCCAAGGTGTTAAACTGATGTGACTGTGTCATGCAGTACCCTACTAATTCTGTATTCGAAAATTACAGGGTTGTTTTTACTGCTCGTCTGCATTAATTTACATTTTTCTACACTCAGAGGGAGCCGATATTCATCACATCAATTAGAAATTCTGTCCAAGTAAACTTGTATCCTCCTACAGGCGCTCAAAAATGACGCTCTGCCACACACCATAGCGTTGTTATCAGCAAACAGCCATAAATTGCTGCTCACCATGGCCGTCAGGTCTTCTACATCTACATCTACATCTATACTCTGCAAACCACCGTGCATGGCAGAGGATACGTCCCATTGTACACTCCTGGAAATTGAAATAAGAACACCGTGAATTCATTGTCCCAGGAAGGGGAAACTTTATTGACACATTCCTGGGGTCAGATACATCACATGATCACACTGACAGAACCACAGGCACATAGACACAGGCAACAGAGCATGCACAATGTCGGCACTAGTACAGTGTATATCCACCTTTCGCAGCAATGCAGGCTGCTATTCTCCCATGGAGACGATCGTAGAGATGCTGGATGTAGTCCTGTGGAACGGCTTGCCATGCCATTTCCACCTGGCGCCTCAGTTGGACCAGCGTTCGTGCTGGACGTGCAGACCGCGTGAGACGACGCTTCATCCAGTCCCAAACATGCTCAATGGGGGACAGATCCGGAGATCTTGCTGGCCAGGGTAGTTGACTTACACCTTCTAGAGCACGTTGGGTGGCACGGGATACATGCGGACGTGCATTGTCCTGTTGGAACAGCAAGTTCCCTTGCCGGTCTAGGAATGGTAGAACGATGGGTTCGATGACGGTTTGGATGTACCGTGCACTATTCAGTGTCCCCTCGACGATCACCAGTGGTGTACGGCCAGTGTAGGAGATCGCTCCCCACACCATGATGCCGGGTGTTGGCCCTGTGTGCCTCGGTCGTATGCAGTCCTGATTGTGGCGCTCACCTGCACGGCGCCAAACACGCATACGACCATCATTGGCACCAAGGCAGAAGCGACTCTCATCGCTGAAGGCGACACGTCTCCATTCGTCCCTCCATTCACGCCTGTCGCGACACCACTGGAGGCGGGCTGCACGATGTTGGGGCGTGAGCGGAAGACGGCCTAACGGTGTGCGGGACCGTAGCCCAGCTTCATGGAGACGGTTGCGAATGGTCCTCGCCGATACCCCAGGAGCAACAGTGTCCCTAATTTGCTGGGAAGTGGCGGTGCGGTCCCCTACGGCACTGCGTAGGATCCTACGGTCTTGGCGTGCATCCGTGCGTCGCTGCGGTCCGGTCCCAGGTCGACGGGCACGTGCACCTTCCGCCGACCACTGGCGACAACATCGATGTACTGTGGAGACCTCACGCCCCACGTGTTGAGCAATTCGGCGGTACGTCCACCCGGCCTCCCGCATGCCCACTATACGCCCTCGCTCAAAGTCCGTCAACTGCACATACGGTTCACGTCCACGCTGTCGCGGCATGCTACCAGTGTTAAAGACTGCGATGGAGCTCCGTATGCCACGGCAAACTGGCTGACACTGACGGCGGCGGTGCACAAATGCTGCGCAGCTAGCGCCATTCGACGGCCAACACCGCGGTTCCTGGTGTGTCCGCTGTGCCGTGCGTGTGATCATTGCTTGTACAGCCCTCTCGCAATGTCCGGAGCAAGTATGGTGGGTCTGACACACCGGTGTCAATGTGTTCTTTTTCCCATTTCCAGGAGTGTATTATAGTCACAGAATCTATGTTTTTCCGTTCTGTGAAGTGCACAGTTTTACTTTTCTGAACACTTAAGCAAGTTGCCAATCTCTGCACCACGTTGAAATCCTATCCACATCTAACAAAATATTTATACAGTTTCTTTCAGATAGTACTTCATTACAGATAACTGCATTATCTGCAAAATGCCTGATTTTACTATTAATATTGTCTACAAGGTCATTAATATGCAACAAATCGGTCAAATGGCTCTGAGCACTATGGGACTTAACTTCTGAGGTGATCAGTCCCCTAGAACTTAGAACTACTTAAACCTAACTAACCTAACGACATCACACACATCGATGCCCGAGGCAGGATTCGAACCTGCGACGGGAGCGGTCGCGCGGTTCCAGACTGTAGCGCCAAGAACTGCTCTGCCACTTCGGCCGGCAGTATACAACATTAACAGAAAGAGTCCCAACTTACTTCCCCGGGGCACACCTGACGATACCCTTGTCTGTGATGAACCCTCGCCGTCGAGGACAATGTACACGGTTCTATTACTTAAGAAGTCTCGGAGTCTCACACGTATCTGGGAACCTTATCTGTACGCTCGGACGTTCGTCTAGAGTCTGCAGTGGCGCACCGTCTCAGATACTTTCCGGAAACCTAGGAATATAGAATCTGGCTGCTGACCTCCGTCCTTAGTTTGTAGATTATCGTGTGATGAAATGGCCAACTGAGTTCCGCACTAGCGACGATTTCTAAATCTGAGCTGCTTTGTTTTTCCACTTCAAGGAAATTTATTGTGTTCGACCTGAGGCTGTGTTCAAAAATTGTGCAGCAATCCGATGATAAGAGTATTGACCGGTAATTTTGGGGGGCCGTTCTTTTACCTTTCTTGAGTACAAGTGTCACCTGCGCTCTTTTCGAATGGCTGGGCGAAAGATTGACGATAAATACGAGCTAAGAAAGGGGCCGATGCAGCAGAATACTCTCTGTAAAACCGAACAGGCGTTCCCATCTGGACCTGGCGATTTATTTGTTTCCAACTCTTTCAGTTGTCTCTCTATGCCACGGATGGCTATTTCTATATCCTCCTTGCGGGAGTCTGTGCGGTAGTCAGACTGCGATATGTTTGTACGATCTTCCTGCGCGAACGATTTCTTAAACGTAAAATTTAAAACTTCAGCTTCCCTTTTGCTGTCGTCTGTTCCCGCCCCGGCCTGGTTCACGAGTGACTGTACAGAAGCCTTCGACTCGCTTAGTGGCTTTACGTATGACCAGAATTTTCTCACGACCTTGGCAATATCTTTCGCAAAGGTATGACGGTGGAAGAACACTACTGGCCATTAAAATTGCTACACCAAGAAGAAATGCAGATGATAAACGGGTATTCATTGGACAAATATATTATACTAGAACTCACATGTGATTACATTTTCACGCAATTTGGGTGCATAGATCCTGAGAAATCAGTACCCGGAACAACCATCTCTGGCCGTAATAACGGCCTTGTACGCCTGGGCATTGAGCCAAACAGAGATTGGATGGCGTGTACAGGTACAGCTACCTATGCAGCTTCAACGCGATATCACAGTTCATCAAGAGTAGTGACTGGCATATTGTGACGAGCCAGTTGCTCGGCCACCATTGACCAGACATTTTCAATTGGTGAGAGATCTGAAGAATGTACTGGCCAGGCAAGCAGTCGAACATTTTCTGTATCCAGAAAGGTACAGGACCTGCAACATGCGGTCGTGCATTATCCTGCTGAAATGTAGGGTTTCGCAGGGATCGAATGAAGGGTAGAGCCACAAGTCGTAACACATCTGAAATGTAACGCCCACTGTTCAAAGTGCCGTCAATGCGAACAAGAGGTGACCGAGACGTGTAACCAATGGCACCCCATACCATCACGCCGAGTGATACGCCAGTATGGCTATGACGAATACACGCTTCCAATGTGCGTTCACCGCGATGTCGCCAAACTTGGATGCGACCATCATGATGCTGTAAACAGAACCTGGATTCATCCGAAAAAATGACGTTTTGCCATTCGTGCACCCAGGTTCGTCGTTGAGTACACCATCGCAGGCGTTCCTGTCTGTGATGCAGCGTCAAGGGTAACCGCAGCCATGGTCTCCGAGCTGATAGCCCATGCTGCTGCAAACGTCGTCGAACTGTTCGTGCGGATAGTTGTTGTCTTGCAAACGTCCCCATCTGTTGACTCAGTTTGAGATGTAGCTGCACGATCCGTTACAGCCATGCGGATAAGATGCCTGTCAGCTCGACTGCTAGTGATACGATGCCGCTGGGATCCAGCACGGCGTTCCGTATTACCTTCCTGAACCCACCGATTCCATATTCTGCTAACAGACATTGGATCTCGACCAACGCGAGCAGCAATGTCGCGATACAATAAACCGCAATCGCGATAGGCTACAATCCGACCTTTATCAAAGTCGGAAACGTGATGGTACGCATTTCTGCTCCTTACACGAGGCATGACAACCACGTTTCACCAGGCACCGCCGGTCAACTGCTGTTTGTGTATGAGAAATCGGTTGGAAACTTTCCTCATGTCAGCACGTTGCAGGTGTCGCCACCGGCGCCAACCTTCTGTGAATGCTCTGAAAAGCTAATCATCTGCATATCACAGCATCTTCATCCTGTCGGTTAAATTTCGCGTCTGTAGCACATCATCTTCGTGGTGTAGCAATTTTAATGGCCAGTAGTGTAGTTGTATGCTTCAAACATTGATCTTCTTACGGACGCACGAATTTCTACTAACTTTTGCCTGTCGACATCTGCGCGCTCTTTGTTGAATCAAGAGTGCAACGATCTCCGTTTCCTCAGCAATTTCCGAATTATTAAACCACGGAGCTTCTTCCCGCTCCTCTCGGAAGGAGTCCACTGTTTCATGCCGTTTACGCATTGGTCATACCCGGCTCACCCATTGTTTCCTCCTATGTAACCACCCACTCACACAATGTTGTTGTGGAGCCAGACTGAATATACCTCACTTATTGGTGGAATTTCCCCTTCTTTTGCTCTTCATGTTAAGTATAGTTATCCCGATTCCTTAAATTTAACGTTAGCAGACGATCCACGGATGGTTGGACTGGTCCTCAGTTTCCTCTGTGAAAGTGGTTTTTATTTCCAGATATAAGGTTCTACTTCAGTCCTGGAGCAGGGGCAGGTTGGTTGTGGTTGAGACTTCGTTTATAGTATTCTCGATCTGTGACCCCATGCCCCGCCCCCTTTTTTCCAGTTTTTAGAGTTGGTCTCACCTTTTATGCCATTACTGTGTGTTTTTAATATTCATTATTTTATAATATGACTCCTCTGACTAGATCCTTCCACTTTTAGCTGACCAACTTTCTTCTGTGACCAACTTCGGAATCTCGTGACTGGTGACCTCGTCGTTTTGTCCCATAACCCCCTCTCCATGAAGCAATCAATCAGTCAGACCATGGGGGATCCTTTCCATCCTTAATCCATTTGCTTTGCACATAAGTCTTCGGTCAGTTTAAACTTTGCAAATAATTCCTCTACGTCCGTCATACTGGAGCTAAATGATGTCCATTCATTGTCTAAGTGGGATGCTAACAACTGCTTATCTGCTTTTTCTACCATAGATTCTCTCCTGGTCTTCTTGATGGGTTATGATGACAACATGATCATTAATCCTGGTCACTATACTGACACTGTTGAGCCGGTCGATGTGGACGAGCGGTTCTAGGCGCTTCAGTCTGGAACCGCGCGACCGCTACGGTCGCAGGTTTGAATCCTGCCTTGGACATTGATGTGTGTGATGTCCTTAGGTTAGTTCGGTTTAAGTAGTTCTAACTTCTAGGGGACTGATGACCTCAGATGTTAAGTCAAATAGTGCTCTGAGCTATTTGAACCATTTGACACGGTTAAAAAAGTCAGGTCTGTTTGTAGCTAGCTACAAGTTTGCGGGAAACATGTTCAAAATTACTTCACAAGACTGTCTGTCCCTACCACCTGCAGTGAACCCGTAGATGTCCCAGTCCATACTCGGTAGATTAAACCTGCCTCCAAATAATACTGCATGATCTGGGAATTTCCGCGCTGCTGATTCCTTGAATGATTCTGCAACTGTTACAACGGAATCAGGTGGCCGGCAAAATTATCTGATAATGATCTTGAGTTCACCTAGGTCACAGTCAGACTCAGTTGCGACCTTAATACACAAACTATTTTTGTCGACTGCAATGGACACCCCCGCTGCTATGGCGTCTAATACGTCTTTTCGATATACGTTCCGTGCCTCGCTAAACATTTCGGAGCTTTCTACTTCGAGTTTCATCCAGTTCTTGATTTCGAGAATAGTTTGAGTGCGACAACTTTCCTGAAGGGCAGTAAGTTCAGGAGCCTTGTCACGAATACTTCGGCAATTTACTGTTGAAATTTTGACGTCCGATGTGTATCAGAGGAATTCAACCTACCGCCTAGCCTAAAAAACCACCATGTGCACTCCACAACTGCTGTGCCTCCCGAGTAGCTGCTCTCTTTGTGTACTATATCCCTGATTTATCGAGGGGAGTCCTACAACTTCCCAATCCATAACACAGGTTCAGAAATCTGCAGCCGTGACCGTCGGCTCCAAATTAAAAAAAAAGAAAATAAAAAAAATGATCAACACTGGGTTCGATTTAGCAAACTGTGAGCTCTGGTCGCAACCCACGAGCATGGCCAGCAGTCTTCATCATTATCGCCTGCTACCTGTAGGAACTGAGGATGGCCTCAGAACCCAAGCGAAAGGCGTCACTAGTGCCGACATGAGCCACACCTTGCAGACTACTGCACCCTGCGCCCTGGGTTACGGCAGTAGGGCCTCCTCCACATCACGGATGAGGCCCTCCAGCACACATACAGAGTTCGCATTGGAATTCTTTCCGGCTTTGGACGCTACTTCCATACGGGGCTCCATAACGAGCCTAATATCGGAGTCCCGAATCTGGTAAACCCCTCTCCCCGTTTGCCTGACTCATCTTCAATAAAATAATTTGATTAAAAAATCCAAAATAAATAATTAAACTCTGCTTATTGGACGTCACATTCTCTGCAGAGTGAAGTAACTGAGGACGTTGGATGCAAAAGCTACTGTGAGGTGAAGATGTTGGCGCAGGAGAGGAATTCCTCGCGGGACTGATGACGTAGAATACACACTGCACTGTGGCCAGTCTATCCGCTGTTGCATTCCGTGATGGTCGATGGTGTCCCCAGTCATCGACGTGTTGCTGTCCACAGCAACTGACTCGTATGGCAGCAGTTTTGCAGGAATCATGTTACTCACAGTGTTGTCTTGATGCGGTGGCACAAGCGAAACCAAGAGTGAGCATGACCACATGAAAAGAGCGCCTCGTACATAGGGTATCCACGAACTGACCATTATGAAATACTATACTGTCTTGTTCACTGTGCGACTGTCACTCAGACGCCAGCCCAATGTCTGAAGATATTCCAGTCGCTTGGTTCCCCCTTTTTCCCTTTTGTCGGGGTACCAGGAGCACTTTCTCCATTTAAGAAGTTATCTCTACTTATTGTGGACTCAAAAGGGAGACCGGCTCAGTATTCCAACTATCGTCTGGTACGTCTCCCGTGACGTACAATGAAGATCTCAGAGCCTATAATAGACAGCGTGGTTTCACAAGTGGAGCTCCTATAACGTGTCATGCAGTATGCTAGCTTGCGATTCGGGGAGGTGAACCGCACCCGGATCGAATCCGCATGGCCCATGTACTACCTATGAGCTGGTACATCGGCCGACGTGAGTGTGGTTTTTAGGTGGTTTCTCAAGCTCGCTTACACAAATACTGGGATAGTCCCTAAATTTCGGCTCAGAAAACGTTGTTTTTGTGATCTTCAGTCCGAAAACAGGTTTGATGCAGGCCTCACGCTACTCCTTCCTGTGCAACCCTCTTCATCTCTAAATAGCTACAATAACTTACATCCTTCTGAGTCCGCTTACTGTATTCATCTCTTGGTCTCTCTCTAGAATTTTAACCTCCCACACTTCCCTCCAGTACTAAATTAGTGGTCCCTTGATATCTGAGAATGTGTCATATAAACCGATTCCTTTTTCCAGTCCAGTTGTGCCACAACCCACAACTCTATTCACCACCTCTTCGTCAGTTATGTGATCTACCCACCTAATCGTCAACATTCTTCTGTAGCATCACACTTCAAAACCTTCTATTCTCTTCTTGTCCAAAATGTTTATCGTCCATGTTTCACTTCCACACGCGGCTACACTCCATACAAATACTTTCAGAAAATACTTCCTAACACTTAAATCTATGTTCGACGTTGATTTCTTTTCTTCATAAATGCTTTTCTTGCCATTGCCAGTCTACATTTTATATCCTCTGTACTTCAGCTATTTTGCTACCCAAGTAGGAAAACTCATCTACGACTTTAAGTGTCTCTTTTCCTAATATAATTCCTTCAGCTTCACCTGATTTAATTCGACTTCATTCTATTATCCTTGTTTTGGTTTTGTTGATGTTAATCTTATATCCTCCTTTCAAGACATTGTCCATTCTGTTCAGCTGCTCTTCCAAGTCCTTTTCTGTCTCTGATAGAATTACAATGTCATCGGCAAACCTCAAAATTTTTATTTCTTCCCCGTGAACTTCAATTCCTACACCAAACTTTTCTTTTGTTTCCCTTACTTCTTGCCCAATATACAGACTGAATAACCTTGCCTCACTCCCTTCTCAACTACTGCTTCCCTTTCATGACTCTGTACGTCTCCAGTCACGTAGAATGATTATCTTAGAGGACATCATAGACAGCAGAATCAATGTGGTTTTGTTAGAGTTGCACGCAAAAAGTTAGAATTCGATAACAGACACAACAAATTTCACGCAATTCACAGACGAATGGAGCACACGTCTTCCTTCCCTTCGGTCAACTTGACACCTGTGGCGTTAGCAAGGGCACCCAGTGATAGAGTTAACTATCAAAATAAATTCTGCCAAATCCTGAAAAGTAGACACATACTGGACAAAGTAAACGCCGGGGGAAAGGAGAAAGAAGAGTGGGGATTTGTGAAAGTTTGTAAGATCACCGATGCAACCATGCAACTCGCTTGCCTATTGGGAAAAAAAATGAGACGTTTAAGTATCTTCACTCCGCTTTCCTGGATCTAGAAAAGACTTTTGACAGAGTATAACGTGATGTCATATGGTTTGCTCTCCGAAAGCATGGAGCACCTCAAGTTCTAACTGAATGGCTTCAGCTGCTCTATGAGAATCCTAGAAGTCGAGTACCGTCTACTGCTGGGTGTCATGTGACTTTCCTGTTTCTGTGGGTCGCCGTCAGGGGTCTGCTATTTCTCGCCTCTTCTTCACCATAGTAATGGACACGGTCAATCGAGATCTTCAGAAATTAGAATCTTGGACACTGTTGTATTTTGATGGTGTTCTACTGGCTACTGAAAGCAAGAACGACATTCCAAGGCAAGTCGACGCACGAAAGGACCGCCTTGAACCGTCAGGACTAGGCCTCAATATAATGAAGACTGAATATTTTTCAACAAATGCAGATAACACGCACACCATAATCAGTATCGAAGATAAAGATCTGTCAAAGACAAATATTTTCAAGTATCTTGGTTTAAAAACCACTAGTTCCCCGAATCACAAAATGAATTAGCAATTCATGGCATAAGAGATGGCTGATAAATCGCGAGGTTCACTGACGGGAAAAAAGTCGCAACACCGAAAAATAATTAATCTAGGGTAATGAAATTTCGACAATATATTTGTCTAGGTAACATATTTAAGTTATTAATATTTCAAGATCACAGGTTAATGTATGCACGAGATAAGCCATTGCAGATGTGAAATGCTGGTACATTAATAACCGGTGTAACCGCCAGAATGTTGAATGCAAGCATGGAAACGTGCATGCATTGTGTTGTACAGGGCCCGATGTCAGTTTGTGGGATAGAGTTCCATGTCTGTTGTTGTTGATTGGTCAGTACAGGGACGGTTAATACTGTTTGTGGATGATACTGGAGTTGTCGTCCGATGATGTCCCATAAGTGCTCGGTTGGAGACAGATCTGGTGATCGAGCAGGCCAAAGCAACACGTCGACATTCTGTAGAGAATGTTGGATTACAACAGCGGCATGGATGGGGTGGAGTTATCCTGCTGGAAAACACCCCCTGGAATGCTGTTCATGAATGGTAGCCAAACAAATCGAATCATAAGATTTTCACTCTGCAGCGGAGTGTGCGCTGATATGAAACTTCCTGGCAGATTAAAACTGTGTGCCGGACCGAGACTCGAACTCGTGACATTTGCCTTTCGCGGGTAAGTGCTCTATCACTGTGCTAACCAAGCACGACTCTCGCGCCGTCCTCACAGCTTTACTTCTACTACTACCTCGTCTCCTACCTTCCAAACTTTACAGAAGCTCTCCTGCGAACCCTGCAGAACTAGCACACCTGAAAGAAAGGATATTGCGGAGACATGGCTTAGCCACAGCCTGGGGGGCGTTTCCTTTCTTTCAGGAGTGCTAGTTCTGCAAGGTTCGCAGGAGAGCTTCTGTAAAGTTTGGAATGTAAGAGACGAGGTATTAGCAGAAGTAAAGCTGTGAGGACGGGATGTGAGTCATGCTTGGGTAGCTCAGTGGTAGAGTACTTGCCCGCGAAAGGCAAAGGTCCCGACTTCGAGCCTCGGTCCGGCACACAGTTTTAATCTGCCAGGAAGTTTCATATGAGAGTGCTCCTGCTGTCGTACAAAATTTCACCCAAGACCGTAGCTCCAGCTGTAGGTCCAATGTGCCTAGCAAGCAGACAGGTTGGTTTCAGGCCCTAAGCAGCCCTCCGTCTAACGAACACACTGCTATCACTGGCACCGAGGCAGAATCCGCTTTCATCAGAAAACACAATAAACCTCCACCGTGCCCTCCAATGAGCTCTCGCTTGACGCCACAGAGGTTAAAATGGCGATGATTTGGGGTAAGTGGAATGTACGTTGCACAGCATCTATCTCGCAGCTGTCCTCGAAGCAACCGGTTTCTAAAAGTTCGTTGTGTCACTTTGGTGCTAACTACTGTCCAAATTGCTGCTGCAGATGCAGTACGATGCGCCAGACCCATACGCCGAACACAATGTCTTCCCTCTCGGTAGTGTCACATGGCCGTTCGGAGTCCGGTCTAATTATGACTGTACATTCTCGTGACCACCGCTGCCGGCAATCATGTACAGTGGCTATAATCACGCCAAGTCTTTCTGCAGTATCACAGAAGGAACATCCAGCTTCTCGTAGCCCTGTTACACGACCTCGTTCAAACTCAGTAAGGTGTTGATAATGGCTTCTTTGTCACCTTACAGGCATTCTTGACTAACATCAACTCAACACGTCCAATCTCAAAGGCAACCAACGCTGACGATTGTTACAGCTTGTATTTAAAGCGAACCTGATGTGCACTCTCATAGAGGAGCTACTAGAGCCACTTTGTGCGCCTTGTGGGGAATTTGAACAGACATCTTTCAGATGGAGAAACACGCCTATCAACTTTCGTTTACGTCGCATAACTCCCTCTTGGTGGTGCGATTTTTTTTTATATAAAGAAAGTAAGAGCCTACGGAATATCAGACCAGCTGTGTGGCTGGATTCAAAAATGGTTCAAATGGCTCTGAGCACTATGGGACTTAACTTCTGAGGTCATCAGACCCCTAGAGCTTAGAACTACTTAAACCTAACTAACCTAAGGACATCACACACATCCATGCCCGAGGCAGGATTCGAACCTGCGACCGTAGCGGTCGCGCGGTTCCAGAATGTAGCGCCTAGCACCGCTCGGCCACCCCGGCCGGCTGTGGCTGGATTGAAGAGTTTATAGCAAACAGAACACAGCATGTTGTTCTCAATGGAGAGACGTCTACAGACGTTAAAGTAACCTCTTGCGTGCCACAGGGGAGTGTTATGGGACCATTGCTTTTCATAATATACACTCCTGGAAATTGAAATAAGAACACCGTAAATTCATTGTCCCAGGAAGGGGAAACTTTATTGACACATTCCTGGGGTCAGATACATCACATGATCACACTGACAGAACCACAGGCACATAGACACAGGCAACAGAGCATGCACAATGTCGGCACTAGTACAGTGTATATCCACCTTTCGCAGCAATGCAGGCTGCTATTCTCCCATGGAGACGATCGTAGAGATGCTGGATGTAGTCCTGTGGAACGGCTTGCCATGCCATTTCCACCTGGCGCCTCAGTTGGACCAGCGTTCGTGCTGGACGTGCAGACCGCGTGAGACGACGCTTCATCCAGTCCCAAACATGCTCAATGGGGGACAGATCCGGAGATCTTGCTGGTCAGGGTAGTTGACTTACACCTTCTAGAGCACGTTGGGTGGCACGGGATACATGCGGACGTGCATTGTCCTGTTGGAACAGCAAGTTCCCTTGCCGGTCTAGGAATGGTAGAACGATGGGTTCGATGACGGTTTGGATGTACCGTGCACTATTCAGTGTCCCCTCGACGATCACCAGTGGTGTACGGCCAGTGTAGGAGATCGCTCCCCACACCATGATGCCGGGTGTTGGCCCTGTGTGCCTCGGTCGTATGCAGTCCTGATTGTGGCGCTCACCTGCACGGCGCCAAACACGCATACGACCATCATTGGCACCAAGGCAGAAGCGACTCTCATCGCTGAAGACGACACGTCTCCATTCGTCCCTCCATTCACGCCTGTCGCGACACCACTGGAGGCGGGCTGCACGATGTTGGGGCGTGAGCGGAAGACGGCCTAACGGTGTGCGGGACCGTAGCCCAGCTTCATGGAGACGGTTGCGAATGGTCCTCGCCGATACCCCAGGAGCAACAGTGTCCCTAATTTGCTGGGAAGTGGCGGTGCGGTCCCCTACGGCACTGCGTAGGATCCTACGGTCTTGGCGTGCATCCGTGCGTCGCTGCGGTCCCGTCCCAGGTCGACGGGCACGTGCACCTTCCGCCGACCACTGGCAACAACATCGATGTACTGTGGAGACCTCACGCCCCACGTGTTGAGCAATTCGGCGGTACGTCCACCCGGCCTCCCGCATGCCCACTATACGCCCTCGCTCAAAGTCCGTCAACTGCACATACGGTTCACGTCCACGCTGTCGCGGCATGCTACCAGTGTTAAAGACTGCGATGGAGCTCCGTATGTCACGGCAAACTGGCTGACACTGACGGCGGCGGTGCACAAATGCTGCGCAGCTAGCGCCATTCGACGGCCAACACCGCGGTTCCTGGTGTGTCCGCTGTGCCGTGCGTGTGATCATTGCTTGTACAGCCCTCTCGCAGTGTCCGGAGCAAGTATGGTGGATCTGACACACCGGTGTCAATGTGTTCTTTTTTCCATTTCCAGGAGTGTATATAAATGACCTAGTACATAGTGTCGGAAGTCCCATGCGTCTTTCCGCGGATGATGCTGTAGTATACAGAGAAGTTGCAGCAGTAGAAAATGTCAGCGGATAGGTACTTTGTGCAGGGAGTGGCAACTGACCCTTAACATAGACAAATGTAATGTATTGCGAATACATAGAAAGAAGGATCCTTTATTGTATGATTATACGATAGCGGAACAAACACTGGTAGCAGTTACTTCTGTAAAATATCTGGGAACATGCGTACGGAACGATTTGAAGTGGAATGATCATATAAAATTAATTGTTGGTAAGGCGGGTGCCAGGTTGAGATTCATTGGGAGAGTCCTTAGAAAATGTAGTCCATCAACAAAGGAGGTGGCTTACAAAACACTCGTTCGACCTCTACTTGAGTATTGCTCATCAGTGTGAGATCAGTATCAGGTCGGGTTGACAGAGGAGATAGAGAAGATCCAAAGAAGAGCGGCGCGCTTCGTCACAGGGTTATTTGGTAAGCGTGATAGCGTTACGGAGATGTTTAGCAAAATCAAGTGGCAGACAGTGCAAGAGAGGCGCTCTGCATCGCGGTGTAGCTTGCTGTCCAGGTTTCGAGAGGGTGCGTTTCTGGATGAGGCATCGAATATATTGCTTCCCCATACTTATACCTCCCGAGGAGATCACGAATGTAAAATAAGAGAGATTCTAGCACGCACGGAGGCTTTGCGGCAGTCGTTCTTCCTGCGAACCGTGCGCAACTGGAACAGGAAAGGGAGGTAATGACAGTGGCACGTAAAGTGCCCTCCGCCACACACCGTTGGGTGGCTTGCGGAGTGTAACTGTAGATGTAGACGTAGATGTAGAGTAATCCGCACAGACTGGGCCTTTCTTTCAAAATCATGAGCTTCGTGTTTTAATGGTAGTTACTTAATGTAGGTTATTGTGACGAGTGCACGTAAGGTATAGTGTCTGTGTTGACGATGTCAGCAGTAAACAGCAGAAATCATTTGCTGTCTACGTGCGTCCACAATTAATGGAATATTTTAGGAATGAAAAAGTTTACTTCCTGCATTCTTATTAAATGTTTATGTGTTTTCTTTGGCAATTTCAATCGTTGTACGGTTCTCGAGTAACGGTCCTAACAAAAATTAGTTGCTAAAATACCTGTTATCTAGTCTCGTAGCAGTTTACATTGTTATCGCTGTTACTTGAAAATCGCACAAACAGACGAAATCGTAAATGATAAATAAATGAATACAGTCCATGCGGTCGTTTCTACAGACAGAATGAAATTCTACATCTTTGTCCTGTCCCTTAAGATTTAGGTTTTCGGTGTCTTCTCTAAACCGCATGGGTCTATTGCCAAACTGGATCCTTTGGAAAGGGCACGACCGGGATCCTTCCCCAAGCCGAGCCTGTGATTCGACTCTAATAACTCCGTTGTCGACAGAACGCTAAACTGTTATCTTCTTTGGCCGGCCGGTGTGGCCGAGCGGTTCTAGGTGCTTCAGTCTGGAACCTTACGGCCGCTACGATCGCAGGTTCGAATCCTACTTCGGGCATGGATGTGTGCGATGTCCTTAGGTTAGTTAGGTTTAAAAAGTTGTAAGTTCTAGGTGACTGATGACCTCAGATGTTAAGTCCCATAGTGCTCAGAGCCATTTGAACCATTTTTTTTAATCTTTTCATTAATCATTTTTCGTATATCCCACCAACAAGGACAAACTTCAAGAAGGTGGAACAAGCCAAGCTATACAGCAAAATAAGACACGCAAAACACAGAAAATACATAGGTACAGTTCATTAATAATACGTCTGTTAATTGGTTTTCCAGTCGCAGCTTGGTGGAACAAACTCATATTTATAAACGAAAAATACGAAACGTGGATGTTTCATAGAAGCGTAGAACATCCACATTTTGTGTTTTTCATTTATAAATAGCACTCCAGTGCCTACTACCACAGGGTAATTTCAAATGATTCACCTGGTTTTGGATGAATCTTTGTATGAATGCTGTGAGTAGCTGCACTTTAATGATAGCTACCCAGTATTTCATGTATCGCCAAAAATCTTGGGGGCCTCCTGAGGAGTGCTAAATCATCCTGAGCTCAGTGCCCAATCCACCAGTTTGGAAGTTCCTCGCTCAGACAGTGCAGACTGCTCTATGCCATTAGGCTATAGTTGTGTCTTGTTGGAATATGAAGTCTGGGATATTAGTAATCTTTTTAAGAAACATCCAATCCTGCAACATGTGTAGGTACATTGTACCCATCACATTGTTCTCAGGAGAGATGTAGGGCCTGTGCGCTTTGCTACGTTAAATAGCTCAGAAGACATTCACCTTGGAGAATCTCTTTCAATCTCCACTGTACAGTGCGATTTGCCATGTTCCATGTGCAAACATTGTGACATATTCACTTGACTGTTTATGTGGAACACCACCTCATCATTGAACACGAGTTGAGTGGGGTGTTAATTCACCATCTTAGTCACCAGCCTGTAGTCTAGTAACTAGTGTCGCTGCCTCTGATCACAGGTCCTTGCTTTCGATTCACGGCTGGGTCACGCATTTTCTCCACTCAGGACTGTGTGTGTGTGTGTGTGTGTGTGTGTGTTTTTGTGCTGATCATTCATCTCGTCTTCATAGGATGCGCAAGTCGCCGAAGTGACGCGCACCTGGCAGCCTAATAAACCCATATGGGGTATACCAGCCAATAAGGTCATATGATCATTTAATTTTTTTTTGTCATCTTCCATTGTATCCTGGAAACGTTCACATAATTCTCATCTGATGGCACAATCACTTGGCTGTGTACCAGGGATGACCAAGAATTGTGCTTGTGTGCTGTACTCTTGCACATGTGCGGAGCTCTGTCATCTGGCGGCACACTTCCCCCACTACCACACCACGCTGTCTGAATGATGGAGGGGGAAGAAGGGGAAACTGTGATTGTGCCACATTTAGATGGAAATGCAGCCGTGCAAGGAACAGTGAAGACTTTCCACACAGCTTCATTTTATATTTCTCAACAACATAGAACACAAACAAACAAAAATTTCAGTATTATTTAAGTGTACATGCTGCACTGAAGACATAATTTTTTTTTTTCTGATACAGACTTCGGCATAAGGACAAATGCGGACAATTGCGCAGGTTTTTGTTGCATTACCATGCATTCTTGATTTATTTAGTTTTATAATCGAAAAAAGCCTCTCGCACACATTTGTCGAAATACTGTATAATGTTTGAGGCGTTATTATGGAGACATGGAAACTCGTCCTGAGGTAAACAACTTAGGCCTCCTGGACAGGTTTAACATAAAGGAATTTGTCTTTTAAACACAAACTACACTGCAGATCGATCAGTTCCATCTGCACCAGCGCAGGGATTCTTTCAAGTGGATCGGTAAGCGGTTTCGAAAACAAACTAAAACAAGTGTAAGACTGGAAGTGTGCTCAAAACGGTTAGAAAACTACCCAGGTAATTATTTCAGTGCCGTAATGAATTCTTCAAAATTGGCTTTTTTTTATGCCAGTGACCTAAGGAAATAGACGGTGTTTATTGTGAGAATTTGTCCCTTCCACAATGCGATTTTTTTAAATGCATCCCCATCAAATCAGAAATAAGTTGTTTCCTTGCAACGTCTTACTGTATGCAGTGCGCAGTCAAGTCCACTTAAAATGTGAGTTCTACAATCCAGGCGGCCATGGTGGCCGAGCGGTTCTAGGCGCTACAGTCTGGAACCGCGCGACCGCTACGGTCGCAGGTTCGAATCCTGCCTCGGGCATGGATGTGTGTGATGTCCTTAGGTTAGTTAGGTTTAAGTAGTTCTGAGTTCTAGGGGACTGATGACCTCAGAAGTTAAGTCCCATAGTGCTCAGAGCCATTTTTCTGCAATCCATTCCTTATGTTGTGCATTTCGTTCCTGCTTTCTTTTTTTCCTTCAGAAATGCAAAAATAGCTGGCGTTGAATCGAAAAGTCATTCCAGGTATGCTACTTGTCCTACCCAACGTACTTTGCAGTAATATACAGGGTGGTTAGAAATAATCTGAGAAGCTTATGTGGTTGTTGCAGGGTAGGTTGAGTTGAGAAATAATTGTTAAGAGGAAAATCAGATACGTTGCGCCGTTTTTGAGTTAATTAGCGTTGAAGTTAGCCAAAGAGGTCTTTGTGCGCGCAAATTAAAGTGGCCTTACAGATAAAATTAATGTCGGTTGTTCTCATAGTCTAGATGTTAGCGCATGAGACTGCTCAGCCTTTTGTTCGGGTGTTTCAAAAATGGTTCAAATGGCTCTGACAAGGGAACCTCCCCATCGCACCCCCCTCAGATTTAGTTATAAGTTGGCACAGTGGATAGGCCTTGAAAAACTGAAAACAGATCAATTGAGAAAACAGGAAGAAGTTGTGTGGAACTGTGAAAAAATAAGCAAAATATACAAACTGAGTAGTTCATGGCATATGCAACGTCAAGGACACTGGGAATACAGGAGCGCCGTGGTCTCGTGGTAACGTGAGCAGCTGCGGAGCGAAAGGTCTTTGGTTCAAATCTTCCATCGAGTGAAAAGTTTAATTTTTTATTTTCAGTTTATGTGACAAACTCTTATGTTTTCATCACTTTTTTGGGAGTGATTATCACATCCACAAGAAAACCTAAATCGGGCAAGGTAGAAGAATTTTTTTACCCCTTCGCCAAGTGTACAAGTTAGGTGGGTCGACAACATATTCCTGTCATGTGACGCACATGCCGTCACCAGTGTCGTATAGAATATATCAGATGTGATTTCCTGTGGAGGAATCGGTTGACCTATGACCTTGCGATCAAATGTTTTCGGTTCCCATTGGAGAGGCACGTCCTTTCGTCTACTAATCGCACGTTTTGCGATGCGGTCGCAAAACACAGACACTAAACTTATTACAGTGAACAAAGACGTCAATGAACGAACGGACAGATAATAACTATGCAAATATAAAGAAAATAAAATTTTCACCCGAGGGAAGACTTGAACCAAGGTCCTCCCGTTCAGCAGCTGCTCACGCTACCACGGGACCACGACGCTCCTGAGCTCACGTTCTCCATGATGTTGCCTATGCCACCCGTGGACTACTCAGTTTGTATATTTTGCTTATTTTTTCACAGTTCCACACAACTTCTTCCTGTTTTCTCATTTGATCTGTGTTCAGTTTATCAAGGCCTATCCAATGTGCCAACTTATAACTAAATCTGAGGGGGGTGCGATGGGGAGGTTCCCTTGTGAGCACTATGGGACTTAACATGTGAGGTCATCAGTCCCCTAGAACTTAGAACTACTTAAACCTAACTAACCTA
Source organism: Schistocerca nitens (assembly GCF_023898315.1). Classification (NCBI taxonomy): domain Eukaryota; kingdom Metazoa; phylum Arthropoda; class Insecta; order Orthoptera; family Acrididae; genus Schistocerca; species Schistocerca nitens. Next base: position 187,112,213 of record NC_064615.1, on the reverse strand, counting down.
AGGACACCTCACACATCCATGCCCGAGGCAGGATTCGAACCTGCGACCGTAGCGGTCCCGTGGTTCCAGACTGAAGCGCCTACAAGCGCTCGGCCACACCGGCCGGCTGCTCGGGTTTTTAGCCGTAGTACTGTCCCATGTCCAGTTTTTGTATCGCTCTCTTGTTCGGCTTTAGGGTACCAAACGGAGAACATGTTTGGGGATACCGCCTCTGGCGGGACTCTTGAATTTGCATGCGCGTCGGCCTGACTGGCTAACTTCAGTGCTGATTAACTCGGAAAGCCGCAGCGTATCGAATTTTGTCTTTAACAGTTATTTCTCAGTACAGTCTATCCTGCATCACCCTTTCAGACTTTTCAGACTGCTTCTAAGCGCCCTGTATATAGTGTCCACAGTATTCATTCATTGGCCGCGTGGGGCAGCCGCGCGGTCTAGGGCGTCTTGTCTCGGTCTGCACGGCTGCCCCCGTCGGAGGTTCGAGTCCTCCCTCGGGCATGGGTGTGCGTGTTGTCCTTAGCGTAAGTTAGTTGAAGTTAGATTATGTAATGTGTAAGCTTAGAAACCGATGACCTCAGCAGTTTGGTCCCATAAGATCTTACCACAAATTTAATAAAAAAACATTCATTTCCGTCAAAAAGTGTTGTAAATGACACTGCAATAATTCGTGTGACTTCAGAAAATTTAGTATCCGTACCACTAATTTCATCGCATATTCCATACATGTAAATTTAGCACAAAATTCTTCTTGATGTACAGACCAACCCCGTACAAATCGTGTGTCGATCATGATAATTTTTTGCTTTTTCGTCGTCAACAAATCTTTAAATTTTTTCTGCATGATGTAATGTCGTTCGACAACATTCTATTATGCGGCAGCATGATACATATTGAGAATTCTCATCCTTCTCTTCTGTGTTTTCCATTCGTTGAAAGGCTTGTGGCGACATATCGCCAGACTGCCTCTTTTTGCGGAAACAACCACTGCACCTGTGAAATGCCTCTACATCACCAACAAATAGTGAAGGATATGCAGCGCCTGACATGGGGATTCTGCCAGACTGAAGGAAGTCGTGTTGGCGGATAATTCCCGCACCAAACTGTTGAATGAATTGTCGCACTACACAGAGTACTTCCGAGAAGAAAGGAGCAAAGCCGAACAGCGCCGAGATAGGCCAAGTCTTGGATCACACTCGTGCAGTTTTGCGAGACGCGGCCGACCCTGTCGTAAACATTGTAGCGGATGTATGCGGTATCGTTTCTGATCTAATTGCTTGTGCAAAATTTTGTACATAACTAGTTGTGGAATACCCAGTCGCGACTTGCACAGCGTGTAGATTTATTTGCGCAACGAAGGAACGCCCCCTGGTCACTATCCACTGTTTCAACTGCAACACATGGTCCTCGGCAGCCGGCCGGAGTGGCCGAGCGGTTCTAGGCGCTACAGTCTGGAACCGCGCGACCGCTACGGTCGCAGGTTCGAATCCTGCCTCGGGCATGGCTGTGTGTGATGTCCTTAGGTTAGTTAAGCTTAAGTAGTTCTAACTTCTAGGGGACTGATGACCTCAGAAGCTAAGTCCCATAGTGCTCAGAGCCATTTGGACCATTTTCGTCCTCGGGAGCTTTTTCATTTACAGAGGCAACCTGTGTCCTTGAACTGTCATGTCAATACCAGCACTGAATGTTGAGATGGTGGCTGTATGCTGTGCTGTCTTCGGAAGTATGATAGTGATGCATTTTGTCTTCTAATATGGCAACACACAAAATGCTTCCTATCGGATAGTCGCCATTTTGGAAATTGCTGTCCCCCTGTCGCATTATGTATCCCTACAATATGCTCTTTCCATTGATTGATAGTACAATCGGTGGGCATTATACACTTATGTTCACAGTTAAGAACGAAAATATCTTCCGCATGATGTGTCGCTGCCAAGTAACATAGCTCGAAGAAACTTGGACTAGAGATAAAAAGAACTGCTTCAGTATGGTACAGAAAGTAACTGAAATAAATACGCCATGTCTTTGGTTAAAAGTGTGATTTATGTTCGTCTCATTGCGTATTGAGCAAGTTTCACCGAACTACGTTGCTTGGCAGTTTCACATCATGCGAAAGTTACTTTCGGGCTTACGGTTTGCGCACCAGTGTATGTTTCAAGCTATAAGACGTCAGAAACGATAGATCGTTTGTAATCACCCTGAATTTATGATTCTTCCAGGTAACAGCGACAGAGTAAATTAGGAATGGTATTACTTTAACAAAGTCTGCTCTTCCTTAGTCATAGTTTATAGATAGCTGGTGTTTATCTTCTACTGGTAGTTTAATATTTATTCGTTTTTTTTTTAAAAAGAAAGTTGCTACATCTGTAACGAGAGAGGTTGTCACCCTCGTAACTGTTGTGTTATTTTACAATGAAAACTGCTACTAGCCACGTAGTTAACACGAATGTTGACTCCATGTATAAAGATAGTCAGAGAATTTGTAAAAGAGTGGCTAATGAGATATGCTTCTAAATTTCTTTTTAATTCTTCAGTTGAAACTTCCGGGCTGAGAGGCCGTGGTCGAGGTATAAAATTTCCGCCTAACGTTTCGTCTCCATCTGCGGGAGACATCTTCCGATGTCGTCCGACTACTGCCACTGAGGCTCCACGTACTCTCGCATTTATAGAGGGCATAGAGGCCACCACCATTCGTCACGTGATGCCGACGGTATGCCTATCTTAAGAAGGCGTCATCATTCTCGATTAACAGTAATCGATTGTCATTCTGTTGGCGCAACGTCGGCATCCATATTTTGTCCAACTTTAAAGCTTCCTCTTTTCTATTAAAAGTATTATGGCGTTTGTGAATCTCTATTGCTTTTCTATACATGCGCGCATGATAATGGGATGTTCGTGCTAGAACGCTTGTCTCACTAAATTTAATTTCGTGGTTCCCATCTCGAAAAACATGCTCAGCTACGGCCGATTTTCCGATGTGTCCTAAGCGACAGTTTCTTTTATGTTCAGCTAAGAGGGTGTTTACACTTCTTTTCGTTGGTCCAATATATACTTGTCCACAACTGCATGGAATTTTTTATACCCCAGGTGTTGCTAGGGGGTGTCGGGCGTCTTTTGCAGTTCTTAAATATTCCTTAATCTTCTTGGTGGGTCTGAAGATGGTTTCGATCCCATACCTGGCCAGAACTTTCCCGATACGGTCCGTGACTTTATTAATGAACGGTAGGAAAACTTTTCCAGTAGGTGACCGTTGTTGCTCTTGACTTCTGGCTTCTTTTCTTCTTTGATGGAGGGCTCGATCAATTTCCTTGCTGGTATATCCGTTTTGCATGAAGGCTGACTGTAAGTGATTTAATTCATCTTGCAAGTAAGCTGGCTCGCAGATTTTGTTGGCTCTGTCCACCAAGGTTTTTATGACACCTCTTTTTGCCTAGGATGATGGTTTGATTCCTTGTGGAGGCATCGATCCGTGTGAGTGTTCTTTCTATATACCTTGTGGCCCAGCGTCCCATCCACACGTTTAATTTCCGACACATCCAGGAAACTGAGTTGACCGTTGCTCTCTTTCTCCATCGTAAACTGTATCTTCGGGTTAATACTGTTCAGATGCACCAAGAAGACATCCAGTTCTTCTTCACCATGAGTCCACACTACAAATGTGTCATCAACATAACGGTACCATTTAGCCTACATTGTATGATTCTTTTTAATTGGTGATGATTCCAAGCTTCAAGCTTTGTGCTGATGCTTCGAACAGGTTTTGAATTAAATTTAAGACATCATCCCAAGGTTTGTTGATCAGGAACTTTACGCTGCGACCTCTGCTCGCCTTGGTCTCCAACCGTCTACCTTCAGAGCCAGCACCACATAAGCAACGTGTACTAGCGACCTCGACTACGGAGACACTCCGCATACGTTTGTTGGTTCAAGTACTTTACTATCGTAATTCAGTTTTCTTATTTACGACTTCCTCATAATTTACCTGCGCGCTTTACGTCGTTGTTCTGTGAACAGCTACGAAGCAAGCATACCGCTGTTTCAAAACGTAAACGGTGTTCCAGGAATGGCCTATCCGCGTCTGGAAGTACCGGTGTGCTGGAATAACTGCCAGTTTTTGGTTGGCTTTGTGGTGTTTCTGCATGACAGCATTTATACGATTCCAGCTTCGTGATTCGCAGTGCTTTGTTTTGCACATTGTCTTAGCGGAGTAGAAACACTATCCCGCTACGGTACACGAAACACTAGTGTTTCACACATCTTCTGCATACTGGTCACCGTAACCTTAAATTTATTGAATGAACGCGACTTGTGGCGACAGGGTCATTGGCCAGTTACGTTATTGTGAGGGAGAAAGACTCTTGAGCAGAACGCTTTCTCAAAATTAATTGCGCCACTGCCCTGTTTTAGGAAAACTGTGCGTCCTTCGGCGACAGACGCATTTCGTAAGGCGTGCCTTCGGCTGATACTACACCTCGATTCAGAGGTCGTCGGGGACCGGTTTACCACCATCTGCCTTCCCAGCAGCAATCACTTAACTTCCCGCCCTTTCGTAACAACAATCTGTAGCATTTCGTGCTTGGGAATGATACACCCATACAACTGATATGTGTGTGCCTAGATTCACTTGCCTGGAGTTATCTGGTTCACACGTCTCGCTCCAGTTTTCAGTTACTGTAGCAGATGAGCTTGTATAGTGGAAGCTGGCATCAGTGCGAAGATCGGTTTGAAAGCAAAATGTTTTACTACGTATAGTCTCGTGGAAGGTTTTGTGCCGTTACCTTCCTCTGATCTACGAACTGGCTTACCGAGCCTGCAATAGGACGACCTACATTTTCGCTTGGACCCAAACCACTGTACAACTATGCGTTTTTCAAATCAACTAACATTGCCAGATGTGAAAGAAGTGATAAGAGACAGATAAAGATACTTGGATTGTCGGGTTATATAACCTGAGGCCTTTTGATCTGTAGTGATTCTTTACCAACGAGCCACATTTATACGGAGGGCACGAAAAGAATGTTGAGCTCCAATATTGAAGAAAAGAGTCAGTTAAATTGGCGTATGTAGCTAGCAAGCGTGGGGGAGGATACTTCTGGGACCTCCATTTTATGTTCCATTCGTCGGCAGACTTCGGTGTAAGCTCTGATTTTCTCTGATTTAGGGTATAATATGTTGCCTGACTCCACTTGGAACTTACGCTCTCAGAATTAAACTATCAAAAGCACCCAGGCACCTGTCAGTGGATACTATGGAGTGTGTCCATCCTTCGTCTTTATGACGGCTTGAACTCAGCTGCGGACACTTTCAATGCGGTGTCTGGACGTCTGTTGAGGAATGGCAGCCCATTCTTACGTAAGGGCCGGAACCAGAAAAGGTAAGGTAGTGATGTTGTACGCTAGATCCTGTACCGAAATATAGGTTCTAACTCATCCCAAATGTGTTCCATTGCCTTTAGCCTGGGACTCAAGGAAGGCCCCACAATTTCAAGAATGTTATTGGCCACAAGCCATTGCCTCGCAGATGCTAATTTACGGCAGGGTACACTGCCATGCCGATACAATCATTTTCTCCGAACTATTCCTCTACTGTACGCAATTCACAATGCTGTTTAGTGTCTTCATATCCTTCCGCATTTAGCACTTTCTTAAGCGCAATAAGGGACCACAGCCTAACCACGAAATGCACTCCCATTGTAAGACGTGTATATTTCTATTGTCTATTGTCAAACCACAATTTATGAAAGATGTTTATATTTTATTAATAGGATTAAGTAGGAATAATTAATATTTGCCATGTTAGAAATAATTGCGGTAGCGGGGAATGTCTGCACCAAAGTATTGTTGGCAGGAGAGACCGCACATTGATATAAATTTTAAAAAGGGCGGGAGAGACCGCGTATGGATGCATTTTTAAGAAAAGAGCGAGAAAGACCGCGCATTGATACATTTTGTAATGGTAGCAGGGAGTGTCTGCACCAGAAAGCATTGTTGGCAGGAGAGACCGCACTTTAGCGTTCGTAGGAAGTCAGTAGCAAGCGAGATGTGAAGCGAGTCGGTAGCATAAAGCGAGTCGGTAGCAGGTCTCAAGCGAGAGGTTGAGAGGAGCGGTGTGTCTGCCACCCACCAGCTATGATTTACAAGAGATTACAAGAGATTATAAACGGATGTACAGAGACATCAGCTAACTATTATCATAAGAGGAACTAATATCATTGAATTATTTTTTTGAGAAACTCAAGACTACTGAAGGTATGTTTGCGCAATGCTAGTTGTAAAATTATTGTAAAAAGCAAGTCCCATTTGAACGTTTGTAAAATCATTTCATTCAAAATATAATTAATTTTTGCCACCAATATTGCATTACTGATTATAATCCATCCCAAAAACCATCAACGTAAAACTTTGCAAAATTTTATTGTTGTCAAGAAAAAGTTTAACTATGAATTACGTAACTTCAGTCAAATTAATTAATGAATAACGTCAGATTTCCTATTAAAGAATAACTTCAGCTATGGTAATAAAAATAGCCACTTATTATGACAACCCACCAGCAGCTAATAAAGTATAGTAAAACAGAGTAAGTATATTCATGTCGCAGTTCGATGTAGCAGTCAGATGGCGATCCAGTAACAGTAAAAAAGGTAAGGAACAGTTTTGGGTTATTGCAGATAACGACTGAGGGCCACGACGACGACACATTCTATGTTTCGTCGAAATAATCAGAAAATCACTTTTAATAAGCAGCAATTAAATTTGTATGCGAAGATTGAGAAAGAGAATAAATTTCAAAGGGAAGATTTCATTTGTTATTATTAAGCAAGAGACAGAAATCCTAAGGGAAGGTTTAATAGGTTATTGTAGATGGGAAGGTTGCGTAACAAATGAGATATAGAGGAGACGGGAAGGTTTCACCATACCGCAACACCACCTCCTCCGTAATCCGCTGCTGGCACTACACGTCGTGGCAGGTAACGTTCTCAAGGCATTCTCCAAACCCAAAACCTTCAGTCGCATTGCCACAGGATACAGCGGGATTTATCACTCCAAATCATTCCTTTATAGTCATTCGCTGTGCAGTGGCGTCCCGCTTTACAGACCTCAAGCATAGCTTAACTTTGACTACAGTAGTGTGTGGCTTATTGTCACTCTACTGTACTCCCTACACACAGACATTGTGCTAACTGGACTGCAGATAGCACTTTGGATCTCATGACTGATTACTTCCCCTGATTTCATCCCATTGTCTACAACCACCCTCCACAATGCTCGACAATCACTGTCTGCCTGCTCTTGGTTTAGCATTGGTTGTCCCTCCACGTTTTCTCCTTCACAGTCACAAAACCTACGGTCGAGTTGAGTAGTTTCAGGAGGGCTGAAGTGTCCCGGGTGGATTAGTTACTCGGGTGACGTCCATTGACTAACCCACGTTCTAAATCACTGAGCTCTTCTCAACAACCCATGCTGCTATTATTGCTTCTCTTCTGCGCCCACGCCTTGTTTTATACAGGCGGGTCCGCCCCTCGTGATATCTAATCGTCAATTCTGCGTTACTTAGTGGTTTTCAAATGGTTCAAATGGTTCTAAGCACTATGGGACTTCACTGAGGTCATCAGTCCCCTAGACTTATAACTACTTAAACTTAACTAACCTAAGAACATCACAGTTGACACACAGTCAAGATGGGTTTAGAAAACATCGTTCTTGTGAAACACAACTAGCTGTTTATTCACATGAAGTGCTGAGTGCTATTGACAGGGGATTTCAGATCTATTCCGTATTTCTGGATTTCCGGAAGGCTTTTGACGCTGTGCCTCACAAGAGGCTCGTAGTGAAAAAAATGGGTTCAAATGGCTCTGAGCACTATGGGACTTAACATCTGTGGTCATCAGTCCCCTAGAACTTAGAACTACTTAAACCTAACTAACCTAAGGACATCACACACATCCATGCCCGAGGCAGGATTCGAACCTGCGACCGTAGCAGTCGCGCGGTTCCGGACTGCGCGCCTAGGACCGCTAGACCACCGCGGCCGGCGGCTCGTAGTGAAATTGCGTGCTTATGGAATATCGTCTCAGCTATGTGGCTGGATCTGTGATTTCCTGTCTGTGAGGTCACAGTTCGTTGTAAAATGGTTCAAATGGTTCTGAGCACTATGGGACTCAACTGCTGTGGTCATAAGTCCCCTAGAACTTAGAATTACTTAAACCTAACTAACCTAAGGACAGCAAACAACACCCAGCCATCACGAGGCAGAGAAAATCCCTGACCCCGCCGGGAATCGAACCCGGGAACCCGGGCGTGGGAAGCGAGAACGCTACCGCACGACCACGAGATGCGCGCAGTTCGTTGTAATTAACGGAAAGTCATGGAGTAAAACAGAAGTGATTTCTAGCGTTCCCCAAGGTCGCGTTATAGGCCCTTTGCTGTTCCTTATCTATATAAACGACTTTGGAGACAATCTGAGCAGCCGTCTTCGGTTGTTTGCAGATGACGCTGTCGTTTATCGACTAATAACGTCATCAGAAGATCAAAACAAACTGCAAAACGATTTAGAATAAATATCGGAATGGTACGTCAAGTGGCAGTTGACCTTAAATAACGAAAAGTGTGAGGTCATCCACATGAGTGCTAACAGGAACGCGTTAACTTCGGTTATACGATGAATCAGTCTAATCTAAAGGCCGTAAATACAACTAAATACCTAGGTATTACAATTACGAACAATTTAAATTGGAAGGAACACATAGAAACTGTTGTGGGGAAGGCTAACCAAAGACTGCGTTTTATTGGCAGGACACTTAGAAAATGTAACAGATCTACTAAAGAGACTGCCTACACTACCCTTGTCCGTCCTCTCTTAGAATACTGCTGCGCGGTGTGGGATCCTTACCAGATAGGACTGACGCAGTACATCGAAAAAGTTCAAAGAAAGGCAGCACGTTTTGTATTAACGTGAAATATGGGAGAGAGTGTCACAGAAATGATACAGGATTTGGGATGGACATCATTAAAACAAAGGCGTTTTTCGTTGCGACGGAATCTCCTCACGAAATTCCAATCACCAACTTACTCCTCCGAATGCGAAAATATTTTGTAGACACCGGCTTACATAGGGAGGAACGATCACCAAGATAAAATAAGGGAAATTAGAGCTCGTACGGAAAGATATAGGTGTTCATTCTTCCCGCGCGGTATACGAGATTGGAATAATAGAGAACTGTGAAGGTGGTTCGATGAACCCTCTGCCAGGCACTTAAATGTGATTTGCAGAGTATCCATGTAGATGTAGATGTAGATGTAGATCACACACATCCATGCCCGAGGCAGGATTCGAACCTGCGACCGTAGCAGCAGCGCGGTTCCGGACTCAAGCGCCTAGAACCGCTCGGCCACATCGGCCGGCTCTTAGTGGTCTTCGGATACTTTGAATCAGATGGTGTGTGAGACTAAAACACTCCGACATGCATAACGCCTCTCTTACAGTATCTGCCATTAGAGTTTTAAACACATCCCTGGAACAATTTCGCGTTTACTAAACGAACTCGGGGCTATTCTCACATCTGCTATAGCTCTACTACTTTGGTTCTGCTTGGTTGGATCCCAGACTGTCGAGCAATGTCCTGGAATCTGTTGAACGGTTTGAAAGCCATTTCTAGCGTGTACAAAATTTACGATTCCTTGGGACTCTACCAATCAATCGCGCCCTGGCTTTTGCTTTTCCTACAACGTGTTTTAGGTCGCGCCAGTGGTTACACGGTAATGTTTAACTCTGTTTTCAGTGATTAATCGCTAGTAGTATCTTTCATCTGTAACGTCCCGTATGTAGCATTTATTAACGTTGAGGACCAACTGCCAGTACCTGCGCCAAGCAACGAACCTCTGCACGTTTTCCTGTACTTCGCTACTTTTTTTCTCACGTTGCGACTTTCCATACACAATACAATCCGGCAACTACCTCATAGAGATTTATATACTACTGGCCATTAAAATTGCTACTAAAAAAACTAACTCCGTCTACAGGCCGCAAGCGACTCATCGGGACCATCCGACCGCCGTATCATCCTCAGGTGAGGATGCGGATAGGAGGGGCATGGGGTCAGCACACCGCTCTCCCGGTCGTTATGACGGTTTTCTTTGACCGGAGCCGCTACTATTCGGTCGAGTAGCTCCTCAATTGGCATCACGAGGCTGAGTGCACCCCGAAAAATGGCAACAGCACGTGGCGGCGGGATGGTGACCCATCCAAGCGCCGGCCACGCCCGACAGCGCTTAACTTCGGTGATCTCACGGGAACCGGTGTATCCACTGTGGCAAGGCCGTTGCCTTAAAATTGCTACACCAAGAAGAAATGCAGATGATAAACAGGTATTCATTGGACAAATATGTTATACTAGAACTCACATGTGATTACATTTTCACGCAATTTGGGTGCATAGATCCTCAGAAATCAGTACCCAGAACAACCACCTCTGGCCGTAATAACGGCCTTGATACGCCTGGGCATTGAGTCGAACAGAGCTTGGATGGCGTGTACAGGTACAGCTTCCTATGCAGCTTTAACACGATACCAAAGTTCATCAAGAGTAGTGACTGGCGTACCTTGACGAGCCAGTTGCTAGGCCACCATTAACCAGACGTTTTCAATTGGTGAGAGATCTGGAGAATGTGCTGGCCAGGGCAGCAGTCGAACATAATCTGTATCCAGAAAAGCCCGTACAGGACCTGCAACATGCGGTAGTGCATTATCCTGCTGAAATGTAGGGTTCCGCAGGGATCGAATGAAGGGTAGAGCCACGGGTCGTAACACATCTGAAATGTAACGTCCACTGTTCAAAGTGCCGTCAATGAGAACAAGAGGTGCCCGAGACGTGTAACCAATGGCACCCCATACCATCACGCCGAGTGATACCCCAGTATGGCGATGACAAATACACGCTTCCAATGTGCGTTCACCGCCATGTTGCCAAACACGGATGCGGCCACCATGATGCTGTAAACAGAACCTGGATTCATCCGAAAAAATGACGTTTTGCCATTCGTGCACCCAGGTTCGTCGTTGAGCACACCATCGCAGGCGCTCCTGTCTGTGATGCAGCGTCAAGGGTAACCGCAGCTATGGTCTCCGAGCTGATAGTCCATGCTGCTGCAAACGTCGTCGAACTGTTCGTGCAGATGGTTGTTGTCTTGCAAACGTCCCCATCTGTTGACTCAGGGATCGAGACGTGGCTGCACGATTCGTTACAGCTATGTGGATAAGATGCCTGTCATCTCGACTGCTAGTGATACGAGGCCGTTGGGATCCAGCACGGCGTTCCGTATTACCCTCTTGAATCCACCGATTCCATATTCTGCTAACAGTCATTGGATCTCAACCAGCAGCAATGTCGCGATACGATAAACCGCAATCGTGATAGGCTATAATCCGTCCTTTATCAAAGTCGGGAACGTGATGGTACGCATTTCTCCTCCTTACACGAGGCATCACAACAACGTTTCACCAGACAACGCCGATCAACTGCTGTTTGTGTATGCGAAATCGGTTGGAAACTTTCCTCATGTCAGCACGTTGCAGGTGTCACCACCGACGCCAACCCTGTGTGAATGCTCTGAAAAGCTAATCATTTGCTCATCACAGCATCTTCTTCCTGTCGGTTAAATTTCGTTTCTGTAGCACGTCATCTTCGTGGTGTAGCAATTTTAATGGCCTGTAGTGTACTTATCTACATACACATCGTGTACCTTTTTTATTTTTATTTACAGTGATGCAGCTGTTACAACGTAACCCACTCAAATGGAAGGTACTAAGCAAAGGCAAATCTCGGACTTAAATGACTTCCGTATTCTCTTTACAACATCACGTGTAGCTCTTTTGATGTCGTTTTGTTATTCTTTTATAACGGCAGCACTATTCATAAACCGGACAATCGATTTGCATCTTAGCAGACTTTGCCTTTCAACCACCAAGACAGATAAAAATCAAAAAGGGTAAAGAACAGGGACATTGGTGGCCAAGAGATGTGACCATTTCTTCTGATCCATCTACTGAGAAAATGTCAGGTTTAGATGATGTATCACCTGCAGGGTCTGGTCATGTTGGAAGAACATGCTCGTCTCTATAGCCAAAGGAACTTCCAATAGTACTGGGAGCTAGTTTCCAAGATATTCTATATAATAGTTGTCAGTATGTGGGTGTTATGTTGACGTGTTGCGCAACGGATTGATCTGACAAGTACCCTTTGGCTCCTGCAAGAAGCAATTTCCACCCCACACTACTACAGAAGTCAGACAGACGCTCCTAACGTACCAAAAATGCCTCAAAAACGTTCGGCAATAATTATCTTCTGGAGTCGTCCGCTGTAAGGAAAAGACACAAAAATATTCTATTTTCTTACGTAACTAGTGCGATACTTGGGTACTGGAGTGAGGAAAACATTAAACGAACGGAAAATATTATTTATTGCAAAATCTGAGAAAATCAAGTGAAACTTTTATTTATAAACTGATACACAAATTTCCGGGCTCTTTTCAGAATAGGAGGTTATTTCTTATGGATGAGAATCCCGTTAATAAAATTTATATACAAAGTGTGGGAAAGCTCTTTTATCCCTTTTCTTTAAGAATGTTATTTACTCAGCAGAATGTCTGAGAGCCGCACCTGCTGAATAATTATCCGACTGAATTTTTCTAAGTACAGTTGAGGCTGTCGCGTGAGAAATGCAATGGAGCGACGTGGATGAAGTACGTTATTTCTGATTGAGGAAAGATGGGGCTCGCCTACACTGTAGCAAACAATACCGTGAGCTGCGACGACTGCTGCCTGCGTCGTTCGCCGCTGAAAAATAACAAAACTATCTCTTTCTATGTAGACTGACCTTCGCCAATTGAACCCTCATTACGCCTTGATGAAATCAAGGACTCCTATCTGCCCCTAGTCCAACTATTGGCGTGGTACACTGGTCATATATCCAGTCCACCGCAATGCCACTCACTGTTCGCTCCCAGGTGCTAACTAATTGTCTGTGTTCACACCGCACATTAAGTGTCGCGGCCAACACAATGAATAAATGCTTAATCGCGAGCGACTCAATGTAGAGTATCACTCCGATTCGCTAGCGACAGAGGTGCTCTCTCAGTGCAGTACTGAGTAGAGACTTTGTTCCTTGCTCTCTGTGTACACGCACGAGCACACTCTCCCGCTAAATGTTCCCACTTCAAGAGCGTCACCGGAACGACCACTCTCGACGCAAAAAGCGAAAGGATACATCATTGTGGTCTTTCCCTCACTCCTCTGGCTCATTGCATCAGAAATAGTCCGCCAATCAGCGTTACTCTTACAAACTGGAGAATGGCGCTCCATTTAAGCCGACCAATCCGGAAATATATAGCATCTGCATTAGGCGTTTACTGTCCACCTGTGAGAACTCTGAAACTGCGCACTAGGTCCATCAAAAAAGCATACGCTGGGGCTCTCTCAAACAATACAGCGGGTTTTGCTTTTAAGGTGAACACGCATTCTATTATCCCTTTTCTCTGGCAAAAACTGTTTTTGTCCTTGGGCAGTTGGCCGGCTGGTGCAGTGGCATGCTAACTCACCCTCCTATGGACTTTCCAGCGGGCTGGTTGCCTCCGCTGAACAAAAACTCCTGTGGCCGTCGTGTCTTGAATGTTTGTGTACGCCAGCCTCGACTTTTTAATCTCGGTACGCACTTGCGATTCATTTATTAGATTTGCATATCGATTAAATGGGAATATGTAAAATTGACTCTACCCTATCGAGTTTGGGCTCAAATGAAACGTCTTGATACGCAGAGTACGACGGTGAGATCGGAATATGTAAGACATGAAGGTCAGGAGACCACACTACCTTACATAGTGCACTGTAAGACGATGCAGTAGGACAACAACGCCAATCAACTGACTGTCTGTTATACCGCACCAAACATTTACTAAGAAGTATTCTTGAAAAATGGTTCCGGAATGGTATGTGGGTTTTAGTCAGACCACTGATATGCATTATGAGTGTTATTGACATCATTACGACTGAAAGTGCTTTAATCAGTAAACAGTATTCATAAGATTGCTCAGCAATTCCTTCCGATGTGGTTTGACCTACGGTACAAGTGTCAGTATCATAGAGGTATGCAAGCCACCCCACCGCAGCAGTCTCTGTGGGAACGTTTTTGTGTTAAAAGCATCTACTGTTTACTGAAAAACAAGTTAAATCCGAAATTAAATAAAGAAGAAGATGTAAATGGCACTTGTGTACTTCTAACGTTAAAAATAATATGCAAATTTACCTCAATGGAAACTCACTGTTCATTTACCTGTCATATACACGGTCCGGTGACGTTAATGTGACCACCGCCAAGGGTCGACAGTGTGCAGTTACCTCTCGCAGGTGGCAGTTGGTACTATTAGGAGTGGAAGGTATATAAAGCTTGCCGAGGGCACGCGAGCACATTTTGACGAAACGACCAGACATGGAGGATTTATTCACCTCTACAATCCGGGAAAGGAGACGCCCAAAGTACAAATATATTCACCCAGCGCGTACAGTGGCGCAAAACACGTCTTCCCACTTCCCAGACGTGGCTCTCACCATGACCCCACTCATAAACGACGCCCACTCCCCCCCCCCCTCCCCCCATCTCGACGCCATGCAATAGGCAACGGCCCTGCACACACACACACACACACACACAACACAGCGACCACATATACACAAATAAGCAACACAAACCGATAAGCATTAAACAAGCACAAAACTGATCAGCAAAGTAGCATAGTACTAAACCCTTCTACGTGTAATTCTCTTTAGATCCAAATCTATACCTTCCCATATCCTCCTTATGAACATGTGGTAAACACAAAACGAAAATCCGCTAAAGATCCTGTCATACCCCATCGCACCATGTAGCTAAAATAAACTTAATTTTTCCATAGCAGAAACACTCATGTACAACTACACTCCTGGAAACTGAAATAAGAACACCGTGAATTCATTGTCCCAGGAAGGGGAAACTTTATTGACACATTCCTGGGGTCAGATACATCACATGATCACACTGACAGAACCACAGGCACATAGACACAGGCAACAGAGCATGCACAATGTCGGCACTAGTACAGTGTATATCCACCTTTCGCAGCAATGCAGGCTGCTATTCTCCCATGGAGACGATCGTAGAGATGCTGGATGTAGTCCTGTGGAACGGCTTGCCATGCCATTTCCACCTGGCGCCTCAGTTGGACCAGCGTTCGTGCTGGACGTGCAGACCGCGTGAGACGACGCTTCATCCAGTCCCAAACATGCTCAATGGGGGACAGATCCGGAGATCTTGCTGGCCAGGGTAGTTGACTTACACCTTCTAGAGCACGTTGGGTGGCGCGGGATACATGCGGACGTGCATTGTCCTGTTGGAACAGCAAGTTCCCTTGTCGGTCTAGGAATGGTAGAACGATGGGTTCGATGACGGTTTGGATGTACCGTGCACTATTCAGTGTCCCCTCGACGATCACCAGTGGTGTACGGCCAGTGCACGAGATCGCTCCCCACACCATGATGCCGGGTGTTGGCCCTGTGTGCCTCGGTCGTATGCAGTCCCGATTGTGGCGCTCACCTGCACGGCGCCAAACACGCATATGACCATCATTGGCACCAAGGCAGAAGCGACTCTCATCGCTGAAGACGACACGTCTCCATTCGTCCCTCCATTCACGCCTGTCGCGACACCACTGGAGGCGGGCTGCACGATGTTGGGGCGTGAGCGAAAGACGGCCTAACGGTGTGCGGGACCGTAGCCCAGCTTCATGGAGACGGTTGCGAATGGTCCTCGCCGATACCGCAGGAGCAACAGTGTCCCTAATTTGCTGGGAAGTGGCGGTGCGGTCCCCTACGGCACTGCGTAGGATCCTACGGTCTTGGCGTGCATCCGTGCGTCGCTGCGGTCCGGTCCCAGGTGGACGGGCACGTGCACCTTCCGCCGACCACTGGCGACAACATCGATGTACTGTGGAGACCTCACGCCCCACGTGTTGAGCAATTCGGCGGTACGTCCACCCGGCCTCCCGCATGCCCACTATACGCCCTCGCTCAAAGTCCGTCAACTGCACATACGGTTCACGTCCACGCTGTCGCGGCATGCTACCAGTGTTAAAGACTGCGATGGAGCTCCGTATGCCACGGCAAACTGGCTGACACTGACGGCGGCGGTGCACAAATGCTGCGCAGCTAGCGCCATTCGACGGCCAACACCGCGGTTCCTGGTGTGTCCGCTGTGCCGTGCGTGTGATCATTGCTTGTACAGCCCTCTCGCAGTGTCCGGAGCAAGTATGGTGGGTCTGACACACCGGTGTCAATGTGTTCTTTTTTCCATTTCCAGGAGTGTAATTGACAAAATAACGTAGTAATAACAGCCAACGCAATAACCTTAGAAGAAAGACTCTTATATCTAAATTTATGTTTTCCTTATCCTTTTTATTGTTTTTATGTTTTTTCTATGCTTTTATAAATGTCTATTAATTGTTAAAATCAAAATATTGTAAATTCTATATTTTGTCAAAGTGATTATGCTTAGGACAATGCAATCAAATGAAATGAAGAAGCAAAAATTGTATAGTACATCATTGTCCGAAAAAGAGCAATCAGCAAGCTCTAGTAAGGCCCGCCCTCCCCTTACGGGAGGGAATGAAATGTGCTAAAAAAAAATTTAAAAAAACCGCTAGAACAATGCAATCGTTGAAGTAAAGTGGAAACGGAGCACTTTATCCTACGTCCAAAAGGACATTATCACTGGCTTTCGAGCCAAGGGTGCAAGCATTTCCGAAACGCTTAAATTTGTAAACTGCTCGCATGCCATCATGGTTAAAGTATATCGTGCATGACAAGATAGTGCTATCCAAAACCGGCACCGAGGCAACTACTCTGCACAAGGAGCCTTAGATGAAAGTGATGAATGACGGCTGCGGAGATGCGTACGGCGAACAGACATGCAACTAGAATGAGATTATCACTCTGCAGCGGAGTGTGCGCTGATATGAAACTTCGCAGGAGAGTTTCTGTAAAGTTTGGAAGGTAGGAGGCTTGGGTAGAGCTTGGTAGAGCACTTGCCCGCGAAAGGCAAAGGTCCCGAGTTCGAGTCTCGGTCCGGCACACAGTTTTAATCAGCCAGGAAGTTTCAGACATGCAACTGTTGAGCAACTGATCGGCCAGATGAACCAAGGGGCTACCAACGGTGTCTTCCCAACGACCGTTCAAGGAACGCTGCGTACAGATTTCCACAGCAGGCGCTTAGTTTATGCACCCCAACTGGCCGTTGTTCATCGGCGACGAAGGCTGGAATTCGCAAGACAGTACTGCAACTGGATATCCGCTGTATGGCGATAGGTGGCCTTTTCAGATGAATCACGTTTTATGCTCCATCAGACTGGAAGCAAACACCCTGCAACTATCGTCGGAAGTGTCCAGGCCGGAGGAGGGAGCGTTATGGTCTGGGAATGTTTTCGTGGCATTCCGTGGGTGATCTCGTCAATCTGGAAGGCACAATAGATCAACACAAGTATGCATCTATCCTTGAGGACCAGGTCCAGCCCCATGTGCAGTTTGTTATTCCTCGGCACGACGGCATCCACAAGCAGGACGATGTAACGTGTCACGCAGCTCCCCGTGTACGTGCGTGGTTTGAAGAGCAGCAGGAGGAGTTTACCGCAGTCCCTGGCCACCTGACTCCCTGGATTTAAGCCTAGCCAACATGCTCCACGCCTCTGTCAGTGCCTTCCAGAACCTCACTGACACTCACGTCTCACTGCGGTCCGCGCTGCAAAAAAGTGCGTATCAGGCTCTTGACGGGTGACCACATTAATGTAACTGGACAGTTTAATAGTCAACAGTGAGATAAAATACCGGTTACAATATTACTGTAATCCATGACGCTTTCTTCAGTATATTACCAATTAAACCTTATGAGTAATGTTGCCCCTTTTTACTCTACTAGTCAGCTAAGCTCTAGCTTTTATGCTGTTGATCAGCCGATTAGCAATTACAACACGGAGTGTAATGCTCACAGTAGGGATAGCGGTCATCGCTGAATCAACTGGTATTAAGTTATACCGGTTTTTTACGTCTCTAATTTAACTTTACTATTAAAACCGCTGAAAATAACCGGTATCTGAAATAACCGATTTTCGGTTTTTATTGATGTTATTTCCAGTAAAACGAAAAGACTATGAACAAGGATTAAAAAATTCTAATAAAGATGAAGTAATAAATCTCAATCGTCCTGGAGTTGACGTGGTAGACATCGGTCTCATTGTCATCGGTAAAGATGGCGAAGGTAAAGGAGAGGGGCGCTGCGATGGCGAGAGCGTAAGGTCACAAGTTGATGACTTTCCTGCATCCTCATATTTGGAAGGTATCATTTAATCGTCTAGTTATTATTCCAAGTTAACGGGAGGAGGAGGAGATTAATATGTAACGTCCCGTCGACAACGAGGTCATTAGAGACGAAGCGCAAGCTCGGATTAGCGAAAGACGGGGAAGGAAATCGGCCGTGCCTTGTCAAGGCAACCACCCCGGTATTTCAAATGGTTCGATGGCTCTGAGCACCATTGGACTTAACAGCTGAGGTCATCAGTCCCCTAGAACTTAGAACTACTTAAACCTAGCTAACCTAAGGACATCACACACATCCATGCCCGAGGCAGGATTCGAACCTGCGAGTCGCGCGGTTCCAGAGTGAAGCACCTAGAACCGCTCGACCACACTGGTCGGCTACCCCGGCATTTCCCTGAAGCGATTTAGGGAAATCACTGAAATCCTAAATCTGGACGGCGAGACGCAGGTTTGAACCGTTGTCTTCCCGAATGAGAGTCCAGCATGCTAACCATTGCGCCACCTCCCTCGGTCAAGTTAACAGCACGTCAATATCATTTTCCGTTTATTAATCAAATTTACTTTCTTTTTCGTAGAACACTGCCGGTTTGCTCCTTATTTGATGTCGTTAGTTTGTTGTGTCACCTGCCGTTTTTAATTTTATAAAGCAAATAGAGCATTGTACTTCATCGCAACTGCACTTCGTAAAATATTTCAAACTAGGGATGGCGCCACTTTACAATACAATCGATACCCGCGGACGACAGCGAGGAACTAACGAACAGTGACTCACATAATTATTCGGGCAGACGTGATATATTATACACTGCAGAGACAAAGAAACTGATTCACCTGCCTAATATCGTGTGGGCCCACCGGGAGCATGGAGAAGTGCCGCAACACGACGTGGCATGGACACGACTGATGGCTGAAATAGTGCTGGAGGGAGTTGACACCATGAATCCTGCAGGGCTGTCCATAAATCCGTAAGAGTACGAGAGGGTGGAGATCTCTTTTGAACAGCACGCTACAAAGCATTCCAGATATGCTCAATATTGTACGTGTCTGGTGAGTTTAGTGGCCAACGGAAGTGTTTAATCCCAGAAGAGTGTTCCTGGAGCTACTCTGTAACAGTTCTGAACATATGGAGTGTCGCATTGTCCTGTTGGAATTGCCCAAGTTCGTCGAAATGCACAATGGAAATGAATGGATGCAGATAATGAGACGAGATGGTTACGTACATGTCACCTGTCAGAGTTGCATCTAGGCGTATCAGGGATCTCCACTCAAATTGCACACGCCCCATAGCATTACAGAGCCTCCACCATCTTGAACAGTCCCCTGCTGACATGAAGGACCCATGGGTTCATGAGGTTATCTCCATATCCGTACATGTCCACCTACTCGCTACAACTTGAGACGAGACTCGTCTGACCAGGCAACATGTTTCGAGCCATCAACAGTCCAATGTCGTTGTTGATGGGCCCAGGCGAGGCGTATAACTTTGTGTCGTGCAGTTATCAAGGGTACACGAATGCGCCTTCGGCTCTTAAAGCCCATATCGATGATGTTTTGTTGAATTGTTCGCACGCTGATACTTGTTGATGGCCCAGCGTCGAAATCTCCCGCAATTTGCGGAAGGGTTGCGCTTCTGTCACGTTGAACGATCCTCTTCTGTCGTCGTTGGTCCCGTTCTTGCAGGACCTTTTTCCGGCCGCAGCGGTGTCGGAGATCTGATGTTTTACCGTATTCCTGATATTTACGGTACACCCGTGAAGTGGTCGTACGGGAAAATCCCCACTTGCTCGCTACCTCGGAGAAGGTGTGTCCCATCGCTCGTGTTGCGACTATAACGCCACTTCAAACTCACTTAAATCTTGATAACTGCCAGACACTTGTCGCCTTATATAGGCGTTGCCCACCGCAACGCCGTATTCTGTCTGCTTGCATATCTCTGTATTTGAATACGCATGCCTGTACCAGTTTCTTTGAGGCTTCTGTGTAGTTCTCTTCGTATTTGTGATTTCAGTAATAAGGAAGCACTGGCATAAGGTAAATGCAAGTTCCTAAAAAAATGGCTCTGAGCACTATGGGACTCAACTGCTGTGGTCATTAGTCCCCTAGAACTTAGAACTACTTAAACCTAACTAACCTAAGGACATCACACACATCCATGCCCGAGGCAGGATTCGTCGCACGGCTCCGGACTGCGCGCCTAGAACCGCGAGACCACCGCGGCCGGCAATGCAAGTTCCTGTAACTAATGTAAAAACTAAAGGTCCGTCGTACTTCAAAAGAACACTGCAACCACAAACACAAAAATTAACAAACACAACAAACACGAAACCAATGTTGTGCAAAATTATCCAGACACCTCTCTCCCTATCTATGGTCCATCACTTCAGTATCTAGTAGGCACTTCTTTCATCTTAATTAGTTCTCTGAGACGACTCCGAATGCTCTCCACTAATTTCCGGGCGTACTCAGGAAATATTTTCTGCCACTCTTCTTGCAGACTGCTGTTCTCTAGATATGATTGGTGTTTTCCTTATTTGTTTATCAAGTTTGTCCCAAAGATTTTCAGTGTAGTGGCTGAGGGGGCGGATGAAGCACCATTCGACAGTTAAATAATAATCACATCCTCACATTACAGGCGGTATGTTTCAAGTTGATATCTTGATAAAACTTAAAATATTCCCCAGTCCCCATGTTTTCTGCGCTCTTTTGGAAAGCGCCCCTCTGTATTCTAAGGTACTGAAATTGCTCCGTGTTATTCTCAATAAAAACCAATACATCAATTTCATTCGCCGACGTGCACCCCCACACCATTACATGTCCACTACCGTACTTGATTCTTGTTTTGAGATTTTTCTCTTGAAGCTCAATATTAGGTTGCCGCCAAACCGTTATCCTTCCATCAAACTGAAATATATTAAATTTACTCCCGTCAGCAAATATAAAGTTATTACACCACATATTGTCATCTCTAAAATTCTCTTAGGCAAACAACATTCTCTTTCTTTGATTTATTTTACATGTGGAAGGCTTCTGTCTTGCGATACGTCCATGAAAGTTACCGCTAACGAGCTCCTACCGTATTGTTTCGTGATGTACTTCCTTTCCGATATCTTTGGCAATCTCAGTAGTGAGTTTTGGAGCACTTGCGGTCCATTTTTGTTTTTCTGGTGATATAACAATCCTAACCCACATAAAACTTTCTTGGGCGTCCCGTATGCGGTAGATTGACAAACCTATCTTCCTGATGGCATCTTATGATTATATCGGAAAGTGCACTTTTCTTAATTTGTAACATTTTAGCAATTTTACAACTTTTGCCTTTAGCATGATAAAAAATTACTAGCTGCCGCTCTCCAGATGTGCTCTTTTTTCCTCTGCGGCCCATCGTTACTTCAGTGTACACAGCAAACTTCCTCATTGAATGTTAACGTTCACACCGTCCGTGGGTCCTCTGCATACGACCTCTGCAGAACAACTGAGAGTGTCCGACTAGCTTCGTTGACGCTCGTTAATGGCGTTCGGAGGTTCCAGGGTAACTGCTTTTCCCCCCGTTTCCTAAACGTAAAAATTTTACCGTGGTGTTGGCTTTGACGAACAGGGATATCAACAACTAGTCTGCGTGTATGCTGTTATCTTCGAACCATACGGCCAATGCGTCTCAAAGGGTAGTTATTAACTAATGTTTCTCACTCACTGTACAGGCCAGTTGGGGGTCAAGTTTTGTATGCTGCACTTACTCGCATATCGTCTAATAGGCCATGCCACGGGACAACAGATACGTTATTGTCTCAGAAATGCTGTACCGATTCTTACGTGACGTGTTTGTTGCTAGTTACTAACAGCTGATGTTGCTTTTAAAACAGCGCTGTTCGCTTTTCTTATTTTATACTCGTATTATAACCCAGGGTTTCAGAGCAGTGAAAACTTTACGAAGAAACATGACTCGTTTTTTAAAAAGTTTTATTTAAAAACGAAACATTTTAACACTGCTGCTGTCGCAAACTGATATGTTGGTTTTTTCTCTTGGTTACTAGCAAAACATGTAAAAACCTGTTAAAACCGAGACCAAACAAATACCGAAAAATACCTGCTACTCAGAACTAAAATATAGGTTTCTATTTCAACAGGTCAGTTTTTCCCATCCCTTGGTCACAGTTTAATACGCCCAGTGCATTAGTAACAGCGCTAGATGGTTATCGCTTATGATGCGAAACCTTATACTGTATCAGATAATTGCCGTGACAGGACTTGGCAAAAGGCGCAGTGCCTCATTACGCTCTGTTTAATAACCGGTACATTACAGGCACTCCTGCCCGAGTAGAGTTATGTCTCTTACATTCAGAAATGTAGTCGGAAACCGTTACGAACAACTGTCCTTTCAGCAGGAGTCGATTTATTATTGACACAAAGCGTTTTTGAAAGCGTAACCTCTATTTTCCAATTCAATGTTTGTTCTTTCAGCCTTTGTTTTCCATATTCAAAGCGCTATTCAGGAGAAAATGAGATTCTACTCAATCAGTTCCAAGGCCGTCGATGCATTATGCATCTCAAACAGATATTCAGTCGCCTGAAGGGAACCGACGCACCGTGTCAAACGCCACACAGAATTACTTTCACCAGCTGTTTACGACCTACGGCACTCCTTTCTTAGTTACAGCATTGTGAAACATCAAAGCTGCACTCTTAAATGCTTGCGCGGTCTTCCTGTTAGCTTCGCTGGCTGTTGGCCAGACGACTGGGTTTCGATTTATGACGCTGCCGTCAGAACTTTACCTGTTATGTCGGGAAACTGCATGGGGAATACACCACAAGGTAATTATCTATATGTACTAGATGTGCGTCTCGTCATCGCCTATGCGAACGTTAGATGAACAGTGTGATGTAACAGCCTTAGACTTCGTGTGGGAATATGTGACGCATGGTTTTCAGTGTGTTATTAGACACACTTTATTGACAATTATATTGTCTTATGATTATATTTGTGTTTATTCCTTTCACATTTACTATTCATTATTCAATATTAGTAGCAACTATTGAAAGTGGGCTGCTTATTGAAGCTGAACGGACCATTTCATTAACAAAATTACAAATATGAATAGAATGAAATAAACTATTTACGCATTTCTATTCAGATAAAATAAAATTTTCAAATTCTTGAGAAGAGCAATTCACTTATGTAACACAGTTATTTTTTGTGTGAAATTATCGTTTACAATGTTCCAAAAAGACAGTATGGAAAAATCAAGACTGATTAGTAGTGCATAGTATAATGTACAAAGAATCTTCTATCAAAAAAAGTAACGTCAGAACTGAAACCTGCATAAATGTTAGCATTCAAGACAATTAACTAACTGAGTAGAAATCTGCAACATTTTAAAAGTATTTTGTTTAAATTTCATATTTTACGAAATTTTCTATAAAAACATAACGCCAAACGTTCATTTCTTTATTGTAAAACTTATTGCCACAGTCAAGTTTTGTGAAACACAATTTCTGATTATAACTTCGGGAAGTATGAATTCTAATAATGTAAGTGAAAGAATGTATTGTTTCACTTTCACATAAAGGCCAGTGTGGGGCTAATAGGGCCAGGCAAGTCAGTCACTGATTTGGTCATTGTAGGTCATTGTTACCACGAGTGTTTGTTATGAAGTTGTTGAGCAAATATACAGGCAATTATTTGCACTTGAAACCAGAAGTTCCTGGTAATTAATGTGAACATGACTCTGTGTTTCATTTGTGTCGTTTCGAAAATAAGACATCTGACCTATCGGAAAACCCCTATCCTCAGATAAGCAATTTTTTAATGTTACTTCGATATAATCCTCTTGTCGTAAAATTAAGTGCTTAATATGTTTAATTTAATTAAACCGCGCCACTGTTGCAAATATATATGTTATTGTAGACACGAGGAACTACATTAGAACATTTTCTTGAAATCCTTGAAAGTCAATTTAGTACAACTAATTTATTCTTCCGCGCATCGTTTTACGGTTGAGTCGAAATTAGTTAATCGCAAGATTTAATAAAAATCACGTTACAGCCTCCTACCAATCCTGTTTACGTTTATTAAGCACCTGGAGGCTGTGGATCCCCACAAATACAAAAATTTTACAAAGATACAGGCTCTGTCAGCTTTACATAAGGAGCACAGAAGTCATACACTCAGACATGAATATACCTATGTGTTTAATGAGATAAGAACAGGGCAAGTTGTCGGCCCTGACGTCATTGAAGGAACCATTCCGGCATTTGTCTGAAATCATTTTGGAAAACCACGAAAAACCACCATAGGAATGGGCAAACAGGGCATCAGTTTCCGTCCCCCCGAATCTGGGCCAGTGACTTGACAAATGCACTGCCTCTTTCTGCTATACCTAGTGAACAATGCCCTTATTTGTGTATACTGGAAAGAAGTTGGCTTAATAATACAAAAAATAACTATACAATATTCATTTAATCTCGTCACACTTTTCGATACACAAAATGACATATACTTGCTGATGACCATAGGACCAAGAAACGACTATTACACCTCCATCTTTTCCCTCCTGTCTCCCTGAAAAACTGAATCAGCACACCTTCACGATTTATGAGGTGCTTAACACAGAAAATTCGCGACACATTATAATTATGCACTGTCGTTCACTTCCATTATTATTATTATTATTTATTATTATTATTATTATTATTATTATTAATCCCCACCATCAGCTCTCGAAGCAATATTAGACAAGCATACTTTGACTCTCTTTTTAAGAAATAGTGTTTTAATTGTCTCTATCATCTCGTTAAGAAAATTATTATATAATTTAAACCCTCATAGAAAAAGTTGTTTAAAGTTTTTCCTCGGTAAATGCAAGTCCAATCTGGCTCTTGTCCCATGATCGTATATAGAATTATTTGTGACATACCGTCTACTGTTTTTCCTGAAGTACACAACAGACTGGTAGATGAATTCACTTGGCGCAGTAAGGATGCCCATTTTTGTTAATGTTTCCTTAGCGTTACCGTAGCTACTGCTTTTAATTATTATATTTGAGCCCTTTATCTTCAGCTTGAAAATTTTGTCAATGTTTTGTGTTTTTGTTGCCCAGAAAAGTATCTGATAGGAAAGACTTAAGTGCACATTGGAGTACAGCACACTGATGACAGCATCCTAATGGCATAACATGCTGATAAAGCTCCATTCACCAGTATCATCATGTGTTCATCCGATGTCAACTGACAATACTTATCCATACCTAAATACTTTGTCTTTGCTATACAATATACACTTATATCATTTATACTTACAGCAATACACTTGGTTTCCCTCTGTAAGCAAATTCATGCTATTTATTTTCTTTATTTTCTGTGTTCGTTTATTACATACCAGCCAATTGAACACGTCCTTAACATTACGGTATATTAATAATTTTTACTTATGGACCGTCTGACAGCAACTGAATAAAACACAATTTTAGTGCCATACGCGTTTCGCCTTTATTTTCTGCAAGGCATCATCAGTGCCCTGGAATATGTACATATGTTAGCTATTTTATTTACATTTTTGTCATTGTGCCTATAGGTTATAAACAGTTCTGGTGGTTGGTATTTCCTATTCCTGGTCGCTGGATTGGAAGGAGAGGCCTGCGAGGTCGTTATGTCTTTTTATTAATTTGTACTGTGGTTTAATTAAATTAAATTAAATTAAATTAAACGTATTAAGCACTTAATTTTACGACAAGAGGATTATATCGAAGTAAAATAAGTTGAAGACGTCCTTAACAGTTTCATTTGCCTTCTTAACTAGGAGTCTGGTGTTTTATTTGTAACCATAATATTGCTGTCATCGGCGAAGTGAATTTTTTCACCATGTCTTATATTGTCTGGAAAGTCATTATGATATGCAGAGACTTTCCGTAAGTGCGTGCAAAAATTTAACAGGACACAAAGGATACTCCACTGAACAACTTGAGGTAGGGAACCTGGGGTCGGGGAAGTCAGCTTAAGGAGATGATAGGAAGAAAATCACATTAAAAAAAAAATGGTTCAAATGGTTCTGAGCACTATGGGACTTAACTGCTGTGGTCATCAGTCCCCTAGAACTTAGAACTACTTAAACTTAACTAACCTAAGGACATCACACACATCCATGCCCGAGGCAGGATTCGAACCTGCGACCGTAGCGGTCACGCGGTTCCAGACTGTGGCGCCTAGAAACGCACAGCCACTCCGGCCGGCGAAAATCACATTACTGTGTACTTTTTTATTTACATTAGTTACTGCAAATACCATCATTGACATAATGCACGTACCATTTGTACTGTATCTTACAAAATGTGCTGAAACTGATGGCCATCACCCTCAATGCAAGCATGATATCGGCGAACAAGATTCCGACGCACCTTGAAAAATATCCCTGGCGTGTTTCGAATCACACCACAGGCACTTACAATTCTGGCAACTAATTAAATCTCCGTATCCGCTGGGGTCTCATACACAAGTAAATTTAGACACCGTCATAGGAGATAATCAAGGGGATTCTGCTCAAC
Source organism: Schistocerca nitens (assembly GCF_023898315.1). Classification (NCBI taxonomy): domain Eukaryota; kingdom Metazoa; phylum Arthropoda; class Insecta; order Orthoptera; family Acrididae; genus Schistocerca; species Schistocerca nitens. The sequence continues at coordinate 187,085,295 of NC_064615.1, read as the reverse complement.
GACCTCTCAGGCCTCCCCTTCCAATCCAGCGACCAGGAAGTACCGAACCGGTGCTGCTCCTTGTATTGTACTGTACGTCTCTAAACAGCACTGAGTAATGAATGGATCTGTCGTTGATTGGTAGCACTTTATGTCATGATACAGTGTAAATACGATACAACAGCTACACCTTATGGAGAAGTAAAGTAAACAAAACGTGCGTCATGACTTCCTGACAATCAGGCTCGCCCTTGTTTCCTTGCAGGAAATAAAGAATTTACACTACTGGCCATTAAAATTGCTACACCAAGAAGAAATGCAGATGATAAACGGCTATTCATTGGACAAATATATTATACTAGAACTGACATGTGATTACATTTTCACGCAATTTGGGTGCATAGATCCTGAGAAATCAGTACCCAGAACAACCACCTCTGGCCGTAATAACGGCCTTGATACACCTGGGCATTGAGTCAAACAGAGCTTGGATGACAAGTACAGGTACAGCTACCCATGCAGCTTCAACACGATACCACAGTTCATCAAGAGTAGTGCATCAAGAGTAGTGACTGGCGTATTGTGACGAGCCAGTTGCTCGGCCACCATTGATCAGACGTTTTCAGTTGGTGAGAGATCTGGAGTATGTGCTGGCCAGGGCAGCAATCGAACATTTTCTGTATCCAGAAAGGCCAGTACAGGACCTGCAACATGCGGTCGTGCATTATCCTGCTGAAATGTGGGGTTTCGCAGAGCCACGAGTCGTAACACGTCTGAAATGTAACGTCCACTGTTCAGAGTGCCGTCAATACGAACAAGAGGTGACCGAGACGCGTAACCAATGGAATCCCATACCATCACTCCGCGTGATACGCCAGTATGGCGATGACGAATACACGCTTGCAATGTGCGTTCACCGCGAAGTCGCCAAACACGAATGCGACCATCATGAAGCTGTAAACAGAACTTGGATTCATTCGAAAAAATGACGTTTTGCCATTCGTGCACCCAGGTTCGTCGTTCAGTACACCATCGCAAGGCGCTCCAGTCTGTGATGCAGCGTCAAGGGTAACCGCAGTCGTGGTCTCAGAGCTGATAGTCCATGCTGCTGCAAACGTCGTCGAACTATTAGCGCAGATGGTTGTTGTCTTGCAAACGTCCCCATCTGTTGACTCAGGGATCGAGACGTGGCTGCACGATTCGTTACAGCTATGCGGATAAGATGCCTGTCATCTCGACTGCCAGTGATACGAGGCCGTCAGGATCCAGCACGGCGTTCCGTATTACCCTCCTGAACCCACCGATTCCATATTGTGCTAACAGTCATTGGATCTCGACCGACGCAAGCAGCAGTGTCGCGATACGATAAACCGCAATTGCGATAGGCTACAAAATGGTTCAAATGGCTCTGAGCACTATGGGACTTAACATCTGAGGTCACCAGTCCCCTAGAACTTAGACCTACTTAAACGTAACTAACCTAAGGACATCACACACATCCATGCCCGAGGTAGGATTCGAACCTGCGACTGTAGAGGTCGCGCGGTTCTAGACTGAAGTGCCTAGAACTGCTCGGCCAGCGATAGGCTACAATCAGACCTTTATCAAAGTCGGAAACGCGATGGTACGCATTTCTCCTCCTTACACGAGGCATCACAACAACGTTTCACCAGGCAACGCCGGTCAACTGCTTTTGTGTATGAGAAATCGGTTGGAAACTTTCCTCATTTCAGCACGTTGTAGGTGTCGCCACCGGCGCCAACCTTGTGTGAATGCTCTGAAAACCTAATCATTTTCATATCACAGCATCTTCTTCCTGACGGTTAAATTTCGCGTCTGTAGCACGTTATCTTCGTGGTGTAGCAATTTTAATGGCCAGTAGTGGACATATAAATAAACAATACAGTATGTGTAAACTTGTACCCACGTTAGAAGTAAATAAGCTGGAAAACGGTAATGCTAGACAAAGCAGTAGACAAGTTTACTTCCATATCTCCTTATGTTCCCCACCTCAGGTTGTTCAGTGGAGCATTCTCTATGTCCTATAACATTTTTGCACACTCTAGCAAAAACACGCTATACACTGCCTGACAACAAAATGTGAAGCACGCAGAACAGGAGGACGAAGTGAAATGAAACTTCACAAGTCGAGAGGGTAAGTAATATTATTTCAGTAATTACAAAATCGAGTATAGCTCTTAGAGAACTTGGCAGTATAAGCCCACTTACCGGTAAGGCCTTGAAACCTGGCTGCATGCACTGATTCGGTTGGGAAGAATGTCATATATTCTGTATAATCTCTCCTGGGCTGGCGCACAACGCACAACTGTTGTAACTGGTCCAAATGTCGTGGAATAGAGTTGACGTCCAAGCTAGCGGGAGGGGGGGCAACAGATCTGGGAGTTGGCCACGCGAGAACGTCAATATCACGCAGAGAGTTCATAAAGACAAGTGCCATGAGTAGACGATCGTCATCCTGCTGAAAAATGGCGCCAAGATACTGTTGCGTGAAAGGCAACATATGAGCGCGCGGGAAGTGTGTGATGTACCATTGTGCTGTCAGAGTTCCCTTTCACTACCGACCGTGGCCTGAAGTCACTCCCGATGGCTCCCCACACGAGGAAGCTAGGAATAACATCGCTGTGCCTCTCCATAACACTGGAAGAACGTGACATCTTCCAAGGTCGCCGCTATATTCGCCGGCGACCGTCGTGCAGGGTAGTGTAGACAGGCGATTCATAGCTGAACACAACGCGATACCGTTGATGATTCACATCAACTGGTCATGGCACCACACCAAACGTAGCAGTTTTTGTTTTGCTGTTAACAGTAGCATAAGTCTGTAATTCCCTAGCGCGGCTACTGCTAGTCTCCGAACAATGGTGCGGGAAAGTTGCAGGAAGTCCATTACTTGTTTTCAGATGTCGGGCGCAGATGTGAACCGGTGACAATGTTCTCGGTGTAGAATATTACGACCCTCGCTTGCAGTGGACAGACGCCGTCGAGCGGGACCTGGACGAGTACCCCTGCCTTCACGTTCCCAAGCAGTCCAACATTAGGCCACTGCCACATCCGAAGGACCCTCAAATCTGGATACTGTGCAATTCGACCACATGGATAAATGGAGCCCCACAATGAAGCCCCTTCCAAACTCTGTCAGAAGCTGATATCTACATCTACATCTACATCCATACTCCGCAAGCCACCTGACGATGCGTGGCGGAGGGTACCTTGAGTACCTCTATCGGTTCTCCCTTCTATTCCAGTCTCATGCTGTTCGTGGAAAGAAAGATTGTCGGTATGCTTGTGTGTGGGCTTTAATCTCTCTGATTTTATCCTCGTGGTCTCTTCGCGAGATATACGTAGGAGGGAGCAATATACTGCTTGACTCCTCGGTGAAGGTATGTTCTCGAAACTTCAACAAAAGCCCGTACCGAGCTACTGAGCGTCTCTCCTGCAGAGTCTTCCACTGGAGTTTATCTATCATCTCCGTAACGCTTTCGCGATTACTAAATGATCCTGTAACGAAGGGCGCTGCTCTCCGTTGGATCTTCTCTATCGCTTCTATCAACCCTATCTGGTACGGATCCCACACTGCTGAGCAGTATTCAAGCAGTGGGCGAACAAGCGTACTGTAACCTACTTCCTTCGTTTTCGGACTGCATTTCCTTATGATTCTTCCAATGAATCTCTGTCTGGCATCTGCTTTACCGACGATCAGCTTTAAATGATCATTCCATTTTAAATCACTCCTAATGCGCACTCCCAGATAATTTATGGAATTAACTGCTTCCAGTTGCTGACGTGCCATACTGTATCTAAATGATATGGGATCTTTCTTTCTATGTATTCGCAGCACATTACACTTGTCTACATTGAGATTCAATTACCATTCCCTGCACCATGCGTCAATTCGCTGCAGATCCTCCTGCATTTTAGTACAATTTTCCATTGTTACAACCTCTCGATATACCACAGCATCATCTGCAAAAAGCCTCAGTGAACTTCCGATGTCATCCACAAGGTCATTTATGTATATTGTGAATATCAACGGTCCTACGACACTCCCCTGCGGCACACCTGAAATCACTCTTACTTCGGAAGACTTCTCTCCATTCAGAATGACATGCTGCGTTCTGTTATGTAGGAACTCTTCAATTCAATCACACAATTGGTCTGATAGTCCATATACTCGTACTTTGTTGATTAAACGACTGTGCTGAACTGTATCGAACGCCTTGGGGGAGTCAAGAAACACGGCATCTACCTGTGAACCCGTGTCTATGGCTCTCTGAGTCTCGTGGACGAATAGCGCGAGCTGGGTATCACACGATCGTCTTTTTCGAAACCCATGTTGATTCCTACAGAGTAGATTTCTAGTCTCCAGAAAAGTCATTATACTCGAACATAATACGTGTTCCAAAATTCAACTGATCGACGTTAGAGATATAGGTCTATAGTTCTGCACATCTGTTCGACGTCCCTTCTTGAAAACGGGGATAACCTGTGCCCTTTTCCAATCCTTTGCAACGCTACGCTCTTCTAGAGACCTACGGTACACCGCTGCAAGAAGGGGGTCAAGTTCCTTCACGTACTCTGTGTAAAATCGAACTGGTATCCCATCAGGACCAGCGGCCTTTCCTCTTTTGAGCGATTTTAATTGTTTCTCTATCCCTCTGTCGTCTATTTCGATATCTACCATTTGTCATCTGTGGTTTCAGTACCATTTTGGTCACAGAGTGTCTGGACATTTTGTTTTGATCCACCTACCGCTTTGACATAAGACCAAAATTTCTTAGGATTTTCTGCCAAGTCAGTACATAGAACTTTACCTTCGAATTCATTGAACGCCTCTCGCATGGCCCTCCTCACATTACATTTCGCTTCGCGTAATTTTTGTTTGTCTGCAAGGCGTTGGCTATGTTTATGTTTGCTGTGAGATAAAGCTATCTCACAAGATTACAAAATGGCTCTGAGCACTACGAGACTTAACATCTATGGTCATCAGTCCCCTAGAACTTAGAACTACTTAAACCTAACTAACCTAAGGACATCACACAACACCCAGTCATCACGAGGCAGAGAAAATCCCTGACCCCGCCGGGAATCGAACCCGGGAACCCGGGCGTGCACAATATTACACTGCATCTCCGTGCTCTTCCTAGTAATTAATAAATATGTGATGCTTTTCACGAAATTATATTGACATCCGACCATGTCATTTGGGTGCTTCTTTATCTTTGTCAGGCAGTGAATTAAGAAGAGAACTGGCCCCATTGCTGCCCTGAGTTACATCTGATATTTTTGGGATCTAGTAAATATTTCACTGAAATGTTGGCATCGTCTGAAGTGTTGGCTATCTCTACCTTTTGCACCCTGTTTTCCAAGTATGATTATGACCCTCATAACTAGTACTCCTAGTTTATTTAGTTAAATTTTATAATCAACAGTGTCCAAATCATTGGACAGATCAAAAAATATCACTTGTAGAAACCTTAACTATCATTTTTGTAAACTCTGTAATGGCCAGTATTGTAACTTACTCCTGCTGCCTTAGAAGTCAAACTGTGCTTCATCGAGAAGGTTGCATTTATTGGAGCAATTATTAGTCTTTAACCCTTTCGGTCGTGGCGTCCTCGTATAAGGACATACTAAATAAATGCCTAGTATATTAAAATCCGTTAAATTTTACCATTTGTGATTTTTGTCCACATATTGTCACAAGCAGAGAGTTTATTTGAGAATTGTGTCGACACCTCCTGTCAATCTGCGGTAGCACAAAACAAAACTGAATGTGCACAGTCACATGGACGCTTCCTAGTAATCCTTGTACCTCCAATCAGCCGATTAATATCTTCTCAGTTTAGGTAAAACAATTTATTTGTGCGTAGAAAAGTGCATTCTTGAAAGTGAAAAGTAAAGATGTCTTTCAGAACGAAAGGTAAGTGACATATTTATCACTGTATACATGTCTCCAAATGAGGACATGGTGACTGAAAAGTTGTAATAGCATAGAAATGTAGGACATTATTTCGCTGTGTTGTTAGTCATCTTACGGTGATTTCACATTGCTCCGAGTCAAAGATAGTCGAAGGCCACTTACAGAAGAAGAATTTATAGAGTTCCTTAATTCATCTGACACTGACGATCTATCCGATGATCCTGGCGATAATTTTGAACAAGACGACAACGATAAAGGTATTGTGTCAGACGTTTTATATCCTAAGGTATATTGTAAGCTGAGTAGGCTAGACGCAAAGCCCGCTAACTGCGTGGTGACACTGAGATAAACACGATACACTCGTCCCATACCAATCACAATGCATTGGCAACGAGAATGTTATTGCTGCGTACGAATTCGTTACAGCACAGCCAACCTAAAGTTCAATAAGAAAAATACCCTTTCTAATAGTAACAGAGTGAAAGGTAGCTTTGAATACCCAGATTGGTAAGTCTGATGTCTGTTCACATGCTTTTGCATCCGCTCCTGGCAAGGCGACAGCCACGCCTGTTGGACATTTAGCGGGCTTTGTATCCTAAGGAAAAAGGCAGTTAGCTGCTTTTGAAACCGAGCACGATTTTCGACAGCCATTTTCGACCGTTTATAGCCGGTTTAGCGACCAAAAAACGTATGCCAACGTGTAGGCGCTGAAAAAATCTATACGGCCGTGTGCCCACCTCGAAATTGACGTGAAATGAATTTTTCAATGTCAATAAACTTCACCAACAGCCGTATACTTTAAGATATTTTCTTTTATTCTGAAAGCAACCAGTCCCGGCAACTCAATTTGCCATTTTCAGGCCCCATACGCTTTTATCCAAATAAACGAACTTGTCGTGTAGCGCCATAAAACACTGGATATCGTGAATTCCAATCGTTACGCAAATGCTTCATAAAATACTTTGACTTTGCGACTTGAACACAATGTCCTCGTTTCGGGACGCGTTGTATCCCCCCTTGCGGGGCACCACGTAATATTTTATATATCTGAAAAACCATAATTTAATTCGAAGAACTGGCCATGATTTTTTTATTCAGCAATAAAATAATTTGCGACCGGAAAGGGTTAATAATTGGTTATACTACTTTTGAAAATGATGGGTGTAGGAAAACTACGCCGGCCGAAGTGGCCGTGCGGTTAAAGGCGCTGCAGTCTGGAACCGCAAGACCGCTACGGTCGCAGGTTCGAATCCTGCCGCGGGCATGGATGTTTGTGATGTCCTTAGGTTAGTTAGGTTTAAATAGTTCTAAGTTCTAGGGGACTAATGACCTCAGCAGTTGAGTCCCATAGTGCTCAGAGCCATTTGAACCATTTTTTTTTTTAGGAAAACTAACTTCTGGTTTTTAAGATTTTCTGTATTAATTTTCTTTGATACGGGAACAACTCTTGCTTGCCTTAGGCAATCTGGAAAAATGCCTGATCTAAAAGACTCATTTATCATCAGCATTATTATTATTACTCCGGTTTGTTTTCCGCAACCAGCTCTCAACCGCATCCTGTATCCGCCGATAAAACTCCGTCATCTCTTCATATACCCGTAACATCTTCGTCTAACCTACAGTATATCTTATGTCGAGCCCCAGTGCCCATTGTATCTCTCATCCTTGACTGCCTTGGCCTAAAGCCGTAACTAAATCATCCTATCCCATCTTCCTTTCGTCGCTGAACTCTCCATATCATTCTCCAAACAATACCAAACGCCAGCCCCTCCCAAACTATGAGCGAACCCAGAGATCTACCCGTTCTATCAACAGTAAACTACCTCATCTCTCCCATCCGAAATGAAGGCCATGTTTAAATGGAATCCAACAATTCCTACAGCCCAACTCGCGGCTCCTTCTCACACTTACATTTCACAATCTTTTTTATATAAGGCAATTGCCAGTACCTTCTTCACTCAAATTCATTACATTCCAGGTGCCCCCATTGTCACCATCGCAATTTCATCGTCTTATTAATTTGCTCTCCTTCTGATTTGCAAACCAAAGACCAGGGAGTCTTCGCCACAGCTAGCCTTTCCTCAATAGGTAGAACGTAAATAACAAAAAATTAAAATAAAAAAGCTACTTTGATTAAGAATCCCGTGAGATCACCGAAGTTAAGCGTTGTTGGGCGTGGCCGCACTTGGATGGGTGACCATCCAGCCGCCATGCGCTGTTGCCATTTTTCGGGGTGCACTCAGCCTCATGATGCCAATTGAGGAGCTACTCGACCGAACAGTAGCGGCTTCGGTCAAGAATACCATCATAACGACCGGGAGAGCGGTGTGCTGACCCCACACCCCTCCTATCCACATCCTCCTCTGAGGATGACACGGCGGTCGGATTGTCCCGGTAGGCCACTCGCGGCCTGAAGACGGAGTACTTTAATTAAGAAACTGCCAGCGTTTTTGGCAGGAACGTTGTCGAAACAGCCTCACATCAAAAGACTCGTACCAGTTGAGGCTCACTGTAGGTATATTCTGCACTGATTCTTGGATATACTCCAGAGTTAATTCTTTTTTGTCTTTGTCTTTTCATTTTTGTTTAATATGTTCCAACATTTACTTTGCAATCAATAAATGTTTGCCAGGCATTTCATAATTTTAATTTTAACAGAAAAATCTTGATAATTTAAATGGGGTGCTTCGTTCCTACATTGACGGAAACAACCATAGTACCAAGAAGGAGCTGTGCGATATAAACGAAAATTGGCAGGCGTATTTCTACATCTGAAAGATGATGTCTGTTCAAATTTTGCGTCAGTCGATCAGGATGGAAATCAGTTTTGTTTTAAATACTCGCTGTAACGGTCGTGAGCATTAGTTACCTTTGAGATTGAACAGGGTGAGATGATGTTAGTCAAGAACGCCTTTGAGGCTACAAAGATGCCATTATCAACAACTCATTGAGTTTGACCAGGGTCGTGTAATAGGGCTACGAGAAGCTGGATGTTCCTTTTGCGATATTGCAGCAAACTCGGCAGGAATGTAGCCACCGAACGTGACTGCAGGCAGCAGTGATCATTAGAACACAAGGTCGCAAGAGCACTGGATACCAGACGGCCACGTGGTATTACGAAGAGGGAACACTATCGTGTTCGGCGTATGGCTCTGGCGCATCGTAATGGAGCTCCGTGAATAGCTGCACTTTAATTATAACCAACGTTCTTTTGGCCAGGAATGCCTTCTTTGCCTGTGCTCGTCTTTCTTTTTCTTACGCCCTACTTACTTCGACCGTCATGCAGAGTTTTTTTTCCAAAGTAGCAGAAATCCTTCACTTCGTCATCCCCAATTTTGATTTTAAGTTCATTGCTAATATCATTGATGGCACTGCACATTTTTTGGTTTACTCCTAGTCCATTATGTGTGTTCGTTAGACCACTCATTGGCAATCCTTCACATTTATAGGGTTTGTCCCCCTATTAAAAGCGTCGCAAAGTGTTACATGGTGCAAGATGTTCGAAATTCTGAACCTGGATGTGGATACGTGGAGTTTATCACACAAATGTTACGTTTCTACTGGAAGCCTACTGAAAATGAAACCTGATGTATAGTTCACAGCCTTCTGTACAGTGCTTACTGAAGTGTCACCCAAGTGGAGATCGTTTTGCCGTCTTGTGTTCACTGAGCGAATGTTGCAGTTTCTTCTGAAAGAGCCAACATTGTCATAATATCTGTTCAGTAATGACAGATTAGGATTTCGAGTCACTTGGACAAAGTCCTACACAAAGTTCGCCAACTGAGACAGAAGATAAGTATGACAGATCTTTTATGAGCTATGGATATTGTTGGTGAGTACATAGAGTTACCCCAAAATAAAACACCATACAAGATAATAGAATGAAAGAGTGCCAAGTTAACTAGCTTTTTCGTCTGAGAGTCAGAAGAGGGGAGATCATTGTTATAGTGTCCGCCTCCGGTAGCTGAGTGATCAGTGCGACAGAACGTCAATCCTAATGGCCTGGGTTCGATTTCCGGCTGAGTCGGAGATTTTCTCCGCTCACGGTCTGGGTGTTGTGTTGTCCTAATCATCATCGTTTCATCCCCATGCACGCGCAAGTCACCGAAGTGGCGTCAAATCGAAAGACTTGCACCCGGCGAACGGTCTACCCGACGGGAGCCCCTAGTCAAACGACATTTTATTGTTACAGTGAAGGTAGCAGCATTCAGCTTCGGACAAGGTTTTGAACTTGACACCTTCAAAAAAACTTTCCTTCTACTCTTCAGTCCTAAGAATTTAAAAGAGTCGACTTCACTGATTGTTTGACCACATTGAGATAATAAAATTTAGCCTTAACAAGATTCCCCTGTCAAAAACTGTAAGCACTGCGTTATTTTTTTTTTCAATTAAGCGTTAACCTTTTCTCTGAAAGCCACGTGACAATGCTACTGACTATCCTATTAGCTGGCTGCAACGGTCTTACAGGTTCAAAAATGGTTCAAATGGCTCTGAGCACTATGGGACTCAACATCTTAGGTCATAAGTCCCCTAGAACTTAGAACTACTTAAACCTAACTAACCTAAGGACATCACACACACCCATGCCCAAGGCAGGATTCGAACCTGCGACCGTAGCAGTCCCGCGGTTCCCGACTGCAGCGCCAGAACCGCTAGACCACCCCGGCCGGCGGTCTTACAGGTGATTAAGGGTACCAGAGGTCGGCTAGTGAATAAGTACGATGTAGGTACTTGCAGAAAGAAAAATAGATGGGTAAGAGAAAACAAATGAGGAGAGGAACATGGGGAAATGTTGACAAGAAGAAGGGACAGGATGGCAGGACATATGTTGAGACACCAAAGAATAACTTGCGTAGCGCTTGAATGAGCCACAGAGCGTAAAAACTGTAGGGGAAGACAAAGGTTGGAATACATCCAACAAATAAATGATGATGTTGGGTGCAAGTGCGACTCTGAGATGAACAGATGGCGCAGGAGAGAAATCCCAGGAATTCGTGGTGAGCATCATTAATACAGCTTGAAGACTGAAGGCACCTCACCCCACACCCACCAACGAAAGAGAGAGAGGAAGAGAAGAGCAGAGGTATTAATACACCACTGGCCATTAAAATTTCAACACCAAGAAGAAATGCAGGTGATAAACGGGTATTCATTGGACAAATATTTTATACTAGAACTGAAATGTGATTACATTTTCACGCAATTTGGGTGCATACATCCTGGGAAATCAGTACCCAGAACAACCACCTCTGGCCATAATAATGGCCTTGATACGCCTGGGCACTGAGTCAAACAAAGCTTGGATGGCGTGTGCAGGTACAGCTGCCCATGCAGCTTCAACACGATACCACAGTTCATCAAGAGTAGTGACTGGCATATTGTGATGAGCCAGTTGCTCGACCACCATTGGCCAGACGTTTTCTATTGGTGAGAGAGGTGGAGAATGTGCCGGCTAGGCCAGCAGTCGAACATTTTCTGTATCCAGAAAGGCCCGTACAGGACCTGCAACATGCGGTCGTGCATTATCCTGCTGAAATTTAGGGTTTCGCAGGGATCGAATGAAGGATAGAGCCACGGGTCGTAACACATCTGAAATGTAACGTCCACTGTTCAAAGTGCCGTCAGTGCGAACAAGAGGTGACCGAGACGTGTAACCAATGGCACCCCATACCATCACGCCGGGTGATACGCCAGTATGGCGATGACGAATACACGCTTCCGGTGTGTGTTCACCGCCATGTCGTCAAACACGGATGCGACCATCATGATGCTGTAAACAGAACCTTGATTCATCTGAAAAAATGACGTTTTGCCATTCGTGCACCCAGGTTCGTCGTCGAGTACACCATCGCAACCGCTCCTGTCTGTGATGCAGCGTCAAGGGTAAACGCAGCCATGGTCTCCGAGCTGATAGTCCATGCTGCAAACGTCGTCGAACTGTTCGTGCAGATGGTTTTAGTCTTGCAAACGTCCCCTTCTGTTGACTCAGGGATCGAGACGTGGCTGCACGATCCGTTACAGCCATGCGGATAAGATGCCTGTCATCTCGACTGCTAGTGATACAAGGCCGTTGCGAACCAGCACGGCGTTCCGTATTACCCTCCTGAACCCACCGATTCCATATTCTGCTAACAGCCATTGGATCTCGACCAACGCGAGTAGAAATGTTCCGATGCGTTAAACCGCAATCGCTATAGGCTACAATCCGACCTTTATCAAAGTCGGAAACGTGATGGTACGCATTTCTCCTCCTTACACGAGGCATCACAACAACGTTTCACCAGGCAACGCCGGTCAACTGCTGTTTGTGTATGAGAAATCGATTGGAAACTTTCCTCATGCCAGCTCGTTGTAGGTGTCGCCACCGGCGCCAACATTGTGTGAATGCTCTGAAAAGCTAATTATTTGCATATCACAGCATCTTCTTCCTGTCGGTTAAATTTCGCGTCTGTAGCACGTCATCTTCGTGGTGTAGCAGTTTTTATGGCAAGTAGTGTAGTTATTGTTGTAATCGATAGTAGGTATGCGGGGCTAACAGAATGATTCCGTAATGATGTCACAGACCTAATAGGATAATGTAAAAGGTGAAATATATCAATCTGAGGTAAGGGACCCAGGTTCGAAAACGACTGAGTCGGAAGCTGTAAGCGAAAATCGTTCTCATAGCTCTGACAGTGGAGTACATGTGCCGATAGTGTTGTTGCAAAGACTGTAGGCTACTCAACTTGCAGAGGTGAGAGTACGGACCAAAACAAGAAAAAAAAGTCCAGTAAATATGGGCTGTAAAACAGGTACCGTAAGAGCTACGGGCAAAGACTGTAGGCTAAGCAACTTGCGGAGGTGAGATTATGGACCAAAACAAGAAAAAAAGGTCTAGTAAATATGGGCTCTAAAATAGGTACCGTAAGAGCTATGGGCACTTGTTCGGTAAAAGAAATGTGTTTCACCGTAGCGAAGATGGACAGCACCAATAGCTCTTAAGATATGAATTTTAGAGTCCAAGTTTAACAGTCATTTTTTTATTGTTTTGGTGCACACTACCACCTCTGAAAGTTGCATATCCTTTAGCCTTCGCGACAACAGTGCGGACACATGTACTGCACTGTCAGAGGTATGAGAACGATTTTCGTTTATAACTTCCAACTCTGTCGTTTCCGAACCTGGCTCCCTTACCTCAAATTGATACACTTATCCTTCTCCATTATTCCTGACAGTGTGTAAAATCATCACAGAATCATCCTGAATAGACATGCAAATTAATGGAATTTTAACTAATGACAGGAAATGGCCGAATGGAAGACGGATAGATAAGAATAACGCTCAGAAATGAGAAGCTTGTTTGTGTAAAACTGAAGGTGAAGAAGTTTGGAAGAGGCCTTTGTGCAGAAAATTATTAGATTAGATATATTTCTTATTCCAATAGATCCATAGTGATGAGATCCTCCAGAATGTAGAACATGTCAGGGAGAAAAAAAAACAAGAACATAATATAAATATTTACATAGAAAAAGAAATGTGCTAATTACCTTCCACAGACCCTAGGTGAAATGGTTTTCATGAATGTGGAATAAGTAAAACTTCAACATATTTTCATTTAAAAAGTAATAAACAGCTTGCCACTGAACATGTAAATAAAATGTATTCGCAGCTGCGGATATGGACAACCATCAGCTGTATGATAGAATGACGATAATGAAAATTTACGCCGGACCGGGAACCCGGAATTCCCACGAGCAGTCTCCTTACCATTAGGCTATCCGAACAAGTTTCACGGCCAAATCTAAGACTTCCATATATCGTCAACCGTGTGTTACACTAGTACACCCATTGCATATACTCCCGCACAGGGGAGACATTTTAAATGAAAGTCGCTTGTCCAGTCTCTGCGGATAAGTACAACATTACAGTGCCTGTGTTCTTCAGAAGTACTGTGCAACGTTCCCTCGGACGTGCATGCATCGTACTCCTGAATACCACAGGCACTGCAACGTAGCCGTCCACTGTGGCCGAGCGGTTCTAGGCGCTTCAGTCCGGAACCGCGCGACTGCTACTGTCGCAGGTTCGAATCCTGTCTCGGGCATGGATGTGTGTGATGTCCTTAAGTTAGTTAGGTTTAAGTAGTTCTAAGTTCTAGGGGACTGATGACCTCAGAAGTTAAGTCCCATAGTGCTCAGAGCCATTTGAACCACTGCAATGTCGTAAACATGTAAATGCTCAGTACCCCCAGGATGATGATGTCGAATCGACAATTATCATTCGAACATATGTTACTCTGCATATATTATGATGTTAGGCTTACAAGTCTATTTCGACACTCTTTCAGCAACGAGTCTCTGTCGGAACTTTCCCGGGGCGCCCGCAAGCCCCAGGGCACCGTCGCGATTTCGGCCACGGAGCAGCGCTTTTCGTAATGTCTGGAACAGACCTAGACTCGGTGCTGGCTGCAACAGAGCTCTAGAGCGTTCCCGTTGAGAGCAGTTTAAGTAGTGTGGAGCGACAAACCGCAGCATTTCGCAACTGCTTTCGCTGTCACGGGTCAGGCGGTTACTACCTGCTGACTGTATAACCCCGGCACGCGGCGCTACTTATGCGCCTTTGTTTCGTATGCTCTTCGGCGGACAGTGACGGAGGCTCAGCACCCATCAATTCATTCATTCATTCACATATAATGTTCCACAGGTCCCATAATGTAGGAGAGCTAGCAGGGATGTGGGACTTGTCATTTTATACATTAACTCGTTGAAGCAGCCACTGCGAGCTACTTCTGTAAAGCATACTGACGACCAGTTATCACCAGCGCTAATCTGCTCCTATTGATGATTACGGAAATCTACTTTGAAAAAGTCACTCTTCGTGCTATTTTTTTCAGCTGTCATTTTTACTGACTGTTCCAAACTAAGCATTTATGTAACTGTACTGATTTCAGGTAACATTTTCAGTTTTCTGGAGGGGAAAGTGCTGCACTAAGAGGTCAGTGTAACTAGGAACGCATGTTGTCTTTTAATCGGTACTTCAGTCTAGACTGATTTTAGAATCATGCGAAGGAATGCACAGCAGAGACCATGATAAGCAGTTTCTGAAATTTTCTGCAGTTTTTGTTATTGTACATGAGGTTATGTTTTGTGCAGCATTTCTAAATATTTCGAATTCTACACATTTAAGTGCTGTATAATTTTTAAAGCTATTTGGGATATATTATTGATCCTTATTTACAGAACTTTATGGTGAGTAAAATTCTATACATTCTTAGAACTACACTGACGCAAAAAAATCGCAACTCCAAAAAATTAATTGATGTAGAGTAATGAAATTTTGCAAATGCATTTGTCTAGGTAACATATTTAAGTGATTAACGTTGCAAGATCACAGGTAATGTAAGCTTGAGATAAGCCTGTAGCCGGCGTAACCGCCTGAATGTTGAATGCAAGCATGTAAACGAGCATGAATTGTGCTGTACAGATGACGTATGTAAGTTTGTGGCATAGAGTTCGATGCCTGTTGCATTTGGTCGGCCAATATAGGAGCGTTTAATACTATTTGCGGATGACGCTGGACGTTTCATTCGATATTGGAGACAGCTCTGGTGATCAAGGAGATGGTGCCTTTTGAGTTATACAACTGCGGTATGTGCGCGAGCGTTATTCTGTTGGAAAACTCCCCCAGGAATGCTGTTCACGAATGGCAGCACAACAGGTCGAATAACCGGACTGACGTACAATTTTGCAGTCAGGGTGTGTGGGATAACCACTTGATTGTTCCTACTATCATACGAAATCGCACCCCATACCATAACTCCAGGTGCAGGTAGAGTGTGTCTATCACCGGTCTCCTAGTAACCAATACATGGCCATCACTTTCGTCAGAAAGTGCAACGGTCCTCCACCCCGTCCTTCAATGAGCTCTCGCTTGATACCACAGAAATCGCAAATAGCGGTGGTTTGGAATCAGTGGAATACTCGCTAAAGGGCTTGTGGTTCGGAACTTACCTTGAAGTAACCGATGTGTGATAGTTCGTTGTGTCACTGTGGTGACAACAGCAGTTCAGATTGCTGCTGCAGATGCAATACGATGGGCCAGAGTCATAAGGCGAACACGATGGTCTTCCCTCTTACACTACTGGCCATTAAAATTGCTACACCAAGAGCTGACATGTGGTTACATTTTCACGCAATTTGGGTGCATAGATCCTGAGAAATCAGTACCCAGAACAACCACCTCTGGCCGTAATAACGGCATTGATACGCCTGGGCATTGAGTCAAACAGAGCTTGGATGGCGTGTACAGGTACAGGAGCCCATGCAGCTGCAACACGATACCACAGTTCATCAAGAGTAGTGACTGGCATATTGTGACGAGCCAGTTGCTCGGCCACCATTGACCAGACGTTTTCAATTGGTGAGAGATCTGGAGAATGTGCTGGCCAGGGCAGCAGTCGAACATTTTCTGTATCCTGAAAGGCCCGCAAAGGACCTGCAACACGCGGTCGTGCATTATCCTGCTGAAATGTAGGGTTTCGCAGGGATCGAATGAAGGGTAGAGCCACTGTTCAAAGTGCTGTCAATGCGAACAAGACGTGACCGAGACGTGTAACCAATGGCACCCCATACCATCACGCCGGGTGATACGCCAGTACGGCGATGACGAATACACGCTTCCAATGTGCGTTCACCGCGATGTCACTAAACACGGATGCGACCATCATGATACTGTAAACAGAACGTGGATTCATCCGAAAAAATGACGTTTTGCCATTCGTGCACCCAGTTTCGTCGTTTAGTACACCATCGCAGGCACTCCTGTCTGTGATGCAGCGTCAAGGGTAACCGCAGCCATGGTCTCCGAGCTGATAGTCCCATGCTGCTGCAAACGTCGTCGAACTGTTCGTGCAGATGGTTGTTGTCTTGTAAGCTTGTTGTCTTGTCGGATGGAAGCTTTCTTCATGTCAGCACGTTATAGCACCTTGTGCGAATGCTCTGAAAAGCTAATCATTTGCATAAAACAGCATCTTCTTCCTGTCGGTTAAATTTCGCATCTGTAGCACGTCATCTTCGTGGTGTAGCAATTTTAATGGCCAGTAGTGTATTTGCGTCGAGATCATGTAGGATCACGCAAAGCATTCTGCCTCATTTGAGCGTTCTTTCTGATCTTCCACGATTCTCTCATTTTTTGTCCATGGAGTCTCTTTCTATCTTCAGTCCACTTTGTCCCTGGTTTCTTTGGGACTTCATTCTCTGACCTCACCTTCCACTTGTGTATCTCGTCCCTGTATACATTTCTGTCTTCAGTTTCTATTGGATCGAATTTTGCTGATTCTAGGTCCAGTTTGACTTGTGTGATCCATGGTATTGTTGATTTGACCCCTTCTGTGTGTGTTAGAATTCTCTTGGTGAGTCGTTTTGGTGATAGCCTGATGACGTGCCCATAGAAATTCAACCTTCTTTTTCTAACATGTGCTGCTTTGTTTGACATCTTCTCTGTAGTTTTCCTAGAGTGTAATCTGTATCCCTCTTCTGTCAGCTTTGGGCCGAGAATTTTCCTCATGGTTTTCCTTTCTTCCTTCAGTATGCTTTCCATGTCACTTTTCGTATGGAGTGTTAGCGTCTTACTTGCATAGAGCTTGATTACTGTGTTGTAGTGTCTGACTTTGGTGTGAATGGACATGCATTTTTTATTATATACGTGTTGTGTCTTGTCGAACACTCTCTTCATTTTTTGTAGTCGAGTCTCCTGTGCGATCTTTTCTCCTCCTGTAGGTCCAAGGATTTCACCCAGATACTTGAAGTATGCAACTCTGTTTGTTTTGCCGTATTTTGTGTCTAATTTTGTTATGTTTAATTTTGAGCAGAAAAATTCATACTTCTCGAAAGAGATTTGCGGCCCAATTCTCTCCGCGCATTCTTTTAGTACCCCTATTTGTTTGGTTGCTGTTGCTTCGTTGTCTTCTAGAATGGTTAGGTCGTCTGCAAAAGCTAGGTTTGATATTTGTATTTTGTCCCGTCGTCTTCCTAGTCAACACGACAGTGTACCTGAATTTTCAGTTCTTTCTCTCATTCCCTTATTACTTTGTCCAGGACTAGGTTGAACAATATTGGAGATAATCCGTCGCCTTGGCACACTCCAGTTTTGGTCATGAAGGGATCGGAGACTTCACCCATGAATTTAACTTTCGATGCTGTGTCAGCTAATGTCTGTCTGATTAATCTTAGTGTTTTTGGGTCGAGTCCCTGTCATTGTAAGACGTTGAACAAGGATTGGCGGTGTACAGAATCATACGCTTTCTTGAAATCTATGAAGGTGCAAATGATTGGCGCATTCCTGATGACCTTGTACTTAGGAATTTTTTTTTTTAGATTAGGGATTTATTCTGTCCATCAACGACCTGGGCGAAAGCTTGCCTGGTATTCACCAATTTTATGTTCTAACTGTTCTTGTGTTCTCTGGAGTATGCATGCTGAGAAAATTTTGTAGGTAGCTTGTAGCAGGGAGATTCCTCTGTAGTTGTTCACATTCGTCCTCTCTTCTTTCTTGTGCAGTGGATGGATAAGAGCACATTTCCAGTCGTCAGGAAGTTTTTCTGTTTGCCACATGGTACAGATGATTTGCGTAAGCTCCTGTAGTGACTTTGGTCAAAGGTTCTTTAGTAATTCTGCAGTGACTCCGTCTTCGCCAGATGTCCTGTTGTTTTTAGTTTAAGTATATATATATATATATATATATATATATATATATATATATATATATATAAAATCAATCCTACTGGAAACCAATCCATCTTGGTAGAACCAAAGACAACGTGGAGATATCTTGTTTAGCATTCGCGGACGACTTGGCCATACTTGCAGATGATAAAGAAATCGCCACCAAACAAATAGAGATCCTTAAGGAATGCGCGGATAAAGTAGGTTTACAAATTTCGTTTCAAAAGACAGAATTTTTCTGTACAAAATTCCATATACACAGTTTGAACACAAAATATGGAAAAATAAATAGAGTAAAACATTTTAAATACCTAGGTGAAATTTTGGAGCCAACCGGAGGAGAGAAAGTTGCACAGAAGATCAGACAACAGAAAATGAAGAGAGCATATGGTATGACACATGAAATATACAATAAAAAATGCATCTCCTCGAACACAAAAATCAGACACTACTGCGCAGTAATTAAGCCAGCAGCACTATATGCTAGTGAAACGCTCACACTCCACACAAAATGTGATTTAGAAAAAATACTAAAAGAAGAACGAAAAATTATGAGAAAGATTTTAGGTCCAAAATTAACAGAAGAAGGATACCGGATACAATCAAGAAGAACCACAGAAACTATATCAAACCTGGCAGCAGACATAAGAAGGCGAAGATTAAAATTTTATGGACATGTCACTAGACTTCCCCCCACACGACTCACCAACAGAATTCTCACTTACATAGAAAAAGTCAAATCAACAACACCATGGATTAGCCAAGTAAAATTAGATTTACAAAATGCAAATATTGAACTTAAAGATGTCAAAGATAGAAAAACTTTTAGAAATAAGGTGGAAAAGTGGAATGTATTGTCGGAGAAGGAAGCACTAAAGAGACCAGGAACAAAATGGACAGAAGAAAGAAAAAGAAAACATGGAGAACGAATGAAAGAAGTATGGAAGAAACGACGTCAGAAAGCTTTGCGTGATCCTTCTGGGTCCATTCGCGATAAGTAAGTATATATATATATATATATATATATATATATATATATATATATATATATATATATATATATATATATAGTGCTAATATCAGATCAGTGTGTATGTACTCTGTTTTGTAATGGCAGGGAAGTAAAATATTTACATGCAAGTGTGCCCATGACGCACGTGTACATATCTGGAGAATACAGACTACTACAGACTACAGCAGGATGGTTGGACATGGACTTTCCACTGGACAATGCCTGCAGGTAATCAGCGTAAGGAACGTGAATATATCATGATACACTGTATAGATTCAGAGATTTTGCAGGCGAGAGATTTACGGTGAGCATGCCCTGCCAGGATAGATTTTACAGTGGAAGATTCTGATATTAATTTATAATGTATACATTGATACGTTAAGTTTTTTAGTTGTATTTCGACCTACATGTGATTACCACAGAAAGACGGTATGCTTCTAAAGGATATTTCTTCCTGTAGCGCTATAACTGTATTGTACACACATTTATTAATGCAGACTGGATTTCTGTGTCTGTCATTGTACGGGGTTATTCAAAAAGATGGACCCAATCAGTTAATTTGCATTTCACGACACATAAGTGGGGGATGAACAGTCTATGTACCGAAGGAAAGAGGAAGATACAAAGAAGCTTTGTTTTGTTAGTCATTAGTTGCGTAAACGGCCGCTAGTGAGGTGATAGTTGCATAAACAGCTGCTTCGGCACTCGCACAAACAGGCAGTTATGACTAAGATGGCTACTTTGCAGCAGAAGGTTTTCTGAGTTCTTGGATTTGCAAGAAGTGAGTTGGGAGTTACAGTGCAGCGGACACGTCGTCTCCAATTCGGCATTGGACCACCAACTAGGAAAAGTGTAAGCTGTTGATTTAAACTTCCGAAATTAGGATCTGGTTTTACACTTCTGGCCACCGAGATCTCCTGATCTCGTGCCCCGTGACTTTCTCTTGTGCGGCTATGTTACGGAGGGTGTTTACGTCCCACCTCTAACAATAATTCTTGCCGACGTGCGGGACAGTGTCACTGCTGCAATGAACTCCGTAACACAAGACATGCTTCTTCGCATGTGGGACGAGTCTGGCTATTGTCTAGATGTTTGCAGTGCACCAAAGGAGGGAGACACAATGAGCATTTATAACCCGTGTTAAAGGAACTTTGAAATTTCACCCCCTCATTGGTATGCAGGCCATTCACATACAATTTATATTTGATGAAATACAAATCAATTAACATCAGTCCATCTTTTTTAGCAACTCTTGATGGAAAACGTATTCTAATACAGACTGTGAATGGAGCAGCTTTAGTAACTGTTATCAAATGAAGAAACAAAACAATTTGATTACACTGTAACTTTCTGTCGTACAAAGTAAAAAAAATTATTGCCTTGAATCCAAAGCCCTGTCACAATAACTTATACAGTCAAAGGACTTACATAAGCTAGAACAATTGCATGGTTAAAAATATTTCGGTGAGTTATAGCTCTGTGAAGATTGTGGTACTGAAATCCTAAGTTCAGATTGAAGTATTTATCGTAAGGATAGATTAGTCGCCAGTGGTGGCGGGGTGTTTATTGCAGTAAAAAATTCGATAAAATCTAGCGAGGTTATCGCGGATTCTGAATGTGAATTAATCTGGGTGAAACTGAGTATCAAAGGACGGTCAAAAATGGTGATTGGATGCTTTTATAGACCACCTGGGTCAGGATCTGTAGTTGTAGAGCGCTTCAGATAGAACTTGCAGAATATCATTAGTAACTTTCCTGATTTATTTGTTTATTTATTTACTCGTCAAGTTCCGTAGGACCAAATTGAGGAGCAAATCTCCAAGGTCATGGAACGTGTCAGTTCATGAAATTACAACATAAACGTAATTACAGTTAAAAATAAATGTTCATTAACCTTAAAAAAGACATTCCATACGATTAAGTAAACGATATCAGAAATACAATAAAAATCAGCTTAATTTTTCAAGGAACTCCTCAACAGAATAGAAGGCGTGGCCCATGAGGAAACTCTTCAGTTTCGATTTGAAAGCGCTTGGATTACTGCTAAGATTTTTGAATTCGAGTGGCAGCTTATTGAAAATGGATGCAGCAGTAAATTGCACACCTTTTTGCACAAGAGTTAAGGAGGTCCGATCCAAATGCAGGTTTGATTTCTGCGGAGTATTAACCGAGTGAAAGTTGCTTATTCTTGGGAATAACAAGAAACGACAATAAGGAATATACGTACTGAGAGGCCAAAGTCAAAATACCCAGATTCGTGAACGGAGGTCGACAAGACTTATTGCCTGAACCGCCCGTTGCTGATCCAAAAATATCCTTTAGAATGGGAAGAGTTACCCCAAAATATAATACCATACGACAATAGCGAATAAAAATAAGCAAAGTAGACTAATTTTCGGGTCGAACGATCACTCACTTCAGATGCTGTTCGAATAGCAAAAATGGCAGTATTAAGTCTTTGAACAAGATCCTGAACGTGGGCTTTCCACGACAGCTTACTATCTATCTGAACACCAGGAAATTTGAACTGTTCAGTTTCACTAATCATATGCCCGTTCAGTGAAATTAAAATGTCAGGTTTTGTGTGTCAGAAACTGTAAAACCTGAGTCTTACTGTGATTTAGCGTTAGTTTATTTTCTACAAGCCATGAACTGAGGTCATGTACTGCACTATTTGAAACCGAGCCACTGTTGCACACAACATCCTTTACTACCAAGCTAGTGTCATCAGGAAACAGAAATATTTTAGAGTTGCCCATAATACTAGAGGGCATATCATTTATGTAAATAAGAAACAGGAGTGGCCCCAACACTGATCCCTGTGGGACCCCCCACTTGACAGTACCCCACTCAGACCCCACATCACAGCCGTTATCAACATTGTGAATAATGACCTTTTGCTGCCTTTTGCTAAAGTAAGAGGTGAACCAATTGTGAGCTACTCCCTGTATTCCGTAATGGTCCAACTTCTGGAGCAATATTTTGTGATCAACACAATCAAATGCCTTAGTTAAATCAAAAAACATGCCAAGCGTTTGAAACCTTTTGCTTAACTCATCCAGTACCTTACAGAGAAAAGAGAATATAGCATTTTCAGTTGTTAAACGACTTCTAAAGCCGAACTGTACATTTGATAGCAAATCATGTGATATAAAATGATCAATTATCCTTACACACATACCCTTTTCAATAACTTTTGCAAACACTGATGGCATAGAAATAGGTCTATAATAATCTACATTATCCCTTTCTCCATTTTTATAAAGTGGCTTTTCTACTGAGTACTTTAATCGCTCAGGAAACTGACCATTCCTAAAGGAAAAATTACAAATATGGCTAAATACCGGGCTAACATGTGCAGCACAGTACTTTAATATTCTGCTAGACACTCCATCATAACCATGAGAGTCCTTGGTCTTCAGTGATTTAATTATTGACTCGATCTCTCTCTTGTCTGTATCACAGAGGAGGATTTCAGACATCAATCTCGGAAAGGCATTTGCCAAGAAATTTATATGATTTCCTGTAGAAACTAAGTTTTTATTTAATTGACCAGCAATTCTCAGAAAATGATAGTTAAATACTGTACATATAACTGATTTATCAGTAACAGAAATATTTTTACTGCCAACTGACTTTATATTGTCGACCTTGTGCTGCTGACGAGACACTTCCTTCACAACAGACCATATGGTTTTAATTTTATCCTGTGAATTAGCTATCCTATTTGCATACCACATACTCTTTGCCTTCCTGATAACATTTTTAAGCACTTTACAATACTGTTTGTAATGGGCTACTGTAGCTTGATTGTGACTACTTCTAACGTTTTGAAGTAATTCCCGCTTTGTTCTACATTATATCCTTATCCCAGAAGTCAGCCACCCAGGCTGCCCATTACTGCTAGTACCCCGTTTAGAATGTTCTAATGGAAAGCAACTCTCAAAGAGCATGAGAAATGTGTTAAGGAAAGCATTGTATTTATCTACGATGTTATCGGCACTATAAACATCCTGCCACTCTTGTTCCTTGACAAGGTTTAAAAAACTCTCTATTTCTGTTGAATTAATTTTCCTACATAGTTTGTAATTAAATATGACCTTGGTTTGAGTACAAAAGTCTTTTAGTGTTAAAATTTGTCCATCACGGTCTGAAAGGCCATTCACGCTTTTACTAACAAAATGCCCATCTAGTAATGAAGAATGAATAAAAATATTGTCTATGGCTGTGCTACTGTTCCCCTGCACCATAGTTGGAAAAAACACAATTTGCATCAGATCACATGAATTTAGGAGATCTACCAACATCCTTTTTCTTGCACCATCATATACAAAATTTCATAGTCAGCATCTATAAGCAGTTCACTAACTTTATCTCTAATACCTCTTATATTTTGATGAAATATGCTAATTCCTTCTCTACTTGGAAACATTACATCCTCGGAAGGTGAACACTTACTTAGAGGGACTTCCTTTGAGCAGGTATACCTATCAGCTGACTTCAATTTAAAAAAGGTGCACCTCTAACACGAACTACTACAGGAATTTTTCCATGAGTGACACCACCACCTCCACCACCACCATCCACTACATTGTCACCTACAGGGTGTTACAAAAAGGTACGGACAAACTTTCAGGAAAGATTCCTCACACACAAATAAAGAAAAGATGTTATGTGGACATGTGTCCAGAAACGCTTAACTTCCATGTTAGAGCTCATTTTAGTTTCGTCAGTATGTACTGTACTTCCTCGATTCACCGCTATGATTTCATACAGGATACACTACCTGTGCTGCTAGAACATGGGCCTTTACAAGTACGACACAACATGTGGTTCATGCACGATGGAGCTCCTGCACATTTCAGTCGAAGTGTTCGTACGCTTCTCAACAACAGATTCGGTGACCGATGGATTGGTAGAGGCGGACCAATTCCATGGCCTCCACGCTCTCCTGACCTCAACCCTCTTGACTTTCAATTATGGGGGCATTTGAAAGGTCTTGTCTACGCAACCCCGGTACCAAATGTAGGGACTCTTCGTGCTCGCATTGTGGACGGCTGTGATACAATACGCCATTCTCCTGGGCTGCATCAGCGCATCAGGGATTCCATGGGACGGAGGGTGGATGCATTTATCCTCGCTAACGGAGGACATTTTGAACATTTCCTGTAACAAAGTGTTTGAAGTCACGCTGGTACGTTCTGTTGCTGTGTGTTTCCATTCCATGATTAATGTGATTTGAAGAGAAGTAATAAAATGAGCTTTAACATGGAAAGTAAGCGTTTCCGGACCCATGTCCACATAACATATTTTCTTTCTTTGTGTGTGAGGAATGTTTCCAGAAAATTTGGCCGTACCTTTTTGTAACACCCTTTATAAGCTAAGCCTCCCATTCCTACTGAGATGCAGGCCATGCCTGATTATGCTGTTGTAATAGGGGATGACTTCAACTTGCCAGCTATAGACTGGGAGTGTTATGCCATCAAAACTGGTGCCAGAGACAGGGATTCGTGTGGCATTGTTCTGGATGTCTTGTTCAAAAATTACCTTGAGCAGATAGTTGGACAACCAACTCGTGAGGGTAACGTCTTAGACCTCCTGGCAACAAACAGACCTGAACTTACCGAATCAGTTAACGTGCAGGAAGGTATCAGTGATTATAAGGCTGTGACAGCATCTATAACACGGGTCCTACAAGGAATGTTAAGAAAGGTAGGAACATATACTTGGTCAGTAAGGGTGACAGGATACAAATTTCAGAATATCTCAGCAGTCAGCATCAAATATTGGGTAATGAGGACGAAGATGTGGAGAACAAATGGAAAAAATTCGAAGCGGTCGTTCAATATGCCCTAGACAAGTATGTTCCGAGTAAGGTTTTAAGGGATGGGAAAGATCCACTATGGTTTGATAGCCGTGTTACAAAAGAGCTACGTAAACAAAGAGCACTTCATCTCAGATTCAGGAGAAGTAAAAACTTAGCTGACAAAAGCTGAACGAAGCGAAAATGAGCGTAAGGAGAGCAATGAGAAAAGCTTTCAATGATTTCGAAGGTAAGACGTTGTCAACCGACCTGAGTAAAAACCCTAAAAGACTTTGGTCGTATGTAAAATCAGTAAGTGAGTCAAATCATCTATTCTTTTTCTCAGCGACGACGCCGGAACCGAAATGGAAGATGACAGAGAGAAGGCCGAAATACTGAATTCGGTCTTCCGAAGTTGTTTCACAGCGCAAGATCGTCACACTGTTCCTTCTTTCAACCGTCGTGCGAACGTCGAAATGGCAAACACTGAGATAACCTATTGCAGAATTGAAAAGCAGGTACAATCGCTTAGTACTGGAAAGGCGTCAGGACCAGATGAGATACCTACAAGATTCTGTAAAGATTATGCGAAAGAACTTGCTCCCCTTCTAGCAACAATTTATTGTTGATCGCTTGAGCAACGAAAGGTACCTAACGACTGGAAAAAGGGCAAGTTATTCTCGTTTTTAAGAATGGCCATAAGACAGATCCACACAATTACAGACCTATTTATGCTCAAGAATTATGACGTTTCTGAAAATGAACATCTCCTCTATAAAAATCAACATGGATTCCGCAAGCAGAGATACTGCGAAACTCAGCTCGCTCTGTTCCTCCATGAGATCCACAGCGCAGTGGACAACGGCGCCCAGGCTGATGCCGTGTTCCTTGATTTCAGTGTGGCATTTGACACCCTCCCGCATTGCCGTTTAATGAAAAAAATACGAACTTACGGAGTCTCGGAACAGACTTGCGATTAGATTCTAGACTTTCTTGCAGATGGAACTTGTAACGCCGGAAATGCATATCCTCCTATTTCCATCTATTGTACCATAATTTTTTCCTTATTTTGTTACCGGAAGATATAACATTTCTGTGCCTTTATATATTGTAATTGTTTTAATATTTGTATATATATATATATATATATATATATATATATATATATATATATATATATATGCATTTATGTCGATGTATAATTGGTTTGTTTTGTAAATATTATTTGTATTTTACGCTGGGTCTTCCCTAGGGAAAACTATGCTATCGAACGAATACATCGATAGGTCGTGTGAAGAACGAAAGTGTGTAGGATCTTTGGTAGTGTTAACTCTGCCGCGTGGAGTGCGGGCTGAGCAGAGAGAGTCTGGTTGGAGTAGTGCGATTGAGCAGGTGTGTTGTGTGACGCTCCCGCAAGTTGCCGGGCTTTCAGGGTTTGGCAGCATGTAATTGCGATCGACTGGCTATGGTAGTTTCTAGCACGGTGTCGCGGACGGGAAGCATTAGCTGGCACACATCAAGAGCCCGTTTCGCCTGGTGACCGTGTCGAGAAGAAGGCGCGCCAGCATCCAGCTTCTGCAACAGCGACGGCCGACAATGAGCAATGAGTGAGTGTCGCCACCTCCTCGATCGGCGACTTCAAACCTTCAATCAACCAACAAGGAAGACTAAAAGCACGTAAAGTTTCAGAACTGTATGGCAGACCTCATCTTTTCAAACTGTTCAAACCACAAAATTACAGCAACTTAGCATGAACCTTTGTTGCTCATTGTCCCAATTGCATTGCCAAGCAGGGTCCCTTCCTTTTCCGAAATGAACCTGAGTGTCGTTGAAATTCAAACGCCAGCATTAAAGCGGCATCATTCAATCTCACTGCTTTAATTTCAAAGTTCAGTTTAAGTATTCATAGCTGGCTACAATATTTAGATTACACAAGCACAAATTAAGAGTGCGAGTTTTGTTACCGTATTTTAGCTTACCTGTGACTCCAGCTCAGCTTGGTACATACTAAATTTTACTATTGTTAATTGTTCAGAATCATTTAATTCAAGTTCAAAGTTAAATCTCTTATTTCTAAATTGCGTAGATTCAAGTAGCTTTTGAAATGATTGTTGAGGTAGTCCAAGACTAACCGTATTTTACTGAATTTCGATGTGCTTCAGAAAGAAAGCTCACTATTAACTTCAGTCACTAAATTAACTTTCGATTTTCCGGTTTTATTAATTCTTTTGCTAAATTAAGTCAGAGTGTAGCGAAATTTATTACTTCTGACAAACTTTCAGTTTTCACACTACGCGTGTCAACCTTCAGTTGCCACGCTTCTAGTGCTAATTATATGTGTAATAACCTTTCTTTTTCAGTTACTATAGTACTTGTCCATAGGACTGGCGACCGTAATTTCCCCCAAATCTCGAATATCTAATTACCGCTAGTTAATTGTTAACTTAACGGCCGCACATTTGCTTTCTTTATTAACTTTACCCCTTTTCAAAATTAATTTCCACCAGTTTCATTTGCATTTTTCCTTTCATTTAGATGTAACCCTTTCCTCCCTCTTTACCGACAGATTAACTTCGGTGACGATTGCTTTTTCCCAAATTTCCATTAGGTAAACGCGGTTTAATTTTTCACTGTCATTAAGGTCGATAAGTGAGGGGGAGGTTACAAACTCAACACGTCGCTCTTAACGAAACTAAATCGACAGATATATAGGTAATATCCGGAGTACCATAGGGAAGTGTGATAGGACCCTAGCTGTTTACAATGCAGATAAACGATCTAGTAGAAAGCGTCGGATCCTCTTTAAGGATATTCACAGATGATGCAGTTGTCTGTACCAAAGTAGCAACGCCAGAAGATAATAAGAATTTGCGGAACGCTCTGAAAAGAACTCATGAATGGTGGTGGCTCTGCAAGTTGACCCTGAACGTATATAAATGTAATATGTTGCGCATACATAGAAAAAGAAAGCCACTATTGTACAGCTACACTATTGATGAGAAACAGCTGGAGACAGCATCTGCTGTAAAATACCTAGGCGTAACTATCCAGAGCGACCTTAAGTGGTATGACCAAATAAAACAGATAGTGGGGAAAGCAGATATCAGACTCAGATTCATCGGAAGAATCTTAAGGAAATGTAACTCATCCATGAAGGAAGTGGCTTATAAGGCGCTTGTCCACCCGATTCTTGAGTATTGTTCATCTATCTGGGATCCCTATCAGGTAGGACTGATAGAGCAGATAGAGAAGATCCAATGAAGAACGGCGCGTTTCGACGCGGAATCTTTTAGCTGGCGAGAGAGCGTTACGGAGATGCTAAACAAACTCCACTGGTAGACGTTACAAGGGAGGCGTTGTCCATTACGGAGAGATTTACTATTGAAATTTCGGGTCAGCACTTTTCAGGAGCAGTCGGACAACATATTACTTCTTCCCTCATACATCTCGTGTATTGACCACGAGGAGAAAATTCGAGAAATTAGAGCCACTACAGATGCTTACCGACAATCATTCTTCCCACGCACTGTTCGCGAGTGGAACAGGGCTGTAGGGGTCAGATAGTGGTAGCGAATCTACCCTCCGCCACCCACCATTAGGTGGCTTGCGGAGTATGTTGTAGATGTAGATGTAGACTGATAGGGTACGATGTAAGCTCACATTACAGTTCCACCACACATTTAGAACAAATGCATATAGATCCATATGATGTGGAGTGGAGAAATGCTTTGTTCATGGTACAGTCGTAGATCGTCTAACATTGTCTCTGAAACAGCAGGACCCAGTTGTGGGGTTTTCTTCCCCCACCCAGCCAGCACAACTGCTGCTATCCCTTCATCCACGGCAGCCCTTGCCAGTGGCTACTGGTATGCCGTGGGACCTCATAGTCCATGAGAGCCTCCCAGCCTGAGATGCTAAGTGAACTGTAGCTTGTGATATGACGTATTATTAATACTTGAAAGCTCATGTTACAGTTCCACCACATACACATGTAGAATATACTGTATGCCTACAGTTGCATATGCTGTAGCCTTTATAGGAGTGGTGGTCGTTGGAGCGATGGACAGTGCAAACCTACAAAGAGTTGCTCACTTTTTGCCAAGGAAGCCACCAAAACTGCTGAAATTACTGTATCTGCTGCTTTAAGTGCTGACTGTGATGTCACAGATGCGCTGGCTATTAACAGCTCATTACCTAAAAAGTATTTTTCATTTGGCAACGTCTTTACAGCGAAGCTATTTCATCCTTCTGCAGAGACGCCATTGGTCAGCTGGCTGTGGCTGCACATGCTGGTGCTCAGTAAGTGTTTATAAAAATTATAAAGTGACATTTGCTCATTCAACCGTTAAATTATCACCATCTTGGAACCCTGTCACTGTTAGTACTTGCATGCACAATTGTAGCCCTTAATTGTTTAAAGCAAAAACCCTCATGTGGACACTGCTGTCTCTACACATCTTTTTAAATAATCAGTGCCTCCGCATAATTGTTCTGCTGTAATAACACCAGAAGGAAGAATCTCACCTACACGAATATCGAAATTCTCAATCAAATTTAAGCAAAATAAACTTGACGGGACTTGAGCTCAGAACCTTCCAGTAACCAAATCTCTCTGGGGGGAGAGGGGGAGGGTTTCAGGAGAGGGAAGAGGGTGACCCTGAGGGGGAGGGAGTGACCATGAGGGGGACATGTTGAGGGGGCGACACTGAGGGAGAGGAGGAATGGGTGACCTTCAGGGTGAGGGTGAGAGGAAGACCTTGAGAGGTGACCTTGAGGGTGGTGGGGAGGTGGATGATTTTGAGGAGTGACCTTGAGTGTGGAGGGTAGGTGGTGATCTTAAGGGGGAGGAGGTGACCTTGAACTGTGCTACAGGTCGCTAAATATAATTACTGACTTTATCTTTCAACAAGATTATGCACAACTGCATATAGCCCATGTTGTCCTTAGCAACCTCGATATAGAGGGCGTTCAGCTGTTACCCAGGCCAGCCTATTCTCTAAACATGCCCACTGAAAACATCTGGTCATCGATGCCCAATGAATGTCTGCAAAGCTGCGAGGTGCCGGGGCTAGTAGTGTATTTATCACTAAATTCTACTAGAATCCACATGTGTAAATCATGCTCTAAGCCCCCCCTATTCTAACTCCGACTTTTGCTGTTGCACAAGGATAAAAAAAATACGCGAACTGACTCTAATCAACCCTGCTAGTGGAGTAGAAGAGAGTTTGGCACCTGCAGTAATTTAATTTGATACATAAGTTAAATAAACAAAGGTTTCATTAGCATAGTGAGGAATGATAGGGTTGCTCTATTGATTAACAGAATGAAAGTTCTGTTCAAACTAACAATATGATTTATTAAGATTAAACACAGAATAGTAAAAGAAACACAGCAAATTTATAAAACATCAAATTGGCTAAAATTGGAGAT
The DNA here is from genome assembly GCF_023898315.1 of Schistocerca nitens. NCBI lineage: Eukaryota > Metazoa > Arthropoda > Insecta > Orthoptera > Acrididae > Schistocerca > Schistocerca nitens. The sequence continues at coordinate 187,054,432 of NC_064615.1, read as the reverse complement.
TCATACAAACACTATAAAGGTGAAGTTGTCCCTAACTTAGATCGTGAGGTTTAAGACGAAGTGGTATGTGGAGCCAATTCCTTTCCACTCAAATCTCAAGAGAGACACACAGCTAACCCAATGGTAATTGCTGTTACTCGAAACTGAACAAAGTTAGAAAAGGATGAACAGGCGCGCTCTGCTGAGCTCTGATTATCACCTAGGAAAATCCCTATCTGCCGGTGCTGCGGATGTACATTACCAACAGTCTTCTTATCTCCCAGAACACGATCTGGCGTACCGCAGGCGAGGGCTGGCTGCTTCAACGTCCTCGACCGAAAGGCGACTGCCGACTACCCCAGAGCACCCGTACAGGCCGAACACACAACCTTCCCGCCCCCACGACAGTGGTCGTGGTTACGTTCCAATCAGCAACACCAAAACCGGCGGAAATTCCACTCCATTGCCGGAGCACTACCATTCCACCAATGGAGATTCTTGGCGCCAATTTCTGTGCTGATTTTGCCCCGTCACGGAGCTATGCCCTTAGCAAGCCAATCACAGTTCCTATTTTGCAGAAAGCGCGGTAATTTTCCCGCCCCAGCTGCCTGGGTACATAAGTCATTCCCACGCCTCGCTGGTAGCCCGCCAGAAAGTGTTTTCGCTAAGCTTCTGCGAAGCAACGGAACCACCAGCCCAGCCGCCACTTCCGGCTTTCGCGGCCGCGTCTCCTGACAATGTCGGCGTCCGGAGAGTATTCACTCGGCCCCCACACCTGTCAGCCTACCCTTTCAAAGTGAGAAGAGCCCGCCTGTCACTGGACCACCCGGGTGGCGAGAGACGCTACATGGGAAGTCCGCGTGTGAAGGAACAACGGAACCTCCACCGCATGCAACTAGAGAGGAGAATCGTAAGATAGAAATATGAGAGGGGGCTCATGCCACCTCTCATTGCCCCTACGCCATTTTAGATTGTAATTGGTGAGCGGTTGGCTCACTTAGGAGCAAGGTAGTGAGTCAATCGCCCAAGAACAATCTTACAAAGTGACTCCACATGCCGCACTCTATAAAGAAAATTACTGCAACTGAAAAATGCAGCTCATAGAGGGAGGATTATTTATGATGTAGCCAACTTCACCTTCTTAATATGGAACACTAACACTCACATCACACATCCATACCCAGGGAGCCCCTTCCAAACACCGATTCACGCAGACATTCACGCTCTAAACATGGCCCGGGCATCTGAGCCAAATATGGAGCAGTTTATTCTTTACAATCAGAGTTGGAGTGCTCCGCAATTAAATGCCCAAGATGTTACAACAATTTTAATCATTAAACTAACCTGACCTCACTCACACATGGTAATATTTAAGTTAACAATCTCTTTGTGAGTTTTCCGAATCTAGTTACAACCTCCGATTCATTCTGTCTCCCTGCAGCAAGAATAACCTTTACAAAATGTTCCCTGAACTGATGGTCCATTCACAATGACAGTGGTGGTATCTGCTTCAGTTTATGGGGACTTCAGGCACACTGTTAGCATACACACAACAATAAACACAAAATACAAAAAAAAACATGATGTGGGGAACAATACAGTAATCTGTAATAAGAATTACAGTGTAAAACACAAACGCATACAAGGTATAACATACATTACAGAAACAACATAAGAGAAAGAAATTTAAGAAAAACAAAAAAACAAGGTTCATAGGGCATCAAATTGTGCGTGCACATTGCACAAAGTTCACGACTGTGCTGAGAATGAGGCACTAAATCACATTGTTAGAAATATCCGTGGCACTTCACAAATTCCACCGTACTGACATCACATAAGGCTCAACGTCGGGTGTAGTTGCTACGTTGTGGCAACAGCAATAGGGAGTTCTGGAGTGTCTGCAGTACGCTGTTGAGATTGTAGTCAGACCCACGCATATGATCACGGCAGTACGGTAGGAAGACACAGTGATAGGTTCTCCTCACGTCGATTAATTGTCTCTGAGATCTCCTTGTTGGGATACATCACTAGTCTAGGTCTCTTCTCTCGCTGGACAGAACTTTACGTTTCCCAATATTGCAGTTCGACGAGGGATGATGGCACGTGGAGTGACTCCACAAGTGTGTGAGGTCATCCATACAGGATCGAACTAGGAGCGACTATTGTTAAAAACTGCTCTCTAATAGAGAGGAGAAGTAAGACATGAGACCATACATTTGTTAGTGTGGCACGATGCTGCTTTGTGTATGCAGATCGGCCAATGCTAGTGAGTTGTAAAAACCCAAACAGGTGAGTATAGAGCGTCCCTTTCTGTCCTGAGGCACATGAGGCGCAGGTTCTGACACGATATGTGATCTTCTTCGTGTACTCACGACAACGTGGTCTGCCGCAGGGAATCCCTCCAAGCGGCTGCCGCGTCCGGAGAGCTAGCAGGCTGTCGCGTGTCAGGGTCAACGGCCAGCCCCACTTTCGCTTGTGGCGGGGCGAGGGTCCCGTGTAATCCCTCAGGTAGGCAGCCGGGTGACTGTCAGCGTGTAGGACGGGACGCTCGCCCTCTAGCAGGTAGCCCAAGACCTCTTGTTTTTGCGCTGGCTGGCCTCTGCATTGCCACGATACCCGTCATCTGCACAGTTCTGACAAAAAATCTTAAGCCTAACTTTTTCCCATGACCTTCTATGTTATAATAAATTTACATAGTGATACATTGATGGTCTGTCATTTCAGACACTCTTATTTTACTTTTATAGTTATTAATCTATGGCAATCATTATAACATCTAATCTAGACATGGAAATAATTTATTTTGATATATGTGTAGAGACTGATTTCAGTATGTACATGGTGTGTGATAACTGATGCTTTATAATGGATGAACAACTAAATGTGCGGGCCCGCACTAATATTACTATTAATTATATAGATCGACAGTAGACATGCTTCAAGAATTAACTACCATATCCCAACGATCTACATTCTACGTCTTTTAATTAAATTATGTTGTTATGCAGGTCTAAGTTTTACTGTGCTATAAAGAACATGCAACTACGCTACTTTCGCTCGCCCGTCGTCCCTCCATCTCGGGTCTGTGGTTTGGTGACCTGAAAAATAGCAACTCAACAGGCGCGCGCCACACTTGTGGTAGAAAACCCCCACAATATTAATCTAGTTATTGTTAAATCCTACAGTTTAACTTATCCTAGTATCGTACTTTCCCTTTTATTTATTTATTTATTTATTTATTTATTTTATTTTATTTATTTATTTATTTATTTATTTATTTATTTATTTTTTTTTATTTACCTTATACAATACCCTTACATAGTTCCTGTTACGCTGAGATGTCTTGCTGCTCGCCGCTATTGACGACAGTGATGTGCGCGCCGTACGACATGACCTCCGAGTTTTCATTACGCCTCACTGAAACTCCAGAGACTGGGTTAGCCATGGCTATACACGACAATAAATTTATAGTTGCAACTTCCTTCTCTATGTGAAGCGGTTTTCGTGATCAAAGTACACCTTTCCAGAAGCAATGTAATATGACCAAGCCAGGACTGGTTCCTGTTGAGGATTCAGACACCCAACACACGCCAGCTACACAGTATGTCACGAATATCCAAGTACAATTCCTTGGTGATTCATCTGTGACAAAAACGAGCAGCACGCTAAATCCCCAACCAGCACATTAGCATGGTAGGCTTTTATGCCCTCATTTCTCTCGTCTAGGGCACCATTAGAGTCAAATGCTCACAGGTTCACCCCGACTTGCAAGACAACGATACCGGCGCAGCTCTGCAAAAACTATACTGCCCATATTCACCCTCGAAATCGCGCAATATACCACAATCGTGCAGTGCACTAACGCGTGCCTGCAAGCATTGGTATGAACGTCTCACGAACTGGTTGTGGCCGCTATGGAGCGTATCACGACCTCGCAGAACGCTTCTAAGAGCACGTTCTTGTATGCACCCGTTTGTGCGACGTCTCGTCACTCATCCTTATCCCTTAACATGGACACCAGATAGGAAAGGACTAAAACATTGCTCATGGAAAGGTAGTGTCTCCTACTCCATCGACATTGGAGATCGCAAACATAAACAAAAAGAGGATAGCAGCAGTAAATTCTTATGCAAGACAACGCAGCGTGTTAACACTTTAGCAATCTTAATCTATTAATGCAACGGTTATTGTTCCCCGAAAAAAGGTTCATATCTTTGCCTATTCTACTATGTACATTTCTTACACTACTACTATTCTACGAACTTCTTTGTGTGAGAGAAGTGGTGGAGTCCTATGGACTAGCGTCAATCCCTTCTTAGACTCCCCCTCCTCTGACGTGTATTAGGATTTGGAGGTCTAATTTCTATCTCCCGGTTCTCCTGTTGTCCTTGATTTCGCTCTCTCCAATTACGGTCGCTTTGCCGTTCGTCATTCCTCCTGTCCCAGATTCCTTGTCTAGATTGACCTTGTTCCCTAACGTTCTCGTTTCCGTGTCTCTGGTTTCCATAACCTTGACTTGCGTAACCTTGATTTCCGTAACCCCGGTTTCCTAACCGACGAGCGCGATTATGCGATCTGTTGTCGTCTGCCCTTGCTGGCCCGTGGTATTTGTTATTTTGCGCCTTCTTCCTGTCCTTTGCGTCTTGTTTATCGAAGACTACTTCGAGTTCGCGCAATAGACTCTTGAATGCTTCTATGTCAGATCCACACTTCCCGACAAGTGTCTGTTGATACCTAATAGGCAATTTGGAAAAGCAAAATTTAATGATTTCTCCGTTGCTATATGGACTATCTAAAAACTGATTCTTCTTGAGTAAATCATCAAAAAATTTGGTTGCGTTCCTATGCCCGGACACTTCCAGTTCAGGACAAAATATTATTTCCTCTTTAATCCTGTCTTGCGTTTCCTTTGACCAGTAGGTACGCAGGAATGCACCAACAAATTCCTGATAGGTCCGACACGTCGCTGCCACACCCCGCATCTTTTCCGCGGCTTGGCCTTCGATGTGTCCACACATGAATTCTAATTTTGCGTGGGTTGGCCATGATGACGGTAATGAATTAGTGAACTGCGTCACCCAGCTCTTCGGATGCATCGACCCTCCATTATCTCTGAACTTCTGGAATTTTAGTATCGACAGGAAGTGATTGTGATCAAAATCCTGTCTGATCCTCGCACTGGTGTTGTCACTCGTTTCCGATACTTGCACGTCTGCTGAGTGTCCTGTTCTATCTTGCTGATAACTGTGATGTGCTACCTCTGTATCACAGTGGAAGTGGCTCTCAGAATTCACTCTCCTAGGTGGGCTATAATTATTGGAGCTATTACTCGCTGTTTCTGCGTGTGCATTATTAGTTCCGCACTCTGTCACTGGGCTAGAGCACGGCGGGCTTTTCCTCGGAGACACACTCCTGTGTACTCCATCATTGGTATCCGAACGCGCAGTGCTCGTGTGCCCGTTTCGCTCTAGTTTCGCTATCCGACTCACTACTTCTTTCATTCGTTTCGTGATGTTCGTAACCGCAATATTACCTTGAGTTTTTAAGAATGCTAGGGATTTTGAGTGGGATTGTGTTGTACGTCGCAAGCGCCCTGCGAGTTTAGAAGTTGCTTCCGCGACTTTCATTGCCCCTATTGCTGTTGTTTTGGCCAGGCCTGCTACTTTTTGTGCAGCCATTGACATTTGTTTTGCTTCTCTACATTCTTTCTTTATTGTTATTAATTCCCCACGAATTTCCTCTATATGCGAAATTATTGCCTGAGTGTCCTTCTTACGCTGTTCGTCAGCTTCTTCCTTCTCCTTCTTACGTTGTTCGTCAGCTTCTTCCTTCTCCTTCTTACGTTGTTCGTCAGCTTCTTCTTTCTCCTTCTTACGCTGTTCGTCAGCTTCTTCTTTCTCCTTCTTACGCTGTTCTTCAGCTTCTTCTTTCTCCTTCTTACGCTGTTCGTCAGCTTCTTCTTTCTCCTTCTTACGCTGTTCTTCAGCTTCTTCTTTCTCCTTCTTACGCTGTTCTTCAGCTTCTTCTTTCATTGATCGTAGGAAGCTCAGTATTGGGTTAATGTCATCATTTTGATCCTCGTCACACATGGGTGATGTAACTCTGGACACCTGGGCGCTAGAGCTCTGACATGGCCGAGCTGGCCCCTGTCTGCTCTCGTTCGTTTGATTATAAACCTCTACTACCGTCTCGACCTGTGTGCCTGTCTCTGTTTCATCCTCTACCTCACTCTCATAATCACGGCGGCGACGTTGCTCTAAGATCGCGTCCAAATCACCTTCCTCATCAATGAACCTGCCGTCCTGTCCTGCTAAAAATGTGCCCATCTCATCTCTGAACCTATCCTCGTCAGTAAACTGCCCCTTATCCATTATTCTATCCTCTTTTGTTTTAGCTTCGATCGATAATAGTCGTGCCTTACTTCTCGTGATCATTCATGAGAAACAAAATTTATCTAAAATTCACAATAAAATCATCTACTCCCAATATTTTTTCACATAGACATAAAATTTCAACAACGCCGTTCCAACGCTGTAATCACAAACACAATTTGATGTGGTACAGAAACCGCACACAAATCCGACAAAGTGCGATGCGGTACAGACACCACATCAGCGAAACACAAAAAAAACAATGAACAAAAAATATATACACTGAAAACAAAAACTGTAGTCATGCGCCGCTACTTAAAACTAAACGCGGAACTACCAAAAAAAAAACTTGGGTATTAATCATTAAAAAATAGAGAGAAAAAAAATTGAATGTTCCTACTAAGAATCCTGTTTGTTTATCAGAGATTCACAGGAAAGATCCGAGGCCAAGGGTCGCCATATTATGCGAGGTGCCGGGGCTAGTAGTGTATTTATCACTAAATTCTACTAGAATCCACATGTGTAAATCATGCTCTAAGCCCCCCCTATTCTAACTCCGACTTTTGCTGTTGCACAAGGATAAAAAAAATACGCGAACTGACTCTAATCAACCCTGCTAGTGGAGTAGAAGAGAGTTTGGCACCTGCAGTAATTTAATTTGATACATAAGTTAAATAAACAAAGGTTTCATTAGCATAGTGAGGAATGATAGGGTTGCTCTATTGATTAACAGAATGAAAGTTCTGTTCAAACTAACAATATGATTTATTAAGATTAAACACAGAATAGTAAAAGAAACACAGCAAATTTATAAAACATCAAATTGGCTAAAATTGGAGATTCATACAAACACTATAAAGGTGAAGTTGTCCCTAACTTAGATCGTGAGGTTTAAGACGAAGTGGTATGTGGAGCCAATTCCTTTCCACTCAAATCTCAAGAGAGACACACAGCTAACCCAATGGTAATTGCTGTTACTCGAAACTGAACAAAGTTAGAAAAGGATGAACAGGCGCGCTCTGCTGAGCTCTGATTATCACCTAGGAAAATCCCTATCTGCCGGTGCTGCGGATGTACATTACCAACAGTCTTCTTATCTCCCAGAACACGATCTGGCGTACCGCAGGCGAGGGCTGGCTGCTTCAACGTCCTCGACCGAAAGGCGACTGCCGACTACTCCAGAGCACCCGTACAGGCCGAACACACAACCTTCCCGCCCCCACGACAGTGGTCGTGGTTACGTTCCAATCAGCAACACCAAAACCGGCGGAAATTCCACTCCATTGCCGGAGCACTACCATTCCACCAATGGAGATTCTTGGCGCCAATTTCTGTGCTGATTTTGCCCCGTCACGGAGCTATGCCCTTAGCAAGCCAATCACAGTTCCTATTTTGCAGAAAGCGCGGTAATTTTCCCGCCCCAGCTGCCTGGGTACATAAGTCATTCCCACGCCTCGCTGGTAGCCCGCCAGAAAGTGTTTTCGCTAAGCTTCTGCGAAGCAACGGAACCACCAGCCCAGCCGCCACTTCCGGCTTTCGCGGCCGCGTCTCCTGACAATGTCGGCGTCCGGAGAGTATTCACTCGGCCCCCACACCTGTCAGCCTACCCTTTCAAAGTGAGAAGAGCCCGCCTGTCACTGGACCACCCGGGTGGCGAGAGACGCTACATGGGAAGTCCGCGTGTGAAGGAACAACGGAACCTCCACCGCATGCAACTAGAGAGGAGAATCGTAAGATAGAAATATGAGAGGGGGCTCATGCCACCTCTCAAAGCTACCAAAGAACCTGACCTCTATAGGTACGGTATGCTTACTAACTTCTGTCAGCCTTAGTGAGACATGCTGCCTGCACACAACTCTTTCTCTTCACCTAACACTGCACTTCTCTCAACTACTCAACAAACATTCATTAAGCGTTCATGCAACAGCATTAAGGGGTCCACACAGATTTATTAATGTGCAGTTAACCCTCCTACCCAGGCAAACTCTCCGTTTCAGTGAAAATACGAATTAATAATACAATTACTTGTTTTAATGTACGTGATTCCTTATTTGTTACCCTCACGTCATGTAATCGTTCCCAAACTCCATAAATTTGATCACTGTTGGTTTATCTTCAGCGACTTGGTGCCCAGAAATAAAAATCGGTTGACAGGATTGAAATGTCACTCTATAATTGTTTTTCGGTGCACAGCTATCAAAGGTGATGGCTACAATACAGTTGGACAAGGGATGATGTTGCTTGTTGTGAATGACAAAATTGAATACTATAACAATGTTGAGACCAATGTGGTTTACGAATGGAAGGACTTTGTTTATCAAAGCTATATCAGTCTTCCTTCCTTCCATTCTGTGTATCGGTCTGTAAGAAGAAAAAGCGTTGTGCTTGATAATCCAACTGTAATGAAGAAAGACACTATCTGGTCCACTTGGTATGTTGTATTAGGATAACCGGTCTAGACATCTGATTCAGGTCATCCCAGATCCACACGTCTCTATTAGTCCTCGGAGTCTTTCGCGACGGCATACATGAATAAAACGTACTTGCTGCCACATTCACAGGGTACACCATACACACCAGACACTCAGAGAGCAATGTCGTCCTTAACAGGGCGCAACATATCTCGTATCTTGGGGGCGGGCCGGAACACTGTGGCAGCATATACATTGGACAGACAATTCGCACGGTTGCGGAGCGTTGTACTGAGCACAAGCGCCATATAAAACAAAGGGAGCTTGACAAGTCGGCCATAGCGGAGCATTGCCTAGAAAACGGACATAAGATACAGTTGGAAAATACAAAAGTGCTGGCTCATGCTTCTACATATTGGGACTCCGTTATAAAGGAAGCGGCCGAGATTCGCTTAAACAGAAACAATTTCAGCAGAGACCAACGATACACACTCAGCAGGGCATGGGGACGGGCGTTGGACATCGAAAGGAAGCAGAGACAGATGCGCGACGCAGGAGCGGCAGTTTTAAGGGCGGTTCTCACTAGGGCTGCCGCACGTCAAAACCGCGCGTCAGCGGCGTGGTTGCCATGGAAACGGCGTCAGAGGCACGGCGCAGCGGGCTCTGCGTCGCGGTTTGACCATGTCGAACCGCTTCCGCTGCCGCGTGCCGCGCTCCAGGTGCGCGCCGCCAATCACAGAACGCGCTGAGCGTGACGTCAGGTACGGAACCCCGGGCCACACGAACTTTCGCCGAACCGCTAGCGCGGACGCGGCAGCAGCTATGAAATACTTATCATCCGATTCCAAGGAAACTATTCGGCAGAAAAATTTGATTCTTGGGCATGTTACAGCCTGATATCTTCTCTCGATAAAGGACCGAATTTCTTTTCGTTATTCATCGTGGTTCCTTGCTGTATCGCATTTACGTAAACCTTTACACGAAATTTTAATGAGTGTGCAGAGGCAAAAACGCATTGCGTGGACTTTGCGTACAGTTCATTTTAGGTAATACATTATTGCGTATGAAATTTAGTCAACATATCGAAATTGTTTTTAAAGCTGAGAGCAGATCGATAGCTATCACCGTTCTCGAGATATTGAATGATATGTCAGCGGACGGGCTGTGCCGTGACCGCGTGCGGGTTGCTCGCGACGCGACCGGTACTTCGTCCTGCTCGTCGTAAACCATGTGGTTGTATCAACCGCAAATTTCGTAAACGGTTCAAGAAATCGAAACGTGTTTTTTTGCAAACGCTAACTTGCGAAAAGTCATGTATTTCGGCGCATGATAAATATCCTAAATCTGTTTATCTACTGAGATATGAATGTAACTACAGTTTTTCAGAAGGGATAGATGAATTTTTTTTAAACAGCATTTAATAGCATGTGGAATGAGAAGTTAAACCGAAACTAATTTGCTGGTATGTCATAAGATGTAGTTTACTAAATATCTACAGCTATTGATTATTTCCTTTGGTAAGTAACAAACTTTTTTTTTCTTTATCCAGTCTACTTTACTGATTCGGGACGCGTATCGCCTTTTACTTTAAGGCATCTTCGGTGGAATCTAGAATGATTCAGTTTTATTTTCATACGTGATACTTGCAGATTATAAAACAGTTCACATCTTTTTTTACGTGAATGACTGATTACTTACAATGAATCGAGTTTTTGGCGGACATATACGTTTCCCCTCACCTGGTCACATGCTGGAGGTCGAACTAAAACTTAGATTATGGAACATAAGCACATTTTCATGTTCGCTCTTTTTTCTTCTGTCACTAGCAGTAGACATTTTACCGAAAACTCTGATTTGAAGTCGTAACTACAGTGTGTTCGCCTCATGTCCCTTCCTGTCTGGTTTGTTTATGTACATGTTGCCAACCTGCAGAATTATATGCTGAAAACTAATGTTTGTTTATTTTTGTTCTCCTTATATCTAAAAAAATGGCTCTGAGCACTATGGGACACAACTGCTGTGGTCATAAGTCCCCTAGAACTTAGAACTACTTAAACCAACTAACCTAAGGACATCACACACATCCATGCCCGAGGCAGGATTCGAACCTGCGACCGTAGCAGTCGCACAGTTCCGGACTGTGCGCCTAGAACCGCGAGACCACCGCGGCCGGCCTCTCCTTATATCTGTATGTGTGTGTGGCTAGCCAGTGATAGTTATAGACAGCTGGTAATCCAGAAAGTGAATCCAATAGTTGTCAGACAGTGGTTGAAAGATTTGGTGTTCAGCTGATTTCAGTTTTGGTTTAAATGTTTTAAGGAGGAGTGCATGGAAGAGTAAATTCACTGCTTACATTAATAGATAAAATAGTAGAATAGTATTTCAACAGATGATTATTATCAGAATACTATCACCCAACCCCTTTGTCCTCACTCTTTGACGCCCCATAATACGTCCTGTCAACTAACCCCTATTGTTGTCAAAGTTGTGCCGTAATTTCTTCTTCCTCCTCTATTTAATTCCGTACCTCTTCTTTAGTCACACGATCCTCATATCTAATCTTCAGCACTCTTATTGATCACCACGTTTTGAAAGCGTCCATTGTCTTCTTGACAGAACTGTTCATCGTCCACGTTTCACTTACATACAAGGCTGCACTCCACACAAATACCTTTGTAAAATAGTATCCAACCATTAGAATTTATATTCGATGTGAACAAATTTTCTTTTTCAGAACCCTTTTCTTGCTATTGACAAGTCTTCAGTCAGGTTTGCGTCTGCACCAGGAAATGCCTTACAGTTTAAAATCTGGTTTCGAAAACTCTGTTCCAAATATATATTATTCTTTCATGATTCTTAAGCAAGATGCTAGCGAAGATTACATTATGCTCTGTGGGAAATTCTATCTGGTGGCTTCCACTTTCATCCCTCCCACCTAGCCTTTGTGTTCTTACTGTTTTCGTGTACCTGCTACCGTATCACATTTTAAATTTTTGTCTCGCTTAACTATCTGAATAATCTCTTATCGTACATTGTTTCAATGTGTTAGGAGATAGTGAACAATCATGAACGGTAGTCATGAAATCGGTTTATGTTGAAATGACAAAACATGAATAATGAAATATGTGAAAGAGTACATTGTACAGAAAATGAAAAATTGGTATGTCTTCACCCAACTTCGTCTTTCCTTCATGTAGGTGTAAGATATATTTATTCAAACACACCGGTCGTTTGGTGGGTCCCACCCCGTACCTCAGTGGCTGTCCGTCCCGTCATTGGCTACCGCTAGCGTCTGCCGCTTCCAGATGGGAACGCCAATTCCGCGAGCCGCCACGCCAAAGCGGAAAAAGGCCGGTTCCCACTAGAGCGCGGCAGCGCGGCGTGCGGCAACGGCAGCGGCAAGCGTTTTCCGCTTTGACGCGACGGCTCGCGGAATTGGCGTTCCCATCTGGAAGCAGCAGACGCTTAGCGGTAGCCAATGACGGACAGCCACTGAGGTACGGGGTGGGACCCACCGAAACGACCGGTGTGTTTGAATAACTATATCTTACACCTACATGAAGGAAAGACGAAGTTGGGTGAAGACATACCAATTTTTCATTTTCTGTACAATGTACTCTTTCACATATTTCATTATTCATGTTTTGTCATTTCAACATAAACAGATTTCATGACTACCGTTCATGATTTTTCACAGTCTCCTAACACAATGAAACAATGTACGATAAGAGAGATTATTCAGACAGTCAAGCGAGACAAAAATTTAAAATGTGATACGGTAGCAGGTACAGGAAAACACTAAGAACACAAAGGCTTGGGGGAAGGGATGAAAGTGGAAGCCACCTGATAGAATTTCGCACAGAGCATAATGTAATCATCGCCAGCACCTTGCTTAAGAATCATGAAAGAATAATAAATATTTGCAACAAAGTTTTTGAAACCAGATTTTAAATTATGAGATATTTTCCGGTGCAGACGCAAACCTACAATAATTTATTGATTACGAGCTGCGGTTTACAAGTAAACAGACAGTAAACGGTAGCAAATTAAGGAAATGGAACTTAAGTCAAGACCCACAGTTTTTCGATAATCTTAAAGTTACCGTAATGCAACGACTGACTGAAACAGAGGAAGGAATCCACTAGAATACGAATGGATATCTTTGAGAGAAGAAGTGGTGAATGCAGCAGAGTATGTGAACGGGAAGAAGGTACAGTAGAAATCGTTAGATAAAAATATTAAATTTGACAAGAGGGAAATATATAAAAATGCAGCAAATAAAGTAGGCCATGGGAAATAGAAATGTCTAAACATGACGTTGACAGAAAGTCCAAAATTGCAACGCTACTTTGCACTTGGAAAACAGGGGGAAGAAAATGAGAAAGAACAAAGGAAACTGCTCAAAGGAGAAACAACTGTCAAGAACTCATTTGGCAAGCCAGAACTAAGCAAATAACAGAAGGCTAGAGAGTGAAAGGAATATGTAGAGAGGAGAGGGGGAGGGGTTGTACAAACTAACATAAGCACAATGTTAGATTCCTGTGAAATGTCTGAACATGCAAGGCAATACTGATCCCACCACTTAGCTAAGTAGACACACTGAAGGACTGTGAAACTGTGTTTATAGCATCTGCATGTTTAGAGAGAGATTTTGACAATCTTAATTAAAACATTCTTTGAAGCTCTGGAGATGTCATTGATAAAACACAGGGCCACAAGATTATCTACAACTTGTACAGAAATCAAACTGCATTTCTAAGTAATTGAGAAGGCAGAAGTAGAGAGGATATAAAATGAAGACCGTGAATAGCAAGAAAAGCGTTCTGAAAAAGAAAATTTGTTCACAGCGAATATAAATTCTAATGATTGGGTACTATTTTACAAAGGTATTTGTGTGGAATACATCCTTGTATGTAAGTGAAACGTGGGCAATGAACAGTTCTGTCAAGAAGACAATGGACACTTTCAAAACGTGGTGATCAATAAGAATGTTGAAGATTAGTATGAGGATCGTGTAACTAAAGAAGAGGAACGGAATTAAATAGAGGAGGAAGAGGAAATAATGGCACAACTTTGACTACAAGAGGGGTAAGTTGACGGGACCTATTATGAGGCGTCAAAGAGTGAGGACAAAGGGGTTGGGTGATTGTATTCTGATAATAATCATCTGTTGAAATGCTATTCTACTATTTTATCTATTAATGTAAGCAGTGAATTTACTCTTCCATGCACTCCTCCACAAAACATTTAAACGAAAACTGAAATCAGCTGAACACCAAATCTTTCAACCACTGTCTGACAACTATTGCATTTACTTTCAACTTTCTATAACTATCACTGGCTAGCCACACACACATACAGATATAAGGAGAACAGAAATAAACAAACATTAGTTTTCAGCATATAATTCTTTAGGTTGGCAACATGTACATAAACACACCAAACAGGAAGGGACATGAGGTGAACACACTGCAGTTACGACTTCAAATCAGTGTTTTCGGTATAATGTCTACAGCTAGTGACAGAAGAAAAAAGAGCGAACTTGGAAATGTGCTTATGTTCCATAATCTAAGTTTTAGTTCAACCTCCAGCTTGTGACCAGGTGAGGGGAAACGCAAATGTCCACCAGAAACTCGATTCACTGTAAGTAATCAGTTATTCACGTAAAAAAAGATGTGAACTGTTTTATAATCTGCAAATATCACATATCAAAACAAAACTGAATCATTCTAGATTCCACCGAAGATGCCTTAAAGTAAAGGGCGAAACCCGTTTTGAACCAATAAAGTACGCTGGATAAAGAAAAAAACGTTTGTTACTTCCAAAGGAAATAATCAATAGCTGTAGATACTTAGCAAATTACATCTTATGACATACCAGCAAATTAGTCACGGTTTAACTTCTCATTCCACATGCTATTAAATGCCGTTTAAAAAAATTCATCTATCCCTTCCGAAAAACTGTAGTTTCTTTCATATCTCGGTAGATAAATAGAGTTTGGATATTTATCATGCGACGAAATACATGACTTTTTACAAGTTATCGTTTGCAAAAAAACACGTTTCGATTTCTTGAACCGTTTACGAAATTTGCAGTTGATACAACCACATGGTTTACGACGAGGAAGACGAAAGTATCGGTCGCGTCGCGAGCGACCCGCGCACGGTCACCGCACAGCCCGTCCGCCGACATATCATTCAATATCTCGAGAACGGTGATAGCTATCGATCTGCTCTCAGCTTTAAAAACAATTTCGATATGTTGACTAAATTTCATACGCAATAATGTATTACCTAAAATGAACTGTACGCAAAGTCCACGCAATGCGTTTTTACCTCTGCACACTCATTAAAATTTTGTGTAAAGGTTTACGTAAATGCGATACAGCAAGGAACCACGACGAATAACGAAAAGAAATTCGGTCCTTTATCGAGTGAAGATGTCAGGCTGTAACATGCCCAAGGATCAAATTTTTCCGCCGAATAGTTTCCTTGGAATCGGATGATAAGTATTTCATAGCTGCCACCGCGTCCGCGCCAGCGGTTCGGCGAAAGTTCGTGTGGCCCGGGACTCCGTACCTGACGTCACGCTCAGCGCGTTCTGTGATTGGCGGCGCGCACCTGGAGCGCGTCACGCGGCAGCGGAAGCGGTTCGACATGGGCAAACCGCGACGCAGAGCCCGCTGCGCCGTGCCGCTGACGCCGTTTCCATGGCAACCACGCCGCTGACGCGCGGTTTTGACGCGCGGCAGTCCTAGTGGGAACCGGCCTAAACGCTTGCCGCTGCCGTTGCCGCACGCCGCGCTGCCGCGCTCTAGTGGGAACCGGCCTTTAAACGTGGCGCCTCCGCCTGGCGCCACCTGACGTCACCGGTGCTGCCACGAGCTGCCCGCGTCGACTTGCGCGCGCGCGCGCGCGCGCCACATTGGATCGATCTGATTGGCTGCTGCTGATGTCATCATGCTTATATAAGCGAGAGACCGTAGCAGCCCCGGCAGTCAGTGAACTATTGACGACGATGGCGGAGATGGCCATCGAAAGCTCGAGCATTTTATTTGAATTGACGCGGCTGGAAAACCGAGAACGTTTTATTCACGTCTCTATTAGTTAAAAATCTTAGCTGCATTTATAAGCTACGTTTTGCAGTAATTAGATGTGTGGATCTAAGGTTAACCTGTATCAATGGTCAGAACTGGTTATCTAATAAAACATACCAGGTGATCTACTCTGTGCTTTCTTATTACACTTGGATTACCAGCTGTCACTTTCCATCTTCTTCCTAACTGATACAATGAAAGGAAGAAAGGAAGGAGATTATAGTTTTGGAAAACAAAGACCTTACATTCATAGACATGCAACTCGATGATTTACATATCGCGTGTGGTGGGCTACAGCAGTTATCTAAACCAATTCCTACCACAAAGGAAGACAGAGCAATAAAATTAACTCATTAATTTAGATAAAAGGTTCGGACTCCTTATAAAATTTTGAATAATTTCATACTAAATTCTTACCGGACAGCTGATTAATTAACAAGTTCTCAAACTTAATTACCCTTTTGGTACTATTAAACTGATTTTCCCAGGCCAGCATACGCCACCAGTGTCTTCTGTACGCCGGCCGAAGTGGCCGGGCGGTTAAAGGCGCTGCAGTCTGGAACCGCAAGACCGCTACGGTCGCAGGTTCGAATCCTGCCTCGGGCATGGATGTTTGTGATGTCCTTAGGTTAGTTAGGTTTAACTAGTTCTAAGTTCTAGGGGACTACTGACCTCAGCAGTTGAGTCCCATAGTGCTCAGAGCCATTTGAACCATTTTTGTCTTCTGTACATAGAGGCCCACATTCCCAATTTAATCACTAGACTCGGGTAAACGCCCAGAATGGCGAAGTCCAGCTAAGTTCTGTGGCCGTTATTTCAAATTTAACATGAAGCTATGTGATGGCGGAGTGTTATCTGTTGCTCTCTCGTTCGAAATTTCTGAATGACTCTACGTCGCGAGAGTCATCACGTGGCAGTTACCGCCATTTTGTTTCAAATGTTGCCTTCCATCACTTGGGGGCAATCCTGTGACTAGCCATGCACGAGCTGCCCGTCACATTTTGCGTTAAGAAGCGCGCCGAACTACGATGGTTGCGACTGTGCTATCGCGTCATCTGCACCGAGAGATACTGGTACTGCAGTCCGCATCTCGTTGTGTGCTAAGCTTTATCGTCTGACTCCTGTTTCCTGTTCGTTACAGATGTACGGTTCCTTTAGTTATCTTGTTTCGATTTGATTTACTTCCCGAGTCCTCTCAAGGGAATGAAACTTGTTCTGATAGTGTCACTATTTATGGAAGGAACTATTTGTAACTTCTAACTCGTTATACAGAAAGTAAATTACTAGGCGAGAAGTCATTATTTGTGAGCCATACTTTAACGACGACATTGTGACAGAGATACCTCCCTGATTTCAGAATCTACTGACTTTCATTGGTCCGTAACTTCCCTGCAGTCTCTGTGTTACTTCCTGGCAGATTAAAACTGTGTGCCCGACCGAGACTCGAACTCGGGACCTTTGCCTTTCGCGGGCAAGTGCTCTACCAACTGAGCTACCGAAGCACGACTCACGCCCGGTACTCACAGCTTTACTTCTGCCAGTACCTCGTCTCCTACCTTCCTACGAGGTACTGGCAGAAGTAAAGCTGTGAGTACCGGGCGTGAGTCGTGCTTCGGTAGCTCAGTTGGTAGAGCACTTGCCCGCGAAAGGCAAAGGTCCCGAGTTCGAGTCTCGGTCGGGCACACAGTTTTAATCTGCCAGGAAGTTTCATATCAGCGCACACTCCGCTGCAGAGTGAAAATCTCATTCTAGTCTCTGTGTTGTTTAACTGATTCATTACTTTTTAGCAGCAGAGGAAATCCGACGCCAGTACGGTCCCGGTACAGACGATCAGCTGGTGAGGGATATATCAAGGAACAAGGATTGCTAGTACATCATCGAAATCCAGTTACTCCTTCCTTTCACAATGTGCTACAGATGTATGGATCTGAGACCGACCTGAATCTCGTGTCGAAACTGATCATCCTAATCAAACCAAGTGACCCAGACGGAGTGGTTCATCATTACACGCTGGTATAGGCAAGCGTTTTCAAATACAGAGGTATGTAAGCAGGCATAATACGGCTCTGCTGTCGGGAAAGCTTATATAAGACAACAAGTGTCTGGCGCAGCTGATAGATCGGTTACTGCTGCTACAATGGCAGGTTATCAAGATTTAAGTGAGTTGGAACGTGGTGTTACAGTCGGAGCACGTGCCGTGGGACACAGCACCTCTGAGGTAGCGATTAAGTGTGGATTTTCCCGTACGACCATTTCACGTGTGTACCGTGAATGTCAGGAAGCCTGTAAAACATCAAATCTCCGATATCGCTGCAGCCGGAAAAAGATCCTGCAAGAACGGGACCAACGGTGACTGAAGAGAATCGTTCAAGGTGACAGAAGCGAAACCCTTCCACAAGTTGCTGCAGATTTCGATGCTGGGCCATCAATAAGTGTCAGCGTGCGAACCATTCAACGAAACATCATAGATATGGGCTTTCGGAGCCGAAGGCCCACTCGACTATCCTTGATGACTGCACTACACAAATCTTTATGCCTCGTCTGGGCATGTCAGCACCGACATTGGACTGTTGATGACTGGAAATATTTTGCCTAGTCGGACGAGTCTCTTTTCAAATTGTATCGAGCGGACTGACGTTCACGGGTATGGAGACAACCTCATGAATCCATTGAACCAGCATGTCAGCAGGGAACTTTCAAGCTGGTGGAGGCTCAGTAATGGTGTGAGGCGTGTGCAGTTGGAGTGATGTGAGACCCCTGATACGTCTATATACAACTCTGACAGGTGACGTGTATGTAAGCATCCTGTTTGATCACATGAATTCATTCATGTCCATTGTGAATTCCGACGAGCTTGGGCAACTCCAGAAGGACAATGCGACACCCCACACGTGCAGAATAGGTACTGAGCGGCTGCTGGACCACTCTTCTGAGTTTAAACACTTCCTCTGGCCACCATACTCCGCACGCATGAACATTATTGAGCATATCTGGGATGCCTTGCAACGCGCTGTTCAGAAAGAGATCTCCAACTCCTTGTTCTCTTCCGGGTTTATGGAGAGTCCTGCAGGATTCATTGTGTCAATTCCCTCCAGTACTACTTCAGACATTAGTCGAGTCCATGCCACATCGTTTTGGGCCACTTCTGTGTGCTCGCGGTTGCCCTACACGGTATTAGGCAGGTGTACCAGTTTCTTTGGCTCTTCAATGTAGTTACAAGTGATCACCGTTCCATGCGGCACCGTCTCTTCAGTACCAATGAAATAAAGCTACTGTATTTACAAACAGCACCGAGAAGCTCAAATCATATCTATAACCAGACGATCTAACATATAGGGTGATCCGAAAGTCGGTTAACATTTGAAAATTCATTACTTGAAAGAATAATGTAGGTAGAGAAGTAAAAATTGACACACATGCATGGATTTTTATTGAAACCAAAAAAGTGGACAAAATGACTAACAGATGGTGCTTCATATCACACAAAAGCAATAATTAGCATAACAATTGATTTTTAGGAAAGACAATGTTCTTAATAAGATGTGCTCAGCATGTCGGCCATCGAGGCACAATGTTGTGAACAGCGCTGTACACTATACCAGAAGGTACGATGATAAATATTGTCTTTTAGCATCCCTAGCAAGGTCGGACGATCGCGGTAGACTTGCGACTTCAGGTAACCCTACAACCAATAATCACACGGACTGAGGTCTGGAAGGCCAAGCATGATGGATCGGCGGCTCAGCACGCGATCCTTACTAAAGATGTGGGAAGTGTAACAATATGGGGTGGAGCGCCATCCTAAAGTCGTACCTTCCAGCAGATGTTTATAAGCCAGGCTACGGGCGATGCAATCTTTTAATATATTGGCGTGCGTTGCACCCGTGACGCTGACAAGCAGCACTCCACATTTCCTCCAAAAAAAGATTACGATCGATTGATTTGGTAAATTCACATCACACTGTGACTTTGTCGTCATGCAATGGGGCTCCCACGACCTAGGATTTTCGATAGCCCGAATTGTTGGGGGTTGGGTTGTTTGGGGAAGGAGACCAGACAGCGAGGTCATCGGTCTCACCGGATTAGGGAAGGATGGGAAGGAAGTCGGCCGTCTCCTTTCAAAGGAACCATCCCGTCATTTGCCTGGAGCGATTTAGGGAAATCACGGAAAACCTAAATCAAGATGGCCGGACGCGGGATTGAACCGTCGTCCTGCCGAATGCGAGTCCAGCGTCTAACCACTGCGCCACCTCGCTCGGTGCCCGAATTGTGCTGTTGTAGGTACTGACAGACACTCAGAGAGTGAAATGGGCTTCGTCGGCCCACAACAAGTTAAACAACCAACCGTCACCTTCCTCCGTATTACAAAATCAGTGCCGACTCTGGATTTTGTGAAGATAGCACTAGAGGGCACGCCTTAGTGCTTTCTAAAAAGTAGTGCGTCGAATGCCGGTGGGACGTGAGACTTCATAAGCGCTGACTTCACCATTCGGAGATGGACCTGCTGAAGTCTCCATTTCTTCTTGAACTGTCCGAGCAGCTAGAACAATTGTGTATGGGTACCCACTATGCCTGAAAAACCCATGGCTTCGAACTTTGTGATCATTTTCTTCACAGCGGCACTTGTCACATGGTCTTTACCCGATACAGCACCCTTTTTGTGGCGATAGATTCGTAAAGCTGCACTAGCGGATTCTCCATTCTGATAGTAAAGCTTCATTAACTATTCCTTTTCTGGTACAGTCAACATGCCGCGATTGCTGGGGCATCTGACCCACTCTCTCAGTACAGCTCATTGTAAACACGATTCTCATGCGGCGTCACTGACGTTTTTGTAGCCTACCTCTACTATTGTAATTTAGTATGCTATTACCTAAATAACAGGAAAACCTTTCTCTATGTTGTAACGTACACTAAACTGCAACAGAACAAATAGTCCTGTTACAGGAAAAGCCACGTATGACCCTCTTACTAAAATTTAGTTTAGTTTCCAAATAAAGTACACTGTGGGAGGATAGTCCTGTTAATAGGAAAATCTAATCAATAGAGAACTGACCCGGCAAGAATACCAAGAATGTTGACAAAGGTCCCGAGTTCGAGCTTTCGGTCCGGCACACAGTTTTAATCTGCCAGGAAGTTTCATATCAGCGCACACTCCGCTGTATAGCGAAAATTTCATTCTAGAAACATCCCCCAGGCTGTAGCTAAGCCATGTCTCCGCAATACCCTTTCTTCCAGGAGTGCTAGTTCTGCAAGGTTCGCAGGAGAGCTTCTGTGAAGATTGGAAGGTAGGCTGACTTTAAGCTGTGAGGGCGGGGCGTGAGTCGTGCTTGGGTAGCTCAATTGGTAGAGCCCTTGCCCGCGAAAGACAAAGGACCCGAGTTCGAGTCTCGGTCCGGTACACAGTTTTATTCTGCCAGGAAGTTTCAATAGCGAGAATGTTTTACATATAAGTGCCGTCGCGAAAAACTTCGTTCCCAATAGAGTTACCCTTTCTACAAGATTTGACCGTGTGATGTGACTAATGGATAAGTAAATGAGACTATTCAATTCCAAGATTTTTACCCAGCAGTTAAATATAAACGCAGTATGAATAATATTATACTGAAGCTAGGACAACTCAGTCCCAAGTTCATTTAATGGTTTATGCAAGCTTCCTACTTTCAGTTGTAATCAAGACTTTAATAAAAATGGCAAAGGTAAAGTTACTCAGAACACAGGGAGGAGTTGTGATCCAAATAACAATAGATTTATTCATTCTTAATATCACAAGACAAGAAAATGGCTAATGAAACGTCACACAAACATTTATATTTGACAAACGCTTTCACTAATTTGGGATCTATGGTGGACAAAGTGATCAGCCGGGGATCAACACACGACAATAACCAGAACACTAATCGCTTTATCTGACTTCATGTCCGCCCCTGGTAGCTGAGTGGTCAGCACGACAGAATGTCAATCCTAAGCGCCCGGGTCCGATTCCCGGCCGGGTCAGAGAATTTCTCCGCTCAGGGACTGGGTGTTGTGTTGTCCTAATCTTCACCATTTCATCCCCATCGACGAGCAAGTCGCCGAAGTGGCGTGAAAAGGAAAGACTTGCACCCGGCGAAGTCTACCTGATGGGAGGCCCTAGTCAAACGACATTTACATCTGACTTCATCCCCGTGAAGCCGGGGTATGGCACAAAAACAACCCCACAATCAAGCATCTATACTCTACTACCCCATAAAGAAAACAATGGTTCCAAAGAACAGGGTGCTGAGAAGCATACTGGAGCCCTGCGCTGTAGCAGCGAATACTTTACCCTCCTGATGGTCAGGGGGCCACACAACGATGCGCTCGGCGACTGGAGTCATGGACGGCAGCTATCTGTTGTTAATGGCGAGCGCCCGAAAAATGCAAGCACTCGGTCTCGCATTCGGCTAATTCGGAACGCAGGTACTTCCCTATGAGCCTCTGCAACCCCGGTGGATTCCAGTGTGCAGGTGGACCCGTTTTCTGGTCTGCCAAACCAGTTTGACTCCGTCCCACGACTATGCGTGACGGAATATGTCAAATGATTAGACTCGATACAAATAAGTACACCCAAGCATCACTCGTTGTGTGCGTGAGGCTAGAAGCAGTACCTCTGACGGTTCAGAAGGTGACTGGCACAGGCTCTAAGTGACACACTAGCAAAAGACACAAGTCTCACCAATTAGCTAAAGACGTGCAGTACTTGACTAACGAAGCGCCAGTACAAGAGTGCCCTCTTCTCTTTCTCTCCACTTTCCTCGCCAACTCGGTAGCAGAGTACATTTACATCTTAGACTACTCCCACTTTAGCACAAGCCAATCACGAGCTGGAGCTCCGCATTCGAAGATGGGCGACTGCCCCTTGTTCTGCATACACAGATTTGACCAATCAGAGACTTTTAAGTTAATTAGGAGAAAAGGAAAAAAAGATTCAGCTTCACAGCCTCTTTCCCATGCGTTTACACAGTGTCTTTTGCTAACAACGTGACCTGGATGGAACCACAGCCCTCCATAAAAAGATCGTCATCTCCCCTGTTGTGTCCATTTGATGAACTTTCCAAAGAATGGCCATAAACTCGCTAAAACCCTCTGTCTTCACAAATATGTTTTGTAACAGAGTCTCGGCGTCTGGGAGCCAGTGACCTGTACCATGGAAATTCGCAGAAAGCTCACAGTCGTCTCATCGGCTTCCTGCCTAACAAGGGCCCATCCTCTGCTTTATATCCGGTCTGCAATGCTCTGTGCATTGCAGCGGCGACTCCTCTGCCCTAGTCAGCCTACCTGGACGCGGCTGCCGACCGACCGGCGCCATCCAACGTGTCTGCACAATGAGACCACGGAACTCGGCAGTCCCAGTCCGCAAATGTTTTCACCCAGGCTCCACAGAAAAACGCTCCCCTCAGCCCTTAGCCACCCATACGCTTCTACTGCAGTCGTTTAAATCGCCACCCTATTCCTTTGAACGCAGGTAAAGCTTCGCTATTCCTTCACTAGAGCACACAAGCGTCAACTACTGCCCACCATTTCATCCTGATGTATGAAGTCAGATCGTATCCAGGTATAGCAACTATAACACCCCCTGCTTCCCGGGATTTGCGAAATTACAAGTTGACAATGACCGTGAATTATGAATTTTGACCCGCGTCGGGATAAGGCATCCAAATTCGAAGTAAATAATGATTATTCCGCGGGAAACAGGAGACTTTATAAAAAATGATTCAAATGGCTCTGAGCACTATGCGACTTAACTGCAATGGTCATCAGTCCCCTAGAACTTAGAACTACTTAAACCTAACTAACGTAAGGACATCACACACATCCATGCCCGAGGCAGGATTCGAACCTGCGATCGTAGCGGTCGCGCGGTTTCAGACTGTAGCGCTTAGAACCGCTCGGCCACTCCGGCCGGCGGAGACGTTAAAACTTGATCGTTATTGAATGAGTAATTTCATTCAATAACGATCGGTAAATGAAATAATGGAAACAATTTGGAAATAAATTTTGCCAGTGGAAATTTTGCCGAAAGAAATGATTAAGTTGTAAAAGCAATTAAAAAATCGGTCGTCAGCTCAACTGATGAGCGACAGTACTGTTAAGTACGTGAATAATTGTGTCAAAAATAAAGTTTACCTGTTTGTAGCGCAGCAGGTGGAACGGGAACTTTTACGTAAGTGCTGAGTCAGGCTCAGTAGTGATATAAAACAATGTCATAACAATCTAACTACACTTATTTTGTTCATAATTTGTCAGCTAAGTGCAATGCTGACAACACAGATAATTATCTCTCGAGATTTTGAATAATGGACTGTCATTCTGTCTTTAAAATTACATACATTGCACAGTTTAATCTACTGATAATGAAATATATTGCCCATAATTGATTAACTATGTTTTGAATAATAATAATTCATTAATTGGGGGATTGTCAGGTGGAATAAGCTTTATAGTTTCATGAAATGGCGTAAGCTTATTAAGTGCAACAATTAACTACGATAACCAGTCTGAAATGTACTCTTCACGGCCTATGCAAATAATTTGATAATTAACATATTTTCTCTTGATAATGGCGTGACACACTCGGTTCAATAAGGTAAGGACTGGAAGGAACCTACTTGGTGTTATTGTCGGGTGGAATGTAACTGTAACACTTCGATTATAAAGTGCTTGTTATTAATTGTTGAACTTCAGAGAAAAGCACAGTCACTGGCAAGCCTTCTAAAATTTTATCCTACGAAAATTACGTAGATCTTACTCGTTGTCGGTGGATCGACGGAAGTCTACGGCAGCGACACAATGTGGCAGCGGGCTTTTACTGTTGCGACTTGGGCCCACAGTGCGCTTCACATTTAAGCACTCGTTTCTTCAGCACTATGCCCATTAATCCATAATAACTTGCCCGACCATGCTTCCAGATATGTCGACCATTACTTTCCCGTCGTACTTAGATCCACACACTAGCCGTTAAATGTAACACAGCTAGGACTAGCAGCACTCGACTGTACGTCTCCGAGCACGGCGTTACTGTTACTACTACCCGCTGGCGCGCTCCCGCGCCCAGAGGCGCGACAAAACAATCTCTCTGACTTCAACGTTAACTAAATATGCCCTGACTTGCCAGTGTTAAATATTACATGATTTAAACATACTATTTACAATACATATTCACACTAGACAAAACATTGTATACAAACAGTTTCATGTGTTAAGTAAGCGAAAAAATTCATAGCAATAATTGCGTTGTAGCGTCACACAACCAAGTAATAAAGATCAACTTCCCTATGAACATTACACAGCATAACACCGTATTAGAAGTGAGAGTGCCCTGCAATCCATCATTTAAAACATGTACTAATGGTCGCCACCCTATCCAGACACTAAAACAGTGAAGTACTGGAAAAGCAGACATATGAGTTTTTGCCTACTTTCTTCCTACTATTAAATTTGGTTCTTCAAATTAATATTACTCCATGTAAACAATGTTAGTGCAGACACTGGAATTTCTTTTTGACAGTACACTCTTATACATGACGTTTTAAAAAAGAGAAAAAACCAGTAGATAACTTCAGGGAAGCTAAAAAAAAATTGTAAATAATAGATTTCAGCTGTCAGTCGGTCTTTTGAAATTTTATTGGCAGATCTAGATTTCAGCTAGAAACTAGCCATTCTCAATGCACTATCAGTTTGACCAATGCATGTAATGCCTGTTGGTCGGGCTTCAGCCACAATTCATTGATTAGTATTCAGTGAACTGTGGATGAAGCCCGACCAACAGGCATTACATGCATTGGTCAAAATGATAGTGCACTGAGAATGGCTAGTTTCTAGCTGAAATTATCTGCCAATAAAATTTCAAAATGTCGACTGATAGCTGAAATCTATTATTTACAAGTCGATATAACAGTCGCTGCGTGCAACAGCCTTCGAAATGGAAGGTAACCTGATAAAAAAAAAATGGGCAGGGGAGACACATAGAAAATAATTTTCTATCATGAACAAACTTTAATACTGAAATACTAAAGCACACACTTTCTGTACTGATCATTTCACTTCAATAAAACTCTTTCTTACTGAAATTTACTTTCAAAAGCTATTATTCTTTGAACTGTATAGTCATTTACCAGATTCTAGTAACCTGGCTGCACTCTGAATTTTACGTAAGCAAACTTTTACTATAACATTTGGTAATTTTTGAGAAAACACAAAAAACTATTTACATGGTGCCTCTGTATATTAACTTGGCACTTCATAAGTCTGTAAAATAGGATACTCAGATTCATCAAACACCAGGAAGGAACCCTATATAGGTGTATGATTAGGATGAAATAACAGGGTGAACCAGTTTCTTTAAAGTTCAAGAATGATGATTAAAACACAGTTTAAATTAATTGCTCACGCTGTACAAAAGTAAATTTACTATAAAAGTGTTATCTGGTAGCTGTAGCCTTGGGTGTGGCAAACAATTATGGCGGCTACACAACTCACAATACGGCCAGTAAATCTCTTGCTCTATGGGCTCAATTTCTCTTCTTGGCGTTGGTCAAATCTACTTACAGTGGCCCAACAACTCGCAGCTATGCCCTAGGCAGTTTGCAGTCTCCATCTGATGCATTTTGTGCGAATTTGCAGCCAAAGCTTCTCCTGTTCCACTGAGATGCTGCCTCAACCACTGCTGCCTGCAGACTGCGTGACTTATTTCCGGTGCTTGCTATAGGTAGCGCGCCAATTCGCCCTCGCCACCATTTCCACTCCCTAGAGCCACTTTCGTTTTAAAAAAAAGCACACTGGCCTTTACGTAACATCTATTTCTTATATTGATGCTATGTGTGACCATTTCTTAAACTGTCAAATTTACATCAACGTGAATAATTTATATACACAAATATTTTTAAATACAAAAGGTCATCAAAAAATTATTTAACGTAATAAACAATTTACATAGTATTTTAGATACATTACTCACATGCAGTGCAAAGAACTTCAACCTCCAGTGTAACACACTTTACTTAACGTGTACGGAAAATGTAGTACGAATCTGCGAAAATTCTTTAAAGCCAAAGAAGTTATAAAAAATTTAAATGAACCATAAACAAATCTTGTTATATGTCACTGTCCAGTGCCGTCTGTTGCCTGGTTTTTCACTCTCTTTTGGCTTCGATAAAACCCCATGTCAGGCAAGTGTGTCAAGTTTTGCTTCTCCACCTACATTATTCCGTGAAATCGAGCATTTTCAAATGTTAACAGACTTTAGGGTCACCCTGTACTATACCGCACTTTGGGTGGTGAATGCAAGTTTGAGGCAGTTAACAGGAAATGTATAGTGTAACATGTCACATAAATGTCTGTTTGACCGCTCGAGGGCATGCATTCATCAGGCTGTTTAATTCCTCACAATAGAAGCTACAACTAAGGAAGTTCGCTTAGCGGTTTTCTGTTATTTTTTGATGCCTTTCTCGTTTTTAATTTATTCACGCCTATGAAGTTTTTGATATCAATTTTGCCTATCATGTTAACAACGTCTATGATACATAAATGAAACGGTTTATCTGTTTGGCCTGAACCCTGTATTAAGTTCATTGCATTAAGTTTTGTTCGCTGGAGCGGGAATGATTTGATGCTCAAACTCTCCAACAGTACAGGACATTATTTGGAAAGTGCAGTATTCACGAAAATCCGGGGCATGTGGAACCAGGAGAGAGTACTGACCTTGCCTCGATTATACTCGTATTTTACCGGGTACAGTACATTGCGTCTTTAACGTATGGAAACATAAACGCTAGATCCGTTTGCTAATCATAATATCTAAATTTACTTTTTCCTGATTGCATTCGCAGCTGTAATAGAACTAGCTACAAACCTATCGTATCAGAAAGACTCAACTGCTACTTCAGAGTTACCAGCTGCAGAAATGCTACGTTCTGAAACGTGTGGCAACTCTGTCCGTGCAGGCCATTTACTGGGATTGTCTGCAGAGATCCTTGAACACCGTTAAGGAGTGACAGCGTAATTAATGCGGCGCTTGAGGACCACTTGGAAGCGAAAATAAATGTCCCCTGGGTCGGTAAAGTGGAAATTCTGAAACGCAATTGCAACAGCTTCTCGGAATCCGACTTTACTTTCCACGCACATACGTATGCAAGTGCAAGGAAAGGTCAAGGAGGTCTGGAGTTGTTGAGAGTAGGTGGACAAAGCTGGCTCAGTTGACCGGTGACCTGTTAGTCGAGGCTGCGGAGAAAGTTTGGCCAGACCTGTTTCAGCTGATCGCTGCAGTGTATCACTGCAGTTGTTGCGCATGTGTAAGTTGTTGCTTTAGTTACGCACACGCTGCACTTATCATGCTCACTAAATTCTTTACGACACGAAAAGTACCACTACGTTTACAAAATCACAACCATGGGAATGTACGTGGCGAAGCAGCTCAGACAAGCCATCCCAGATACATTCAGAACGAGTAAATATATCCAAATGCAGTTTTCAGTAAGCTATAGAGGACAATGTTGCGACTTCCCTGCCATGCAAGTAATTTTTAACTTTTATAGCTGCTGCATTATAACGCGGAATTATTTTTAATGGAACTATATAGTTTTTCTTTGGCGTTGGAAAGAGCCTTCGAAGATGACACGTGTGGAAATTTATTAAACAATAAGAAGATAAACGTCAGGAGGAGGTGTACCACGAAAGTCTGCTTCACTGTATCAAATGTAAACAAATTCGCAACTCAGGCATGCTTTTATTGTGATTTATTGAAAATTAGAAGGAGCCAGTTTTAGAAAAGTTAGTTTTGTGTTGTTACTATAGTAATAGTGGATTGCTGGCTTTTCAACTATGACTGCACTCGAAAATAAGTTGCACATCGCACCGCATATTCCCAAAGCTATCTCTCTTATCGAAGTTAAGTAACTATACATTATTCAAACGCTCCGCAGTGTTTCAGCCTTGGTACTAGGAGTATTACGGTAGGTTATCATAGCGTATTAATCCAGTAATCCTGAAGTCCTCGCGCATGCCGTTATAAAAGCACACATCGGACAAGCAAACGCAGAAAGCGGTAGCAAGAAGGCAATTTCAACGAACGAGCAGAATACAAACTCCTTGATGATTTTAATGAGTAAGTTCGATTCTGCCCTCCACCCAGACAAACTGTCACATTCGAAATGAACTTAAATCCCCAAGAGCTGCGCGGGGTAGCCGCGCGGTCTTAGGCGTCTTGCACGGTCCGCGCGGCTCCCCCCCGTCGGAGGTTCGAGTCCTCCCTCGGGCATGTGTGTGTGTGTGTGTGTGTGTGTGTGTGTGTGTGTGTGTGTGTGTGTGTGGTCTTTAGCGTACGTCAGTTTCAGTTAGATTAAGTAGTGCGTAAGCTTAGGGACCGATGACCTCAACAGTTTGGTCCCATAAGACCTTACCATAAAATTTCGGATTTCAGGTACAAGCGTAGCAGATGCTTCTTGCTCGCTAAAACGCTTTAGACACTTTTTGATCCGTTAAAAACATTGATAACCCATTTTCACATTGACAAGTAGTCACAATGGACTCATGTGAGAATGACCAACCAGCGTGCTTTCGTAATCTTATTGGCTACCGGGATGTAGCTATCAAATTCTTTTTTTTTTTTCCGAATGGTGTTATACGATTGTTTGATTCTAATAATAGTAGTTCTCGATAAGTTCTACTACTTTTGGTGACATCCAAACAACTGTTATAAATTCTCTAATAGTGCAGCGTTGTAAATATTTTACAAACATATATTAATTGAACTTCAGCCTATCTGCGAAAATAAGTGATCTACTTCTCTTTGATTCGATTGTACTTCATTCAAGTAACCAGCAGAACAACATATAATTGACGGAGTATTTCCACTCTCAGTCAAACATTTTATTTTTGAGAGATGCAAAATTTCCAGTTGGTGCGTAATTCAATCAACCACAACATTAGAGAATTTTTGATATAGACGTTTTCTCCGTAAGTTCAAAAAACTGTTACATACCATATCTTAATTTTGACATGTCTAAATTCATTTACTTTGCGACAACAAACGTAGCAGTATTCTCAGGCAAAACACTTTTGTGAAAATAACTCGCGAGTCACTGTAAAATTCAACACGCCTTCTTCTCTGCACGACTCTTAAGGCACTGCATATTCGAACAAACAGTATCTATGTCCATCTGCTGTCTTTCGTCAGATGACCGCCTTATGTGTCTCCTCGTCGCCTCTTACGACAGCACTGCAGATAGAAGAACCAATCAGACCTGCTGAATATATTTTACCTATAGTAATTAGCCGTGTATGACCCTTCTGACCAGTGCCAGATACTAATAAAGAGCATTGATTAACTTTTCATAATTTTATGTGTAATGTTTTAAATCACCTCTTATGGAAATGACAACATGTTGTGTAAACATTAATACACTCCTGGAAATGGAAAAAAGAACACATTGACACCGGTGTGTCAGACCCACCATACTTGCTCCGGACACTGCGAGAGGGCTGTACAAGCAATGATCAAACGCACGGCACAGCGGACACACCAGGACCCGCGGTGTTGGCCGTCGAATGGCGCTAGCTGCGCAGCATTTGTGCACCGCCGCCGTCAGTGTCAGCCAGTTTGCCGTGGCATACGGAGCTCCATCGCAGTCTTTAACACTGGTAGCATGCCGCGACAGCGTGGACGTGAACCGTATGTGCAGTTGACGGACTTTGAGCGAGGGCGTATAGTGGGCATGCGGGAGGCCGGGTGGACGTACCGCCGAATTGCTCAACACGTGGGGCGTGAGGTCTCCACAGTACATCGATGTTGTCGCCAGTGGTCGGCGGAAGGTGCACGTGCCCGTCGACCTGGGACCGGACCGCAGCGACGCACGGATGCACGCCAAGACCGTAGGATCCTACGCAGTGCCGTAGGGGTCCGCACCGCCACTTCCCAGCAAATTAGGGACACTGTTGCTCCTGGGGTATCGGCGAGGACCATTCGCAACCGTCTCCATGAAGCTGGGCTACGGTCCCGCACACCGTTAGGCCGTCTTCCGCTCACGCCCCAACATCGTGCAGCCCGCCTCCAGTGGTGTCGCGACAGGCGTGAATGGAGGGACGAATGGAGACGTGTCGTCTTCAGCGATGAGAGTCGCTTCTGCCTTGGTGCCAATGATGGTCGTATGCGTGTTTGGCGCCGTGCAGGTGAGCGCCACAATCAGGACTGCATACGACCGAGGCACACAGGGCCAACACCCGGCATCATGGTGTGGGGAGCGATCTCCTACACTGGCCGTACACCACTGGTGATCGTCGAGGGGACACTGAATAGTGCACGGTACATCCAAACCGTCATCGAACCCATCGTTCTACCATTCCTAGACCGGCAAGGGAACTTGCTGTTCCAACAGGACAATGCACGTCCGCATGTATCCCGTGCCACCCAACGTGCTCTAGAAGGTGTAAGTCAACTACCCTGGCCAGCAAGATCTCCGGATCTGTCCCCCATTGAGCATGTTTGGGACTGGATGAAGCGTCGTCTCACGCGGTCTGCACGTCCAGCACGAACGCTGGTCCAACTGAGGCGCCAGGTGGAAATGGCATGGCAAGCCGTTCCACAGGACTACATCCAGCATCTCTACGATCGTCTCCATGGGAGAATAGCAGCCTGCATTGCTGCGAAAGGTGGATATACACTGTACTAGTGCGGACATTGTGCATGCTCTGTTGCCTGTGTCTATGTGCCTGTGGTTCTGTCAGTGTGATCATGTGATGTATCTGACCCCAGGAATGTGCCAATAAAGTTTCCCCTTCCTGGGACAATGAATTCACGGTGTTCTTATTTCAATTTCCAGGAGTGTACGTCACCATCGGAGACAGAGTCGCAGTATAACATTCAGCCAACGTCGTTACCGTTAGCTGCAAAATTTCATTAGCAAACTATTTTCGCTCTGTGTAGGCATATGGTTACATAGAAAACTTAATTGATTTCAAGTCCTCCAAGTGCGTAATGGATGGGACACGGATTGTATGTATTTGCACATGGTTTTTTAACAGAGAGTACCCCTCCCAGAAATGGAATGTTCTATTAACGCACAAAATTACACAGTTTTATTTTTTTACAAAAAATTAAAATTTTAATGATAAGTGCATTACTTTGCCTTTTTCAATAACGTGAACAGCACAAATTACTTATCTGACAAGCATTTTCTTGCGACAGACCTTCAACTCTATATGTGTTACGGACTACATAACTTGGTAATCTCCCTTTGGTGCAGTAAGGTTGAGTCTGTGGCCCCTCGGGCATCTTGCAGCAATGCCGGGATTTACCGGCTTCTGTGAAACACCGGAGTTTACAGTACATGGTTAAGTGAAGCTAAGTAGCATGCTGGCAATTCCGAACATTTCTTTCAGGGTCGTGCAGCACTTAAGTACAGCAGTTAAAATCGTTATGTTGTGAGACTGGATTTCCAACATAAATCTGAACTCTGACTCGTAGTCCGTAAAATCAAATCTTATATTTCTAGTGAACGTGATGAAAATCATATACTGTTTTGATTTCCTTTTCACTGACGCAGTACGTGTGGCTGATAATGCTCATTTGGTTCCCGGAAAGGCAGGGAGAAGTTGGGCCCACACAACTGTACAAGAAAAAAAAAGTTTGTACCCTATTCATAGAAAATACGGTTTCCGGGTTCCGCATACTGATACTACAACTTTAAATGGCGATAGTTCTGCAACGCTTCCAGGAAAAGTCACAGAGAAACTACTGCTTCTTTTATATATTCAAGGTAGACCACATTTGATGTGGAACGAACTTCTTCGCGTTACAAAAATCTTGATCCGAGAAAATCGTCACATCTTCACAACTGAAGGACAGTGTCCTTGAACCACTGCAATGCAGTCTTATGAAGGTTAGAGTCAGTTTTCTGCACTTTTTCCAAAATATTATTTCTATTATTTTTATTTTAAACGCCTAATTCCTTAGGACAAATTGAGGACCAAATCTCCATGGTCATGGACCGTGTCAGTACACGAAATTACAGCAGACAACTATTAATAGATAAAAGAAAATGTTTATGAATCCTAAAGGGACGAAAAGCTATAAGATTATACAAAAAACGCAATCAATAATGTAAACAGGAATTAACGTAATTTTTCAAGGAACTCCTGGACAAAGTAGATGGAGTTACCCATGAAGAAACTCTTCAGTGTAGGTCTGAAAGCTCAGGGATTACTGCTAAGATGTTTGAATTCTTGTGGTAGATTATTGCAAATGGATGCAGTAGAATACTGCATGCCTTCTGCACAAGAGTCAAGGAGGTAGATCCAAATGCAGACTGGAGTTCTGTCTAGTATTAACTGAGTGAAAGCTGCTAATTCTTGGGAATAAGCTGATACTGTTAACAAGAAACGACATTAAATAATTTATAAATTGAGAGGCCAGTGTCTGGATACCCAGACTAATAACAGGAGTCGATAAGAGGTTTTCGAACTTACAGTACTTATTGCCCGAACCGCCCATTTTTGAGCCAAAAATATAGTTCGAGAATGGGAAGAATTACCCCAGAATATTATAAAATTCGTCATAAGCGAATGAAAATAAAGAAAGTAGACCACTTTTCGTGTAGAACTATCACTTACTTCAGATACTGTTCTAAAAGTAAAAATGACAGCATTACGTCTTTGGACAAGACCCTGAACCAAGGGCTTTTCATGAAAGCTTAATATTTATCTGAACACCTAAAAATTTGAACTGTTCAGTCTCGCTAATCATATACCCATTCTGTGTTATTAGAACGTTAGGTTTTGTTGAATTGTGTGTTAGAAACTGAAAAAACTAAGTCTTACTGTGACTTAGCGTTAGTTTATTTTCTACAAGCCATGAACATATGTCTCGAGCTGTACACAACATCCTTTACTACCAAGCTAGTGTCATCAGCAAACAGAATTACCTGTAATACTAAAAGGCATATCATTTATGTAAATGAGTAACAGGAGTGTCCCCAGCACTGATCCCTGGGGCACCCCCCACTCGGACCCCTCGTCGTAGCCATGTTCAATACTGTCGAGAATGACCTTTTTCTGTCTGTTCTTAAAGTACGAGGTGAACCAATTATGAGCTACTCCTCGTTTTCCATAATAGTCCAGTTTCTGGAACAGTATTTTGTGATCAACACAATCAAACGCCTCAGTAAAATCAAAAAAGATGTCTGGCATTTGTGTAATCCATCCAGTACCTCACAGAGAAAAGAGAATATACCATTTTAGTTGTTAAACCACTACTAAACCCGAACTGTACATTTGACAGGAAATTTTGAGAAATTAAACGATCAGTTATCCTTACGTAAGCAGCCTTTTCAATAACTTTAGCAAACACTGATGCCATAGAAATAATTGTAAAACTATCTACATTATCGCTTTCTCCCTTTTCACAAAGCCACTTTACTACTGAATACTTTAATCGTTCAGGAAACTGACCATTCCTAAAGGAAAAATTACAAATATGGCTAAGCGCAGGGCTAACATGTGGAACACAGTACTTTGGTATTCTGCTAGATACCCGATCATATCCATGAGAGTCCTTAGTCTTCAGTGATTTAATTACTGACTCAATCTCCCCCATGTCAGAATCACGGAGGAGTATTTCCGATATCAGTCTCGGAAAGCCATTTTCCAAGACAGTTATTTGATTCCCTGCAGAAACAAAGTTTTTATTTAATTCAACAGCTAGGTTAATTGCCTTTGTTTTTGTAAGGACATATTTTCGCTTTTTTCGGCACTTACAATTATAAGAATTTTTTTTTCAGTTTTTGCTTTCGGAATAATATCATCCACACAATCTCGAAGGTATCAAGGGCGGATCAGTGCGGAAACTGTCGCTCCAACAGCTTAACATGTCAAGCATCCATGTTTCTGACAAGAATAATATTTAGACGAATACAAAAAAATTGAGGATATGTTAAATCATGATCAGTTTGGCTTTGGGAAAGGTGGGGACACCAGAGAGGCAGTTGAGATGTTGCAGATGATAATAAAGGCAAGACTTATGAAAACAAAACGACATGTTCATACGATTTGTCGATATAGAAAAGGTTTTCGACAAAGTAAAATAGTTGTAGCTGTTAGATTTTCTCAGGAAATTACGTGTAAGGTGTAGGGAAATGGGGGTAAAGTGTTCTCACCAAAGGACACAACTGGAACTGGTTCGCTGAGACAGTTTCCGACTGGCGCGGTGAAGTTCGCTGACAACCCCAAGTGCGGCCCAATCAGTAACCTCCGCTCCGCCGCCAATGAAATGGACTTCCGTGTTGTGATAAGCGGCGACCACAGGCAGCAACAGACGGTTATGTTCAGGTTTGGCGCACGACAGGTCTAGTATGGAGTTTCAGGGTTGCTGTTCGTAGATGCAGATCGTAGCGGAGATCAGCCTGCGAAGATTAGTCTGCAAGTGGAGCTGCCTATAGCATTTGCATAGGTACAAGAGTTAACTACAGTGATTGACAGTGTGGCGCCCAGGACGGACATAGTCTTGTCGACATTTTATTCAGTAATGCAAGCCTTAACTGTATCTGTCCACAACTACATCCAACGAGTTGCTGTACAACTCAAGTATTACAATGCAATAAAGTGTATAGTTGCTTTGCCACTAATTTTTTGCACTAGCACAGTTCCTCCATCCACTTCGGAGCACCTAAACCTAAAAGACGTGTGCGAGCCGTTCTACCCAGATGATCTGTACACCGGGTTCCCGGGTTCGATTCCCGGCGGGGTCAGGGATTTTCTCTGCCTCGTGATGGCTGGGTGTTGTGTGATGTCCTTAGGTTAGTTAGGTTTAAGTAGTTCTAAGTTCTAGGGGACTGATGACCATCGATGTTAAGTCCCATAGTGCTCAGAGCCATTTGAACCATTTTTGATCTGTACACATTGGGTAATATACAACTTGTGCTAGGACCAAGACGGAAAAATTAGAACAAAGACCAGAACGAAATGCTCGGACTAGAAAGGGTATAAGACAGAGATGTAGCCTTTCGTCGCTATTGTTCAATCTATAAGTAGAAGAAGCAAAGAGGAAATAAAAGAAAAGTTCGGAAGTGAGATTGAAATTCAGGGTGAACGGATATAAATCATACGATTCTTTCGCAAGAGCCGAAACCAGAGAAGGTTGGACGCTGGGATCTGGAGCGAAGTCGACGCTCTAACTCATCTCAAAGACGTTACATTGGGTTAATGTCGGGGGCTATGGATAGGTCAGTCCATTTCGGGAATGTTATTGTCCGCAAACCGTTGCTTCACTGATGCTGCTTTATGACAGGGTGCATTGTCATGTGGATTGTCGCGCTGACACAATCACCGTTCCTCTACTGTATGCAGCACATAATGCTGAAAAAAGTGTTTATATTCTCCCGAACTTAGCTTTAAGTGCATTAAGAGGAACTCACCCTAACCACGAAAACACTCCCATATTGTAACACCTTCGTACGTCAACTGCTGGTACTACACACAATGGCAGGTAACGTTCTCCATGCAGTCGCTAAACCCAAAGTTTTCAATCGGGTTGCGACAAGGTATAGAGTCACACGTTTCAAGTCAGTTATTGACACCACATCAAACGTCGCTTAGCATTGACTGTAGAACTGCATGGCTTATGAGAAGCTGTGCCCTATTCTTTAGCCGGCCGAAGTGGCCGTGCGGTTAAAGGCGCTGCAGTCTGGAACCGCAAGACCGCTACGGTCGCAGCTTCGAATCCTGCCTCGGGCATGGTTGTTTGTGATGTCCTTAGGTTAGTTAGGTTTAACTAGTTCTAAGTTCTAGGGGACTAATAACCTCAGCAGTTGAGTCCCATAGTGCTCAGAGGCATTTGAACCAACCCTATTCTTTTTCATCCCCTAAGCACAGTCATTGTCTAGCTGGACTGCTGGTAGCAAAAAATGATTCAAATGGCCCTGGGACTTAACTTCTGAGGTCATCAGTCCTCTAGAACTTAGAACTACTTAAACTTAACCAACCTAAGGACATCACACACATCCATGCCCGAGGCAGGATTCGAACCTGCGACCGTAGCGGTAGCGCGGTTCCAGACTGTAACGCCTAGAACCCCTCGGCCACCCCGGCCGGCTGCTGGTAGCACTTTAAAAACTCGTCAGTGATTCCTACCGCTAATTTCATGGGATTTTTTTTTTTTACAATCACACTCCACAATGCTAGACGGTCACTGTCCGTCAGAACAGGAGGTCTACCTGTTTAGCTGTGGTTGTTCCTTAGCATTCCCGCTTCGCCGTGTGGTCTCGGGCGCATTGCCACAGTTCGCGCAGCTCCCCCCTGTCGGATGTTCGAGTCCTCCCTCTGATATGGGTGTGTGTGTTATGTCCTTAGCGTAAGTTAGTTTAAGTAGGATTAAGTAGTGTGTAAGCTTAGGGATCGATGACTTCAACAGTTTGTATCCATAGGAACTTACCACAAATTTCCGAAAAATTCCCCACTTCACAGGCACATCACTACCAGTCACCTTGGGCAGCTTTAGAAGGGTTGAAATACCGCTGATGGATTTGTTACTGACCTAACATCCTCGCCTGAAGTCACTGAGCTCTCCGACCCATTCTGCCGTTATTGCTCCTCCACTGACAACACAATACTCCCAGCCTCCTTCTATACTGGCTCTCCGCCTCTCGTGAATCTAGTGGTCAATTCCGCATTACATAGGGATGGCCAGATAGCTATCCTCAGTGAAAGTGAGAAAGGACAGGGCGTGTTGAATGAAATGAACTCCTAACGAACACACACCATCAGTTGACAGTAACCTGAAGAAAGACGGTAGTAATGAGGAGGATTAGTAGAAATGAGATTGGCGATAAACTTAACACCAAACTGGGGTCCTCGCAGTTGGCGAATAACACGTGGTGGACGACGCAAGACTGGCATAGGCAAAGAGGATGTCACCGACCAAAAGAAGTCTTCTAACATCCTACATCGGCCTGAATTCGACGAAGAATTTCCTGAGAATGTACGTTTGGAGCACAGTATTGTATGGAAGTGAATCATGGCCTGCGGGTAGCCAGGAAAAACAAGGATATCGAAGCATTTGAGATGTGATGCTGTAGGAAGATATTAAAATTAGGTTAACTGATAAGACATAAGTAGGTTCTCCATAGAAGCGGCGAGAAGAGGAACATATGGAAAACATCGGCAAGAATAATATACAGGATAATAGGACATGTGTTAAGACATCAGGGCATAACTTGCGTGAGATCTGTAGAGGGTGCAAACCGTAGGATAAGACAGAGGCGGCAATACATCCAACAGGTAAGTGAAGACGCTGGCAGCAAGTGCTACACTGAGATGATGAGGTTGGCACAGGAGAGGAATTCTTGGTGGGCACCAAGACATTAAAAATTCTTTCTTGTCATACAAATGCGCGTCCAAGTGACGGGGGTACGAGGAATAGACTGCTGTACGCTCTCAGAAGAGGAAGGGGAAGAAAATAAATGTACGATGAAAACTGCTTAGAAACAGAGGCGTCACAGGGTCAGTAACATTGAACAGATTAACAACAGGCGTAATTGATCGAGAAGCTTCATTCATCGGCCTAGAGATGGTTTTTCCATATAGCACATGCTGCGGGACCCGCATTTTCAGGAGCCTCAAAAAGCACTCCTTAATTTTCTGGCATAAATTAACCGTTAGCAGTTTTGAATCTAAAATAATACCACTCTTTACTCTTTAGGATTATGTGCGCTTAACTGACCATTAGCGATGTTAGACCACTGACTTGAAGTTGTGTGTATTTTTAAACTTTTGAAGAATACATTCAACGTAATTCCATTTCATTGAACCGCATTTTGCATATTACAAGTTGACACAAGGGTTTTTTTGCCACCGTTCGCCTTAAACGACAATCGATGCTATCGTTATACCTCTGCGAGGAATTTTTGAAAGTTGTGACCGTGGGATAACCTAACAGAAACAGAACAATCAAACTGGGATTCATTTTCGGAACACTCCAGCATAATACACTCCTGGAAATGGAAAAAAGAACACATTGACACCGGTGTGTCAGACCCACCATACTTGCTCCGGACACTGCGAGAGGGCTGTACAAGCAATGATCACACGCACGGCACAGCGGACACACCAGGAACCGCGGTGTTGGCCGTCGAATGGCGCTAGCTGCGCAGCAT
Organism: Schistocerca nitens; assembly: GCF_023898315.1. Classification (NCBI taxonomy): domain Eukaryota; kingdom Metazoa; phylum Arthropoda; class Insecta; order Orthoptera; family Acrididae; genus Schistocerca; species Schistocerca nitens. Next base: position 187,015,416 of record NC_064615.1, on the reverse strand, counting down.
TTGTGCACCGCCGCCGTCAGTGTCAGCCAGTTTGCCGTGGCATACGGAGCTCCATCGCAGTCTTTAACACTGGTAGCATGCCGCGACAGCGTGGACGTGAACCGTATGTGCAGTTGACGGACTTTGAGCGATGGCGTATAGTGGGCATGCGGGAGGCCGGGTGGACGTACCGCCGAATTGCTCAACACGTGGGGCGTGAGGTCTCCACAGTACATCGATGTTGTCGCCAGTGGTCGGCGGAAGGTGCACGTGCCCGTCGACCTGGGACCGGACCGCAGCGACGCACGGATGCACGCCAAGGCCGTAGGATCCTACGCAGAGCCGTAGGGGACCGCACCGCCACTTCCCAGCAAATTAGGGACACTGTTGCTCCTGGGGTATCGGCGAGGACAATTCGCAACCGTCTCCATGAAGCTGGGCTACGGTCCCGCACACCGTTAGGCCGTCTTCCGCTCACGCCCCAACATCGTGCAGCCCGCCTCCAGTGGTGTCGTGACAGGCGTGAATGGAGGGACGAATGGAGACGCGTCGTCTTCAGCGATGAGAGTCGCTTCTGCCTTGGTGCCAATGATGGTCGTATGCGTGTTTGGCGCCGTGCAGGTGAGCGCCACAATCAGGACTGCATACGACCGAGGCACACAGGGCCAACACCCGGCATCATGGTGTGGGGAGCGATCTCCTACACTGGCCGTACACCACTGGTGATCGTCGAGGCGACACTGAATAGTGCACGGTACATCCAAACCGTCATCGAACCCATCGTTCTACCATTCCTAGACCGGCAAGGGAACTTGCTGTTCCAACAGGACAATACACGTCCGCATGTATCCCGTGCCACCCAACGTGCTCTAGAAGGTGTAAGTCAACTACCCTGGCCAGCAAGATCTCCGGATCTGTCCCCCATTGAGCATGTTTGGGACTGGATGAAGCGTCGTCTCACGCGGTCTGCACGTCCAGCACGAACGCTGGTCCAACTGAGGCGCCAGGTGGAAATGGCATGGCAAGCCGTTCCACAGGACTACATCCAGCATCTCTACGATCGTCTCCATGGGAGAATAGCAGCCTGCATTGCTGCGAAAGGTGGATATACACTGTACTAGTGCCGACATTGTGCATGCTCTGTTGCCTGTGTCTATGTGCCTGTGGTTCTGTCAGTGTGATCATGTGATGTATCTGACCCCAGGAATGTGTCAATAAAGTTTCCCCTTCCTGGGACAATGAATTCACGGTGTTCTTATTTCAATTTCCAGGAGTGTATAACCAACAGTAAATGGTGGGTCAGGAACAGACGTTCTCTCAGCACAAAAGTAAGTTGTAACATTATATATTGAAACCGGTCGCCAGCCTAATAAGGCATTCTTGTGTTAAGCAGAAGGCTGTGCTAAGACTAACCTAATCTTCCCTGACACACACACTAAACTCTTTCCTTACATGTGATCCTACTACAACACAGTAACCTAACCTTGCGGATAAATGTGCTACTAACAAACAAATGGCCAATGAGATAGTAAACAGTAACACATGCCTCTCAGCAACACGTACTATAAATGAACTAGGTGTAACAGTTTATGAAATCAATTACCGGCACGCATGAAACTAGTAGCAATAATGAACAGGGCAAAGCTTGAAATGATTCTGTTTGAATCAGGGGGGTTGCTATGATCATAATCTGTAACTTCATTGTTTTGTACAGGGTATTTAGGACTGTGCATTAACCAGCTTGCGTTAGAATACATAACACAGTAAATAGTTCTTTCTTAAACTCGGTTTGAAGCAAATTTTAGGTTAGAGAATTCCCTCCCCAGGCCCGACAAGACGCCTCCTGACACGCGGCAAAATGAAACGGAATAACAATATTACCGAGCGGGGTGGCGCAGTGGTTAAACACTGGACTCGCATTCGGGAGGACGACGGTTCAATCCCGCGTCCGGCCATCCTGATTTAGGTTTTCCGTGATTTCCCTAAATCACTCCAGGCAAATGCCGGGATGGTTCCTCTGAAAGGGCACGGCCGACTTCCTTCCCCATCCTTCCCTAATCCGATGAGACCGATGACCACGCTGTCTGGTCTCCTTCCCCAAACCAACCAACCAACCAACCAATAACAATATTATTGTGCTAATAGTAAATTGCAGGAGCGTCTATAGAAAGGTCCCAGAACTGCTCTCATTAATAAACGGTCACAACGCCCATATAGTACTAGGGACAGAAAGTTGGCTGAAACCAGACGTAAACAGTAATGAAATCCTAAACTCAGATTGGAATGTATACCGCAGAGACAGGCTGGACAGTGAAGGGGGAGGCGTGTTTATAGCGATAAGAAGTGCAATAGTATCGAAGGAAATTGACGGAGATCTGAAATGTGAAATGATTTGGGTGAAGGTCACGGTTAAAGCAGGCTCAGACATGGTAATTGGATGTCTCTATAGGCCCCCTGGCTCAGCAGCTGTTGTGGCTGAGCACCTGAAGGATAATTTGGAAAATATTTCGAGTAGATTTCCCCACCATGTTATAGTTCAGGGTGGAGATTTTAATTTGTCGAATATAGATTGGGAGACTCAAACGTACATAACGGGTGGCAGGGACAAAGAATTCAGTGAAATTTTTTTAAGTGCTTTATCTGAAAACTACCTTGAGCAGTTAAACAGAGCACCGACTCGTGGCGATAACATATTAGACCTTCTGGTGACAAACAGACCCGAACTATTTGAAACAGTTAACGCAGAACAGGGCATCAGCGATCATAAAGCGGTTACGGCATCGATGGTTTCAGCCGTAAATAGAAATATTAAAAAAGGTAGGAAGATTTTTCTGTTTAGCAAAAGTGACAAAAAGCAGATTACAGAGTACCTGACGGCCCAACACAAAAGTTTTGTCTCAAGTACAGATAGTGTTGTTGAGGATCAGTGGACAAAGTTCAAAACCATTGTACAATATGCGTTAGATGAGTATGTGCCAAGCAAGATCGTAAGAGATGGAAAAGAGCCACCGTGGTACAACAACCGAGTTAGAAAACTGCTGCGGAAGCAAAGGGAACTTCACAGCAAACATAAACATAGCCAAAGCCTTGCAGACAAACAAAAATTACGCGAAGCGAAATGTAGTGTGAAGAAGGCTATGCGAGAGGCGTTCAATGAATTCGAAGGTAAAGTTCTATGTACTGACTTGGCAGAAAATCCTAAGAAATTTTGGTCTTATGTCAAAGAGGTAGGTGGATCAAAACAAAATGTCCAGACACTCTGTGACCAAAATGGTACTGAAACAGAGGATGACAGACTAAAGGCCGAAATACTAAATGTCTTTTTCCAGAGCTGTTTCACAGAGGAAGACTGCACTGTAGTTCCTTCTCTAGATTGTCGCACAGATGACAAAATGGTAGATATCGAAATAGACGACAGAGGGATAGAGAAACAATTAAAATCGCTCAAAAGAGGAAAGGCCGCTGGACCTGATGGGATACCAGTTCGATTTTACACAGAGTACGCGAAGGAGCTTGCCCCCCTTCTTGCAGCGGTGTACCGTAGGTCTCTTGAAGAGCGTAGCGTTCCAAAGGATTGGAAAAGGGCACAGGTCATCCCCGTTTTCAAGAAGGGACGTCGAACAGATGTGCAGAACTATAGACCTACATCTCTAACGTCGATCAGTTGTAGAATTTAGGAATACGTATTATATTCGAGTATAATGACTTTTCTGGAGACTAGAAATCTACTCTGTAGGAATCAGCATGGGTTTCGAAAAAGACGGTCGTGTGAAACCCAGCTCGCGCTATTCGTCCACGAGACTCAGAGGGCCATAGACACGGGTTCACAGGTAGATGCCGTGTTTCTTGACTTCCGCAAGGCGTTCGATACAGTTCCCCACAGTCGTTTAATGAACAAAGTAAGAGCATATGGACTATCAGACCAATTGTGTGATTGGATTGAGGAGTTCCTAGACAGCAAAACGCAGCATGTCATTGTCAATGGAGAGAAGTCTTCCGAAGTAAGAGTGATTTCAGGTGTGCCGCAGGGGAGTGTTATAGGACCGTTGCTATTCACAATATACACAAATGACCTGGTGGATGACATCGGAAGTTCACTGAGGCTTTTTGCAGATGATGATGTGGTGTATCGAGAGGTTGTAACAATGGAAAATTGTACTGAAATGCAGGAGGATCTGCAGCGAATTGACGCATGGTGCAGGGAATGGCAATTGAATCTCAATGTAGACAAGTGTAATGTGCTGCGAATACATAGAAAGATAGATCCCTTATCATTTAGCTACAAAATAGCAGGTCAGCAACTGGAAGCAGTTAATTCCATAAATTATCTGGGAGTACGCATTAGGAGTGATTTAAAATGGAATGATCATATAAAGTTGATCGTCGGTAAAGCAGATGCCAGACTGAGATTCATTGGAAGAATCCTAAGGAAATGTAATCCGAAAACAAAGGAAGTAGGTTACAGTACGCTTGTTCGCCCACTGCTTGAATACTGCTCAGCAGTGTGGGATCCGTACCAGATAGGGTTGATAGAAGAGATAGAGAAGATCCAACGGAGAGCAGCGCGCTTCGTTACAGGATCATTTAGTAATCGCGAAAGCGTTACGGAGATGATAGATAAACTCCAGTGGAAGACTCTGCAGGAGAGACGCTCAGTAGCTCGGTACGGGCTTTTGTTAAAGTTTCGAGAACATAACTTCACCGAAGAGTCAAGCAGTATATTGCTCCCTCCTACGTATATCTTGCGAAGAGACCATGAGGATAAGATCAGAGAGATTAGAGCCCACACAGAAGCATACCGACAATCCTTCTTTCCACGAACAATACGAGACTGGAATAGAAGGGAGAACCGATAGAGGTACTCAGGGTATCCTCCGACACACACCGTCAGGTGGCTTGCGGAGTATGGATGTAGATGTAGATGTAGAAATTTAGTTCGTGGGCACAAAAGAATGACGTCAACAGGAGCTTCCAAATCCAGTAAGAAGACTGTTTTACAATGTTTACAAAGCTTGCCTAACAAGCATTGGTTAATAATCTCTGGCACTAAATATCGTTGGCCCCTTCGTTAAACTGTCGGACAACAACACTCCCGAAGTGTGATTGCCTTTAACCTGAATCAAGGTTAGTGACATTCTACCTCAGTCTCTGTTGTTATCAAGATCGCCAATTCTGAGTTCAGGCATAGTGTGTCTTTACAGTCTGTTTGTCTGTCATATTTCAACGCTCTTCTAAGAATGTATTGATACATGAGTTAATATTTTACTCTATTCAGATGCGCCAGTGTGCTCATTTTCTCCATCCAACGGCACAGTTTATAAGTCTCCAGCTCCGTATGCTAAAGCTGATAAGTTTACCATACGAAAAACTTTATTGGTTAATTTCGAGACGGTGTGGACAAAACAGCACCTGCACCGATGGGCAATTGTCAGTTTTGTTTGCCGGAAAGTCAAGCAATGTTAAATACGTGCAAAACTGGTCATTTTACTCTTACCACTTAGTGAAAACAAGAGTAACAGTACCTTCCATGCTATGTGGGTGGAGCTATGAAGAGTCAACGTAACGGGTGGTTTTAGTGTCCTGAGTCATGTTGATTACATGTCTCAGGTAACGATTCATAAAGCAATGTGCATAATGTCTGTTAGTGACTGAACCGGTGAAATAAAATTTTACTAGACGTTAGCTTCAGTTATTACGTGGACGTAAAATACGACGCGGAAGTGTGCCTGAGACAAGTTAACATTGCGCTTCACACACAACTAATAGAAGAAACTATTTGGTGATGGTATTTGCATGTATTTTAAAGACATGGTCATTCTTATTCCGTTTGGTGTTTTAAAGTTTTATGACACATACAGACGACGATCTGTGAACTGCAAATGGTTCAAATGGCTCTGAGCACTATGGGACTTAACTTCTGAGGTCATCAGTCCCCTGGTTACGTACAGGGTTAAAATCTCAGTGGGTCAAACCCCTGACTGGGTTACTGTGTACTTTACGTACAGATTTTCGTAGCCGCGGCACTATCCGTTTCATAATGATTGACTCCTGACTTTGAGCCCGTGTTCTGGTTACATAGCATGACAAACATCGGTATGCTGTATCTTACCGGAATCGTGGAAATATTTTCTTTACTTCGGTTCTGAATATTATGCTTTAAATGAAAAGGGGGAGACATACGCTATAGTATTTCAGAGAAGCGTACTTTCTCGAGCATTTTTTGGCGAGTATCAACTTCGAGGAGTCATATAAACCAGACCATAATTCGGAAAAAATTTTATTCGGACTGTTTAAAGATACAACGATTCTGTACTTACAGGCGGATTTTTGTTAGTTTTCGTTTAGCCATTTGGTTGTAATAATGACGGATGTTGACTGTCGCAATTCACCTGACGCTGATGCGTATGAACAAGACGGTAAGTGTAAATGCTAGCTCCGTTGCTGCCTTTCACAACTCTTATTTTTTATACACGTAACTCTACACAAAGCGCTAATGTCACGTACCATTTGCGTCCTTATGCCCTGCGTGCTCGGGTATGCTATGTTATCGGACCTCTGAACGGTAGTTCCATTGCAGTGTTTATTGTTGCAGTCCTCACATAGGGGCTTCCCGTCAGATAGGAAAAAATCGTGCTGTCATTCGTTGTTACGTGCTCGCGTGAGACAGTCTTCATGATATAATTAGTTGCTTAGTACTTGTGTGAAACTATGCGTCATTTGCAAAATTATGGAAAGTCCGTGGTAATCAGTGCGCGTGATTACTTTGAGCCTGGAAAAGTACAGCAGTTCCGCATCACGGCCAATAAAGAGAACTCCTTAATGTCTCGGTATTAGTGAAAGAACAATGACATGAATTTTGTGAGAATACAGAGGAACTTCATGTCTTGTACTGCCCGCCATCGACATGGAGCACGTATTGGTGTGTGTGTGTGAAATCTTATGGGACTTAACTGCTAAGGTCATCAGTTCCTAAGCTTACACACTACTGAACGTGAATTATCCTAAGGACAAACACACACAACCATGCCCGAGGGAGGACTCGAGCCTCCGCCGGGATCAGCCGCACAGTCCATGACTGCAGCGCCCAAGACCGCTCGGCTAATCCCGCGCGGCGAGCACGTATTGGTCTCACCGCGGACTTGTACTCACTACTCAGCCACACACAACTGATATCATCAAAGTGTACGGGCCTGAAGATGGCGTTGACGCAACGTCGAATCTAGTAGCCAAATAAATATGAAATTTTAAATACAGCTGGAGGAGTTTCATTTTTAATAAAAAAGAAAGGAAAAGGTACTGGCAGGTGACAGAAGTTTTCATTGGGCGAGTTTACACAGGGAGTCAAAAGAAGGAAAATCTACGACTTCGTTGTGGAAAAGCAGTTTGCAACAGTAGCAGCTGTACTGAAAAATTTTGGATTTAAATGTAAGACTTTGCTGACATGCGTGAAACAATCCTGTGGTGTACTCTTTGGAAATTGGGCTTCAGACACAAAAAGTTCAACAAAAACCCGTGCTGTTGGAAAATAACCGAGTAGCAGAAAAAAGAATCGAGTGCTTACGGGAAATAAAGCACTTGCCAAACACTGACTGGACTGTTTATACACTGATGAGAGTTGGTGTGGTGCATATCATTCCAGAAAGTTTGGATTGCAGGAACAAAACCGCCTTACGCAGCAAAAAAGATATACGATTATAGGAGAGAAAGTGTTCAAGAGTGGAATGGTTGAAAAGGAAGAATTCAAACTTTGTCTGGGTCTGGTTCAAATGGTTCTGAGCACTATGGGACTCAACATCAGTCCCCTAGAACTTAGAGCTACTTAAACCTAACTAACCTAAGGACACCACACACATCCATGCCCAGGCAGGATTCGAACCTGCGATCGTAGCGGTCGTGCGGTTCCCGACTGAAGCGCCTAGAATCGCTCGGTCACACAGACCGGCCGTCTGGGTCGGGAAAAAAGGATTATAATGCCCCACACTGGGAATGAAGATGTATTCGTGCAATGAAGGAAGGGTTCTATTATTGAATGGAAAGAAAGCAATAACGTAGAGTCTCCATCCAACGTCACGTCATGCGAGGTTCAAAAATGGCTCTGAGCACTATGCGACTTAACTTCTTAGGTCATCAGTCGCCTAGAACTTAGAACTAATTAAACCTAACTAACCTAAGGACATCACACACATCCATGCCCGAGGCAGGATTCGAACCTGCGACCGTAGCGGTCGCACGGTTCCAGACTGTAGCGGCCAGAACCGCACGGCCACTCCGGCCGGCCTCATGCGAGGAATTTACTAAAACTGGCCTACTGAAACAAGCACAACCGCACTTCGGATCACAAGAATACCTTTTGGAGCGTATGTTGCGCTCAGTGAACAAGAAAAGTAAACTTCTTTGGTAGCCTGTGGTGTACTGCAAACTGAACACCACTGAACTTATTTGGACCTTTATCAACAAGAAGATAGCAAAGCAAAACAAGAATTTTAAGTCATGATATTTTACAGTTGTGGAAAGTGTTCCCCCAAGTGGCCGGAAGAACTGAGGGGGCATTACAATTTTCTATTGATTTCCAGAATAACAACTTCACACGAATAAAATATAACGCACCCAGCAAATATAATTCAGGAAGCCACGTGCACAAGCCTGAAAACACATACGCACAAAGAGCCCACTACCCTGACATTTCAATAGAACCGTTGCTGATCTAACAAGGAGACGGCACGACCGTGGGGTCGAGGATTTGTCCGCAATTTTGTGTGGTGAAAGAGGACCTCTAACAACTCACGCGGTTAAAATATTAGGACGCACTACTCGGAAAATCCCGAGAAAAATCGATCCAAAGATTCTTAGGTGCCTTATGAGTATAAAATGTTAGTCTGTTGCTGAGCCGCCGTCTGGTCAACATGGTTAGCGCTTGGACGGTTACGCCAGAGGTCTCAGGTTCGATTCCTCCTCCAGCACTTTTTTTTTTCTTCTGGTGGTTGCAAAATTGCAGCGAACTGTTGCAAGGAGAATCGTGAAATTAATTCCCTGGAAGATTGTATAAAAATTCATTCTGTAATTCACCATCAATTATCGTCACCAATATTCCGAGACATGATTCAATATGCCTGGTTTGCCTCAAAATAATCAGAAACTCAAAACATTTTCGTAAATTTTAATGGGGCATGTTTTTGTACAGATTTATTGCAAACGCCCAGTGATTGTAAAATGTCCGCTTTTATATGTTGCGGAAGATGTCGCAAAAATTATTGCTTTGTTTGTTTTTACGATAATTACCACTGCGGTTCTTGTTTATAATTATTATATGTATAAAAATTGAATGTTTCCCAATCGACTTTGTTATTCTGATTAAAAACCCAAATTTTCTCCTCATGTACTTTACAATGAAAAATGGAAAACCCACCGCCATGAATTGGGTTGTTGGACAAAAAGAAAATAATTTTTATTCAATAATGTAACTAATTTGTTAAAGATAATGTAGGTTTGGTAAACTTTCTGAATAATTGGTGGAATAACAAAAGAAAATGAAACAAAAGAAAAAAAGGTGCCAGAGGAGGAATCGAACCCGAGACCTCTGGCGTAAGAGTCAGAGCCCTAATAATCTTTTTTTTATCTCATTTTGTTCTATTTTGTTTGTTGTATATGTTCGGGGCGGACGTCTCATGACACCCGTTCAGGCCGGCCGAAGTGGCCGTGCGGTTAAAGGCGCTGCAGTCTGGAACCGCAAGACCGCTACGGTCGCAGGTTCGAATCCTGCCTCGGGCATGGATGTTTGTGATGTCCTTAGGTTAGTTAGGTTTAACTAGTTCTAAGTTCTAGGGGACTAATGACCTCAGCAGTTGAGTCCCATAGTGCTCAGAGCCATTTGAACACCCGTTCAGGTTGTTCGTTTATCCGTTCACTCAGTTTTTTTTATAGACGGTAGCTAACCCTGTGACCGAACACGCTGAGCTACCGTGCCGGCAAACATCTAGGTCAGAAAGCGGGTCGGCAACAGACTAACAGTTTATACTTATAAGGCATCTAAGAAAGTTTGGATCGATTTTTCCTGGGATTTTCCGGGTAGTGCGCCCTAATATTTTCAGGTTGTTCGTTTATCCGTTCACTCAGTTTTTTGTTATAGAGGGTAGCTAACCCTGTGACCGAACACGCTGAGCTACCGTGCCGGCAAATATCTAGGTCAGATAGCGGGTCGGCAACAGACTAACATTTTATACTTATAAGGCACCTAAGAAACTTTGGATCGATTTTTCTTGGGATTTTCCGGGTAGTGCGCCCTAATATTTTAACCACGTGAGGTGTTAGGGATCCTCTTTCACCACACAAAATTGCGGACAAATCCCCGACACCACGGTCGTGCCGCCTCCTTGTAAGTAGAGGACTGCAATAGCAGCAGCGAGACCTCAGACAGCCACCAAAGCGATTAAGGTACGTTTTATTAAGTTCATCACTCTTTCCTGCAAAATTTATTCGAGATAAGAGATATTTCATTCAGCGTTAAAATGCACAGTGTTCAATTATTAAGGGCTGCTTGTATAACGGGGGTTCAGTTGGAGTTCTCAACTGAACGGGGCAATGCTGCATTGGAATGCTAGAATGAAGTTGCCGTTCTTCGGTGGTGAAGTAGGCATTCATCACACATTATAACAATGGCACCGCGCTGATATGACACCCACGCACCACCACATCCCTCACGTTCAATGCAGCTGCTAACGCAATTGCTTTAGAAACTCTTAACTGACAAACACGGGGAGTATTCTTTAGTAATGACATACGACACAATCAACAAAAGTTCAGTCTTTACACCTGAACTTTCTCCGCCGCAATAGCTGCAGTGGTTAAGCTCAACCTCAGCGTCTTGCGTTCAGCATTACAGCGATGAAAAGACTAATCAGAAAGTAACGAAAATCGGCCTGCGAATGGACAAAGGTTAAAACTTCCTGGCAGATTAAATCTGTGTGCCGGACCGATACTCGAACTCGGGACTTTTGCCTTTCGCGGGCAAGTGCTCTGCCAACTGAGCTACCTAAGCACGACTCACGCCCCGTCCTCACAGCTATACTTCTGCCAGTACCTCGTCTGCTACCTTCCAAACTTCACAGAAGCTCTCCTGCGAACCTTGCAGAACTAGCGCTCCTTTCTTCCTGGAGTGCTAGTTCTGCAAGGTTTGCAGGAGAGCTTCTGTAAAGTTTGGAAGGTAGGAGACGAGGTACTGGGGGAATTAAAGCTGGGAGGACGGCGCGTGAGTCGTGCTTAGGTAGCTCAGTTGGCAGAGCACTTGCCCGCGAAAGGCGAAAGTCCGGAGTTCGAGTCTCGGTCCGGCACACAGTTTTAATCTGCCAGGAAGTTTCATATCAGTGCAAACTCCGCTGCAGAGTGAAAATCTCATTCTGGACAAAGGTTGCATCTCTAAACGGTGCTACGGAAATTTTTCTCCTACTTACGGTCTGGTTTCCGTGACTACTCAAAATTGACAACTGCGGAAAAATGCTTGAAAAATCGCGCTTTCTCTTAAATATTACTGCGTACGTCACCTACTTTTCAATTAAAATGTGATATTCGTACAGCTAGTAAAGTTAGACACTTCCACAAATCCGGCAAGGTACAACACTTCGATACTGGTCACGTGATGTAACCAGAAGACGAGCTCAGACTGAAGGATCCACCCTTTCCTCTCGCCGCCCTCATCCCCAGGAAGCTCTGTCGTATTAATTTTTTGAGAACGGCCTGAGTGTGGCTCGTGCCGTCCTGGAGACACTGGGACCAGGAAAAATCGCAGCTTACCGAGAACTGGACCCAGAAGCTACACGGCCGGAGTCTAGCTCTCTACCCGCTGGAGCACTACGGCCACAAAGGGCTGTAGTTATATTTTTAAGTATTCACGGCGTTTGATGACCAATATCGTTTTTAATAATCATAACGATTTTATACCTGACAGGCATATTGTTTGGTTTAGACGTGCACAATAATCTTTTTCCCTAATTCAGTGTATACAAAGCGTTTTTGTGTTTTCGACATAGGTATGTATAGCATACATGTGTTGTTCATATTCTGAATCAGATGCGCTGATGATTGGTTGTATACTCCAGTACCGGTCAGTCAAATAAAAGCTTTTCAAGCGCACTTCATGGCGTACGATAATGTGTTGTTGCCGGCCGAGCGGTTCTAGGCGCTTCAGTCTGAAACCGCGCGACCCCTACGGTCGCAGGTTCGAATCCTGCCCCGGGCATGGATGTGTGTGATGTCCTTAGGTTAGTTAGGTTTAAGTAGTTCTAAGTTCTAGGGGACTGATGACCTCAGATGTTAAGTCCCATTGTGCTCAGAGCCTTTCGAATCATTTGATAAGATGTTGTTGTTGTGGTCTTCATTCCAGAGACTGGTTTGATGCAGCTCTCCATGCTACTCTATCCTGTGCAAGCTTCTTCATCTGCCAGTACCTACTGCAAGCTACATCCTTCTGAATCTGTTTAGTGTATTAATCTCTTGGTCCCCCTCTACGATTTTTACCCTCCGCGCTTCCCTCCAATACTAAATTGGTGATCCCTTGATGCCTCAAATATGTCCTACCAATCGATCCCTTCTTCTAGTCAAGTTGTGCCACAAATTTTTCTTCTCCCCAATTCTATTCAATACCTCCTCATTAGTTATGTGATCTACACATCTAATCTTGAGCATTCTTCTGTAGCACCACAATTCGAAAGTTTCTATTCTCTTCTTGTCTAAAATATTTATCGTCCACGTTTCACTTCCATACGTCGCTACACTCCATACAAATACTTTCAGAAACGACTTCCTGACACTTAAATCTATACTCGATGCTAACAAATTTCTCTTCTTCAGAAACGCTTTCCTTGCCATTGCCAGTCTACATTTTATATCCTCTCTACTTCGACCATCATCAGTTATTTTGCTGCCCAAATAGCAAAACTCATCTACTACTTCAAGTGTCTCATTTCCTAATATAATTCCCTCAGCATCACATTATTTAATTCGACTAGATTCCATTATCCTCGTTTTGCTTTTGTTGATGTTCATCTTATATCCTCCCTTCAAGACACTGTCCATTCCGTTCAACTGCTCTTCCAGGCCCTTACCTGTCTCTGACAGAATTGCAATGCCACCGGCAAACCTCAAAGTTTTTATTTCTTCTCCATGGATTTTAATTCCTACTCCAAATTTTTCTTTTGTTTCCTTTACTGTTTGCTCAATATACAGATTGAATAACATCGGGGATAGGCTCAACCCTGTCTCACTCCCTTCCCAACCACTGATTCCCTTTCAAGCCCGTCGACTCTTATAATTGTGAAACATCCCTTAGAAAAATTTATGAATGACAGTGCTGGTAAACCTCTTACGTTATTTGATTTTCAAACAGCTGAGCGAAACTGAACGTACTCAGACATTTCTCTCTTTATCTATTCTGATCAACAGTAAACTGACACACAATATTGTGTTTAGCGCAACGCAATCTGACTTTCAATAATCCCTACAAAAGAATGGCCCTGACTAACAGTAACCTATACCTTTCATGAATCACTTACCTCACAAAAATCTTCTTTACTCAAACTACTGCAATACAGCGTGCGGCAATACTGCTAGCTAAATAAAAGATTCTAACTACTGAAGGCACTAACTACTGGTAGGCATACTTAGCAAATGAAAGATTTTGATAGAGAACAAACACTGTATTTACCTTAATAGTGTTCAAAAATCATAATATACAGGGTGTTACAAAAAGGTACGGCCAAACTTTCAGGAAACATTCCTCACACACAAAGAAAGAAAATATGTTATGTGGACATGTGTCCGGAAACGCTTACTTTCCATGTTAGAGCTCATTTTATTACTTCTCTTCAAATCACATTAATCATGGAATGGAAACACACAGCAACAGAACAGACCAGCGTGACTTCAAACGCTTTGTTACAGGAAATGTTCAAAATGTCCTCCGTTAGCGAGGATACATGCACCACCCTCCGTCGCTTGGAATCCCTGATGCGCTGATGCAGCCCTGGAGAACGGCGTATTGTATCACAGCCGTCCACAATACGAGCACGAAGAGTCTCTACATTTGGTACCGGGGTTGCGTAGACAAGAGCTTTCAAATGCCCCCATAAATAAAAGTCAAGAGGGTTGAGGTCAGGAGAGCGTGGAGGCCATGGAATCGGTCCGCCTCTACCAATCCATCGGTCACCGAATCTGTTGTTGAGAAGCGTACGAACACTTCGACTGAAATGTGCAGGATCTCCATCGTGCATGAACCACATGTTGTGTCGTACATGTTCTAGCAGCACTGGTAGAGTATCCCGTATGAAATCATGATAACGTGCTCCATTGAGCGTAGGTGGAAGAACATGGGGCCCAATCAAGACATCACCAACAATGCCTGCCCAAACGTTCACAGAAAATCTGTGTTGATGACGTGATTGCACAATTGCGTGCGGATTCTCGTCAGCCCACACATGTTGATTGTGAAAATTTACAATTTGATCACGTTGGAATGAAGCCTCATCCGTAAAGAGAACATTTGCACTGAAATGAGGATCGTGGAGGCCAATCAGCTGCTGATAGTGCCTGCACACGCTGTACATGGTACGGAAACAACTGGTTCTCCCGTAGCACTCTCCATACAGTGACGTGGTCAACGTTACCTTGTACAGCAGCAACTTCTCTGACGCTGACATTAGGGTTATCGTCAGCTGCACGAAGAATTGCCTCGTCCATTGCAGGTGTCCTCGTCGTTCTAGGTCTTCCCCAGTCGCGAGTCATAGGCTGGAATTTTCCGTGCTCCCTAAGACGCCGATCAATTGCTTCGAACGTCTTCCTGTCGGGACACCTTCGTTCTGGAAATCTGTCTCGATACAAACGTACCGCGCTACGGCTACTGCCCCGTGCTAATCCATACATCAAATGGGCATCTGCCAACTCCGCATTTGTAAACATTCCACTGACTGCAAAACCACGTTCGTGATCAACGCTAACCTGTTTATGCTACGTACTGATGTGCTTGATGTTAGTACTGTAGAGCAATGAGTCGCATGTCAACACAAGTACCAAAGTCAACATTACCTTCCTTCAATTGGGCCAACTGGCGGTGAATCGAGGAAGTACAGTATACACTGTCGAAACTAAAATGAGCTCTAACATGGAAATTAAGCGTTTCCGGTCACATGTCCACATAACATCTTTTCTTTATTTGTGTATGAGGAATGTTTCCTGAAAGTTTGGCCGTACCTTTTTGTAACACCCTGTATATATCAATTCATGACATCCAATCTTACAAATTTACTCTTTCTGATGGACACACGTCCAGATCATCCGCTCTCAAAACTCTGCCATCTATCTTCCCACATCCATCACTGCTGGCGGCTCACCTGTAACTGCCGGCCGGAGTGGCCGAGCGGTTCTAGGCGCTACAGTTTGGAATCGCGTGACCGCTGCGGTCGCAGGTTCGAATCCTGCTTTGGGCATGGATGTGATGTCCTTAGGTTAGTTAGGTTTAAGTAGTTCTAAGTTCTAGGGGACTGATGACCACAGCAGTTAAGTCCCATAGTACTCAGAGCCATTTGAACTATTTTTCACCTCCAACTGCGCAACGCTACGCGCTGTTCACATCCAACTGCCCAACACTACAATAGCGAATATGCCAACAATGCCAACCAGCCACAAACTGCACACAGCACAGCCAGTGATTTTCATACAGAGCCCTACGTGACGAGACCTAAACAGCCTACTCACAATTGCCATCTGGTTTCTGTACAAATTGTAGATAACCTTACGCTCCCTGTATTTTACCCCTTCCACCTTCAGAATTTGAAAGAGAGTATTCCAGTCAACATTGTCAAAAGATTGTCATAAGATATTCTGTATAAAATAATACATCTAAAAAAATATGAGTACACATTGTTGAAGAGGAGCCTCGACGTCCAGTAATATTGTGGGCGCCGCATGGCCTTAAACCGGCCCTGCACCGACTGGTCTTAACACGAGTCCACGTGGTATGCTGGCACAGAATCAAGAGATCACGAGAGAGATTAGCTACGGTTTTCTGCAAACTCACCGGAGTGTAGTCGATGGCATTGTAGATGAGGAAGTTGGCCGCAAAAGTCACGGCCGAGGCCAGCGCCATGCCACTGGGTAGAGGCATCGCGGTCACAACTGCTGGACAACCTCTGGAGGCTGGAAGCGCTGGCTGCTGCTCAACTGAGGTGCTGGAGGATCCAGACGGTCGTCACACTCTTTGAAATGTCCAACAACGAACGACGTATTCACGAGCTGAACTCTGAACAGTGGCCTGTTAGTGGTCCTATATCTTAAAGTGTGTATTTTATAGTTACCACACTATTTTATCGCGTCTCGTAGTGGCTACTTTCATGATGGGACGTACATGTAGCAGCAAACTTCAAAGATAATCCAAAATCACGGGAAATTCTGACTGTCTGTTGTGACAGTACCAGTGTCTATATGAGATTAGCTACTTGTTCTGAGAATTTACTGACTGTACAGTTTCTCGTATCCTTTTTATACCAAGCACCTACTAATATGCCAATACGGTCTGGACCACACCCTCAACGGAATCAAAATTTGTGTTTGTTGTATTGCAGCTTTTATTCACTGATTTATCTTTACACAAAATTACGTGTATTACCCGAAGTATTACAGACTTTTTTAATAACAAAATACAGCCAAAAAGCATTTGTTCCTGTCGTCTCAGATTGTGTTATAACTTGACGCTGATGTAACGTAAGCACTGGTAACATTACATTTCTTCAGGTATTATCATCAAGTTCGGTATACAGCTTACCTTCAATTCACTATCCTATAAAGCTATCTATGAAGTCAGCTTTGTCTCATGTGTAATCAGAACAGACTATAATCTCCGTACTGTTTGTAAATTTTGACGCAGGAACACAGTCTGACGAAAAGGTAAAAATACCAGCTGCTTTCCGCATTCGTCGGGTCAGTTAGTTAGTTACTGATATAACGATCTCCACAGAGCACAGTTGTATACTCATGTCGAACAGAAATGTTTTCTAGCTGTTAGGCAATGTTGAAGAAAAACCGTCTATGGTTTTGAGAGTGTTCGTGAGATTTACGGAAATCACAGTGCTGAAACATACGCGTTTACTTTCACTCAAGCAGCCAAAGTTGCGTCAAATGCAAATGTCAGTCAGTAAACACTATTGCAATTGCCGATATGGCTGATGGGAAAAGGTGAAGTTCTCAAATGAGCTTCCTGATTCACCCTTTGTAACAAGAGGAAACTATCGTGGTCTTTGCTTCAGGTTCTGCCGTTTCCTATCACTAAAAATAAGCGTCCGTAATTTTGTCAGAACTGTTAATTGTTACTTTCATTTCCGATTATGAAGCGCAGTCAACAGTAGTGTTTGTGCGAGGACTTCCTAGCAGTTTGTGGACGATAATACCGCGAATCGAACCTGGTAACCGCACAATGAAGTGATTGTGAAGAAACAGTCCTCGCAAGCTGCAGTTTGGAGTGTGAGCAACTGTTCGTGTGGTGCTAATAAACTGTTGTCGTGGGCACGTGCAGTTTATTGTTTGGGAGTGAATCTCACTGAGGAAACACCGCCAGTGATATGCAGCTCGAGCGCGATTAGGAACACCTGCAGCGCGGTCGTCCCCACACGTGTGTGTAAGAGCCCAGTTGAGCCCGTGTACTCGGCGGGCTGCGCTCACCACTGCCGAAGGCGCGTGTGCAACTGCGGCGAAAGCTCTGGCGCCAGTGCAGGTGTCTAGCGGCTGGTGGGGGGGGGGGGGGGGGGGCGAGGCGCCGCCCTGCCGCCCCACCGCGCTTCTGATGGGCCGGCTTGCAGTCACGTTCTGAACCCCCCAGGCGCAACCTGTCAGTCGGCACGGGCTAGGCACGCGCCGCTGGGTCGCTTAACTTGGGGGTCTTAACGAGATGGGAGACGGACGTCTTGCGTCAGCACGGACGGGTTCGCATTTCTAGGATGCTTGGCCGTGCTCACGGACGGCGGCGCGAGGCAGAGCCTGTTCTAGGCCGCGGTCACAGTGGCGCCAATATCGCCCGATTCCGCCGACGACCGACACCGTCAGAAGACGACCGATCTTTTCAAGTCAGTACGTCACCACACGCGCTGCCACGCTGTAGCCAATCACATCCGCTGAACATTCCCTCGGACGACAATCAATGAAACTCAAATCAGTTTTCTTCGGCAAAATCGACCGACGTTGTCATGCGATGAATGGACTGCCAGAAAGTGACCGTTTAGGCCAAGAAAGAGTGGGTTTGTGGCATACTGGGGATGAAAATATCATAGTCGGGATACCGGTCGGAAACGTACGGAACGAAATCGCCGGCTTATTGGGAACAACTTTATCGGAAATGTTGAGCGTAAATGATAGCCTAAAAAGTTAATTTGTTCACGTGAGAAGGGTGGCGTATCTTATGTTTATAGTTACCAGTATTGTAGCGCATTTTTTTGGGGTATGATAGCTGGGCATTAGCTGTCTGCAAGTTACTATTACTGGTACTGCTTACTGGCGTTTTCCTGCCAGTAGGCTCGTGATTCTGTTATATGAAGTATTTTTTAGTGCTCAGAGTGTTTAGTACTCAGAGCATCTTATTCTAAATTTTTGGGCTTGTCTTTTTAAACGCATGCTTTGAAACCTCCCCTTTGAAAAATTTATGAATTACTGTGCTGGTAAACCCCCTTACGTTATTTGATTTTCAAACAGCTGAGAAAAACTGAACGTACTCAGACATTTTTCTCTTTACTTATTGTAATCATCACTAAACTGACACACAATAGCTTTAGCACAACGCAGTCTGACTTTCAATAATCCCTACAAAAGAATGGTCCTGACTAACAATAACCTATACCTTTCATGAATCACTTACCTCACAAAAATCTTCGTTACTCAAACTACTGCAATACAGCTAGCGCCAATATTGCCAGCTAAATAAAGGATTCTAACTACTGAAGGCACTAACTACTGATAGGCATAGTTAGCAAATGAAAGATTTTGATAGAGAACAAACAATGTATTTACCTTAATAGTGTTCAAAATTCTTAATACATATATCAGTTCATGACATCCAGTCTTACAAATTTCGTTTTTCTGACGGACACACGTCCAGATCGTCCGCTCTAAAAACTCTGCCATCTCTCCTCCCACATCCACCACTGCTGGCGGCTCACCTCCAACTGCGCAACGCTACGCGCTGTTCACATCCAACTGCCCAACACTACAATAGCGAATATTCCAACAATGCCAACCAGCCACAGACTGCACACAGCACAGCCAGTGATTTTCATACAGAGCGCTACGTGACGTTACCAACAAAAAAAGCTAAACAGCCTACTTACAGCTTAATGACAGCCATTGAACGTTAATTGATGAATGTCTGCACAACTTCAAAGAAATACAGCAAAACGGAATCTTCCTAATCTTGGTTTTTAAGTTGAGCACGAATCATCTCGAGTATGTAAAGGAACATTTTTCTCTTCATCTCATAAACTCGTAAAATTTGTCTGGCTATTCCGATAACTGAGGACAGACTTACAGTACTCGTCACCTTCTTTATATCTCATTCACATGGATTCGGCGTCTTTTTGTAGCAAAAACCGCAATGCAGCACTAGTCTCCAAGCAAAAAGGCGTCATGGTATGCATCCCGCTCTAGGAGGCTAAAATCTAACCTACTTCATACATAGAACGGATTCTAACGCAACCTAAACTAACCTAGCCTCCTTGACACGGACAAAAACTGACGAAGGAGATCGGATGTACCGTGACCTAGCTATCGGCCGAAGTTATCGGGGGACCTCTGGCGACAGTGTCTGACAATCGTTGTCGGTTCCCCTGTGAACTCAGCCTTATACGAGCAACTTTCTGGTCAAAATCGAGTAATCAAGATGCGCGCGTCTTTCGTGCTTGCGTGTAAATCTACAGCCAGCCATGTCGCGAGGGTGTCTATGACATCAATAATCTGTAGATTGTGCCGAGTACTTAGTTCTGACTTTCCGAGTATGCTGCACACTGTGCATGCGCAGAAACGGGACTGTGGTGGCGTCTGCTAATATCGGAAGGTAGCCTGTTCGGTCCGAGCTCATTCCCATATCTTAGGCTGGTGTATAAGTTCGTGGCCTTTTTCCATGAGTTTAATAAACACAACAGATTCACGTAAAAGAGACTTCAGTCAACAATAATATATGCTCCCCTTCACTACTTACAACATTCTGCCAACGTTAGGATAACTTTTTCATTCGTGCGGCTGTAGAAATCACGTGGTTTTGAGGCGATCAACACATCAAGCCTTGTTTGGAGTGCATTTTCATCTGGCTGCGAAGTTGTAACACCGAAAATGCAGAATGCATGGCACCTGCTACCGGTACATAAATATTTGTTGCTGAATTGTATGTAAACATTTGTAATTTAAATGCTTTCTTTTAGTAAGTAAGGACATTGCTTCACTGTATGTGTAAATTTAGGTAGAAGGCTGTTGACATTTCATTGTATTTATCTTTGTCTTACTGTGAAACTTATAAGCTCTGGGAAAAAGCCAAAGGAATTGTTATTTGCATTGATTAGCAACGATAATAGCAGTGCTTGTGCGTTGAAAAATCTTTGGGTAGGGAGTCGTTGCACGGAGCGCGCGGAGTGAAAGGGATGGGTTCCAGCGCTTGTAGTGTGCGGAAGTGTGGTGTTAATGCTCTCGCAGTAGAGAGCACCATTTCGGCGACATCATGTACGCGCGCCGGCCAGATGTCTGGTAGCAGGAGTACGGACAGTGGATAGGCGGAAGAGGCTGTATTAATTACGATTGGCCGTTCCTGTAATTAGCCATGTTCCACAAGATGTTCAATAACAGCAGCAGTTCCAGCTACACAGATTTGTCGTCGGCTACGAGTTTCGTCGTATGCACAGCACTTAAGTAAGACTGTTCATTCGTAGAAAGTATTAACAGCTAAACCAGCATCACAACTGAATGTGATTTGACTCAGAAAATTTATTTAAATAATAATCAGTTAAACTTAGGGCGATTGTGTCCTCATTGTCCTCAGACATTGTTACCAAGCAGGGTCCTTGTCCCTTTTTTGTTCCTTATATGCTAACCGAGTGTCATAAGAAACAAATTGAATAGTTACAGCCGGTTTATTAATGAATAATTTCACTTTTAAAAATTTTAGTCTCAGTCTACTTTCAATTAACTGTTGTACAACAGAGGTTTCAGAATATGAGTAAAGTAAAGCAATTTCATCTTTCAAGTTTGAGCATCAATCACTGGAAAAAATCGAAATCTAAAGAAATGCACAAATTAAGAGTGCGGAAGTTTTATTTATTTTACTTATAGCTTGGAGCACATAACTGTTTGGTTTGGCATGTATTCTGTTATTTATTTCTGTTCAACTCAGTAAAAAAGGCTCAGTTGTTCAGACAATAATATGAAATTGAATTTGCAAAATAAATAACTGCAAAGTAAAAAGTGCTTGCTTTTTTTCTAAATTTCTTTGATGACGTTACGTTGAGATCGCTGAAAGTCATTGTTCACGTAACGAAGTTCAATAGTAACATACAGTTTAATTGCATATTTTCAAATTATTGCTCGATTGCTTTTTTTCAAAATTCAATAACAAACATAACGTGAGAGTGATTTCTCTATTTTCTTTATCATTAAATATTCACTTAAAATTAGTGTCAAAAAAAAAAGTGACAACCTTCAGTTGAAATGTCAGCGTTTAACAATACATGTTTTACTTTCCCATCATCTTGTACAGGATTTTGGATGTAAATTGCCCTAGTGGGCTGGCGATCGTTAATTATTTCCTTTTCGTTCATTAGTGTAACTTTCGGATTCATGATCAGTGGTACCCCTTTTCTGTCCAGTGTTATTCGTGAATGAATGCAGGTAATAACTTTCATTTTTCCAAATTATAACCCTATCTATCTATATCCGAATCCCGCTCCAGCTACTGCCGGGTCTGGGTGCTGATGAGCCCTCTCCGTTTGGCTCGGTCCTCCTACCACTTTTCTTCCTCCACTTGCTGCCAGGTCACACCTCTCCTTTCTACAGATATTCTCACTCCCATTTTCCACTGTGTTCTTGGGCGTCCTCTAGGTCTTTTCCCACCCATCCTTAGTTCTTCCCATGCATCCTCTTAACATGCCCATACCATCTTAATTTCTTTCTTTCAATTTCTTCTCTCATACTTTCTTGTTTGAGGTCCTTTCTAATCTCTACATTCCTTACTCTGTCCATTCTTGTTTTTCCCTTAACTGCTCTGAGAAATTTCAATTCCCCTGCTTGCAGTCTGCTCCAGTCCCTTTCTGTCATTGTCCATGTTTCTCCACCATAGGTGACAATAGGGACGTAACAATTCTTATACACAAGGAGTTTTGCTCTTTCTGAAACTTCATTATTCCAAATCAGGTGTTTTATTGTTTGGTAGAAATTGCCTCCCTTCTGTAACCTCCTATTAATTTCGTTAGTTATTCTTCCATCCCTAGATATTTCACTCCCTAAATAAGTAAAACTTTCTACCACTTTGAGGGGTTCTCCATTCAAGGTAATATTTCCGTTGATTCCTTTCTCTCTTCCAAATACCATTACTTCACTCTTATCTTTATTTATTTTTAATCCATACCTTTTCATTATCTCCTTCCACGCATCAAACTGTAACTGTACATCTACCTCTTTATCACCCCATATTACCATGTCATCTGCAAAAATCATCTTTTTGTCTTTTTCTTTTACCATATCTTTAACTGCCCTATTAATTTCCTCCATCACAACATTAAAAAGTGCAGGCGATAGAATACTTCCTTGCTTAAGTCCTTGTCTTATTTCGAAATTATAACCCTGTTCGGTTTAATTACTTTTAATTTTCGTAGACTTTTCCATCAGAAGGATCTGTTGTACAATTTCCTCCTACTTATCGGTATTATTTCTTCGGGAAATACAGCCTTATCCAATTAGTAAAAATCAATTAGGCATGCACGCAGTCCACGGTCATATTTTATATCGCAAGCAGGATAGGCCGATTAGTAAGGGGGAGGTTACAAAGTTCCTTGACAGTTGTTCGACAGAGACCGGAAAAGGTGAAAGTCTGAGGGCGCAACATCAGGTGAATGAGGTGAGTGCTGAATGACTTCCCAACTCTAATCTTGTATATTGTTTTTTGTCATCCTAGCACACTGCGGGTGGGCTTATCGTGGAGTAGCATCACTTCATGCAGTTTTTCTGGTCGTTGTTTTCTATTGCGTCTGCTTGACGCCTCAGTTGTTGATCGTAAATGTCAGCAGTGATGGTTACACCTAGGGGAAACAATTCGTAATACGACACACTGTCACTGTTCCCACCAGATGCATAACATTATATTTTGTTGATGCGTGCAAGTCTTTGTAGGGAGAGTTGCTGCTACGTTTGGGCTCAACATTCCTTTTTTTTCGTTATGTTAGAATAAAGATACCATTTCTCGTCACCAGTAACAACACAGGATAGGAATGGTCGGTGTTGTTCACGAGCCAATTGATCAGGAACAAGCAGGGATGCACATCTGGTCAACCGCCTATTTTTGTCATTTTTGACTGAGAGCATACGGTATCCATACACTCGATTTTTGATGGTTCAAATGGCTCTGAGCACTATGGGACTCGACTGCTGTGGTCATCAGTCCCCTAGAACTTAGAACTAATTAAACCTAACTAACCTAAGGACAGCACACACATCCATGCCCGAGGCAGGATTCGAACCTGCAACCGTAGCAGTCGCACGGTTCCGGACTGCGCGCCTAGAACCGCGAGACCACCGCGGCCGGCTCGATTTTTGAACCTTCCACATTGCATACAAATGTCGCACGATGGTGGAATGATTACAGTTTATCACATTTGCCAGTTATCAAGTACACTAACGTGGATCGTTGTGGATTAACTCTTTTAAACGAGCTTCATCATTGCCCGAAGTTCTTACTGAACGTGTAGAGTCACTGAAGTCATCCTTAAAACGAGGAAACCTTTTCTTGCCGTGCTCTGTCCAGTGGCATTATCGCCATACACGGCGCAAATGTTTCTCTTCGCTGCCGTCAATCCTCTATTGAAGTCGAAAACAACAAAATGTGGAAAATGTTCCGATTTCTCCACTTGGTACTCCATTTTCTAGCGTCCACAGCCCATTCACTATCTCCAAACGACAAAATGACAAGATGTAAACTCGAACACAAAGAGTAAACTCAAATAAAAATATTAATCGATAAATAAACCCATAGCAACCGGAACATCAACATGCTAAACAAAAACGCTATGAAGTTATGCACCAGCCCAATAGATAAGGATTTTGTGCTTTCGTCTCTAACTGTGTTGTTTGCTTTGCTTTCATAATACAGTGCCGGCCGGAGTGGCCGGGCGGTTCTAGGCGCTACAGTCTGGAACCGCGCGACCGCTACGGTCGCAGGTTCGAATCCTGCCTCGGGCATGGATGTGTGTGATATCCTTAGGTTAGTTAGGTTTAAGTAGTTCTAAGTTCTTGGGGACTGATGACCTCAGAAGTTAAGTTGGTTCAAATGGCTCTGAGCACTATGGGACTCAACTGCTGAGGTCATTAGTCCCCTAGAACTTAGAACTAGTTAAACCTAACTAACCTAAGGACATCACAAACATCCCATGCCCGAGGCAGGATTCGAACCTGCGACCGTAGTGGTCTTGCGGTTCCAGACTGCACCGCCTTTAACAGCACGGCCACTCCGGCCGGCCCAGAAGTTAAGTCCCATAGTGCTCAGAGCCATTTGAACCATGATACAGTGAAAAGGTTGCATGACGTCCTGATATTTTTCCTGTACTGTTCTTCTGCAAGACAGACTAAATATCTTAAATCAAGAAGTTATTTACGTTTTCCAGGGTAGAAGCCTACACTATACATTTACAGTGTTATTCAGCTGTGCCTACCGATATCGTTTTATCCAAGCCGCAATTCTGTATCTGAACTTCACAAACCACGCAAGAGATTTTCATATTATCGCGCTCGCTACACGCGAACTCTTAATCCTAAAGAAAAAAATGAACAACGCCTTTTGTAGGAAATTTAGTGTAGTTAAATTTTGTACCAGGATAAATTTACGCTGGAGGCCACGGTTTTCAAGTAATTCAAGAAAAACGTACAACAGTCACCTTAAAACGTCCCTCTTCCCGCACTCTCATCTCTCGCACTGGATTTCTAAGTATGTTGTTCGTGGCACTCCCTCCTGCCTCTGTAAAAAAAATTCTGCCTACACGAAACATTTACTGTATTCGACCTTTTTTGGTCTTTACTGATTGGCCCATTACGCCACAAGCATAGTCGGCTATTTCGCTAACGTTATTAATTTAAATAAGAGTAATGAAAGAAAAACAAGTTTTGTAAACGTTACGCTAAAACTATTTACGTTGACAGTTCAATCCAAACTTAACCCTTACAAGTACAGTAGTTTCGTTGTCAGAAGGCATGGAGAATACAACAGTGTAACTGTTTATTTTATGTTGTTAAGACTCACAAAATTGTTAGGTAAAATAGACACAAACGTCAGTTTTACAAATAGTAAGTGCTCGCCTAAGCCGGTGGTGTAATAAGGCCAGTCAATGAAGGCGAAGAAAGGTCGAATGTGAGAAATAATTCGTGCTGTTGCAAATTTTTGTAGAGTGGTGGGAGGGGGAGCCATGAACAACAGCCGGCCGGGGTGGCCGAGTGGTTCTAGGCGCTACAGTCTGGTACCGCGCGACCGCTGCGGTTGCAGGTTGGAATCCTGCCTCGGGCATGGATGTGTGTGATGTCCTTAGGTTAGTTAGGTTTAAGTAGTTCTCAGTTCTAGGGGACTGGTGACCTCAGAGTGCCTGGTTCAAAAATGGTTCAAATGGCTCTGAGCACTATGGGACTCAACTTCTGAGGTCACTAGTCCCCTAGAACTTAGAACTAGTTAAACCTAACTAACCTAAGGACATCACAAACATCCATGCCCGAGGCAGGATTCGAACCTGCGACCGTAGCGGTCTTGCGGTTCCAGACTGCAGCGCCTTTAACCGCACGGCCACTTCGGCCGGCCGTGCCTGGTTCAAATGGCTTTGAGCACTATGGGACTTAACATCTCAGGTCATCAGTCCCCTAGAACTTAGAACTACTTAGACCGAACTAACCTAAGGACATCACACACATCCATGCACAAGGCAGGATTCGAACCTGCGACCGTAGCGCCTAGAACCGCTTGGCCACCAGCGGCCGGCGTGACCTCAAAAGTTAAGTCCCATAGTGCTCAGAGCCATTTGAACCCTGAACAACTTACTAGAAATCCTGACAGCTGGGAGCTAAGTGTGGGATTTGGAGCATGTTTGAAGATTACTTTTGCACGTTTATCTTGAATAATACGAAAACTACTGCCTCTATAGAAAAACGTATCCCAGTACAAAATTTTGCTTCATTAAATTACCTACAAAAAGGTCCTATTGATTTTTTATGTAAGACTAACCGATTGCGTCAAGCGAGCAAGAGAATATGTAAATGTCACACATGGCTTTTGAAGCCCGGACATAGAACTTCGGGTTGCATAAAACGACAGCGGTAGGGGCAGTTGAACCACTCTGTATAATAACGTAAACTGATAAACGCGTTTTAATGAAAATTATTTCAACAGCAAAAAGGTCAGAATTATTTGACGAGAAAAATATTGTTTGATGTTTTTCGGCAGTTATCAGCAAAAAAGTACAAAGGATAGAGTAAAAAGGCTTTATTTACTGCGTGATGTGTTTGCAAGTATTGGTAGGGCACTTGCTCGCTAATGGCAAGGTCCCGAGTTCGAGTCTCCATCCGGCACACAGTTTTACTCTAGCAGGAATTTTCATATCAGCGCACACTCCGCTGCAGAGCGAAAATTTCATTCTAGTATATATTTTCTCAGGAAAGTAAATGTAAACGTTTTGAAATGTGTAGACCATATTTTTTCTGTTCTTTCAGTTCTCAGGAATGTAAAAAATGTACGATGCGATTTTTGATAAGAACATCCTCTATGAATTTTGCTTCGGTCGTTAATAAATTACTATTGTTGTTTGTTCCTACATTTTGTTTCTATATTTCGATTTTTTCGTAAAACAGATAGTCCCTCATAACCTCACTTTCACCGTTGAGGTGCCAAACTGCACAAGAGACAGCCCTCGCAATATACGCAATTTTGGCGCTAATGTGTAAACGAAAATGACCATTCGAGGTTCGAATCGACGAGACTCAGTACAGAAAAAAGAAGGTCAGATGGTTCAAATGGCTCTAAGCACTATGGGACTCAACATCTAAGGTCATCAGCCCCTAGACTTAGAACTACGTAAACCTAACTCACCTAAGGACATCACACACATCCATGCCCGAGGCAGGATTCGAACCTGCGACCGTAGCAGCCGCGTGTTTCCGGACTGAAGCGCCTAGAACCGCTCGGCCACAGCGGCCGAAAGAAGGCCAGGGGCGCTGCAGTAAATCCACTTCTCTCGAGTAGTCAATTGAGTTGTGAAAGCCGATTGCGTAAGAGGGCTTAAGGGGACACGTTTGACTGCACGACTTAGGGCGAGCCACACACTTTCGCGCTCTAGAACGTCCGTGTGAACCCAGTCATATGAAGCAGCCAGACGTGCAGTTAAACTGGCGGTCAGACGCGCCCCGTACGTGTACACCAGTCTAGCTCGGCTTACAAGGGCACGGCAACGCGTTGCGTGTGTCTGTCTGGCGCTGGCTACACTGCGGCTCTCTGGCAGTCTTATCCCTACCCCACAGTACGTGGCGCCGTCACGTTGCTGGACGAAGAAAAAAAAATGGAAATGTGTGGTAAGGTCTTATGGGACCAAACTGCTGAGGTCATCGGTCCCTACGCTTACGCACTACTTAATCGAGCTTAACCTAACTTATACTAAGGACAACACACACACCCATGCCCGAGGAAAGACTCGAACCTCCGACGGGGAGAGCCGGGCGGACCGTGACAAGGTGCCTCATACCGCGCTGCTACCCCGCGCGGCTGCTGGACGAAGAACTTGGTCACGGACACAGTGTATAAACATACTAGTTTTCTACCCGCAGCTTCTCCGGCCTGCGCGTATGTCATGTATGTTGCCCACATATATCTGGATCTCTGCTGTTTCACACCGTACCACTCAGATACAATATTAAATTCGTCTGTGATATTGTGCCGTGCTCATTATTTCGACCTCTTTGACACACTGAACAGAGCAAATAAGAGGTAAATTGCACTTCATACTTTTAACGCAATTTGCAGTTCATACTTTTAACATATTCCAAGTCCACTAAGCACGGGAAAGAAGTACCAGCAGATCATTTTAGAACTTTTATCACCCCTTTCACATCCCCATCCCCATCCATAGTAGTAGTAGGAGTATGTTACTGCACAGTATCTTTACACAAAAAATAAGTCATGTATGCGAGAATACGATATTTGGTTGATGTTGCTCCAAGTGTCCCTGAGTTATGATTTTACGTCACCCTATTTTCAGCCCCACTGTCAGCGACAGGGGTATTAGTGGGGTTTTACACTCACAACAGTTTTTTGCCAGATTGCAAATGATATGTGTGTCCAGTTCCTTAGAAATTGCTTCAGGCACTGCATACCCTCTCCTTCTTCCCGTCCCCTCCCCCTTTCACACACACTCACACATCTAGGGGCGAAACATCATAAGGGTTAAATTATAATGAAATGAATACCCCTAGCTGCATACAGGCGTTGATAAAAGTTAACGGGGACAGTTGAAAATGTGTGCCCCGACCGGGACTCGAAACCGGGATTTCCTGCTTAGTCTGAGCCACCGAGGACACAGAGGAGGGTGCGACTGCAGGGATTTATCTCTGGCACGCCTCCCGTGAGACCCAGATTCGCAACTTATTGTTCCGCACTATATTCATAGTGCCCCTGCCCATTACACTCATTACTCGCGGCTTTACTGCCGATTCCCGTAAGAGTTCGGGCACTGTTTGTGCTTTCGTACAGAAGAAGATGGTCAAATGGCCGGTGTGCCTTATATATATATATATATATATATATGTGATGATAGTGTATGTTCTATTGGACTTGTCCGAAAGAACAGATACCATCTTCATACATATACCGGGTGATCAAAAAGTCAGTATAAATTTGAAAACTGAATAAATCGCGGAATATCTAGATAGAGAGTGTAAGGTGTCAGGCAAATCCAACACCATCCATGAAAACCCTGACATAATAAGCAAATCCAGTAGTATGTCACATAGCTGCGAATAAATCGTGACATTAAATTAACCAAAGTAATACGAGTAACGAGTGAGCAAATGGAATACCACAGACTAACACAAGAATGCCTAAATGCATGTCATACCTTCCCACCGTGAGACAGACGCAGTTCCGAGGGGAGAAACGAGAACAGAAGCCGAGAGCAGAACCGTGTTAAGCTAGAAGGCCCTACGATAAGGGAAGGACAGCCACGTCACCAAATAACCGCCAGGACCACCCCCCAGCCCATGTTAAAAGCTAGAGCCCTCCAGAAGAACAGTATAGATCTTACGATAACACTAAAAGGGCCACACCAGCCGCAAGTTTTAGCGTGAGACTTTTTCGCGTCTCTGTTACGTTGCAAACGTTAAAAACATTGCCCCACCACGAAAAGTTACCACCAGGACCACCCCCCAGTCCATGTTAAACGCTAGAGCCCTCCAGAAGAACAGTATAGATCTTACGATAACACTAAAAGGGCCACACCAGCCACAAGTTTTAGCGTGAGACTTTTTCGCGTCTCTGTTACGTTGCAAACTTTAAAAACATTGCCCCACCACGAAAAGTATAACGTTTCTCATTGGGTAGACAGAATTGTTGTAGGCGGAGATAAGGTTAACATTGAGACCCTGATTGGTCAGATGAAAACACAGCCAGATAGTTTTTTTTTTAAACCAACTTCGGTAAATTGTAGTAAGGAGAAGTTAGGTGAGAGTTACTTCCGAGACGGCGAGCTGTATGGAGCTGCACCAGCCGCCACCCCCTGACGAACACCGACAAGGTAATGAACGCGCGCGATGCCGCATTTTTGAGCGCATAAGGCTTCACTCAGAACTGCAGAAGTCTCATCTGTTACACCCCCTTTTTACGTAACACTAGTGTCGATCGTCAATTGAAGCTCATGGAATTCACATTTGCTACGTAAGTTAAAATCTGAAACGCGAGGGTTTTTCTGTTATATAATTATTAAGAAGCCACATTAACCACTGTAATTTACGACAAGTTAGATAAGTAATTAAAGATAATTGAGGGTCACTGTAGACCATTTTGATAGTTTTCTCTTTTGTGAAACTTAATTTAAACCTAGATTATAGATGTGATATGGCATAGGTCATCCTTCGATCCATTGTAGAACTTGGAAACCCATTCAGGGAATATTCGTTCACATTTTTGTTGAACACAGTTGGTTTTTATCTTCCTGTATTAAAATATTTCCTTTTATCAATAGTGCAATTTATAAACAATGTTTTGTGAGTAGAATAAAAATTCCAATGGTAAACTTAACTGTTTTTTCGACGTTA
The DNA here is from genome assembly GCF_023898315.1 of Schistocerca nitens. Lineage (NCBI taxonomy): Eukaryota > Metazoa > Arthropoda > Insecta > Orthoptera > Acrididae > Schistocerca > Schistocerca nitens. The sequence goes on along the minus strand of NC_064615.1, from coordinate 186,984,885 downwards.
TTTTACCAGCTAACTAAAAATAGGAAAGCCTTGAACCCCTTCCACTAAATTTAGTTAGTATTAAGATTCTTTTACAGGGAGTGCAGTGGAGCTGACGCTGAAATCATTAAGGATTTGATTATATCATCGCTAGTCTCACTGAACTCTTCTGAACTTACATGTCATGTGTGGTCTGGCGTCTCCTTACCAGCAACAGGTCCCAGGTTCAAACTAGTCAATTCCCTAAAAAACACGCTCAAAGCGTCATTGCGCGAAAGTGGTAGGCAGACACGACTTAGAACAAACAGAAACCACGCACAATGTTAGAGAATGGCGACCCTGCTAGGATGTTAAAATACCATGATTGAAGGGCGACCACATGCCTAACTAGGTCTGAAAAATATCCTGTTGAAAAATTTTCGTAGTAAAAATTTTTTTCCTAAAGTTATAAATAGTCGAAAACAGTAGCTGCAGCGATAGATAGTACGAAAGTATTCAATAGAACGTGAGACATTCTAGCAGAGACAATAGCATAATTAAGTTATGAATTTTAATATTGTTAGAATTAAGTTTTCTCTCCAATTCAAGCGCACAGGTGGCGGATACATCGTTGACAAGTTCGTTCTGACCCAACAAGTAAGTGAATGGATTGTCAAGTCGTGTGTGCAAAAAGTTTATGAAACGCGTGAGATCGTATGAGCGCATGTTGACGCGAAGTAGGGCGCGTGAATTGCTCTTAAAACAGAAAATAAGGGATTCGGAAAGATTAGCAATGGCAGATCGAGACCTTGACCGAATTGAGGTAGAGACCCAACATGAAGATGGACAGAGAATAGAGGACAGTACAACAGACGATGCAGTATCGCGAGAAATAGGACAGATGACGCACCATAACGAGGAAAATGTACGCCAAGGCACAGAAAACCTAGGTCAGCATACGACAGAGGAGCAGGAAAGTAGAGAGACAGCCGATGAGGATTCTAACTTGCGTCTTGAATACGTAGTGCAAGTAATCAGAGCTACCTCACCACAGAGTACAAGGAATTCGAGCAGAAACGTGCCACCGCACAGTTCAATGCAATCGGTTGCGAACCAACACTTGGGCGAAAACACAGAGCGTAGGACGTGGGAAGAGAACGCAATAGGACCCACCAATCTGGCAGAATTATTACAATTAATGACGGAAACCATGACGAGACAAAATAAAGAAATTGCGAACCAAATTAAAATTCAGAATGCAGAAACGACGAACCAAACTGCAGAAATCACGAGAAAAATGCGTGAGATTAAACAACAAAACAAAAAAAATTCAGTTACACCTAAGTCATATTGAAGACGAGGCAAAAGAATCTCGAGAAATGATAGGAAACTTAGTAACAGGTCACAATCAATTGAGAACAGACATTGACAAGGTACAAGCGGACGTACAAACATTGCGTATTGACACTCAGGACGAGATCAAAACATTATGTAACAACACCCAGGGAGAAGTCAAGAAACTAGAGAAACAGATAAACGTAATTACTAGACAAGCAGCAGGTACAGCGCGTGAAATTGTTGAAAACAGTGTGCTACATAAACGTATCACAAAAGCAGCGCTGAAAAGATATGATAACCGCATAGTCAAAATAGAAGCGCAAACGAAGCGGCAATTTCAGAAATTGCGAACAGAGTTGTTGCAAACTATTGAAGAGCGTAGTGAACAAGATCGAACAAGCACTGAGTCTGCAACCACATCCGTATCTGTAACAGCACCGGAAAAAAAAGCAATTAACGAAGATATCATGCATTTTCGATTCCAATCACAGGCGGAAAATAACATACCTGAAATCAGACAGCCTGCACAGTAACAAACACGTTTCGAAATTCTTGATGAACAAACGGCACCACAAGCACATGCAGAACCACAAAAGTATGTGTCAAGACAGTTTGGATCGTGCAATGAAGCAGCAAGGTTAGCCAGACAAGATACTGAACCAATACCTGATAATGGAAAGCCAGGTCACGAAGAGTACAGTGCAATGCATTTAGCTAAACGTTCACAACCGATGGAAGAAAATTATTGCGTACCGCTCCAACGATACTACGCAAGGGTACGCGAAAGTTACAGTGGACAATATCCAATGGATCTACCACAACCGGAAAGAACGACGGGAGAAATAATCAGAAACAAAAGTGGCGAAGAATCGCGAATTTCATATGGAACTATGACAAAGTACGACAACGATCATTTCCTCACAGTCAGAAAATTTCAGCACTTTCGAGAAGGAAACTCAATACATCCACGAACTTTTATTGATCAATTCCGAGTAGGATTACCAGAACACTGGACGCTAGCACACAAATTAGACTTTATATGTGCACACATGTCAGGAACAGTCGCAGAAACCATGCAGAATGATGCAGCGACATGCCGATCGTACGAAGATTTCAGAGAGAAGTTTCTCTCACGATATTGGTCCAGCGAAGCACAGAACAGAGTGAAGTACGAATTATTACAGAACCCATATTTTGAAAATTCAGGAAAGAAGAGTCCCGTGAAATTTTTCGAATTAATGGCAAAGAAAAATCAATGCTTAGATGTACCATACAGTGACGGAGAGTTGATTAAATTATGCGCGATGAAGTTACCATTGAAATACCAGCAATCATTAGTAGGTCGCGGAGGCAATGACGTCGAAGCATTTAAAGGTATTCTAAGGGAACTAGAGTTCATATTTTCGGAAGATGACGCAAGAAAAAGACGAAGCGCACGTGAAAACGAAAGCAAAAAGCAGTGGAATCCGCAAGACACAGTACGAAGAAACAATAATTACGAACCACGTGATAACTTCGCACCAAGAAACGACAATAGATTTCAACAAAGAACCGGTTATGGATTTAGCGATAACTATAATTCACCCAGGAACGGCAACAACTATTACAGAGGGAATAACGACAACCGGAACGGGTACTGGAGAACCAATAGACCGACAAATTATCAACAAAGAAACCACTATCAACAAGCTGAACAAGAAAAGAGAATACAAATAGAAGAGGTGGAGGTAAGACCACCAAACCCCGAAAAACGTTCGAATTGACAGCTAAGCGCCCATGCCAAAGGGAATGACGCACCGACCCAGGACAATTGCAGCACCTTGAACAGAGAAGTAAATACCTTATCACGAGAAGAGAAGAAGGAAGAAACAAATCCGCAGGGACCAGATGAAAACGAAGACAGGAAAATAACAATATCGGGTTGGGACGAAATTAATTGGGAGAATACTGACGAGGAAGATGAATTACCAGAGGCATGCACAACGAATGTAGGAGGAAAGGACGTAGTAATGAGTATTGCAGAGATATTTAAGATGGAAACCAGGGACAGCGAATTCAATGAGGATATTGCACAGTCGACAGAAGTTGAAAATAAGTTACTAGTGGGCACACAACCCAACGTATATAATGAAGGAAGTTATGAAGCGATAATTAGCGCATTTAGATGCGATTATGTGGAAGTAGCGACGAAGAAGGAGAAGATAGACGAGGATGAGGAAAAAGTAGAGGATGTGGAAGAAAGCGTAAATGAAGGAAGAAATAGAGAAAAGGAAATACAAGAGAGAGAAGTAGCAGTCGAAGTTTATCCTACAGAAAGTTCGAATTCACAAGGGAAATTCCTGAAAAGACTCACGTATGATTCAGTGGAGGATTCGTTGATGCAAGAAGAAGAAGAACAGAACCAACCCTTTCAAATTCAACCAATTGTGAAGGCCATGGAAAAGCATATCCCAGTCAATATTGTAATTGATAGCGGAAGTGAACTGACTGCGATCTCAGAAAATTTATTCATGCAGTGTAATGCCAGTGAGGAATTGCCAGTTCTGAAAACACGTAAGATTAAAGTAAGAGGTCCTATTAGAAACAATGCTGCGGAAGTTACGAGACAAACAAGGTTAACTCTTTCGTGCCAAGGTCAAAAGATCGAAGCCAACTTCGTGATTATACCTAAACTAACTGTAGATTTGATTATAGGTTCAGATTTTTTAAATGAGAGACGAGCGATAATAGCTATGGGGAAAGGTAGTGTAACATTCGGGAATGTCACACTTCTCTTTGAGCAAAAGCTAAAATTAGAAGAAATACCAGTTGTAAACAAACAACTAAGAATGACGCGAGATAAAGAGGATGAAGAATTAGAATGGTATGCACAATGGGGGGAATCGCCTCAACTCATGTTAGAAGTCCATAAAGAAATCGACGAAAAATTGCAAGAAGTTTAAGGTATTTCGGAACACAGTAAAAGAGAATTAGAGAGTATTTTACGAGATAAAGCAGAGGTATTTTTACCTAAGACTGGCAGTATTAAACACTTTCAGTACAAGTTTGAAGTAAAACAGCACAAACCATTTAGAGTGCCACCCTATACAATCCCATTAAGCTACAGGAATAAAGTATTCCAGGAGATATCTAAAATGTTAGATGACGATATTATTGAACCAGCTACCTCCACATATAACAGGCCGGTCCATATTGTACAAAAACGAGATGGGAGCATCAGGTTAGTGCTTTATTCCAGACAGATCAACACAATCATAATCACTGAGACAGATCGCCCAGAAAAATTAGAGGAATTGATACAAAACTTCCACGGTGCTATGATATTTTCATCAATTGATTTACGGAGTAGTTTCTGGCAAATAGAATTGGCCTCCGAATGTAGAAAATTTACAGCATTTATCGTATTCCGTAGATGTTACCAGTTTAAATGATTGCCATTTGGTTTAAACATATCATCAGCAGCGTTTATTAGGGGATTTAGTACTATACTCAGTCCTGAAATTTTACAAAAAATTACTTGTTATGTTGATGAATTGATTATAGCAGAACCCTCTTGGGAACATCACAACGACACATTAAATCAGTTTTTACAGATCATGAAAGAGCATGGGGTCACAGTAAATATAACAAAACCCAAATTTGGAGGGCGAGAGGTCAAATTTCTAGGACACATAATTTCAGAGAAAGAGGTAATGCCCGACCCAGAAAAACTAACGGCAATCAAAGAATTCTGTACTCCATATAATAAGAAAACTCTCAGAGGATTTCTAGGTCTCACCGGATTCTATAAAAATTTTATTTGGATCGACTCTCTCGCAACACCACGCCTATGTGCATTGACTGGAAAAAACACGCCATGGGTGTGAGATCAACAAGCAATTGAAGAATTTTTAAAAGTGAAAAACGCACTAACAACAGCACCGATTTTAGCACATCCTGATCTAACACAAAATTTTTGTATGGCCACTGATAGCGCGAAAACACGTTTCGGAGTGGTCTTATTCCAAGAATACGAACAGGAAGGGCTAAGATCATATAGAACAATTGCATTTCCCAGTCGTGTACTCACAAAAAGCGAGAAAAACTATTCAGTCACGGAGCTGGAAGCATTGGCCATTGTATGGGGCTTCCAACGTTTTCGATACTTCTTATTCGGAAGAAAAACAAAAGTATACACTGAACACAAAGCATTAGAATTTCTGTTATCCGCCAAACTAACTCATGGGAGATTAGCCAGATGGATGTTAATACTACAAGAATTTGACTTCACTATTACACACATACCAGGACCAGCGAATGTATTAGCAGATGCTTTATCACGATGTCCACAGGGTGCATCCAATAACATAGGTTTGGAAGCAGCAGAAGACCAGTTTACAATGTACTATATGAAACAAGTACCTTTCGAAAACTACATTACGACAGCATTGAAAAACATAGGCAAAGAACAGGACAAGGATCCCGAAATACTAGGAATCAAACACAAGTGGAGAAGTAAGGATTTTCCAGTCATTCGACAGCACTATCTCGTTAAAAATAATGTTTTATTTTTTAGACGAAATGTTGCAACGAATGAATGGTTAATTTATATCCCAGATGAACTAATTAATAAGTGCATATGGTATACACATTTAAGTAATGACCACTTTGGATAAATAAAACAAACAAGCTATTTTCTTAATATGGAAAGACGAATTAGAACATTATTAGTCAAATGCAAAAAATGTATGAGGGCTAAACACGTCACTTTCCAAACCAAACCACCTATGTTTCCAATAATCCCTAAAAAATTAAAACAAATAGCTGCAACAGATTTGATGGGGCCCCTCCCACGCACAAAAAATGGATACATTTTCATATTTGTCGTTTTGGAACTTACTTCTAAATATGTTACCTGGACACCATTAAAACGGGCAACAGGTCTTACTCTAAGTAAAGCATTTAGACAAGATTTTCACAGACAAGTAGGTCGAGTGGAACGAATAATTTCGGATTATGGCCCACAATACAAATCAGTGCAATTGCAGAACACGTTAAAACAACACAAGATAAAACTCATCTACATATCTAAGTATAAACCTAGCGTAAATCCAGCAGAACGATCTGTGAAGGACATAGGCACTTTATGCCGATTATATGCGGGCAAAAGACACAACACTTGGGATATATACCTTAAAGGTTTTCAAGAAGTAATGGATGAAATGCCACATAACACTACACTACTACCTCCAGTTACTGTACTTAAAAATATTGAACCCCCAAACATAACCAGAGAAAATGTTAGATTTCCTATTGTACCACGTAGACAGCACAAACAAGTCATAGCAACAGCACTCTCCAACATCAGAAAGGCAGCCATTAAAAGAAAAGAAAGAGGAGATATAACAGCAATTAAAAGAACATTCTCAGTAGGCCAGAAAGTATTTGTAAAAACACACCATCTCTCCAGCAAACAGAAACACAAAATACATAAGTTTTACGCTGCATACAAAGGACCTGTCATAATTAGCCGAATTGCTCATGATAATGCTGTGGAACTAATGAACCCAAAAACAGGCAAAACCTTAGGACTTCACCATGTGAGCCATATCAAAAAGTTTGAAGATTAATTTTATTACTGGTAAATAATCAGCACAATATTTCAAGATTATGTTGCAGATAAGATCGTCAGGAGAAATAAGAATAAAGAGAGAGGAAGGTGGGAAAAAGAAAGTAGTCTCAATAAAAACTTAAACAAAAATAACACCAATAGTACCATTGATTAAGGTGAAGTGATAAAGCGTAGATAGTCTAACAGCATGAAATACTAAATTGCTATACACCACGACACTACACAAAAATAAAAAACGAATTTGAGGATTCTTGTAGAAGTTAAGACTCAAAATATCTTAGAATTGTAACATGGAAAGGGCGCCGAAATTTGTAAAGCTTTTTAAGAAGGCGTAAAACAATGTAGGTACTAGACATATGTTAGATGATTATAAGTAAAACTTTTTGTAAGAACCATTGTAAAAACTCCAGCAAAGACCAGATGCAATGGCCCACAAGTTGCAACGCGAGAAGTATCAAGAAAGAAAAGGACGTAATTAGCAAGACACGAGAGAGAAGGGAAAGGACAGCGAGACCAACAGAGGGCTCTTGCAGCCAAAGTGGACAGTAAATCTGCCCGCTAAGCGGAACCCTGCTGGGACAGAACACGGAACCACAGAGTGGCGGAACCCTGCTGGGACGGAACACAGGAAGGCCAAGAAGGTCTTGGAACGCCCCGACTCAGCGGAGCGAACAAAAAACGGCCCGACGAGAAGACCGCTTGGACAAGCCACCACTGGCAAAAAAATATGTGTAAAAGTCACACTGCTGCTATTAAACAGCACGCTGAGGCACTAAGCTGAAGAAAACTTCCACAAAGTAAAAATGACACACCCAAACAATTTATCAAACTGTTACTAAGAGGAGAACTTCAAAGCGACTAGTTATCAATTAATATTTCCATATCCTGCCCAGAGAAGAACCAAGATGCAAGTAAGAAGCAGAGAAAAAGCAGGAAGAACAGAAGTTGAAGATTCGCAAGATTGAGACCAAGAAAGAAGATGGGTGAAGAATAGACGACATACCTTCCCAAATCCCTATCCTATTGTAAACTAGTCGTCTGCAAAGTATTACAACGAAAAACGACCGCTTTTAGCGACACATAACGATGTCTTTCACGCATACAAAGCCAGTAAACCACGAGCTTCTGCACTCACAGCTCCATTCCATTATGGGACCTCCACAACAGCAACACACACTTGCAAAAGCCAACAAGGCACGACGAACGAAGCTGTACATCAAATACTTGCCCACATCCATCTCGCACCTTCGTGCAAAAACATTCGCCAACCTCATGCTTAAATATTCATAGGATTGTTTGAATGTGTGAAATCAAATTATGTGGTGTAGGAATTATGCAAAAGAAATGTGTGAAAAACTAAATAAGTTACGCACACCAGACAGTTAATAAACTACAAAACAACAGTCATTGACAATGGACTTGAGTAAAAAATAGACTGTCGATAAAAATAAGTCATTAGTTCTGAAATGGACAGTATATAAAGAACAAAAGTAAGGCATAATAAACATTAAAACTATATGCCATCTATTTTCTCATCATAAAAATAAAAGAATAACTATATTTTACTTATTTTCTCCTTATAAAAACAAAGAATAAAAAATTATCTTGTTGGATGTTTTCCCTTTTTTTTAACATTTGTACCATTTGTTAGGATAATATCTCAATACCTCTGTATGTATATTTCTTTGTCAAAGCAATTCTTGGAAATAATTCTTATTTGTTAGTGTAACAATGTTGAAATGAGTGTCTAGAAACAAAAACATTTTACTTGTACATGATATTTAGAAAATGTGTTGGGAATTGATTTTACTTAATTACTAAATTTATATAAAAAAATATTTCTAAGAAAATCGATGTGAAAGACACCTCACTTTCGATAACAAACTTCTTAAAAAACAAACTTCACACTTAAATAAAGAAATAAAATAATTAAAAATTAATAATAATAATAATAGCATAAAAATATTCTTCCCTTGTCAATATAAACATATTTATGAGAATAATGTGGAAGAATATAAAAATATAAATTAGTAATACAAACTAGCATAGAACAGAATAACATGGCTGAACAGTAGGCAACAAAATTTAGATAACGGAATAATTTTTGACTGACTTAGACAACGATTCAATCATTGCCTAACTTCAGTGCAAAAATGAAGTTCGGAGGGTGGTCATATGTAAGGTGTCAGGCAAATCCAACACCTTCCACGAAAACCCTGACATGATAAGCAAATCCAGTAGTGACATTAAATTAACCAAAGTAATACGAGTAACGAGTGAGCAAATGGAATGCCACAGACTAACACAAGAATGCCTTAATGCATGTCATACCTTCCCACCGTGAGACAGACGCAGTTCCGAGGGGAGAAACGAGAACAGAAGCCGAGAGCAGAACCGTGTTAAGCTAGAAGGCCCTACGATAAGGGACGGACACCCACGTCTCCAATTAACCGCCAGGACCACCCCCCAGCCCATGTTAAAAGCTAGAGCCCTCCAGAAGAACAGTATAGATCTTACGATAACACTAAAAGGGCCACACCAGCCACAAGTTTTAGCGTGAGACTTTTTCGCGTCTCTGTTACGTTGCAAACTTTAAAAACATTGCCCCACCACGAAAAGTATAACGTTTCTCATTGGATAGACAGAATTGTTGTAGGCGGAGATAAGGTTAACATTGAGACCCTGATTGGTCAGATGAAAACACAGCCAGATAGTTTTTTTTTAAACCAACTTCGGTAAATTGTAGTAAGGAGAAGTTAGGTGAGAGTTACTTCCGAGACGGCGAGCTGTATGGAGCTGCACCGGCCGCCGCCCCCTGACGAACACCGACAAAGTAATGAACGCACGCGATGACGCATTTTTGAGCGCATAAGGCTTCACTCAGAACTGCAGAAGTCTCATCTGTCACATCCCCTTTTTACGTAATACTAGTGTCGATCGTCAATTGAAGCTCATGGTATTCACATTTGCTACATAAGTTAAAATCTGAAACGCGAGGGTTTTTCTGTTATATAATTATTGAGAAGCCACATCAGCCACTGTAATTTACGACAAGTTAGATAAGTAATTAAAGATAATTGAGGGTCACTGTAGACCATTTTGATAGTTTTCTCTTTTGTGAAACTTAATTTAAACCTAGATTGTAGATGTGATATGGCATAGGTCATCCTTTGATCCATTGTAGAACTTGGAAACCCACTCAGGGAATATTCGTTCACATTTTTGTTGAACGCAGTTGGTTTTTATCATCCTGTATTAAAACATTTCCTTTTATCAATAGTGCAATTTATAAACAATGTTTTGTGAGCAGAATAAAAATTCCAATGGTAAACTTAACTTCTTTTTCGACATTATTTTACCAGCTAACTAAAAATAGGAAAGCCTTGAACCCCTTCCACTAAATTTAGTTAGTATTAAGATTCTTTTACAGGGAGTGCAGTGGAGCTGACGCTGAAATCATTAAGGATTTGATTATATCATCGCTAGTCTCACTGAACTCTTCTGAACTCTACATGTCATGTGTGGTCTGGTGTCTCCTTACCAGCAACAGGCCCCAGGTTGAAACTAGTCAATTTCCTAAAAAACACGCTTAGAGCGTCGTTGCGCGAAAGTGGTAGGGAGACACGACTTAGAACAAACAGAAACCACGCAGAATGTTAGAAGAGGTACAAATTGACATACATGCTTGGAATGACATGGGGTTTTATTAGAACCAAAAAATGTCCGACAGATGGCGCTTCATCTGATCAGAATACCAATAATTAGCATAACAAAGTAAGACAAAGCAAAGATGATGTTCTTTACAGGAAATGCTCAATATGTCCACCATCATTCCTCAACAATACCTGTAGTCGAGGAATAACGTTGTGAACAGCACTGTAAAGCATGTCCGGAGTTATGGTGAGGCACTGGTGCCGGATGTTGTCTTTGAGTATCCCTAGAGATGTCGGTCGATCACGATACACTTGCGACTTCATGTAACCCCAAAGCCAATAATCGCAAGGACTGAGGTCTGGGGACCTGGGAGACCAAGCATGACGAAAGTGGTGGCTGAGCACACGATCATTACCAAACGACGCGCGCAAGAGATCTTTCACGCGTCTAGCAATATGGGGTGTTTTTTTTTTTTTTTTGTTCTAATAAAACCCCATGTCATTCCAAGCATGTGTGTCAATTTTTACCTCTGTATCTATATTATTCCGTGGTTTATTAAGTTTTCAAATTTATACTGACTTTTTGATCACCCAGTATATCATAAGGGTTGCCATCAAAGAGCCTAGGGACCCCAGAAACTATGGATTCGATAGTAACATAGGTCGTTATCGAATATTTTTGCAGGACACGGCTCCTCGACTCCACACTCACCCTACAGGAGGTAAGTAGGCTATATTATCCAAACAGTGTTTTAATATAAATACTGAGTCACGCATTAGGGACAGTCAAATGAAATCCGAACACACGCCACATTGGGACTTTGGAAAGGTTCCGTTCAAAAGTAATTACCACACATGGTAAGGCATTTATCCCACTGGGATACGAGATGCTCAGTTCCTGTTTCGTAGACGCAGTCGGCCGCTGACGCATACACGACGGCACCCACTCTTGTACTTGCTTCTCCGACTGAAAGCGACGTCCACGCACGTCTTTCTTCAAGAAGCAAAAGACGTGTAAATCACATGGTGAAAGATCCGAGCTGTACGGAGGATGTTGCAGTGTTTCCCAACCAAATGGCCGCAGCGTAGCTTTCGTCAAATTGGCAGTGTGGGGGCGAGTGATTCTATCCGACAGCATTCCGGCAGCCGAGACAACAGACAAGCCAACAGTGGAAAAATGGTTCAAATGGCAGTGAGCACTATCGGACTTAACATCTGAAGTCATCAGTCCCCTAGAACTTAGGACTACTTAAACCTAAATAACCTAAGGACATCACACACATCCATGCCCGAGGCAGGATTCGAACCTGCGGCCATTGTGGTCGCGCGGTTCCAGACTGAAGCGCCTAGAACCGCTCGGTCACAACGAACAGTGGAAACCACCCACATCTCCTACGCCAAAGAAATACAAAGCTGTTCACACAAGTTCGGTAAGATCATGATGACCTTCTCGACTGTAGTGTGTCTCTACTCGTCGAGTTTCTCGAGTGTGAAAGTACAATCAGTGCGCAGCGTTACGAGAACACTTTGCAGAAACTGCGATGCGCTAAAAAGTAAAACACCCCTGAATGCAATCGGGAAGAATCATCCTGTAGCACGATAACGCCAGCCCCAACACAGGCAAACGGACGAAGGCTACGCTTCAGTGATTTGATTGCGAAACACTGCAACATCCTTCGGATATTTCACTGCACGATTTTCACATCTTTCGCGACGTGAAGAAAGACATGCGCCGACAAGGCTTTCAGTCGGACGAGGAAGTGCAAGAGTGTGTGCAGTAGCGAATCCGTCAGCGGTCGACCACATTCTGCGAAACAGAAACTGATCATCTCATCTCCCATTGGCTAAATGTGTGGTGATTACTTTTGAATGGAACGATTCCATTGTCCCGTTGAGGCGGGTGTTTGGTTTTTATTTCACTGCCCCTCATATATACAAAAATGTGGCCGAAATTACTCTAGACACCCCATTATCATCCCCATTCCCACATCTGTGGAGGACAGTTAATTCTTACTCATACAGTGTTTCTTCCCAACTAGTAAATTATATTTGTACTAAGTTTTGTTGAAATCGATGCCACGGTATATGAAGAGATGTGGAACATGCATCTATTTTTACTATATCTGTACTGGCTGAGTATCTGGCGTTGCCCAGGAACTTTTTTTCCCCATTTCTGTTAGTCCATTATGAGTACCGTTGGGAGTTGAAGGCCTGTTTGGATGGAATTAACTTATTAGTCCACATCCTCTTTCACCCTCTCTCTCTGTCCATCTCTTCCGCGCCCTTCTCTCTGCATATCCTTCACCATCCTCTCTGTCCATCTACTCCATCCCCAATTCTCTGTCCACCTTCTCCTTCCCCCCTCTCTGCCCATCTACTCCTCCCACTCTCTCTGTCTATCTACTCCTTTCTTCATGTCCATCTTCTCCTCCTTCCTCCAAGTCCACGTCGTCCCATTCCATCTTCTCCACACCTCCCTATCTCCTCCTCCACCTCTCTCTGTCCACTTCTCCCCCCCTCCCCCAATCTCTCTCTCCATCTCCTCCTCACCACTCTCTCACTCCATCTCCCTGCCCCCTCTCTCTATCCATCTCCTCTTCCCCTCTCTCTGTGCATCCCCTCCTTCTTCTCTCTGCCCATTCCTCCTCCCCTTTCGCAGTCTATTTCCTCCTCCTCTCTCTCTCGCTCTTCATCTCTTCTTCTTTCCTTCCTCTCTCCATATCTCCTCCTCTGTCCATCTGCTCTTTCCCTCCCAGTTTTCATCTCTTCCACGCTCTCTCTCAGGCTATCTCCTCCTCCTCTGTCCACAGCTCGTGGTCTAGTGGCTAGAGTTGCTGCCTCCAGATCACAGGATCCCGAGTTCGATTCCCGACCAGGTTGGGGATTGTTTCTGCCCAGGGACTGCTTGTTCGCGTTGTCCTCATTATTTCGTCATCATCATTCGTGAAAGTGGCTAAATTCGACTGTGTACAGATTGGTGCTTTGTAAGGGCGCTGATGACTGTGCAGTTGAGCGCCCCACAAACCAAACATCATCATCATCGTCGTCATCATCACCCCTGTCCCTCTTCTCCTCCTCTGTCGATTCTGTCCTGCCAATATGTCTATTCATATTTTCTTTCCCTTCTCTCAGTCCATTCCGCCTCCCATCTCGTCCATTGTCCTTACTCTGTCCATCTCTTCTTCCCATCTCCATCTTCTCCTCTTCTCTTCCTCTGTCCATTTCCTCCTCCTCCACCATATCTGTGTGCATCTCCTGCTTACTTCTCTTTCTGCCCCCGTTCTCTCTCCTCTTTATCATCACCGTCCCAATAAGAGCTTGCTGGTTCTTACTCCCACAATGTTTCTTTCCAGTTAGTAAGTAATATGTGTACCAAGTTTGGTTCAAATCAGTCTAGGGGTTTAGGAGGAATTTTTATCGGCAGATTTGCTGCATACGCACATGTCACACATATTTAACATATTTCACACATGCTTGTACACACATTTCACCTTTAGCTCTGGTCCTACTGTTTCGTTTTCACGCAACTCAGTGTTTATGACGCCGTATCTGCTGAAGAATGCGCCATACAGTGATATAATTTTATAGGAACATTCAGCGCATTTGTTAATACAATATGTGAAAAGTGCTGCGAATAGAGTCAACAGCAAAGAAGTAATAACTTTAAGGTTGTCAGGGAGAGAAAGTTTCGCAAAGGTTTGAAATTATGTAAAAAGTTTGTTGCTCTCAAACACTGGATGAATAAAGTCTGGGAAAAGGCGCGTTTTCACCTCCACCTCAGTGACAAATAGAGCGTTCTTACACCGCAGCGATTCTTTCCAGACATATATGTACCAAGTTTGGTTGAAATCGGTCCAGTGGTGCAGGAGGAGATGTAGAACATACATACATACACCTATACATAGATACATACGTACATTCATGTTTATAATATATATACATATCCGTCATATATATACACTCCTGGAAATGGAAAAAAGAACACATTGACACCGGTGTGTCAGACCCACCATACTTGCTCCGGACACTGCGAGAGGGCTGTACAAGCAATGAACACACGCACGGCACAGCGCACACACCAGGAACCGCGGTGTTGGCCGTCGAATGGCGCTAGCTGCGCAGCATTTGTGCACCGCCGCCGTCAGTGTCAGCCAGTTTGCCGTGGCATACGGAGCTCCATCGCAGTCTTTAACACTGGTAGCATGCCGCGACAGCGTGGACGTGAACCGTATGTGCAGTTGACGGACTTTGAGCGAGGGCGTATAGTGAGCATGCGGGAGGCCGGGTGGACGTACCGCCGAATTGCTCAACACGTGGGGCGTGAGGTCTCCACAGTACATCGATGTTGTCGCCAGTGGCCGGCGGAAGGTGCACGTGCCCGTCGACCTGGGACCGGACCGCAGCGACGCACGGATGCACGCCAAGACCGTAGGATCCTACGCAGTGCCGTAGGGGACCGCACCGCCACTTCCCAGCAAATTAGGGACACTGTTGCTCCTGGGGTATCGGCGACGACCATTCGCAACCTTCTCCATGAAGCTGGGCTACGGTCCCGCACACCGTTAGGCCGTCTTCAGCTCACGCCCCAACATCGTGCAGCCCGCCTCCAGTGGTGTCGCGACAGGCGTGAATGGAGGGACGAATGGAGACGTGTCGTCTTCAGCGATGAGAGTCGCTTCTGCCTTGGTGCCAATGATGGTCGTATGCGTGTTTGGCGCCGTGCAGGTGAGCGCCACAATCAGGACTTCATACGACTGAGGCACACAGGGCCAACACCCGGCATCATGGTGTGGGGAGCGATCTCCTACACTGGCCGTACACCACTGGTGATCGTCGAGGCGACACTGAATAGTGCACGGTACATCCAAACCGTCATCGAACCCATCGTTCTACCATTCCTAGACCGGCAAGGGAACTTGCTGTTCCAACAGGACAATGCACGTCCGCATGTATCCCGTGCCACCCAACGTGCTCTAGAAGGTGTAAGTCAACTACCCTGGCCAGCAAGATCTCCGGATCTGTCCCCCACTGAGCATGTTTGGGACTGGATGAAGCGTCGTCTCACGCGGTCTGCACGTCCAGCACGAAAGCTGGTCCAACTGAGGCGCCAGGTGGAAATGGCATGGCAAGCCGTTCCACAGGACTACATCCAGCATCTCTACGATCGTCTCCATGGGAGAATAGCAGCCTGCATTGCTGCAAAAGGTGGATATACACTGTACTAGTGCCGACATTGTGCATGCTCTGTTGCCTGTGTCTATGTGCCTGTGGTTCTGTCAGTGTGATCATGTGATGTATCTGACCCCAGGAATGTGTCAATGAAGTTTCCCCTTCCTGGGACAATGAATTCACGGTGTTCTTATTTCAATTTCCAGGAGTATATATATATATATATATATATATATATATATATATATATATATAGAGAGAGAGAGAGAGAGAGAGAGAGAGAGAGAGAGAGAGAGAGAGAGAGGTACATATATATATATAGGTACAAAGAACAATAATGCTCATGGAAAGTGAGGTCCAAAGACTACGTAAATAAGACTTTAAAGACTGAAGCTTATGCTAAGTTGGTAGCGCTTTGCAAATCAGTTTTTCCCCCAAGCAAAGTGTGACTCTGTTAATAAAATTTTGAAGATAAAAGTAAATAAAAGAAAATTACTTACAGGGCTCGTTTAGAAAGGAATTTAAGCGAGTTTGGGACCGTGTGTGTCGTGGCAGATGTCTCTGTGATACTTATATACCAACTTTGTGGCGCTACGATCGTCTTTTAATTGCCGTGGATCAAAGGCTGCCAATTTCGAATTTCTTTGGCATGGATGTTTCGGTCGATGATGAAAAACCTCTGGCTGACTGTGAGGACGATGTAAATGATACTGACCTAGAAACCAATGATGAAATCAACGAGGGTACAACTGAAGGTAGTAGTCCTATACAGTATCCAACAATATATGTCAAATATTTCACTGCCCCATCCTTAAAATGTCTCGATAGTTATCTAGGTAATTTCTTCGCTTGTCCTTAATGTATGGCTATGACGGTACCTCAACTCCTTAACCTGAGTAAGACGTTTAGTAGTAGCGATAATAAGGCGTGGTGGATGCGATTTAACTCTGAACATTGCTGTAACTAACGTACTCGCCTCGTACACGCCACGCAAGATTTTGGAATGAAACTGCACACGTCACGTAGTAGCGCGCACTTGCGCGAGGGTTTCGCCATTTACACGCACACACTTGCGTGAGCCGCTCCTGTAAGCCGAGTTACAGATCTGCTCAGGTTCAGGCACGCACCCAGATCCGTCCCACTTACGTCTGTCTCAAGGGTCCTTATATTCAGGCAGTTAATGGAGAGAAGCATGACTTCATCTGATATTACACAGTCGTGTACTGACCTGTTCAGACGGGGTAACTGTCTGCATCTACATATATACCACGTAAACCACCAAATGGTTTGTGACGGAGGAGAAATTGCTTATCACTATCACTCCCTCCCTCCCAACTTTTTTCCTGTTACAATCGCGAATTCCACTCGAATATTGAACGGAAAAAAACGATTGTTGGTGAGCCTCCGTGTCAGATCGAATTTCTGTGTTTTTAGCCTTCATGATTTTTTCGCGACAACACATAGCAGAAAGCAATATATTTAGTCATTGTTGAACGAACGTACGTTCATGAACTTTTAACACTAAATCACACAGTGATAGACAACGCCTCTCTTGTAGCGTCTGCCAATGCAGTCGATGATCGTCACTGTGGCGTTTTTGCACTTACTAATCGCGCTGCTCTTCTTTGAATCTCCTTCATTTTCATCATCAATCTTACCTGATAAGTATCTCAGACTGCGAGCACTACTAACACGAAAGTCTAACGAGAGTTTTGTTAGCCGCCTCCATCGTGACTGCATAACTCTTCCCGACGATTCTTCCACTGAACCTTAACCCGGCATCTGCCTCTCCTACAACTCGTTTCCTGTGACAGTTTACTTGAAATCGCCCCATATCCCTACTCCCCATATCCCAACGGCCAGAAATTCGTAATGAGACAAATATTTTGTTTGAACTCGTTGCACAGCAATAGAGCGAGAAGGAAGCACAACCTTAACCTTGCTTTTGTCAGAACATGTTATAGGTTTTGGAAACACAGCCTTCACTACGTGTGCATGAGTCTGTATTTTCTGGGAGCGGGCAAAATTGGCGTTTTTGAGCCGTTACAAACAAACTACTTGGACATGGCCTTTTTTTCTCACACATTGTAACGCGTTGCGTTACGTGATGGGCAATCCTGTCTTTTATGCCGGCCGAGCCGTTCTAGGCGCTTCAGTCCGGAACCGCGCGACTGCTACGGTCGCAGGTTCAACTCCTGCCTCGGGCATGGATGTGTTGATGTCCTTAGGTTAGTTCGGTTTAAGTAGTTCTAAGTTCTGTTGTTGTTGTTGTTGTGGTCTTCAGTCCTGAGACTGGTTTGATGCAGCTCTCCATGCTACTGTAGCCTGTCCAAGCTGCTTCATCTCCCAGTACCTGCTGCAACCTACATCCTTCTGAATCTGTTTACTGTATTCATCTCTTGGTCTCCCTCTACGATTTTTACCCTCCACGCTGCCCTCCAATATTTAATTGGTGATCCCTCGATGTCTCAGAACATGTCCTACCAACCGATCCCTTCTTCTAGTCAAGTTGTGCCACAAGCTCCTCTTCTCCCCAATTCTATTCAACACCTCCTCATTAGTTATATGATCTACCCATCTAATCTTCAGCATTCTTCTGTAGCACCACATTTCGGAAGCTTCTATTCTCTTCTTGTCTAAGCTATTTATCGTCCACGTTTCACTTCCATAAATGGCTACACTCCATACAAATACTTTCAGAAACGACTTCCTGACACTTAAATCAATACTCGATGCTAACAAATTTCTCTTCTTCAGAAACGCTTTCCTTGCCATTGCCAGTCTACATTTTATATCATCTCTACTTCGACCATCATCAGTTATTTTTCTCCCCAAATAGCAAAACTCCTTTACTACTTTAAGTGTCTCATTTCCTAATCTAATTCCCTGAGCATCACCCAACTTAATTCGACTACATTCCATTATCATCGTTTTTCTTTTGTTGATGTTCATCTTATACCCTCCTTTCAAGACACTGTCCACTCCATTCAACTGCTCTTCCAAGTCCTTTGCTGTCTCTGACAGAATTACAATGTCATCGGCAAACCTCAGAGTTTTTATTTCTTCTCCGTGGATTTTAATACCTACTTCGAATTTTTCTTTTGTTTCCTTTATTGCTTGCTCAATATACAGATTGAATAACATCGGGGATAGGCTACATCCCTGTCTCACTCCCTTCCCAACCACTGCTTCCCTTTCATACCCCTCGACTCTTATAAATGCCATCTGCTTTCTGTGCAAATTGTAAATAGCCTTTCCCTCTCTGTGTTTTATCCCTGCCATCTTTAGAATTTGAAAGAGACTATTCCAATCAACATTGTCAAAAGCTTTCTCTAAGTCTACAAATGCTAGAAACGTAGGTTTGCCTTTCCTTAATCTTTCTTCTAAGATAAGTCAGTATTGCCTCACATGTTCCAACATTTCTACGGAATCCAAACTGATCTTCCCCGAGGTCGGCTTCTATCAGTTTTTCCATTCGTCTGTAAATAATTCGTGTTAGTATTTTGTAGCTGTGACTTATTAAACTGATTGTTCGGTAATTTTCACATCTGTCAGCATCTGCTTTCTTTGGGATTGGAATTATTATATTCTTCTTGAAGTCTGAGGGTATTTCGCCTGTCTCATACATCTTCCTCACCAGATGGTAGAGTTTTGTCAGGACTGGCTCTCCCAAGGTAGTCAGTAGTTCTAATGGAATGTTGTCTACTCCGGGGGCCTTGTTTCGACTCAGGTCTTTCAGTGCTCTGTCAAACTCTTCACGCAATATCATATCTCCCATTTCATCTTCATCTACATCCTCTTCCGTTTCCATAATATTGTCCTCAAGTACATCGCCCTTGTATAGGCCCTCTATAACTCCTTTCACCTTTCTGCTTTTCCTTCTTTGCTTAGAACTGGGTTTCCATCAAAGCTCTTGATATTCATGCAAGTGGTTCTCCTTTCTCCAAAGGTCTCTTTAATTTTCCTGTAGGCAGTATCTATCTTACCCCTAGTGAGATAAGCCTCTACATCCTTACATTTTGCCTCTAGCCATCCCTGCTTAGCCATTTTGCACTTCCTGTCAATATCATTTTTGAGGCGTCTGTATTCCCTTTTGCCTGCTTCATTTACTGCATTTTTATATTTTCTCCTTTCATCAATTAAATTCAATATTTCTTCTTTTACCCAAGGATTTCTACAAGCTCTCGTCTTTTTACCTATTTGATCCTCTGCTGCCTTCACTATTTCATCCCTCAAACCTACCCATTCTTCTTCTACTGTATTTCTTTCCCCCATTCCTGTCAATTGTTCCCTTATGCTCTCCCTGAAACACTGTACAATCTCTGGTTCTTTCAGTTTATCCAGGTCCCATCTCCTTAAATTCCCACCTTTTTGCAATTTCTTCAGTTTTAATCTACAGTTCGTAACCAACAGATTGTGGTCAGAATCCACATCTGCCCCTGGAAATGTCTTACAAGTTAAAACCTGGTTCCTAAATCTCTGTCTTACCATTATATAATCTATCTGATACCTTTTAGTATCTCCAGGGATCTTCCATTTATACAGTCTTCTTTTATGATTCTTAAACCAAGTATTAGCTATGATTAAGTTATGCTCTGCGCAAAATTCTACCAGGCGGCTTCCTCTTTCATTTCTTAGCCCCAATCCATATTCACCTACTATGTTTCCTTCTCTCCCTTTTCCTACTGATGAATTCCAGTCACCCATGACTATTAAATTTTCGTCTCACTTCACTACCTGAATAATTTCTTTTATCTCATCATACATTTCATCAATTTCTTCGTCATCTGCAGAGCTAGTTGGCATATAAACTTGTACTACTGTAGTAGGTGTGGGTTTCGTATCTATCTTGACCACAATAATGCGTTCTCTATGCTGTTTGTAGTAGCTTACCCAAACACCTATTTTTTTATTTATTATTAAAACTACTCCTGCATTACCCCTATTTGATTTTGTATTTATAACTCTGTACTCACCTGACTAGAAGTCCTGTTCCTCCTGCCACCGAACTTCACTAATTCCCACTATATCTAATTTTAACCTATCCATTTCCCTTTTAAAATTTTCTAACCTACCTGCCCCATTAAGGGATCTAACGACTTCCTCCTGAATAGTCCCCACCTGTAGATCCGAATGGAGGACTATTTTACCTCCGGAATATTTTACCCAAGAGGACACCGTCGTCATTTAATCATACAGTAAAGCTGCATGCCCTCGGGAAAAATTACGGCTGTAGTTTCCCCTTGCTTCCAACCGTTCGCAGTACCAGCACAGCAAGGCCATTTTGGTTAATGTTACAAGGCCAGATCAGTCAATCATCCAGACTGTTGCCCCTGCAACTACTGAAAAGGCTGCTGCCCCTCTTCAGGAACCACACGTTTGTCTGGCCTCTCAACAGATACCCCTCCATTGTGGTTGCACCTACGGTACGGCTATCTGTATCGTTGAGGCACGCAAGGCTCCCCACCAACGGCATGGTCCATGGTTCATGGGGGGGGGGGGGGGGTTCTAAGTTCTAGGGGACTGATAACCTCCGATGTTAAGTCCCATAGTGCTCAGAGCCATTTGAAACATTTTTTTGTCTTTTATGGCGAGCAAAACATATAGGGCAAGACTTCACTAAATTCACTGGTCTGTTTACATGTCTACGTGGCTGTCTGCGCGGCATTGTACGCGCTCGTTGTTGTGGCTGCTTGGGTCGCTCACGAGCAAGGGGGCGACATGACCCGACAATTCGGGGCCTGATCAAACTCATCGGCCGCTACGCCACCCGAATCATATTGGTCTATGATTTGCAGTACTGGGGAAGCAACAGATCAGACTACTTTAAAATCTGCTCCAGTATTCTACTATCTGAGACAAGTAATGTTATTGCATCCGTATCTTTAAATCACTGTAAAAGTTGGCACAACTACACTTAAATTTACACTTCCAAGTCATGTCCGTTAATTCAGTGTACCACTGGCGGTACGTCTGTTCCGCTTTTCATGCAAGCGAAGGATCTGATGTCTTGCTGCAGCTACTTGGACTTGCTGGTGATAATATTGAACTAATGCAGCGCTTACTTGATCGTAGCTAAGTTCGTCGGGGGACGCGGTTGGGAATAGACTTTGTATTAACCTGAAGACTGGGGACCTCGCAGTCGAAAGGAAGTATTGTAACTTTACAGTACCTTGAACAAGGCCCGCCCGGTTGGCCGTGCGGTCTAACGCATGGCTTTCCGGAGTGGGAAGGAGCGCCTGGTCCCCGCACGAATCCGCCCGGCGGACTTGTGTCGGGGTCCGGTGAGCCGGCCAGTCTGTGGATGGGTTTTAGACGGTTATCCATCTGCCACGACGAATGCAGGCTGGTTCCCCTTATTCCGCCTCAGCTACACTATGTCGGCGATTGCTGCGCAAACACTGGCTCCACGTATGCGTACACCATAATTACTCTACCACGCAAACATTTGGGGTTACACTCGTCTGGTGTGAGACTTTCCCTGGGGGTGTCCGCCGGGGCCGAACCGCACAATAACCGTGGGTTCGGTGTGGGGCGGCGGAGGGGTGAAGTGGACTGCGGTAGTCGTCGTGGGGCTGTGGACCACTGCGGCTGCGGCGGGGACAGAGCCTCTCCGTCGTTTCTAGGCCCCCGGCTAACATACAATACAATAACTTGAACAAGATGAACTCCACTGTGTGCTTGGAACTGAGTCAGGCATTCAGTACTTTCCTCTTCTGTTTGCTTAAACTGCCAAATAGGTGGTACACTGATCGGGGACGCTTGTTGAGCTGGTTGGTTGGTCGGTTGTGGTTGTGCGGCGGGAAGTAGCTTGTGCAGCCAGTACTTGTTGTACCGGTGTCAGTAAGGTAGCGATCGTCGGTTCTGAAACTGAAAAGCTTGCGTTAGATCCATCACATTGGCCGTCTGCGGTTGAGACGCGGGGGCAGGGGTTGGATGGGGCGGGAATTCATGGTTTACACAAATACGTTACATCAAAAAGCAAGCATGGCCTCTGAAAAAAAGAAATTTGATTAGTTTTGCGGCTTCCCTCCTGGAACACATGCAACAACACAACAAATGAGCAATAGAAACAATTGAACACGATCACCCCTAGAAGCTAAAACACAAGAGAAGCAAGCAAAATCTTTGGCCAAGTTGATTAACTTCGATCGCCACTGACTTATCCTCGTTCACCACTGTAGAGTCCTCGTCGCCACTGTAGAGTCTTGCACTGCAAGGAAGGAAGGGAGAGTATGTTATTGTTGGTGGACGGTATCCTCTTTCTACAACACAAGTGCACATGTAGATTAAGACGGTTATTTATTTACATGAACATTTACTTAACTGGAATAGAGTCCATGTTCTGTGGTACAAGTTCATCAGTAACAGTCGCGCTATTGTCACTAATCCGGTCGCTATGAACTGTCGTAGCCTGTGCTGAACTCAACTCCGCTCTGCGAATGTACTGACGGACACAAACTGGAAGAGTGTGTCACTGAGGCCCTCAGTTTTTTTTCCCTTTATTGTAATTTCACGCCTCAGATGAGGCGGGCCGGCAGCGGCCTACATACGCCGCTTTTCGGCCAATAGATACGACAGATAGACATAGAAGACAGAAAACATAAAAAGCATGGTAATACATGATGAACATTACATGATATATTAGAAGCCGTTCGACAGAAGGCACGGTACACAAAGGTTGTCGCCAGTAGAACAGACGAAGACATCCAGTTGGAGATGCGAACGTAGGAGGACACCGATGAAAACACTGTAGCACACAACGGAGAAACACTTACGCACGGAAACACTGGTGACGATCATCGGCGAGCACTCACAAACACACTGATGAAGGGGGGGGGGGGGCGGAGAGGCTGCCTCCAGGTGGAAGGGAGAGGTAGGAGGGCGGGAAGGAGGGGGGGGGTGGAGCCAGTGGGAGAAAGAAGGGAGAGTGGGGGGAGGGGTTGGAAGTCCGTGGAGGGTTGTGGAAGTGGGAGATGTGGGAGAGAGGAGGGGGGAAAAGGAAGGTGAGGAGGGAGAGAGGGAGCCCAGGGGTAAAGGGGGGGAGTGGGAGGCGAGAGTCAGAGCTGGTAGGAGGGGTAGATGGAGGGAACAAGGACAATATCAGGGAGTGGTAGTTGGTGGAAGCCACCTTGGGCAAGGGTACGGAGGGTGTGAAGATGGAGACCAGGTGGGATGCAAGAATACCGGCACGGCAGTGGGCTGGGATGGGCGAGGATGGTAGAGACAAGTGGATGATGGGGATCGAGCTTGGGGGAGGTGTAAAGGATCCGTATCCGTTCAAGGAAAAGGAGAAGGTGCGAGAAGGGAATCAAGTCATATAGGATCTGTGTGGGGGATGGGAGATGGATGCGATAGGCGAGGCGAAGCGCTTCGCGTTCAAGGATTTGGAGGAACTTATAGTTGGTGGGAGGGTCCCTCTGGTCAGCAGCAGCGGCCTAAATACATGCTGTCGAGAGAGCATTGGTGGCATGTTACTTGTCGGTGTGTCTCTGGCCTCTCTCGTGATAGGCGTGTTGGTCCAGCGCCTACTAATCGACCTTCGCTTCATCTTTGGCGACCGGTGTGCTGGCAACAGCACAAAAACTTTGAACACGATAAACTCACCAGTCAACGTTATTGTGACACAGTACTCCTTTCCCGTGTACGTCTTTTCAGGGCTGCATTCGGCCATTGGTGACAATGTGCTACTGCATCGAAAAGCGCAGGTGGAGGAGCTTTTGTAATTAGAGGATGGACTCTCTGTATAAGTGGAAGGAAATAACTTCTCCGAGTTGTAACTGCGGCGCTAAAAAGCAGACTGTTCGCTGTGTAATTTAAAAATATCGCCTGAGAGCTACATTCATGGCCTCGATTTTAATCTGTAATTTGAGACAATTGTAAATATTTTTTGTGATGCAACCGTACCCTAAATAAATAATAAAACTACTGGAACAGTTGAATAAGTTCCATAGAGCATAGAAACGGTGAGTTATTTCCTCTCTGTTGTCTGTTTAGTGAAGTTTCAGAAAGCTGAATGAAAGGGCTTTGAACAAACATTCAGTAGCATAGCGCCTACAAAAGAACGAAATTGCATTCTTTTATTTTGTACTTCATATATACAGCGACGAATAACAATTATTCGCGCATGATTTTAGAAAACGTTTTAAACAAATGTTTGCTTAACAAATGTAGACTGCTTTCTAGTCAACTTACATCAAGGCTCTTAGTAAATTCTCTTCCAGAAAAAGAGACTGGCTCCAATTCGTTGATTTTTTCTGAATGCTGTGTTTCACTCTGTCTAGTATAATGCAGAAACAATTCTGCATCTACACGATACTCCGCAAGCCACGTAACGCTGTGTGGCGAAGGTACATCTGGTACCACTAACTGATTCCCCCTATCCTGTTCCACTCGCGAATGGGAAGTTATTTTCGGTAAGCCTCCGTATTGCTGTAATTTTTCGAATTTTCTCGTCGTGGTCATTAAGCGAGATGTGGGAGGAATTAATATGTTCTCCGACTTTTTCGGAAAGTTCTCACTCGAAATTTTGATAGTAAACCTCTCCGTGATGCACAACCCCTCTCTTGTAACAATCCCGCGACGAAAAGCGGCGGTCTTCGTTGTATCTTCTATCACTTCTTGAATCTGTCTGGCATCTGCTTATCCTACTATTTGTTTTATGTGGTCGTTCCACTTATGGTCTTCTGGATAGTTACTCCTACTGACATTTCACGGTAGATGCTGTTTCTAGCAACTTGTTCAAAGTGGTTCAAATGGCTCTGAGCACTATCGAACTTAACTTCTGAGGTCATCAGTCCCCTAGACTTAGAACTACTTAAACCTAACTAACCTAAGGACATCACACACATCCATGCCCGAAGCAGGATTCGAACCTGCGACCGTAGCGGTCGCACGGTTCCAGACTGTAGCGCCTAGCAATTTGTCATCAATAGTGTAGTTGTACGTACTGGATTTCTTTTCCTATGTATGTGCAATATGTTACATTTACTTATGTGCAGGTGAACTGCCAGAGCCTGCGCTATTCATCAATCTTCTGCAGGTCATTCCGCAATCGATTACTTTGTTACAGACAACCGCATCATCTGCGAACAGTCTTAAAGAGCACCTAATGATTTCTACTAGATCATTTACATACACTGTAAACAGTAAAGGTCCTATCACACTTCTGTGGGGTACATTTGAGACAGTCTGTAAAAATTCTGGAATCAATCGGGATACATATTCATTTCTTTCAATACGTCGAATTGCCATATTTATGGCCTTCTTTCAGTATTATTCATGCACCTAATATATTCCTCGCTGCTGAACATTTACAAATTGCAAAGATCCTTTGCATCACAGTCTTCGTTTGATTAAAACGACATACTCTGATCCATTCGTAGCACACCCGCGCTACGTCCCTGCCTCGCCGCTTCTGTACGAAATGCGCATGAGAGCAGGGTCATCACTCAGCACTTTGCACCGACTCAGGTTCGTGTAGGCGCCAGCCATCACCAGTTGTCCCATTCAACCGGTTCCGCTCCCTTCGAGGCTCAAGCAAGAATCCTCCAGAGCGAGTTCGGGCGTCCCCGTCCACTTTCCACATATGTCTCGTGCGCTGCAGTCCGAGGCCGACTGTACACCGGCCTTGCTACTTGCATAATCGATTGACGCGGTGAGCTAATCCTACGACGAAGAATGCCGTAATCTGCTGACGCTCTCGTTATTTGCTCTCATTTTTTTCTTGAACAAAACAGTGCAGTCGTAAGAGGCCTTCATCCATTCAATAATATTGTCAAACTGTCAATATATTGATTATCTGACAGCGCGTACTGACGTATTGTCAGTACTAGAAATATTGGTGGGCACTATAATTGGACCTCAAAATTTTCTCAGTATTGTCAGTACGTACTAAACATGTGACGTCAAGTATTCATGGTTTGACAATATCCTCCATTC
Source organism: Schistocerca nitens (assembly GCF_023898315.1). Taxonomy (NCBI): domain Eukaryota; kingdom Metazoa; phylum Arthropoda; class Insecta; order Orthoptera; family Acrididae; genus Schistocerca; species Schistocerca nitens. The sequence continues at coordinate 186,958,215 of NC_064615.1, read as the reverse complement.
AGATGTCGACAGAGCTTCAGGAAACAGCCACGCGGCGTTACACTGCACTGTGTATTTTTTCAATTCGCTGTTGTTTGTACCATACCTCAGATTCAGTTTTTAAGGAGTGTTTTAACCCAAAAGAACTGTAAGAGGCCAATGCAAGAGTAATCAATGTACGCTATTGGCCATTAAAATTGCTACACCACGAAGATGACGTGCTACAGATGCGAAATTTAACCGACAGCAAGAAGATGCTGTGATATCCAAAATGATTAGATTTTCAGAGCATTCACACACGGTTAGCGCCGGTGACGACACCTACAACGTGCTGACATGAGCAAAGTTTCCAACCGATTTCTCATACACAAACAGCAGTTGACCGGCGTGCCTGGTGAAACGTCGTTGTGATGCCTCGTGTAAGGAGAAGAAATGCGTACCATCACGTTTCCGACTTTGATAAAGGTCGTATTGTATCCTATAGCGATTGCCGTTTATCGTATCGCGACATTGCATAAAGGCACATTTGCAGCCGTGCGTGAGTTTCCTCGGAAACGCGAAATCTTAATTAAATAATTAATCTCTGACAAATAAATAAAGCCTTGGCACAGAATTACAGCGCTATGCCGCTGATAAAACAAAATACAATTATGACGCTCTTATGTTTCATTAACAAGAAGTAGGTCTTGTAGAATAACTGGTGCGGGAAGCACGTATATTTTATTAACTGGCACACCGCCATATGTGATATATAAGAACACTGCGAGTTTCAATCTCACTAGGCACTCGACCCTGTAAAGATTCTATATTTATGAAAGTAAGTGGAATTATTTAACTGTAGGCTTATTCGTTGAATATATCTGATTTAACTAACTGTGTAAACTTTTTTATGTTTAGTAGACAGTCACCTCTGTACGACGTATTGACATGGCTGGCAAATTATTCTAATATTGAGATTTTGGTTCAAATGGCTCTGAGCACTATGGGACTCAACTGCTGTGGTCATCAGTCCCCTAGAACTTAGAACTACTTAAACTTAACTAACCTAAGGACATCACACACATCCATGCCCGAGGCAGGATTCGAACTTGCGACCGCAGCAGTCGCACGGTTCCGGACTGCGCGCCTAGAACCGCGAGACCACCGCGGCCGGCTGAGATTTTGAGCCCGCACCTACCGCAGCAGTCTTTGGAAACGATTTAAATACGAAGTCCGATTATTTGAGTCTTATTTCACGGTCAACTACGAATAACATTGCATTTACGAAAAAGCCATTGTCAAGTGTCTGATACCAAATAATTAAACGTCCACCTTCCAGGTAAGCATATATTAATTACAACCAATCACTATCATATATAATTAAGAATTAATATTTTATTTTATTTTATTTATTTATTTATTTTATAACTGCTGCTCGCGTTAGTCGAGATACAATGACTGTTAGCAGAATATGGAATCGGTGGGTTCAGAAGGGTAATACGGAACGCCGTGCTGGATCCCAACGGCCTCGTATCACTAGCAGTCGAGATGACAGGCATCTTATCCGCATGGCTGTAACGGATCGTGTAGCCACGTCTCGATTCCTGAGTCAACAGATGGGGACGTCTGCAAGACAACAACCATCTGCACGAACAGTTCGACGACGTTTGCAGCAGCATGGACTATCAGCTCGGAGACCATGGCTGCGGTTACCCTTGACACTGCATCACAGACAGGAGCGCCTGCGATGGTGTACTCAACGACGAACCTGGGTGCACCAATGGCAAAACGTCATTTTTTCAGATGAATCCAGGTTCTGTTTACGGCATCATGATGGTCGCATCCGTGTTTGGCGACATCGCGGTGAAGGCACATTGGAAGCGTGTATTCGTCATCGCCATACTGGCGTATCACCCGGCGTCATGGTATGGAGTGCCATTGGTTACACGTCTTGGTCACCTCTTGTTCGCATTGACGGCACTTTGAACAGTGGACGTTACATTTCAGATGTGTTACGACCCGTGGCTCTACCCTTCATTCGATCCCTGCGAGCCCTACATTTCAGCAGGATAATGCACGACCGCATGTTGCAGGTCCTGTACGGGCCTTTGTGGATACAGAAAATGTTCGACTGCTGCCCTGGCCAGCACATTCTCCAGATCTCTTACGAAGTGAAAACGTCTGGTCAATGGTGGCCGAGCAACTGGCTCGTCACAATACGCCAGTCACTACTCTTGATGAACTGTGGTATCGTGTTGAAGCTGCATGGGCAGCTGTACCTGTAGACGCCATCCAAGCTCTGTTTTGACTCAATGCCCAGGCGTATGGAGGCCGTTAATACGGCCAGAGGTGGTTGTTCTGGGAACTGATTTCTCAGGATATATGCACCCAAATTGCGCGAAAATGTAATCACATGTTAGTTCTAGTATAATATATTTGTCCAATGAATACCCGTTTATCATCTGCATTTCCTCTTGGTGTAGCAATTTTAATGGCCAGTAGTGTATATACCACTTTAGGATGGTTAAAGCAGGACTCCCTGTGATAATGCCTACTTCATTAATTTGAAAATATACAGTTACTATAGATTGGTGTATTACATAGTAGTTCGGGAAAACAATCCTATTTCGAAAAATATGTCATGTATCTGCAATGACTAGTAAGAGAGATGCATGTTAGTTTCACCAAATTATCACCAAGAGTGAAAAAAAAGTAAGTTAACTGCCTCAACAGGTCCTTGCTAGCCATATTAATTGCTTCACAGGTCGTATCAACATTAATAACTTGTCATCACGATATAGGACTCATCGGAAAATAATTTATGGAATCTTTCGGGTCCACTGTTCTGATTCCAGACAGTAAATTAACATCTGACCAGTCGCTCCTTTTTTTAAGCCACTCTCGGGCCCATTTCCAGTTTTTGTTTTCTGCTGCTTGCAATCTGTAGTTAATGTAATTACAGCGCATGGTTTATTTTGGATGCTCGACAGCCTAACCTTGTAAAATCTTGTTGTCAAGTAACAATTTTTGTCAATGTTATTGACAACCAGAGGGCGTTTCATTGTGTTGACAGTTTGGCAAACTAGTATTGCAGTGAACACTGAACGTGTGGAGGCGCCTTTAGTCGGCCATCAGTCCTCTGTCAAGTTCAGCTCTTTGGTTTACCTTTTTCTGACAGTCCATCGTGTGCCTTGCCTCTTCTTCTTTGTGTAACTACTGCAACCTACATCCACTTCAACCTGTTGTTGCTTTCAGGCCTTCGTAGCCTTCTACAATTTTTACCCTTCCCCCAACTACTCCCTTCATTGCCAATTTGAATAGTGCATGATGCCTCAGGATGTCTCTTCTCAAATGATCCCTTCTTTTATCTGTCATGATATAAATTTCTTTTTTATGAATTCGATGCAATACACCTTCGTTATTTATTCGCTCCACACATGTAATCCTCAGTATTCTTCTGCAGCATCACATTTCAAAAGCTTATATTCTCTTCTTGTACCAAATGTTTATAGTCCACACTTTACGTTCGCACACGGCTACACTCCATCCAATATCTTCATAGAAGAGTACCTGGCGCATAAACTTATGACGTTCTTCTTGGTAACTTTCTCGTCGGGTTCTTCGGTCAACATTTGTTTAATGATTTTTGAAACGTTTCACCATGCAAATGGCTCGCAATGTCGAAGATTAACCTTCCACAGCTGGTGACGGGCTTCAGTCGAGCTTGCGGCCGGAAATTGTACATTATACGAGGCCTGTTCAGAAAGTAAGCTCCGATTGATTGCCAAATTGAAACCACAGTGAACATCAGAAATGTTTTACTTGTAACAATTAGCTACACCTTTCAGCTACTTCTCTACGTAGTCGCCGTTCTGACTTAGACTTTTGTCATAGCGTTGTACCAACTTTTCAATAGCCTCATCATAGAAGGCAGCCGTCAGTGCTTTCCGCCAATTCTCCACGCTGGCCTACACCTCGTTGTCTGTGTCAAAATGTTGTCTTCAAAGACAGCGGTTCATGTGACCAGAGATGAAACTCAGGGGGAGACAATTGCGGACTGTATTGTGGGTAATCTCACATTTCCATTTGAAAACGATGCAGGAGCATCTTCATTGCCCCTGCAGAATGCGGCTGAGAATTGTCTTGAAGAAGAAACAGCACGACAGTTATGTAATGTTAGCTGCATAGCTTCAGGCGAAATTTCTCACCAGGCCCTCGTACTTGGCGGCAGACACTATTTTCTAGACATCTTTACGCACTCACTGCGAGCTCAGAAATGAGAAGAGCGACGTGATGCTAACTGGGGTTATACTAGAGACACTACCCAACACATCTGTGCAAAGCTTTATCGGATTTTTATAGTCGTTTCCATTTCGCGACCGATCGGAGCTTACTTTCTGAACGCCCCTCGTATACCCACCTCACCGACATCTGATGACCTTTTCTCGGTCATTACTGCAGTAGGCCTCTCCTTGTTATCTGCAAGATCGTTCAATGCGGCACTGGAAACCAGGACCTGGTTATCTTTGTGCTTTCTTGTTAAAACTGTCTCACATTTATGAATTTAATTGGTTTCCCTGAACTAATGGGAGAGATACCTGTTCTCCACACCGAGAACCTAGATGGCGGCGAATATTATTTGGTGGTCGGCCTCACACAGTCCAAAGCCGATTTCCCCGCTTGTCCCAGCCTGCAATACCGTTTGTGTTTAATGAACGTGGTACTGATGGCTCATCCAGTCGCTCTCAGACTTCCAGGATGAACTTTTCACTCTGCAACGGAGAGTGCGCTGATTTGAAACTTCTTGGCATATTAAAACTATGTGCCGGAGACTTGAACTCGGAATCAGATCGTAGTACCCTCCGCCGAGAACCATGCCTAAATTCGAGTATAGGTCCCGCACATAGTTTTAATCTGCCAAGAACTTTCATATCAGCGCATACACCGCTGCAGAGCGAAAAATTCATTCTGGAAAGATCCCCCAAATTGTGGCAAAGCCATACCCCTCTAACATGCTTTCTTGGCCGCGCGGGATTAGCCGAGCGGTCGTAGGCGTTGCAGTCATGGACTGTGCGGCTGGTCCCGGCGGAGGTTCGAATCCTCCCTCGGGAATGGGTGTGTGTGTTTGTCTTTAGGATAATTTAGGTTAAGTAGTGTGTAAGCTTAGGGACTGATGACCTTGGCAGTGTCCTATAAGATTTCACACACATTTGAACACACAAAATGCTTTCTTCCAGGAGTGCTAGTCTTGCATGGTTCGAAAGAGATCTCTCTGAAGTTTGGATGATAGGAGATGAGCTATTGGTGGATATAAAGTTGTGAGAAGGGGTCGTGAGTCATGTTTGGGTAGCTGAGTTGGTAGTTGCCAGCGAAAGGCAAGCGTCCCGAGTTCGAGTCTCAGTCTGGCATACAGTTTTAATCTGTCAGGAAGTTTCATTCCTAGATTTTTCCACATATACACGGGATGCGGTATATTTCCGAGATAGCGAGTAGGTCCCTTTTGACCTTTCCCGATATAAGACATTTTCTAATCTTTTTGGTGGCTCTGTGTATACAGTCTCTGCGATGCATATGCGCAACATACCGTCGATTCTGTCCGTCACCCTGGGAATGTATGGTACAAAAGCCGTACCTGACATTCTTCCTTCTGACGTATCCCTTCGCCGGATGTATATAACTGAGGTTGGGAGGGGGGAGTGGGGGAGCTTGTTCCTCATAACGCAAACCAGGTGTTGCATGTCTGCATGTCGCATCTGAGGTGCTACGGTTCACATATTCGTCTTGCGCGCCTATGTCTTTTTCTAGCTCTGTCGATAATTTGAAAGTTAGTGCAGGTATCGGTCCGTGTGTGTCGGTTTTCGATACACGTTCTGACCCAGGTTCTCATACTTTCTCGTAATTATCACATATAAAAACGGTAGCTGTTGATCCATTTCTACCGCAGTAGTAAATTTAATATTGGCATGGAGACTACAGGTGTCTTAGGAATACACATAGTTGTCCCTCTTGTAATGACAAAGTAAATTCAAGACAATAACATGTATTCGGGGCATATACAACGCACAGTCAAGACATGAATACACAACATAATTTTCTTTCTTTCACTTGTCAATTTGGTTTCATGAATCAGTTTGAAGTATTTCGATATACAGGCAAATGTTCTATAAACGCGACCAGTAGTGCCGTGTGGAGCTGGTTGTGTAAATGTTTTTACATTTTGTCTCTGCAAAGCTGTAATTTTATTTCTTATTATTTTCAAGATATGCTTTCTTAAAATCTTAAATAATTTGCAGAAGGTCGAGTGTGTAGTCTAAAATAAAATATAGAGGGTGGTCAGAAACAGTCTGAAAAGCTTTTGACGGTGTTGCAGGGTACACTGTGCTGAGAAATAATTATTAAGAAAAAAAAATTTGTTACGTCGCACCGTTTCCGAGTTAGACAATCAGACCGTTGCGCGAGCTAATTCAAGCGGCCTACCAGAGATGGTGTCGGCAAGTGTGCTCTTCGTTTGGTTTCCTAAAACCGAGCAACAGAGCAACACAATTGAGCAGTTTCGTGCGCAATCATTTACGCCACGAGAACAGCTGATAACTAAATGCATCCGGCGGGCCTCTTAAATTTTACGCGCGCAAGGGCCTGATTGGCTAACATCTATGATAATTAACTCGGCAACGGCACAACGTATCGAATGTTTTTCTTAACAATTATTTCTTACCACAACCTACGCTATAACAAACTGACAGCTTTCCAGACTGTTTCTGGCCCCGTATATGTTAATTGTGTGAACGAGCCCAGAGAATTGCACTGAGTAGCCCAAAGATGTTATTTTCTCAGAATCTTACCAATGAACCGAAGTCTACCGCATCTTTACTGGGTCTAACAATTTGTAGGTTCAGTCGTAGGTAAAGGACTGAACCAACAAATTGTTAGACACATGTTTTTGTATCAGCTAACTGGTGCCAGCTGTGATTCAGTGTATTGTAATCATTGGATTCTACGTTTGAAAAGTGCACAGTTTTACATTTCTGAACGTTCATATCTTTGCAACAATTTCAAATCTTATCAGTATCTAACTGGATACTATTTTGTCGGAAACTGACATTGCAGGACCATGGCTGTGTAAAAATTTAGGTTAATTCTTGCAATAAACTACAAATAGCAACCATCTACTGTTAATGACGAAATTTATTAAGAACAATTAGCACCGTTACTAGTTTTGAACCAACAGGTTCCCCTTAAACCTTTTTCCACGTTCAAAATTATATTTTGTTTACGCTGTACATGTAACCGCTGAATTACATTGTGCCCAAGTTCCTTGAGATGGTGGCGCCCTACAGAGAGAAAAAGAGAGTAAGGAAAAGGACTGATTTATTGTAACTGGACCTAATAGTGAATTACAACAATGTACTCGTGTACAATTTCCAAGAGAAGAACTATGTTACTTACCATATAATACACTACTGGCCATTAAAATTGTTAGACCAAGAAGAAATGCAGATGATAGACGGGTATTCATTGGACAAATATATTATACTAGAACTGACATGTGATTACTTTTTCACGCAATTTGGGTGCATATATCCTGAGAAATTAGTACCCAGAACAACCACCTCTGGCCGTAATAACGGCCTCCATACGACTGGGCATTGAGTCAAAACAGAGCTTGGATGGCGTCTACAGGTACAGCTGCCCATGCAGCTTCAACACGATACCACAGTTCATCAAGAGTAGTGACTGGCGTATTGTGACGAGCCAGTTGCTCGGCCACCATTGACCAGACGTTTTCACTTCGAAAGAGATCTGGAGAATGTGCTGGCCAGGGCAGCAGTCGAACATTTTCTGTATCCACAAAGGCCCGTACAGGACCTGCAACATGCGGTCGTGCATTATCCTGCTGAAATGTAGGGTTTCACAGGGATCGAATGAAGGGTAGAGCCACGGGTCGTAACACATCTGAAATGTAACGTCCACTGTTCAAAGTGCCGTCAGTGCGAACAAGAGGTGACCAAGACGTGTAACCAATGGCACCCCATACCATCACGCCGGGTGATACGCCAGTATGGCGGTGACGAATACACGCTTCCAATGTGCCTGCACCGCGATGTCGCCAAACACGGATGCGACCATCTTGATGCTGTAAACAGAACCTGGATTCGTCCCAAAAAATGACGTTTGCCATTGGTGCACCCAGGTTCGTCGTTGAGTACACCATCGCAGCCGCTCCTGTCTGTGATACAGCGTCAAGGGTAACCGCAGCTATGGTCTCCGAGCTGATAGTCCATACTGCTGCAAACGTCGTCGAACTGTTCGTGCAGATGGTTGTTGTCTTGCAGGCGTCCCCATCTGTTGACTCAGGGATCGAGACGTGGGTGCACGATCCGTTACAGCCATGCGGATAAGATGCCTGTCACCTCGACTGCTAGTGATACGAGGCCGTTGGGATCCAGCACGGCGTTACGTAATACCCTCGTGAACCCACCGATTCCATATTCTGCTAACAGTCATTGGATCTCGACCAACGCAAGCAGCAATGTCGCGATACGATAAGCCGCAATCGCGATAGCCTACAATCTACCTTTATCAAAGTCGGAAACGTGATGGTACGCATTTCTTCTCTTTACACGAGGCATCACAACAACATTTCACCAGGCAACGCCGGTCAACTGCTGTTTGTGTATGAGAAATCTGTTGGAAACTTCCCTCATGTCTGGACGTTGTAGGTGTCGCCACCAGCGCCAACCTTGTGTAATGCTCTGAAAAGCTAATCATTTGCATATCACAGCATCTTCTTCCTGTCGGTTAAATTTCGCATCTGTAGGACGACATCTTCGTGGTGAAGAAATTTTAATGGCCAGTAGTGTAGGTAGGCCTACTATGTAAACAGCCGGCCGCGGTGGTCTAGCGGTTCTGGCGCTGCAGTCCGGAACCGCGGGACTGCTACGGTCGCAGGTTCGAATCCTGCCTCGGGCATGGGTGTGTGTGATGTCCTTAGGTTCGTTAGGTTTAAGTAGTTCTAAGTTCTAGGGGACTTATGACCTAAGATGTTGAGTCCCATAGTGCTCAGAGCCATTTGAACCATTTGTTTGTAAACAATATGAGAATTGTGTTGGTCCGAAATGATATTATAAATACAATTTATTCGAATGGGGAAAGTACTTTTCAGCCTAATACAGTCTTCTAATCATAATGATTCACATACCGTACCCTCGTCTCAGTGTTCTGTACTCACCATGTCGGTCGCATGCTTCATTCGCGACACTGTTACCTTCACCAGTGGCAGCTTATTTTTAGTTTTTATTTTTGATGAAGCACGAAACTAACGCGTGGAGTGTTGCCTTGAATTATTTATTTGCTTTTGAAGTCTGCTGGAAAGACTGATGTCTTATAAGGAAAGGTCAAGGCTACTTGCATCCGTTGCCGAAACCTGCCACAAGGCCCACTCGGCACATAAAAACGTGCGTGGGACGCAGACGTAATTAAGGATGCTTCAAGACGTACGTTTCTGTTTCGTCAGCGTGGCACAGCCACTGTGTAATTTCTGTCATCTCGTCTGGTCAGGCGATGCGAGATAGCTTTCTACCTACCGCGGTTGAGGGAGAGAGGAAGCCGTTCTGCTGAGCTGTGCACGCTAGGCACCTGTTGCCAGTAAGTGGCCGTAATACCCACTTCCTAGCCGGGTACTCGTAGCCTGGAGGCTCTGGTTCGCAGCCTGAGAGAAACACGCTGAAGAGACACGGGATACACTCACCAACTGCGACATGGTCGCGTATACAAACAGTGACCCAATACTGTCTAATGTTTTTTATTCCAGTCTTTGACCACAATATGAATTCTTTAGACGATGACCGGTTTCAGTCCTTAATGACCATCCTCAAATCTATAATACACGATGTAATACTGATGCTTTAATTTGTTCTGAAAACAGTGCTGATATTCAAGACCGTAAAAGTGGGTTAAAAGCTGTTAGCTTTCTGAGGAAGTTAAGCTTGCATTACTCCGCAACTGTTTCACCAGGTATCCAGTCCAGCTTACCAAATTCTCAACCAGACTAACATTAATTATAATCTTTTAGTACTCATCTTATGATAACCGGTGATTTAAATAAAAAGAAATAAATCAGTTTATATTTGGACATTTATTTTAACATTGATCATTGTTTCGTTAAAATTTCAGCATATCAAACTTGATTCATAACTAAACTGGCGCCTTATTTAGGATTGAGAAAATGTGAGTTTGTAATCTTACGGAACACATCAAACAGGGAGCCAAGATTGGGAGACTACATACAACACTGCATTCATAAAATAACACACGAAGAGCGTTGAAACATATGCAAGAGGAAATTAACCACAACCAACCGATTCAATTTTCACCCAAAGAAGTTACGTTCGTAGCGCAATCCTATCCATCATGAAATTACCACACACTGGTATACTAAATTCATACTAACTCTCTGTGAAATCTTCCCGAAAAGAATAGCTGAGGGCTACTTTGATGCTTACACCACATGCTTCATGTGGTCAACACAAAGAGTGTAACTCCACAATAATTTTGATAGTTAAAACAAATTACATCGAAACGCAATTTACAAAAGAAAAACCTCGAACTGGTTACTATCGTCTTACTATTAACATGATGGGTCAAACAATTGTATAAGCACGTGGTACTGGTCTCACAAAGTACATCCCACGTGGGTTGAACATAAAGAAAAGTTGCCATATTGAAAATTATTGTCAAGACGAGACGTTATAATTTCACGCACATTCGCATTTAAGATTGATGATCTTAGTTAGAGTTACTGATCAACACGTGGTTCCACTTTACTCACAAAGTAGTGACAAAGCAACTACCGGAAGATATTCTGAACTTCACACTCGAATTACACTGCGTTGCAATTTAAGATAACATTAGATATTTTAGAGCTAAACCTGAAATAAAGGTGATTAAATTTTCAGTTAGGCTGAACTTGTTGTTGTTGTTGTTGTGGTCTTCAGTCCTGAGACTGGTTTGATGCAGCTCTCCATGCTACTCTATCCTGTGCAAGCTTCTTCATCTCCCAGTACCTACTGCAACCTACATCCTTCTGAATCTGCTTAGTGTATGCATCTCTTGGTCTCCCCCTACGACTTTTACCCTCCACGCTGCCCTCCAATACTAAATTGGTGATCCCTTGATGCCTCAGAACATGTCCTACCAACCGATCCCTTCTTCTGGTCAAGTTGTGCCACAAACTCCTCTTCTCCCCAATCCTATTCAATATCTCCTCATTAGTTATGTGATCTACCCATCTAATCTTCAGCATTCTTCTGTAGCACCACATTTCGAAAGCTTCTATTCTCTTCTTGTCCCAACTATTTATCGTCCATGTTTCACTTCCATACATGGCTACACTCCATACAAATGCTTTCAGAAAAGACTTCCTGACACTTAAATCTATACTCGATGTTAACAAATTTCTCTTCTTCAGAAACGCTTTCCTTGCCATTGCCAGTCTACATTTTATATCCTCTCTACTTCGACCATCATCAGTTATTTTGCTCCCCAAATAGCAAAACTCCTTTACTACTTTAAGTGTCTCATTTCCTAATCTAATACCCTCAACATCACCCGACTTAATTCGACTACATTCCATTATCCTCGTTTTGCTTTTGTTGATGTTCATCTTATATCCTCCCTTCAAGACACCATCCATTCCGTTCAACTGCTCTTCCAAGTCCTTTGCTGTCTCTGACAGAATTACAATGTCATCGGCGAACCTCAAAGTTTTTATTTCTTCTCCATGGATTTTAATACCTATTCCGAATTTTTCTTTTGTTTCCTTTACTGCTTGCTCAATATACAGACTGAATAACATCGGGGAGAGGCTACAACCCTGTCTTACTCCCTTCCCAACCACTGCTTCCCTTTCATGTCCCTCGACTCTTATAACTGCCATCTGGTTTCTGTACAAATTGTAAATAGCCTTTCGCTCCCTGTATTTTACCCCTGCCACCTTTAGAATTTGAAAGAGAGTATTCCAGTCAACATTGTCAAAAGCTTTCTCTAAGTCTACAAATGCTAGGAACGTAGGTTTGCCTTTCCTTAATCTTTCTTCTAAGATAAGTCGTAAGGTCAGTATTGCCTCACGTGTTCCAGTATTTCTACGGAATCCAAACTGATCTTCCCCGAGGTTGGCTTCTACTAGTTTTTCCATTCGTCTGTAAAGAATTCGTGTTAGTATTTTGCAGCTGTGGCTTATTAAACTGATTGTTCGGTAATTCTCACATCTGTCAACACCTGCTTTCTTTGGGATTGGCTGAACTTAAGAAATCTATTGTCCTACGGACTTAGCAGACACTCGCTTAGCCGGAGACCTTACCACTTCAGACGCTCGCCACGGACAGACTGCTCTGGGCTCCTACTGAGCGTGCTTAACAGGTACAAACGGAAGTGACCATAGAGGCAGCTTCCTATACCAACATGACAAGGGACGGACAGGACCATACTAAGAATAGAAACCCCTCTGCTTTTAGAAAGCGTAGCTACCTGTTCCAACGTTGGTCCTACTGTTCTCTAGCAGACAGGCTTGTCTGCTACCATCAAGCATGCAACTAGAAATACATTTGCTCATTCATCCTCTCACACAGAAGGGAAGGGGGATGACAGTATCTTATCATATACAGTATATAAAAGAAAGCGGATGTAGGTTCCGTATGAGACTGTGTGACATGAATTACGTATAAACTGTGTTTTAAAGTGTAGTAGTGTGACAGATCGTTCTTGTTTATGTGTAAAAGTAACACGTTCCACTGCTCAGTCTCCTCCCAGATAGTCAGAAACTCCACAGTAAATTTAGAAGTGGAATGTATGCCGTAAATGACAACAGATTTAAGAAATTAACATGAAGGGAATCCAACAGAGACCTTTCAACAAATATATACACTTAGTGAGCAGTGTGTCTTTCAACCTAATACAGCAATACGTATCACAATATACTACCACACAACTAGGGAGATCTACAGAAAATACGGTAAAACGTACCTTTTTTACACCATGTCCTAATGTGATAAGGCCATAATGGCATCGCCAAACATATAAATATAATCAGCACAGCATCGTCATATAGATCTAAAATAAGATGTAGAATAGGCCGCATCGTCCACACAGTCATTATTGCAACTGGCTACTGAAGTACAGTAGCTACCAGAAATCTGTTTGCCTACATCATCCCTAGATGTCGCTACTGTCGGCTTAAATGTAATCATCATTTACGCAAAAAAAAAAAAAAAAATCTGATAAAAACACATTATGTAAAATACATGTAGCAAACTTTTAAAATTGATAACTATCATAGGAACTAAATTGTGATACATTAAAAGACGAATACAGTTACCCACGTAAAATTACTAAAAGGAAATATATGAACAGAATAGGACCGATCATTTTTATGGTGAATTTACAGTCAACAATTATTATACGTATTACGTCGCCTGTAGCAATCTATAAATTGCCTATGAAAGATAAAATGGCTCTATGACAGCTGAAAAAAGGACAGATCAATTATCATTGCCCTCTGTTGGTTACGCCGCCAGGATGTTATTTAGGCGTGCACCCGATCTTAAGAACTTAACAACTAGGGGGCTTTACATACAACGTGATATATCTCCCACAGGAAACTTTTAAACAGCATATTAACACTCAATAAATAAAATTATATAGTCTGGTTATACATTCAATGAATAGGTAGGACATAATCAGTTACAGGATTAGTGCGCTTAATGTATGGAAGTAAGGCAAATGCCTAGTGTTCTCGAAATAAATCAGCAAGTAAGGCTAGGTATAAATACGGAGGCATTATTGGGTTATCGTAGTACGTTATCAAACAAAGCAAAGTAGGTGTTGGGCACCCTAGTGGGCTCAAGCTTTTTCGTTTTGTAAATCTCCGACTCCTCCAACAAGTCAAAAGCGCGACTCTTGTCTGCCCTGTGTATATTATAGATCTGAGGATGGTCATTACGGACTGAAACCGGTCGTCGTCTAAAGAATTCATATTGTGGTCAAAGACTGGAATAAAAAACATTTGACATTGGATACACTGTTTTGTATATCCCATGCGATGCAGCGACCAAGTATTTATTAACCTCAGCAGACTCACGCTTACAACATTTGCAGATTTGGAGAAAGATTTTCGAATGTCAGCTAGACTATACTCAAAAATTATGAAGGGAGCGGGGATAAAATACGGCAAGTGAAAAACAGTTCACAACTTCTACAGCAACCAGACTGCAGTTGTAAGTGTCGACAGACAGAAACGGAAGCAGTAACTGAGAAGGGAGGAGCATAGTGTTGTAGGCTATCACAGACGTTATTTAGTCTGTACATTGAGCAAGTAGTGAAAGAGATCAAGGAGAAATGTAGAGAGGGAATTGAAGTTCACGGAGAAGAAATGAAAACTCTGATGTTTGCCGATGACATTGTAATACCGACAGAGGCAGTAAAGAATTTGGAAATGCAGTTGAATGGAATGGATAGTGTCCTGAAAAGTGGTTATAAGTGAACAACAAAAGTAAATCGGGTAATACAATATAAATTAGATTAAGAAATAAGACACTAAAAGTAGTAGATGAGCGTTGCTAAAGCGGCGGCAAAAAACTAATGACTGACGAAGCAGAGGATATAAAATGCAGACTATAACATTATTTTCTGAAAAGGAGGAATTCGTTACAGTCTAATGTACAGGCTGATTCTTAAGAAGAAGAAAAAAGCAGCCAACCAATATTCATAATGCTGTCTGTTTAAACAAACAATGACGTAACCGGTTTCGAACCACCAGGTTCATCTTCAGATGGCTGTTCATGTCTAGATACACATTTCTTGAAGTTTACAATAGTTTTTGGCTCTTTATTCACCCTTACGGCGAAAGATTCTTTGGAGGATGGTGTCCTATAGTAAGTAAGAATGTTAGAAAAAACCTGTTTAAACGTAACTATTCGTAATAACGATCTGTCACAGCGTAAAAAAAAAAAATTAAGATTGAGTTGTACTTAGATTTTACTTACTTTGTTTGCGTTGGGAAACTATTTCTATAATGATCGGAAACAAAGTAAACAAATCTTTAATAATTCTGGTTATATTTTCTTACTTTGTATACATTGTGTCCGATCGTCATTAGAAATAGTTACGTATAAATAGGTCGTTCCTAACATCGTTTTTTGCTGTAGGGCATCCTCATCCCAAGACTCTTTCATCACAAGGGGGAAAAAGAGACAAAAATTGTGGTAAACTTCAACAAATGTGTATCTAGCCGTGAACAGCCGTCTGAAGATGAATCTGTTGGTTCGAATCCGGTAAAGCGCTATTTGTGTAAATACCAAATTTGTGCAAATAGCATTATAAACAGTGGCTGGTTGTTCATTTCTTCTTTGTAGAAATGCACCTGTATTTTGTACGCACCCATAGTCTCAAAATGTCAGTTTTCGAGAAAATTACAATTTCAGAAGGTATTTGGAGTGTAGCCTTGCACGGAAGTGAAACATCAACGATAGGCTGTTCAGGAAAGAAAAGAATAGAAAATTTTGAAATGTGGTGCTGTAGAAGAATGCTGCCGATTAGATGGGTAGATCGAATAACTAATGTGGAAACAGTCTACAGACAATAATTATCGATTGCAACCATCGCATCATCCACTTATGCACGAACAGCTACACTATGTGATCAAAAGTATCCGGACACCCAAAAAAACATACGATTTTCATATTAGGTGCATTGTGCTGCCACCTACTGTCAGGTACTCCATATCAGAGACCTCAGTAGTCATTAGAGATCGGAGAGAGCAGAATGGGGCGCTCCGCGGAACTCACGGACTTGGAACGTTGTCAGGTGACTGGCTGTCATTTGTGTCATACGTCTGAACGCTTGATTTCCACACTCCCAAACATCCCTAGGTCCACAGTTTCCGATGCGATAGTGAAGTGGAAACGTGAAGGGACGCATACAGCACAAAAGCGTACAGGTCGACCTCGTCTGTTGACTGACGTGTGTAGTGCCAAAAGTCAAATTCGGAGGCGGTGGTGTTATGGTGTGGTCGTGTTTTTCATGGAGGGGGCTTGCACCCCTTGTTATTTTGCGTGGTACTATCACAACACAGGGCTACATTGATGTTTTAAGCACCTTCTTGCTTCCCACTGTTGAAGAGCAATTCGGGGATGACGATTGCGTCCTTCAACATGATCGAGCACCTGTTCATAATGCACGGCCTGTGGCGGAGTGGTTACACGTCAATAACATCCCTGTAATGGACTGGCCTGCACAGAGTCCTGACCTGACTCCTGCAGAACACCTATGGGATGTTTTGGAACGCCGACTTCGTGTCAGGCCTTACCGACCGAAATCGATACCTCTCCTCAGCGCAGCACTCCGTGAAGAATGTGCTGCCATTGCCCCAAGAAACCTTCCACCACCTGATTGAAGGTATGCTTGCGAGAGTGGAACCTGTCATCAAGGCTAAGGGTGGGCCGACACTTTACAGAATTCCAGCATTACCGATGTTGGGCGCCACGAACTTGTAAGTCATTTTCAGCCAGGTGTCCGGATACTTTTGATCACATAGTGTATATGGGTTTTGAGGAGCTGCTCGACCATCGTACCCCATTCTTGTTAACGCCCAACTCAGGTCACTGAGCTAGCTGGACTGTAGGTAGCACTCTGGAGCTCAGGAGTGATTCTTTCCTCTGATTTCATGCGATTTTTTACAGCCACCCTCCGCAGTGCTCAGCAGTACCTGTCCGTCATTAAATGAGGTTTGTCTGGTCTCGGTTTAGCTGTGATTATTGCTTCGCGTTTCTGGTCGACATGGGCAGCTTTATGATGACTGAAACATCCGTGGTGTATTTTTCACTCAGGTGACATCCAATGACTAGTCCGCGTTCGAAATCACTGATCCTCCCTGACCAATCCACAGTGCTGTTACTCCTTCTACTGACAACACAAACTCTCTGCTCCTTTCATACTGGCTTCTCATGACGTCTACAGTTCAATTTCGCATTGCATAGCTGTGTCTGGATATTTGACATCGGATAGCATATATGTCAGTGCTACAATATCCACTACATGTCGTTAGGATAACGAGAAATTCAAAGCTGAAAGAAGACTCAGACAAGGAGATTCTGTATCAGCAAAACTGTCCTAAGCAGCGTCAGAAGTTTTCAAATTCTTAAACTAGTAAAGTGAAGAAGCAATACTATTCGTGTTATTGGGATGTGTCTGAATCAGGTACATTTCCCTGACGGCACTGTACTAGGAAGCAAGCGAGGATAATCAGTATTTAACGTCCCGTCCGACGGGATCATTAGAGATGGAGCACAGCCTCTGACTGCAGAAAGACAGGGAACGAAAGGGGCCGTGTCCTCTTCGAAAGAACCATACTAGAATTTGTTTCTAGCAATTTAAATAAACAGCAACAAACGTAAATCTGGATGTCCAGGCGGGCGTTTAGGACCACTTTCCTCAAGAAATACGAGTTCAATGTCTTTTCCACTGCGCAACCTCATTCAGAGACATTGTACTATTCGGCTCTAGAGCAGGCATACTTCAACAGCGATTGGACAAAAATTAATAGGCAGTTCTGTAAGTAGGTCTGGAATATAATAAGACATAAATAATAAGAAGAGTGCCGGCCGCGGTGGTCTAGCGGTTCTAGGCGCTCAGTCCGGAACCGCGCGGCTGCTACGGTCGCAGGTTCGAATCCTGCCTTGGGCATGGATGTGTGTGACGTCCTTAGGTTAGTTAGGTTTAAGTAGTTCTAAGTTCTAGGGGACTGATGACCTAAGATGTTAAGTCCCATAGTGCTCAGAGCCATTTGAACCATTTGAATAAGAAGAGTGAAAATGGCTTGGAGTGCTTTTGGTAATCTAGAAAGGTTCTCTAAAACAGTTGATAGTGTGAAAAATTCTCTCGAGCTTCCAGCTGCTTCAGTTGGTTTAAAATCCACGTGCTTTCGGGTGAGTCCTCCTTAACTATTACCAAGTGGTGTCTGTCTTTTGGTTGCTGCTACCGCCCTTATACAGGGTGTTACAAAAAGGTACGGCCAAACTTTCAGGAAACATTCCTCACACACAAATAAAGAAAAGACGTTATGTGGACATGTGTCCGGAAACGGTTAATTTCCATGTTAGAGCTCATTTTAGTTTCGTCAGTATGTACTGTACTTCCTCGATTCACCGCCAGTTGGCCCAATTGAAGGAAGGTAATGTTGACTTCGGTGCTTGTGTTGACATGCGACTCATTGCTCTACAGTACTAGCATCAAGCACATCAGTACGTAGCATCAACAGGTTAGTGTTCATCAGAAACGTGGTTTTGCAGTCAGTGCAATGTTTACAAATGCGGAGTTGGCAGATGCCCATTTGATGTATGGATTAGCACGGGGCAATAGCCGTGGCGCGGTACGTTTGTATCGAGACAGATTTCCAGAACGAAGGTGTCCCGACAGGAAGACGTTCGAAGCAATTGATCGGCGTCTTAGGGAGCAGGGAACATTCCAGCCTATGACTCGCGACTGGGGAAGACCTAGAACGACGAGGACACCTGCAATGGACGAGGCAATTCTTCGTGCAGTTGACGATAACCCTAATGTGAGCGTCAGAGAAGTTGCTGCTGTACAAGGTACCGTTGACCACGTCACTGTATGGAGAGTGCTACGGGAGAACCAGTTGTTTCCGTACCATCTACAGCGTGTGCAGGCACTATCAGCAGCTGATTGGCCTCCACGGGTACACTTCTGCGAATGGTTCATCCAACAATGTGTGAATCCTCATTTCAGTGCAAATGTTCTCTTTACGGATGAGGCTTCATTCCAACGTGATCAAATTGTAAATTATCACAATCAACATGTGTGGGCTGACGAGAATCCGCACGCAATTGTGCAATCACGTCATCAACACAGATTTTCTGTGAACGTTTGGGCAGGCATTGTTGGTGATGTCTTGATTGGGCCCCATGTTCTTCCACCTACGCTCAATGGAGCACGTTATCATGATTTCATACGGGATACTCTACCTGTGCTGCTAGAACATGTGCCTTTACAAGTACGACACAACATTTGTTTCATGCACGATGGAGCTCCTGCACATTTCAGTCGAAGTGTTCGTACGCTTCTCAGCAACAGATTTGGTGACCGATGGATTGGTAGAGGCGGATCAATTCCATGGCCTCCACGCTCTCCTGACCTCAACCCTCTTGACTTTCATTTATGGGGGCATTTGAAAGCTCTTGTCTACGCAACCCCGGTACCAAATGTAGAGACTCTTCGTGCTCGTATTGTGGACGGCTGTGATACAATACGCCATTCTCCAGGGCTGCATCAGCGCATCAGGGATTCCATGCGACGGAGGGTGGATGCATGTATCCTCACTAACGGAGGACATTTTCAACATTTCCTGTAACAAAGTGTTTGAAGTCACGCTGGTACGTTCTGTTGCTGTGTGTTTCCATTCCATGATTAAGGTGATTCGAAGAGAAGTAATAAAATGAGCTCTAACATGGAAAGTAAGCGTTTCCGGACACATGTCCACATAACATATTTTCTTTCTTTGTGTGTGAGGAATGTTTCCTGAATGTTTGGCCGTACCTATTTGTAACACCCAGTATAGTCGCGCTGCCTTCTGTGACGTCACTGGTGCTCGCTCCAACGTCATCTAAGGTAATGTTTTGGTTGCGCGCCCACCTCTCCAACGTTCCGATGGTCTGGCCCCAAGCTGTGCGTAGCTGCAGGCCTCCGTCTTTATTGAGGGTGTTGTCACAAATTTTTAGTTCGATCGCTTCTTTAATTCCGCTGTCCCAGAAACAATTAGTCCGTGTAATAACTGACACCTCTTCAAACTAATACGATGTCCGTTTTCTAGAGCATGGTTCGCTACCGCTGATTCAGGGTGCCGAAAGCGAAAGCATCTTTCGTGCTCTACATAGCGCTGTTCAACAGTACGCTCAGTCTGTCCCACATAAAACTGTCCACATACACATGGTATTTTAAATACTCCTCGCGTTCTGAGGCCTACATTTCCTTTCACAAGGCTCATGAACTGTCGAATTTTTGTTGAGCCCTGAAGACAGAATGATTTTATGCCTCTTTAGGAGTCGGTTAATCTTTCCTGTTATTGAGCCACAAAATGTCAAGAACGCTTCTTCGAGTCCTCCTTGCGATCCTTCTGCTTCTGTATTTCCGGACAGATGTCTTGCGAAATCTAGTAGTTACTGGGATAGCGTAAGTAAAGAAGAGATAGAGACAAAAATTTGTGACATCATCCTCAGTAAAGAAGGCGGCCTGCAGCTAAGCACGGCTTTGGACCCAGCCATTGGAAGGGTGAAGGAGGGTGCAGTGCGCGCGACAAAAACATTACCTTATATGGCGCTGGAGAGACCAGCAGTGATGTCACAGAATGCAGCGCGGCTGTATAAGGACGGTAGCAGCAACCAAAACACAGTCACCATTTGACAACGGCCGATGAGTACTCGACCGAAAGCTCGTGAATTTTAAACCACCTGACGCGGCTGGAATCTCGACAGAATTTTATTAATACACATCGTCGCGAAACCATACATCCATATAACACACAATGTGTTTGAAGAGGGATATTTTGAGTCAGTTTGCATTACCAGCTTTTACTGAAGTCGCTCAAAATAGGAGACGCCACTAGACCGGATGGACACCTATACGAGTCTCCACAGAGTATGCGAAGTACACTACTGGCCATTAAAATTGCTACACCAAGAAGAAATGCAGATGATAAACGGGTATTCATTGAACAAATATATTATACTAGAACTATCATGTGATTACATTTTCACACAATTTGGGTGCATAAATCCTGAGAAATCAGTACCCAGAACAACCACCTCTGGCCGTAATAACGGCCTTGATACGCCTGGGCATTGAGTCAAACAGTGCTTGGATGACGTGTACAGGTACAGATGTCCATGCAGCTTCAACACGATATCACAGTTTGTAAGGCGTATGCTTCGCCGGCGATGGGCGAGGCATGACAGAATCTCTGACCAGAGAGTAGTTAGTTGTTGCTTGTCGCGAGTCTGCGCTTGTCTGCGCGAGTCGACAGCAGAAGTCAGTCTGCGCTTGTCTGCGCGAGTCTGCAGTAGTAGTCAGTCGGATACAGTAGTAGTCGGTCGGCTGTAGTAGCGAGTGGACGGTAGTAGTCTGCGGGTGTCGGCATGCGTCGGCTGTGTGCTCTGCTCGCGACTCTGGTCAGGATTCTGGACGATGAGTGTTGTTGTAGAAGGTAAAGAAGCAGCATTGCGCATATTTAATAATGTATGTTAATTGTAATCTAATTTGTTCAAAAAAATGCCCCAATAATAATTTTTATAATATAAAGTAACTCTTTTGAAGAAAAAGCATTCATTTCAATTTAAAGAATTTTTCCAAAGCATTATCATTGCCTCCAAGAATAAAACAAAAAAAATATACGCCAGCATTGCACGAAGCTGTGTCGATAAATAAGAGCAGAAATAGTTGCAGTTTTTATTGAGGTAAGAATTTTTGCTTTTGTTATTCAGAATACAGGGGCGAAGGTCAGCGCTGCTGTCCTTATACAATTCACCAGATATTATTATTTCTGTTAGGAGGTTACATTTCGTTCATGGTTCATTATTTAATTGATATTATTGTGGGTTTTTGGTCAATTATCATTTAATAATTTTTGCGGGGAGGTTACACTTGGCGACATCCGGACCAGGAACGTATTTCTTTGTTAATCTTCTGAGAAGTAGTCATATATCTGCTCTTATTTATTTAAACGTAGTTTGCATCTGGCACAACGCATTTACTAATTTGTCACTCTTTCTTTCACAGATCATCGGCAATTTGTTGCTCTTTCTTGTAATTGTTTGTTGCATTTTTGCATTGTCCTTGTTTCATTGGTGCTTAACTTTGATTTGTGAAAAATACCGCGAAAAACTGTTAACAGCACATCGCGATGTGTAATGAGTGAAATAGCCGACTCGAATAATTTGACCGATAGTATTTGCGACACTCAATGTAATGATGATAATCCCCTAATTGTAGGCAATCAGTGCGTACCGACCACAAATATTGATTTTGATCCTAGTGATAAGCAAGTAAATTCAATTGTGTCGTCTGTTAATTTAACAACAATGGATGACGCGGCACGTTCTGTTACAATGAAGGTTGCCCAGTTTGACACACCCGGTTTGCAAAATTTACGTAATGAATAGACAAATTTTTCTAACGAAAATGAACAGTATACTCAAAGTAGGACAGATTTATTTGATTCCGAGGTAGTGACCAACAGTGCACATCTGATTGGCAAACCTTTTCAAAAATCACAAAATGACCGAATGGATACACAAAACGCGACAAAAGCAGATACACCATCAAACTGCACAGAGAATAGAGTAGGTAATATTGGCTTGGATCAAATTATGGCAATATTGCTACAACAAAATGAAGATTCCATACAACAGAATGAAAGACAAGACAACAACCACAAACAACTTAGTGAAAGTCTCAAACACAAATTAATGAAATTAATGAAAAACTAGACAACAATTCCAAACAGTTGATTGAAAAATTAGACAACAATTCCAGACAGCTTAGTGAACAGATTACAGCCGTTGCCGCGCAATGTCATGATACTAAAGAACAGTTACGTGAGGAAATTGAGGCTTGTGCTAGGAAAAGTAGTGAAGAAATTAGATCTGTTGCTCAAGAATTAAGGGATATGCAAACAGCTGCAACAGAATCAGTTAGAGATGAAATTAGTGCAGTCGCTGAACAATGTCCTAAAAACGCAACACAGTTACGCGACGAGTTTAATTTAAAGTTACCAGAACTTTCACACACTGTGGATACGGAAGTCGATAAGAAATGTGAACAACAGAACAACCAAATTGACGAACGTATTAAAGTGACAGAAATGAAAAATGTTTCAGTCACTAACACATCACAGCACACGACACATTCTGATCGTTTGTCATACTCACACAGCCAGTGTAACTTAGGTAATTTACAGAGAGTACGTGACCTAGATTTCGAACAGTCACAGACAAATAGATTCTCATACAATCGTGAACCTGTTCAGATGTACAGAGACGATAATTTTGATTACAAACATTTTCTATCAGTGAGAAAATTTAAAGTATTTAAAAATGACAGAGCACAGGCACACGCTTTGAACCGTATATGACAATTTATTTTTGTACTTTCATCAGCATTGCCTGTAATGCAGAAATTCGAATCAGCATGAATACAACAATTTACTTTTGATTTTTCACTGGCATTGCCTGTAACACAAAAGCTAAAGTTTATTTGCAGCGCGTAATAGACCTCAGGGGATTCATTACGCTTTAATGAGTATGTGCCGTAGCGTGCACAGGGCCCCGAGCCGTAGTAGTGCTGTTTCATCTTTAGTTTTCTGCACTGCTGCCTTCTCTTCTACTATCCTTTATATCTATCAAAACAGCTCTTTAACTATCGCTCTATCAAGAAAACCCGATATGACAAATTTTACCGAAAGTGACAGTTCTCTTTAGACACTCCCGAAATGACAACTATCGCCGTAACATTAATAACAGATAAAATTATAATCATCAGTATGTGTAAAATTATCAGCAATAGGGACCACATTTTTAGTAATAATAGAGGTTTTTCTTCGCAATAGCAACAAAATCAGCCGGTTAGCATACCTAACCAACAATGTAGTGTACAAGGTCAACCGAGCTTTAATGATTCGCCGCGTACACATATAGCGTCGGCCTCAACAAATAGTAACTCACAGCAACAAGGGAATCAGTACGTACAGAAAACACCCCATTTCAATTCCTATCGCAATGCACCGTATAGCAATGTCTATCATGACAGACGTAAAAGAAATGAGCACAATTTTCAGCGTACATTTAATAACAGTAGGTCTTACCAACAGCAAAATCATCCGCAACAACATATTATCATGAATGAAACAGACAGTAGGTATCATCCAGAACGTAAGACGTCAGGAAGAAATAACAGAACAGTACAAATAGTGGAAATGCCACAGCATCCTCCCGAAAATAATGACACGTCAGATGGAATTTGACTAAATACAGTACAGGTTGCATATTCCAGTAACGCAAGCAATACTTCAGATACACAGAATCTTGTTCACGAAAATGTTATTACTTTTGACGACATCCGAGACACTCTTTTGCAGGAAAGACCAGTTGTTCAAAAAACCATTTCACACCCTGTCATCGAAGTTAAAATTGGATCATCGAAATTTTCAGCAGTAATCGATTCTGGATCACCTATGTCAGTTATAAATGAAGAAACTTTCAACGAGTGTAACAAAGAGAATACCTATCCTACGTTACCATTAGGCAAAACGAAAGTAAAAGGAGCAGTATCGAGTAAAGGAGTAGATGTAACACATTTATCATTTTGTATTGCAGGTCATACATTTCACTCAAATTTTTGGATTATTCCGTTATTGACGACAGACATTATTTTAGGTACGAATTTTCTGGTACAACACGATGCCATTATTGACTTTCAAAATTCCTATTTAATGTTGAATGATGAAAATGTACAACTGGCTTTAGAATTTCAGCACTCTTTATCTGCGGAAGAACAAACAATTAACCGTACAGAGGTCATTTCCGCATCACGTAACATAGACTGTAATTTCACATTGTTCACAGATACGTATGTACACAACTATAATACTCCAGATGAAGCCGACTATGACGTTATACAGATGATTTCTGATAAAGTTAAACAGAGCAGTGCAAATACAGACGACGAACGTACTCAACTACGCAATATTCTTTTACAGCTAGCTCCAGTTTTTGACAACGTTCCTGGTACTATGTTCGGTTTTATGTATGAATTTCAAGTTAAACAGCACGACACATTTAAAGCCAAGCATTATCCCATTCCATATATTCACAGAGAACAAGTTAAGAAAGAATTGCAAGCTAAGCTTGACCAAGGAATTATTAAACCGGCAGTTAGTCCGTACATAAACCCGCTCCATATTGTTAAGAAAAAAGATGGTTCACTTCGCCTCGTACTTGATTCGTGTCACATCAATGACATAATTATTCATGAAACAGATCGCCCACAGACACTAGAAGAACTTCTACAGAAATTTCATGGTACTGCTATTTATTCCACATTAGATTTGAAATCGGGATTTTTGCAAATTCAGCTCCATCCGAACTGCAGAAAGTACACAGCATTTCTCTGTTTTGGTGACTGTTATCAATTTTGTAAATTACCGTTCGGTTTAACTATTTCTTCAGCAGCTTTTATTCGCGGTTTGAATACAATACTTCCGACAGAACTTAAAGACAGAATCACAACGTACGTAGACGACATTCTTATTGCAGAAGCTAACTGGTCTGAACACAATCTGATTCTTGAACGACTGTTGCAAACTTCTCGTGCACAAGGACTCACAGTTAATCTCCGTAAATCGCACTTTGGTAAAACTTCTATAAAATTTCTTGGACATGTCATTTCAGCAGAAGGCATTACGCCTGACCCGGAAAAACTTCAAGCTTTACCTGACATTACTGTTCCTACGACGAAGAAACAACTACGCAGTTTTTTGGGCTTAATTAACTTTTTTCGTAAATTTATTCATTACTCTGCTTTAGACACCCCTACATTATGTCAATTGACAGGTATAAACACTATTTGGTCTTGGGATAGGCAAGCACATTCTGAATTTGTGAACCTGAAAGAAGCTTTGTTGAATGCACCACTTTTATCGCACCCAGATCTTACTAGAAATTTTTCCATTGCCACCGACAGTTCTAACACCGCTTTAGGCGTACACATTTTTCAGGAAGTTGAAGAAGATGGCACTACAGTAATTAAAAACATAGCCTTTGCGAGTCGCATTCTGTCACCCGCTGAACGAAATTATTCTGTTACAGAACTTGAAACATTATGTGTTGTATGGGCTTTTACCAGATTTAGGCATTTTCTTTATGGAAGACATACGACCGTTTACACAGACCACAGAGCGATACAATTTTTACTTTCCGCTAAATTTACACACAACAGATTAAGCAGATGGAAACTTTATCTACAGGAATTTAATTTTACAATTGTTCACATTCCCGGCACACAAAATATTGTAGCAGATGCACTATCCCGTTCTCTCAGCAACAATCAGCAAGACATCGCAACCAACTTCTGCAAAGCAAATTTCAGCGTCATGTACATTCAACAAGTTGCATTTGAAAATTTCATTTCGTCGTCATTACAAGACATAGCACAAGACCAGAGTAAAGACAACGCATGGAAAGAGATTAAACACCTTTGGCAAGATAGGAATAATGTTACCATTAGAAACAATTACACTGTACGCAATGACATTCTGTTTCGCCGCTCTCATCCTGACAGCAACAATTGGTTATTATGCATTCCTGACGAACTTGTTAACAAATTAATCTGGTATACTCATTTAAGTTACGCACATTACGGAGCCAGAAAATGTTTTCTTATACTGAGACAGAACTGTTATTTTACCAACATTGAGAAGCGTATTAGACGAGTTTTAGCGTCATGTAAAATCTGCCAGAAAGCTAAATCAGATACGACTTCACATATTCCTCCATTACATCCCATTGTACCTGTTAAATTGAAACATATGGCCGCTGTAGACATTTTTGGTCCGATTCCCAGAACTAATAGAGGTTTTTGTTACATCTTTGTCGCTGTTGAACTCACTTCAAAATTTGTTACCTTCACTTCGTTACGCAAAGCTACTGCTAAAACTGTTTCGAAAGCATTTGTAAAACACTTTCTATTTCATGTAGGGCATGTGTTGAAAGTAATTTCCGACAATGGACCACAGTTTCGATCTGCTATATGGACACGTATTTTACGAGCTAGAAACATTTCTCCGATATATATATCCAGGTACGATGCTTCTTCGAACCCTTGTGAACGATTAATGAAAGAAATTGGTAAACTGTGTAGAATTTACTGCCATAAAAAACATATTGATTGGGACACACACATACTCTCATTCCAGGATGTAATTAATTCCATACCAAATGAATCTACTATGCTATCTCCGTCTGTTATACTGAAAAATGTTGAACCACCTAACAAAATTAAAGAATTAGTAACCTTTCCTACATATCGTCGACTACGACACCATGAAATAATTGACATTGCGCTGAACAACATCAAACGTGCCGCAGAGCGCCGGAGAAGACAGCAAAAACAGGTTTGTATACGCCGTGACTTTCACATTGGACAGAAGATATTAGTACGTAAACACTATTTATCGAATAGAGGAAAAGGTAGGTGCAGTAAATTTGAACTTCTATACGCAGGTCCATATCGGATTCGCAGCATTCCTCATCCCAATGTAGTACACGTCGAAACTTTGAGAACCAGAAAAACCAAAGGGAACCACCACGTGTCGAACGTCAAACCTTTTATTGAATGAAAATACTTTATGATTTATCACACTGTAATGCCATTTCCTAATTTTTTATGACCGCTAATGCAATTATATTCACATGAACACCTACTGATGATTATCGTAATTTTTTCTTGGCAAGTGCCCGGCAAGGTAAGGTTAGCAGGTCGCTTTTCTTGTCGTTACACATTAGACAGTGCACATTTTCCAGATAAAATTACGTATCTTACGAATAATTATGCAATTCTATCTAGTGATATATAAATTTTATCAAATTTTCTCTCTATTAAAGTCTTCAATTCTCGCCTCTATTAACTACACAACATACAAGCTGTACACAAACAAGATCACATTTCTTGTCGTTATACACCCTAGACCGTGCATATTTTCCATTTTTATGTATGTATGATTGTTTTCCTGTTTTGTTTGTATGTACTATGAAATATTTAAGATATAACAAACACCAGTTGACTTTAACATTTTGCCTTATTGTAGCTAAACATCGTGACTACTTTACTTTTTTTTGCTGCTACATTGTGATACACTGTGTACATTTTTGCTTCTGAACACTGTCAATGTTTTTGACATATTACGTTTTCTGTCATGCTATGCTGTATGCTCAATTATGTTACTATAAACCAGTTTTTATCTAATGGGTATATGAATTAAATGCAAGACATTAATCTTCCTGGCAGATTAAAACTGTGTGCCCGACCGAGACTCGAACTCGGGATCTTTGCCTTTCGCGGGCAAGTGCTCTACCAACTGAGCTACCGAAGCACGACTCACGCCCGGTACTCACAGCTTTACTTCTGCCAGTACCTCGTCTCCTACCTTCCAAACTTTACAGAAGCTCTCCTGCGAACCTTGCAGAACTAGCACTCCTGAAAGAAAGGATATGCGGAGACATGGCTTAGCCACAGCCTGGGGGATGTTTCCAGAATGAGATTTTCACTCTGCAGCGGATTGTGCGCTGATATGAAACTTCCTGGCAGATTAAAACTGTGTGCCCGACCGAGACTCGAACTCGGGACCTTTGCCTTTCGCGGGCAAGTGCTCTACCAATTGAGCCAGGCGGAGTATGTATGTAGATGTAGATGTAGTCCACCTGAAGGGAAGTAACCCAGGCAGGCGAACAATCATACGGCACGCGCGGCTAACAATCATACGGCACTGCGGAGATACTTTTGAACACCCCGTACCAACTTCCAAGCAGGTCTTACCACGTCCACTGCCACACAGTAAGTGCAGGACTGTCGAATTGCAATCGCAGTGTACCCCCCACACAATGTAGACAAATATAACATCATTGCCTAGCGTCTAACAATAGGATGGAACGAGTCTGCACAACGACCAGCGCAGCGCTGCGAAACGACATCAAGAAGGCGCTGACCTGCCCGCCAATGGAGAGAGCGGGCAGCGCCGCACCTCCAGGAAGACAGATTAGATTAGATTAGTACCCGTTACATAGATCATGAATACGACACTTCGTAATGATGTGGAAAGTGTCAGGTTAATAAAAGGTGTCCATACAAGATATCACTTTACACAAAATATTACATGACACTGAATATTTTTAATTTTTTTGTGGGGTTTGGGGAAATTACCCACTTTCTATATCCAAAAATTCATCTACTGAGTAGGAGTTGCCATTAAGAAATTCTTTTAATTTCCTTTTAAATGCTATATGGCTATCTGTCAGACTTTTGATGGTATTAGGTAAGTGACCAAAGACTTTTGTGGCAGCATAATTTACCCCCTTCTGAGCCAAAGTTAGATTTAACCTTGAGTAGTGAAGATCATCATTTCTCCTAGTGTTGTAGCCATGTACACTGCTATTACTTTTGAATTCGTTCGGATTGTTAATAACAAATTTCATAAGTGAATATATATATTGTGAGCCTACAGTGAAGATCCCTAGCTCCTTAAATAAGTGTCTTCAGGATGATCTTGGATGAGCTCCAGCAATTATTCTGATTACACGCTTTTGTGCAATGAACGCACTTTTACTCAATGATGAGTTACCCCAGAATATGATGGCATACGAAAGCAGAGAATGAAAATAGGTGTGGTTCAAATGGCTCTGAGCACTATGGGACTCAACAGCTTAGGTCATAAGTCCCCTAGAACTTAGAACTACTTAAACCTAACTAACCTAAGGACATCACACACACCCATGCCCGAGGCAGGATTCGAACCTGCGACCGTAGCAGTCCCGCGGTTCCGGAAAATAGGTGTGGTAAGCTAATTTACTGAGATGTATACCGCCAAAATTTGCAATGACCCTAATAGCATAGAAGCTGAACTCAAACATTTCAGCAGATCCTCAGTGTATTTTTTCCAGTTCAACCCCTCGTCAATGCAAACACCTAAAAATTTTGAATATTCTACTTTAGATACCGATTTCTGATCGAAGTCTATATTTATTAATGGTGTCATTCCATTTACTGTGTGGAACTGTATATACTGTGTTTTGTCAGAGTTCAGCGCCCCCTGTCAACACTGACTTACCAGCCGCCCATCCCTGATCGCGCCCAGTTCGGTCGTAGACGTCGAGACCATCAGTACTGAGTAATACGAGGACGATACTCAGCCTTCGTTCTGCGAGTAGTAATAATTTGAACAAGTAATTTCATGTAGGAGACACAGGAAGCACATCAAGCCACCTCATAACGAGAAGCTACGTTTCTTTCCTTTTTAGAAATCAAGTGTTCTTTTAATTTGCAAGTTTTGGATTCCTGCCAGCAGCCGTTGCAGATTCTCTCCTTCCTTCTTTGTGTCGGCGCTGAATGCCACAGTAGCCGACACAACATTTGCGATGTTCACATTAGAATAATTCCTAAAGTACTAGCACTAGGTTCCTGCAACAAACACCATTGACATTCTCATTTACGCTACTTTTAGGATTTTACTGTCAATAGGCACTGTGCCAGTTAAAAATTTGTAACTGTTGTCAAAAACTGCACTTCCGTCAACGTCTCAAAATCTGTGTATTGGCTGCAAATACGTGCCCTTCCCTACAATTCAGTTCTGTGAAAACCATGTACGAGGGAAATCCCAAAAGTAAGGTCCCCTATTTTTTTTATAAGTACATAGACCTGTTTATTTCTACAATGGTTTACATCACTTTACAGCTTGAACATTTAGCTACTTTTCGACATAATCACCATTTCTGTCGATGCATTTTTGTAGACGCTGTGTTCATTTCTACAATGGTTTACATCAGTTTACAGCTTGAACATTTAGCTATTTTTCGACATAATCACCATTTCTGTCGATGCATTTTTGTGGACGCTGTGGCAGTTTTTGTATGCCCATGTCATACCAGCTCGCCGCCATTCTGCTCAGAAAGTTATGAACTGGCGTGATTGTTGCTTGGTCTCAGGTGTAAATTGGTATGCCTAGGTTTCGTCACCCGTGACAATTGAGTCCAGAATTTTGTCCTGCTCGGCTGCAAGGCGGGGAAGAAATGCACGAGAAGCATCAACTCGTGGCCGCATGTGGTCCTCAGTCAGCATGCGTGGCACCCATCTTGCGCACACCTTCCGGTAGTTCAATGTTTCTGTTAAAATTCTGTGAGCGGTGCTTCGGGAAACCTCAGGAACCAACGTGCAGAGATCATCCAGGGTGGCCCGCCGATCTTCACGCATGCTTTGCTCAACCTTCAACACTATCTCCTCAGAAATTGACGGTCTCCCGCTCCTTTGTTCGTCGTGAATTTCGGTCCGACCAGCTGCAAACTCTCTACATCACTTATGAACAATTTTGACATCCATGCACGACCCACCATACACTTCCGTCAGTCGGCGATGGATTTCAATCGGCGCAGTGCCCTTTGCGTTCAAACACCGAATAACTGCGCGCAGTTCGCACTTGGCGGTAACATCCAACGGGGACTCCATTCTCAACGGCTGTCAAGCCAAGACTGAGCGCCTCAGCGCGGCGTGCGCATGTTTACACACAGCGCGTGAAGCACTCTTGATAACAGTGTGACCAACTGCCACACAAACAGAGTTCTGTACTTATTAAAAAAGTAGGAGACCTTACTTTTGCGGCTACCCTCTTATCAGTAGCGCCTTTCATGTCTGAAAAATTTGCAGTGCAAGTGTTAGGTGATTCACCTGTATATATAAATGTATACACAAGAAGTAAACTCCGTCCGAACATGCCTTGAAGGCCCAACGGCACTGACCACCGCCGTGTCATCCTCAGCTCAAAGGCGCCACTGGACGCGGATATGGAGGGCACGTTGTCAGTAAACTGCTGTCCTGGCCGTTGTCAGTCTTCGTGACTAGAGCCGCTACTTCCCCATCAAGCAGCTCCTCAATTGGCCTCCCAAGGGCTGAGTGCACCCCACTTGCCAACAGCGCTCGACAGACTGGACACTCGCCCATCCAAATGATGACAGCGCTTAACCTCGGTGATCTGACGGGAACCGGTGTGATCACTGCGGCAAGGCCACAAATATATGCACTGCTGGAAAAAATTACTACACCTGGAAAAACGACGTCGATTTTGATCTGACGACGGTATGTGCCACCTGGGGTATAATAGATGAGCTGATAATGGTTTCAACGTCATCTGCCAAAGGATAGCGTAGTAGCATCTGCGTCTACCCTTTAAGGGGGGTAGGACGTCAAACGGGACGACTTGGAGCAGGAGAGGCACCACAGGACATTTTAATTTCCACTGTCTATACTTTTTCAAATAAATTCATAAAACTTTAACAGCACGACCACGAAGGATTCAGGATTCATACTCGTAGCAGTGGGAGCTCAAAAACGTAACAAAACACTTTTTTTTTACATGTGAAATTTCATCATTTTTTCACTTACTACTGGCTGCATTTGTTGTTATAGGTACACTTTTCTTCCTAAGTAAGAGAGATTCTTCGATGACTTTTGCACAGCATACAAACCATAGTTGCAGGTGTTTGAAACTCTAGAAGTTATTTAATTTATGAAAAAATGAATGAATTGTTACATTTTAAACTTCACGTTTAGAAACAATTCAAGTTTTATAGTTAATTATCTCAATTTTTTCCACAATTTTTAATAGATTTGGAAAATTCTAGAGTTTCACATACCTGTAACTACTGTTTGTATGCTATGAAAAATTCATCGAAGAATCTCTCTTACTTAGGAAGAAAAGTGTACCTATAACAACAAATGCAGCCAGTAATAAGTGAAAAAATGATGAAATTTCACATGTAAAAAAAGGTATTTTGCTACGTTTTTGAACTTCCACTGAGATGAGTGTGAGTCCTCAATCCTTCCTGCTCATGGTGACAACGTTTTATGAATTTATGAATTTATTTGTAAAAGTATAGACAGTAGAAATTGTCCTTTGGTGACTCTCCTGCTCCAAGTCGGCCCGTTTGACGTCCTACCCCCCCCCCCCCCCCGCCCCCTTAATAGGGAATGTTCACAGCCAGGAAGGCTCAATGCGGTGCAAACGCGTGACGCAGGTAGGCAACTATGCCACAGAGATGCACTCGTGCTTCCCACAGCCAACGTAGCAAGTTTGAAAGAGATCAAATTGTGACATTTCGGAGACTTGTCACACAAGTTTGATGTGCTACGTCAGTTGTGCAGTGATGCTGGGCTGGTACCAGTGGTCACGTGAACATTCTCACACCTATAGACAAGTTTCTGGGCGTCCACGCAACACTGTGACGGTACGTCACATAAATATTGACATTTTTACCGGTTGTAAACCGTAGTTAACGTATTTTATGAATATAATTAGTATAAAAGATACAGTTAATGTTCTTGAAACAACTTATATGCAGCGATAATTTAAGAGTAACATCTTTATTTAAAACATGTCTATGAAAATAAAAAAGGATCGTAGATAGACGCGATTGTATGGCCGAGGAGGAAGGACGTACTTTATGGTACTCACACTGTTTTGTTTCGCGATACGGAAGGCAGCCATTGAGCGGCTACACATATTTTATGTAAGTTATTCGGTATTCTGCTAAAATAAACTAATTATTGTTATCACAAAATTAATTTCTTTGTAATAGTTGTCACCTCAAATGGCCGCAGCGGCTAGTTATTTTTAATAAGCATTTTTTTCAGTAATTTGCGCTGCGAGAAGCTCATCTTCCGATGCAGCCTCTGGTCGCCCATTACGCGCCGAAGTATTAATTTATTTTTCTAAGTGTTAACAGTAACTGTAAATGCGAGAGATTTCGTTGTAAGAACCTTTGTAAATTGCAACATATATTTAATTTATGTAAAAGTTCATTTTTTAAATTATACAGATTCCATGCGTTCAGTAAGTTTTATCTTGGCCGCTCCACGGCAACAATCGAAATTCTCTCGAGCCTAGCTTTGCAACCAATAAATAGAAATTAACAAAATTACATTCAGTTCAGTTAACGGCAACTATATTTTAGTCACCACGTTCAAAATCTAAACATGCTCGTAAGTAAAAGTGATAAGAAAAGATAATACCCCTGAGAGAAAGAATCATGCTCTAACAAAAGAAAAAAAATATATATGTATAACGTAACAAATGGCAACGTAACACTTGTCACACAAGTTGGATGTGCTACGTCAGTTGTGCAGTGATGCTGGGCTGGTATAAGTGGTCACGTGAACATTTTCACAGCTATAGACAAGTTTCTAGGCGTCCACGCAGCACAGGCACCCGCCAGGATCGTGTTATTGTAAGGGCAGCAGTAGCAGATCCTGTTTCGAACTGGTTATTAGCTGTGGGACTAAGGGCATGCATACATCTAGCCCGTCTTCCATTTACGCCACAGCACCGACGTGCACGGCTCGACTGGTACCATCAGAGGATCACTTGGAAGATGGAATGGCGCGCCGTCGTCTTCAGCGGCGAAAGAAGATTCTCCCACATGCAAGTGGTGATCGTCTGCGCGTACAACGTAGACCTGGTGAACACTATCTGGTAGGATGCATTCGTCCAAGATACACTCCCCCCATCCCAGGTCTTATGACCTGGGATGCGATAAACTACAACTCTCGTTCACCTTTGGTGTTTCTGGAGCAGATGCTAATGACCACTCGGTACGTGCAGGATGTTGGTAGACCATTCTTTTACCATTCTTGCAACAGGAAGAATGA
The DNA here is from genome assembly GCF_023898315.1 of Schistocerca nitens. Lineage (NCBI taxonomy): Eukaryota > Metazoa > Arthropoda > Insecta > Orthoptera > Acrididae > Schistocerca > Schistocerca nitens. Next base: position 186,923,733 of record NC_064615.1, on the reverse strand, counting down.
GCCCTGCTGCGGCTCGCGTTGTTGCCATTGCTAGATCGGCATCGTTTAGTTAGTATGATTACGGTTGTCGTCTTCTTCTTGTGTTCTACATCTACACCTACATTTCTACTCCGCAAGCCACCCAACGGTGTGTGGCGGAGGGCACTTTACGTGCCACTGTCTTCACCTCCCTTTCCTGTTCCAGTCGCGTATGATTCGCGGGAATAACGACTGCCGGAAAGCCTCCGTGCGCGCTCGAATCTCTCTAATTTTACATTCGTGATCTCCTCGGGAGGTATAAGTAGGGGGAAGCAATATATTCGATACCTCATCCAGAAACACACCCTCTCGAAACCTGGCCAGCAAGCTACACCGCGATGCAGAGCGCCTCTCTTGCAGAGTCTGCCACTTGAGTTTGCTAAACATCTCCGTAACGCTATCACGGTTACCAAATAACCCTGTGACGAAACGCGCCGCACTTCTTTGGATTTTCTCTATCTCCTGAGTCAACCCGATCTGGTACGGATCCCACACTGATGAGCAATACTAAAGTATAGGTCGAACGAGTGTTTTGTAAGCCACCTCCTTTGTTGATGGACTACATTTTCTAAGGACTCTCCCAATGAATCTCAACCTGGCACTCGCCTTACCAACAATTAATTTTATATGATCATTCCACTTCAAATCGTTCCGTACGCATACTCCCAGATATTTTACGGAAGTAACTCTACCAAAAGGATCCTTCTTTCTATGTATTCGCAATACATTACATTTGTCTATGTTAAGGGTCAGTTGCCACTCCCTGCACCAAGTGCCTATCCGCTGCAGATCTTCCTGCATTTCGCTACAATTTTCTAATGCTGCAACTTCTGTGTATACTACAGCATCATCCGCAAAAAGCCGCATGGAACTTCCGACACTATCTACTAGGTCATTTATATATATTGTGAAAAGCAATGGTCCCATAACACTCCCCTGTGGCACGCCAGAGATTACTTTAAGGTCTGTAGACGTCTCTCCATTGAGAACAACATGCTGTGTTCTGTTTGCTAAAAACTCTTCAATCCAGCCACACAGCTGGTCTGATATTCCGTAGGCTCTTACTTTGTTTATCAGGCGACAGTGCGGAACTGTATCGAACGCCTTCCGGAAGTCAAGGAAAATAGCATCTACCTGGGAGCCTGTATCTAATAAATTTCTGGGTCTCACGAACAAATAAAGCGCGTTGGGTCTCACAGGATCGCTGTTTCCGGAATCCATGTTGATTCCTACAGAGTAGATTCTGGGTTTCCAGGAACAACATGATACGCGAGCAAAAAACATCCCTCTCCCTTGGTTTGGTTAGCTTTGTTTTTTCAAATAAATATTTTAATGACTGTAATTTCAAGCTTGAAGATGTTTAACTGATTCTTAAAAGGATTGCTAGTCAGGCGTTCTTTGGCGCCGCTCCGTTTGCAAAAGTTGTCTTTCCGCTAGTGGCAGCAGCGGTGGTTATCGATATCTAGTAACGGTGGTACTATCTTTGGGCCGACGTTGTGGTGTTTCCGTGTCGTGTGAGTCGGCAGTTCGGTTGGGGACAGACGAGCAGCCAGGTCCAAGCGAGAGCATCCCAGGACCACTGGCGGCACCCATGCACTGCCGGATGGAAGGGCTGTAGGCGGGAGGGGTACAACCACGTTGTCAACCGGACCCAGGAAGTTGAGTGGGCCTTAATTCAAGTAGTGAAACTCCACCATTGTGAGATCTCGCCATTTGCTTGCATGTTGCTGCTCGCACTGTTGCCGAGACGAAGAGCAGCGAGTGGAGCGTTTGGGGAAGGCGAACCTAATTAGCCTTCCTCCACTTCTTATTATTAATTGTTGCATTGATGAAGTTCAACCAGTGGTATTTTTCCTGTCTAGAGGCCGCTAACGCCCCAGTTACCTGCCCTGGAGCTTAGTGTATGCTACGGCAGTGTACTTTTCCCCGCCTTGCCGCTGCTGTCCGGTAAGGCATGTAGTTCGACCACTTCCTTGATTTGTGGGACGGGTGTTTTTTTTTTTTTCTTCCCTACTCTGATAGTAGTGGTTCCTTTCTGCTTCCGGATGCTCTAAACACCGGAGTTTGAAAATGTAGTGTTGACCGCCGGTTCCGGCTTGGGTGTGTTATTTCATCGTTGCATTGGTCATCGCACGTTAGGTAGACTCGGCAAATGATTATTGATCATGCGTTTAAACTGCCACTAGTCTGAGTTACCATCTCGTGAAGTGAATACAACACTTGGCTGCCTGTCTCATCGCTTGCGAAGTTTTGAGGGACTTTCCAGGTCGATCCTTGGAGCAACATCTGCGCCCCTCCCCTCCTCCCCCTTTGTTTGGTCAGATTTGATGATTGTTTTTTCTAAAAAATATTTTAATGACTGTAATTTCAAGTTTGAAGATGTTTAACTGGTTCTTAAAAGGTTTTCTAGTCAGGACTTCAGCCGTGAAACAGTTTTTAAATTATGACTATTGGGGCCTTCAGCCGAGAAATAGTTGAATTTGTTGTCATTAAAGCCTTAAGCCGTTAGTGTTACTTGTCTTACAATTTTAATTAGACAATTGTATTCTAGCAGTGAGATTTTGATAATTATTCTTTAAAAATATTTTAATAACTGTAATTGCAAGTTGAAGAACTTAACTGGTTCTTGAAACATTGCTATTCAGGCCTTCAGCCGTGAAACAGTTTTTACATTACTACTATTGGGGACTTCAGCCGAGAAATAGTTTGAATTTGTCGTCATTAAGGCCTTCAGCCGTGGAACACTTATTAATTTGCTGTCGCCTTTTATTGTTGTTGTTTCCAAATAATGTGTACGTGATTGAAAAATAAACTAACCAACCGTAATTGATTACGGCCCCGTATAATCGCAACCCAGGTCTCAAAGAACATGTGTTGTTCCAACAGGCCAATGATCGCCCACACGCCAACTCATCGTGCGCTGAAGACGTGCAGCGACTTCCCTGGCAATACGACCTCTGGATCTGTCTCCAGTCGAGCACATGTGGGATATGATGGGACGACAAGTAACTCGTGCGACTCGTCAGACAACAACTCCTACAGAAGTACGTGAACAGGTTCCACAGGGGTGGAATGACGTATGCCAGGACAGTATTCGCCATCGGTACGATCGGCTGGATCCCAGAGTCAGCGCCTGCAATGCCACCTGTGCAAGCTACACTACGTACTAATAAGGGTGTTTCAGCATGAGTCGATACTTGGTTCCTCAGAACCGTTTGTTCTATTGATCTGTAAGTGTAATCGTTTCATGTGCTCCATATGCACTACTGCAAGAATAAATCTTGAGTGAATTGGAAAACTCTGAAAGGAAGTACTATTTTTGAAACGCCCGCTAAATTACGCAGGGCTAACAGGTAATTAGGATTGTGGAAAGGGCCAAGGGAGTTGCGGTCGGATTCATTTCACAGTGGTTCTTTATTATCATTTAGTTCACAAATACACCTTTGAAAGAATTGAATTTGCTTCGCGGCTTAAGGCCTCCAAACAGATGCTTTAGAATAAGTTCAATTTTAAAAAGACATGACACACAGTTAAATTTACGAATAAGATAAATCGTATACATATATGAGATGAGCATGCGGAGCGGCTGAAGGCGGCCGGATTAAATCCTCAAAATTTCAAATATATTATGATGATTACTGAAGGCAGAAGGCCACAATGTTTTAAGATGTTAACAGGGCTGATGGCCCACAAGGTGCACAGAAAGAGATAAACAAACGCAATAAGAAGGCTGAAGGCCGCGAAGTTAAATTCTGCAATTTAAGGATATATACCAACGGCGGAAGGCCCACAATAACTTGTTAAATCTTTCAGAGGAAATTACAATAACCTTTCAAGAGCAGAAGGCGATGATGTTTGCACTTGAAGGAAACACTGAGAATATGTTTCCAGGGCTGAAGGCCCACAACTAACCTTGCCAAATTAAAAATATAAAACACAGTTAAATTACAACAACATTAACACTGCCAAAAGGATAATTAAGAGAACGGCACTCAGGAGCCTCCAGCGGATCGGTCTGCCGTCGTTCACTTAGGCGAGACAGGTGGTGAGTCAAACTACACTTAATTCGTGCGAACCCAACCAAGGGACAGTCAGGGACCGACTGACCAATCGCTTGTTGCCACGACGGAGTACACGAGAATTCAAGGCCCCCAAAAAACTACAAGTATCACTATCCCAAAACAAACGCGTATGCGAATTGAGCTGCCAAAACTACACACCATGTTGGGCAGCAACAACAGGTGAGGAAAAGACACTGCCTAAAAACTAAGTCAGCGGCCAGGACAGGTAACCAGAACACTAACGGCCACAAGGCAGAAAATTCCGCTGGTGCACTTGACTACGGATAAACGAATTTGATCAATTCCACCTGACTGCGGCTGTCTCGAACACTTCACCCGTTGTTGCTCACAGGAAAACCTCCACAACACCAACGCCGAAACCAACAACGTAATGCTCAAAACCACTCAACCTTCACGTCCTGGGTCGGAGAGCGACGATTCTGGTGCCGATCGGACAGCTCCAGACAGACTCCGACACTGCGCAGAGACCGCCAGCGGCCCAGTCGACTACGCCGCACGGAGATGTCCTCGGACTAACCGACCGACCAACAATCCACCAAAAGTCAGGCCCAGCTTAAGTGATGCGTGGCGGCAACGGTCGGGCGGGCGATGTCCAGGCAGAGCTCACTGCTGCTGCAAGCCGGCAACTGGCTGGCCCGGGCTGCCCACCAGACGCGTTGCAACTGACTGCCAGGGCCCAACTCACGACCCGAACTGCCGCCGTGAACTCTCCTCCTCGCACGTTCCGGTGGTGGTGGTGGTTAGTGTTTAACGTCCCGTCGACAACGAGGTCATTAGAGACGGAGCGCAAGCTCGGGTTACGGAAGGATTGGGAAGGAAATCGGCCGTGCCCTTTCAAAGGAACCATCCCGGCATGTGCCTGAAACGATTTAGGGAAATCACGGAAAACCTAAATCAGGATGGCGGGAGACGGGATTGAACCGTCGTCCTCCCGAATGCGAGTCCAGTGTGCTAACCACTGCGCCACCTCGCTCGGTGACTGCGTTCCGGCAGCGTATAAGGTGGCGACCACCAATTATCATTTCTTCCAGTGCAGTTGTACACCACGCCCTAGCTCTTTGGGAATCAGGGACTGCGAGTAACGGGTTCATGGGTAGATGTCGATAGGTCAGTAGTGAGCAACAGGCTGGGAATTTAGTGCGGCAAGGGAGCATGCTCGAATGGCCGAGGCGGGACATCCGGGTTCGAGTCCCAGTTCAGCACAAATTTTCGCCTGTTACCACTGATAGATACATTTCAATGTCCAAATTCGGCTAACGCCATTTAAGACGTTTGAACAGTTCCGGAAATACTTTAGGTGAACGACTTAGCTGAATCTTTCGTAAATCATTGACCCTCTTCCCGATCTTAGAAATACAACATTTCCTCCATTTCTGCCTCATTCTTCCTACTCTGATTCTGTAGAAGCTGATCACAACACTTCTGTATTTCAGTTGCCTACACCCAGAAGTTTGGGCTTTAATGTTTTTGTTAAAGCGTCCTACATTTCATTTGTGACATTCTCAAATTTTCCTTGATTTGCCGATATCTAAAATCTCTGACTGTTTCTGAAACTTCTGTTTTCAATTTCCCAAAAAAATTTGTAATCTATAACTTAATCTAAATGTTTTCTTTCCTATGGCAACTTCCCACTACTGTTTAAATGGTTCAAATGGCTCTGAACACTATGGGACTTAACTTCTAAGGTCATCAGTCCCCTAGAACTTAGAACTACTTAAGCCTAACTAACCTAAGGACGTCACACACATCCATGCCCGAGGCAGGATTCGAACCTGCGACCGTAGCGCTAGCGCGGTTCCAGACTGTAGCGCCTAGAACCGCTCGGCCACTATGGCCGGCACTGTTTAAATTCCTCCACTTGAAAGCTGGCTACACTGAGCCACAGCGCCAGAGATCGCTAGAGAGCATTGTTCCGCCGCCTCCACTGGCAGTGATTATTGAGATGTCGTGTGGGCAGTGCTTGTCGAGGACTCGTAGTAGTCAGTTCGTGTTCAGATGTGCTAGTAGAGAGTGCTTGCTGAGATGTGATACTGAAAAGTTCTTGTTGAGATGTGGTAATAGCGAGTCGGTGTGGAGATATATTGTAATGATTAGAGTGATTTTGGTCAATATATGAAGGTAACGAAACTTGATTTATTTTTCATTATTTCCATGTTTTAAATAATGCGTCATTACAGGTTCAGTCAACAAAGCATCTGGCTTGTGTTCTTGTATTAGAGTGTAATCCTGGTTTTCTTGCGCAATTGTAGTATTTCTATTTTCTTTAATTAATTCAGTATAAATGATATTTAAAATTTCTTGTGTTGTTGAAGAAGAACCATGCCAGATGCGTACGTTGAGTCATACTTCCACACACAGAACAGTTATACTTGTGCTTTGGTTTCGTAGGTTTTATAGTTGCTGGGGACTTAATTAATTAATTGTGTTAATGAAAATTTCCATTTCATTCTTTGTTATTGTTCTATGCAGTCAGATAGCGTAATAATACTACTCAGGGCCAACCGTTACGAGACTTCGTAACCGAACAGACAGCTACTGAATCAAAAAATTAAAATTATTTTCATTATATATTAATTAAGCCTCCATGCACGTGGCGACCCTGCCTATCACTGATCACACTGTTCATCAGAGTTTATAAGCAGAAATTAAACATGTCCTAGTGGCACCAATCATGTAGAAAAGGTACAAGTAACAGTCCATAATTTTTACAATCACTGATCACACAGTTCATCAGCAGAAATTAAACATGACTAAATGTCACACATCATGTTGAAAAGTGCAGCACCATCACTAATCAGACAGTTCAGGCATGAACAATAGTTTGAATACACATACAATGCTTTTACACTAAACATACAAATCATAACAAACACACAAATGATATCAGATAATTGTCCTATTAACTATTACAATACACAAATACCAGTAAACCTATAACATTGATGGGTGTCAGTGCAAGCCACTACCAACAAATAAAATAATATTTAGGAGATAGGTGGGTAGGATTAGGAAAGGAAAACACACACAAAACACACTCACTCATCTTTCATCCACATTAAGTACTACTGTGTAATTGAATAGTGTTAACTGTGTAAATGTAACTCTGTCCAAGATTTGATGTTCATCATGTGTACCAAGTAGTAGTGGCAGCAATGTATAACAGTCAATAATAGTTAAGTCAACGTCATAGTCATCATGTCTAGACCAATGTTTGCCAAGCCAGATCAAAATGTACGGTTGCTGAACAACTGTCAGTGAGCCAAGATATGCACATGCTTCCTCTCTCAAAAAAAAGTATATACTGCTTAGTGATTTGACAAAGTGTGTGTGTAGACAATCTTCCTTCTACTTGCGTGTTCTAGTCTGCCATCTTCATCCTCCTTGTTCCATATGGACCAACAAAAAAAAATGCTCCTCACTTACTTTACCTCTTATCCACCAAAACTCCAATAATCATCAGCATAATCTCAATACTTCACTAATACCTCTTCAATACGTCGATACATATAAACCTTATCATCAATATCATTTACCTTACCTCTTGTCCACGAAAACTCCAATAATCATCACTTAATCTTAATACTTCAATAATACCTCTTCACTACGTCGATATATATAAACCTCAGCACCAATATCATTTCACTTCCATAACAACTCTTTCCTCTAGTCAGTCTCCTCGAACAAGTACAGACAAAATCCTAGTGCAACTTCAATTCATCATCCCATACAATCCGAAGACACAGTGTCTACACACAACCTCTGTGTAATCCATCTGACCCAAATTTTCTACTCATTATAAATTATAAGATACATTTTGGTTCCTTGTCCATCATTAAATAAAAGAAATGCATACATGACCTCTAACAGACTTAGTTCGAATAACTCTCAGTAATTAAGTACGATTACGGAGTGTGAATGATCATAATATTTCACAGTGTGTACACCACTTCAAGAATCATAGCAGAAGCAAACATGTGGAGTATTTTTTGTGTCAAGTGTCACTTCCTATTTCAATTGCACACGAAAAATGCAGTGTAATAACTGTCAATGGTCTAAACCTAGTTTTGGTATGTCATGTCGTTAGCTTCCTTCCTATTAGCATAAATTTATACAGCTTCCATAAAACCTCAGCTCATGTGACTTCTATGAAGTTTCTTGTACTCATGTCGTTCGTCGAATTATAGCAGTTCATTTTCTTATCTTAAAAATATAAGGCACTGAGCATAAGCAAAACATGCAATAGCGAGTAAATATACCAGTAGAGAACTGAATGTCAACAAGTGGATGCAGCACAATTCCTACAACGAGGCTCTGCCAAGCGAACAATCTATAATTAATACCACAGTGTAACCTAAACTCTATATTTGTACACAGTATATCAGCATTTCTATATACTAAATTGAAGAGTAGTTATGACAACAAAACAGAAATGTGTAAATATGCAATCCATACAAAAAGCAGCAAACATATATCTTACGTAATAAACAAGTCATTAGCATCATATCAGCATAAGCAAATAAATGTTCGTATGTAATCTTAATAAGTAAACATGAAGGCGCAAGCAGATAAATCACAAAGTGTAACCTACATACATAACAGCACAACTAATAGGGTGACAATTATAATTTAAATAAATAAGCACAGCAGGCACATAATAAAAAATATGACATCAGTGAAAAAGCAGTGCAGCCAAGCAATGCATAATATATACAAATAACAACCCTGTTCATTAGTCAATCATTGTCAAAATCAGTTAATGTGCGCAAGCACGTCGCTTCACTAGTAAATTCATAGAACATGAAATTTAGCACAAAGTATGAATCACGTAATCGCGAGCAGCAAATTACGTCTAAAGTACGTACCTAAATGGAAATATGTTACCTGAAAAATAAACTCAATTAATCGTTACCTTTTTGGTTTTTTTTACTCCTTTTTTTTTTTTTTTTGAAATTACATTCTTCCTGAAATTTTCTCCATAGCAAGTCCTCTTAACGTTGGACACACACAGAATTTACCTGAAGGTCTTAAATACTTTATACAACCGTATCCTGAAAAATACTGAACGTTAATAACAGAATTTATAAAGTCACCATAGCTTTATACTGAATTTAATCCGAGAAATTAGACTGCATATTTGTTTACGTCTGTCAGTGCATTCGCACTGAGCGCTCGATCAGCTGTAGGCGCGTGACGTAGGAAGCGATTGTTTGCGGTCAACGACTGCCTTGTGCGGCGCGCCGACTTGACTGTTGCTTTGAGTATGTGCCGCCGCCGGAACACGGCGCGGTATCCTTGTATTCTCTGCATGTTTACATGTAGCTGTTAGTTTCTCTAAAGTATGTCATTCCACAAAAATTTTTACGTTCGATATATGATGTATTCCCTTAGAGCGCCGAGATTTAAGAGTTTCTACTTCAACAGTGTTATCATGAATAATTTTGCGAACTCCATATGGACCGTTATAAAGCAGAAAAAATTTGCGACACAAGCCTTTTCCTTTGTGAGACAAACGGTGAGACTTAATTAATACCTTTTGACCAACTGACAAGATTTTTAAACGACCAGGACGTTTCGCTGATTTCTCTCTTCTAGCAGCCGCAGATGCAATATTTCGTAGAGCCAGGCTGACAACTTCAGAATGCCGCAGTTTCCGTGAAGGCGGAAAAGGAACGATTTCAGAAATGCGATTTGTTGGTACTTTATTTTTTAATATCAATAGAGGCGGTAAAGAAGTTGAGTCATTAGGAAGTTCATTCAGAATGTTTTGAAAAATATGAAGATACTGATCCCAAGTTCTGTGATTCTGATGACAATAAAGACGGCACAATTTATTGATTTCCTTCATCCATCTCTCTGAAGCATTAGATTGAGGGTGAAAAAGTGAAATAAAAATTGGTTTAATCTTACGACGCCGTAGAGTACGAAGCCAAATTTTAGAGCGAAACTGTGATCCATTATCTGATATAACCTTATCAACATGACCAACTTCTTTAAGAAAATGTTTGATGAAAGCATTAGATACTGAACGAGCTGTTGCTTTGCGTAAAGGTGTAAAACACACATATTTTGATGTCAATTCTACTGCTACGAAAATGTACGCAAAACCATTAGTAGAACGAACCACTGGACCGAACAAATCAACTGCAGCCATCTCCTTTAATTTCGCTGGAATGATAGGAAACAACGGTGCTCTGTGAGAAATAGTGGCGGCTTAGCCTTTGACATAATTTGCATTTGGCAAGAACAGATCGAATACGTTTTTCCATATTACTGAAGTAACAATTTTCTCGTAATTTATGAAAGCATTTTCTGGGACCAAGTGTGCATAACTGAAATGTGAAAACGAGGTGTGGCCAAATCATCCAATCTAACAAAGCGTCTAAGAAAATTACAGACACCAAGGATACTACGAACATCACGTTTTGTGGTAGGAACAGCATAATTACGAATAGCGTCTAGTTTCTGTGGATCAGGAAGAATACCTTCTGTAGAAATAATGTGACCGAGAAATTTCACCTGAGAACGACCAAATTCAGATTTTTCTAAGTTCACTGTAATGCCAACTCTTGCAAAAATACGTAATAATGAATCCAAAATTTTGTTGTGCTCACTCCAAGAACGTTTAGCAACAAGAATACCGTCAACATATGAAGTAATATTGTCACGAAGATAATCAGGTAAAATTTCATTTAAATTACGAATGAATGCTGCTGAAGGTACAGTAAGTCCAAATAATAATTTCCAAAGTCACTTTTGGGCAAAACAGTCAAATCCGGTTATTCTTTACCTACTGTCTAGATAGATGCATAGTAGAAGAATTGTTTTTTATAGATACAAAGAATAGTGAAAGAGTAGGCAGCGGTGCAGAAAACTAAAAGGGAAATAGCACCACTACAGCTCGGGGCCTTGTGAGCGCTACCGCACATATTCACTTAGTGTAGTGAATCCCCTGAGGACTTTAATAGCTGCACATAATTCCAGTTTGTGACTCAGTGGCAAATCTGGCGGAAGTGCGCACGTAAATCGATCCAACCATGAACATGGACGTATGTCATTTCTAGAATTGCAAAAGATCTTAAATTTCCGAACAGTCAAGAAGTGTTTACAGTCAAAGCTTCCGCCTCGCGGCGACAAAGACCTACCGCGTCTGTCCCAGTTTGAATGTCGATTATTGTCAAGTTCGCGCGCCTGGCGCTCTCTTGTTGCGTCCCGTAAATGAAACAAATTATTTTCTTCAAACCCCTCTGGTATCTGCGATTCTAAATTTCCTTTGCCATCTTTTCCTGCGATTTCGCCTTCAATTTGTTTGACTTGCTTTTTTAATGCCTCAAATTCCCTTTTCACGCGTTCATTAAATTTTCCCTGATTTTCAACATGCTTATTTATGTTCTGATACTCTTCGGTTTCTGCAAATGGCAATGGTGCTGTATCATCTGAATCTCTGTCCCCATGTAAACTAAGATTTGTCAATTTATCTGAAATCTCCTCAACTCTTTCCGATAAGTCACCTATTTTTTTTTCTGTTTATTTACGTCTTCCGTAAGTGTCGCGACTCGGGTTTCAGTGTTGACACATTTGGTAGTTAACTGTTCATATTGTTGTGTTAGATTATTTATTCTGTCATTTGGTACGGATTCCTCGATTCTCTCAAATATTTCTTTCTTATCGTGTGCACGTTGTAAATTTAACTCTGAAAATTTTTGTACTATAACGCGATCTCTTTCTTCCTGTTCTCTATCCTGTTCCCTTTGTCTAATCTCTACTGCAATTAATCTATTATTGTGAGAATTCAAAATCGGTTGTACTTCTTCTCTGATTTCTTTCTTTAACTAATCTTTCATATTTTTGAAACATGTCCCTATTCGTGAGTCTAACCGTGTTGTCATTGCTTTCATCGTGGTTCTAATTGTTCCTATATCTGTTTTAAATTCAGATCGAAACTGCTCCATTGTTCCCATACCAGTTGTAATTATTCCTATTTGTGATCCCTGTGAGTCTAACCGTGTTGCTAAAGTTCCTATCTCTGTTTTAATTGTTTCCATTCGTGCTCCCAAATTTAATATAGCACTCATCAACTGGTCCGTAATAGCCGGTTCGAAATTCTTTTCGCCCCCAACATTTCCCGCGAAACCAACTTCTTTCGTCATGGCTGTAAAGCTATCTGTGTTCGATACTATTTCAGAATCTTCTGTCGTTAATCTCGGATTCTGTGAATTTTCTGATTGAGAAAAATTTTGAAATGGTTCCGGACTATTTTCCCGACTTATTACATTGTTTTCCACTTCATTATCCATCATACTGTTTTCCTCTGTTGGCGAGTTCGCCATGTTAAAAATTTCGTCATTCTCACTATCCATCATTTTCGCCTTTTTCATTGATCGCGTAATCATTTACAAAACATACAAAACTCGTCACTGTACGGAAATTATACACAATGACTCTTTATCTCCAACAATACCATTCACTCGAAATGTTTCCCTCAAACACGATTAACGAACAATTGAAATCTTCCTAACTGCACAAAATTGTCAAACCCGTATACAAGATAACAAAATTAAATTTTGCAAAATAAAATACCATTAGAAGAATGACAATTACCAAATCTACACATGCAAAATAGACTACAATTACTAAACTACAAATTACTACAACAATACTACTGTCTACTATTTTTACAATCAGAAGAATTCCAAGGGACGATCCTGGCAGGGTCGCCACGTGCATGGGGGCTTAATTAATATATAATGAAAATAATTTTAATTTTTTGATTCAGTAGCTGTCTGTTCGGTTACGAAGTCTCGTAACGGTTGGCCCTGGGTAGTATTATTACGCTATCTGACTGCATAGAACAATAACAAAGAATGAAATGGAAATTTTCATTAACACAATTAATTAATTAAGTCCCCAGCAACTATAAAACCTACGAAACCAAAGCACAAGTATAACTGTTCTGTGTGTGGAAGTATGACTCAACGTACGCATCTGGCATGGTTCTTCTTCAACAACACAAGAAATTTTAAATATCATTTATACTGAATTAATTAAAGAAAATAGAAATACTACAATTGCGCAAGAAAACCAGGATTACACTCTAATACAAGAACACAAGCCAGATGCTTTGTTGACTGAACCTGTAATGACGCATTATTTAAAACATGGAAATAATGAAAAATAAATCAAGTTTCGTTACCTTCATATATTGACCAAAATCACTCTAATCATTACAATATATCTCCACACCGACTCGCTATTACCACATCTCAACAAGAACTTTTCAGTATCACATCTCAGCAAGCACTCTCTACTAGCACATCTGAACACGAACTGACTACTACGAGTCCTCGACAAGCACTGCCCACACGACATCTCAATAATCACTGCCAGTGGAGGCGGCGGAACAATGCTCTCTAGCGATCTCTGGCGCTGTGGCTCAGTGTAGCCACCTTTCACACTTTTTGCTTGAATTTTTATCTAGCGTTTCTACCTTTTTGCCCACTTCTTTTGCAGTTCTCTAACGTCTTCTACTGTTTTCTTCTTCCTTCATTTTCACTTAGAGCATTGGGAACAACTTTCTGCTCCCCTTTTTCAGTTACCTCTTTTTTCATACCTTGTTCTGCTTTAATAACTACTCCTTTTTCCACATTTTCAATAGCAGATTCCATTTATTTTTCTCCCACTTTTTCCTTCGTCATAAGTGAAAACTCGCTACACGTTCTATAATACATACTGCAGAACCAAAATGAGCCAAAACGAAATGTACCACTCACTAAACTTCGAAGTTCGAACCCAAAGACTGTGATGTTTCAATAAGATGGCACTGAGAATGATACTCTCCCGCCACGTCATCTATCATACGCAACTAAACCAGATTTAAAAGTCGAATTTTGATACAGTATGTACCTAAATATTTAACTGGGGAACATAATCACATACAATTTAATGATTTTAGACTTGGAAGAATTCGTTTTACTACCAAAGTTACTGTTAAAGTCACGTTCGAATTTAGTAAACAGAGCCACAGAAGAACATAAATTACAGAAATTCTATGATTACCTTTGAAAACAAAAGTCAAACGAATCGTAATATCGCTCAATGGTATCCACAAAAGCAGGTAAGCTCACTCATGGCTTTGAGAATGCTGCAGTATGTCGAGTTCCCGAACATAAACGTAAGCTGCTGTCATCGGACAGTTATTAAATTCAGAATTCCCACTGTGTTTATACCTTGCACCAAACTACAACTTTCGCATCCTCTTGTCTGAGGCATCACCCACTTGGTGGTAATGTTACTCCTTCGTCGTCGTTCTTTGCGTATACGCTGGTGGCAAGCAACTGGCACTATGTAGATCGAAGATCGCATGTTTACGAGGATAATGTTTAATGACATACGGTGCAGTTAACGTTCGCGATATCACAGTCTGGTGATTAACTTTCAAATTTAGAAAACTAAAAAACTAAACCAAATTCCGCCCGAAACAGGCCATGAAGGCCCAAAGGTATCGACCGGCCGTCATGTCATCCTCAGCCCACAAGCGTCTCTCGATGCAGAGATGGAGGGGCATGTGGTCAGCACACCGCTCTCCCAGCCGTATGTCAGTTTACGAGACCGGAGCCGCTACTTCTCAATCAAGTAGCTCCTCAGTTTGCCGCGCAAGGGCTGAGTGCACCCCGCTTGCCAACAGCACTCGGCAGACCGGATGGTTACCCATCCAAATGCTAGCCCAGCCCGACAGCGCTTAACTTGGTGATGTGACGGGAGCCGGTGTTACCACCGAGGCAAGGCCGTTGGTATTTATACAGACAGAAGATGAAATTTAAAAAGCTACTTAATTCCTTTTATAGCGACTGTTAATTTTTTAATGCGGATGAAATATCGTGAATTTTTAAGTGAAAGTTCTTAGCATACGTTAGTTTTTGCAACTCACGCCGCAGCTAACAATTTAGTCCAGCTGATAACGATCACCGTTTACTCGCGCATGCATTCTCATTTCAGTTTGCATCGCTCCAAGAGGTTCACAGCACCATAAACAGTTTAACACCTTCTTTTCGCGATGTCCACGTCAATAGCAAATCTATGCCGTATTCGGAAAGTGAGTGTCCGGCAATATATGGCAAACGTTTTATTCCGACGCAACCCCACCCGTTATTCTCTACGTACACGCTAATTCACTGGAACACTTTCTCTCACTGTTCGACTCTATCTATCGATACGGCTCTCTATCTTGCTCTGGCTGGTCGCTTAGCAGTTCTTTTTTTCCAAATTATATCTATCAGAATTATTATAAAGATTATCATAAAATTAAAATTATTGCATATCCAAAAAAAGAAAATAAACGAGTTAATAGGAAGTCGGTATCATGACATAACAAAAGTAATATATATGCGAGAGAGAATTGTCAGAGCATGTGCTTCGATAAGTGCCGATGTGATAAGGAATACCACTCAGTCCATGATAAGAAGATTGCAGCACTGCATTGATACCAATGGTCATCACTTCGAACACCTTCTGTAAATAGATGTTCATGCCACCTCTGTGACCTTCGTTAACCTTCAAAGACCTTAATGTTACACATCATTGGATTCGTCTCGATAGCCGCTATCAGAAAATAAGTACCAAACTATAGCATCCCACTTTTTAAAAAAATAACAAATAAAAACGTAGTTGACCTTCATATCTCTGATGCGATCCCACCTAGCACCAAAAAACCAACGTCATATTATGGCCCCCATTGTCCTATGCAACTTTTGTCCCACGAACTTTTGAGCTCCTATCATACTTTCTGAGTTATTCTAGGTGGCAATAGTTAATGACTCACTCTGTATACGCAAGCTTCGGAGTCAATTTTTGTTTTCTGGGTTATGAATTTCAAAATGAGGGGCAATGCAAAACTTTTGTTGATGTGTGTATATGCGGCTGATATGATAAAAGAGAAAAATGACGAGGAAAATACAGGGCCATAATAGAGGGGCTGAGAGGTGGATGCGACACATAGGGAAGAATGAGGACAGTCACATGAGAAATCAAACTAAAAAGGGCAAGATTTACAAGACAAATATACAAGATGAATATGGATCGACTGAGAATGGTATCTGGTGGGTTGTTGAACTCAGGAAGAATTGGTCGGAATTTGGAATCAAGACGGAAGGGAAAGGAAACTGGAGAAGCAAGTACACGTCCGCCAACATCTCAGAGGTCAACAGCAGAGAAGGATACAGGAAAAAAATAGAGAGTCTGACAAGAGGAGAGGATACTGAAGACTACCGAAAAAGAACACAAGAGAGGAAAGGAAAGGGTGGAGACGTTCTGTGAGCTAAAGAAGAAAACGCAGCCAATGAATGGGCTATTTGTGGTCCTACAAAGGCTGTAACGAAAGAAGAAGGAGGTTGTAATACATGGACAACTCTGGAGGTAGCCTATAGTCTGCAGTGGAGGTCAAATGGATGATGACAATAATGATGTGATGGTGATATGATGCTGATGAAGCTGCCGTGGGGAGATGATATGTTATTGTTGTTGTTGTTAATGATGATGATGATGATGATGTAGCTGACTATGATATGAAGATGGTGGTGATATCTACATCTACAACCTTATTCCACAAACCACCTGACGGTGTGTGGCGGAGGGTACCTTGAGTACCTCTATCGGTTCTCCCTTCTATTCCAGTCTCATGCTGTTCGTGGAAAGAAAGATTGTCGGTATGCTTCTGTGTGGGCTTTAATCCCTCTGATTTTATCCTCGTGGTCTCTTCGCGAGATATACATAGGAGGGAGCAATACACTGCTTGACTCCTCGGTGAAGGTATGTTCTCGAAACTTCAACAAAAGCTCGTACCGAGCTACTGAGCGTCTCTCTTGCAGAGTCTTCCACTGGAGTTTATCTATCATCTCCGTAACGCTTTCGCAATT
The DNA here is from genome assembly GCF_023898315.1 of Schistocerca nitens. Lineage (NCBI taxonomy): Eukaryota > Metazoa > Arthropoda > Insecta > Orthoptera > Acrididae > Schistocerca > Schistocerca nitens. The sequence goes on along the minus strand of NC_064615.1, from coordinate 186,906,725 downwards.
ACTAAATGATCCTGTAACGAAGCGCGCTGCTCCCTGTTGGATCTTCTCTATCTCCTCTATCAACCCTATCTGGTACGGATCCCACACCGGTGAGCAGTGTTGTGTCTAGACAAGACAGCCTAGACACAATGAGAGGAAGCCGAAAGGCACGCGCTTAAACTCACGCAGGCTGGCGTGAGGTCTGAAACAGGATACGTAATGAATGCTATAAAGAAAAGTACGTAGCTTCTGGAATACTTAACTTTAATCCACATTTGTAGAACATCGCTCTTGATGATACATTAATAGAATCTCAATATCAATTGAATACGGCGCCTTGCTAGGTCGTAGCAAATGTAGCTGAAGGCTATGCTAACTATCGTCTCGGCAAATGAGAGCGTAGTTGTCAGTGATCCATCTCTGGCTAAGTCGGCTGTACAACTGGGGCGAGTGCCAGAACGTCTCTCTATACCTGCCGTGTGGTGGCGCTCGGTCTGCAATTACTGACAGAGGCGACACGCGGGTCTGACGTATACTAATGGACCGCGGCGGATTTAAAAGGCTACCACCTAGCAAGTGTGGTGTCTGGCGGTGACACCACAAGCAGTATTCAAGCAGTGGGCGAACAAGTGTACTGTAACCTACTCCCTTTGTTTTCGGACTGCATTTCCTCAGGATTCTTCCAATGAATCTCAGTCTGGGATCTGCTTTACCGACGATTAATTTTATATGGTCATTCCATTTTAAATCACTCCTAATGCCTACTACCAGAAAATGTATAGAATTAACTGCTTCCAGTTGCTGATCTGCTATATTGTAGCTAAATGATAAAGGATCTTTCTTTCTATGTATTCGCGGCACATTACACTTGTCTACATTGAGATTGAATTACCATTCCCTGCACCATGCGTCAATTCGTTGCAGATCCTCCCGCATTTCAGTACAATTTTGCATTGTTACAACCTCTCGATATGCTACAGCATCATCCACAAATAGCCTCAGTGAACTTCCGATGTTATCCACAAGGTCATTTATATATATTGCGAATAGCAACGCCGGCATCTGGTGGCCGAGCGGTTCTGGCGCTACAGTCTGGAACCGCGCGACTGCTACGGTCGCAGGTTCGAATCCTGCCTCGGGCATGGATGTTTGTGTTGTCCTTAGGTTAGTTAGGTTTAAGTAGTTCTAAGTTCTAGGGGACTTATGACCTCAGCAGTTGAGTCTCATAGTGCTCAGAACCATTTGAACCATTTTTTTGAATAGCAACGGTCCTACGACACTCCCCTGCGGCAGACCTGAAATCACTCTTACTTCGGAAGACTTCTCTCCATTGAGAATGACATGCTGCGTTCTGTTATCTAGGAACTCTTCAATCCAATCACACAATTCGTCTGATAGTCTATACGCTCTTTACTTTGTTCATTAAACGACTTTAGGGAACTGTATCAAACGAACTGCGGATGTCAAGAAACACGGCATCTATCTGGGAACCCTTGTCTATGGCCCTCTGAGTCTCGTGGACGAATAGCGCGAGGTGGGGTTCACACGATGGTCTTTTTCGAAACCCATGCTAATTCCTACAGAGTAGATTTCTAGTCTCCAGATATGATGTGGTTGTGGTGATATGATGGTGGTGCTTCAGTGTTCATACTTGACTTGACGATGATAATGATATGGTTGATTATGATACAATGGTGGTGGTGATATGATGTGGTAGTGGTGATACGATGGTGATGACGCTGGTTCCTCAGTGTTGATACTTTCCTTGCTTACATTTTCAAGACAAAATATAAGTTGTGTAGCTCACACTGTCCACTAATTGTTATATTTGTCCCATTATTGTTTGAAGTATCACTTTCCAGGAGAATCAGAAATATCCCGTCAGTGGAAACGGTGCTGCGACCCTCTGCTTAGGAGGCGTAGCGCCTGCAGCAATTTCGACCACTTGGGTTATCGTAATCCGCCAAGCATAGCAGCTAATTCTCTCTGCACGTCGTCTGGAGGGAGCAGCAACGACCGGTATCGGGCTAACAATGAAAGAGAAGGCGCGCATTGCCGTAACTTCCTGCACGCTGCAACGCTGACCGCTCGTTATCACGGCAGGGACGTGCGTGGCGTGAAGCAGCGCGGCGCTTTAGCAATCCTACCGTCCTCTACAATCAGGTGCGGTGGCTAGGGGGGAGGGCTATGGGGCTATAGCTCCCCCCCCCCCCCCAATGGAGTATGATATTACACTGGATAGAATGACTTCAGAAGTCAGCGAATATATTACTCCAATAGATTCAATCTTTTTTTTTATAACTATGTAGCAATATAGGTTGCAATGTATTTCAAACACGTTTTAACAAAAGAATAAGAGCGGCAAGTACCTTACTATCTAAACCAATAAATACCATTTAACTTAAAATGGGCGTTTTATTATTTATTAATACACATTTTTTACCCTGAACTGCTAATCAGCTACTAAAAACAACTTTAAGCAACACCAAATTTTACCAGTTTGTCGGTGGAGGTCCCCATCTCTTCTTTTGTTAAGCGATATTCCATTCCACCAAACCTCCATCCCCCCCCCCCCCCTGTCACCTCCATTAGCCCCTGCCCCCTTGACTGACTTCTAGAATCGCCCCTGTCTATAATCGGTGTCTTTTGTGAATAGCGCCAGGGTGAGCGTGAAAGGAAGGAAGGACGGAATCTTAACGTTTTACATCCATAGACAACGAGGCCGTTAGAAGCAGAGCACAAGCTCAGACAGGCTAAGAATGGGGAAGGAAATTGGCCGTTTGCTTTTCAAAGGAACCACCCAAGCACTAGTCTTAAGCGATTTATGGAAACTACGTAAAATTTAAATCTTGTTGGCCGGGCGGGGATTTGGACCGTACCAAGATGCAGTGCCGATTTTGAAGTGTTAGGAAATGCGCGTGCTACTACTTCTAGTAGCCATATACTAATACAGTGCCTACCAAAAAAGATTGAAGCTCTCAGACAAAGAGGAGGAAACGAAATGAAACTCCAAAGTAAATGATAATTAATTGAAACCCTCAGCTGCCGACAGGTGTTGTTGATATACCTCAATGGGGACAGCTGAAAATGTGTGCCCCGACCGGGACTCGAACCTGGGATCTCCTGCTTACATGGCAGACGCTCTATCCATCTTTTTTATCTAATTTTGTTCTATATTGTTGGTTAAATTTGTTCTGGGCGGACATTTGATGACAACCATTTAGGTTCTTCGTTGATCCATTCACTCAATTTCTTGTTACAGAGGGTAGCTAACCCTCTTACCGAACAACACGCTGAGCTACCGTGCCGGCATCCATCTGAGACACCGAGGACACAAATGAATAGCGCGACTGCAGGGACTTATCCCTTGCACGCTTCCCGTGAGACCCACATTCCCAACTGTTCACAATCTACATACGTAATGTTCCCATGGGTCTCACGGGAAGCGTGCAAGGGATAAGTCCCTGCAGTCGCGCTATTCATTTGTGTCCTCGGTGGCTCAGATGGATAGAGCGTCTGCCATGTAAGCAGGAGATCCCGGGTTCGAGTGTCCCGGTCGGGGCAGACATTTTCAGCTGTCCCCATCGAGGTATATCAACAACACCTGTCGGCAGCCGAGGGTTTCAATTAATTATCATTTATTCTAGAGAAGCTGTACGGTCATCAATGGTATCTGTTCTTTCGAGAAAAGTTACTATCTTCATATATAGAAACTCCAAAGGTTGGGAGAGTATGTGTTTACAAAATCGAGTCAAATTTACAAAGAACTTGGCATACTTATCAGTATGACGTTGCACCCCTCTGGCCCTGCTACATGCATGCATTGATTGGTTTGGGAAGTGCGTCAAAAAGCCGCTGCACCCTCTCCTGAGGCAAAGTGGCTCACAACTGTGAAAGGTGTGTGTAAATTTTCGAAAGAATTTTTCCCGTTGTGGGTGTCTGGAATCGCGCTCGTTAGGTTTGAATTGCTTAGATGTGCTTACACAGTCTCGGCAGAGAAGCTGCGCTGCACGGAGATGGGTTGGAGGTCATCATTGCTCTACCAAGATGCGCGTCACGTTTATCTGTTGATCGCGAGGAGAGAAGAGGAGACAGACAGTTGAGCTTTGGTGTTAGATGTGAGCAATTGAGTTTTGCTTTAGTAGCAGTAACCAGCAAACAATGGCAATTTTATTATGGATTAATGGAAGATTTATTTTGGAAAGAAAAGAATTTAATTTTATGTTGGTACGGTCGTATTTTATTGTGAAGAATGAATTACAGATAATGATTAACTCTGTTTTATTTGCGGCAGCGGTTTGATAATGCAACTTTCTTGGTTCGTCAGACACCCAGATCAAGATTTTTTTCAGGGTTTGTCAGTCATTGTGAGAGAAATGGATATAAGAATTAGATTTTGGAATTTTTTTAAAGGAAAGATTATACATGTCAAAATAAATTTCTGTAATTCTTAGATTACAGTTACATGCTTTCAGAAAAAACTTAACTATTATTGAAGATTCATTAAATCTTATAAAGTCAAATGATACGAGATTGCTATTAAATTAATTTAATCCAGAGTCATTGTCCACGTCCCAAGCGTCAATTAATTTTCAGTTTATTTAAAAAATTATGAACCAGGAAAGATAGCCATGTTCTTAGAGAACGCATTGCACCTTTACGTATCTCAGAAGTTACATTTTGCAGTTCTGTTATCGAGATGCGCTGTAGGTACGATAGAAGTTTGCACGACATTATTCAGTGCGACCCACGTACACCAGCTAGTGTAGAAAATAGATTATATCTTTGATTAAGTTTCTTAAGGGTAAATTTTAGTTTCAAAGTACTCAGTTTTTCATCACATTTCATAGTCAGATTTTGTGATAATAGTAAGTTTCAGACAGGGCATGATTTTCTTAGAATTCTCGTAGTTAAGGGTTATCTATGCATCCTCGCAGTCGAATTTTCCGACCATGGAATCCCAATTTTAGCATCAAACACACAAGTGACAGGGTTCAATCACATTACAAATTGTATTGCTAAGTTCTAAGCAAAGTCATTTGATAAGATCATTCAGCACCCAAATAGGAACTATTTGGAAAATATTAGAAGCAGATAGAGGAGAAAGGACTAAGGAAAAAAGACATTTGTTTAAAGGCATTAGTCGTAATGAACTGGTTAATGATAGCCCCAAAATTGCAAACACTTTTAATAAGATTTTTCGTCAAGTAGCAGGTAATTTCGTTAAGAATTCCTTAGTGGACAGCTTAAGGATTTCAAGAAATGTGTTCCAAAACATTTTGTTTTTGTTTTGGAAACAGAGGTTCCACATCTGCACTCCATTTTGAGATGAGGCTGCGATCCCGAAACTACTCACAAAAAATGAAATCGAAAAAAAAATGAAACAAAAAAGAAGGCTGTGTAGCCTCTGTTTACAAAGTAAGTTACGGACAAGAAAATATAATTCTCCTTCAAAATTATCGGTGAATACTATGTTACAAAATAAATTTTATAAATACCAATCTTTTTTTACGAGTATTAATCGACTTACAAAGAAAGAATCGCCACAACTGATAAACACGGCAGTTCTACCGTAACAGATATTAACATGAAAGTGACATTCGAAATACTTGGTAAATTGATCCTTTACGGTGGGATCGAAGAGATCGACCGGTTGGGGGTGATATATCACTGGTGTGTATGACCTCTTGATCCTCTCTATTAATAATACTAATACTGAAACTTCCTCGCAGATTAAAACTGTGAGGCGGACCGAGACTCGAATTCGGGAACTTTGCCTTTCGCGGGCAAGTGCTCTACCAACTGAGCTACCCAAGCACGACTCACGACCCCTCCTCACAGCTTCAATTCTGCCAGCACCTCGTCTCCTACCTCCAAACTTCACAGAAGCTCTTCTGCAAATCTCGCAGAACTAGCACTCCTGGAAGAAAGCCACAGCCTGGGGGATATTTTCAGAATGAGATTTTCACTCTGCAGCGGAGTGTGCGGTGATATGAAGTCTGTAAGCTAGGAGACGAGGTACTGGCAGAACTGAAGCTGTGTACCAGCGCCCACTCTGCTGCAGAGTGGAAATCTCATTCTGGAATACTAATACTGTTTATAATAATTTGCAATGGGCTGAGCAATATAGATATTCAAAACGATTGTCTTGTGATATCAGTTATCGCAATTACAGTTATGTTTCTATACCAGTCATTTCAGTCGGTTCTTGTTTGTTGTTGTTAATTTGACTGTTATTTGGTGATGGCGACCAGACCGTTCATACACCACACTTGGAAACTTTTGCTTGTATGTATCGAAAAAAAATGGACGCTGTTCAACGCTGCCAGTGCATTACAGATTAATCGAAAACGCAACCTTTCCTTACAATGAATCCTTTCCGGAGGTTGTATGCTTATCATATATCGGATGTAGTTCCGTACTTTTCGTACTGGATATACGCTATCTAATCAGAACCATCCGAACAACTATTATTGGACATCAACAGGAAATGCGTCCACCTTTCGCCTCTGTGACTGCTTGAACTCTCCTGGGGACACTTTCAGTGAAGAATGTCATATCAAACACCTTTCAGCGCGTCTAAATTTTCAGATAGTTATTTTATTGGACTACCAGTTTCGGCGATGTATTAAGCCATCTTCAGGCCTCCTGATCGACGTTTGGGAAGATTACCACCTTTGGCCTAGTTGTAAAAGGGGCCAGAATTCAAAGGCTGGTACCCGCAGGTTATTGAGACAGTGGTCACTTCAAACATCACCTGCCGACCGGGAATGCTGGCCCCTATTTCGACTGGACCAAAGGTGGGAATCTTCCTATACGTCGGTCAGAGGGCCTGAATATAATAATAAAATAACAATTTGGAAATATAGGTGGCTGAAAGGTTTTGATTTGACTTTCTGTACTGAACCGTGGAAGTTCCGCAACCATCTGTGAACAGATGGAAGTACAGAGACTTTCAGTAAGGTGTCTGAATGTCTGTAGAGAAGTGGCAGCCCATTCTTCCTCGAGAGCCGAAAGTTGGATCCTAGGGTCTGGAGTGTTGTACAGGCCACTCCAGTTGCGGAATGTCAGCCGGACGCGGTGGCCGAGCGGGTCTAGGCGCTTCAATCCGGAACCGCGCGACTGCTACGGTCGCAGGTTCGAATCCTGCCTCGGGCATGGATGTGTGTGATGTCCTTAGGTTAGTTAGGTTTAAGTAGTTCTAAGTCTAGGGGACTAATGACCTCAGATGTTAAGTCCCATAGCGCTCAGAGCCATTTGAGCCGGAATGTCATTATCCACAAACCATTTCCTCACAGATGCTGTTTTATAGCTGGGTGAACTGTCATTCTGATACAATCATCGTCTCTGGACAGTTACCCTACTGTAAGCGGTGCACAATGCTGTAAAATTTGTTCTTATTATCTCACATTTCGGGTTTCTTAAACGCAGTGAGCGGATCTCACCCTAACGACGAAAACTCTTGCGTAGCGTAACATCAGCTATTTCGTATTTCACTGTTGGCGCTACGCATGATGACAAGTAACATCCTCCAGACATTCGGCAAATCCAAACCCTCCCATTGGATTACCACAGGGTACAATGTGAGTCATCACTCAGAATCATTTGTTTCCAGTCGTAAACTGTCCAGTGGCGTCGTTTTTTACACCACCCATGTGTCGCTTAGCATTGCCTACAGAAATGTGCGTATTTTATGAGGAGCTGTTTTCTCGCCCCCTACACCTCATTATTCCTAACTCCCCATCACGAAGTCATTGCGCTAGCTGGACTGGTGATGGAACTTGGAAACTCGCGAGAGATTTATCTGGTGATTTCCTGTGACCTTTTACAATTTTCCTCCGCAGTGCTTGACGGTTCCTGACCGTCAGTACATGAGGTCTGGTTATTCGTTCGCATTTCCACTTTACAATCGCATCAGCAACAGTCGATCTGAGCTTATTCAGAACGTTTGAGATGTCTGTAATGCACTTGTTACTCAGGTGACATCCAGTGACTAGTTAGGTTCATTGTCACTGAGCTCCCTTACTGCTTTTACTGCTTCTCTCTACTGGCAACATAATACACCCGACCTGCTTTTACTGGTATGTCTGCTCTCGTGACATGTTACAGTCAATTCTGCGTTACATAGAGAAGTCCGAATACTTTTGGTCAGATAGCGTACGTTTTGTGAAGGAAACAGCGTACTGAAACACATGAAGATTAATCGTAAACTAAATTTCGCAGGCATTTTCTTCTCCTTCTTGTAAACGCCACGTTACTGATTGTCTGTGACAGCAGTGTTTATACTTCATATTCGTTATATTCTAGTGTGGTGCCTTGTCTGGTTGTGACCGAGAAAAGTTGACAGCTTATTGTTATTTCGTCACTGTTTTAAAAGCAAAGCAGCCATCAACCTGAAGACTGATTTGAACGTCACAGTGCTTTACTAGGCATGCTCCTGTTGGAAGTTGTACGTAGCTGCCTTCCTCTGGCAGTTACAGCAGGGCCTACAGTTTAACGTGGAGTCCTAACCATAATGCACCTCAGTATTTTTCACGTTAACAAACACTTACAGGGAGAAAGAATTAATAGATGAGATATAAAGATCTTCTAGATGATAACGGATGTCCATAAATTAGTATGTGGGGCGGGGGAGAGGGGCGTCCTAGACCTGGAGGTATAGAGTACTTTTACGCTGAAGCGCCAAAGAAACTGTTACAAGTATGCGTAATCAAATACAGAGATATGTAAATCGGCAGAATACGGCGCTGCGCTCGGCAACGCCTATATAAAACTTGTATCTGGCGCAGTTGTTAGATCGGTTACTGCTACTACAATGGCTGGTTATCAAGATTTAAGTGAGTTTGAACGTGGTATTATAGTCGGAGTACGAGCGATGGGACACAGCATCTCCGAGGTAGCGATGAAGTGGGGATTTTCCCGTACGACCATTTCACGAGTGGACTCTATCAGGAATCCGGTAAAATGCCAAATCTCCGACATCGCTGAGGCAGGAAAAAAGATCCTGCAAGAACGGGACCAACGACGACTGAACAGAATCGTTCAATTTGTCAGAAGTGCAACCCTTCCACAAGTTTCCGCATATTTCAATGCAGGACCATCTACACTTCTGGAAATGGAAAAAAGAACACATTGACACCTGTGTGTCAGACCCACCATACTTGCTCCGGACACTGCGAGAGGGCTGTACAAGCAATGATCACACGCACGGCACAGCGGACACACCAGGAACCGCGGTGTTGGCCGTCGAATGGCGCTAGCTGCGCAGCATTTGTGGACCGCCGCCGTCAGTGTCAGCCAGTTTGGCGTGGCATACGGAGCTCCATCGCAGTCTTTAACACTGGTAGCATGCCGCGACAGCGTGGACGTGAACCTTATGTGCAGTTGACGGACTTTGAGCGAGGGCGTATAGTGGGCATGCGGGAGGCCGGGTGGACGTACCGCCGAATTGCTCAACACGTGGGGCGTGAGGTCTCCACAGTACATCGATGTTGTCGCCAGTCGTCGGCGGAAGGTGCACGTGCCCGTCGACCTGGAACCGGACCGCAGCGACGCACGGATGCACGCCAAGACCGTAGGATCCTACGCAGTGCCGTAGGGGACCGCACCGCCACTTCCCAGCAAATTAGGGACACTGTTGCTCCTGGGGTATCGGCGAGGACCATTCGCAACCGTCTCCATGAAGCTGGGCTACGGTCCCGCACACCGTTAGGCCGTCTTCCGCTCACGCCCCAACATCGTGCAGCCCGCCTCCAGTGGTGTCGCGACAGGCGTGAATGGAGGGACGAATGGAGACGTGTCGTCTTCAGCGATGAGAGTCGCTTCTGCCTTGGTGCCAATGATGGTCGTATGCGTGTTTGGCGCCGTGCAGGTGAGCGCCACAATCAGGACTGCATACGACCGAGGCACACAGGGCCAACACCCGGCATCATGGTGTGGGGAACGATCTCCTACACTGGCCGTACACCACTGGTGATCGTCGAGGGGACACTGAATAGTGCACGGTACATCCAAACCGTCATCGAACCCATCGTTCTACCATTCCTAGACCGGCAAGGGAACTTGCTGTTCCAACAGGACAATGCACGTCCGCATGTATCCCGTGCCACCCAACGTGCTCTAGAAGGTGTAAGTCAACTACCCTGGCCAGCAAGATCTCCGGATCTGTCCCCCATTGAGCATGTTTGGGACTGGATGAAGCGTCGTCTCACGCGGTCTGCACGTCCAGCACGAACGCTGGTCCAACTGAGGCGCCAGGTGGAAATGGCATGGCAAGCCGTTCCACAGGACTACATCCAGCATCTCTATGATCGTCTCCATGGGAGAATAGCAGCCTGCATTGCTGCGAAAGGTGGATATACACTGTACTAGTGCCGACATTGTGCATGCTCTGTTGCCTGTGTCTATGTGCCTGTGGTTCTGTCAGTGTGATCATGTGATGTATCTGACCCCAGGAATGTGTCAATAAAGTTTCCCCTTCCTGGGACAATGAATTCACGGTGTTCTTATTTCAATTTCCAGGAGTGTATAAGTGTCAGCGTGCGAACAACTGAACAAAACATCATCGATATGGGCCTTAAGAGCCGAAAGCCCACTCGTGTACCCATGATGACTGAACGACATAATGTTTTACGCTTCGCCTGGGCCCATCAACACCGACATTGGACTGTTGATGACTGGAAACATGTTGCTTGATCCGACGAGTCTAGTTTCAAATTGTATCGAGCGGATGGACATGTACGGATATGGAGACAACCTCATGAATCCATGGACCTTGCACGTCAGCAGGGGACTGTTCAAGCCGGCGGAGGCTCTGTAGTGGTGTGGGGCGTGTGCAGTTGGAGTGATATGGGACCCCTGATAGGCCTAGATACGACTCTGACAGGTGACACGTACGCAAGCATCCTGTCTGATCACCTGCATCCATTCATGTCCACTGAGCATTCTGACGGATTTGGGCAATTCCTGTTTCTTTGTCTCTGCAGTGTAATATTCTGAAAAACGAATAGCGACTTGTAAGTAATCGTAAAAAAGTTCCACTTCCGACCCTGTTCAAAACCTGCGTAATACGGACTTTTAAATCATTTCCTTGAAAGTAGAACACCTGATAATACTATTCTGTTTCCTTTCGCTGAGAACTGTGACGGCGGCGGGGGGGGGGGGCAGGGGAGGGGGGAGGAGCACGCTCCCCCCTTGCTCCCGAGTATGGGCACCCTTGGGCTGACTGGCTACCAAACCAATGACATAATATGTACTGCCGGATGTTTCATTGTTATACGTATATCTCTTAGCTATCGTTCACTGCTGTACTGAGTAGAACGTTGTGTCGCACAAAGAAAAAAGGCTCTGAGCACTATGGGACTTAACATCTATGGTGATCAGTCCCCTAGAACTTAGAACTACTTAAACCTAACTAACCTAAGGACATCACACACATCCATGCCCGAGGCAGGATTCGAACCTGCGACGTAGCGGTCACGCGGTTCCAGACTGAAGCGCCTAGAACCGCACGGCCACACCGGCCGGCTGTGTCGCACAGTTTGCGAATATCGAGAGGGCAGGGTTAAATGAGCAACGCGTCTGCATTAAATTTTGTGCGAATCTCGAGAAAACCTTTGCAGAGACACACCAAATGATGCAGGAAGCCTACGGTGATGAGTGCTTAAGCCGTAGTCGGTGTTACGAATGGTTCACACGGTTTAAAAATAGCCGGACGGAAGTTAAAAGATGACCCTAGCTTAGAACGCCCTTCGACTTCTACCGACGACGCTTATGTCAGGAACGTCAACGAAATTGTGTGTGCCAATCGAAGACTGACTGTCGGAGGGATTGCAGAAGAGTGTAACATTTCACTTAAATCATGTCATGAAATGCTGACACAACATCTTGGAACGCATCGTGTTGCCGCCAAGTTCGAACCCCGGCTGTGAGTGAAGATTAGAAAGACCTTCACCTCGCAATCTGTGAAGAGCTTTTGGATCGTGCAAATGAGAACGAGATGTTCATTAAGATAATCATAACTGGTGATAAGATGTGGGTCTACGGTTATGACGCTCAGACCAAAGTCTAATCTTCAGAATGAGTCGGGAAAGGTTCTACAAGGCCAAAAAACGCTCGTCAGGTCAGGTCAAATGTCAAAGCCAAGCTGATAGTTACCTTTGACTTTGAAGGATTAGTGGGTCATGAATTCGTGCCACAGGACAAACTGTTAATAGATGGTACTATCGGGACGTGTCGCAACACCTGCGAGAAAACGTGAGAAGGAAACGGCCTGAAATGGGGCGAGACAATTCATGGCTCTTGCGTCACGATAAGGCACCTGCACATTCATCCCTATTGGTGCGTGACTCTTGCTGTGTTATAATCTGTACTCTTCAGACCTGGCCCCTATAGTGCCCCTTTTGGCCGGCCGGAGTAGCCGAGCGGTTCTAGGCGCTTCAGTCTGGAACCGCGCGACCGCTACGGTCGCAGGTTCGATTCCTGCCTGGGGCATGGACCTGTGTGATGTCCTTACGTTAGTTAGGTTTAAGTAGTTCTAAGTTCTAGGGGACTGATGACCTCAGAAGTTCAGTCCCATAGAGCTCAGAGCCATTTTTGTCCCTTTTGAAATATTCAAGCCGATATATTTGAAGTAAATAATAAAGGGACACTGAATAATATTATATGGACATAAATGAAAAAATTAATTATGAAAATGTATTAAATTAGCTTGAAAGAAAGACTATATCGATTGCAATGTAATAAAAAGACATTATTTATATTAGATGAGATCGTAGTGCATAACATTCTCGAAACTAACATTATTTTCTTTGTCATTATATATAAGAGAAAAAAGATATTTAAAATCACTTCGAGTCAGATCATTTCTTCTGCTGTATGCAAGTTACGCTTGCTACTGTAAAGCGGTAGCTTTTGTTCTATTTGTTCTCGTACGTAGCGAATAATTCAAGAGTGTGTTCTGTGCTTAGTGAAAATATATTTACAAAAAGTGAGTGCATTGTGTTACTTAAAGAACCCATGCAAACAATTCTTCCTTAATTAATAATTGCAAGCAGTTATTTAACATTTTTTCAGTCTCTGCGAAGCGAGCAGCGGTGATCTTTGACTGGCCACAATTGGCCGCCATTACGCGGCGTATTTAAATTTATTTTTTGTGTATCGTATCACCACAGCCGGAGCAGAAAGAATCATTTCCAGTTATTCAATTTACTAAAGTGCTAAACTTCACTAATTTTATTTCGTCAAAAAATGCATACTTTCAAAGATACGATTTATTCTAGATCAGTGAACTTAGCCAGTATTACATTTCGCCGAAAGCATTTGAAATAATTTGTAGGGAGCCTGGCCCTCATTTGAAACATGTTGTTGTTTGTTGTGGTCTTCAGTCCTGAGACTGGTTTGATGCAGCTCTCCATGCTACTCTATTCTGTGCAAGCCTCTTCATCTCCCAGTACCTACTGCAGCCTACATCCTTCTGAATCTGCTTAGTGTATTCATCTCTTGTACTCCCTCTATGATTTTTACCCTCCACGCTGGCCTCCAGTACTAAATTGGTGATCCCTTGATGCCTCAGAACATATCCTACCAACCGATCCCTTCTTCTAGTCAAGTTGTGCCACAAACTCCTCTTCTCCCCAATTCTATTCAATACCTCCTCATTAGTTATGTGATCTACCCATCTAATCTTCAGCATTCTTCTGTAGCACCACATTTCGAAAGCTTCTATTCTCTTCTTGTCTAAACTATTTATCGTCCATGAAACATAATTTAAATATAATTTAAACATAATTTAATATTTATCTTTGGCTACCTACAAATCAATATATATATATATATATATATATATATATATATATATATATATATATATATAGTGTTTCACTTAACAATAATAATAATAATTAATAACCACAGAAAGGAAGGGATAATATACCCCCGCGAACTGTTTTTTTTTATGATTTCTAAAGTTGAAAACCCCGTTGAAAGGACGAAGATGTGCAACGAGAGACGAAATAAAAGAAAATTCGCAGAAGGCGCTTCGCGCGATCCAGCAAGAGGCTTACCAAGACTGCTTCCGGAAGTGAAAGCGGCGTTGAGAGCAGTGTATCAATAGTGGCGAGAGTATTTCGAAGAAGACCATGCAGAATAAGTAAAAGATAAGCGTAGATAAGTTTTATGGGCAAAGTTCCGGAATTTTTTGAACAGACCTCGTGCAACGAGCCTTAGACCACTTGCTTTGACTAAAGATATTACGGCGGAAGGCTGTTCGATATGCTTCACTACAGTATTCCATCTGTTTACTGCAGACACTTTCTAGCGAATCGTCTTTTATTCTAGAGACGCGCGTAACAAAAGCGACAATTGTGTCGTTTCTATGACTGTCACGGTTAAACGTTACCCGTCGGTGTGGACGTTGCCAGCGAGCGAATACTGGCGTCACAAAGCCACTTTCTCCCACACTTTGAAAGGAAGCAGCACGTGCGCATCGCATGCAGTGGCCGCCTTTGCAGCTGACGAAACTTGCGCCAGCGACCGGCCCTGCGTGCCAACGAGAGAACGACGCCAGCGTGCCGCCAGCGCAGCCGCCTGCAAACACTGCAGAAATTCGCCGCGAACGCAGACGGCTCACCCGATAGCGGCCGCTTCCGCTGGATGCTCCCAGGCGAGTTTCGACTGTGAGAACGCGCAGCAGCAACAAGGCAATTAAACTGCACTACACAACTCCAGGGGAAAAAATCAAATGATACCCCGTCCCACTCGTAACCTTCTCGTGACTCACATCGAGGAAAAGTGCATGTTTCTGGGCTATCTCGATCACCTATGCGAATTACAGTACAGGATGTCTATAGATTATCATTACAAATTAAGACTACAATAAGTTTAAAACTATAATAGATATCAACAAATGGTTTTCAACATGTGATAAGATATCTTTTTTTTATATTCCAGGTGACGCAGTTTTGACGTAATACTGAACTCGAAAACCCGATAAAATGTGGACGTCACGGGAGAAAACCTGGTGTGTGGCCTGCTTCATACAGACGGCGTCCGAAACCTAAGTTCAACGAAATTTCGAACACTGTATGGAAGACAACCACCGTCCTGACAAACTATTCGGGCATGGCATACGTCATTTATGGAAACAGATAGTGTTCTTCATGAAAAGGGAGCGGGAGGCCCATCTCCTTCAACCAACAACGTCGACAAGGTACTGTACTGTTTCTCCTGGGTGGACTTGGGTTTAGACGTGCCGTCGGTTAGGACAACTAACTTTATTTCAGATCCCACGAGATCGGAGGCAGCTACTAATAATTTAACAATTTTATTTACAGATTTTCTTTATATAACGGGATAACATCCCAGACAGAAAAGGTCTGGTCACAGTTCCATTATAGGATTTCATTTGTAGATGCTAATCTTGTTATCTTATATTGGGGAATTGAGACGAAACCACGATAAGTTACGTATTACAGTAGTGTTCATCAAACAGACTTGGCAAATATTCTCTGGTGCAATAAGCACACGACTTCTCACGAACCTGGAATAATATCCATAGTGTTGGGAAATAAGAAAAGGACAATTAATTATCGACGATTACGTAACTACCCTGAGAACTGAGCTTGTTACTGAGTGCTTATACACATCGGGCTAAATTAAACAACATATTACACTGTTAATAATATTCCTACATTAGTTATTTCTCTTTTATGCTGAGCCATTGCATTAATGTGTGTTTCTTTTTTGTATAAGTCACAGCTCATATTTTATTTTATTACAATACACCAAGAGTCACAAAATAAATAAAATTTTTTATTTTGTTACATTACAGTACGGCAGGCGTTTGCAAGGAGTCCGACAAAATCGGTGCGCACGGCGACCAGAGAGTACATACATACATACATTAATATTTGTTCCATAGATCATGAATACGACATTTCGTAATGATGTGCAACGTGTCACTTTAACATAAGTTTTCTTTACACAAAATAATTTTTTTACACTTACTACTCCATAACTAAAAATGCATCTATTGAGTAGGAGTTGTCATTCAGAAATTCTTTTAATTTGTTTTTAAACGTTGGTTGGCTATCTGCGCTATTTGCGAAATGACCAAAGATTTTAGTGGCAGCATAATTCACCCCTTTCAGTGCCAAAGTCAGATTTAACCCAGTGATGATCATCCTTTCTTCTAGTGTTCTAGCCACGAATATCGCTATTATTTTTGATTTGGGATGGATTATTAATAACAAATTTCATAAGTGAATATATGTATTGCGAAGGTGCTGTGAATATCCCGAGTTCCTTAAATAAATGTCTATAAGGTGATCTTGGGTGGCCTCCAGCTATTACTTTGATTACACCGTTTTGTGCAACGAACACTTGTTCTCTTAATGATGAGTTACCCCAAAATATGATGCCATTTGAAAACAGTGAATGAAAATAGGCGTAGTAGGCTAATTTACATCGATCTGTTTCTTCCAATTCAAGTTGGAAATGAGACGATCAACAGCGCATAATGTCTTGCGTAAGAGGTTATTGTTCTATCCCCACAAGGCACAGCTCCTTCAGGCACTAAAGCGTACGGACAAACCTCAGCGCGAACAGTTTGCAGCGGATGTGCTACGCAAGACTGACGTAAACAGTGAATTTTGGGAAAAGATTTGTTTCTCGGATAAGGCTATGTTTCATGGAACAGTCAATCTGAATCGTCATACCGTTCGTATACTGGACTCTCAGCGTCCTCATGTTACGTGTGAAATGAAAAGAGGCAGTCCTAAGGTCAATGTTTGGCGCAGACTGGTGCGCATTTGCGTCATTAGTCCATTCTTATTCATCGAGTCTGCCGTCGACGGTGTTGTTTACCTGGACGAGCTACAAGACCTCGTTGTGCCACAATTGGTGCACCTGCAATCTGATCTCATATTTCAGCAGGATGATGCACTACCCCACTTGTCTCTAAATGTACGTCAGTTTCTAGATGCAAATTTTCGGATAGGTGGATGGTCCAGTTCGATGGCTGTCACGATCCTCTGACCTCACGCCACTAGACTTCTTCCTGTGGGTTTTTGTAAAGGACCTGGCGTAACAAGAGTTTCGAGATCTAGAGGACCGGAAGGCACGCATTTGTAATGCATTTGAAAATGCCACTGTGGAGATCTTGAATCGTACATGGAGAGAGATAGAATTACCTGTCCCACTAAGGTGCACATACTGATGTGTATGCATGAGGAAACAAAACTTTATGAGTTATCTCATGCTGAAAACCATTTGTTAATATCTAGTACAGTTTTAAATGTATCAAAGTCTTAAGTTGTAAACATAATATATGGCCACCCTGTATATTGTACGACTGCCTTGAACAAGGTAACATGCTGGTAAGTCACTCAACTCACGTTCGAGAGGACAGTTGTCCAACCCCCCCGCCGCCCCCGCCTCCCCTTCTGACTGTCTATGTTTGTTTTTTGGTGATTTTTCTAAGTCGCTTAAGGTAAATGATAGCATGTATTACAAAAAGCACAGTCGCCCTCTTTCCCCATCCTTCCCCATTCAGCGCTTGCTCTTCGTCTCTAATGATCTCGTCGACCTTCTCTTTTTTTCACAGTTACTCGCATTCCCCTTACTGGGACAGGCTGGCAGCTGCCAAATTGCTTCTCTACAGTCATTGGATTGTTTAATTAACAATTACAACTGATTTAAGATGGTAAAATATGTTTATGACAAGTTTCTTCATTGTGAGACCGATATGATGGGGGCAGGACCAGTTCAAGCACATTTTCCCACACAAGCGACGTATCAACTCGCATCATCCCTCCCCCCCCCCCCCAAATTCTTCTTGCGAGCCACATACTCAGCTCTATTGTATTCATCATTTTGCAGAGATCTTATTACTTACACATCTTTGATTACAAACATGTCTGCTGATTGTAGGAATAAGGAACTGTACAAATAAAATTGAATTATTCATATACCAGTGATATTCTTAACGTTTTAGAAACAGGAAACTAAGTGTGATAGCAAGTAAATAAAATAACCCATTATCTGCACCACAGAGACATATTTGTAGCTCCACGGAGGTCATAACGTAAGCTGACAATATTTCTATTTGGAGAAACAACAGCCACAAGGTTTTTCATTGCTTGTAATGGGCGGCATAAAATAATTCATAGCCTTAGCTTTTTTTGACATGGTTCATTTGTTATTATGAAGACAGCAAAACTACAGAACAACTTCACTAAAGTTCTGGACAACGGACACAGCCCAGTGCTCTGTGTGGAACAAGAGAGTGGTGGATAACTAAGGATACTGGCACAGTCTGCGCTACTGACGGACTTTCAGTAATGTCACCAGATGATGACACCCGATTCTGTCACGCAACTTGTCAGATTTCCCCCCCCCCCCCCCCGCACACACACACACACACACACACACACACACACACACACACACACACACACACGTCTCCTCCCATCCCTCTGGTCTCACAATCCAAGATAGCAGAAGTAGGTCACTTGTCCTAGGTATAAAATGACAGGAAATTCAAAAAATGTGGGAAATTCAAACAGCACACTTACCCCAACATTAAAACTGTGTGACATCACAGATCACCTGTGTTGTTTAAGCAATATTGCCACTGGTTGTATGGCCTTCAGGAAAAAAAAAATCCACTGCCACTAGAATAGGATACGAATTGTTTTATCTATTTAAACTATTCCGCCTTTGTTTAACAAACTGTCATTCATGTCTGGGAGCCACCTCCATGCTGCACTGTCTACCCCAGAAACATGGCATGAAGTAAGGATGCAGTGGTGGTGCATAGTACCACCACCACCACTGCAAGACTGTGATGACTGGGTTTTGCCTGACATCACGCAATGACCTACTTTCCCTATGCAACACTGCGCACCCAAAACACTTGTTCTCATTGCTGTAGGACTACACTAGCCCCACCCTTCCCCACTCCTACTCTACAGTGTCCATTATCTAGTGCACTCTGCAGATGTATAACACAGTGAAAAGTTGATCATGAACAGTCATGATAGATCCACAGCCCTTAGGCCGGACAAAAAAACTGGATCACATAGTTTAATGTAATTACCAGTATTAGCCCATCTCACTATTTATTACTATTTTTATTGAGTATGTTTGTTAATTTGTATATGTTTTCACAGTTTTCATTTATTTCATCCTCAACACAACAGTTCCACGATACACTGCAGTGGGAATCAAATGAGCATGAATACAGGCTCTCTGATGTAGCGCCTGATACATTGAAGCAGAAATCATATCAGAAAGCAGAATTTTTTCCAGATTTTGTGTTTCCAGTATCTCCAGTGTCTGCATCATTCACTGAGCTGCTAGCATTGGTTAGTGCACCGATGGCAAAGTACAAGTTGGATGCGAACGATAGCAAACTCATTGTTGTAGACTTCTCATCAGATTGAGAATTCAATGTAGTGGTAATTTTTGAAATTCCGTGATTTAGTGATACAAAGAAGTGCTATTAGTTTAGGAATGGTATCAGTTATGTCATAATTCAACACATATAACTGAAATTTCAAGGCTCAAACACTTGCAGAGATACTAGATCGCTGTACCATATGTGCAGCGGACTACCCCTGAGAACAGTGGAAATATACAAGAATACCACAAGTGCAGTCAGTTTCAGGAATCTACATTCAGGAACTTGATGTATACTAGTCCCAGCAGCCAGATCATGGTATATGAGTGTAACGAGCGATGCTCATATGTGTGTGGTTTTTATGGGAAAGTCTGGCATAGCCTTACAGAGCTTACTTGTTAGAACACTTCAGAAGAAGAATTTGCTACGAATTTAGATACGATTTGTGCCTCAGTATGCAGTATGCAAGATGCATCAGCGTCAGTGATGCACATTGGTGAGCCGGCCGCGGTGGTCTCGCGGTTCTAGGCGCACAGTCCGGAACCGTGCGACTGCTATGGTCGCAGGTTCGAATCCTGCCTCGGGCATGGATGTGTGTGATGTCCTTAGGTTAGTTAGGTTTAAGTAGTTCTAAGTTCTAGGGGACTGATAACCACAGCAGTTGAGTCCCATAGTGCTCAGAGCCATTTGAACCATTTTTTTTTTTTTTTGACATTGGTGCAGAATCATGTGCATAGCTGAACTTGTTTTTGTATCCACCTATATGAAACCAAAGTAATACTAAATCATTCCGTCTCTCCCTCTTTCTCTTTGGAGTGGTAGACACGACACAGCTTATTGCTCGTGAGCTGCATACCACACGATGTGCCCAGCACTTGTCCGAAATTTATAGTGACTTATGGATTGGTAGTGACTTCTTGTCAGGCACTCAACTGTCCTGATGGGGAAGCATCCAGAGTACCCCCCGGAGCATCTTCATTTTTGAAATGTTTGTCGTCTGTCATTGTGGGCATCAGGGTCACCATTTGTGGGGACGACGATCCACAGTATTTAATTTATTTTATTTTATTTACACATCAAGTTCCGTAGGACCAAATTGAGAAACAAATCTCCAAGGTCATGTAACGTGTCAGTACATGAAATTACAACATAAAAATAATAACAGATAAAAATAAAATATTTATGAGCCCAAAGAAAGTCAAGCCTTAAGCTTCAGTACATTCAATCAACAATATAACATAAGAATCAGCTTAATTTTTCAAGGAACTCCTCAATAGAACAGAAGAAGTGATCCATGAGGAAACTCTTCAGTTTAGATTTAAAAGCGCGTGGATTACTGCTAAGATGTTTGAATTCTTATGACAGCCTATTGAAAATGGATGCAGCAGTATACTGCACACCTTTCTGCACAAGAGTTAAGGAAGTCCGATCCAAATGCGGGTTGGGTTTCTGCCGAGTATTAACTGAGTGAAAGGTGCTTATTGTTGGGAATAAGCTGATATTGTTAACAAGAAACGACAGTAAAGAATATATATATTGAGAGTCCAATGTCAAAATACCCAGACTAGTGAACAGGGGTCGACAAGAGGTTCGCGAACTTACACCACTTACTGCCCGAACCGCCCGTTTCTGAGACAAAAATATCGTTTTAGAATGGGAAGAGCTACCACAAAATATAGTACTATACGACATAAGCGAATGAAAATAAGCAAAGTAGACTAATTTTCGTGTCGAACGATCACTTCCATCAGATACTGTACGAATAATAGTAAACATGGCAGCATTAAGTCTTTCAAAAGATCCTGAATTTGGGCTTTCCACGACAATTTACTATCTACCTGAAGACCTAGAAATTTGAACTTTGAATTTCACTAATCATATGCCCATTCTGTGAAATTAAAACATCAGGTTTTGTTGAATTGTGTGTTACAAACTGTAAATCTGAGTCTTACTGTGATTTAACATTAGTTTATTTTCTACAAGCCATGAACTTATATCATGAACCGCGCTATTTGAAACCGAGCCAATGTTGCACACAACATCCTTTACTACCAAGCTAGTTTCATCAGCAAACAGAAATATTTTTGAGTTACCTGTAATACTAGAGGGCACATCCTGTATGACAGGAGTGGCCCCAACACTGATCCCTGTGACATCCTTCATTTGACCGTACCTCACTCAGACCCTACATCACAGCCATTCTCAACACTGTGAATAATGACCTTTTGCTGTCTACTGCTAAAGTAAGAGATGAACCAATTGCGAGCTGCTTCCCGTATTCTGTAATGGTCCAACTTCTGGAGCAATATTTTATAATCAACGCAATCAAATGCCTTAGTTAAATCAAAAAATATGCCTAGCGTTCGAAACTTTTGTTTAACGCATCCAGTACCTCACAGAGAAAAAATAATATAGAATTTTCAGTTGTTAAACGACATGTAACGCCCAACTGTACATTGATAGCAAATTATGTGATATAAAATGATCAATTATCCTTACATACACAGGCTTTTCAATAACTTCAGCAAACACAGATGGCATAGAAATAGGTCTAAAATTGTCTACATTCTCACTTTCTCCCTTTTTATAAAGTAACTTTACTGCTGAGTACTTTAATCATTAAGGAAACTGACCATTCCGTAAGGGTGATTTAATTATTGACTCAATCTCTACCTTGTCTGTATGACAGAGGAGTATTTCAGACATCAATCTCAGAAAGACATTTGCCAAGAGAGTTATATGATTCCTTGCAGAAACTAAATTTTTATTTAATTCACCAGCAATACTCAGAAAATGATTGTTAAATGCTGTACGTATATCTGGCTTATCAGTAACAGAAATATTTTTGCTGTGGGCTGACCTTATGTCGTCGACCTTGTGCTGATGACCAGACACTTCCTTCACAACTGACCATATGGTTTTAATTTTATCCTGTGAATTAGCTATTTTATTTGCGTACCACATACTCTTTGCCTCCTAATAACATTTTTAAGCATCTTACAATACTGTTTGTAATGGGCTACTGTAGCTTGATTGTGACTACTTCTAACATTCTGATACAATTCCCTCCTTGTTCTACATATTATCCTTATCCCACTAGTCAGCCACCCAGGTTGCATTTTACTGCTAGTACCCCATTTAGAACGTTCTAATGGAAAGCAACTCTGAAAGAGCATGAGAAATGTGTTAAGGAAAGCATTACATTTGTCATCTGTTTTATTGGCACTGGGCATGGAGTGGTCATGCCATTTGAGGCGCCATATCACGGACTGCGCAGTCCCACCCGTCAAAAGTTTGAGTCCTCCCTCGGGCATGGGTGTGTGTATTGTTCTTAGCATAAGTTAGTTTAAGTAGTGTGTAAGACTAGGGACTGATGACCTCAGCAGTTTGGTCCCTTAGGAATTCACACACATTTGAACATATTGACACTGTAAACATCCTGCCACTCTCATTCCTTGATGAGTTTAAAAAACTCTCTATTACCATCAGCTCAACTTTCCTACATTGTTTGTAATTATATGTGACATTTGTTTGAGTACAAAAGCCTTATAGTGCTAAAATTTGTCCATCAAGGTCTGAAAGGCCATTCACACTTTTACTAACAGAATGCCTATCTAGTGATGAAGAATGGATAAAAATATTGTCTGTGGCAGTGATACTGTTCCCCAGCACCCTAGTTGAAAAAAAAGTTTGTATCTGATCATATGAATTTAGAAGATCTACCAACATCTATATTCTTGCACCATCATATACAAAATTTATATTGAAGTCACCACATATAATTAATTTCTGGTACTTCGTATAAAGTGAATCAAGAATCCTCTCTAGCTTGACTTTATCTCTAACACCTCTTATGGTGTGATGAAATATGCTAAATCCTTCTCTTCTTGGAAGCATGACGTCCTCTGAAGGAGCTTCCTTACTTAGAGGAACTTCCTTTAAGCAGGTATACCTATAAGCTGACCTCAACCTAAAAAAGATGCAGCTCTGACACCAACTACTACAGGGATTATAAACACTTTATAGTTTTATCAGAAACACACATGTGGCTCACACTGGAAGATTCAAATTACCTGACATAAACACAAACGTAAAGGCCACAACCAAAAGAACTCGTCAGTCAGCAACAGTCGAGATATTTCACACTTTCTGTCTCAGACTTAATGTTCAACCGCTGAGTCGCCACAGCAGCAAGGAGCTTCCAACATTTGGAGAAGAGAAAATAGCGAAATACAGAGATGGTGACAAGATGAGTCACGGAGGCAAATCAACCAACGACACATGTGGTTGCAAGTACAAGTTTGGATGTTGTGGTCAAACCATGAGTAGTAGGGAGTTGGCGGGTCAAACCATGAGTAGTAGGGAGTTGGTGGTGTCAGAACAGTGTGCATTGTTGTCAGATGTGTCAAAAATAGCGGTGATGATGTCATCCAAGATGGCGGCCTGTAGACTTCGCAACAATGCATGACTTCATCCAAGATGGCGGCCGTGATGTCAGCTGATGACGTGAGTACCGTTATCCAAGATGGTGACTTTTGGTGGGACCCCTGCCCCCCTTTCCGACCTTATGCATGATGGTGTATTATCCACTTGGCAAATGGGCGGGAAAATTTGAATTTTGGACGGAATTTTGCTCTAAGACAGGGCTTAACAACTGGCCGGATTTGAGCGCGAGTACTCACGTCTGCTCAGGCCCGTGCTCGCGAGCAGGTGCAAGGTCGCGGAGTAGGGAGGGAGGGGAGGGAGGGGAAATGCGCGTGCACGTTTGAATAGGGCCGCAGCGTGCCTATTGAATTCGCGCCGACTGTGTAACGTTTAAAGTACTACGATCAGCTCTAACAGTCACTTTGCTGGTTAAGAATCATGTCAAGTCGCCGTTGTGTAACCCCAACCATACTTTCGCAGTTGAACCCCCACTGGGAGGAATTGTATATGTTTACAGAAAAAGATGGTGTTGCAAAATGTTTAGCATGTCACAAAACGCTGAATTCTTTTAGGAAATTTAATTTGCAGCGACATTATATGTCGTACCACGCGAAAGACTACGGAAGAGGAAAATGTGATGGACCAGATCGTGCACGGGAAGTTATTAAACTTAAAAGGAAGCTATCCGAAGAAGATCTGGACGACGAAGAAAAATCAACTGAGGTAGCTCTCACAGTGAGCTACAAAATTGCTTTGCTTTTAGCAAAATCCCTGCGCCCCTTCACTGATGGCGATTTAATAAAAGAATGTTTGGTAGTTGCAGCGGAACATTTGTGTCCATCTCAAGTTGAACAGTTTCGGATTGTGCCATTATCTAACATGACCATTATGCGTCGCATACAGGACATGGCAGACGACGTCCATAGCCATCTTGCAAATATCTGTAAAGATTTTATGGCGTATTCTCAAGCTCTGGACGAAAGTGTTGATATCACTGGAACAGCGCAGCTTACCATATTTATTAGAGGTGTTAATAGAGATCTTCAGGTGAGGGAGGAGCTCCTCGATGTAGTAGCCATGAAGAACACTACAACCGGAGGTGATATTTTAAGTAGTGTTGAAGAAAGTGTTGAAAATATAGGATTGTCGTGGAATTCTTTAGTTTCAGTGTCTACAGACGGTGCACCAGCGATGACAGGGAACAAATCAGGTTTCGTTGCGCTGTTGAAGAAGAAAATGCAAAAACTGACCGTGCTGAATAAAATAAGGGGCGTTCAGTGTGTGATCCACCAGGCAAACTTATGTGCAAAGAGTATCACTCTAAAAAATCTGATGAGTGTTGTTGTTCGTACAACCAATTATATAAGGAAGCATGGGCTACAACACAGGCAATTTAAAAGCTTTCTTGAGGATGTAGAAAGCCAGTATGGTAGCCTGCCTTATTACAGCGAGGTCCGCTGAGTTAGTCGTGGCGAATTATTAAATCGATTTTTTCCCTAATAGATGAGATAAATATGTTCATGGAAATAAATAACATGTGTGTTCCTGAATTGAAAGAGCCTTCATGGAATTGTGATCTCGCGTCCTTAGCAGATTTAACTAGCAATCTGAATGCTTTGAACATTTCACTACAAGGTAAGGATCTGCTAATTACTCATTTCATAGATCGAATACGAGCTTTTAAAATCAAATTTACACTTTGGGTGAGTCAGCTGGAAACAGGAAATCTAGCTCATTTTCCTAAATTATCATCCATGCAAGATATTCACAAAGACTGTGAACGTTATTCACATAGTTTAGTTGCCTGTAAGGAAGAATTTGATCAACGCTTTCAAGATCTGACAGCACTAGACAGTGATTTTGATCTGTTCTCCTCTCCATATTCAGCGAATATTGAAGAGATTCGTCCTGAGCTGCAACCAGAAATTATTGACCTGCAGTGTGACAGAGAATACAGAGACAAATTTCAGAACAAGAAAAACATTTTGGAATTCTACAAACACTTCCCTCAGGATAGATTTCCTCGTTTGCACAAACTGGCGGCTACAATAATATCAATGTTCGGTTCCACGTATGTTTGTGAACAACTGTTCTCTGCAATGAAATGTAACAAGATGCGCCTGAGAAACGCATTGTCTGATCGAAATTTAAACTACTCGCTGCGCCTACAATGCGCAAGAACATTACTTCGAACATAGACGCAATTGTAAAGGGCAAAAAGTACAAGCTAACCGAGAATCCCACACTTCAGTGACATCTTTGATTGTGTAACAGTTCACAAATTAATACGAATGTAGATGCATACACTAAGTAAAATTATGTGGCACGTGTACATTCTCCTTTATTTGTTTCATTTGTCGCAGTAATAATTCGTGAGTGATATCCCTGCGGGTGGCCGCGGATTTACATTGACTGGCGGCAGCCGTTGTGTGCCCCATGTGACTCTCCCCACTCTCCGCTCTAGTCCGGTAGTGGGGGTAGCGTGCTCGCACTGCTCCGTGCTCGCGCCTTGCTGCTCACAGCTTGCTCCGCGAGCACGTATGTTGTGAAGCCCTGCTCTAAGAGCTTACTCCTGCAGCTGGGGGAGTTCGTATGGTGTTGCCCCCACTAGGGACTGATCATGATGTCATTCAGTTCGAATATAATTTGTTTAAATTTGTATAAATTTGTTGTAATTTATTTAAATTTATTATCTACCTACAGCAGTAGCAGCTTAGTGTGATGTTACCACCACAAGAGGCTGAGATGTCAGTGTTTGTTGAGCTGTTGGTGTGGAAGGAGCATGTGTTCAATCAGCAAGATGTTGGTACCAGACAGGGGGAGTTTTAATAGCAGTATTACGTGCACTCACTCAGCCCACGAGTGCATCCACAGCTCATTGCATGAAGAATGGAAGCAAGCATTAATGCTTGAACATATGAAGAGGAAGAATACGGTCTTGCAAATAAATGCTTTGCATTGAGAAGCATTAAAGATGCATTACACAATGCATGGAAACATCTGTCTCTGCTGGAACTGTCTGTCGTTTCTAACCCACATATAGGCTCCCATCCCACAAGAGACAACTGCCTCCAATCCAGCAGACCAAAGAACTGAGATAGTTCGCGAGTTCACCACTAGAGGGCGCTGTGATAGGTCACGTGATCATGCAGTTCAGCTGACACCTGCAGTGTGGGCCCCCACTCTGCTGCACAGGGTCCCCCATCCCCTCTCAGTCAGCCAGGCATGCGGCGGCCGCTGCCTGCTGGGTCACACTGTGCGTCATGTATTTTGACGTTAGTGGAGCACGTGTCGCTGGCCCCCCTCCCCTCTCAGTCAGCTGGGTGTCCAGCTGCCACCGCTGTGCTACCTGCTGCTGCCCCTTCTTCGCTAATCTGTAAGAACAAAAGATTTGCTCACTCTGAGCCCTGCCGGCACCACGACACGAACATCCACTGGAACCCTTCGCTCCTTCATAGCGGAAAACAACAAAGAAACACACTGTCCTTAAGAGTTCTTTTCATATGCTGCTCTTTCTGAAAATAGGTTTGCTCTCAACTGCATAAACAGCGACACGATGACACTGGAAGTATTCGCCGACACAAACAAACACCACACCTCAGCTGGATGCGGCCACCTCTGGGAGTCTGAGAACGCTTTCGTAACAGGTAACAACGACAACAAAGTCTTCGCAAGCTCCTTAAAAGGGTTGAGATGTTTATCTTTCCCAAAATAGAAACAGCATGGACAAAGGCAAGACGCTGCTGAGAGTATTCGCCCTACTGGAGAAGCTTTCCATACTGTCGTTCAAACGTGCCATCATACACAGGTGTTCAGTTCATAGCGGCATCGAACAAAGCTATTGTCATATGGACCTTTCCCCAAACAGGAACGACGTAAAAAAAAGGTGATACGAAGCTAGGGAACACATGGAGGTGTTCTTAACAGTGTTGAACAAAGAGTTCCTTCAAAGCTCTTCACATATTGGTCTTCCCCAAAGTAGAAACAGTACCACCTGCGTGAAGAAGGTAGCAAGTAGACACTCGTTACTCTTCATAACATCAAGAAACATTTCGAGACTTATCGAAGCATTGAAAGACTATGAAAGGCATCTATTAAACAGATTAGACGTTTAACTCCAGCTCTAAAGAGTTTGAAACATACAACACTTCAGTACAAAAGTTATAACTCTGCATTTCTAGAAAATTTTGTCCAGCATCCTGCTAGATGCGCAGCAGAACGAAAGAATAATAATTTACAGTGGGCTATATCTTTCCCTCTAGCATTCACCACTTTATTATTCTGTTGCGCGTATCATTCTACCACTCAAGTAAGGTGATATTCACCTTTGAGAAACATTTCAAGACTTAGCAAGACATTGAAAGACATCTATTAAACCCATTAGATACTTAACTCCAGCTCTGAAGAGTTTGAAACATATAACACTTTAGTACAAACGTGTGCACATGTAGTTATAACTATACATTTCGAGAAATTCGAGGTAAAAATTTTCCAGCATCGTGGTAGTATAATTTAGTAAACTTTCAGCGTTCATATAAGCTGTCGATTCCACCGATTGCGCTACTTGAAATTTGATCTTTTCCACTGTACACCTTTCCTAAATGGTAAAATTCTCCATTTTATCATCTGAAGACTTTGTAAATCATTTGCTTCAGCATTTACGAAGCTAAGCTAAATGTAAGAAACACTAGGTAAAACAGTCAAAGCTAGTGTTAATACTAGCAACGTATAATTTCTCGTATATAACATTTACCGTGGAAAATCACGAAGCTTGCAGACTTTGAGGGAGTTGCAATATCTCATCATCCCCACAATAAGTGTTGAAAACATTCTCGCATCCAGTAATGTTGTAAAAAATACTCGCTTCCTTCATGGAGCTGCGACTCCAACTATTTTCCAGAATATCTCTAAAGTGTTCGGAAATCGGAGCTGTAATTGCATTCTCTGCAGCTGAAACTTCAGAAGGAAATATCTGTTCAATGCACTGAGCTGGTGATACACTTTGGTTAATTAATGGAATACACATAATGACTCCAGATGCAGAGGCTGAATTTAATATCATCCAGTGTGTATTCGAAATAGTATTGTTACACATAGTACGAATTCTATCGCTGTAAATCCATTAATTATCAGAGACTCAGGTCTCTTCGAGGTTTTGGACGCATCTGGCTAGTTCAAGTTCCAGTCGCCAGGGATGCTAGTGGGCTCACCCCATCCCACCCCAAGAAATTCGACACCCATTGGCTAGCGTCTTGGTGATGTGGGAGGAGGCTCGGTACCCTATTTAAACCTCAGCATCAATATGTTCTCCCCCATTCCGACACAGTCAGCCAGTCTGTGTCTGCGTTTCCTTGTTCGTCGTCTTATTCAGCAGCAGTATCATGAAAAGATCTTCAGTGCACAGCAGCCATTAGGGGAAGTGCCCTCGCCTGAACGAGGTCCCACGTAACTTATTACTTTCGTATGAGTGTTATTTAGTATGTGAAACCCCCCTTTAGAATACAGAACTGCTCTGTGCATGTGTGAAAGTGAATTTGTTTTCTCCTCATTTCAGCATTCATTGCTGAGGTGCTGGGCGCGCTGGATGATGCACTGGGAAGGCAGAATCTGACCCCGTCAGCTCAAAAACTTGAGTATGAAATCTGTTTTGTGTTTTCGTAATATCTCAAGTGAGCGATAATACCGTAATGTAACGTATACTTCATTGTCGGTGATATAGATGAATCGAGAGAGGGGCCACCCCATCCCTCTAATTTAGAGGATGGTGATGTTAGCCAGGAGGAGGAGCAGCCATCTCTCATGCTTAAGATTCGATTCCATCGATATATCAATATGTAAATACATTTTTGTGCACATACAGTTTCTCTAATTCTAATCTCTTCTTTTTTTTGCTACAGGTGATTTGGATCAGATCGACTATTTAAAAACACACTTTCAGCGTGAGGCGTAGGCGGCTGAGGCAGCAATTGCCCAAGAGCAGGCATTTATCGATGCACAGTTTGTGATGGACGGGGACTTCGATACCGAAATACACAACGAAGGGCTGGCTGTTGTGACTGAGCCGTGGTCCGGGAACGAAGAAGGCGACTATTGTTATAGCTTTTATATTCTTCTTCTTCTTCTTATTATTATTATTATTATAATCAGTCGTACTTCCATATCAGTCTATTTATAATTATTTAAACATTCTCTAAAATGCGATGCTTATTATTTTTTTCACAGAGGTGAAGCTGCAGATGGCCATGCACATGTGGCAGGAGTCGGGGCGTGGTGCACTGTCATTAGAGACCTACTACGGCGAGCAGAGCCGTGCGTTACGCCAATCACCACAAAGCTATCGGCCGAGTTTCAGTCCACCCAGACCTGTGTGTCACGGAGTCAGCAGTCGCTGGGTCCCAACCCCCCTTCTGCCCGGCCTTGGTCTTCCGTGGAGGAGGGCAGCGTCAACAGACGACTGCTGACACCTCTGCAATTGTTGGTGGACTGGCTAATTCTGAGGTGAGCCCGCAGCCTTGTTCCAGCTGTATTCACTATGCTCTGCCCGTAGCTCGGGCTTGCTGCTCCAACTGACCGGACAGCGGCACCTCACCCTTGGCTCCACCCACTCACACCCAGGTGTGTGGCACTATGTCCCCCTCGCCAGCTCAGTCATCCTCTGGATGGACAACACAGCCTAGTAGTAGTAGTAGTAGTAGTAGTAGTAGTAATTATAGTGAATCCATGGCCAGTGGTAGTACTCTCTCCCATCCTGATTGTGAAGGACATCAAATTAGCGGCGTCATGACCCCTCTAGAAGACTCGGTGGTTGCTAGGGCCTTTGAGGGGCGTATCTCATTTAATAGAATGGAGAATCTGGCTGGGGGTTATCATGGTCCAGTTGCATGGTCACCATTGACCAGGCGTTTTCAATTGGTGAGAGATCTGGAGAATGTGCTGGCCAGGGCAGCAGTCGAACCTTTTTCTGTATCCAGAAAGGCCCATACAGGACGTGCAACATGCGGTCGTGCATTATCCTGCTGAAATGTGGGGTTTCGCAGGGATCGAATGAAGGGTAGAGCCACGGGTAGAAACACATCTGAAATGTAACGTCCACTGTTCAAAGCGCCGTCAATGCGAACGAGAGGTGACCGAGACGTGTAACCAATGGCACCCCATACCATCACGCCGGGTGACACGCCAATATGGCGATGACGAATACATGCTTCCAATGTGTGTTCACCGCGATGTCGCCAAACACGGATGCGACCATCATGATGCTGTAAACAGAACCTGGATTCATCCGAAAAAATGACGTTTTGCCATTCGTGCACCCAGGTTCGTCGTTGAGTACACCATCGCAGGCGCTCCTGTATGTGATGCAGCGTCAAGGGTAACCACAGCCATGGTCTCCAAGCTGATAGTCCATGTTGCTGCAAACGTCGTCGAACTGTTCGTGCAGATGGTTGTTGTCTTGCAAACGTCCCCATCTGTTGACTCAGGGATTGAGACGTGGCTGCACGATTCGGTACAGTCGTGCGGATAAGATTCCTGTGATCTCGACCGCTAGTGATACGAGGCCGTTGGGATCCAGCACGGCATTCGGTATTACCCTCGTGAACCCACCGATTCCATATTCTGCTAACAGTCATTGGATCTCGACCAACGCGAACGTCAATGTCGCGATACGATAAACCGCAATCACGATAGGCTACAATCCGACCTTTATCAAAGTCTCCTCCTTACACGAGGCATCACAACAACTTTTTATCAGGCAACGCCGGTCAACTACTGTTGGTGTATGAGAAATCGGTTAGAAACTTTCCTCATGTCAGCTCGCTGTAGGTGTCGCCACCGGCGCCAACCTTGTGTGTATGCTCTGAAAAGCTAATCATTTGCATATCACAGCATCCTCTTCCTATCGGTTAAATTACGCGTCTGTAGCACGTCATCTTCGTGGTGTAGCAATGTTAATGACCAGTAGTGTATTACACTTGCTGCTACAGTCTAACACCGATCGATGTACAGGTAATGTCTTCACTGGCTACTGTGGTTCTGGAACGAATCTCGGTATCTATAGCGAACTCTTGCAAATTGCATAGTGTCCCAGAAATACTTAACGTGCGCTTTTGTAGGAGTTTTCGTGATGTCTCGGCTTGTATGCACGGAAATTCTTGCCCTAACAGAACCTGTTTACGAAAATAGCGCAGAATAAAGTGGCAGCTCGTCCATCACGTGTTACCCTTCCTGCTTTCAACATACGCAAACGTTCTCACCGCTAAAAGGCTGTGCATTCTCTCGAAAACGCCGTTAATCATAAAAGCACTCTCTAAGCACAGATTGGGGAAATCAGAACAATTATGTAAACAGAATTCGAAGCACTGTCTTACAGAAGAGAAAAAAATGGCCGGAATTTTCTTTATCCTACAGCTACAGTTCTGGAGATGTCCTAATGCCACAGTGGCGGTCGAGTGACGGCATCCCCGCCAGAGATGGATGGTCTGCTTAAACTTGTCTTTGAACACTTGCTTTCTCAAAACTTTCCATACATACCTTGTCTCCATCTTGTCGAATCAGTTTGTAGACGCTCCTAAGTCCCAGCCGAATGGATGTCTTGTGAATGAATAGAGCATTATGATTGTATTTTGTACAGATCACCATATTGCATCGACAATTAAACCCTGCAACGTGCCCTACATATAGTAAAATATGGAAAGACTCTTACTTAATTACACTGCTCTCCCACTAGCACGGGAGCCTGGATATTAGAATGCGAAACAGATCTCCAACCCGGCAATATATCACCATGTACCATGTCGATGTAGTAAACATACATTTCCTATCCTGCACGATACAAAATCATCCCTTGTACATCATCTGTACATATACAGCGAAGACAGACAGCACCATATGTACTCCTTGCAGCACTGGATATTTCCATGCGAAGTCGGCTGTCATCGACCCCCACAGGTGACCAGAGCGCTCTCAGTGGACTGAAGTCACTCTCAGAACTGTTCTACAAATTCGGACTCGTTTCCCCTCGGCACAAACGCGTTACTGTTTCTGGTCCAGACCTGCTTGCTTGCTCGTTTTCTACACATAGACTCGGGGATTACAAGGAATAGTGTTCCAACTATTAAAAGCAAATGGTGTCACAGTGAACAATGGTAAGTCACAACTCCACCGCACTAGTGTCACTTTTCTGGGACATGCGGTTTCTGCCGACGGCATCCGCCCCCTACCTGAACGGGTTGAGGCCATTAGTACGGTGCCTTTGCCCAAAGATTTTCGGGGCCTCTTCTGCTTTCTTGGAACGCTAAATTGTTACTGCAAACACATCCCCCACACCGCCGACATACAAGCCCCACTGACGGATGCTCTCGCAGGAAAAAACACTTCAGGGTTTCGGGTGGTCATGTGTACTGCAGATATGTGTCGCACATTTGATAACCTAAAGTCAGCCTTACAGACGGCCGTTATGCTCACTCACCCCATTCCTGATGCTCCCATCTCGCTTACTACAGACGCCTGTGATACAGCTGTGGGGGTGGTACTTCAGCAATCCGTGGGTTTTATTGTACAGCTCCTCAGATTTTCCAACCACAAACTGTCCGCTTCCCAACGTAAATGGTCGACTCTCGACCAGAAACTGTTTGCTATTTATGCCACTATCAAATATTTCCAAGACGATATCGAAGATCGTCATCTCGTGGTATTTACTGACCACAAACCATTGGTATACGCTTTCCGAAACCCAGGCAAGGACTGATCCCCGAGACGTTTTCGGCATATGGACCTCATATGTCAGTTTATGAAAGACATACGTTACGTCAGATGGCCGGCCGGTGTGGCCGAGCGGTTCTAGGCGCTTCAGTCTGGAACTGCGAGACCGCTACGGTCGCAGGTTCGAATCCTGCCTCGGGCATGGATGTGTGTGATGTCCTTAGGTTAGTTAGGTTTAAGTAGTTCTAAGTTCTAGGGGACTGATGACCTCAGATGTTGAGTCCCATAGTGCTCAGAGCCATTTGAGCGATTTTTACGTCAGATGGGCAGACAATGTCGTCGCCGGTTTTCTACCTCGTGTGTCAGTTTTATCTTCACAGCTGGACCTCAGTGAACTCCCTAAATTGCAGACAGAGGATACTGAACTCGCCACATTGCGCTTCAGTGTTAAAACAGGACTCAAATTAGAGTTACGGACATTTCCTGGGTTTTCATCACCCAACTGGTGCGACATTTCCACAGGACGCATACGTCCAGTGATTCCTACAACTCTCCGCTGGGACATTTTAATAGTATCCACGACGTGGCACACCCTGGCATTCGCGCCACCACATGTCTGGTATCTGAATGTTTCATTTGGCCCAGGGTAATAAAACAATGTCACAGTTGGGCGTAAAGTTGTATGGCTTGTCAGCGCGCAAAAGTAGGACGTCATGCACAGCCTCCCATGGGTACTTTCGATGTGGGAGAAAGAATATTCCAGCACATACACATCGATATCATCGGGCCCTTACCCCCCTTGGGCCCCTTCTGTTACATACTGTCCGCCATTGACAGGTTTACCCGTTGGGTAGAGGTAATTCTTCTCACTACTATCACTGCCAACACAGTGGCCCGAACCCTTTTATTAAAGTGGATCTCGCGCTTCGGCTGCCCAGTTTCTATCACCACTGACCAGGGCCGCCGGTTCGAGTCCGCCCTCTTCTGACAGCTTTGTGAACTGTGTGGGGTGAAACGATTTAGGACTACAGCACACCACCCCCAGAGCAATGTGCTGCCACCAAACCCTTAAAGCTTCCCTGATGTGTCACGGATGTGAGAAGGCTGACGCCTTAAGGCGTTTGGGCTGTGTACAAAGAGGACCTTGGCATATCCCTGGCAGAAGTACTGTATGGAGAACCCCTCACACTCCCAGCAGAGCTAGTCGAGCCTTCACTTCCTCCAGATCAAATCTGCAACTCGGCATTCGATGGCAACGTCAAGGAGCTAATCGCTAACGTTCGCATGCCTCCTCTTCGACCGCACTCGCTCCCTCCTGTATTTCTGCATAAGAACTTGGTGTCGTGCACTCACATCATGGTGCGCAATGACACCATCTGACAGGCACTCAGACCTCCATACTCGGGCCTGCACAGAGTCATATTGCAGTGTACCAAAGTGCTCATTAATGGCACACCTCAAACAGTATCTGTCTGCCGCCTCGAACCGGCGTGGTCTCTGGGAGAACTGCCCGATGCCCCACCCAGTCAGCCTTGACCCCTGCTACACGACCTTGCACGAGGCATCTACCGACAGTCCGCACATGAGCGATGCCCATTCCCACACGTGTGATGTTACCCACTCCCAGCCATGTGACAGTGCTACAGGTGCATGAGACATTCCCATACAGAGTGAAGTGTGTGATGACTCCCCCTCCTACAGCAGCCCCCCCCCCCTGCCTCTACTCAGTTAGGATTCAGTGATGTATCGGTGGCCAGCCTGAGAACGTTTGATGTCATAGACAATGACTTGTGTGGAGAGTCTGTCAACCCATATACGAAAGTGGTAGTGAATGTCAACACAGATTTTATTTGCAGCTCTAAAGTGTTTTTTTTTTTTATGCAGACGGATAAGGTGTGTATCTTCTACGAATGAGCCAGCTCCCCAATGACAACTTAACTCACATTCATCTTCTCCAGTCTGTCCCCTTGCCTATTGGTACTGACCCATCAACAGTAAAAGTACTACACACCGCAATGGGCATTCAGGTCCACTACCCCAGCTCCTCACAACCTACCATCCCCTCCCCGGATCCCTCGACTGCTGTATGAAGATTCACCCGGTCAGGCAGGACCATCCGTTCCCCTCACTGGCTCGAAGACTTCAGTTACTAATGTAATGTAATGTAAGGTATGGTTTCGGTTTAAACACCCTCTCCCTCTCCGGTGGGTGTTTCCTTTCCATGCACCCGCCAATATTTATGTTTTGTGCTCCACGCTCTGGGGGGGGGGGGGGGGGTAATGTGGCGACTATCGACCAAGTCGCGTGTAATATCTTTGTTTTGACAACTTCTTTGCGGCAGTCTGTGGCCGCGAGCGAAAGAGTAACGTGCACAGAGAGTCAAGAATCTATATAACTGTGTATGTGTGCTTCTGAGTAATAAAATGGTGCTTATTACATGTGGTATAGTGCGCAGCATTGGATTCGGCAATCCTACAACACTAAACTCATAAACTTGTTTACTGGTGGGTTGACTAGTTTCTTAAAAATCTAGATTTTGGCATAAGGCCAATAAACCAGTGGCACAATCAGATAGTGTAGCTCCTCCCTTACCCATGGCGTCAATGGTGAGGATCAACAGGCTGTCCAAGGCTGTATGCAAATGAGTCACTAACTCAGTGACACTTCCATCAGAGGGAAGTTGTCGTATCCTTGCCTCATAGACCAAATGATCTTTTTTAAGAAAGGTAGTACCAGGACAACAGCATAAAGCCATGCCTGGCAGTATTCCTGAAATTAGGACAACAGTGAATTATAATAAGCAAATACAATAAAAGAAACAGCAATGACTAAAAGTAATAACCCAGTAAATGG
The DNA here is from genome assembly GCF_023898315.1 of Schistocerca nitens. Taxonomy (NCBI): domain Eukaryota; kingdom Metazoa; phylum Arthropoda; class Insecta; order Orthoptera; family Acrididae; genus Schistocerca; species Schistocerca nitens. The sequence continues at coordinate 186,870,370 of NC_064615.1, read as the reverse complement.
TGAATGGCGCAATAGCGAAAATTCTCTATCTTAACCCAGAAAACTATTCTCTGAACGACCATTGAAATGTCACTATTCAGAGTGTGGCTTGACCAAAATCAAACATGTGAAAGGACTAGACGAGGGTTTTAAACACACATCATTCACCATTTGACAGTCTTTACTACCATTAGAAAAACACTATGCGTACTAAGAGGAATAATTCCTGAGATCAACAACAGTTACATTAAACAGCAATTAAAAAGAGAACAACAGTTTGGGATACAAACAACCGTTTTCAAATGAAACAGGTCCTTTTATCAAGTTATAACTTCATAGAAAAGTCCAGAAACCAGAAAACATTAATGTCAAATTATAACCAAATGTTATCAGCATTTAAACGTCCGACTGTATCTATTTTCGTAAAGGGCACAGCTAGCTAGAAAAGCAACAGGCACAAATAAGTTAAATGGCGTTTTCCGTAACCTTTGACAAGAACGTTACAAACTTGCCCCAGTGGGCTGACTCAACATTTAAACAACAAAGAAACTAAGGAGCAATGGCCTGAATTTTAGAATTATAAAAATTAACAGATACGAAATATCAAACAGACTCACAGAAACAACCTCTAAGGTGAAGTTCAGAGGAGAACTATCTTGTTGTGGAGTTTCAGTATCAAAATGGGAGTACAACATGGTTATGGTCTATCACCCATTCTGTTCAATCTGGTGCTTGATAAAGTCATCAAAACCTGGGACTGTAAGCTGAGGAATCTAGGAATCAAACCAGTTACCATTGGAGCCAGGACCCAAAGAATCGAGATAAGGTGCCTTGCTTTCGCAGATGACTTTGCAATCTTAACCAACAACTCTAAGGATGCTTCCATTGCTGTCCAAGCCCTGCATGAGATAGCAGTGAAGTCAGGGTTACAAATATCGTATGACAAGACCGAATACTATGAGGACCGGCACTCCAGTAACACCCCTTCGACGATTATACATGGAACAATTTGGGAGTTCAATCGCTTTCGTTATCTTGGTGAGTGGGTCCACCCCAATGGTAGAGATGGCATGTCCATCTTAGAAAGGAGTAACAAACTCAATGCAGCATACCATCTGTCCCACAATCTGTACAACAAGAAGTGCTTTTCGAAGAATGCTAAGGTCTTTCATTACAGAACTGCTGTCAGACCACAGTTTGTGTATGCCACAGAGACCCTCTTGATGAACAGAAAAGCCGCGATGGATGACCTGGAGAAAGCCGAAAGACGTATTCTCAGAAAAATTCATGGCTCAAGATTGCTCCCAGATGGAACCTACCGATTGAAGTCTAATTCTGAAATATATCAACAGTTAGTATCAGCCAACACCAGTATGCGACATAGGAGGCTCAAGTTCTATGGACACCTACAACGAATGAACAACAATAGACTTACCAAGGAGATCTTCTCATTGGTTAAAAGCTACAAGACGTTATAGTACACATGCACTGTGGGTATCACAAAATATGGTGATCTGTTCGTTGTGGCCGAGCGGTTCTAGGCACTTCAGTCCAAAAGAGTGCTGCTGCTACGACCGCAGGTTCGAATCCTGCCTCGGACATGGATGTGTGTGCTGTCCTTAGGTTAGTTAGGTTTAAGTAGTTCTAATTCTAGGGGACTGATGACCTCAGATGTTAAGTCCCATAGTGCTCAGAGTCATTTGAACCATTTGAACAAAAGGTGGTGGAATAGAAAAATAATTCCAGAAGTACTGCCAAGCATGAACTAAGAAACCTAAACAGCCAGAATTTTGTAACTCAGTCTGGTTCCTCTCCGATTCACAGAAGAACTGGGCACGAGACAAATGGGGCAATGAGACTCTCTCTTACATGGCCAGAACAATCACACTCACCGGTAAAAGTTCGATCTGCCCTTTCAGATAAGGAGGGAGTTTCTCATAGCCAAAATTCACTCTAGGTGAACAAGCAATAAGGGGCTTAATTCCTCAGCCATGAATCAGCTACCGTGTGCAGCTAGATTACCACATGACAAATTAATCAATTCCATGTGAGTGACCTCTACACTACGGAACTGTTGTACACACTCAAACTTCCCAGTGCCCAAAGTCAGTAGGTCTCACAACAATTTTGAACCATGTGATCCCCTTAAAACCGAGAGAGGTGGACGCACTTCAGGTCCTAGTTCACTACTCCTGGTGGCAACGCCTTGCTTTCCTGATCGTCACACCACCACCACACCCCCAAGATAAATAGCACATTCTACACCGTGGCTGAGAACTCATGCGGATTAGTTGGACAATTTGTAAAGAGAAAGGGAGCCAACACATTTCAACCACTTGCATTCCAGTGGATGAGTAATGACAAATCTCTTACTTTCTGCAAAGGACACAAGGTCCACAGGAAAGGATAGTATCTGGGGTACATGATTCTTTGGAGCTCTTCCAACAAAACGATTTGCAGCAGCTGCCAATCATTTGACAGTAGTCAGGGTAATTTCCAGCTGCTTATGAACATCAGCCAACCCCTGCCGATTCCATTTTCAAGAATAGCATTCGCAATGGGGTTGCATTTTAGCTGTTGTGGTGTATTACAGGACAGTGAGCAAATAACTTTAAACTAATCCTGCTGATTATCTTTTAATCTGTTGAGCTAAAAAATTACTAATTGCCCATAAGAATTGAAGCGAATACAAAAAATGAGATTTCTGTGAGATTTCTATTAAGGCAACAGAAAAACCAGTGGTAAAAATTACTAGTTTCCCAAAACTTTTAGAGGTTGATTGCAGTTGTAAGTGAACTCGAAAATAGAGTTAATTTACAATAAATGTGGATAACAATATGAGTATCTCAGATGCAGAAGCCTCTAACAGCATGATAAACAGATAATGAGAAAAGCTCATCCCATCCAAACTATTAAAGTAGAAGACTTAATGTCTTTTCTAAAACTAAGTAAAAAATAACTAATTACATGTTATTAATGGCTGAAATCATACATTAAAATCTTAAGTGAAATATTGACTTAGCGGTTTTTGCACCCGATTTATGCAGTTAGCAGGTTTTTCAACTGTGTCGATCCAACTACAAAACAAACATTCGGTTGAAAAGTCTGCTGTTCAGTGATATGTTAGGAATGACTGAAAGGTGGAATTTAATTATTGCTAATATAAACAGAATATATTTTGTTTCGAAGAGAAGTCTGAAAATTCTACACAATTGGCGTAAAAAAATACAAAGGTGACATTATATTACCAGGAAAAATTGACTTGCTTAACGCCAAAAAGAGAACAGATATGGATGTTCAATATAAGGTATTTTTTAAATACACCATCGCTTTTTATACATCACAAGGTATTGTAGAAGATAAAATAAGCTCCAAATCATCGATAAAATTTTAGAAAATAATAAAACTGGCGGAAAGTTGCAACTTAGTTTAAACAGCGATAAAAAAATTCTACAAAATTAAATTGCCTGAAAATTGCTTTTAAGTAACTTCGACCTCAGCACTGCCCATCAACCCAAAATCGCTTCTGGCATCTTCAGGTGGTTGCCAGCAGCAGGAGCGACTCTAGGAGTGCCTCCCCGCTCTTCTAACATCTCGGTGTAGAATTTGAGTTTGTTGTTGGTCGCCCAGTCTTCACCAAAGTGGAGCTCCAAAAGCTTTCTGAAGTCTCCGAGTTTGGCTTCTGAAAGTCTTACAGTAGGTGTGAATAGTACTGTTCCATTGAATTTTGATTTTAATAATGAACAGCCTAGTTGCACCGTTTACCTAGAATTTACCTATGTTTCAATCGGGATAACCCAACCTTCTTCAGAATAACAGTATCTGTCGTTTGCCCAAAGTGGACATAGTCAAGCTAAAACTACAAATCCGTAGATTATCGTCAGACTAAAACTTATCTGGCACTGCCTCGCCCCACTTCGTGATCGCGATGCGGCAACCACGAGTGCTGTACTGGAACTGACCGTAGCGTCATGGGCCCGCCTAGGCGGACAGAAAATACCTTGCGCCTGCGCATAAACAGTTACCTGTTGGGACAAGACGTGAACTTAACTCCTGACCTTGAATTTACTAGTAAAGTGAAATAAAAGGTATAGCTGAGGAAAAGGGCGTATATGTTAACCTGTACAGAACGTACTTAGATCGACTGTCTTAACATTTATAAAGTATTCATTCGCTATGATATGAGGAAGACATCATGTGCTTACAAGGTATGGCCTATCTAGAAAAATTTTTGTGCATAAGCGTGAAGTTTAATCACTTAAAAAGAACTTGGAAGTGGTAAAGTTAATATAAAGCCAACATCGTCATTATTACGACTAGGTCTAGAAAATTTTACAGTCTGACCATAATTTACGGATTTGTACTTTTAGCTTGACGATGTCCACTATGGAAAAAAGATAGATACTGTTATTCTGAAGAAGGTTGGGTTAGCCCGACTGAAACCAAGATAAATTCGAGGTAAAGGGTGCAACTGAGGCTGTTTATTATTAAAATTAATATTTATACGGCTGCTGACAGGGCTGCGAAATGTTGAAGATACGACTGTTCCGTTTCCTTTGCTGAAACTTTTCCCCTCTTCAAGATGCTCTTCCCATCTCCAGCTTAGTTGTAGAAGGGCTCTCCGCGAAATGACAAATTTTCTTCTTTTTCCCCTTTGCGTACACGATTTTTCTGGCTTTTTGAATCTGGAAATGCCACTTACCAGTCACATTCAAAACCATTCCACGTATGTCATAACAATTAGTGTCAACACAGCATTCATAGCTTAACGTTGCTTTAATAATACTTTTCATGTTCTTACCTTTCTGTTTTGGAAACATTTCTTTTCCACTGATCAGAACGCCTCTTCTTCTTCCAGGAGGAACTGTCGCCTTTGGTCTCGTTCTGGTCATTTGCAACTACGACGATGGAGTCGACTTCTTGCAGAATTCCTACTGTTTCGATTACTGCCACTTCATTTGCACCATATTCTGCATTTAAGTTGCCCACAACATCACTTAGATTCTTCAAAACGCTCACGTAAATACGTCAACAAACATCTTACTGACCAGCTAAACAGTGCTTACCGGCGTATATTTCGACAACGCATCGGCACCGAGAGCTTCGTTGTTGCATACGTGTTCGCTACAGGGCACCCAACCTAACTCTGAATAAGAAAAATATCCATTCGAATCGTAACAAACTGAACGGTTGCTTTGAATGTCTAGATTGGTAAGTCCGATGTCAGTTGGCGTTCGTTGATTCCGGACATGGCAAGGCGACCGCCATACCTATTAACTTGGTGGGTTTTGCAAACGCTGAAAATTTAGCAGGTTTCGCACGGATTTTGCACCCTGAAACCTATTCCATCGTGTCGGCGCTGAAAAAATCTATACGGTAGTGTGCACAACTCAAAATCGACAAAAACTGCATTTAGCGGCTTTTGCATCTGGGCTACTCATATATTCCTGTTTAAGGGAAAACTAGATGTAACACAATACGTCAGTTAACAATATCTGCTACAGTAAGTAAAACACAAATGCCGATTTACTACAAATTAGACTATGCTCAGGACAATGGTAACTTCCGAAAATTCCCAAAAATTGACGTCTATTTGCGTTGATATACAATGAAATTAGGGGTGATCTTTTTTTGTTAGTAACTGTGAATCACAAACGCTGATTTTCTGTGAAATAAATTCTCCAAAACACTCCTCTTGATAACTTACGAAAGTGCAGTTTTGTTAGCATCCCAAAATTCTCAAAGATTACCTATTTTTCACCTAAAAAAATGGTTCAAATGGCTCTGAGCACTATGGGACTCAACTGCTGAGGTCATTAGTCCCCTAGAACTTAGAACTAGTTAAACCTAACTAACCTAAGGACATCACAAACATCCATGCCCGAGGCAGGATTCGAACCTGCGACCGTAGCGGTCTTGCGGTTCCAGACTGCAGCGCCTTTAACCGCACGGCCACTTCGGCCGGCCATTTTTCACCTAATTATACAATGAAATTAGAGAATGATTGTTCTGAATCAGGACAGGCCCACTGTTCTCAAAAATTTTAAAAGAGCATAAATAAGTTTAAACCTACAATTGACGATAACAGTACCCGATTATCGTGGCACTTGTGAATGTTCAAATTTTCTCAATACAAGTGGGTATTTGTACAATTAGTGAAAGATTAGGCAGAAGTGCCGTGAACTGTAAAATGTTTGAATCTGGCATTTCAAATCAGCACATGAACATTGCATATACTGTCTCACACAAACGAAAATTCAGAAGTCAGCTTTTACATATAAATAAATGTGTGATTGCACGGATTTTTTATTTAGCTGTTCCTGTGCCAAATCCTACATTGGTGTGCTGAAGAAGAACACTGCAGCATGAGTTTATCTCAGTCAAAACTGATAAATGTACAGCATCAACAAAGCACGTCCTCTGCCTATTGCAGGTAGCATCCATAACTACTACTGGTTCAGTATTAAGGAACTGATCAACCTATTTACAGTCAGAAATTGATATTGTAGGTAATTTAAACTAGGTAGAATCAGTAATGATAGTTACTAGATCAACAATTAATTTAAAAAATTCAGCCATTTCAGAGCATAGAATGTCTGAAAAATCTTTAGATGATGAGAGCATATATTGAATAATCTCCAAAGTATTTCAAAAGGAAACACCACATTGTCCTTGTGATTTCCACTAGCAGTGCCAGAATTTTAGTCATTTAAATAAAAACGGGAGCTAGCTCTAGAACTAAGCTAGGTGAACTGGGAAATTCAGAAAGCTTTTTGCAAGGAAGTTCAGCAGCATGCATTACAAGCGGCTAATGCGATGTTTAGTGGTGAGGCACATCTTCATCTGTGCAGTAACGAACTTGAGGTAAAGTTTCTGTATAGAGCAATAGGTAATATTCATCAGCTTTGAAACAATAACTGTGGCGTACAGGGATTGGACAAAAAAAAGCTAAGAAAGTCTGCTGTTTACAATGTTGTATTTGATCATAATTATCACCTGTGCAATGTCCTCAATACATTTCAAATGTCAGTCATGGCCAGAACAGTGTTCTGTGTAGCTGTTAGTGCATTATGTTGAAGATACGTGAATTCAAACGTGAGGAAATTGTTGGGGCTTGTGTGATGGGTGCTTCTATAACCAAGATACCTGAAGTGTTTGATATTTCACAAGGCAGCATACTGAAGATTTATACATCATATAGTGAAAGTGGAAAAATATCATGTAGGAAGACAAAACGTGGACGAAAGTGTGTGTTGAGTGATCATGGCAGAGTCATTGAAGAGGATTGTGACAAAAGTAAGGGGATGACAGCTGCAAAATTCACTGCAGAACTGAATGACGCACTCATGAATCTTGTCAGCCAGAAAACAGCATGAAGGGAACTCCACAAGCAGGAAATTTTAGGGCAAGCTGGAATTCCAAAACTACTCATCACCGAAGCAAATGTTCACACCAGTAACATGTGTCAACACAGCCAAAAAAACCTGGAGTATGGAGCAACGGCAAAAAGTCATTTGGTCAGATGAGTCTTGTTGCACATTGTTTCTAGCTTCTGAATGAGTTTATGTCCCAAGAATGAGGAACGGTGGGGGTATGGTTACGATCTGGACAGCCACATTGCGGTATTTCGTGGGCTCCGTTGCAAGGTCGTATTATTGCCAAGGATTGTTATTGTTGTGGCCTTCTGTTCAGGGACTGGTTTGATGCAGCTCTCCATGCTACTCTATCCTGTGCAAGCCTCTTCATCTCCGAATAACTACTGCAACCTACCTCCTTCTGAATCTGCTTAGTATATTCATCTCTTGGTCTCCCTCAATGAATTTTACCCTCCACTCTTCCCTCCAGTACTAAACTGTTGATCCCTAGATGCCTCAGAACGTGTCCTACCAACCGATCCCTTTTTCTAGTCAAGTTGTGCTACAAATTCCTCTTCTCCCCAATTCTATTTAGTACTTCCTCATTAGTTACGTGATCTACCCATCTAATCTTCAGCATTCTTCTGTAGCACCACATTTCGAAAGCTTCTATTTTCTTCTTGTCGACACTATTTGTCGTCCATGTTTCACTTCCATACGTGGCTGCACTCTATACAAATACTTTCTGAAAATACTTCCTGATACTTAAATCTGTATTCGATGTTAACAAATTTCTCTTCTTCAGAAATGCTTTCCTTGCCATTGCCAGTCTACATTTTATATCCTCTCCACTTCGGCCATCACCAGTTCTTTGGCTCCTCAAATAGCAAAACTCATTTACTATCGTAAGTGTCTCATTTCCTAATCTAATTCCCTCAGCATACCTGATTCAATTCGACTACATTCCATTATCCTCGTTTTGCTTTTGTTAATGTTCATCTTATATCCTCTTTTCAAGACACTGTCCATTGCGTTAAGCTGCTCTTCCAGGTCCTTTGCTGTCTCTGACAGAATTACAATGTCATCTGTGAACCTCAAAGTTTTTATTTCTTCTCCATGGATTTTAATTCCTACTCCAAATTTCTCTTTTGTTTCCTTAACTGCTTGCTCAGTACACAGATTGAATAACATCGGTGGTAGCCACAACCCTGTCTCACTCCCTTCTCGATCACTGCTTTTCCTTTTCATAATGAAAGTGGAAAAACATCATGGACGAAGACAGAACGTGGACGAACGTATGTGTTCAGTGATGGTGGCAGACAGACAGTCTGTACAAATTGTAAATAGCCTTTCGCTCCCTGTATTTTACACCTACCACATTCAGAATTTGAAGAGAATATTCCAGTCAATATTGCCAAAAGCTTTTTATAAGTCTACAAATGCTAGAAACGTAGGTTTGCATTTCTTTAACCTATCTTCTAAGATAAGTTGTAGGGCCAGTATTGCCTCGCTTGTTCCAACATTTCTAAGGAGTCCAAACTGATCTTCCGTGAGGTCGGCTTCTACCAGTTTTTCCATCCGTTTGTAAATAATTAGTGTTAGTATTTTGCAATGATGACTTATTAAACTGATACTTTGGTAATTTTCACACCTGTCAACACCTGCTTTCTTTGCAATTGTAATTATTATATTCTTATTGAAGTCTGAAGATATTTCGCTTGTCTCATACATCTTGCTCACCAGATGGAAGAGTTTGGTCGTGGCTGGCTCTCCCAAAGCTATCAGTAGTTGTAATGGAATGCTGTCTACTCTTGGGTCCTTGTTTCGACTTAGGACTTTCAGTGCTCTGTCAAATTCTTCACGCAGTATCATATCTCCCATTTTATCTTCATCCTCATCCGCTTCCATTTCCATAATACTGCCCTCCAGTACATCGCTCTTGTATAGACCCTCTACATACTCCTTCCACTTTTCTGCTTTCCCTTCTTTGCTTAGGATTGGTTTTCCATTTCAGCTCTTGATATTCATACAAGTGGTTCTCTTTTCTCCAAAGGTCTCTTTGGTTTTCCTGTAGGCAGTATCTATCTTACCCTTGTGATATATGCTTTTACATCCTTACATTTGTCCTCTAGCCATCCCTGCTTAGAAATTTTGCATTTCCTGTCGATCTTATTTTTGAGACGTTTGCTTACTTTTCACCTGCTTCATTTACTGTATTTTTATATTTTCCACTTTCATCAATTAAATTCACTATCTCTTTTGTTACCCAAGGATTTCTACTAGCCCTTGTCTTTTTACCTACGTGATTCTCTACTGTCTTCGCTATTTCATCTCTCAAAGCTACCCAGTCTTCTTCTACTGTATCTCTGTTCATTGTTCTTGTCAGCTGTTCTCTACTACTCTCTCTGAAACTCTCTAAAACCTCTGGTTCTCTCAGTTTAAGTAGGTCACATCTCCTTAAATCTCTACCTTTTTGTAGTTTCTTCAGTTTTAATCTGCAGTTCATAACCAACAAATTGTGGTCAGAGTCCATATCTGCCTCCTGGAAATGTCTTACAACTTAAAACCTGGTTCCTAAATCTCTATCTTACCATTATATAATCTATGTGAACCATTCCATTGTCTCCAGGCCTCTTCCAAATTTACAAATTTCTTTCATGATTCTTAAACCAAGTGTTATCTATGATTAATTTATGCTCTGTGCAAAATTCTATCATGATTTTGTGACCACTTTGGCTAATCATGTCCGTCCCATGGTACAATGTTTGTTCCCCAAAGGTGATGCTGTTTTGTAAGATGATGAGACCCCTAATTACACAGCCTGCATAATATGGGCCTGGGTTTGTGAGGGTGGGATGAATTTTTGTTTTTCCCCTGGACACCATAGTCACCAGGTCGCAGTATTATTGAGCTCATGGATACTTTCATGATCAGTGGCCACCTCAGTCATCATTACCTGAACTTACCACTATTTTGTAGGAATATTGGCATGGGATTGCCTTTAAAACCCCGTAGAAACTGTATTCATCCATTCTGAGAAGCTATTTTGAATGCCAATGATTTTCCTGCATCGTTTTAGACATGATAATTTCTTGTATTTTTGATGTTTCCACATTTTTGTCCACCTCCTGTAGGACTGATAAACGCTTGTGTTACGAATATGTGGGCTTAATGACATGAACCTGCTGTCCTACAGTTCTGTTCATTTACTCCAATTTTTTAGATAAATAGTTTCAGTTTCTTGAATAGTAATGTTAGCTGGACACTGACTACACCTGATTTGACTCTATACACTTTTCTTCTCTCAGGCTATCTAAAACCCAAGATCTTTGCATTCGACCTGAAGCTGTTCAAGAACTTAGAGAAATGATGAAACAAGGAAGCACCAAACACCTACAACGACATGAAAATTGATAATTTACTTCCTTGAAAGTACGAGATTGTGTGTAAGTAATAACAACTGACTCCAAAGCCGAGGTCACTAATGAACACTTGGATGGTGGTGCTCAACATGGAAGTAAGAAACATTTTCACTGCCATATTTGCCCAATAAGTGGAGGAGAGTTGGTGGAATTCAATTTCTTATTACCAGTATTTGTGACAGAGCCCTGTATTAAATTCAAAACCTCACTGCTGTGTCTCATGAAGTAAGGGCGTGTGACTTTGTTGATGTTGATCTGTCCATAGGTTGGTGACATTAAGCTTGGTGGTCCCCATGAGCCTATTCGAGAGGAGTAGGATGTGTGTAAGCACTGGTTCTCAACGTTTCCATTCTGTTCTTCCATAACATACAAATGGGGCGCTGCACTTAAAAAGCACCCATCACTGTCATCCATACAACACAGATACATTCTTGACACTTCATAACAGGTCAGAGGTAGGCAACTGCAAACCACTAGGACCATGCCCAGTATGGTGAGGTAGGATTTCTGGGTCCACTCCCTATAACAAAACAAGGGATTTCTTGATCAACTAGATGTTGTGACACCACTCTGGTTCAACTGAAAGATACAATTCCATCTCCATTTAGGTAACATTTATTCCAATTTTGATCGTAAAGAATGAGATTTGTGACTTTTCCATAAGTATTTAATAATCTGAAGTATTTGCATAATTGTACTCTTTTTTAAAATTTGCCTACAATATAATAAAACATTTTTTGTGAATTACAATGTGAAAATACAACTTTAGAGAAATGAATATCACTTTACAAAGCCTTATATTCAAGAAGAAGTTGTATCTTTAAAAGCTGTAATCAGCCTTCAGTTTATTTATGTAATTTATAACAGTTTATTATTCATGAGATAGGTAGTCATCAGCGTATTCGAAAAATGTAATTCACTTCACTAGAAACAATATTTTTCTAGATGTAAAATGTTAATACTGCAATAGGTTAACAAACCTTGTTATGTGGCATATTTTGAAAGTTCTGCATTTCAATTCAAACATTTGAAAGTCGGATGGAATAATGGCCACAGCGCCGAGAGACAGTGTTCACGTGTGTGTGAGCTGTGCTTGTTTTACTTAAGAAGAAGGCCCTTTGGCCAAAAGCTAAAATATATAGCAATCTTTTCATTGTACCTACCTGTGACTCAACGTCTCCTCTATATATCTAATTTTCTTTCAGGACTATATACATCTTTTATTACTGTTTGAATACTCAGATGTTTGTAACTACAAAAAAATGCAGTTTTGCTTCAGTTTTTCATGATTATAAAAACCACATGTTACGAAGGAACTTCTAGAAAATTCTGGAAAACAATTTTGTGCTATATAGAAGAGAATTCCCTCCATATCAGTCAGTCTGGAATGAGTAGGGGGTGTGGAACTCTGGAGATAACTGTTGGCGAGTTACTTTTAAGCTGTTGTGTGTGACAAATCAAGCATAGTGTGTCTTTTGCTATGAGAAATTATGCATAAATGAGTTTCATTAAAATGTAGAAACAGTTTATTATGTTTCATTATATGTGACAGAGTAAGCGTGAAAATAAATCAAGAAAAATATTAAGAAATGCTATCTTTACTGGCTAATCAAGAATATGAGAACCTGTTCATTCTCAAATTAGAGAACAATGAAACTTCTCATTGTTGCAGTAAATAAATCAGAACTGTGTTTTCTTTCCTCTCTTATGGTGGTGCTTGGTTCTGTGTTGTGAATTTCTTTGCTTCTAAGAGTTTCTTTTGTTTTCCATGTTTTTACTCTTTGAAGTTTTGTTTTTGCTGTGTCATCTTTTAGAGATTAAAGGAAGATCAGTATTCCTAAGAGTGACAAGTTCTTGCTACATAATTATATCCTAAGTTCATCCACAACAGGTTATGGGTCCAGGTTTGAATGCTTCAGACCCTGAGAATTATAGTATTCGTTCGTGAGACTATTTTTCCGTTTACTAGGATATTTGTGAGACTGCAAAATTTTTGGAATAACACAGTGCTTCAGTTGAGTGATGATATCAGTAGTACAAACATTTGCAAACTGTCAAGTGAAGATCAGTGGGAAACATGGAAATGGCAGATTCAACTTTGTTTAAAGGATCATTCTCTTTATTCGATTATAGATGTTACATGTCAGTGGGGTCAACTGAAGAACGAGATACAACCTGGCAGCTTTGACCAATGATGTCATAGGTTACTCATAGATATTAATGTGTTTACTTTTGAGCCGTAGATAATAAATCGGTTGCCAGCTGTGGATAAGTGCCATCGCTGTAAATTGGATAAAAAACCAATGTGGTTTTCAGAGACAGCGCTAGAAATTGTGTAAGATTTTTTTCGTTTGCATTGATTTAAATAATTTGTTCTTTCCAATTCACTCGGTACTTAATTTCATTCTTAGTAAGTTTGAGATAATTTGGAAGAATAGCTTTTCATTTAGAGGAATTTTTACTTTTTCATTTTCGTTTATAGATATGGATTTATCTATTCCCATGAATGTGGAAGACTTAAAAGGAGACTTTGGGTGTAGACATGATGGCAACCATTCGATTTTTGAAAAGTCTGGTCTTCTTGCTGATAACGTTCGATGTCGTGGGTGCGGCGATCATATGCGCCTGACAAGTGTGTCCGCTCATCGTATTTACGAGCTATTCGTATGGAGGTGTAGCAAGGATCGACTATGGCGCTCAGTTAGATGGGGAACATGGTTTGAGAAATCGAAGCTGGCTTTGAGGGATATAATAAAAATTATATAATGTTGGTGTTGAGGTATCCTGTGTGCTTGTGTGTGCATGAATGTTGTGTGAGTGAGAGTACCGTTTTACACTGGTATTGTTCTGTAGGGAAGTTTGTGGGGGCCTTTGGGGGCCGGGTGTTATAGTCGGAAACGATGAGTCTCAATTTGGCTAAACCGAGCACAACAGGGGGGGGGAACCTGCGATAGGATTTTATGGGTTTGGGGGGCTGTAATTTCAGGTCCAGAATGTGACAATGTAGTTTTTAAAGTAGTTCCTAATCGAATGAAGAAAGTTTTGGTGAAATTAATTGAAGGTCATGTTGCAGAGGGTTCTGTAGTTATTTCCGATGGTTTCTCTTCATATAGTGATTTGGGGAAACGACGGATTTCGAATTTACATAGCTTTTTAGATGAATATTCATGGAGGCGTAGTGTACCCGATACATACTGCCCATTTAAGTGTTCCTTAAACGTGTTGGGCACACGTATCTTCCAAAATGTGCCCGTTAATTTCAAATTGGGATGGGGGATAACTGATAATTAAGGAGAAGGCTGCGTTTGGTCGAGATGGTTAAAATATTGATTTGGAATTTTTGGGGCTGATCCGTCATTCTTCAGTTTCTTATGTTACATAATTTTCTTCTGTGGATTTTTTTTTCCATTTTACTTCATTTCGTTGGTGTGAACTTCTGGGTTTGTATATTTGTATGTATGTGTATATGTGTGTTTCTTCGTGGTATTGTGTTTCTTGTGTATTTCTTGTGTATGTGGGTATGTGATTTTTGTTGATGTCTTTCAAGGCGACCTTTGGTTTTTTGCGGAGGAGTTTCCATATGGGAAGTTTAGTTTTTTATTTTTATGTTGCACTGAATTTGTCTATTTTGATGTATTACTTTGTCATATTACACTGTTCCGTGTTAAGTATGGGTTCGTTAGCTGCGTTAAGGAACACAAATTTTGCAGTTGTTGCTCTTTTTCCCTTTATCAGTACTGGTATCACTTCGATTTTTTCGAGTATCCACGAGCACTACTGAAGGCAGAAAGACCGACATACATAAAATATCTATCCCGTACTTCAGCTGATGTACACAAGTCAACTGAAGTACGGATACTGGTGCTAGCTAGACGAAAAAAGCGCCATATGTAACATTGATGTGATTTACCTACACAGGTCAAATGTTATGTATGTCGCTATTTTTCGCCTTCGGTAGCACTAATATCCTATTCTTCAGTTGACCTATATAGGTACAGGATACACATGTTATAAATGTCGTTATTTCCCATTCGCTAGTATTAGTATCTTCTTCTTCAGTTGACCTATATAGCTCAACTGAAGTATGGAATAAAAAATTTAACTGCTGTTGGTTTTCTAATCGTCGCTAGCAGGACTATGATAACTTTCAGTCGATACTATTAGAATCGAAGGCAGAAAAGAAACATTGTATCCCATATATAGGTAAATCATATCATATAGGTCAACTGAAATAAGGGATACAAATTTTGTGTGTGTCGTCTTCTTTCGCCTTCGCTTAGCTGAAGGGAGGTACAGGTTGCCAATGTTACATACTTCGATTTTCTCGTTTTCGTTAGCAGTAGTATCCTATTCTTCAGTTGACCTATATAGGTCAGCTGAAGTATGGGATACAAATATTATGTATGTAGATCTTAACGCCTTCGCTATTAATACAATCTACGTAAAAAGAGAGTGCTGGTAGTAAACGGAGGCAAGAGAAACAACACCTGTAAAATTGGTATCCCGTACTTCAGTTGACCTATATAGTTAAACTGAAGAATAGGATACTAATGCTAATTAAAACGAAGAAATCGAGGTACATTAAATTTGTATCCCCTACTGCAGTTAACCTATACAGATCGACTGAAGTCCGAGATACAACTCATATATATGTCAACTGAGGTATTCTATGCTACCGCTATTTCTATCCCTTTTTTCCCTATATTTTTCACAGAAGTGCTAGGATTCAAACAAGCGATATCCTTATCGTTATGGTTCAAACATTATTGGACGTGATATTACTCGCGCAAACAAAGTTTACACTCGGCGCGGTGGCTGATGGGAGAGACTGTAAAAGGGAAATGCCTTTATGGTCGCTACCATCAGCCAACGCGCCTAGTGTCAACTTTGTTTGCGCGTGTAATACTCGTATATGTCTGCCATATGTTTTCTCTGCTGCATTCCTTTGTTTATTAACACTCTTCTCTGCTGGAATGAGATTTTCACTCTGCAGCGGAGTGTGCGCTGATATGAAACTTCCTGGCAGATTAAAACTGTGTGCCGGATCGAGACTCGAACTCGGGACCTTTGCCTTTCGCAGGCAAGTGCTCTACCAAGTGAGCTACCCAAGCACGACTCACGCCCCGTCCTCACAGCTTTACTTCTGCCAGTACCTCATCTCCTACCTTCCAAACTTAACAGAAGCTCTCCTGCGAACCTGCTTGGGTAGCTCAGTTGGTAGAGCACTTGCCCGCGAAAGGCAATGGTCCCGAGTTCGAGTCTCGGTCCGGCACACAGTTTTAATCTGCCAGGAAGTTTCATATCAGCGCACAATCCGCTGCAGAGTGAAAATCTCATTCTGGAAACATCCCCCAGGCTGTGGCTAAGCCATGTCTCCACAATATCCTTTCTTTCAGGAGTGATAGTTCTGCATGGTTCGCAGGAGAGCTTCTGTTAAGTTTGGAAGGTAGGAGACGAGGTACTGGCAGAAGTAAAGCTGTGAGGACGGGGCGTGAGTCGTGCTTGGGTAGCTCAGTTGGTAGAGCACTTGCCCGCGAAAGGCAAAGGTCCCGAGTTCGAGTCTCGGTCCGGCACACAGTTTTAATCTGCCAGGAAGTTTCACTCTTCTCTGCTGTTAAATCTGGTCATAAATCATCTCTGGCAAATACCGACGTCATTGGTCAAAGCCGACGTGTTGTATCCCGTCCGACGCATATCGGCGCTGGCAATAGGACAATGCTCAGGCAGCTCGTATCATTGGAATGGCGCTTTATGAGGAACCTGCTATTCAGGTAAGAAAGAAGACTGACGCAAAAGAAATCTGGGATACCCTTATGTCAGTACATGAACAATTTTCATTGTGGCGACTATGTACGTTGTTCGATTGTTTCTTTGAAACGTTACAAGATGACGTCACGTCTATAACAAAACACACGTCGCTACTTGCGAACGTTTCCCATGACTTGTGCAGTGAACTGATCAAAATTAATACAAATGCAACTTCGCCCCTTTCGCTGTTCGAACATCGTATTTTCAAAACATTAGGACACGTATATCAGATTTACAAGTCGACTTGGTATCATGTTCCTAAACCTGAGCAGACGACACAGCTTCTAATTGAGAATCTGCGTTCAATTGAGAATTCGCTAGCTAGAAAGGCAGGTGCTGCTTTCTACGCAAAATCAAAAACGAATGAGCAACATCAAAAACAGAAGAAATTTGCAACAGAGGAGAGTAAGTGAAAGAAGAAAGAAAGTCGTACGTTTCTGTATTGCAAGAAAGCTGGACATATCATCGCAAACTGCCGAAATCGCATGGCCGCAGAAGAACCAAAAGCAACAGCTAACAACAATAATTTCAGTTCCAGTTTAAAAGTGAGCAACAAACCAAATACATTTCTAGACACTAGCTTGTGGTCTCATGTTAATTTTGAAAGTGCAGATTTTTGGATTTCGGACTCTGGCACGACACATCATCCTTCACCAAATAAACGGCATTTCGCTCCATTAGAAAAGTTTCAGATTCCCCAATGTGTCCAGACAGCTGGCAAAGAAGTTAATTTTGCACATGGGACAGGCAGTATTCATACTGATATATTCATAAACGAAAGGTGGACACCTGCTTTGCTTGAAAATGTCTGGTATGTACCTGATGTCAGACACCAACTTTTCTCTGTCCGTCAAGCTACGCGACATGGATAAAATGTGACTTATGATAACAAAGGTGTTATTATTCGGCGACGTAGTGAAGTAGTCGCAACAGGAAGACTAGTTGGTTCTGTATACATTATAAACATGCGAGTTTGTCCTCGAGATTCACAAGTAATGATTAACTTAGCAACTACATAAGAACAAGTACAATGTTGGCATGAGAGACTCGGCCATCAAGATAGACGTCATGTACGAGATGTGCTCCCTCGTTTTGGTATATCAGTTAAGTGCCCTGATACCACATCATTTCATGATGGATATATTCTTGGCAAATCCTACTGTAAACCATATAGCAATTTAAGAGATGGTCCACAAACTGTCAGTAAGTTGATCAATGCAGACATTAATAGACCCATGTCTATTGACTCTATAAATAGTTTTCGTTACTATGCGATTTTCAAGATGATTTTTCTCGTTTCTTTCGGGTATATTTCATTCCAAATAAATCTGAAGTGGCTAACAATTTGAAAACATATTTGACGGAGTGTGATGGTTCAAATGGCTCTGAGCACTGTGGGACTTAACATTTGTGGTCATCAGTCCCCCACTTAAACCTAACTATCCTAAGGACATCACATATATCCATGCCCGAGGCAGGATTCGAACCTGCGACCGTAGCGGTCACGCGGTTCCAGACTGAAGCGCCTAGAACCGCCAGGCCACATTGGCCGGCAAGGAGTGCGATGCTATTGGTCATAAGGTAAACGTATTTCAGTCTGACGGTGGAGGAGATTTAATTGTAACTTGGTAGCTGCTGTTCTACAAAACCGTGGTATTGAGTTTCGTCTCACGTGTCCAGACCTCCTGGGCAAAATGTGTTGCTGAACAAGCAAATCGACATATAGTTGAATTATCTCGCTCAGTGATAACGTCTAGCAAGTTACCTAAATCATTTTGGGCTCATGCATGTGACACAGCCGTTTTTCTAACAGTTTTAGCTATCTACGAATTTTTGGATGAAAATGTTACGTTTGTTTGACAAGGAAATTTCGTTCTAAGTTCGATAAAAAGGCTATACCTGGTCGTTTCATTGGCTACATGAATGACAAATGTGGTTACAAAATGTGGATTCCATCAAACTATCGTGCGATGAAATCACGCAATGTCGGTTTTCAACGAGAAAAGGTATATACAACTGGAAATTCGATTGAATTGGAATTTAATTCTGTACCTGAAGAAACAGGAGAGAAAAGTGATACTACTGTTGATCAGATTGGAACTAGTAACCAAGAATATTTGAATGAGTTACTAAGTTCGTGAAATACGTCCCCCAGTGAAATTTAGTGACTACGAATTAGGATACCAGTCTCACCACTCTCAAGAAGCAAATGCATTAGTTGGCTGACAAAAGCAGTCCATGAAGAGCTTGCACCAACAAACTTCAACGAAGCTATGAAAAGTAGTGATTCCAATGAATGGTTTAATGTGATGAAAGAAGAAATGAAGACATTTGAAAGACACCTGGGACTTGGTAGAACTGCCGAAAGGAAAATGTGTTATCGATAATTGAGATGGGTGCTTTGTATTAAGGGGCTCCGGAACGCCCTATACTTGCAATGTTAAAATAACGCTTATAAATTACATCTTTCCTCACAAAGTATTTGAGGTAGGAAGTTGAACTTTTTACAGATTATTTATTGGAATATGGACTACGACTTAACACAGGGATTTTACAAAATTTTAGTTCAGTTATTAAAGATGATTTTTCTTCAATTGTAATGAAAATTCACAACATTTTTTTGCAAATTTTTTTTTATATATTTAAAAATGCACAGTGTTTTGGAAAAAGGCTGTGTTAAATTATGCAGAAGGTACTGTGTAACATTTACTGAAAGTTTGAAACAAATACGTTTGGAAGATCCTTAGAAAACATGTAATTAGTATGAGAAAATAAAAGTTTTGGGAATCGAGCGACAAAGATTGGATTAACTTTTTAGTGCATTCAAGGTCCATAGGATGGATTATCTTCATCCTCTGCAAACTCCTCCTCCAGCTTCCTCTTGTTCCTCCTCCTGTTTACTCTTGCTTGTATTTCTAGACTCTTTACAGCCCTGTCTGCAGCCCGAAGGCGTTCCTTGTCTAAAGCAAGCATCGCTCGTACCATGTTAGAACCTATCTTCATTCCCATATTTCTAAATACCTTGCACCTTACAATGTTGCCATCATTGAAAGTCGCAACAGCATCGTACACACCAAAGTGAAGTGTTTCTATTCCAACAAATACAGTCTTGGGGATTCTCGACCATATAACACTATTTACACTTTCATTGGGGTTTTGAGTTTTTCCGTGAATACACTTTTTCAACAGTTCAGGTGCTGCTAAGTCTCTGAAAATAGGTTTTATCACCTCCATTATTGCATGAGGCAGACTATGCTTATGAGTGTACACTTCACCAGTTAGCAATCCTTTGTTATATTTACACCAACTGTCTTCTTCTTTGGGACACAAGCTATGTTGGGGATTTTCATCAGTTGAAGAAGTATGAAAAAAAAGAGCCCAAACAGCCTTCTTCGTTTCGTCGACACTTTGTGTATTTTGCCTAATAGCCATTCCATAATAGTTCTGTATTTTGTCAATTACACTGTCAGTTAACCTTCCCTTCCCATCCAACCCTTTACCATCACTGAGTTTTTGTTTTTTGTACGAAGCTTTCAGTCGCCGAAGTCTTGTTCCCATTCGCTTCTGTACGTGTCCAATACACTCAAATTTCTGCCCTACAACATCATCATCATAGGGCTTCAGTCCTTGAACATGTTTGAAACTTTTAGAATCACAGTCACCAAGGTAATTAACATATCGCACTTTATCACATGCCTCAGAACGCTGGAATATACTGGCAACACCAGCCACTTCCATTCCTCCACTACTGCCACTATAGTTAGCTTTGAAATTATTTTCATGTGTACCTTTATATTTTTGTGGACATCTACAATACTTTGATATTACTGCTACATCTAAAACTTTCCCTGTATACATACTGGTGGCAGATACTACACCACGAAGAGATGTGTGTCCCCGTTTATGCCAGGTACCATCGAACGCTGCAGTCAAATCTCTGTTACCATTATTTTCCATTACTGCCTCTTCCACAGCGTTCTTCATAGATTCTATACAGACATCTTCTACTTTAGACCCTATTAATTTATTATAGGTCGTAAACTTGGTAGGGGGATTTGGAAGATTCATGATGCCACAGAAAATTGCACCTGCAGTAGCACCCTCACCAACTGAACGCAAGGAATAAACAAATCTAATGTTGTGTTCGTAGATTTTGCTACCATTTTCTTCAGTTGCAGTTACTGCAACACTGTTCCAAAAGGTGGTCATGTATGAACACTTATCACATTTCAGTTGTATTTCACTAGCAAGTCCTACGTGCTTTATTATGGAGAGTTCCAGACCAACTTCACTACAATGAATACATCTTACACAGTTTGAAAAAATTCCTTTGAGAACCGACATATCAAATATTTCATTCACATCCGATTCGCCCATAAAACATTCCTAGTTTTCACTCATTGAACCAAGCTTCTTCTGTGAAGTATTTTATTTCCCACTTTCACTGCTATGGGCAGGTGTACTTGAGAGGTTAGGTTCACTCACTTGGTTATCGTCTTTATTGTTTACAGTAATAACACATACCTTTGGCTTTCCAACATTTCTCCTTTTCTTAAAAGCCTTCAGATGATTTCTAATAACTTTACTTTTACTCATTATTATACTTCAACAAAACAGAGACTCAAGAAACAGAATTAATTGCGAATATTTTCGAGATAACGACAGAGTAAATAAACATGAAACAATCGACAATCACACCAGCGATATATATTGAACCATCACAGGTTAGCCACAACACATACTTTATCTCACATCACTAAAATGTACCTGATAAACACGGACGTTAATAATAACACCATTTGACAGCAGTTTAACAGCGCCACAGTGGGTCACTCCCATGTAGAACACATTTCAAAAAAAATTTAAAAATAGTTGTAGTCTTCGAAATTGAATAAATTATATATCCATTAAAAGGTAATAGTCTGCAGATTCAGAAAACGCAAAAAAGTAAAAATTGAACTTTTCATGATTTTGAGCCTTTCCGGAGCCCCTTAAATATAAGCCTCATGGATCGATACTGTGCTTGCATGGTTGTGCGCGGTATGTTTCAACGTGTCGGACTTGATTATGATAAAACGTTTAGTTCAGTTGCTCGTTATGACGCTCGTGCTGTAATAGCGATTGCAGCTGAAGAAAATTTGAAACTTGCTCAGTTTGACGTTAGAACTGCATTTTTATATGGTGACTTGGATACAGAAATATACATGACTCAACCAGAAGGTTTCGATGACGGGTCAGGTCGTGTTTGTCGACTCAAGAAATCAGTGTATGGACTCAAGCAAACACCTCGTTGCTAGAAAAATAAGTTTTATTCATTCGTGAGAAAAAATGGCTTTATTAGTTCAACAGCAGAACCATGTATTTACATCCGACAAAGCAAAACAGAAAAATTGATGATTGCTATGTATGTCGATGATGGACTTACAGCAGGGACAACTGAAAGTGCGCTGAATTCATTTTTAGATATGTTAAAGTCTGAATTTAAAATAGCAATGGGATCCTTAGACTCATTTTTAGGTATGCAAATAGAGCAACGACAGTCTGGCTTGTTTATTTCACAGCGAGCATACACAGAGAAGCTTCAGCATCGTTTTAACATGGGTGATTAAAAACTCCATGTGATAATGAACAATTAGACAGTGAATATAGCAATACTCTTGACAACAACGTTTCGTATGTTCGGCTGTGTGATCATTAATGTACCTGGTATGTTCTACTCATCCATATCTCGCTTATGCCGTTTTCAAAGTTGCTCGATCTGTGGCTAAACCCACTTCTGATTGGAACTCTGTAAAACGTATTTTGAGATGTCTTCGTGGTACTTCAGAATTACGTCTCTTCTATACTTCATCTGGCGGTAAACTTTGTGCATATGCTGATGCTGACTTTGCTGGCAACACTAAAACAAGACGATCAACAAATGGTTTTGTTTCAGTGATTGGTGATATGGCTCTATTGTGGACACCTCAACTGCAGAAATCAGTTGCACTATCCACCACTGAAGTGGAGTTCGTTGTTGCAAGTGAAGGAGCCAGGGAGTTAGTATAGCTCAACAAACTGCTGTTGGAGATCGGTGGAAAAAGAAACTCGCCTGTATTGTTCATTGACAATGCAAGTGCCATTAAATTAGTGAAAAACCCAGAGTTCCATAAATGTTCTAAGCACATCGAAGCAAAGTATTATTTTATTTTGTGCGTGAACTCTATCAAAATGGGGATATCAATGTGGAATATATTTGTTCAGAAAATCACCATGGTGACATATTTACAAAGCCTTTAAAATCAAACAAATTTAAAGCAATGTGTACCAAGATAGGACTTCGTAACTAATGTGTTTTGACCTCTTATTTTTTATTTAAAAGTTGTTCGGTGCACCACAGTTTGATTTGGCATAAGTGTTAAAGTAAATAAATCAGAACCACAGTCTAACGACAGTGTCAGAATCGTGTTTCCTCTCCATTAGTGGTGCTTGGTTCTGTGTTGTGAATTTCTTTGCTCCCAAGAGTTTCTTTTGTTTTCCATCTTTTTACTCTGAAGTTTTTGTTGTTGCTGTGAGTCATCGTTTAGATATTGAAGGAAGAAGATCAGTATTCGATCTATAAAATTATATCCTAAGTTTATCCATGATACTCATCAATAACAATATGAGTATTTACTTTATTCTACAAGTTATTTAATCAAATTTTGAAGGAGTATCTCTCTCTCAAAGTTTAGATATACTAAAATATCAGAAAATAACTTAATCTAAAAAAAGTGTAATATTTTCAAAAAAACTGTGTATTACATAATTAGAGTAGAGGCTCATTTGAAGTGGAGTGGTTCCCTGGGATATTATGTCTCAGATAGATCATTTTATCCCCTATACTTACTCTGTGAGCATGGGATTCTTATGTTATAACTAATAATGGATGCCTTTCACATGTGGACTCAATAAGCTTTAACTGAAACTAAAGAAATTGCACATAAGTGGTTTTCATAAATAAAAGAATTCACGGTCCAAGTTTTAATAAGTTTTTAATGTCTTTTGAAACATCAACTTTTATAATACATGCAATGTAGCAACAGTATTTTAGCAGCTGTTTGTTGCCTCTGATGAACTTGCAGAAATGTAGAATTCATTTTTAAGGAAACACAAAATGCACAAAATATTTGACAAAATAATCCAAATGACAACACAAAAAGGTATTGGATCAAATGCTAATAAATATACTACACTAATAATGGTACATTGTATGCTGACTAATGTGTATTAGTTTACATGGTTGCATTACTTATTTTACAGTGTAGCATTACACATGTCAGTAAGAAATAGTGGACGTTATTACACATCTCCATAAGTATAAACATATACTCTGCCGGCACTGTAGGCAGCTGCAACAATTTCTTTCTTGCCATCACCATCCAAGTCAGCTACAACTGATTTGCCTGAAAGTGAAAGTTTATTTTCATTAAATAATCACCTTTTCTGAGCACAAAGAAATTTTACATTCACACACATAATTTTCGTGGATTAACAATTAGAAAAAATGAAGACTTATTAATTCATTCATCATATGTACTGTGTAATGAAGGAGCAATTCAGTTACGTTAACTGAGTCGTTATACATTAGTGAGGTGAAGTAGCTATTAAGAACTGAATGTATATTAATTAATGTGTTAAACTGCTATATACTATTTGTGCTTTCTCAAACTAAATTTACTAAAGCAAAATTAATAGTCACCCCCATTTAGAAAACAAATGATGCCACTTTTTCAGTTGTATTAAATAGCTACTAAATATCTAATATTGTTGTTGGCTTAGTATCTACCTGACTTTGGATTACTTATTTCTAACAATTAAGTTGTGCTCAAGTCAACACAATGAGAAATACTTTCAAGGGCAAAACATCCTAAACTAAGTTGCCTGATTAATGTTTTTACGTGTTGTCTCAGTTTTAAATTTTCCTGGTGCTAGCAGATTATTTTTGTTTCTCTAAAATCACATATGAGTCTTGGTGAGACTGAGACAACTATTTGCTTTGAACCGGTCATAGGCTTGTGCAACTATCATTTGAGCTGCATCTGGTAAGGTTGAGTCTGGAACCTTGTTTAGTATGGTTATGTCAACTGCAACAACTGTCTTTCAAAGTCATTGGCAGATAATTTATGTCAATTAAGAACAAGAATGAGACCAGTGCTGATCCTTGCAGGACACTGACAGTCTCTCGTTCCAAGATATGATGAGGGAGTTAATGTTGGTGGCTGGTTCACAGTGGCGACGAGTGAGTCACAGGAAGATAAGACATGAAACATATTTGAAAAAAAAAATAGTAGCAATAGATTGAGATATAATTTGTGTTGTTAATCAAGTGCAGAAGAGAGGGTGGAAGATGCTCAAATGTAATAAGAATGTTAAGTGATAACATTTTAGGATACACAGCTGAAAAGCTGCAAACACAGTTACATAACTCAGAAGCTGAGGTAGGAAGCATCTGCTCTGGGTATGATGTCCACTGTAAACCAACAGGCAGTTGTGCAATATTAAAGGTTAAAATAAAAGAAGGATAATATACAGAAAAAATAGAAACCTGGAGGAAATTGGTGATTTCAGCGAAAGTTCATTACACATCTGCTTGCAACAGGGTGAGCTCACTAGTGCTTCAGCCCTGTCCTGTCCCCCTGCCACCCCCCCCCCCCCTCCCCCCCTCCCCAACCAGCCCCAGCCATCATCCTGCTTTCTCTCTCCACCTCTCCCTCTCCTCCCTACACTCTTGCTCCTTTCATCAACAGCAACTGCACTTGACAAACTGCTAAAGCTTCAGAACCAGTACAATAGAGCTGGCCGAAAAATGTGTGTTCACTTAATCAACTAGTTACAGGTGAGTGCAATGGTTTCTTCCATCATCTACTCTGTCTGACAGTTGGTCCAGAAATGGGAGGCTAAACTAAATAGGTACTGTAGACACTTAGGTGTGCTCCTTATTCATTCAGTCATTCACACATTATGTTCTGTAAATACCAACCAGAAAGAGAGTGCGGGAATGAGGAACAAGTTAAAGAGTTCATTGACAGGCTCAAATAGCCACTGTAGGCTACTGTTGTGAAGTGCTAACCTTGCATTTTTAATTATGGTATTTTTCTCTAGAAAACTCTGTTTTCTTTATATGTATTGGTGTAGAGAAGCTACTGTTCCCTGTCTTGCACCACTCAGCTCCTGTTTTTAATCTACAATTTCATATTGACAATTTGTGTAACTGCACATGTTATTAGCTGTCTATAAACTGGAGAGAACTTTTTGTACTTCAATTTAGAATATCTGTAGATTATTTAATTTCCTGCCTGAAGTCTACTGGCAAACGGTCAAATATTTTTGCAGTAAAAAATAAAATTCCATTCTAAACTGTAAACAGGGACACAAAATGATAGAAACAAAGAAAAATTTTACATCAACAGCCACAGAATAGCATGCTATGAAAAGGCTCTGCTATATGTACGATTAAAATTAGTCAGTGCACTGCCCAGTATTATCATTACTCTTCCCACAGTAACATTTAAGCTTAAGGAATTTCTTTTTTCAAAACCTTTCCTACACTTAGAAGAATATTGTAGTATCATAGAGAGTAATAAGTGTTTTGAAAAAGTATATGAATCACAGCAAACTATTTGTTAATGATAGGAACAACTGAATGAAGACTTGCACCATAGGGTGGTGGGGTTTTGGTTTCCGCTAGATAGGTCAGGAGTCCACTACACACAGCTGGCGGCTACATGGGTAGCAGGGGTTGTGTGGCGTGGACTGGGTGTTTTTTTTAGATTAGATGGCCTCGGGAAACTACAGAAAGGGCAACAGCCTCAAAGGGTGTGGAGCAAAGTCAGGACATGCAGGGACCAAGCAGCAATCGGTATTGTAATTGTAAACAGTCAAAGCTGCGTTGGTAAAGTACAGGAACTTCAAGCGCTGATAGAAAGCACCGAAGCTGAAATCGTTATAGGTACGGAAAGCTGGCTGAAGCCAGAGATAAATTCTGCCGAAATTTTTACAAAGGCACAGACGGTGTTTAGAAAGGATAGATTGCATGCAACCAGTGGTGGCATGTTTTTTGCTGTTAGTAGTAGTTTATCCTGTAGTGAAATAGAAGAGGATAGTTCCTGTGAATTATTATGGGTGGAGTTTATACTCAACAACCGAGCTAGGTTAATAATCGGCTCCTTTTACCGACTTCCCCTCCCAGCAGCATTAGTGGCAGAACAACTGAGAGAAAATCTGGAATAAATTTCACATAAATTTCCTCAGCATGTTATAGTCTTAGGTGGAGACTTCAATTTACCAGATATAGACTGGGACACTCAGATGTTTAGGACGGGTGGTAGGGACAGAGCATCGAGTGTCATTATACTGAGTGCACTATCCGAAAATTACTTCGAGCAATGAAACACAGAACCGACTTGGGAGATAACATCTTGGACCTACTGATAACAAACAGACCCGAACTTTTCGACTCTGTAAGTGCAGAACAGGGAATCAGTGATCATAAGGTGGTTGCAGCATCCCTGAATATGGAAGTAAATAGGAATATAAAAAAAGGGAGGAAGATTTGTCTGTTTAGGAAGAGTAATAGGAGGCAGATTTCAGAGTAACTAACAGATCAAAACGAAAATTTCTGTTCCGACACTGACAATGTTGAGTGTTTATGGAAAAAGTTCAAGGCAATCGTAAAATGCGTTTTAGACAGGTGCGTGCCAAGTAAAACTGTGAGGGGTGGGAAAAACCCACCGTGGTTCAACAACAAAATTAGGAAACTACTGCGAAAGCAAAGAGAGCTTCACTGCAAATTTAAACGCAGGCAAAACCTCTCAGACAAACAGAAGCTAAACAATGTCAAAGTTAGGGTAAGGAGGGCTATGCATGAAGCGTTCAGTGAATTCAAAAGTAAAATTCTATGAACCGACTTGACAGAAAATCCTAGGAAGTTCTGGTCTTACGTTAAATCAGTAAGTGGATCGAAACAGCATATTCAGACACTCTGGGATGATGATGGCATTGAAACAGAGGATGACACATGTAAAGCTGAAATACTAAACACCTTTTTCCAAAGCTGTTTCACAGAGGAAGACTGCACTGCAGTTCCTTCTCTAAATCCTTGCATGAACGAAAAAATGGCTGACATCGAAATAAGTATCCAAGGAATAGAGAAGCAACTGAAATCACTCAACAGAGGAAAGTCCACTGGACCTGATGGGATACCAATTCGATTCTACACAGAGTACGTGAAAGAAATTGCCCCCCTTCTAACAGCCGTGTACCGCAAGCCTCTAGAGGAACGGAAGGTTCCAAATGATTGGAAAAGAGCTCAGGTAGTTCCAGTTTTCAAGAAGGGTCGTCGAGCAGATGCATAAAACTGTAGGCCTATATCTATGACATCGATCTGTTGTAGAATTTTAGAACACGTTTTTTGCTCGCGTATCATGTCATTTCTGGAAACCCAGAATCTACTCTGTAGGAATCAACATGGATTGCGGAAACAGCGATCGTGTGAGACCCAACTCGCTTTATTTGTTCATGAGACCCAGAAAATATTAGATACAGACTCCCAGGTAGATGCCATTTTCCTCGACTTCCGGAAGGCATTTGATACAGTTCCACACTGTCGTCTGATAAACAAAGTAAGAGCCTATGTAGTATCAGACCAGCTGTGTGGCTGGATTGAAGAGTTTTTAGCAAACAGAACACAGCATGTTGTTCTCAATGGAGAGATGCCTACAGATGTTAAAGTAACCTCTGGCATGAATGTTATGGGACCATTGCTTTTCACAATATATGTAAATGACCTAGTAGATAGTGTCGTAAGTTCCATGCGGCTTTTCAGGGATGATGCTGTAGTATACAAAGAAGCTGCAGCATTAGAAAATTGCAGCGAAATGCAGGAAGATCTGCAGCGGATAGGCACTTGGTGCAGGGAGTGGCAACTGACCCTTAACATAGACAAATGTAATGTATTGTGAATACATAGAAAGAAGGATCCTTTATTGTATGATTATATGATAGCAGAACAAACACTGGTAGGAGTTACTTCTGCAAAATATCTGGGAGTATGCGTACAGAATGATTTGAAGTGGAATGATCATATAAAATTAATTGTTGGTAAGGCGGGTACCAGGTTGAGATTCATTGGGAGAGTCCTTAGAAAATGTAGTCCATCAACAAAGGAGGCAGCTTACAAAACACTCGTTCGACTTATACTTGAGTATTGCTCATCAGTGTGGGATCCGTACCAGGTCGGGTTGACAGAGGAGATAAAGATCCAAATAAGAGCGGCATGTTTCGTCACAGGGTTATTTGGTAAGCGTGATAGCGTTACGGAGATGTTTAGCAAACTCGAGTGGCAGACTTTGCAAGACAGGCGCTCTTCATCGCAGTGTAGCTTGCTGTCCAGGTTTCGAGAGGGTGCGTTTCTGGATGAAGTATTGAATATATTGCTTCCCCCTACTTATACCTCCCGAGGAGATCACGAATGTAAAATTAAAGAGATTCGAGCGTGCACGGAGGCTTTCCGGCAGTCGTTCTTTCCGCAAACTATACGCGACTGGAACAGGAAAGGGAGGTAATGACTGTGGCACGTAAAGTGCCCTCCGCCACACACCATTGGGTGGCTTGCGGAGTATAAATGTAGATGTAGATGAAGACAGTTGGATCAGTTGGTTGAATTATTCATTTCAGTGCTACAAGTCGATCTGAGCAACCAAATGAAATCAATCAACCAAGTTTTGCATGGTGATCGAGGAAGAAAGGGCATTACCAAATTTCAGCAACTGTTTGCATTTTGTTTTACTGAAAAGATGTGAGTGATGATGAACATTAGTTAAAAACCTCCCTCAGGTTACACATGCACCCCACATGCTCCACGTGAGCCTCCTGCTGCTGCTAGGAGTGCAGCCATCAGGAGGAGATGGCGCAGTTCCTTGCACTGTGCCAGCAATCAGGCCACCTCCTCATGACAGATGCACTCCTGACTGCTAGAGATTGGCAGCAGTGGCACTGTGCATCTGGCCCCAAGGACATTGCACCACCCCCAAATGGAAAAAGGCT
Organism: Schistocerca nitens; assembly: GCF_023898315.1. NCBI lineage: Eukaryota > Metazoa > Arthropoda > Insecta > Orthoptera > Acrididae > Schistocerca > Schistocerca nitens. Next base: position 186,840,741 of record NC_064615.1, on the reverse strand, counting down.
GAAAATATGTAGACTAAGTGACACCACTCAAACCTAGAGACTGAGTGAAAACATTCAAATAACAGGCTTAATTATCAGAGACTTGTGTCATTCCACTGTCTCACATTAAGTGAAACTACTCAAACGCGGAGAGCGAGTGAGAAACATTTGTATATCTCACAGGGCCACAGACACAGACACTGTGCTGTATATTGAGATTAGTAGCCTTTGCTGTTTCTGTATATATGCAAAGAATCATTCAATGTTGAAACAAGTATTATTATTATTATTACTATCATCATTCTCTTCATCATTATTACTATTATTAACTTATATTATTCGAGCTGTGAATTTCACAGTTCATCCTTAGTTCACTCTTTTTATTAACGAGCAGTACTACTAGGGAGTAAATATAGTGGCACGTGATTGCAAGAATTCCAAGACTATTTTTACGATCTGAGACAATAATATGTTAAGCTTGTAGCTATTTTCAGAGAAATGTGACTGTAACCCTGACACAGTACCAACATAAAATGCAGACTCCTTGACAAATGCATCCACATTGTGATTAGTAACTGATTCACATAATGTGTGAGATGCCAAACTTGGAAAGCCCATTATAATGAATGAATTGAACTGAATTAAATTTTATTTGATTCTGTAGTATTATATTGCACACATAAAGTGTGTGTGTTATATACAACATATCAAAAACAGAAAACACCCAGTATCAATTATTTCCTGAGGAATAATGATTTTGGTTGCCCTCTTTAAACACCACTGATTACAAAGAAAAACCCATATAAATTTAATTTAATAGGCACACTTTCACCTGCAAAATTTCTTTACCGCCAGATAGTTTTTTAGTTTCTTTGTTAAGTTAGTGTGGTGTATACTCTGATATAGGATTCTGAATAATTTCTTCATAACGTGATACTGAAGTCCTTTTACAAGGATTATCAATCAGAGGGATATGCTTCATAACTTTTTTTTTTTTTTTTTCTCTGAGCATTGTGGATAGTACATTATCATTCATTTGTGATCCATTCTGAACTGTCTTCTGTAATATATATTGTTGTTTTATATATCTATGAATAAGTAAAAGTTATGATGCCAAGATTTCTGAAGCAGTTTCTTCATGTTTCAGAAGTGTCCCCCATCCCTTACCCCTCAATGTGAATACTCTTTTCATTTCTTGAATGTTTGAGTTTCCCCATACTGTCACTCTGTACTGCGGGTACTGTTGAAGGAATCCATGATGTACTTTCCACAGAAGCTGTTTGTCTGTGTGTTGTGGTAGCTTTATGAATGTGACAGTGCTGAGTTTCTTACAGACAGAATTAATACACTATTTCCATTCAGTTCATTAGCCACAGTAATACCTAATAATTTAGTGGATTCTACTTCTTCCAGCCTTGTTTTGTCCACTTCTAAATCCTTATGCTCAGACTTTGGATTCTACTTCTTCCAGCCTTGTTTTGTCCACTTCTAAATCCTTATGCTCAGACTTCACTGAATATACATAGTTTTATTTTCTGGTTTATAACCACTTAATTTTCCACTGGACTGCAATGCTTGTAGAAGTATATGCTGTTCTCTCAACCTGTTCCATATTTTGCTCACTGATCAATTTTGTCAGGTCATCTGCATACAATGTTTTCTTCTCTTTCTGTTCAACGTTTCTGTCATTTATAAAGAGGATAAACAGCAATGACCCAATTATAAATTCCGTGCCACTCTGTATTTGATGGTTTGTGACTGGTCTGTGTTCTATATTGGTACACACTATTTCCTGTTCCATAGGTATAATTGTATCTGTTCTCCTGCTTGTCCTTGAGTGCTATAGCTTAGAAGACATATAGAAATATTATAGACACAATTTTTTTTCTTCTAATGACTGTATAATATATTCTATCACACCATTAATTGCTGGGGGAAGAGGGGGGGGGGGTAGGTGTGTGAATTTATTTAATTAAACTTGATGAAAGCATTGAAGTTTTATGGAACCAAGGATGGAAAACAGGAAAAACAACTTGACTTAGCTTATGGAACATAAACCAGAGAATAAGTGCAAAAACTGAGACTTGTGAAGTCACTTATCTACTAGAGCATATGAAAAATTTATCTGATAGGACACAATATCTTACATTGTATGTTAATAAAGAACATTATATAGAATAGATATGTGAGGCTCTGAAGATGAAGCAGCTTAATTACAAATCTAAATTAAGTATCTTCATCATTGGTAAAATTGCAGGAATGCTCCGGAAAACACTATCTGCATTACTGAGCTGTATTGTAAACTGGTTCAGCCTTGACAAGCTGATAATAAAAATAAATAGTACCATTAAATTCCTACATTGTCAATAGAAATTGTGAAGTCATTAATAATGAAGATGTGAGACACAGACATTGCAAGTGCAATCAATACAAAACTTCTGAGGTCTTGCTCCAGGACAACTGCAAATGAGATACACACATTTACAGTATATTTAGAAGGTTAAGAACAATGTGTTATTTAATGAAAGTCCTTGAAAACTGTTGCCATAAGGAATGTACATTCTGCCCTGAAGGATGAGCTCTCTTTAAAAGAACACGAATTCTTACTCTTGCATGTATTTCTATTAAGAAATATATGCACTGTTTTGTAATACAGCTATCAAAACTCAAAATATTCATTGTAATAACACTAAATGGAAAATAAACTTTCATGTGCACCAAGTAAAACCATGTTTGCCAAAAGGGACACTACACTATTGTAAAATTATGAACAATAAGCTGCCAAAAAAAACTGTGGTAATAAATGATCTCATAAAATTAAAAGCAGCATTGTAAGGATGTTTACTTATGTACTTGTTCTGTAGCTTGAATAAGTTCCTTCAGGACCTTGGTGCCATTAACATAATCCATATTAGTGATTAGTGTGCGTGTGTGTGTGTGTGTGTGATGTATCTTCACTCATGGTGTGCGCAATTTCAGAGCTCGTGCATCCATAAAGTTCGCAGGCCTAATCGTAGAGGCACACCTGGATCAACCCCCTGGCACGCTCTGGTGAGCTGCCAAGGAAACAGTATTATTTAAGCAATGGTAGATGAGTGTCCATCCTATTCTGTACCCTGTATTACTGTTGTCCAGTCAATGTGTTCAGTGCTGCATACAACCTGTCTCTTATGTATTGCTCTAAAAGAAACTACGTTCAATAAAACATGTGTTGTTTTTGTTACAGCAAGATTCATTTGTATCCTCAACAGTCCAAGTAATATGCTTGTTAGCTAGCTATATGGCAAAATTTCTTGCATCCTCTTAGAGAGACTGTTAGTTGATGAAGAGACAAAACTGAAGTCAGGCTGTTTTTATAACACTTATGCTTTTAATAACTCTTCAGTAATTTGGGCCATCAATTAACAAATGTGGGTAAATCAGTGACATTAGAAAGTGCTTACATGGACACTATTGTAGCTCCATCTCTTAAGCAGTTAAAGTGGTAATCACATATTAAGTAAAACAGCCATCAATTTGAATTATTCTTTGTGTGTGTGATATTGCTTTTGTGTGAAAGAACAAGAACATTGTCAAAAACCAAAAACAGATTGCTTGTAGCATCAAAAAGATTGTCATTCTTAAGCAACACAACACCTTACCTGTTGTAGTAGCTTTTGTGTCCAAATAAACATTTTTCTCATAGCTCCAATCATTTTTGTCTTGACTTGCCGCTGTGAGAATATAGTGCTTTCCATCATCATCACCTGACAAAAGTATATATGGCTTTTCCCTATAAGAAAGTATTTCAGTGATCAGTTTTTATCATCTAAAGTAATGAGGACACTAAAAAAATGTTTCATGATAAAAAGATGTAGAATCCATGGTTGAATTCTAACCTGCATACTCTATTTTGAGTGCATATTGTGTCAACAGTATCTGAGATGAGCTTTCCTTGTTAGCTACTAAGACGTGATAGACACACAAGAGAAAAAATTGTGAAATCTCGGGTTTTCAGAAATTTATTGGCGTTAATGCTGACTTATATGACATGTCACCTCAACACATCTACATTTGCTAACTACAAATAACAGTTTATGCATTTTATATATCTAAAAACAAAGATGATGTGACTTACCAAATGAAAGTCCTGGCAGGTCGACAGACACACAAACATACACACAAAATTCAAGCTTTCGCAACAAACTGTTGCCTCATCAGGAAAGAGGGAAGGAGAGGGAAAGACGAAAGGATGTGGGTTTTAAGGGAGAGGATAAGGAGTCATTCCAATCCCGGGAGCGGAAAGACTTACCTTAGGGGGAAAAAAGGACGGGTATACACTCGCACACACACACATATCCATCCACACATATACAGACACAAGCAGACACAAGGTGTCTGGGAAAGACGAAAGGATGTGGTTTTTAAGGGAGAGGGTAAGGAGTCATTCCAATCCCGGGAGCGGAAAGACTTACCTTAGGGGGAAAAAAGGACGGGTATACACTCGCACACACACACATATCCATCCACACATATACAGACACAAGCAGACACATCCTGACCCACAACTTCTTCACTTTTGAAGGCCAGACATACCAACAATTAAAGGGAACAGCCATGGGTACCAGGATGGCCCCCTCGTACGCCAACCTATTCATGGGTCGCTTAGAGGAAGCCTTCTTGGTTACCCAGGTCTGCCAACCCAAAGTTTGGTACAGATTTATTGATGACATCTTCATGATCTGGACTCACAGTGAAGAAGAACTCCAGAATTTCCTCTCCAACCTCAACTCCTTTGGTTCCATCAGATTCACCTGGTCCTACTCCAAATCCCATGCCACTTTCCTTGACGTTGACCTCCACCTGTCCAATGGCCAACTTCACACGTCCGTCCACATCAAACCCACCAACAAGCAACAGTACCTCCATTATGACAGCTGCCACCCATTCCACATCAAACGGTCCCTTCCCTACAGCCTAGGTCTTCGTGGCAAACGAATCTGCTCCAGTCCGGAATCCCTGAAACATTACACCAACAACCTGACAACAGCTTTCGCATCCCGCAACTACCCTCCCGGCCTGGTACAGAAGCAAATAACCAGAGCCACTTCCTCATCCCCTCAAACCCAGAATCCCCCACAGAAGAACCACAAAAGTGCCCCACTTGTGACAGGATACTTTCCGGGACTGGACCAGACTCTGAATGTGGCTCTCCAGTAGGGATACGACTTCCTCAAATCCTGCCCTGAAATGAGATCCATCCTTCATGAAATCCTCCCCACTCCGCCAAGAGTGTCTTTCCGCCGTCCACCTAACCTTCATAACCTGTTAGTTCATCCCTATGAAATCCCCAAACCACCTTCCCTACCCTCTGGCTCCTATCCTTGTAACCGCCCCCGGTGCAAAACCTGTCCCATGCACCCTCCCACCACCAACTACTCCAGTCCTGTAACCCGGAAGGTGTACACGATCAAAGGCAGAGCCACGTGTGAAAGCACCCACGTGATTTACCAACTGACCTGCCTACACTGTGATGCATTCTATGTGGGAATGACCAGCAACAAACTGTCCATTCGCATGAATGGACACAGGCAGACAGTGTTTGTTGGTAATGAGGATCACCCTGTGGCTAAACATGCCTTGGTGCACAGCCAGCACATCTTGGCACAGTGTTACACCGTCCGGGTTATCTGGATACTTCCCACCAACACCAACCTATCCGAACTCCGGAGATGGGAACTTGCCCTTCAGTATATCCTCTCTTCTCGTTATCCGCCAGGCCTCAATCTCCGCTAATTTCCAGTTGCCGCCACTCATACCTCACCTGTCTCTCAACAACTTCTTTGCCTCTACTCTTCCACCTCGACTGACATCTCTGCCCAAACTCTTTGTCTTTAAATATGTCTGCTTGTGTCTGTATGTGTGGATGGATATGTGTGTGTGTGCGAGTGTATACCTGTCCTTTTTTCCCCCTAAGGTAAGTCTTTCCGCTCCCGGGATTGGAATGACTCCTTACCCTCTCCCTTAAAACCCACATCCTTTCGTCTTTCCCTCTCCTTCCCTCTTTCCTGATGAGGCAACAGTTTGTTGCGAAAGCTTGAATTTTGTGTGTATATTTGTGTTTGTTTGTGTGTCTATCGACCTGCCAGCGCTTTTGTTTGGCAAGTCTCATCATCTTTCTTTTTTTTTATATATATATATATATATATATATATATATATATATATATATATATATATATATATATATATATATATATATTAATTTTTCCTTGCTTTCTGTGTTATTATCCATTTTAATAAATAATACTTGTTTAAAAAGCAAGGAACAAATGGCAACAGGCAATGTCAGTCATTCTGGTCCACATACTTATGACAAAACTGAAATTTTAAATAATTAAACTTATAAAACAAACTGGCTCAACCAACAGCAGTTTAAAAAAAAGAATGAAGATGGTAAAATAACTTCTAATTTATTTAATTTTTTAATCACATGTAAAGTTAAAGTAATTTAAAATGGCAACTCTTTTCCCTAACCAGAGTACATCTCTGTGACACACAAGTTGCCCAATGTGGAATCAACTGAAAAGACTTGCCAACTTAGTGGCCAAACTTCCCCAAGTGGGGGGACTCCTGGCTATCAGTGTCATACGGTCATTTCATTTCATTAGCATGTGATAAAATGCATGATTTGGGGCATAAAAAGTGCCAGGCATAAAAGTGAAGAATGCAGAAGAAGAGAAGGATACGCAATAAAACTTCATGGGTTGAGAGGGTACAGATGCCATTTCAGTGATTACAAAATCAAATCAGATTTACAGAGAACATGGCTGTATGACTTCACTTATCTGTATGATGTTGAATCCCCAGTGCCCTGAATGTATCAACCAATTCCATTGGGAAGAGTGTGATAAAACCATTGTATCCTCTTCTGAGGCAAGATGGCCCACAACTGTTGCAACTGGTCCTTGATAACCTGGGTATCAGTTCTGGCAAGGCGTTGATACCCAAGCTGGTTCCACACATGTTCTATCAGAGACAGATCTAGAGATCTTGCTTGCCACTTGAGTACCTCAACATCACATAGACAATTCATGGAGACAGGTGCCATGTGTGGACTAGCACTGTCCTGTCAAAAAAAAAAAAAAAAAAAATGGCACTGTGATATTGATGCATGAGAGGTAACACATGAGAACACAGGATGTCCATGATGTACTGCTGTGCTCTCAAAGTTTCCTCAATCACTACCAGCCATTACCTGAAGTCATATACAAACTGTGCTCCATACAATGATCCCCGAAATAACATCTCTGTGCCTCTCCAAAACACTGTAAGAATGGGACATATTCCCAGGTAGCTACCATACTTGCCAATGATGGTCATCTGGGATGGTGCAGAAGAGTGATTCATCACTGAACACAATGTGCAGTTGTTTGTGCTGTGGTGCGAATGGAAGCCTATGAATGCAATAGTAATTTCCTAGTGTGGCTGAGTCTCTGACTAATGGTTCAGGATGACATAGAATATTGCAGGGAGTCCACTGGCTGTTGTTGGATGGCAGGCACAGGTGTAAAGCAGTTACAATGTGCTTGGTGCACAGTACAGCAGTCCTCCCTTGTGGTGGTTAGATGTCGTCAACTGGAACCTTGACAACAAATATGTCCTACCTCATGTTCCCATCCACACCAACATATCCAGATGCCCCATAAATCTGGACAATGCATGATTTAGTCATCTGGCTAAATTGAGACCCACAGTGCCCCTCAAACTGTGCCAGGTGATCATAACACAGTCTCTTCCATAAGTATACCCTATCAGTCCAGGTAACAGCACTAAACATGAACAACACTAATGCACTCTGGTGGCTGTTGTGCCTCTCACACAGAGTTGCAATTCGAATCATTTACATTCCTGCCAATGGGGTGTACATGTACAAAGTTACATTGACATCCTACCACATCTTATGGGTGCTTCATTTTTTTGATGAAAGACTACTTTTACTATTAACCACAATGGCATGCTCATAAAAGACCAACTGGAAATTGCAAATATTTTTAATGAATATTTTTCTTCCGCAGGGGAAGCCATAAATGACAAACATAAAAACATGCACTACAGTTTTAAAGGTAATACATGTGACCATAGTATATATCTAGCCCCCACAAACTGTGCAGAAATAATGGGCATCATTAGCTCTCTAAAACCCTCTAATTCAGTTGGGCATGATGGCCTAAATACTAATGTTTTAAAAGCCTGTAACCAAAATGTCTCTGTACCTCTGTCTGCAGCAGTCAACAATATACCGTAATAGAATGAGGCACCTTTCCAGACAGACTAAAAATAGCACAGGTAACACCCATTTTTAAGAAAGGTGACAACAACAAAATAGAAAACTACAGACCAGTCTCAATCCTTCCTGTCTTTTCCAAAATAGTTGAGAAAGTTATATACAACAGGATTATAAACTTTCTTAACAAACACAACCTGATGTTCGAAAATCAAAATGGATTCGTAAAGGTAAATCAACTAGCACTGCAGCTTCTCAACTAATTGAAGAGGTGTTAGGGGGTATCGAAAGCAAGGAACATGTGGCAGGTGTTTACCTAGACCTGGAAAAAGCCTTTGATTGTGTGAACGTTGACATCCTATTAGACAAGCTATGGAACATGGGCATTAGAGACGCTGCTTATGACCTAATAAAGTGTTATATGAGCAATAGAAAGCAGTTTGTTCTACTTAAAACGGAAAGTGGTGTCTACAAATCAGAGATCACTTGCATAAAACATGAGGTGCCCCAGGGCTCGGTATTGGGCCCCCTTCTGTTCTTGATCTATGTAAATGATATTAAATACTGTACTATAAATTCCAAAATTGTTCTGTATGCCGATGACACGTCCATTGTATGTAAAAAGGAATCATGTAATGAACTGGAGGCCGAGTGTAATAATGTGACAAAATAACTTGTTCAGTTTTTTAATGAAAGCCACTTAAATGTAAGCACCAGTAAAACATGTTTGATGGAGTTTAACAAAAGTAGTTTGAATAATGAAATTAAATTATACATGGGCAACGAATTGGTAAAGAAAGAGTCTAGTGTAAAATTCCTTGGCGTAACAATCCAAAGCAACCTGAAATGGGACATACACATTGACTCTCTAGCAACTAAGTTGTCAAAAAATATATTTGCAATCAGTACTATTAGCAAGTTCTGTAGAGACACCATAGTCCTAAAGACTGCATACCATGCTCTTTTCTCCTCGCACTTGAATTACGGTATTGAAATTTGGGGGGCAACAACCAAAGCTAATCTAGATAAGCTACTCATTCTTCAAAAAAGGGGTGTGAGAATAATCTGTGGAGCAAAATATAGGGAATCTTGTCGCAACTTGTTTCCAAACACAGAGGATGTAACTGTTATAAACACATACATTCTAAAAACCATATTGCTTGTGAAAAGACTGCACCCAAACACTTATTCAGATTTCCACCAGTACAATACTAGAAATAAAGAAAGATTTTACATTGGCAGCCACAGAACAGCACTTTATGAAAAGGGGCCGCAGTATGCAGGTATAAAATTAGCTAATGCACTGCCTAGAGCAGTCATGGCTCTTCCTACAATTAAACTGAAACATCAGCTTAAGAAATTTTTAGTAAAACAACAAATGCTCTGTGAAATTATGTGAATAGAAATAAGTAAACACCCTATTGTAATTTTGTTGTAAATTAATGACGTATTCAGAAGAATGTGTCTTGTGTATTGTACAAATAACTTTAATCACTACTGTTTCTTTGTACATGTGCAGCGAACCATTCGATGTTGAATAAAGCTATTATTATTATTATTATTATTATTATTAGACAGAGAATTTAGTGTACATTTCATCAAATCAACTGTTTTCTTCCATAATTTTCTCCCTCTGAGTACCAAATCCTCCTCACCTGGTGAAACTCTAAACTGTTCATTATTTTCACAAAAATTCATTACTAAATCAGTTACTTCATTTTTCAGCTTCATTCCTCTTGTCAGGCTAGGTTCTGATAAGAAACTTTATTCCCTAAAAAGATTCAGTGCACTGTATAATCAGAAATTTAAAAAGTACTCTGAATTTACTGTCAGGAACAATTCAGTGATGCAGAGCCAGTCAGCAGGTGAATTTGTTTCTTCTCTGTACATTGGTGTATATTGTTCCTTATGTTATCAAGCAGTAAGTCCATTTCAACAGCTCCAGTATTTACTAATGCTGTATCATTTTCTGCATTTCAACATCTAATGCAACTTTTTACATTTTCTGCCAGTTTTTGAATTTTAACTTTTGCTTATTCCTTTTTACAGTCCTCATTACCATAAGTGCACATAATTTCAAAAGTGAACATTTCCAAGTAAGAAATATTAAAGATTTTGTACACCAGAAAACATGGATACCAACATACAAATATTTGTTGTTTTTTGTTGTGACTATATAACTTACATTGCCAGTTGTTCCTTGGGTTGTAAACAAAATATTATTTATTAAAATGAATAATAAAACTGACAATATAAAAGTATAAGAACTGTCTTTACAAATATTTGAACAATAACAGATTTTGAGAGACACCAAAATAAACAACTGTTCTAAAATTTCTTAAATAGCATTAAAAATAATATAAAGGAGTGAAAAACCATACTAACTCATTTTACTGAGTTACAGCTCACATTTTGGGGATACTTTTTGAAAAATTATTTTTAATACTATCATACTGTCTTTAAGTGATATCCACTATAATGCAAAACCAATTTATGTACAAGATAAAACATAACATATAAGTATTTACTCTTTTCTTGCCTTGATGAGTTCACATAAAACGTACTAGATAATTTTGTTTACAATCCCTATACTTCAGAGTATATGACCACCAAATTTTACATGCAATGGATGATAAATTAAACTATTGTAATTTATTTTGCAAATGTTAGAAAACATAATTTTGTGTCATCCCAGTGTTAAAAACGTCAAAACTACCAAACCTTAAAATGACCTAAAATGAAAATAGAGAAAGGTAAAGTGCTCAAATTTTGTGTGATTTCTAGTCTCTCTATGGAGAGCAAATATGGTCAGTGAGAAAATGTTTTTTTTGGTCTAAATGACATGAAATGAGCAAACATTTTTTGACCAGAGATGTAAATGATGAAATGATACAAAACTAATAAAAATAATTATCACACTTACCCCGACTGCTCATGTTCGTCAGAGATGTAAAACAAGTGTGCAGCACCAGGTGTCATAGACTGTCCTCCCAGAATGAAATTAGCCTCAAATCCTTCAGCAAGTGTGTGTCTCTCAAATGTTCCTGTTCTGAAAAATGATAAAACTTTACATAGTACAGCGCAGACCTTAACACCGGTAAGTAATGTGCCATAAAAAGAAAAACATACATGAAAAATATTTTGTGCATAAAAATGAGAGAGACAGAGAGAAGCTTAACATTTATCACAGGTTTGCTTGCCATTTGATACAGCAAGTAAACCTTTATAGCTTGAAATATGATAATACTACAATTTTTATTGGCTGATCAGCATGTTCATACAACATGAACTGCTTATCAATTAATATGCCTTGGAAATTTAGTCATTTTTTAATTGCATCTTGTAGTGTCAAGTTGTGGTTCTAGATCAAAATGTTTGTCTTATCACTTGACAATTACCTCCATATGTTTATTTTTTGTGACCAAAAGAGTTTAGAGAGATTGAGTTCACATCAACTATTATTCCTCTGTCCACCCCTGGTAGCTGAATGGTCAGTGCAATGGGATGTCATACCTAACGGCCCAGGTTTGATTCCTGGCTGGGGCAGAGATTTTCTCTGCTCAGGGACTGGGTGTTGTGTTGTCCTTATCATCATCATTTCATCCCCATTGACATGCAAGCCGCCGAAGTGGCGACATATTTTCAATAATTTACCAGCAACCATTAAGAGTTTAGCTCAGACAAGGCACAATTTAAACATAATTTAAAAGAATTTTTGGTGGCCAACTCCTTCTATTCCATCCACGAGTTTCTCAACAAGGGCAGTAGACCATTTTAATGAAAATTTATTATACTTTAATTTTTTACAATACTTGGTTGTAACAGCCAAGTAACTGCCTACTGTGTGAATGATGGATGTATGGAAATCAGATGTAAGTCTTAAGTCTGTAAATAGTGGAAGTTTAATCTTAAATCTTGTACATAATCTGACTGTTCTTAACTGAGGATCACTGAAATGAATAATTTACTTTAATTTTTGACAATACTTGGTTGTAATAGCCAAGAAACTAGCAAATGTCTGAATGATGGATTTAATGAAAGCAGATGTAAGTATTAAACCTGTAAATATTAGAAGTTTAAATTTAATTCATATACATAATTTTACTGTTTATTGACTGAGGATCATTAAAATTAATGAAACTCAAGTTTTTTTAATTACATTTTTGTAATGTGTTTATCTGACATGTTCCACACCCAGGAGGAATCCCTCTTTTATGGGTCTTTGGAATGAATAATTAATGTAATCTAATCTAATCAACTCGAAAGACTTTCACCAGGCGAATGGTCTACCTGACGGGAGGCCCTAGCCACATGGCATTTTCATTTTATTATTTCTCTTGCACACCATTCCTGATGAACAGTTAAGGGGAAAAGTGACACACCATAAGTTGGCTTGTGGAGTATAGATGTAGATATAGGTGCATCTGTAGATAAGAAAATCAAGGCATGTTATAGCTCAAGATTGAAGCTTTGAGTATTTATGTCTGGTATATAATATTTCTCCATTCTGAGCTTGGTGTTAGACCTACATCTATTACTCAGATAATAGTAATTAGTTATTTGTAAAGTTTGTTACTTATTTGTGTAGACGGCTAGTTAACTGTATCTTCTAGGAATAATATTTTCTGTAATTTTCTGTCATCTCAAACATGTTAGGTGATATATGAAAATAACATACTTTCCCAGTGCACATTTTACTAATGAAATTGAATAGTGTCCTTTATGTAGAAAACCCTGTACAAAATCCAAACTACAATTAAGTTGTCATGTCATTGTATGTAATGCTGTCAGTAATCCTATTAGATTTAGATACATACACTACAAATCAGAGTGAAGTGCATGTCCCCAATTGGTGTAAGAGTTTTTGTGTTTGCATCTACATCTGCACTCTGCAAAGCACCATGAACTGTATGGGAGATAAGTTACAGTCAAGCTGACATTGGCTCTTTCACAATATTTCAACAATTTTTCTAGTTGTCTTCATCAGGTGTTGAGAGATTTTGTGGCTTGCTGTTTGGACTCCAACCTGTCACACAAAATCCCTTCATTAAAAAACCTCTTATCTATGAGCAAAGGAGAGCATTGAGATGTTTTCTGATGTGATTTAAGTTAACTGAGTGTTAGACCCCTTACTTTACTTAATTTAAAACCTCTGTCCCTGTTGATTGTATTATCCATCACTCTAATCTCAATTGTTTTCTGTATTCCACTGTCCCAGAAATTTGGCATCTGCATCACGATGTTGGCTATATTAGTCTGGGGTGGCTATATTAGTCTGATGTAATACTTATGTTCTTTACATATTTATCTAATCATTCTTATGGTCTCTCTTGTAAAATTTTCATCAATTAAACTTTTTTTATGCTTCTGCAAAGCTTTATCTTACATTTGAATTTTTATTGACTGTTTCATTAGTTATCGACACCAGGAAGCAGTCAACTGGCAGTGACCAATGTGTACTTTGCAGTTTGGTAGGAGTCAAAAGAGTGAGCAATGAAGTCAGCATTCAACAACTAGTGAAGTTGTCAAAATTTCATGAAACAGAAAATGACAAATTGATTGGAACTCCAAAAACTTATAAACTTTCAGATATAAAGATAGAAGGATCATAATGTCCCCAACAATTTTATGAAAAATTAGCTGGAGAGAGAGGCTTATCAGTACCAGGAATTTGTCTTCACTTTTGTGAATGGGTGTCACTATAGCATGCTTATATTTAAATATTTCAGCCTGGTGGGGAATGTTTAATACTCGCTAACAAAAACAGTACCATTAATTAGTAACTCTTTCACTTCTAGAAAAGTTTTCTACGTACTGGTTTGAGCACTGGCTTGTTATCACCTAATGTGGACACCTGCACTGAATGCAACATCTTCAAACTGCTAACAAATGCTGTGTTACTTGAACCACCTGCCTGGTCCTGTACTGAATATTTCTGGCATGCTAGCAGTCATGAATTTTGTCACTTGAGTTTTGTCATCAACAACATTAACTGAATACAGTGATTGCAGAAAAATATAGAGATTTCCCATTTCTGGTTTGGAAGCTTCTTTGAAAACTGGTTTCTATAAGGATAAAACCACAGAGATTTCTTTTTCCGTAAGAATTACATGACTGTTGTTAGTTTTCAAAGTGAGTTTATAAAGAACGATTGAAAAGTTTCCATTTGAGGGTGGGCATTGCTGCAATGTAGCAGGGGATTAGTGTGGCATTCATGTCTTTCCAGTGCATGTGTAGTAGATATGGAAATGTGAACTTTGGCGACATTATTACCTAATGCATTCAAATGGGACCAATGTGCTGTTGTTCTTTTCTTGGCTGCTAAAGGACAACATTGGTAGACATCCATTGGAGAATCAAGAATTTTTGTGGAGGAGCATGCCTGTTGAAAAGCATGACAGTGGAAAGGTATGTCCAGTTCTGTGCAGGATGCTGCTGCTTCATGATAATGCATGTTCCCAAATCGCAAATGTCACAAAGCAGAAGTTATGCCACCTAAAGTGGGAGACGCTCTAGGACCCATCCTATAGTCCTGATCTGTCCCACATGATTAGCATGCCTTCAGTTCCTTAAATATGGCCTTCAATGGTTGATGATTCCTGTCAGATAAGCATGTCCAGCAAGTAGCTATGGACATCTTTATGCAGCAAGACATAGTGTTTTACCAGACAGCTGTCTTCAACCTGGTGCATCAGTGCACTCATTGTGTAACAGCTCATGATGATTTTGCCTGTTTCCATAGAAGTTCTGGACTGTATGGCCTTCAAATGGAAATTTTGTTGTCACCCCTTACAGTAAGCTATGATGAAAATGATTCTGTTGTTTACTGTTACTTCATTGCTACCTACTCCCAAAACCTGCTTCTGGCATATACTTGTGTTCCTCACCATATTAGTTTAAGGAAGCAATAAATCAATTAATAGTTACATAGATAGATTTTTGTACCTCTTAACATGCTACTGTATGATGGACTGCAAATTACAGTGTTTGGCATTTTTCTTATGAGGAACATATACCAGCAACTACATGGGTGCTTTATGCAAAGCACTCTATTAAAAGATCCAGTGAATGAGATATTCAAAAATTTATAATTTCATAGCCACTTTTTCTGATCCACAGTAATAACTGCTGAATGAAACCTGTTTGGTAGCATCATGTATGATTTGTTCCTTATACAGTAACAGTCTGAATGCTCAGTCACAAAAGGAACACATTAATTCTCTGTAATATTTACACCACAAAAATAATATTACAACAAAGCAACTTTTGCCATTGTATTAGTAACTTATTGAAGATTTTCTTACATATTTGACAACTTCTTGTGAACTAAAGAGAGTTGACTGTCTGCAGCTGAGGTATGCTAATGGAATCATTGTAAATCAAGATAAATTCACATTGCAACTAACCTGAAGTAGTAGTTGTTGTTGTGGTCTTCAGTCCTGAGACTGGTTTGATGCAGCTCTCCATGCTACTCTATCCTGTACAAGCCTCTTCATCTCCCAGAACCTACCGCAACCTACATCCTTCTGAATCTGCTTAGTGTATTCATCTCTTGGTCTCCCTCTACGATTTTTACCCTCCACGCTGCCCTCCAATACTAAATTGGTGATCCCTTGATGCCTCAGAACATGTCCTACCAACCGATCCCTTCTTCTAGTCAAGTTGTGCCACAAACTTCTCTTCTCCCCAATCCTATTCAATACTTCCTCATTAGTTACGTGATCTGCCATCTAATCTTCAGCATTCTTCTGTAGCACCACATTTCAAAGGCTTCTATTCTCTTCTTGTCCAAACTATTTATCGTCCATGTTTCACTTCCATACATGGCTACACTCCAAACAAATACTTTCAGAAATGACTTCCTGACACTTAAATCTATACTCGATGTTAACAAATTTCTCTTCTTAAGAAACGCTTTCCTTGCCATTGCCAGTCTACATTTTATATCCTCTCTACTTCGACCATCATCAGTTATTTTGCTCCCCAAATAGCAAAACTCCTTTACTACTTTAAGTGTCTCATTTCCTAATCTAATTCCCTCAGCATCACCCGACTTAATTCGACTACATTCCATTACCCTCGATTTGCTTTTGTTGATGTTCATCTTATCCTCCTTTCAAGACACTGTCCATTCTGTTCAACTGATCTTCCAAGTCCTTTGCTGTCTCTGACAGAATTACAATGTCATCGGCGAACCTCAAAGTTTTTATTTCTTCTCCATGGATTTTAATACCTACTCCGAATTTTTCTTTTGTTTCCTTCACTGCTTGCTCAATATACAGATTGAATAACATTGGGGATAGGCTACAGCCCTGTCTCACTCCCTTCCGAACCACTGCTCCCCTTTCATGCCCCTCGATTCTTATAACTGCCATCTGGTTTCTGTACAAATTGTAAATAGCCTTTCGCTCCCTGTATTTTACTTCTGCCACCTTTAGAATTTGAAAGAGAGTATTCCAGTCAACATTGTCAAAAGCTTTCTCTCTAAGTCTACAAATGCTAGAAACGTAGGTTTGCCCTTCCTTAATCTAGCTTCTAAGATTAGTCGTAGGGTCAGTATTGCCTCACGTGTTCCAGTGTTTCTACGGAATCCAAACTGATCCTCCCCGAGGTCGGCTTCTACTAGTTTTTCCATTCTTCTGTAAAGAATTCACGTTAGTATTTTGCAGCTGTGACTTATTAAACTGATAGTTCGGTAATTTTCACATCTGTCAACACCTGCTTTCTTTGGGACTGGAATTATTATATTCTTCTTGAAGTCTGAGGGTATTTTGCCTGTTTCATACATCTTGCTCACCAGATGGTAGAGTTTTGTCAGGACTGGCTCTCCTAAGGCCATCAATAGTTCCAATGGAATGTTGTCTACTCCGGGGGCCTTGTTTCGACTCAGGTCTTTCAGTGCTCTGTCAAACTCTTCACGCAGTATCGTATCTCCCATTTCATCTTCATCTACATCCCCTTCCATTTCCATAATATTGTCCTCAAGTACATCACCCTTGTATAGACCTTCTGAAGTAGTTACCAGCTGTCATTTGTCTGTATACATAAAGGCCAGCGCAAGGTCAAGGAGGGATTTTTTTTTTTAACTTAGTGAGACGGAAGTTGTTATTTGAGAGCAAGCATGTCAGTTGTTACAGAGGTGGTGCACAAAGTTGTGGATAAATGGAGGGATACAAAAATAATATTGGTGAGTCACAGCTGGAATCGATAGACTCATACAAATATCTGGATGTAACATTTAACAGGGACATGAAATGGGACAATCACATCAGCTCAATCATAAGTGAAGCAGGTGGTAGACTTCAGTTAATTGGTAGAGTACTGGGGAAGTGCAATCAGTCTACAAAGGAGATTACTTACAAATCACTTATGTGACCAGTTCTAGAATGTTGCTCACATGTGGGACCCATACCAAATAGGACTAATAGGGGATACTGAACATTTACAGAGGTCAGCATGAATGGTCGCAGTTTTGTTTGACCCATAGGAGAGTGTCACAGAGATGTTGAAAGATCTGAAAAGGCAGACTCTTTGAAGGTAGATGGAAACTATCCAGAGAAAGTCTGCCAAAAAAGTTTCAAGAGCCAGCTTTAAATGATGGCTCTAGGAAAATGCTAAACCCCCACCCTCCATATATTGTTCCCATAGGGATCATGAGGACAAGATTAGATTAACTGCAGCATGCTCACAGGCATGTAAAGAACCAGTTTTCCAGTGCCTCATAGATGAATGTAATGGGAAAAAGCCCTGACAGCTGGTACAGTTGGACATATCCTCAGCCATGCACATCCCAGTAATTTGCAGAGCATGGAAGCAGATGTAGATGTAAGTATTGGGCAGTAATATTGTATCATAATTTTATGGTTTTCTCAAGCTACAGAATACTACAGATGAAAATGAAGAATGCTAGTATGGTTTGTCATCTGCCTGGGTCATGCCCACTGGGGTGTGGAGTAAAATGAAATGACTATTTATGCCTATGCATATTTATTAAAAAAGAACCATTGCAAAAACATGCACACCAGTTTTTTTTACTATACTACTGGGTGGTTATAATTAAAGTGCTGCTACTCACAGAGATCCAGTATTAGCAGAGATTTCGCATGCCAATGAAATTTGGTAGATATTCTAACGCATTAATGTGGGACCAATTTACACAGGAAAAATATTAATTTCAATTTTGGTCACCAAATTCAAATTTGGTGCTGTGAATGCAAGAAAGACATACTGAAGTGTTCCCACATGTAATGGATTAGGAGTTGGATGTGGGCACAAAAGGTAACAAATGAGAAGTGCATAATGTTGATTTTATTACTAACGCCACTATACAATTTGTTCAGTATGAGCACCGAAGCCATTGACAAGATGCTGCATCCATACAATGACATGATCAACAGCTGCTCACAACAGTTCTGGTGGAATCTGAGCAACGTGTTCCTGCATATTGGCCTACACTTGAGGTACAGACTGAACACGTTCCTCGTAAATGTGTTCTTTTAGATATCTGCAGGGCCAAAAGGCACATGGATTTAGATCACGTGATCTTGTAGGAAAACCTCTGGAGATAACATATTCATGGAAGGTTACATTAAGCAGATCTTTCAATGGGCAATTGACATGAGGTGGTGCCCCATATTGCATGAAAACAGTGGTTTCTGTACAGATGCTCTCTTCCAAAGCAGAAAACACATGCTGTATAAGGAGGTCTTGATAATGTACAGATGTCACAATATACCTCATAGGCCCTCTGGGTGTATTCTCTTCAAAGAAGAATGGACTGAGAATAAAGGTGTTTATCAATCCATACCACAGTCACATATGGTGAGTGCAATGGCTCTTCATACACAACATGCAGCTTAACCCCAAATTTGACAGTTCTGTATATTCACTGCATCCTGTAGTGTAAAACGTGCCTCATCACTCCACAAAATATTGCCCAGCTACATGTCTTCAACATCAGTCCATGCCAGAAACCAAAGAGCAAATTCAGAACACTGCCGTGGATCATGAGGTTTCAATTGCTACACTGTCTGGATCTTGTAAAGGTACCAGTGTAAAATAGACCACAAAACTTTCTGTACTGTTGACCATGGGATGGACAATTCTCATGACACTGCATGAGCACTAGCACTACTCAGGGCACATGCTGCATGGTTGATTACAGCAACAGCAAACTTGTCAATACCTTCCACAGGGATAGGACACCTTCCTCTTTCAGATGCCACACCACACCCACCCATGTTTTTGAATTCCATTATCATTTTCTTTAAACCATTTAATGACATTGGGCCTCTCCTAAGACTGTTGAGTTGGCAATACTCTCTCGATGCAGCACTGTAATTGCTGCCATCCACATAAACTAGTTTCATTAATAGCGCATGGCCTCTCTTCTTGATAGCCATATTGTTCAATCATGTTATGGCTTGTCATATTGCAGTGTGGGTGTCAAACCATCATACAAATAGTGTAGAGAGATAGATATGCACCTGGTGGCCAAAATTGGAACTAATATTTTCCTGTTGTAATCAGTTTCACATTAACACATATGATATCTACCAAGTTTCAATGCCATATGATAATTGCAGCAAACACTGTGCCTACATGAGTAGCTGCAGTTTAATCATAACCTCCTGGTACTTAATGTGTAGTGCTCATAATACTGAGTTGCACCAGAGTAATTATTTTTAACTCACCTGAAGTCTTCTGGTACTGTATAAGCAAAAACATTTCCATAGCTGCCATTATAGGCAGTAACAATTATTTCTTTTACACCATCAAGGTTAATATCCCAGTAATATAAATCAAAAGGTTGACCAATTGTATCATCTACAACCACTTCTTGTAGCTGCAACAAACAGTTATATCATATACATTAGAAGCCTTGCAAATTTTATTGTTAAAATAAGTAACAGAGTAACTATGATTCAGGTATTTGTAAATTAATGGCCCTTTATTACCTACACAGTTCATTCACCAGTGCCTTGCTGTTTTGTGCAAATATATCTAACATATGCACACCAATTCAGGAGATATGTGAAGTGCTCTTGCAGTATTTTACAGTAGATGCAGTCATTGACTGCTGGAGCACCTGGGAGGTGCATATAGCATTGAGAAAATGTCACCTTGGGTTGTATTGCACACCCAACATTCAAATGTTTTAGCCATAGTATTTCCAGTTTCTTATTAAGAAACTACAAAATAGTTACTGATAGCTACTGAGAACAGATAACCACTCACCACACATGGAAAATGCAGCAAATTCACAAAGAAGGAAGATATAAATAGTTAGAGACCACTGCTCATATCATAAACTTAAGTTCTCAGCAGGCCTCTCTTCTCTTTGTTCTGTTGCTGCAGTTTGGCTGGAATGAGTACTGTTCTCAATTTGAGTGGATGGAGGAACAAATATATTGGAGAATGGGCATAAGGCAGAAGAGAAACAGGTAAGCAGACAGTATTGGAAAGACACGTTTCTAGAAGACATGGCAGCTCTTTCATTTGGGTATCATGATAGTGGCTAGCTTCCACATATGAAAGAGAGATGGTGAGAGGCAGGGTCTATACTGAAGACTGATGAGAAAATGGAGAAGCCAATGTTAGATATCATTTTGTCCACAAACTTAGTAAGTTATTGGGTGATTCACATTTTACCCTAGTTCCAGTGGAGGAGTGACGTGCTTTTTATGAAAACAAATTTTCACACTTCCACACATTCAACAACATCAATATAAGATTCTGGTCTATCTTATGTTACAATTTGTAATTTCCATTGCAAGACAGAGAAAGTAATTAGTCTTTCCTTCTCATCCTATCCAGTAAGTCTCCCCAACCCAGGGTTCTGGTGACTTTTCTGAACTGTACCCCTTTTCCTAAATCTCTCCAGTCCTTCTTCACCCCTCTTCCTTCCCCTTTAACTGTTCTGCCAGAAGAGGGAGCCACTGGCTCCAAAACTTGTAAATATTATAACTTTTTGTGTGTGTATTCTCCTGCCATCGCTCGGTGAGTTGATTTTTTATCTATACATTTACATTACAAATATTTAGTCTAATATACAGGTCATGAGTAAGTAAACTTATGTGTTGTACAAGTGAACTACCATTAAATGTGAGCATAAAGAGATCCTATACTAACCACAGAAGGGTTTTGCCAGAAATTTGCATTGTCAGTTCCATAGTATATTGTGACCTTTTCATTCCAGAATTCCCCATTGAGCTGGACATCATAGGCTGTTCCACCGACTGGCAATTGCTCAATCTGAAAATGTATATCAGCTCCATCTTCGTTTATCATATGCTGAGTCCATCCTTCCAACTGACTGTTACCTGGATTCTCAAGCCACAGGAACTGTTTTGTTACACTGCCTGAAGCATGGTAATTGAACAAAATTGTGGTAAATTGAAAAACAATGAATGTTTATAATTATAATCAGAAGCTCTAGTAATATTAACAAAGGAAAACTTGACAGATAAAACTAATAAACTATGAGACAGAATTGCTGGTCATTACCTATCTCCAGGAAGCAAAGTGTATTAAGTAGCGCATATAAAGATACAATGGAAACACTAAGTAGTTTTGAGAACTAAAGATATTTATGTACACTCTTCCTCAGTACAGGTGAGTGTCCCTCATATTCGGGTCCAAGAGGCGTAATTTTTTTTTTTAACTCAACACACCTCCTAGTCCTCCCTGAAAATGGAATAATTAGTTCAGAAAACTAGTAGTGTGCCTATTGGCAGTACCATACATTTTGCTTCCTGAAAGTAAGTACCAGCCAGCAGTTACTCAAGTAATATTCTAATTTATACTATTGAAACAAATGCCAATGTTTCAAAGGAAATTGAAGCATACCTAAGAGTCCAGTGTGGAAACGAGCAGTCACAGCATCTGAAAGGCCATCACCATTAACATCTCTCCAAATTACTCGATGGTAAGAATAGTCTTGATCCTATTAAAACAAAGAAATTACGTATGGAGCACCTACTACTCATGCATTACATTTCTATAATATGAACAACTTGTTCTGCTAATCTTTAACATAATTCAGTAACTCGAAGTTATTACTAGTATATAAATACTTCTTTAACAGTGAAATTTAACTTCACGCTATCAACTGTTCACCTTTTACTTTAAACAGAATTTCTATACATTAGGTACAATTAGTACCAAGTAATAAGTACACTAAACATTTGTGTCACTTCAGCCAATGTTTGTAATATTTTGATAATGATAATAGTACATTCAACTTACATCTAATGAAGCAATATTATATGGTCCATCAAATGGCTCTTGATCAGTGAAGTAGATGTTCAAACAACCTTTCGTTTTGGTGGGTACAAGAAAACCTGATGTCCAAATTATTCCCTCACGACCTGCTATAGAACCTGTAGTACATTGAAAAGAACACAGTGTAGATAAAATAGGCTAAAATGTTTAATATTAGGATAAATTTTCCTATTATTTGTAGATTTTACATTTATTTGTTTCATTTTCACCAAGAAATATTGGAGGGTGCTATGTCAGTTGATTCATATTTGGAAGAAACGGAGACGAAGTCGAGTAAATCGACATTCTGATACAAATTTTCTCTTTGTGTCTTATGTTTCTAGATATTGTTTTCACCACTGACCACAGGTAGTGGAATAGTAATCTATAACATGTTAATAAAGTTTTTTGACTAAAACAAAATCCTCACTAGTACCCAGAATGTTTTCAGAAAAAATAAATCTACAACTAGTGCCATCTATGATTTTCTACAGAAAGCCCTAGAAATAATGGACAAAAATCAAAATGCTACAACCAGCTCATCATTAAGATAGCAATAGCTCATAATTCAAAAATTGTCAGATTTTACTTACTTGTTTCTACATTTTAGGAAATGTGTCCCACATAGGGTGAAAAGTCCCATGCAACAATGAAAACTCCAGGCAGGAATATCAAGAATGTAGGAAAAGACAGATTGCTACCTACCAGGCTGTCCCGAGATACTGGAGTTGGCGGTTGTGTGTGTGTGTGAGGTCTGCTTACTTATGCGTGTGAATGGTGTGTGTGTCTCTTTTACAGATGAAGACTGTGGCCAAAAGCTATATGTAAGTGTCTCTTAAATGTGACTCTGCAACTTGGTGTGTCTTCTTTATGGTAAAGTAGCAACCTGTCTTTTCCTACAGTGTTGAAAGCCCCATACAAGGCATGGCTAGACTGGTGCTGAAAAGCCTTATGAGTGAACGAAAACAAGCTTGTGAAATTGTTTGCACACTTTGAATACCTTGAAAATGATCATAGTTTCTTGGAAAGTGTGATAATATGTGATGAATCTTTGTTTTTCACTTATGATCCAGAAACCAAATCCCTATCCATGCATTGGAAGGGTCCAACTTCAATGAGCAGGAAAGAAATTCAAATGAGGAAATCGAGATTCAAAGCGATGATGATTTTTTTTTTTGCCCCCCCCCCTTCCCCCCCCCCCCCCCCGATACTCATGGAACTATTTACCTTCACTGGGTTCCTGAAGATCAGACAGTTAATCAGCATTACAACCTTGAGGTTCTTGCTCAACTCCATGGGGGGGGGGGGGGAAAAAAAAAAAAAAAAAAAAAAAAAAAAAAAAACATATCGCGAAAGAACAAGTCATGGGTCCTCCATAAAGATAATGCACCAGCTCATACTGTACTGTCTGTTAAGATGTTTCTAGCAAAGTACAGCAGCCCAATGTTAGACAACCCATCTTATTTTCCTGATCTAGCACCATGTGATTATTATTTATTCCCATTGTTAAATTTGAAATAGAAGATTTCAGTTGATTGAAATAGTGAAAGAAAAAGTGGAACACATCATCAAGGAGCTCACAGAAAAAGACTTCCAACACTGTTTCCATAAATGTAAAATCTGCATAGAGCATTGCATGGAAAGAGAAGCAGAATATATAGAGGGTGACAATAACTCAATATGTATGTTTTTGAAATAAAATGCTTTACAGCAATAGTCTCATTATTTTACAGCCACACCTCATATCTTAATACATGTTTGGTTAGCTCTTCTGTAGCAAAGTATCAAAACCTCATATCTTATATCTTATAAAATTGAAATCTTATGGGTATGAAACTTTCTAATTCAGTCGGACATACCATGCTTCTTTAATTGTTGGGTCTATGTAATAATTATTTTGAGCGTATTGATGACATATATAACATTCATTGTATAATAATATGCAATACATTATCAATCATTAAAGTAATAAATTAATGTGTGCAGAAGACTAAATAGACTATCTGAAAATGGTAAGTACACAAATAGAGAATTACACTATTTTCGGTAAAAAAAGCAACTAAGTAATGGTCTATTATGAAACAAAATTCACCAACAAACTAAATTTATGTTAGATTTGAATTGTGTGTTTTTTTCTCATCTTTTGGTATGTTATTGTACCAAAGTTTAACTTTCATTTTGTAGATACTTTGATACGGAGGAAGCTGGAACCTTTTCATCTGTTCTTATTGCACTCCTACTAAAATTTTTTTATCTTCCTTAACTGCAGTTTAAACCTAGATGTATATTGTGTAAATGGATAGATAAAAAATCTACTCACCAAGGGGCAGCAGGAGAACACACACATAAAAAGGTTTAACTTTTACAAGCTTTTGGAGCCTGTGGCTTCTTCTTCTGGTAGAAGAGCTGAAGGGGAAGGAAGAGGGGTGAAGGAAAGGGACTGGAGAGGTTTAGGGAAAGGATTACAGTTCAGAAAACTTACCCAGAACTGTGGGTCAGGGGAGACTTACTGGGTGGGACGAGAAGGAAAGACTGATTGTTGGGGATTGCACCAGACGAGGACTGAAAACCTGACAGCTGAGAGGTGGAAGACAGGGTAATATGCAAGACAGACATTACTACTAAAACATCATGAATGAGTTAATAAGAGTGAAAAGCTAAGTGCATTGTATGTAAAAGAGGTGGGACGAGGGACAGTGAAAAACAGACAGGTCAGAAAATGAAAGATGCAGAAAACTAAAATGGAGCAAAAAAGCTCCAGTGATCATGAAAAACTACATGACAGAGGCCACTGACCACCTTCCCAGCTATGATTCTGTCTCTGTAACTGTCATGAATAAAAGACACTATTAACCAGGAATGTTTTACTGATGCTCCACAATATGATTCCACCCACCACTACCAATGCACCCACATATATGTGGGAGAACGTAACTTCATCCTGACAAACCAGCATCCCAATCCACCTGCTACCATAGAGGTCATGACCTGAGCTCTACAAAATTATGAGCTCATTACAGCAGAGGAATCTGAAGGCTCACATAAGAAAACAGAGGATGAATATTGGTACCAATATGTCCAAAAAAGAATTAAGAAGCAAGATACTGGAAAATAGGAAAAAATGACAATTCACAAACTACTGCCGCTGTTGAAATTTAAGTGTTATTAGATAATGAGAGTCAAAGCAAAAGCCAAACTCAACAAGTTAACACTCTGAATAATGCTGTGGAGACAGAACTTATGAATAAAGGGCATGAAATGACAATAAAGTGTGCTAAGAAAGGTGAAGCAGATCCTTCTGTGTGGAAAAGAAATGAAGCAAAAATTTTTAGAAGAAAGGCAAAGAAGATAAAAGTACTGTGTATAACAAAAAATGAAAACAAACTGAAAGGGTCCATAATGCTCATCAAAATTCTGTTGCAAATCAAAGACCAAGAGAATGTGCTCTTCAATATCTGAACCAAATCAAAATATATTTCTCTTAAATGTGTTTCAAAATTACAGTACAGCAAATGGTATGACAATCATTCAAAAATATTTACTTAAAGGACACCCCCAAATGAAATGTGATAGTGTACATTCCTCCAGAGTGAATGCAGAAAGAGAAACAGGAACAGGGTGCTCTGTTCACCAGCTGCTTATCTTGATGTGATAAAGGAAGCTCTGCCCTGCATTGTATGGTGGTGTATCTATGTGGATATAGATGTAGATGTAGAAGATGTGGCAGACAAGGTCAGTAAAAGATAAAGTATATATCTCATAACTTTTTTAAAAACTCTCTAAAATTCTGCACCATAAATCCATTCATCCAGGGAATACAGTAGGAGATTCATGTATTACAGACTTATTGGCCCTCAGGTATAATCCATCTGCAAGTATTGAATAAAAACTGGATTTTGAAGAGGACTGGAAATTACCTGCAAAACACACCGATATTGTCATCAGTAAAATAAAAAAAAATCTTTTCACTAGTTCAGTTGTAATTTCTGCATAACAGTATCATAGTTTGCAACAAACGTTGCACGTAATTTCAAACCTTAAAAAAAATCTCATTGACACCCCCCACAAAGTAATAAAAGAAGAAAGTTGATTCTTTACAACATTTTCACTATTCATGCAGTGAAACTTCAGCATCATGCATGCCATTTTGATTTATTACTTCTTTATTATTGATATCATTTGCAACATTTTTTACAGACAGTGTCCACATATTCCACTGAATGATCATCAAAATTTATATTATTATTTGACGTATAGCTTAGAAGATATGATGTCATAAACATTGAGATGTGTGAGAAACTAACTTTTCTTAGATCAGGTTTTACATATTTGACATCAAATATTTAACACATTAATTCATTTGTAAGTTAATCACTGACATTAGTAGAGTAGGATGTCTTGGGTGGGTGAATCGGGCACATCCCGCACCTACGCCTTCATCCTGTGGCAAAGATTTGGGAGTGGCAGTGACATAGATATAGACAAGGGTGTTGTGTGGGTTGGGTCTGTGACAGAATATCATTTTAGGAGGATTGGGCTGGATGTGGATAGAATGTCCCTAATTCCAGGCATGATGATAGATAGTCAAATTTCAGTTGTTCATCAAAGGATTCATCCAAAGGCTAGAAAAGCTTTTATTGCTGTTGCTGTTGACATCTCTATGCTTCCACTGTTAAGTGAGTTATCACCTTCACTCCTAAATTATTCACATTCTGCCAGAGCTTTCCTTACCATATTTATGCATTGGTAATTTATACAGAGTTAAAGTTCAACATTACTGCAGGTGAGGAAATATGGTATGTATGGTAGTTAGAAAATAATATGTATTACCTTTGCATCATTAATGGACCAGAAAAGTTGAGTAAATTTGGTAATCTTGAATTAATACTATTTGAAGGGGTACTCACTGCTCATAAAATAGAGATCATTTGGCCAATAGTTTTCTTGATCTATTTTTGTTGGCACCCAGTTGTTGACATCATTTAACTGACTCCCAGGAGACTTGATGTAGTAAATATAATCTTTCTGTAAATTAAAAAAGCAAACTTGGCTGAAACAAAATCACAGTTAAGTGGATTACAGCAAATATGAATGTACACATTAACAAAAACTGATAAACAGAATTTCTTCATTGATATTTAACATTTCTCTCAGTGTTTCTTTACAAAGAAATAATACAGTTCTTGAAATGCTTAGAGGCAATGAATCTGTCATGAAATCATGTTTCCATCATTTTTTATTTTAGAAATGATACAGTTTGTTAAATACTGTGTCATCAATTTATGATTAACTACTGAAATGAATATGAAGTTCACAGAAAATCAATTAAATGTAGCTACTATGTTTGTTGCAACTATAATACTTTATTACAGGAAGTTACCTGCATTGGTAGAAAAAAATTGGAATATAATATGATGTACATGATTATTCAACAAACACAGAAGTTGCTGAGTGGTAGACACACACATAGAAAGGATGAAAAACTGCTTAACTTCCCAATAAATTCCTTCTTTGGAGCTAACAAGGAAACACACGCACGCACGCACGCATGCGCGTGCGCGCGCCCACCCACACACACACACACACACACACACACACACACACACACACACACACACAGAGAGAGAGAGAGAGAGAGAGAGAGAGAGAGAAAGCAATGTTATCTTCAGACTCTGCCATCCAACAGTCACATCATACAACTGTCATATTCTTATTGGCATGGAAAGCCCTAGTAGAATGGAAATAATTTAGGAGAAAAGATAACAACTCACCAAATAGTACAGATGTTGAGTTGTTGACTGAAAACTTGCTAGTTTACCAATGAGTCTCTTTTGATCTATGGCACATGCATAGTCTAACTCAGGAAAGGATTCATCCAAAAGTCAGCACATTTTCAGTCTTGTTTATGAGCCTGTTGATGACTCAACACACATACTATACAGTAAGTTGTTACCTTTGCTCCCAAATTATTTACATACTGCCATGTTTTATTTGATAATGAACCTACACAGACTATTATTTGTGTACAGCCTATAAAACAAATTTCAGTTCAGAAATACACATAAATATAGTTTTAAATTATCCAAAAAGAACATAATGGTCTTTGTGAAGCATGTTGATACATAGATTATAGGGAAAAATGCAATGATCATCTGTACCCAGTAGCCTTGTAAGGCAGAATGTGTACTGGTCAACTGAATTTAGCAATTAACTGCTTGTCAATATTATGCTTATTATAACAGAGGCTGCCATACAGATGTTACAGTTCACAGGCAAAGCCTCACAATTTGGAAACAGATGCAACTTTGGTGCCTGTGTTGGACCCAAGGAGTGAGATGAGTCACCTCCAGAATCAGTGTAATATTCACCATATAGAGAGTCCCAGGTTGGCAGAGACAATGTATCCATTCTGAATTCTGTGTGAAATTAGTTATTACACTGACTTTCTGCTTTGTACTAGGTCTCTGCTTATGTTATGCACCATAACTCATCATTTCAGCAATTATCTTCAATGCACGCTTGCCTTTCTTTGTACCCTATTTGTGTGTGTGTACTAGAATCCTCAATTTTGTTACTTTGTTGGGTGCTCATACAGTCTGTTGAGACAAGCACTTATCTCACACAAAATGGTTGCATAATTTGTGTCCTTCAAAGGATTTTTAAAATCTAATAATTTCTGGAGATGATTCAGTTATCTATAATGAAGTGCTATCTGAAAAAAAAGCTGCACAAATATCCAATCAGATACAGATAAGATATCAAATTGGTGCAAAAATTGGCAACTTGCTTTAAATGTACACAGAATTAAAATTGGGCATTTTACAAAGCACAGAAAAGTAGTATCCTATGACTATAATATCAGTCAAACAATGGAAAATCCAGGATGGAATAATGACAATATTATGAAAAGATAGATTGCTACTCACCATATAGCGAAGATGTTGAGTCACAGATAGGCACAACGAAAAGACTAGTACAATAAGAAGACTGTCAAACAAGATGTGATTTGAAATTTCCGTTATATTTTGAGTAGCATTCTATAATTTTCATAATGTTATCATTATCATATCAATCAGTCAACTCATACAGGCAAAGCCTCTGGGCTAAATGTAACGATCACATAGGCTCGGTCATAGATAGAGAAGGTAGCAGATTTTGGTTCATTGGCAGGATTCTGGGAAAGTGTAGTCAGTCAAGAAAGGAGACTGCTTACAAAAACATTTGTGCCTCCCACCTTAGAATACTGCTTGGGTGTATGGGACCCGTACCAAATAGCACTAACACTGTGCACTGAATGTATATAAAGAAGGCCAAGAGGAATGGTCACTGGCTTGTCTGACTCACAGCAGACCACAAGGGAAATGGTGAAAAGCCTGAATTGGCAGACATTTGAAGATAGACACCAACTATCCTGTTAGTAGCAATTTAAAAAGTTTAAAGAATCTGTACTGAGTGGTGGATCTAGGATTATACTCTGATCCCCCATAAATTGCTCCCATAGGGATCATGAAGACAAGAATGTCACTAACTACTGCACATACAAAGGCAATGAAGCAATCGTTCTTCCTGCACTAAATATGTAAATGGAAAAGATCCAACGGAGAGCAGCGCACTTCGTTACAGGATCATTTAGTAATTGCGAAAGTGTTATGGAGATGATAGATAAACTCCAGTGGAAGATTCTGCAGGAGAGACACTCAGTAGCTCAGTACAGGCTTTTGTTAAAGTTTTGAGAACATACCTTCACTGAAGAGTCAAGCGGTATATTGCTTCCTCCTACGTATATCTCGTGAAGAGACCATGTGGATAAAATCAGAGAGATTAGAGCCCACACAGTAGCATACCGACAATCCTTCTTTCCACGAACAATACGAGACTGGAATAGAAGGGAGAACCGATAGAGGTACTGAGGGTACCCTTTGCCACACACACCGTCAGGTGGCTTGTGGAGTATGGATGTAGATGTAGATGTAGATGTAGATGTAGATGTAGATGTAGAAGGAAGCCCTCTTAACTGGTAAAATGAGAGGTGCCCTCAACACGCATTTCACAGTGTTTAAAAGAGTATGTCTGTAGCTGTAGATGCAGGAACTGTGCAGCAGATCAATAGTAAGGTTGATGAGCAAGTTTCAGGTAAACTCAAAAGTAAAAGTGATCAACCAAACAATTCCTACATACAAAGAAACATTTAAAGTATGATATTTTTGGTATATGGAAAGGTATATTGCACAAATAATGTAATATTTGCAACTGAAAACAAATCAGCATTATTTTGTATGGGAGATTTATCAGTGATGTGGAAATTGTGATACTGGAATCTAAAGTGAGCAAAAGAATGATAATCAGCAGCTACACACACACAGTCATAAAAGTGTGATAAAAGTATAGGAGTTGGACAAAAATATGGAAACGCCAAAAAACACAACACATTACCATGAATAATATGGTTTAGGAAACCATTGGCATTAAAAGCAGATTCCAGTCATTTCAGAGTGGATACATAAAGATCCAGTATGATCCCATACTCCTAGATTTTGAGAAAGAATTTAATACAGTGCTCCACAGGAGACTGTTAATGAAGGTCTGAGCATACAGAATAGATTCTCAGATTTGTGAGTGGCTCAAAGACTTCTTAAATAAAAGAACCCAGTATGTTGTCATGGGTGATGAATGTTCATCAGGGAAGTAGTGTCATTAGGAGTGCCCCAAAAGGAAGTGTGATAGGACCAATATTGTTCTCTGTACGCATAAGCAACCTGGTGGCTGTAGGGTAATCAGCAGTCTGCAACCATTTGCTGATTACATTGTAGTGTATGAAAAAGGTCATCATTGAATGAATGTGGGAGGATACAGGATGACTTAGACACAATTTCTATTTGGTATGATGAATAACAGAGTGCTCAAAATGTATAAAAATATTAAGCTAATGCAAGTGAGTAGGAAAAACAATACTGTAATGTTTAAAAATAGTATAGTGGAGTGCAGCTTGCTACAGTGTTGATTAAATATATAGATGTAACGTAGCAAAGCAATATGAAATATTATGAACATGTAAGGGTGGTAGCAGGGAAGGTAAACTTTGGTTTATTAGGAGAATTCTCACCTGTAAAGAATACTTGTGTGGCCCACTCTTGAGTACTGTTCAAGTGTTTTGGATCCTCACCAGGTCAGGTTGAAGGAAGACATTGAAGGAAATCAGAGGTGCTGCTAGATTTGTAACACAGGTTCGGTCAACATACAAACACTATGGAGATGCTTCAGGAACTCCAATTAGAATTCCTGGATGGAAGACAATACTATTTTCACAAAATTACTGAGAAAGTTTAGAGACCCAGTATTTGCAGCTGAATGCAAAATGATTCTACTGCCTCCAATGTACATCTTGCATAAGGGCTGTGAAGACAAGATAAATTAGAGCTCATATGGACACATTTGGACAGTCATTTTTCCCTTGATACATTTGTGAGTGGAATAGGAAAGAGAATGATTTGTAGCAGTACAAGTTACCCTCTGCCACACACCATTGCAAGCTTGTGGAGTATGTACATCAATGTAGATCTTCTCAAAATATGTTATACCAGATCACATGCATAAAACAGCTTGAAATGCCCGATTACCTTACAAATGAGCTAATTTGTTAAAAAATTTATGTTAAGCATGCAAGCAAGAAAAAGTTTAGAAAAAGTTTGAAATTATGTTTAAAGTTTGCTGGAAGTCACTAAGTGCCTCTTTCTCAAATACTGAATATAATTGGAGTAATTTGCACACCATGAATCACACTGCCTCAAGATATATACACAGTTTCTAACTTTAACACCTGTCTTATTGCATTAAATATTTAACCTAAGAATGTACGTCTTAATGACTAGGTTATGAGAGAGTTTCAAATTTCTTAATTTGGCCAAAAAAACTTGAAATATTGGAGAAAGCTGTTGCCCCTGGAAGGTGTTAGATAGGCACTGTGAACCATGACTCAGGAACTGGATTACTTGGTTCATAATATATATGTGAGGAAGTATAAAGGGATTCAGCAAAAAAATTTTTGATGCTTAAAAGGATATTTCATTACTATTTGGACACAGCTACTTTGAAAAATGTATCCACTGAATCCCAAAGGCATTACTGATACTAAAGTAGCATTTACTCATTTCATATTACAGGTGAGTTTTCAGTTTCAGTTTTACTTTATAAAAGTAAGAAATTTGAGGACCTTCAAACATATTCCAAGATATTTCAAAAGAAGAACTTTGATCTACTCAGTGACTCAGTGGCCAATCTGATGTGGTAGTAGAAGACAGCATAAGGAAAGCTGATGTTTTAAATTTTGCATTTAAAAGCTCATTCATGCAGGAGGATCATACAGACCATTGTACAGACTCTCATATGTAGGACATAGATATACGCATCCTGGAATTGAGATGCAACTAAAAGAGTTGAAAACAAATAAGTTTCCAGGTCCAGATGAAATCTCAGTTCAGTTTTACAGAGAGTATGCTTTGGCACTGACCCCTTACTTAGCATGCATTTATCACAAATCTCCTGCCCAGCACAAAGTCCCAAGCAAATGGGAAAAAAACACAGTTGACTTACTTATACAAGCAGGGTAAATGAACAGACCCACAAAATTACAAACCAATGTCCTTAATATCAGTTTGCAGCAGGATTCTTAAAGCAGATTCTGAGTTTGCATGTAATGAATTTCCTTGAGACAGATAATTGTCTGCCCACAAATGAAAACTGTCTGCCCGCAAATCAACAAGAATTTAGAAAGCATCATTCGTACAAAACTCAGCTTGCCATTTTCTCACACAATATCCTGTGAACTGCATATTCCATATTCCTAGATTTCTGGATAGCATTTGACACAATGCCCCACAGTAGACTGATAATGAAAGTCTGAGCATAGTGAATAGGTTCTCAGATACGTAACTGGTACATAGTTCTGGATAGCAAATGTTCATAAAAGATATAGGTTTCATCAGGAGTGTCCCTGGGAAGTGTCATAGGTCAGCTCATGTTCTCTATATACATAAACAGTCCGAAGGATAGGGTGAGTAGTTGCCTTTGATTTTTTTCTGATGATGCTGTAGTTTATGGGAAGATGTTGTTCTTAAATGAATGTAGTAGGATACAGGATAAGTTATACATAATTTCTGATTGATGTGATGGATGTCAGCTTGTTCTAAATCTACGTCTACATATACAGCTATACTCTGCAAACCACTGTGAAGTGCATGGCAAAGGGAACATCCCACTGTACCAGTTATTAGGGCTTTTTCCTGTTGCATTCACATATTAAGTGTGGGAAAAATGGTTGTTCAAATGCCTCTATGCATGCTGTAATTAATATAATCTTATCCTCATTATCCCTCTGGGATTGACACATAAGGGGTTATAGTGTATTCCTAGAGCAAGTATTTAAAGCCAGTTCTTGAAATTGTAGACTGATTATGTTTCTCCGGCATTCTATCAATAAACCAAAGTCTGCTGTCTGCTTTACCCACAGCTGAGTCTATGTGATCATTCCACTTCACGTCCCTGCTAAGAGTTACACCCAAGTATTTGTATGAGTTTACAGATTCCAAATGTGACTCAATAATATTATATTCATAGGATACTAAGATTTTCATTTTGTGAAGTACACAATTTTACGTTTGAACATTTAAAGCATGTTGTCTCTCAGTGCACCATTTTGAAATCTTATCAAGATCTGACTGAATATTGAACTGCTTCATTCACACTGTTCTTCATTGCAGATAACTGCATCATCTGCAAAAAGTCTGAAGTTGCTATTAATATTGTCTATGAGACCATTAATATACAACATGAACAGTATGGGACCCAAGAATTTGAATGAAGTATTAGCAGTATGCTATATGATACAGCCACACTGATTAAATATCTGAGGATAACTCTGCAAAATATGACACTGAATGAGCAAGTAAGGTCAGTGGTTTGAATTACTGTGAGAACTCTAGGAAACTATAACTCATCTATAATGGAGACCACATATAGAACACTTGTGCAACCCATTCTTGCATATTGCTTACATGTTTGGACAAAAGGGAGACATCAAAACAATACAGAGGTATGCTGCTAAATTTTGTTACTATTATGTTTGCTCAGCATATGTGTATATGGAATTGGTCCATGAACTCATATGGGAAGCCATGGAGGCTATACAACTTTCTTTTCGCAAAACACTACAGTGAAAGTTAAGAGAACTGGCTTCTGTGACTGGCTATAGAATGATTCCACAGCTACCAACATGCATCTCAGTGTAAGGACTGTGAAGACAAGATAAGAGAAATTATGGTTCATACAGAGGCACACTAACAGTCATTTTTCACTCACTTCATTTACATGTAGAGCAAGAAAAGGAATGAGTAGCTGTGGTACAAGATACCCACTGCTGTGCACCTTATGGTGGTTTGTGGAGTGTGCATGTTGGTGTGTGCTGAACATGAAGAAAGAAGATGTTAGCTATTTGACAGCCACAAGGTTTACTAATGTGACAGGAGTCCTGATTGTACTGAAAGTACTACGTTTTTGCAAGGCAACTAAGTTTTCAGTAAAATGAAAAATGTTATCAAGACACTCATTTAATCACCGTGAAAACTGCAAAATTTAAGAATGTCCCTTTTTAAATTTCAGTTGCGTGAAATTCTTTTAATGGAAAGTTAGGAAGGAAACACATTGTGTGTTCTTCCTTAATGCACTTGTTACATCATTGCAGCACATATAATACTGCAAAACTGTACTCATTGTAAGATTGTTATCAATTAAAGTAATTACTTTCTAACACTGTACTCATTATAAGATTGTTATCAGTTAAAGTAATTACTTTCTATCCTGTATAAACTGACACAGTCAGAACTTAATAAAGCTATGTTTTGGAGTTTACCTGTGCAAGAGAAAGAGGGTTGAAGTTGGAGATATACAGGGTGAACTGGTCAGCATAGTTCTCTGTTGCCTGCTCGGACTGGAAAACCTCAAGAAAAGCAGCTTGGCCCAAATGGAAGTTCCCCAACTCCTTTGGCAAAATATCAAAGGCAGTAGTGGCCACTGCAGTGAGAAGAACCAATGTTGCAGTGATCATCTTGGAGTTCTGCACGTCTTGCTGTGATCTGATGTCTCTTATAGAGAGATGTACCAACTGTGAGACAAATAATGATCATAGAAGTGCAAAGACACACCTTTTCCCATCTGTTTGAACATCTGCGCTTAATTAAATGCTCAATGTTCACACAGCTGTGCCTGTGTAAACAGGTGCAAGCTCATGCATCATCCTGTAGTAGCAAACTGCAAAACAAAATGTGCACTTTTTTTCATATGTTAAGAAAGATTTTGCTAGCAGCAGCAACCATCAACATCCATCTTTTGCAACATTGAAATATCTTTTCGCAGAACAACACTTTAGGATGCCACATATTCATCAGGTATTAATAAAGAGGTAAAATATGGAATTCAATCCAACCAATGTGTGAGAGATTCTATGTGTTCTCATACACAGCTTCAAGTTACATTCCTCAAGTTTCCTTTTACACAATTACAATCAATTATTTTCCCTATCCCCCCAGTCATACACACTTACACAACAATAGTGTAAATAACAAAATAAAGAGGTTTTCAGTCTCTGATTTCAATATCATACAAATAATAACCTGAGGCATAATCAAGCACAATGAAAAAATACACAAGAAAATAAAACAAAGAAATATAAACAAAATTATGTTACAGTTTCAGAGTAAGAAAGGAAATAAAAAGTTGTTAGGACATCTCCAGGTCAACTGAGAGATAACAACAGAAATTCCAGACTGGAAATGACAGACAAATAATTAAGGGGGACAAGCAACTGTTCATCTGTGGTGGACTAATAGACTCTTTTTCATCATTCATTTTTTGTTTCTCTACTAGAAGAACAAATAACATAAAATTATATGATAGGACAAAAATGTGGATGTTGTTAAAAATTACAGGAACCAAAAATATATTATGAGGCCCGCAACTATGAGTTATATTAGGATCAGTGAAGTGAGACAGAGAATGAGGTTATTAACAAGGATGCCCAGTGGACATACCTACACTTTGTTCAGAGACATAAATGGTAAAAAGCAGGAAGTAACTACATTTGGTTCTACTATTCAGATATAATATGTTAGATAAACAATAGGAAGAAGTTACCTAATGGAACAAAGTAGATGAGGAATTTAATCCCCTCTTAGAATCAGAACCAGAATTTTATTGTCTCGTACAATACATGTCAAATCATTAATTTATTGTACGGGAGACTCTCCAAGCTTATATCTATAATAGGCTGTACATGGAATACAACATTTACTAGAACTATAAAATATCTGAATATATATACTATTAATTTTTATCCTGCTCAAATGGTCTGATCATCACTAAAAAATTCATCAGTAGAGTAATAGCATTTTTGTACCAGACTGATATATAATTTTCTTTTTACTGAATCAATTTCAATCTTTTGAAAATTGTCTTTTTTTAACCTATTGCATATTTCCCTCCCCATATATTGTGGGGTCTGCATGAAAATATTGAGTCTATGTGTAGGAAGCATGAAACTTTCTTTGTTTCTAGTTTCATAGGTGTGCTGGAAGTTATTTGGAGCAAAGAGTTCTGGATTATTATTTGTGAAAAGCATTATTTCATATGAATACAGTAATAGACTACTCAGTATGTTTTAGTCTCTTAATAGTGGCTGACAAAATTCTCTTGGTTTTGCACTACACATATTCCTAATAATTTTTTCTGTAAAGTTAATATTCTTGTCAAAATTGCTAGCATTTCCCGAAAAGACAACGCCGTATCTCAGTATTGCCTCAAAGTAGCTATGGTACACTTACCTTTTCCATGTCTATGGCTGTGATATTGGCTAATATTGACATAGCAAATGCCAGGCAGTTCTGTTTATTTTTTAAATAGTCTGTACATGAGGACCATGATAGATTTCTGTCCAAATGCACTCCTCACAATTTAACACATTCTGCTTTATTTAGTTCCAGACTTCATGCATAATTTGAATATCATTTACTTTAGACTGTTTGGTCTTAAACTCCATAAGCTGTGTTTTTGAAATATTTAGTTTTAGGTCATTTAGGTGGAACCACACATCTAAATTTTCTAGGGTTTCTATGACATTTTTGGGAATTTCTTCTGAATTTTTATTTTCTATCATTCTTATAATACTGTGAATACAGTTTCCCTTTTTAGTGGGTCAAGGGCAGTTAGTCAAAGCTGACAGAAAGAGTGGCTAACATCTAAGAAAGAATAAGTATTAAATCAAAACAGTATTTTCTACTAAGTAATAAAACTGTTCAATACAGTGCCCACAGAGATTGAGGAGATTATTTACTTCTACATCTACATCTACATAATTACTCTGCTATTTACAATAAAGTGCCTGGCAGAGGATTCAATGCACCACCTTCAAGCTGTCTCTCTACCGTTCCACTCTCGAACGGCGCGCGGGAAAAACGAGCACTTAAATTTTTCTGTGCGAGCCCTGATTTATCTTATTTTATCATGATGATCATTTCTCCCCATGTAGATGGGTGCCAACAGAATATTTTAACAATTGGAGGAGAAAACTGGTGACTGAAATTTCATGAGAAGATCCCGTCACAACAAAAAATGCCTTTGTTTTAATGATTGCCACTCCAATTCACATATCACCTCTGTGGCACTATCTCCCCTATTTCATGATACAAAATGAG
Source organism: Schistocerca nitens (assembly GCF_023898315.1). Taxonomy (NCBI): domain Eukaryota; kingdom Metazoa; phylum Arthropoda; class Insecta; order Orthoptera; family Acrididae; genus Schistocerca; species Schistocerca nitens. Next base: position 186,802,495 of record NC_064615.1, on the reverse strand, counting down.
CTGCCCTTCTCTGTACTTTTTCAATGTCATCCGTCAGTCCCGTCTGATGTGGATCCCACACCACACAGCAATACTCCAGAATAGGGTGCACAAGTGTGGTGTAAGCAGTCTCTTTAGAAGACCTGTTGCATCTTCTAAGTGTTCTGCCGATGAATTGCAGTCTTTGGTTGGTTCTGCCCACAACATTATCTATGTGATCGTTCCAATTTAGGGTATTTGTAATTGTAATCCCTAAGTGTTTAGTTGAATTTACAGCCTTCAGATTTGGGTGACTTATCTCATAATCGAAATTTAGTGGATTTATTTTAGTACTCATTTGAATAACTTCACACTTTTCTTTATTCAGGGTCAACTGCCATTTTTCACACCCTACAGATATCTTATCTAAATAATTTTACAATTCGTTTTGGTCATCTGATGACTTTACAAGACAGTAAATGACAGCATCATCTGTAAACAATCCAAGATGGCTACTGAGATTGTCTCCTGTGTTGTTAATATAGATCAGGAACAATAGAGGGCCTATAACACTTCCTTGGGGAATGCCAGATATTATTTCTGTTTTACTCAATGACTTTCTGTCTATTACTACAAAATGTGACCTTTCTGACAGGAAATCACGAATCCAGATGCACAACTGAAGCAATATTCCATAGGCAGGCAGTCTGGTTAGAAGACGCTTGTGTGGAAGGGTGTCAAAAGCCTTCTGGAAATCTAAAAATATGGAATCAATTTGACATCCTCTGTCGATAGCACTCATTACTTCATGAGTATAAAGAGCAAGTTGTGTTTCACAAGAACAATATTTTCTGAATCTCTGCTGACTATGTGTCAATAAATCATTTCGTTCGAGGTACTTCATAATATTCAAATACAGTATATGTTCCAAAACCCTATTGCAAATCAACGTTAGTGATATGGGCCTGTAATTCAGTGAATTACTCCTACTTCCCTTTTTGGGTATTGGTGTGACTTGAGCAATTTTCCATTCTTTAGGTACAGATCTTTCTGTGAGTGAGCAGTTGTATATAATTGCTAAATATGGAGCTATTGTATCAGCATACTCTGAGAGGAACCTGACTGGTATACAATCTGGACCAGAAACCTTACTTTTATTAAGTGATTTAAGCTGCTTTGCAACAGCAAGGATATCTATTTCTATTTTTCTCATCTTGGCAGTTGTTCTTGATTGGAACTCAGAAATATTTACTTTGTCTTGTTTGGTGAAGGAGTTTCGGAAAATCATGCTTCATAACTCTGCTTTAGTGGCACTGTCATCAGTGACTTCGCCGTCGTTATCGCACATTGAAGGTATTGATTGCGTCTTGCCGCTGGTGTGCTTTATGTATGACCAGAATCTCTTTGGCTTATCTGCCAGATTTCAAGATAGAGTTTCATTGTGGAAATTATTGAAAACATCTTGCTTTAAAAAGACAGCTAAAAAGTACCTGTTTAACAATGCATTCTTACAGTGAAGGATTATTTAGATAATGTGGAGAAGGGTTTCATAAAAATGTAACACGTAAATAATAATAATAATAACACATCTCTGTCATTTCACATAACACCTTCATACTGCTATATATTCTTTTTATTTCTTTTATTTTCTGGAAAATCTTACTCCCAAAGTTATACATTGTACAAGTATAACACTAAATTCTTAACCTCTTTCTGAGCTCAATATCTCACTCATTACAGAGGGATGATGACTAAACTTTCCAGGAAAGCACATGAGGATTTGAGGTACACTAAATGGTAACCAAACAATGTCCATTGTTATGTATATTGAAGGTGGAGGGGGAAGAAAGGAAATGGAAGGAATCATTGATGCCAGTTGCATCAGAAATTTGTGTGGAATCAGCAGGGATGATTGAAAATATGTGCAGGACTGGGATTCAAACCCAGGATCTTCTGCTTATTAGGTGGCTGTGTTAACCACAGTGCCACCCTGACACAATTTTTATCGCAATTGTGTGGACTATCTCGATGAGCCCCTCAGCTGACCCACTTTCCCACCTAGCACCACTTATCTGCAGTCCCAGTCCAAGTCCTCCTTCCTCACTACTTTGTGATTCCCACAGAAGGACTGACGTAACTGTGCATCCACACTGAAGGTGGTGGATTCACTGCCCATTGAGGCGAATCAGTTAAATGAATGTGAAATCTGCAACAATAATACATATTATATAAACTGAATGTGGAGGGGGAGAGAGAAAAAAGGAAAGGGAAGGAACCGTTGACGTCATGTGCATTGAGACTTTATGTAGAATCAGCGGAAAACTATTGAAAATGTATGCTGGACCAGAATTTGAACCCAGGATCTCCTTCTTACCCTATCTGCAGTTCACATCCATGTCCTCCTTCCTCACTTCTTCAAGATTACCACAGAAGGTTGGATGTAACTGTGCATCTGCACTGAAGTTGGTGGATTTATTGCTCCTTGAGGCTAAACCCCCCATGAACCATGGATCTTGCCGTTGGTGGGGAGGCTTGCATGCCTCAGCGATACAGATAACCGTACCGTAGTTGCAGCCACAACGGAGGGGTATCTGTTGAGAGGCCAGACAAATGTGTGGTTTCTGAAGAGAGGCAGCAGCCTTTTCAGTAGTTGCAGGGGCAACAGTCTGGATGATTGACCGATCTGGCCTTACAACACTAACCAAAACAGTTTTGCTGTGCTGGTACTGTGAACAGCTGAAAGCAAGGGAACTACAGCCATAATTTTTCCCGAGGGCATGCAGCTTTACTGTATGGTTAAATGATGATGGCATCCTCTTGGGTAAAATATTCCAGAGGTAAAATAGTCCCCCATTCAGATCTCCGGGTGGGGACTACTCAAGAGGACGTCGTTATCAGGAGAAAGAAAACTGGCGTTCTATGGATCCGAGCATGGAATATCAGATCCCTTAATCAGGCAGGTAGGTTAGAAAATTTAAAAAGAGAAATGGATAGCTTCAAGTTAGATATAGTGGGAGTTAGTGAAGTTCGGTGGCAGGAGGAAAAAGACTTCTGGTCAGGTGAATACAGGGTTATAAATACAAAATCAAATAGGGGTAATGCAGGAGTAGTTTTAATAATAAATAAAAAAATAGGTGTACGGGTAAGCTACTACAAACAGCATAGTGAACGCATTATTGTGGCCAAGATAGATATGAAGCCCACACCTACTACAGTAGTACAAGTTTATATGCCAAATAGCTCTGCAGATGACGAAGAAATTGATGAAATGTATGATGAGATAAAAGAAATTATTCAGGTAGTGAAGGGAGACGAAAATTTAATAGTCATGGGTGACTGGAATTCATCAGTAGGAAAAGGGAGAGAAGGAAACATAGTAGGTGAATATGGATTGGGGCTAAGAAATGAAAGAGGAAGCCACCTGGTAGAATTTTGCACAGAACATAACTTACCGTATTTACTCGAATCTAAGCCGCACTTTTTTCCAGTTTTTGTAATCCAAAAAACTGCCTGCGGTTTAGAATTGAGTGCAGAGTAAATGGAAGTTCTGAAAAATGTTGGTAGGTGCTGCCACAACTAACTTCTGCCATCAAATATATGTAGCGCTACACAGGCATGCTTCGCAGGCACAAAGATAAATACTGGTGCCAAAACCTGTGTGTCAGTAAATAAATTAAAAGACAAGGTACAAGAATGTAAAAATTATGCCATGTATTCTTTCATGTTTGCTGCTATCTCATTTAAATCCTGTCTGCCTAATAAACTACGAAACTAGAGTGAGATAACAGCAAATGTGGAAGAATATACGTATCATGTCATGTTTGTATTCGTATTATTCTTATGCTGTATAGTGATACAGTCAGAAAAGAAGCATGGTAACTGACTCAATTTTTAAATCTAAGGTGACTTTAATTTCTGTGCAGAATGTAATGTACTAAAGAGGCGTCTGCAAATATTTTCAAACGGAGAAAAATTTCCCTAAACTTTCGTTCAGAACATCTTCTATCATGCAATCTATTATTTGGTTCTTGGTGATCATTATCAAAGAAAGCAGCAGTGTAAGTAACAACAAATAGCAGTCTCTTGCCATTGTTTCGCTTATGAGACAATTCCTCTCTTTTTTTTAATTGTAAGTGGCAGTAGCGTACACAAAAGCAAGCCATGCCGCGAGCAGTGACAGGTCATAAACACTCATTATCAGAATGTGACAAACAATGCATGACACAGTACAATAATGCATTTTCAGCTTAGAGTGACATAAACACCTATAACAAAGAGAATGGCACTTATCAGATCAAAGCAAAATAAGCAATCGATTCAAACCAGATGAAGCACGTAAAAAAGGAAGGGTACCCATATAAATACGGACAGAGCACCTGACCCATAGCAATGGCTACTTGGTAAAGCTTAAATGTTAAGCTTACAACTTGAACCAAACTACTGTAGCTGTATCTTCATCCATTCGACCTAAATTGTGCCTCATGTTACAGTGGGCCAACTTTGTTTCGATTTGGAGGTGCGGTCTAAAACTTTTCTCTCCCCTTGAATTTTGAGTCTCAAATTTCAGATGCAGCTTAGATTCGGGATTTTTTTTTTCCTTGCTTTTGAGTCTCATTTTGCAGGTGCAGCTTAGATTCGAGTGCGGCTTAGACTTGAGTAAATAGGATAATCATAACTAACACTTGGTTCAAGCATCCAAGAATCATGAAAGAAGGCTGTATACATGGAAGAGGCCTGGAGATACTGGAAGGTTTCAGATAGATTTTATAATGGTAAGACAGAGATTTAGGAACCAGGTTTTAAATTGTAAGACATTTACAGGGGCAGATGTGGACCCTGACCACGATCTATTGGTTATGAACTGTAGATTAAAACTGAAGAAACTGCAAAAAGATGGGAATTTAAGGAGATGAGACCTGGATAAACTGACAGAACCAGAGGTTGTAGAGAGTTTCAGGGAGAGCATAAGAGAACAATTGACAGGAATGGGGGAAAGAAATACAGTAGAAGAAGAATGGGTAGCTGTGAGGGATGAAATAGTGAAGACAGCAGAGGATAAAGTAGGTAAAAACACAAGGGCTAGTAGAAATCCTTGAGTAACAGAAGAAATATTGAATTTAATTGATGAAAGGAGAAAATATAATAATGTAGTAAATGAAGCAGGCAAAAATGAATACAAACATCTCAAAAATGAGATCAACAGGAAGTGCAAAATGGCTAAGCAGGTATGGCTAGAGGACAAATGTAAGGATGTAGAGGCTTATCTCACTAGGGGTAAGATAGATACAAGCAAAGAAGGGAAAGCAGAAAGGTGGAAGGAGTATATAGAGGGTCTATACAAGGGCAATGTACTTGAGGACAATATTATGGAAATGGAAGAGGATGTAGATGAAGATGATATGAGAGATATGATACTGCGTGAAGAGTTTGACAGAGTACTGAAAGACCTAAGTCAAGACAAGGCCCTGGGAGTAGACAACATTCTGTTAGAACTACTGACAGCCTTGGGAGAGCCAGCCCTGACAAAACTCTACCATCTGGTGAGCAAGATGTATGAGACAGGCGAAATACCCTCAGACTTCAAGAAGAATATAATAATTCCAATCCCAAAGAAAGCAGGTGTTGACAGATGTGAAAATTACTGAACTATCAGTTTAATAAATCATGGCTGCAAAATACTAACATGAATTCTTTACAGATGAATGGAAAAACTGGTACAAGCCAACCTCGGGGAAGAGTTTGGATTCCGTAGAAATATTGGAACACGTGAGGCAATACTGACCCTATGACTTATCTTAGAAGATAGATTAAGAAAAGGCACACCTACATTTCTAGCATTTGTAGACTTAGATAAAGCTTTTGAATACTGAATAAGCAATAAATACTGGAATACGCTCTTTTAAGTTCTGAAGATGGCAGGGTTAAAATACAGGGAGCAAAAGGCTATTTACAATTTGTACAGAAACCAGATGGCAGTTATAAGAGTCCAGGGGCATGTAAGGGAAGCAGTGGTTGGGAAGGGGGTGAGACAGGGTTGTAGCCTATCCCCAATGTTATTCAATCTGTATATTGAGCAAGCAGTGAAGGAAACAAAAGAAAAATTCGGAATAGGTATTAAAATCCACGGAGAAGAAATAAAAACTTTACGGTTCACCAAAGACATTGTAATTCTGTCAGAGCCAACAAAGGACTTGGAAGAGCAGTTGAATGGAATGGACAGTGTCTTGAAAGGAGGATATAAGATGAACATCAACAAAAGCAAAATGAGGATAATGGAATGTAGTCGAATTAAGTTGGGTGATGTTGAGGGTATTAGATTAGGAAATGAGACGCTTAAAGTAGTAAATGAGTTTTACTATTTGGGGAGCAAAATAACTGATAATGGTCAAAGTAGAGATGATATAAAATGTAGACTAGCAATGGCAAGGAAAGCATTTCTGAAGAAGAGAAATTTGTTAACATCGAGTATAGATTTACGTGGCAGGAAGTTTTTTCTGAAAGTATTTGTATGGAGTGTAGCCACGTATGGAAGTGAAACATGCATGATAAATAGTTTGGATAAGAAGAGAATAGAAGGTTTCAAAATGTGGTGCTACAGAAGACTGCTGAAGATTAGATGGGTAGATCACATAACTAATGAGGAGGCATTGAATAGAATTGGGGAGAAGAGAAATTTGGGCCACAACTTGACTAAAAGAAGGGATCAGTTGGTAGGACATGTTCTGAGGTATCAAGGGATCATCAATTTAGTATTGGAGGGCAGCGTAGAGGGTAAAAATCATAGAGGGAGATCGAGAGATGTATACATTAAGCATATTCAAAAGGATGTAGGTTGCAGTAGGCACTGAGAGATGAAGATGCTTGCACAGGGTAGAATATCATGGAGAGCTGCATCAAACCAGTCTCTGGACTGAAGACCACAACAACAACAACGAGGCTAATCAATTATGTGAATGCATGGTGTCTGTCCTTTTGGATGTGTCCAGAAGAACAGACACCACACATTCCTATAATCATCCATTGTTATTATGGTGCTGAAGTCACTGATAGTGTGTGTTGTCATACATTATAAAATAAGGTGTGTACAGTTTGCTTACAGTGGGCAGCAGAAAATGAATGAATGAGCAGTGTAGTACTAGCTTTTTACATTATTGAATAACTTCTTTACAAAACAGTATTGTTCGTTAGGGATAAAGTGAATTAGGATGTGCTGAGTTAAGCAGATTGGTCTTGCATACATCTTAACACCATCTCCCACTAGCTATCTTATTCATATCCAACTAGACTGTAAGATTGTAAATGCCTGTCAACATGAATTATGGTTATTGCTTGTTTTTAAATGCCATGATATGTCCAATATACCTTTAGAAAAAAATCTAATTCTACTAGGTTAAAAAGTAGGGCTGGTCACTCGAACCCCAGGATGAGAGGGACGCACGCGTTTTGCAGGTCAACACAGTGAGAAATATTTCTAAGTGCAAGGCAGGCAGAACAGAGTTTTTTTCACTTAACTTATCAAAATTGTGATGCCACATTAGTTTGTTATCCATTTAGATGAGTAGGAATTCACACATTGCACCTCATCTAGAGTGCTCCCATTTCTTTAAATTTCTAGTCTCTGGAGGCTTATTTCTCTTCTTTTGACTTTTTGTGCCCAACAGATGAAAAGGAAATACTGAGTGGTATACAGAAATTAAAATTAAAGTTTTCTTCAGGCATAAACAATGTTCCTGATTACATACTAAAAAATATGTAACAATATTAACTAACACTCCCCCCCCCCCTCTGCGAACTCCTGCTGGTGGACTTGAATCTAGTGTGCTTGCATGAGCCAAACTTGAACTCTGTGCACATGTATAAATTTTTTCCCATCTGTTCGTAGTGTCAGTTGCTGGCATGCAGCTATTGAGTGCGGCAGTGTGCAATGCTCACGCTGGTTTTTCGTTGCAAGGACAACAACGAGATGACTGAAGCAAAGCTGCTGCATCAAATTTTGCTAGAACCTGGGCAACAGCTACAGGGAAACCACATTCAGAAGATTCAGGCAGCTTTTGGTGATGATGCTATGGGCATCACATAGGCTAAGGAGTGGTACAACCAGTTTAAAGATGGCTGTACACCAGGGAAGAGTGAGCTATAATCCAGTCGGCCATCAACGTGCTGAAATAACCAGGTCATTGCCAAAGTGAACCCTGTAGTGAAAGGAGACTATCAGGTGACTATCAGAGAAATTGCAGAAGAGGTGGGCATCAGCACTTTTTTGGCAGATTCATTTGTGACTGAAGATTTGGCCATGAAGAGAGTGTCGACGAAATTCATGCCAAAGCTGGTGATGGCAGAGTAAAAGCAACTTCATGTTGAAGTCTTACAGGACATGCTAGCTCCATAAACAATAAAACTAACTTTGTGAACACCATAATCCCTGGTGACAAGTCCTGGGTGTATGATATGACACAAGAACCAAATCCCAGTCTTCACAATGGAATCATTCCTCATCACCAAGACAAAAGAAGGCCTGCCAAGTGCACAGCAACATGAAGGTGATGCTGACTGCTTTCTTTGACTTCTGCGGTGTGGTACATCATGAGTACACACCCCAGGGTCAAACAATCACCAAAGAGTACTACAGAAATGTCCTCCATTGTGTATGTGATGCTGTACAGTGCAAGAGAACCGTCTTACGGTCAACAGGAAATTGGGGCCTCTGTCATGACAATGCTTCACCACAGTTCTCGCACTTGACTCAGGCTTGTTTGGCAAAAAATGAGATTACTGTGCTTTGAAAGGCTCCTTACTCTCTTAATATGGCCACTGTGATTTCTGGCTGTTCCCCACACTCAAGAGGCCACTGAAAGAAATGCGATTTCAGACAAGAACAGCTGAGCTAAACTTCATTCCCAAAGAGGTTTTTTTTGGCATACTTCAAACAATAGTGGCACTGCTGAATAGAACCGTGTGGGGTCCCAACGGAACTACTTTGAGGGTGATTAGTTGTCCAATGCATCAGGTAAGACAGTTTTTTTTCCGGTTAATGGTCAGATAGTTTTCTAACGGACCACATATAGGGTGTTTCTCCATAATAACTAAAAATGACAAAAAATAAGGCCTCTATTCAAGAAAGGAGGCAAGACAAATGAAAAGAACTACAGACCAATATCTCAGCTGTCTGGTTTTTCTAAAATACTGGAAAAAGTATTTTATAGATGTCCTATTACATTCATATGGAAATGTAATTTTTTATTAAGTACTCAGCATGGGTTCAGAAACCACAAGTCAACAGAAACTGCCATTTTTAATTTTGTTAGTGAATCATTGATTGCAATAAACTAGAAGGAACATGAATCAGTAATATTTCTGGGTCTCACATATGTCTTGGACGTGACAGACCACTGTTTACTGCTTCAAATCTTAGAATACGTAGGACTTAGGGGATTGACACATGAGTGGGTGATGTACATAAATGGGTGACATCATGCCTGAAAAGCAGAGAGCAGATAGTATAAATCATGCAACAGTAAGAAAAAATTATGTATACCTACAAATGTAAAAGAGAATAAGTTACTTACAGTGTGACCCCAAGATTCTGTTTTAGAACCAGTGTTGTTCTTGATATTTATTAATGCTCTAGAGTCATCCAGCAACTGGCAGAAATACGAGTGTGGTCAAAAAGTAACACGAATTTGTTTTCTTGAAGAATCTTTATTTGTTCATCAGCATCAACTTTGTCCCCTTCAAAGTAATCCTGCTCAGATATATACACTTGTGCCAGCACTTATCCCAATCTTGAAAGTACTTCTGGAACTCACTTTTCATTATGGTGTTCAGCTCCTTCAGTGATTCTGTTTTTATCTCATCAATGGTGGAAAAATGACGTTCTTTCATAGTTCCCTTCAACCTCAAGAATAAGAAGAAGTTGCAGAGTGGCATGTCCAGTGAATACAGTGGCTGAGGCGACATAACAGTTTTGTTTTTTGCCAAAAAAGCATGAACAAACATTGAGGCATTATCGTGATGCAATTTTACCACAATTCTGGTCATTTTCTTCGGACTGCTTCATGCAAACAGCACATTACTTCCAGGTAGTATTTCTTATTGACTATTGGACCCATGTGACCATAAGGCAGGAAATCATGATCCACTATCCCATTGCAATTGATGGAAACAGTGAGAAGAGTCTTCACATGTCATTGAATCTGCCCAATTTTTTTTCAGTCTTGGCTCTTCAGGCAGTTTCCATTGGGACAATTGGGCCTTGATTCTGACATCATACTTGAATATCCATGTTTTAAACCCTGTCACAACCTTCTTTAGAAGTTCTGGATCATTGTTGACTTCATTCAGCAGCTCATGAGTGACGTCTATTCAATGTCGTTGAAATTGGTTGAAATTCAACAGTTTCAGAACAAACTTTGTTGCTACTTGTTTCCTGCCCAAAAAACCCTCAAAAATTGTTTGGCATGAGCCAAAGGATATGCTGACACATCAGCCAGCAGCCCCTCTGATGGTGATTCAATGATTTTCCTGAACCATTTTTTTTTTTTTTTTTTTTTTTACTTCTTCCACATTGTCATCAGTAATTTTGTGCTAGGTCATCCATGGTGGTTGTTGTCTTCGACATCTCCTTGACCCTCTTCCAAACATGTATACCACTCATAATATCTTGTCTTACTCACAGTAGATTCACCAAAAGCCACAGTCCACATTTCGAATGTGGTACTGCTTATTATTCCATTTTTCAAGCAAAATTTAATGCAAATTCTTGATTTTTTAAAGTAAAAATTTACTAAGCACTCTAAAACATATTAACCTTTTCAACTGTCAACAATAAACAGAATATTCAAAACAGCTGAAGATGCAAACATAGATCAAGATCGTGCCTAACAATAAGATAAAAAAAAATTGAAAATTTTATGTATGAACCCAGCAAAATTAAAAAAATCCCATTACTTTTTGATCACGCCTGATATATAAATTTTGCAAATGAAAAAACTGTATTGATAAAAGGCAAACTTGCTCCAGGGCTACAATATGAAAAACAAAATTGTGCCTCACACATTGTAGAATAGTTCACCATTAACATTTTCCTTACTAGCACAGAGAAAACTGTGGCAATGTACCTTCACACCACACATGACAATTATCCATTAACCCCCAATATAAATCTACACTACTGGCCATTAAAACTGCTACACCAAGAAGAAATGCAGATGATAAACGGGTATTCGTTGGCCAAATATATTATACTAGAACTGACATCTGATTCCATTTTCACGCAATTTGGGTGCATAGATCCTGAGAAATCAGTACCCAGAACAACCACCTCTGGCCGTAATAACGGGCTTGATATGCCTGGGCATTGAGTCAAACAGAGCTTGGATGGCATGTACAGGTACAGCTGCTCATGCAGCTTCAACACGATACCACAGTTCATCAGAAGTAGTGACTGGCATATTGTGATAAGCCAGTTGTTCGGCCACCATTGACCCAATGTTTTCAATTGGTGAGAGATCTGGAGAATGTGCTGGCCAGGGCAGCAGTCGAACATTTTCTGTATCCAGAAAGGCCCGTACATGACCTGCAACATGCGGTCATGCGTTATCCTGCTGAAATGTAGGGTTTTGCAGGGATCGAATGAAGGGAATAGCCACGGGTCATAACACATCTGAAATGTAATGTCCACTGTTCAAAGTGCCGTCAATGTGAACAAGAGGTGAGTGAGACGTGTAACCAATGGCACCCCATACCATCACGCCAGGTGATACGCCAGTATGGCGATGACGAATACACGTTTCTAATGTGCGTTCTCCGTGATGTAGCCAAACACGGATGCAACCATCATGATGCTGTAAACAGAAGCTGGATTCATCTAAAAAATGACGTTTTGCCATTCGTGCACCCAGGTTCGTCATTGAGTACACCATTGCAGGCGCTCCTGTCTGTGATGCAGCATCAAGGGTAACCGCAGCCATGGTCTCCGAGCTGATAGTCCATGCTGCTGCAAACATCGTCGAACTGTTCATGCAAATGGTTGTTGTCTTGCAAACGTCCCCGTCTGTTGACTCAGGGATCGAGATGTGGCTGCACGATCCATTACAGACACGCAGATAAGATGCCTGTCATCTCAACTGCTAGTGATACGAGGCCATTGGGATACAGCCCGGTGTTCCATATTACCCTCCTGAACCCACCGATTCCATATTCTGCTAACAGTCATTGGAGCTCAACCAACACGAGCAGCAGTGTCGCGATACGATAAACTGCAATCGCGATAGGCCACAATCCAACCTTTATCAAAGTTCAAAGTTGGAAACGTGATGGTACGCATTTCTCCTCCTTATACGAGGCATCACATCAACGTTTCACTAGGTAACACCGATCAACTGCTGTTTGTGCATGAGAAATCGGTAGGCAGCTTTCCTCATGTCAGCATGTTGTAGGTGTTGCCACTGGCACAAACCTTGTGTGAATGCTCTGAAAAGCTACTCATTTGCATATCACAGCATCTTCTTCCTGTCGGTTAAATTTTGTGTCTGTAGCACGTCATCTTCATGGTGTAGCAATTTTAATGGCCAGTAGTGTATGTACTGAACAATTATAAATTGTAAACTCAACAAAATTTATGGTAATATGGATTCAGGAAAACAAGAAGTGGGACACACACGTCAATTACATGAGCAAGAAGCTGAGCATGACATGCTGTAGTGTAGAAATACTTTCTAGGTGTACAATAAAAGAAAAATTAAAAAATATTTTTTATGCCTGAGCAGAATAACTTATATGAAGTGGAATAATTTTTTGGGGCAACTCGCCAATAAGGAAAAGCTATTCGTAAGAGCAACTGATAAGACAGCACCCAGACACTCTTGCAAACCCATTTTTAAAGATCTGCAGCTACTACGATTACCATGCCTGTACATTTTTTAGATAGTTAGCTACATAAAGATAACTTCTGAGGCTAAAAACAACTTAATATGTACAAATCATATGGTACCAACCTAAAATTGGACCTTCGCAGTGAGCATGCAAACACAACTCTCAGACATATGTGAATATCTGTTGGTACAAATTTAAATTATATCCCCCTTTTTATTATTGAAGCACATTAATGAAAATGTCAGGCAGGAGTATGAATGGAGTATTCAACTGAGTTCACTTCACTAGCCATGGAGTACACAGAGACATGAAAGGCAAAGCAGCACTTTGCAATATGGTACTGAAACAATGAAATTGAAATCAGCCAGGGTTTGTGCAACCACCAATTATAGCAGCAGCAGTGGAATCATCAGTTTCACTTGAAGAACCAAATACTACAATATTCTGGACAAAGCTGAAACACCAAAAAGAGGATCTCCATAAAGTTTAGCTGCTGTGTCCCAAGTTACAACCTAAAAAAATCACAGCTGAAATGCCATGTCACTATACATCAACTCAGTACACCCACAAAACAGGAACGAACCACATCCATTTTATGGCAAGTGATTCCACAGTAATTTTAAATTCATCTTGTAAAACATTGCTCTGGAAATAAAATTACAACAGTAAAAGTGTAACGAATGGTATGTCATGTTCACCTGTTAAAAACATTTTGTAGGATAAAGCAACCAAGTAAGTAAGCCATTATCAGCAGTTAAGCTCCTTCACCAAAATAAGCAGTCCATGTCAAATAAAGTTAGTTAACAGAAATCAAACAGTGGGAGGATGGAATGTAACAATATTATGAAAACAAAAGTTGCTACTCACCATGTAGCAGAGACACTGAGTAGCAGATAGGCACAACAAAAAGACTGTCACAAATAAAGCTTTCAGCCATTAAGGCCTTTGTCAACAATAGATCTCACACACACACACACACACACACACACATATATTCATGCAAACACAGCTCATACACACGACTGCAGACTCAGGCAACTGCGGTTTCAGTTGCCTGAGACTGCAGTCATGTGTGTGAGTTTAGCAATTGTGTGTGTGTGTTGTTTACAAAGGCCTTACTGGCTGAAAGCTTTATTTGTGACAGTCTTTTTGTTGTGCCTGTCTACGACTCAGCATCTCCGCTATACTGGTGATTAGCAACTTTCCATTTCATAATATTGGTTAACAGAAAGTATCTTACCACATACAAGAGTAGAGGACTTTACTCTTCCATCATTTTTTTGCAGAAAAGCCTTTATGCATAGAAGAACATATGTATATGTTAGAGAAGACATCAAACATAGTTGCTTGAAGCTCATTGATCAGCTATGAAAAGAGGATGCCTTCAAAATTTCTGCCACAGAACTGACTAACCCACATCGCACCATAACTACTTTCCTAGCAAATCTTGAGAAGACACTTAATAGTATAAAAGCATTTAGTAAAACAACTATCATGTGTGGTGACTTTAACATAGATTTCAACATTCAGGAGACAGATTAAACCTTGGGCCACCACAGTATAGGTTATGTGGGGTTGGTGATTGTAGTAACACGATTCACATTTCCGTCGCGCTTCACCTAGTGTAGACCGGGAACTGTCCATTAGGCATGCCCAATGTGGACTGGCTGGGCACAGCCCGTGCTGCCTGAGTTGTTGTTGTTCCACCAGCAGAGGTCGCGGCCGAATTCTCGCGTGCCCTCTGGTGGGCGGGACTTTACTTGCGGCAACTACTGTCCGTGATGGGCCGTGCCGGTGTGCGCCTCCCGAGATCTTTCTGGTGGCTACTGCAGTGATAATAGTGTGGAACCATTGTATACTGTAATACTGGCATTTTTAGTTGGAAAAACTAAATTCAAGGAATGCATAGAGGTATTGCCATGCATAGGCGAAGATTATTCAGTGATTCTTGGTCTACACTTTCTTGACAAACATCATACTAAGGTTGATCTTTAGCGATACACACCAGAATTCAGTGGGACTTGGTTTAAATTGGGGGAAACAGTTGCAACTGAGGCAATGGCACAAGGTTCACCTTTCATGTGGGTGAGACTAACAGAACGGCATACATTTTTAATAAAGATCAGTAAGTAGGATAAAATACCAGGAGGTACAGGGAAGATAGTGTTGGTTTCAGTGGATACCAATTGGCTGAAAGAAACATTAAATGTGGTTGAATCACTCTTAAGTAAGTGAAAAACTGGATAGTTTGTATTGTTTTGTCTGCTGAAGTTTGGTGCATGAGAGTGATATTAACGGGGAGCAGTTGATTCTGGTTAATGTGAATAACTTTGGCAGAGGGGAAGTGACTCCACCAAAGGGTGCAGTAATGACCATTCTGGAAATCTTGGAAGATGAGGACTTCCGTAGGTCAAGTCTAGAGGGAAGCCACAAACAACCTGTCAACATGGAAGTGTTATGAGGGAAAGAGGGCCACTTGAAGGTCAGTGATCTAAGGGCTATGGAAAACTTGTTGTTGAGGTTGAGTGATTTATTTTGTGTAGATTAAGGGTTACCAGCAAACATTGTGACACAACATCATGTACTGACTGGGAATAGAACACCAATTTATAAGAAACCATACCTTATAGCAAGGTAACTGAAAACATTAGTAGAAGAGTTCACTGATCAACAAACACAGGATGGAATCACAGAGCTCAGTGACAGTCACTGGAATGCAAATGTAGTGCTCATGCCAAAGAAATCAGTGGACAGAACACGGAAATACAGATTTTGTTGGGACTACAGATATCTACATGCACAAACCATTTTGGATGCTTATCCAATTCCAAACATCACAGAAACTTTGGATTATCTGGATTAGTGTAGTTCTTTACAACTATGGATCTCAGGAATGGGTATCATAAATTGGAAGTGGCCCCTGTGGATAGACCAAAAACATTGTTTATGGTACAGTTTGGTCACTATGATTACAAGTACATGCCATTTGGACTAAATAACACACTGGCAATGGTTTAGCTGTTTTTAGATGGGGTATTGAGAGGATTAAAACCAAAAACTTGTGTGGTGTTTCTAGGTGACATAATTCTGTTTCAAAGGAATAACTGAAGCATGTGAGACAGTAAGAGCATGTATTTACTGGACAATGGTTGGTATGGTTAATGTTAAGTGGGGACAAGTGCTACTTTACACAAACTCAGGTAAACTATCTGGGTCACGTGATTAGTGAATGCAGCATACAGACCGATCCTCACCTTACAGTCACAGCTCAAAATTTTCTGACTCCATGAACAACTGAAATGAAATGAAATGTTGTGTGGTTAGGGCCTCCTGTCAGGTAGACCAGTCACCTGGTGCAAGTCTTTTTAGTTTATACCACTTCGGCAACTTGTATGATGAACAACTAAGCAGATTCAGCCATTCATTGGCCTTTGTAAATATAACAGATGCTTCGTGAGGGACTTTGCAAAAATAGACAAATCCTTGAACAGCTACTGTAAAAGGGGATGAAATTCCATTGGTTTCAGGAATGTCAAATATTAGTTTCAGATCCAGCATTGGTTTTTCCGGATTTCAAGAAATAGTTTGTCCTTTCATGTGATGCTTCAAATGAAGCAGTCAGGTGTGTTTTGCAACAGATAATAGATGGTCAAGGACATCCAGTAGCTTGCGCTTTGAGGCAGTTAAACAAGGAGGGTTGTAACTACTCAATGACTGAGATAGAGATGCTGCCGATAATATACGATATTATGTATTTACAATTTTACCTGTATGGTAGGAAGTTTGAGGTCATGACAGACCATGCCTCATTGGAATGTTTGCTTGATTTAAAAGATCTGCCTGGAAGATTAACTCAATGGGCACTTAAGTTTAGTCAATTCATGTATGAGGTAATCTACAAGACAGGGAAATTGCATGCAAATGCATTAAGTCATAAGGCAGCAACAGTGAGGACGTTAGGGAAGAGAGTAGATGAGTGGCAGAGACCAAGGACAAAGGATAAGAAGTACCATGCATTTAAGTCATACCAACATTTTGTTATTCATGAGGGTTAGTTGCATAGAATAATGAGGTGTGGATCATGTGGGGTGGTTCCAGTGGTTTTTCAGAAGAAAATTTTGCAGTAAGCTCATGACCATATGTTGTCAGGTCATGGAGGGTGACGTGATGAATAGATGTGTACCAGAACCATTCTGGTGAAGTAACAGGAAGCTCAACGTGGAGCAGTAAGTTAGGAATTGTGTGCCATGCAAGCAAAGGACTGACATTGCGCATCAGAAAGTGCTGTTACAAAGATTAACAGAGGCATCTAATCTATTTTCTGTGTTGGGGCCATTTAATAAAACACCTACATGGAAAAGGTATGTTCTCATGATCACTGATCATTTTTCTCAATTTCTAGCAATGGAACTGATGCCAGACCAAATTGCTAGTACTGTGGCGTAGGCATTAGTAAACAGCTGGATACTGAAGTTTGGGGTACCTGATCCCATTGTTGTGGATCAAAGTAAAAACTTTGTCCTGGATTTAATAAATTAATTCTGCCACATGTTGAGCGTACAGAATTCACAGAGAAGTCTGTTCGATCTGCAGAACATATGAAAAAGACTTCCTTATGGCTTCTGTGCCTAGAATTCAAAGGTCCATATTGTAAAGGGCTTGTCACCATTTGAGGTGGTGTACAGCAGGAAGCTGTCTCGTCCTTTGAGGTTTTGACTCCTAAATTAGAGCGAGATGGCGAATCAGTAAAGAAGTTTGCCAGAAGAATAAGGGGAGTTTGGAGTAATGTACAGAAGGTAAACAAGAAGGCACTAGAATGGCAGGAATAGCTGAACAGTTCATTACGCAAGCTGCTGCATTACCACGTCGGACATTGGGTAATGGTCATGAATCCCTGTACTCAGAAGGTGAAAATAATGACTAAGTACCATTGACCTTATCAGTTTGTGGAAATGATCTCACCACTGAATGTGAAGAACAATTTCCCACAAAGGCATCTGTTATATATGTCTTTCCTTCTCATCCCATCCAGTAAGTCTTCTCTGATTAAGGATTCTGAGTGAGTTTTCCAAACTCTACCCCTTTTCCTAAACCTCTCCAGTCCTTCCCTTCACCCTTCTTCCTACCTCTTCAACCCTTCTGCCAGAAGAAGGAGCCACTACTATTGAAAGCTTGCATACATATATGTTGTCCTGCCACCGCTTGGTGAGCAGTTTTTTTTATCTGTCAAATTACATTATGTTATACATGGCAGTTCCATTTAAAGGAATGGTAGAGGGGATACTACAGTTATTAGCAACCAACCAAAAGGAGAAAGTTACAATAGGTAAATAAAATGGGACTTGGAATTGGTGAGCAATGTAAGGTGCATGATGTGCCATACATGTTAAGGTCACGTAAGTGAGATGTAGGATTGTAATGTGTTGGGAGTTTTTCAGGTTAGTGTATCAGAGAGTGGTTATGTTTATTACCATAGGGATTTTTGGTGTGTGTGTGTGTGTGTGTGTGTGTGTGTGTGTGTGTTTGTGTGTATTATGCATTCTCAGAAGGAGGGAGGTGGTGATAGAGTAATGTTCTACAGGAAGCGAATGCACAAGGATGTCCTGGGTGAGAAGGATGGTCTTGCTGTTGCTGTGCTTCACCAAGGATGAGGCAGGACATGTAATGGTTGTTCAACCTCTAGAATTGCGTGAGGTGTTCTCAAGGCAACTGGATGTGTAGCTTACTAGTCATAAATGGATACCAAAGCAACAGTGGAGATCTGAGAGTTGCTAAGGAGGTGTGTGGGCTAGAAGATCTCTATTCAGAATTGTATAAGGAGGCACAGGGAAATAGTTTGCTTAGAGAGATAAATGGAGAGTCCAGGAGTTGCAGCTCACTTACAGTAAATTAAGGACGCAGTTGTCACAGTTGGTGGATGTGATTCCACATGCCAGGAATTGGTGCAAGAGGGGCTCAGTAAATATTGGAAAAAAAATTGTTAAAGACAATGTTTGGAACAGCAGATGAAGTGGAAGTGCAGGTGTTAAATAGTACAGCTGTCCATGTTCAGTAGATGGCAAGTTCTATGAAGGATGACATGGAGTGGCACACAATACAGTTATCGTACTTGGAACAAGGAGTGTTGAAGAACAGGACACTAGTACAGGAATTGGCAACAGAGCTAACACAATGTGCGATTGAAATGAGGGAAGCACTGGATAGCAATTTGGAGAGAATACAAAAGCAACTGAGTGCACTGGCCAACAAACTGAATAGAGCAAGATTGCTATGTGGGCTTGTGGGCCAACTTGGGGATACTAGGAGTGAAGTGGTTATGTGTCCCGCTTACTAGGCAGATTCACTAGCCACTAAGCCACCATGGCACAGTGGTTCGCACAACGGTGCGGATTATTTTGGCATACCTCCCTCCTTGATTCAAATTCCCGCTGCTGCCCCAGTCTGCATTTAAAGTCCCCCTTACACACGAACAGAATTATGGAGGCTCCCCCCATTCTGAAACAACACATTAGCATCAAACATAAATGGGGTTCCAGCCTGAAACCCAGGTACAGGTACTTATCCGAATGAAATGATGGAATTTCAGAGACTTTACTGGTCTCATACAGATTTGATTTTATGTATATAAACTGCAGCAGTGAGTGAAAATTTATACCAGGGCTGGGAATTAAACCTGGGTCTCCTGCTTACCAGACAGGTGCACTAGCCACTAAGCCACCTTGGCTTTGTCCCAGCGTTGGTACAAATTTTCATTTGCCACTTCAGTCTGTACACATAAAATCATATTTGTATGAGACCAGTAAAGTCTCTGTTACTGTGTTATTTCATTTATATAAGTACCTGCACCTGCATTTCAGGCTGGATCCCCCACTTAGATTTGACGCTAAGGTGCTATTCCAGAGCATGGAGAGCCTCAGTAATTCTATTCATATGTAATGGGGAATTTAAATGCAGACTGGGGTGGCAGTGAGAATTTGGATTGAGGATGAAGGCATATCATGGTAAACCATACCATTGTATGAACTGCTGTGCCAATGTGGCTTAGTGGCTAGTGCACTTGCCTAGTTAGCACAAGAGCCTGGCCTTGGTGCAAATTTTCATTCACCGTTTCAATCTATATGCATAAAATCATATCTGTATGAGACCAGTAAAGTCTCTGATACTGTGTCATTTAAATGCACCTAGGTTTCAGACTGGATCCCCCATTTGCGTTCAATACTGAAATGCTACTTCAGAACATGGAGAGCCTTGTCAATTGTGTTTGTGTGTAAGGAGGAATTTAAATGTAGGCTGGGGCAGCAGTGAGAATTTGTATCAATGAGGGAGGCATACCAGGGTAATCTACGCAGTTGTGCAAACCACTGTAAGCAGAAGACATGAGTTCAATTTCCAGCCTCACTACAAATTTTCACTCACTGCTTCAGCCTATATACATACAATCATATTTGTATGAGAGCACTAAAGTCTCTGAAATTGTGTCATTTCATTTGTACACCTAGGGAATTCATGATGAGATTGTGTCAAGCAGAAAACAGTTTCCTGCAAAGTTACAAAATATAGCCAAAGGACCGAGCGAGGTGGCGCAGTGGTTAGCACACTGGACTCACATTCGGGAGGACGACGGTTCAATCCCATCTCTGGCCATCCTGATTTAGGTTTTCCGTGATTTCCCTAAATCGCTTCAGGCAAATGCCGGGATGGTTCCTTTGAAAGGGCACGGCCGATTTCCTTCCCAATCCTTCCCTAACCCGAGCTTGCGCTCCGTCTCTCATGACCTCATTGTCGACGGGACGTTAAACACTAACCACCACCATAGCCAAAGGGTAGAGGTGGAAACAGTTGGGGCCATGGTGCATACAGTGATCTGTGTACCCGTTGCAAGGAGAAACTCAAAGTTTCAATGCTATATCATTCACCAATCTCCAGTGAAATGGGAGTTATTGGGGAAGTTGGTGCAGGTGAGAAAACAGGAAGTAATGCTAATCTCAGAGGACTGGCAGACTCAAATGGTAATGTCACAGGCAACGCTGAAAAGATGCACGCAATAGAAGGTTGTGATAAGCCTGGGTATTCAGGTATGGATTGATATGCAGCAAGTTTGTTTCTGGGGTAAATAAATGGGATGAACCATGGGAAGGAGCTTCTGCCTGCTCGAACTTACTTCCAAAGGATGGGAACACATTCATTATAATTAGTATTCATGCCAGAAACTGTATGGTTTAATTGCTACGAAGGAGGAAGATTGGTAAGGGTGAGGAAACTTGAGTTTCTGGAAAGCAGAATGATTGTTAATGGCAAGGCTTGTGAGATAACTGGGATGGACTTTTGTCTTCTGGCAATGTTCATAGGTGGAACTGTTAATACATTGTCACAAAATATGTTGTTTTAGCTGGAAGGATCTCTGAGGATATTACCCATTCAGAATTCAATCTATCTAAATAACCCACTGAATCCAGAGCTTACATAACCCCATTACAAATTAACAGAGCCCAAGCAAGGGTGACTTTTCTTGGAACAAATGTGATAGCATATACACCATTTCCAGGACCAACAGCAGCCTAGAGTGTTAATAGCAAGTGTTTCAGCCACCAGTTGTGGCATGTTTCTAGCTGGCTTTTGTATACTGTTTTTCTGGGTAAAATGCAAGCAGGCACAGGCTATAGACATGCCAAGACACCATTTACCCATAGAATGGCTGGGGAAGCAATCAATTTTAAGAACTTAATCAGTATATAAGAGTGTAATGGGGGTACATGGTAGTTAGTTAAGGCAATGCATGAGTGAGTGGACACTACATTGTGAATTGGGAGCGATTGTCCTCAGTGTATAAGTTATTAGAGCTAAGGTAGTTTAGTGGGAACCTGATATTAAAGATTCAGAATGAATCTTCTCAGAAGGGAGGAGGTATGCTGCACCACAAGTACGTATAGGCACGGATTTGGAGAATTCTTGAAAATTTTGCACAGCTATGGCTGGAAGATAGAAATTAAGGGGCCAAAGGATATATCGGGCAAAAGGCATTCACAATGTTGTTACTAAGCAAATAGTTCTGCTAGGCAGGTTTACGAAGAAAAGGAGTATAAATAAGGAAGCCCAGACACTCGAGGCAAGCAGTTGTGTAGCCATTCTGTCTGCATCTGGTACTGGAGGGAATGACGATTGTTTAAGCACAATGACCATCTGGTGATGAATTTCAGTGGCCAATTGTCCCGCTGTATGAACCACCAAGCTCTATTGTATGGACACACCAGAGCCGAGGTGAGGCACGTCAAAAACTTGACACTGCACGGGAGCAGGGAGCAGGGGTGTGGCCAGCCTCCACTCACTGGGTGATGTCTTCCAGAGACTGGAAGCTGCCATCTGCAAGGGCAAAGCCACGATATAAGCTCACAGTCGTGCAGGTCCAAAGCTACCGTCCATCACCGACCAATCCACCATGAGCAGGTGACTGAAGCTACTGAGGCTCTACTACTATGATCACTGCTGGCTCTTACCCTTTTGTACTCTACATGGTGATCACAAGAAGTGCTTGAGGGAATAGCCAGACATGTTCTGGAGGCCTTCAGCTTAGCTGATACAAGCTGCCAGTCATGCCAACTGGGCCATTGCAGGAGCCATCAGCTCACAAAAATGGAGCAGCTGGGTGCCATAGTAGCAGATTCTGGTGCTAGCATTTGCACTGTCACATGTACACACATCATGCTGCTGCCATCTGAATCAGCAGAGGCACTGTGTATTCCTTGTTGGAATAAAAGTCAATGCCAAACTTGTATCAATACCTCTGCACACCCCAGTATGATTCAGTCCTGTCTACCAAACCATATCTCTCACTCATCCTGGCATATTATGACCCCTGAGGTCAGGGGATTGTAACAATATCTTGTAAAAGGAAAATTTTAGTCAGTAAAAAATCTTTATTTACATTTATAATTGTGCAAGCTAGGACCATGTCCTAAGTTTTCCATATTTTGTTATCCCTATAGATAATCTGAAGATGCCTCATGAAACACGTTGTTAATAAAAGAATGAATTGTAACCAAGATTACTTTTAATTGAAACACAATGCATTTATGTTTTGTTTAATGCTTGTGTGGTTTTGACGGCAACAAATAAATGAAACTGTTGCAACAGATAGAGGTGTTACAATGACTCTGAAGAAACTGTGGCCAACTGGATGGTCTTGTTGTTATCAAACAAACAGAATTTCATACAAATTTTTTGGTGCTTATACAGTATCATTCGAAAGAGTATGAAGCAAGCGAGAGGGAAGAAGCTTCTAATTTGATAAAAAAATATGGAAACTTTTGGTTACATCCTGTCTCTCCTACTTCAAAGTATGATTTTGTAAAATATTTTTTTTAGTTTCCAAGCTAATGCAGTCCCCTAATGCCTTCTAAACTGAAGAAATGGTTTGGTCACATTAAGAAATAATTTTGAAGTTGTAGAAATAAGAAGAACCACTGGGAGATAAATCGTAGGTACTTACAAATTGTTTGGTCAAGAATGGTGGGCATTAACTTGGCTCCTTCTATAAAACAAAATAAAAGATTCATCCTTATACATTACAGCTTTATAAGTGACAGGCCTGACTCAACAGTCTGCAAACCAATACTAGATATTTTCTCTGAAAAATATGATATTCTATTTGAAAACGTCCACAAGAGGAAGTTGTAACAGAGTACAAAGGGCAATTGAAAGAAGTACAAATATTTACAAGTTCAGTACAGCAGATGATTATGTCTAGGGATGACTCTGTTGGTTGAAATAAGGCTCCAAGTTTATGTCCACCATTGACATTAATTCTTGACCAAACAATTTCCAAGTGTCTGCAATTTCTCTCTCAGTAGACTGGAGTTTCTAGTTTAATGTGACATGTAAACTGCCTCTGTTTTCCATTACCATATTATTTTTATATAAAATTAGAACTACTCCCAAAATTTCACTACTATCTATTTTGGCTTTTGGCAATTCATCAGTAGAAATATAATATTCTCATCTGCTGAGGGATTTCTTTGAATCTCATATTAATTATTTGTGGACTCATATAGCTATCATTATCTGGAATGAATTGAGAGTTACATATTCTAAAAATCCTCTTTTGCAACCCATGCATAGACACCAACTCGGTAGCAGCCTCTTATACATAATGACTCCTAATGCATTTTGGGAGACCCTACAACTCACAGACCTATGGTGCAAAGTCTACGAAGTCACAGTTTAACTTGCTGTGGTCTCCAAAGTCTCTTGTTCAAGCCTTCAACTCAACTCAGAATTAGGCTATCAAGACTAGTTCTGAGGACATTTCTGCAGACTATGAGCTTCACTGAAATTCCATGAGCTATGTTGTTCTCCTCAATCTTTTCAGCTAATCACTGGAATTATTCACGTATGAAACTGGATGCCAGATGACAGGCATTGTTCATTCTAATGTGTACCAATATGTGCAGCTTGTGCACCCTGATATCCCAATGGCTGTTGGAAGTATTTCAACCTGTTGAGTAAGTCCCTCTGACATGCACAATGAGTGGTAAGGATGATTCTTCTTACCTTCTGCTGCAATTTTCCTGAAGTGTGCAATATTTCTGGTACGTGTCTCTCAGTAGCCTGCCCAGCACATCCATTCATAGCAGCTTCCAATAAAATGACAGAAATTTGGGCGATTTCCAGCTACTTATGAACAGCAATTAATTTATTCCATAGGCAAGAACAACATTCACAGTGGGGTTGTATTGTGAATAGTGCAGTGTTTTTCTGGAAAATAACAACTCCACCTGAAAAGGCCTCAGAAGGTCCAACAGTGTCAACCGACTGTCATGTCATCCTCAGCCCAAAGGGGTCACTGGAGTCAGATATGGACGGGTGTGGGAGTCAGAAGATCACACTATTGACCCTTGTCAGTTTTTGTCATCTGGGGCCACTATCTTTCAGTCAAGTAGATCGTCCGTTGGCCTCACATGGGCTGAGTGAACCCTACTTGCCAACAGCGCAGAGCAGACCTGATGGTGACTTATCCAAATTTAGCCATGCCCAACGGTGCTTAATTTTGGTCATCTGATGCAAACCTGTGAATCCAATGTGGTGGAGCCATTGGCTAAAATGTACCATTATTTGCCATATTTTTGAACTTCCAATAGTTAACAGACCCCTACCCTATTTTACATACTTCCCTCTATTACAGAAACAGCAAGGCTCCCAAACAGGTGAAGTGTGTTGTACTGGCTCAGTTTCAGTTCCATAGACAGCTCTCAAACTTGTTGGTTAGGGGTATAAGAGTAATACTATCCTAAATTCTTCAAAGTCTGTTTCCATTGTAAAATTCCCTTAGATCTAACACTTACTTGCCACCCACAGTGAAATGGACAAGTTACAATTGGTCCTGTTTGCCTGTAGATGAGACGGTATCTACAGAAAAGGATAGTACTTGAGATATCTTTGGTATTTCTGGTATATGTCTCTCTGCACTCTGCACATCATCACATACATTCCCAGCAGCTTCCAATCACATGAGAGAGATTTCCAGCAGCCCACAGGCAGCAATTAACTCACCGCATTACCAGGAACAACATTCACAGTGGGGTTGTATTGTGACGGGTGTTGTGTTTTTCTGGAGAGTAAACAATTAATTTAAATGAAGCTTATCAATTCCCTTTTAATTCTTGGGTCTGTTATGGTGCAAGGATTACAACTTTCTTTAAGAAATTGATTTTCTGATATAACAAGAGATAAAACTGAAATAAAATTTAGAGTCCCTGAAGCTATTTGGAACTCAAAGCCTCAATGCTCACTAACAAAATCATGTAACAGACATAGAAATACTGGAAATTTATGACCAATCAAAACAACATACACTGCTGTTGAAGGTTGAAACTAACTAGAACATAATATAACAGTTATAATACTTAGAGAACATACCATTATGCCATAGCAGTTGACTCCTTAAGAGCTATGTTTACAATGGAGTTGTAAACTTTCAGACACATCCTCAGATGGTATAGGATTTTTGCATAATTGAATTTGCGATTTCTCGTTTTTAAAGTCAGAAAATAAGCAAAGATTTTTGTACACTCATTATCTTATATAAATATTCATCTGCCATAAATTAATATTATAATAGTGCACAGGTCCACATTTTGCTTAATTATGGTGTTATGTACTAGTACATATAAGTATTTGTGTGTGTTGTTATTTGGTGCCGGCCGCTGTGGCCATGCGGTTCTAGGCGCTTCAGTCCAGAACCGCGGGACTGCTACAGTCGCAGGTTCGAATCCTACCTCAGGCATGGATGTGTGTGATGTCCTTATGTTAGTTAAGTTTAAGTAGTTCTAAGTTCTAGGGGACTGATGACTTAAGATGTTAAGTCCTATAGTGCTCAGAGCCATTTTGTTGTTATTTGGTTTGATGTACTTCTTGGGTGGCATGTCGGAATTGCAATTTATCAGCAGTTGCCTCTACATAACAAGTATGTCAAGGAGCTTCCAACACCACACTTGTGCTGAAGGGCAGCTTTGGAGAAGATATTGTTGAACATCATCAAAATGTTCTGGTATGATTTTTTTTTTTTTTTTAGTAATTTAATTGAAAGCTTTGTTGCTTTGGTAAAAATAAAATTGGTTCTTTTTGTCGTGACAGAATAAATTACTATTATTCACACCAGATTTGTCGGAGAACAGCAGCAACATGTGTAATTGATCCAGCTTTAAGAAATTCTATTACCTTTTAGCGGAAAATTCGTGCGGTACTCTCCGACGTTAGAAAAGTTGTGGTGTTCCGTTCGGAACAGGAGGCGGCTGTCTTTTCTCCTTCGCGATATCGAAAATTACTCAAAAAAAATGAACAGAAATTTTTTTCGGAGGAAGATCGCGCGGAGAAAACAGACGGAAGTTACATGAAAGAAACCTAAGGGACCAACTAATTGGATTTGTACGAACATATAAACGGAACTGAAAGAACTTGGAATAAATACTATAACGATGTCGTCACGACAGCCTCCTGTTCCGACAGAACACACGCTGGATCATAAGCTGCATAAATCTTTTAAACAGGAAAGATTATCACAAGTATAATTAATGAAAATAAGGTTGAGAGATTTTCTTTGAAATTAAATAAACTTCAAGGCTTCAAGTATTATATTATGAAACGGAAACTTACATTAACATGGCCACCCATTGTGGCGGTGGAGCGAATTTTCATGATATACATTCTCGCTTGTTTGTGGCTACATATATTTTTTAATCACTTAAACTCTTAAAGTTACAATAAAATGATTATATCAGTATGGAGCACAATACTTTTGCGTCCGACTCGCAACACATTCACAGAACAGCTAGAGAGCAGCGCGGCTCCCTGCAGAAGTAAAAATTGGCAATTGTTATTTTTAAACATAGGTGCATCATTTTTTTTTTACTGATCGATAGCAGCGTATAACAGTTTATAGCTATCATGATATTCTGGGCTTTTCAGGAGCGCGGCAAAGATATCTGGTTACAACATTCATTGGTATATGTTAAAAGTTCGCACATACTGACGCGAATACAGAAAAAAAAAACTTTTACATGTTAAAAATCGCAGTGATAAAGGCTGTAATGTCACAATGTCTAGAAAACTTATACAGTAAAACTGCTAGTTTGTGTTAGTATAAAAAGTCTTACTGAGATATCCATACTAATAACACATTTGTACAACCTCTGACAATCAGATGAAGGTTATTTAAAATACAAGAAAGTATAATTAATGATTGTTAAATGAAAACGAAATTTACTTCAAGAATATTTGCTGACTTTGCCACCCAGCCAGCCTTTTTAGTCTTTAGAAGAAACTTGCAAATGAGTGAAAACAGATGGGAGCATTTTACTAAATTCATAATTACCTACACTGCAATCAAGTGATAATGATTGCCCAAACTAGATATCACTGCCAAAAGTTGTAGAATGCACAGCTGTAGCTTGCAATCATCAATTTATTACGAAATATGTTATGTACAGCCTGTGTAAACTTCCAGGAACTCTCAAAAACATATTTTAACAAGATTGATATACACCAAAATTAGGAGAAGGAATGGGGTAGGTTGAAATGATTGTCTGAATGTGCGTACTAGGAAGATACAAGACTAATTCAACTGTTTACAACAGTTGACTTAGTATGAATCACATTTTTGTGGCACAAAATGTTTGAAAATATGTAATATCCACAATACATACACAGGCTGTGATGATACGAACAGCATGTTTAGTTTATATTTAGATTTTTGAAGGGAATACCGTAGTACTCGCTCCCCTCTCTCTGCCCTTCTAATGTTTCTTCCTCCAGCAGCTGGTATGTAGACACATCTCTCCTGACTTAAATTTTAATCATATTGATTTCTGACTTCCTCGAGTTGCAATTACACTGAGTGGCCAAACATCATCAAAAGTCACTGAGACATAAGTCGCTCAATGACAGCTGATGCCTGCCCATTTATATCCTTACAGTCCCAGCAGGAATGAGTTCCCGACACTCCATATTAAAAGCGATGATGATCTGATTCAAAGCATACTTTTGATCACCCTATAGGGACATTCTGGTGTTCGTTGTAAAAAATTTAAGGTTGTTGTAAGCATCAGTTTACATGTGTGGAAACGCTGTATCCATAGTACCGAAGAACCACCATAGACATTGTCAACCTCACAAATCTGTATTCTTGAGTGATCTCCTAAGTGTTATGACCCATTCATCTTGCAATAATCATCACCTCTTTTTCAAAGTCAGTTATCTCATGATGTCCCATGATCACTAAAGACTTTTATTTGACAGACTGCTCAGATATCATGGCAACAGTCACATTTGCAAAATACAGATGCAGCATTTGATCATCACACAGAGTACACATTCAGATGGGACACCCTTCCTATCAGTCATGGCCATGCAGTTTATGCACACTAATGAGCAAAATGTTATGGCCACTTGCTTAATAGTATGTTTGCTCACTTTCGGAATGCAATAAAGCAGCATTTCAGTGTGGCATGGATTCAGCAATTCCTTAATAGATTCCTGGGGTACATAACACCAGATGTTTATGAACTGGTCACACAGTTCCTGTCAGTTATGGGCTCGTGATTTATAGGTATGGAGATGGCATGTGCTGAGATGCATTCCTTTGGGTCCAGATCCGGTGTATTTAGTACCGGGATATCGACATGAAATCACTGTTGTGGTCCTCAAACCACTGTAGCACAATTGTTTATTATGGAGAGCTATCCTGCTGGAAGGTGCCATCGATGTCTGGCAAAACAGCAAGCGTGAAGGGATGCAGGTGGTGAGAGGATCCGATACGTGGTAAAGATTTAACATATTCTTGAAGTAACTTTAGTTTTCTCATATCAATCATTGATACACTTTCTTGTATTTCAAACAACTTTCAAATGATTTACATAACTATTAACATTTATTAGACAAGCTTGGTCAAATATGTTACTGTGAAGGCATCTCTATAAGAATATTAATACACATAATTTGCAGATATTTTACATAATGTTTCTTTTAAACACCATTGGTGAATTTCAGCATTATTCTCTCTGGTGCCCTCCTTCAGCATCCATGCAGTTGTACAAATTTATATTAAAAAAATATAATATGATTAATTAAAAAACTGATTTTTTCTCACTTTTATCATTTTGATTCCTTATAGATTTTCAAGCGAATGCAATGTCTTTCACTTTTAACTTACATCGATTCCTGTATTCACTTTGCTGTTGAGAGTCACACAAGTTGGTTAAATGGTTCTCCTTCCGTCATAATTAGTTCTCATTCTTGACCGTGTGTACAATATTGATTCTTAATCAAACTTCCTCTTATGATGCAGGCAGCTACAGTGACATGACACTGGGATAATGCACAGCAGAAAAGAAAACTTTCGTGGTTTTGCACAAAAACGAACTCTCAAACTTCATATTTTCATAATATTATTATTCAGACAACATACTGTATCACAAGAAATACATCTTCTCACCACGAGAACTAAAGACAGAGTCTCTCCAATAATCGTCCAAAAACAATTGAAAAAAGTTTCCATCATTTGTTTCTTGCCTTCCAGTGTGGCAAAATATCTCTTTGCCGATGCTTACAGTGGCCACACTAGTGTTTATTGTCATTGGTAATAACTTTTATTGTAGCATGTCAAGGCTTTTCCTTTATGTACCTCTACACAGTGCTGGAAGCTCCTTGACGTACATGTGACGTAAAAGCATCTGCTGGCGAACCCCAACCATCATGTACTGCCTGAGGAGTACCTCAAACAGAATAACAACACAACACAAAAGCATATATGTGTTAATAAAAAATACCATATGCAGAGTATGGACTTGTGTACTATTATAAAATTAATAAACAGCACAATTGCTCCTTTATAGAAGATGACGAGGGTGCAGAGACGTTTGACTTTAAGAAGGAAAAATTGTATTGTAGAATATTACACTGGTGTTGTGTTTGTTTCATTCACAATGTACAAAATATTCTACCAAGAACTGGCATAACTTCAATCAACACAAAAGAAAATTCCCTAATTTAAAAATGCAAAAATTCTGTACCCTCATAGTAGTCCACAATAATGTTCACATAGTCCACAGCTGTCATGGTGCCTTTGATTACCACCACAGGTCCCATAGCAGCCTAGGTGAACATCTTTCACAGGATAATACTGCCCCCACCAGCCAGCATCCTAAGTGCAGTGCATGTTTCGAGCAGTTTTTTGCACAAATTACAGCTAATCCGGACACAGTCATCAATTTGGTGTTACAAGAATCATGATTCATCTGACTGGGTAACACATCTCAATTGATTCATGGTCCGATCTCAAACATCTCATGCCCACTGCAACTGTAACTGATAATGTCATTGGGCCAAGATGGGACAGAGCCCCACATTCATCAAAGTGTACTGAATGCTATACTCCGAAACACCTGTGCCTGCATCAGCAGTGTACTCAGATCTGTAAGAGATAACCATCTATTCTGCTTTACAGAGTGGGCAAGCCTCTGACCTCCATATTCTGTGATGAGTCACTGAGACCCAACTTGTTGTCAGCTACTCATTGTTTCACTGTCCTTCAACAACTTTCCGTATAGGGTTCTGACAGTAGCATACAAATAGCTGACCTGCTGCACCACTTTCAAGATGCTCATTCCCAGGTGTGAGGCCATAAAATCTGTCCTTTGTCCAAATTATTTATGTTTGTGGATTTCCACATTTATGGCCCATGTTTTTGGTAGAATGAGCCCTATTCACCTCTGTTCCACTTATATAGTTTCCATACACAAACACACACACACACACACACACACACACACACACACACACACACACACACACACACACATGTATGTGTGTATATACCGCATTGCAGCATTGTGCAGTTACATACTTTTTTATATTTCTTCTACGAATGTTTTACTATAGCTGTGTAGTTTGTCTTCATCACTGGATACAGAGAATATGAAGAAGAGTATGTAATATGAAAAAATGTAATACCATTATTATACCTGAAATAAAGACAGCAACAGAGCAAGGATGATAGCAAGTGCAGGATAAAAGAAAATATAATTAGTAAAAACTTATATACGAGGTGCGGCTAGAAAAAAACCGGACTGATGCTGGAAAAAACATTTATTTACAATTATTTACAATTTAATGTTATCTCCTTCAATGTTCTCTCCTCCTCGGTCTCTACACCGCTCCATACGAATTTTCCACTGTTCATAGCAATGCTGCAGATCATTTTCGGTAAGTCCATACATTACTTCCGTCGCTTTTTCTTTTACTGCTTCAACAGTCTCAAATCTAGTTCCTTTCAAAGCTGACTTGACTTTAGGGAAAAGAAAAAAGTCACAGGGGGCCAAATCAGGTGAGTAGGGTGGATGATCTAAGATGGGAATGTTGTGTTTTGCCAAAAACGTCTTCACTGACAATGCACTGTGAGCTGGGGCATTGTCTTGGTGAAGGATCCATGACTTTTTTCTCCACAAATCGTTCCGTTTTCTCCGTACTCGCTCACGTAGGGTAGCCAGGACGCTAATGTAGTAATGCTGATTCACTGTTTGTCCCTCTGGTACCCAATCAATGTGCACAATCCATTTGATGTCAAAAAAACAATCATCATTGCCTTGAATTTCGATTTTGACATTCGTGCTTTTTTTTGTCGTGGAGAACCAGGAGTTTTCCAATGCATCGATTCGCGTTTAGTTTTGGGATCGTAAGTAAAAAACCACGATTCATCGCAAGTAATAACATTTTGTAAGAAGGTGGGATCACTTTCAATGTTTTCCAGGATGTCAGAACAAATCATTCTTCGGCGTTCCTTCTGTTCAATTGTGAGACACTTTGGAACCATTTTTGAACACACTTTGTTCATGTTGAAACTTTCATGAAGAATCTGCCTAACACTTTCCTTGTCAACTCCTGTTAACTCAGACACTGCTCTGATTGTTAAACGGCGATCTTGTCGAACAAGTTTACCGATTTTTTCAATGTTTGCATCAGTTTTTGCTGAAAATGGTCTGCCAGTGCGAGTGTCATCACTGGTGTCTTCGCGGCCATCTTTAAATCATTTAAACCACTCAAACACTTGTGTTCGCGATAAACAATCATCGCCGTACACTTGTTGTAACATTACAAACGTTTCACTTGCAGATTTTCCTAGTTTGAAACAAAATTTGATGTTAACATGCTGTTCTTTCTGTACACTCAACATTTTCCGACGCACAGACAAAACGTCAACTACTTAAAACAGACGCCACGGGCAGACTGAGTGCAGGAGGCAGATGAAACTCGAGCAGTAGGCGGAGCGAGAGTCACGTGACAGGCCACGCGACTTTCAGCGTTATTTCATTCGTTTTATTGTTTCACCAGTACTAGTCCGGTTTTTTTCTAGCCACACCTCGTATATGGCAAGTCCAAGGAAAATCGTGAAAGACAAACATTTACCTCCATATGAGTGTTAGGCCATGAATTGGCATGATTATAGTAAAAAAATTGCACTAACTTTTTCTCTTTCTCTAGGATGAGTAAAACACTTCCCTCTCTTTCTCTTTCTCTTTCTCTTGGGCTGTCAGGAAAGGCAGTATGTGTTCAGCAGGCATTGTTTTGAGAAGGCCTGAAAGGCCTGGAAGGCCTGAAAGGTGAAGATAAGTGGCTCTTAGAAAAACAACAGGGGGAAAATATGAGGCCTGTTCTGGCAACAATCTATAAATTGTGAGGGCTTATCATGAAAGTTGGTGGAATATTAGGTGAGAAATGAGAGTTGAATCATGTGAGGAAGAAAAATGAGGTAGAAAATCACAAGAGATAAAGGTATGAGCTAGTATGTGGGAAGAGAATATAGGAATTGGAAGCAGATGACTAAGGGAGAGGACAAGTGAAGATTTAGCCAAGAAGGAATCATAGATATGCCATATAGATAATTCCCAAATGCACAGTACAGAGGAGTTTGTGTACTGTGCAGAATGGGGAGGTTCCATGTTGCATGGGTGCATAGTTGTTGAAGTCATGAATGGTGTACTGCAACCATCTTCACCGATCAGCTGGCTAAGTTTACACTTACCTCAGTCTGGTCATGGCCATTCCCATCAGGAAAGAACTGGTTATTTGTCATACTCTCTTAGCTTATTACACAGTAGCTGCAGCACAGCTGGTAGCTGGTAATAGCTTAATGTCAATGACTTAATTGTGAAAATTGTGATCCTTCTACACAACAGAAGAATTTCTGAATGTATAACATAGCAACATAATGTGTGAATGACTATGTGTCTGGGCAGACTGAAGAGACCAGGGGGAGCAGTGCACATGGAGAGATATTATTAAATGTTGGTTTAATTAGAAGTCACAAAAGAATACTAAAATAATAAATAAATAAAATAGAGGTACAGTAAGATTGGGCCTAACAAATGAAAGAGGAAGCCGCCTGGTAGAATTTTCACAGAGCACAACATAATCATAGCTAACACTTGGTTTAAGAATCATGAAAGAAGGTTGTATACATGGAAGAACCCTGGAGATACTAAAAGGTATCAGATAGATTATATAATGGTAAGACAGAGATTTAGGAACCAGGTTTTAAATTGTAAGACATTTCGAGGGGCAGATGTGGACTCTGACCACAATCTATTGGTTATGACCTGTAGATTAAAACTGAAGAAACTGCAAAAAGGTGGAAATTTAAGGAGATGGGACCTGGATAAACTGACTAAACCAGAGGTTGTACAGAGTTTCAGGGAGAACATAAAGGAACAATTGACAAGAATGGGGGAAAGAAATGCAGTAGAAGAAGAATGGATTGCTTTGAGGGATGAAGTAGTGAAGGCAGCAGAGAATCAAGTTGGTAAAAAGACGAAGGCTAGTAGAAATCCTTGGGTAACAGAAGAAATATTGAATTTAATTGATGAAAGGAGAAAATATAAAAATGCAGTAAATGAAAAAGGAATACAAACGTCTCAAAAATGAGATCGACAGGAAGTGCAAAACGGCTAAGCAGTGATGGTTAGAGGACAAATGTAAGGATGTAGAGGCTTATCTCACTAGGGGTAAGATAGATACTGCCTACAGGAAAATTAAAGAGACCTTTGGAGATAAGAGAACCACTTGTATGAACATCAAGAGCTCAGATGGAAAACCAGTTCTAAGCAAAGAAGGGAAAGCAGAAAGGTGGAAGGAGTATATAGAGGGTCTATACAAGGGCGATGTACTTGAGGACAATATTATGGAAATGGGAGAGGATGTAGATGAAGATGAAATGGGAGATATGATACTGCGTGAAGAGTTTGACAGAGCACTGAAAGACCTGAGTCGGAACAAGGCCCCCGGAGTAGACAACATTCCATTGGAACTACTGACGGCCTTGGGAGAGCCAGTCCTGTCAAAACTCTACCATTTGGTGAGCAAGATGTATGAAACAGGCGAAATACCCTCAGACTTCAAGAAGAATATAATAATTCCAATCCCAAAGAAAGCAGGTGTTGACAGATGTGAAAATTACCGAACAATCAGTTTAATAAGCTACAGTTGCAAAATACTAACACAAATTCTTTACAGACGAATGGAAAAACTAGTAGAAGCTGACCTCGGGGAAGATCAGTTTGGATTCCGTAGAAACACTGGAACACGTGAGGCAATACTGACCTTACGACTTATCTTAGAAGATGGATTAAGGAAAGGCAAACCTACGTTTCTAGCATTTGTAGACTTAGAGAAAGCTTTTGACAATGTTGACTGGAATACTCTCTTTCAAATTCTAAAGGTGGCAGCGGTAAAATACAGGGAGCGAAAGGCTATTTACAATGTGTACAGAAACCAGATGGCAGTTATAAGAGTCGAGGGACATGAAAGGGAAACAGTGGTTGGGAAGGGAGTAAGACAGGGTTGTAGCCTCTCCCCGATGTTATTCAATCTTTATATTGAGCAAGCAGTGAAGGAAACAAAAGAAAAATTCGGAGTAGGTATTAAAATCCATGGAGAAGAAATAAAAACTTTGAGGTTCACCAATGACATTGTAATTCTGTCAGAGACAGCAAAGGACTAGGAAGAGCAGTTGAATGGAATGGACAGTGTCTTGAAAGGAGGATATAAGATGAACATCAACAAAAGCAAAATGAGGATAATGGAATGTAGTCGAATTAAGTCGGGTGATGCTGAGGGAATTAGATTAGGAAATGAGACACTTAAAGTAGTAAAGGAGTTTTGCTATTTGGGAAGCAAAATAACTGATGATGGTCAAAGTAGAGAGGATATAAAATGTAGACTGGCAATGGCAAGGAAAGCGTTTCTCAAGAAGAGAAATTTGTTAACAACGAGTATAGATTTTAGTGTCAGGAAGTCGTTTCTGAAAGTATTTGTATGGAGTGTAGCCATGTATGGAAGTGAAACATGGACGATAAATAGTTTGGACAAGAAGAGAATAGAAGCCTTTGAAATGTGGTGCTACAGAAGAATGCTGAAGATTATATGGGTAGATCACATAACTAATGAGAAAGTATTGAATAGGATTGGGGAGAAGAGAAGTTTGTGGCACAACTTGACCAGAAGAAGGGATCAGTTGGTAGGACATGTTCTGAGGCATGAAGGGATCACCAATTTAGTATTGGAGGGCAGCGTGGAGGGTAAAAATCGTAGAGGAAGACCAAGAGATGAATACACTAAGCAGATTCAGAAGGATGTAGGTTGCAATAGGTACTGGGAGATGAAGAAGCTTGCACAGGATAGAGTAGCATGGAGAGCTGCATCAAACCAGTATGTAAATGATTGGAAAGTAGCCCTATTTTTCACTGGGAATATGTATTACAATTGTGTACATATTGAACTGGCAGATACAAGAGAGCAGACAACAAGAGCTTTTTCGAATGACATAAGATACTTAAATTTAAGTGTATAAACAAGTGTGTTACATACAATGATGTTTGTAGAGATAATATTGTTTTCACTTCCAGTAATGCAGTATGTAAAATAAGGCAAGGACAACCATTCACCCATAGCAGCTTAATGTGTAGAGCACAGAAACACATAATAGAAAACAGTATTTACACAAGCTTTCAAGCACTAGCTCTTTTTCTAGCAACAGCACACACACTCTCACACACAACTCCACAGACACCCAAATACACACTCCCATGGTCACAGCAAGACTAATTATTGGTACATGATTACTGAAAGCTGATGGAGGTGGGGTGATAGTAGGGGAAGAAGGAAGGATGGGATAGTGGGACAGAAACATACCTTTGGACAGATGACTCCGAGACTACATAACAGTATTCCCGGCACTCTTTTCATCTTCTTGTGTAGCCACGGAGCCACCTGCCCAAAGACCTGCCTCTTTCCCACTAACCTCACCTTGTGTCTTTCCCTACCCTCTCTCCACCTCCATCAGCTCAGGCAACTGCTTTCAATAATCGAATATCAATAATAAGTCTTATCAAACAATGGGTGTGCGTGTTTCAGTGTCTGGGTGGTTGAGCCAGAAAAAGAGCCAGTGCTTGAAAATTAGTGTGAATGATGTTTTCTGTTATGTATTTCTGTGCTCCGTGGTTGCCTTTCCTTTATTTTCCTTACTGTCAGTTTCAACAACATAGGAACAGACAGATTGCTACTTACCATAAAGATGACACATTAAGTTGCCAAAAGGCTCTATAAAAAGACACTTACACATAAGCTTTTTGCCATAGCCTTCATCAGAAAAAGAGAAACACACACCTTTCATTCACACAAGCAAGCATGCACAACATGATTGCCAAATTTGGCAGCTCGGTCCAGAAAGCAACTATCACATGGGATGGAAACAACAATCTAGAGGGGGAGGGAAAGGGAAATGGATAGCAGTGTACGGGTGGAGGGGGGGGGAGGGGGGGGGAGGGAGCTCTGTCTTACAGTGTGTGCATGGACTAGAATGCCAACAGGTGCAGTGCCAGTAAGTTGTGGGGCAGGGAGGTTGTGAAAATGGAACAAAAGAGGGAGAGAAGTGGGAAAGATGGGCTGGTGCATTGGCAGAGGGTGGCAAAGTAAGAGAGTGGAAGGCGAGTATGGGGAAACGGTGACAGGACAGAGGGGAAGGAAACTGTTGGGTGGAGGATGTGGGGATAATATATTACAATAGGTTGAAGGTGAGATAATTACGAGGACAGAATGTGTTGTATGGATAACTCCCATCTGCACAGTTCAGAAAAGCTGATACAGCAGTGGAGGGCAGGATCCAGATGGCCTGGGTAGTGAAGCAGCATTGAAATCAAGCATGTTATGTTCAGCTACATATTCTGCCACAGGGTGGTCTAATTTGCTCTTGCCCACAGTTTGGCTGTGGCCATTCATCCTGGTGGAAGGCTGGTTGTTAGTCATACCAATGTAAAAAGCTGTGCAATGATTGCAGCAGAGCTGGTAAATGACTTTTGGTTTCCATACATATGATTATAATCCGACTAGTTGACTCTTGCACTTCCGAACAATATGCAATGAGGGGATTTTTTTATTGTTATTTATAGTAATATGGTACTCTTGCTCATCATTAATTACACTTAGCTCTTTGGGTACATACAAGTAAAATTCTTAACAGATACTCAAGAGAACTGACTGAAATTAGGAAAAATAGAAAATGCTAAAACACAGCACAGTGAGCAGCGAGAGATATTTTTATAATTAATATTGGAAAGGTGAAAACTTCTAACAATGGTTATCTCCTTCAGACCAAAAATAACTTGTCTGTAGGAGGAGGAGATTAGTGTTTAACGTCCCGTCGACAACAAGGTCATTAGAGACGGAGCACAAGCTCGGATTAGGGAAGGATGGGGAAGGAAATCGGCCTTGCCCTTTCGAAGGAACCATCCCGGCATTTGCCTGGAGTGATCTAGGGAAATCACGGAAAGCCTAAATCAGGATGGCCGGACGCGGGATTGAACCGTCGTCCTCCCGAATGCGAGTCCAGTGTGCTAACCAGTGCGCCACCTCGCTCGGTAACTTGTCTGGAGTTTATGTAAGAACCTCCCACTAAATATAAGGCACCATGGCATTGTTAAACAATGAGAAATCTACTACTTACTATTGAGATGCTCTGCTTACTCCAAGCAAAGAATTTGATTGTATTCAATTTTACAACTTACTAACAAAACTTAAGTTATGTGATTTATATAATACAATAGTTACTGCAGTTGTTTCCCGTTTAGATAAACAGAAGATACTCTTAATTGGATGTAGTCATTCCCAACAGTAAACATTAGCACCGGAGTTCCAGGGGGTGCTCACTTCAGACATGTTTTTTTTATTATTTCAATTATGGACCTGTCCTGTTATGTAGCTCAAACCATTATATGCTCTGCTCCTGATGCAAAAACTGCTTATCATACATCAGGTAAATGTTTTTCTGGATCAGAGACCATGGGAATCACTTGATTCTGTTAACTCAAAACTGCAGTGAGACAAATAAATCAACTTTGTTTTCAAGACAATATCCCAGATAACTTATTTCCTGTAAGCACTGATTATCTTCATGTGATGTACTTTTCACTTTTCACCTTTCACTTTTACAACAATAAAATTGAAAAAAACAGAAAAAGAAGTTTTTATAATGCATAAACTGAGAGTAGAAAGGATTGTCAATCTGCACATTTATGTTTTTGTAGTCTGTATGAAAAGCACTAATAAAGTACCTGTCAGGGAAGAAATTTGCCACTATAATACTAAAGCAAAGGCAATTTTGAATAGAGACATCAAGGTGCAGATTAGCAGGAACAGAAAACACAGGTACTGTGGTCAGAAAAACGGCCAAAACTTTAAGTACGAAGTATCATAAACCTCTACAAGTCTGTATCATTTAAGTTGGGAAAGAATTTCTAGAGATACCTTCAGAATAACTAAAGGACTGAATGAAGGATGCAGAAGTCACTGGATCTCTGGTGCAGAAAGTGCATGGCCATGGGAATTGAAGTAGGGAACCAGTGTATATACACACTTTTTTTATGCTGATGATCATGCCGTTCCAGCAAGCAATGAAGAGGATACATCTTACCTGCTTAGGAAATTGTTGGAGGAGTACAAAAATGTGGTTTGAAATTTAATTTCAACAAGATGGAATATCTCATTTTGTCAAGAAGAGAGAAGTAACCTGGACATTGACAGACATCCTATTAAAGTGTGTAAAGAGTTTAAGTACCTGGTAGTATCCTCTCTATCACTTGATGGAAGATGTGACAGAGATATCCAACAATAGATCAGGCAGGGAAGGGTGGCTGTCTAAAAATTAAATCCTACACTTTGGTCCTCAAAATTGAGTTTAAGGGTTAAAATTCATTTATACAGATCCACTGTTGACCCAACAACAAGATATGGGAGTGAGTACTGGGAACTCACAGAATAAAATTAAAAAAAAAAAGAAACATTTAGAACTTTAAAAATGGACCAGTCCTGACTTGACCATGTAAGAAATGAATAAATAAGAGAAAGGACACAGATTCATTATAATATTATGGATGAAACAGAAGAAACACAGCTAGCATTGTTTGGGAATGTTAAAAGAATGGATAAAGACAGATGACCCAAGAGGGTACTTTCATGGCAACTTCTTGGAAGGTGAGAAAGGGGAAGATCACAGAAAATCTGGCTACGTTGTATCCAAGAATAGATGGAGAGAAGTGGAATGGAAGATGATGAGGAAAAATGGTGAGATCAAGGCATTTGGTGACAGAGATGTGAGACACAGCGACAACTTAGGACTTCCACAATAAGAAAGGCAGTACCTTGAACAAACTCCTAACCTTTTCATAATCTTTGTCTATAAAAATTTAGGAAATGAAGTAGTATAATAGGTATCAAACAACAGGTTTATAATTTTTTTATATCTCAAGTGGTGACATTAGCTTTTAAAAATTTTCTTGCATTTTACTCTAGTTGCCTATTGTCTTAATATTTATTTTATCAATGGTGACACTAAATGTTAAAAATTTTAGACTTTTCCTATATTATACCATACTTATCTGCCACATATTATTTACACATTGGAAAATCCAGGATGGAATAATGACAATATAATGAAAAGGATACTTTGCTACTCACCGCATAATGGAGATGCTAAGACACAGGTAGACACAATGAAAAGACTTTCAAACAAATAAGCTTTCAGCCAGAAATGGCTTCATCAGAATTAGACAGCATAAACACACGCGTACTCATGCAAGCACAACTCACATACACATGACCGCAATCTCTGGCTTTTTCAGTATAACAGTAACTTTTCAGAAGTACAGAATTCTTAAGAGTTTCCCATTGCTGTACTTGCATACATTATCATGAACTGAATCTATCATGAGACCTACCACACAGGAAAATATTCCATATCATTAGTATCCATCTGTGGCAGAATCTTACGACATACTGTGAATTCAAAAGTAATAAATTATCTCAAACAGAATGACCTCCTCCATTCACTGTGGTATTGATTCCAAAAATATTGGTCACATGATATCAAATCAGACTTTACCTACACAATGTCCTTAAAGCCACGGATTAAGGTGATCATATGGATGGACTGTTTTTGACCTCCAAGAAGCATTTGACTCAGCACCACACAAATGCTTTTAATGGAAGTATGATCATAAGGTGGCAATGTGCCAGGAGGGTAGGTAACTACCTACCACTACACATCGGTCTATGGGCGAGTGCACAACCTAAGAAAACTGTTAATTGGGTTGTCTACACAGGGGTTTGGTTGTACATTGCTGCATTATGCCCATATGCAAGCATCCAAAGATTTTTCAAGGGGCCTATGGAAGCAGTCAGTGAATGTTATACATAAACAATACAAATAAAATATAAATAATTAAGTAACAGTAAATTAAGATAATGAAATGGAAATGAGTGTTTGGCGTCATTCGCCAGGAGGCCCCTAGCGGGGCAGGTCTGGCCGTATTGGTGCAGGTCTTATTACATTCGACACCACATTGGGCAACCTGTGTGCTGGATGGGGATGAAATGATGATGAAGACAGCACAACATCCAGTCCCTGAGTGGAGAAAATCCCTGACCCAGCCAGGAATCGAACCCGGGCCCGTAGGACGGCAATCCATCACGCTGACCACTCAGCTATCGGGGCAGACAATTAAGATAATAATACCTCAGGATAACAATGTAAGCTTACCACAGATGAATTTTATTGCTCATTTATTAACCGACAAAATACTTTCTATGAATGATGGCCCTGCACAGGATAACACTATCTACAATAGTACAAATGAAATTAGAAATAATTGTTCTAGCAGAGCATTTGTGGGCAGTGGCTACCGTAAACCAAAAGCATTTTGCAGTGTACTTAAATTCAATAAGAGCTGCATAAATTCCGAGCGCTTTACTAATTTAGTCAGTCCTTCTTGCAATTAATAACTCACCACAAAAAATCTCATCATTTAACTTTTCTAATGTTTACAGTTTTGAAGGCTCAAAATCTCCAACCAATATATGGAAACTAACTAACTTCTGAATAAATGTTCATAGGACTAAGCCTAATTCAGAACACAATCAAACACAAGCAGTGCCCTGTCCACTCAATCAACCTTACTCCAGCAGCTACCACCAGTAAACGACCTCGATGCTAACACTGCACGCTCACTCTTCGATTATGTTACATGACAAACCATCTTGCTCAAATAAATATCTATATAGATGCCTGACTGTCATTCATATCTGCAATCAATTCACAAGCTTAAATATTTCTGTATATGGTATATAATTGTACACACATACATTCAAATGTAGTTTCATTTCATTTACACATTGTCATATGATCCATTTTTTTATTAAATTTTCATACAAATTGGACAGCTGTCACTAGTAAAAAGTGCTCCTTTATTCTTCCTAATGAGTTCCACACTATGGTACTCAACTGTCATCTTGCAAATATTGATATACGAATTTATCATTAAATTAACATGGACAATATTAGCACATAAACTATCCCTGCAGAGACTAACTATTTCATGTATTTGTGAAGAACTTTTTTTTGGCACACAGCAGTAGTGCTCCAAGGTTTTTGTTTACAATAAATAGGTAGTTTAATTTACCCTTATGCCGAATATATTCATTTTTTAATGGATTTCATGCCCGCTTGTTGCTATATCATAAGCATAGGCTACATGTTTGGTATCTACTGGTAGTCAAACGATTTTAGAAACAATTGTTAATAATTTATTATGTAAAAGTGGTATAAAGCATAATGACATTTTTCTACAAATAGTATTTTTATTGTGATTTCAACACTGCTCTAAATTTTACTGTAGCTCTTGTTGACACGATTTTAGTATTTTTGATGAGTCGATATTTTAGTTTTGAATACAGCCATAGTTTTGCCATTTTAGGATGCTGTGGCCAGGCAGTTTCTCAGTTCCCCCTCTCTCCTCTTGTCAGAAATTCCTGGCAATATCCATTCGGTCTGTGCTTGCCTGTGTGGCCCAGCAATCATCTTGCAAACAACCATCTGCATTTACAGCTCACCAGCGGGTGTTACAGTGCCATTGCTATCAAAGCTATCATATCACGCAACACTGCTGCCTTTTATCTTACATGGTGTATCAAACTATGTGACTGAATTGAGGATTTCTTTGTAGGGAGGACGCAACATGGGTGGGGAGTCACAATAGGTTTAAAAGTAACTTCAGATGTCCCCTAGGGAATTGTATTGGGACCTTTTCTGTTCTTTTTGCATGTTAATTGACCTGGCAGAAAATAATAATTGTAATCTCAGACTTTCTACAGGTAATTCATTTGTCTTTAATGAAGTCTTACCTGCAAAAAGGTGCAGAAATATTCAGTCAGATCTTCAATAAAATTTTAATGCAGTGCAAAGAATGACAACTAGCTTTAAATGTTCAGAAATAAAAATTTTGCTCTTCACAAAATGTGAAAACACAGTATTCCATGACTATAACATTAATGAGTCACATGTGGAATGAAATTAAGCATATACCTGGTTGCAACAATTTATGGGAACTCAAAATGGAATGGTTATAAGTACTCACTCGTACAAAAAGTGTATGACAAACCTCATTTCATTGGTAGTAAACTGGGAATATGCAGTTAGTGTACAAAGGATACTAATGGGAGACCATTCGCAGCCACTTCAAGAAAGACGTCTACTCTTCTGCTTAAGTCTACTTACAGAGTTTCAAAAACCAGCATTAAGTGAGGAATCTATTAATATACTACAGCTCCTCTACATTGCTCTGATAGAGGTTGCAGAAATAAGATCAGACTTATTACAGTCTGCACAGAGGCACTTACACAGTTATTCTACCTGCATTTCAGACACAACTGGAATGGGAAGACAATGTAATATGTGGTATAAGGGGAAGTAACCTCCATCACACACTTCACAATGGTTTTGCAGCATATAGATGTTGTTAACGTGGAAAATGATGAATGGCCAATAAAGATTTGTAATTCAATCCAAAGCCAATTCCACTTTGCAGTACCTTTGTATTTTTTGCTCTTTTTGCCCCTTTAGAAACTTTTGCTATCATAAAACTTTTCATCAATCAATGTTCATCACAGTTAAAAAAAACCTCACTACCCACAAACTGAAATAATAACAAGATTTTATGATTTTATTTCAAATAACATTATTGTCAATCAGGTACAACAAGTATTTAAAATAAAAGGATTTTTTTTTAAAAAAAAAGGTAGATGACAGAAAATACGGTGATTCAAGTGATTCCCCTTTCTTAGGTACACCATGACACTTGAAACAGACATCTGACAGTTGGCTAGCACTGCAAAGGCCATCTCACTCCATACAGACACCCTGATATACCTGATTCTTTTGTATCATATGATTTGTAATCAGTCTGTGTGGCCTTGTTTATGACATTCGTCTTAACTATCACTTCCTTTTCCTATTATGACTAAGCAACAGTAAGCTATCAGTTAAACTACTATCTCCGGAAGTATACGTTCTATTTTGTTAATCACTGGTAAATTTTTCAGCAATTAAACTGTGTCTCCAAGCAGTTTCAGTTTGATAACTGTATTTATTTATTTATTTATCCATGAGACCTTGTTAGTACACAGAATGTACATAAGATGTTGGACATCATTTAACACACTATTGTTTCTATCATTTTAACATCATTAAGTTCCTATGATTACACTACTTATTATTGGTACACTAGCTGACATGGCGAACTCTGTTCTGCCTTAAAGTCAATAAATAATCAGATTTTGGATGTTAAGTTCAATTTTTTATTAGGAAATACAAATAAAAAATTAAGTAATTTAATGATTCTTTATTCTTTATGTTTTTTGGTGCATAGCTTGCACTCATCAATTAAGTACCTTGTGATACACGACATTTTTTTGTTTTATTATCAGGCGCAAGAACAAACAACGCAGATGGTCTTCCGACCCAGGGACATGCCACATATAACTGAGCTTGTGAAAAACATGGATATTCCAGATTTAAACCACAAACTTTCAAGGACTGGCCTTGTGATTTGTTAAT
This sequence comes from Schistocerca nitens, assembly GCF_023898315.1. NCBI lineage: Eukaryota > Metazoa > Arthropoda > Insecta > Orthoptera > Acrididae > Schistocerca > Schistocerca nitens. The sequence goes on along the minus strand of NC_064615.1, from coordinate 186,757,680 downwards.
GGTCATGGCGAATGCTAGACAGATCGGAAATTGAAGTCTTTTAAACCCAAATGGCATATCAGTTGGGATCATCGGAATGAGAACTTCCTCACCTTTGAATTTTCCTTTGAGTATCATCGCATAAATAACATTGTTCATCAATTTACTTACTACCAAATGCATACCACTGCACAGTTTTGGTTGGTTTTTGTTTTGAAGCATGATTACTACAGAGCCAACTTTTAGGCGTAAATTGTGTGGTGGTAAGCCAGGCACATCCAAGGAATTTAAAATTTCAATTGGATAGTTGGTGGCTTCATCTTCATTTGTTACACAGTCATTAGATTTGCAAGAAAATGATGTGATTCGGGTGTTTTGCCACAAATCAAAGAATGCAATGGCTCAGGTGGCGGAGTCAATAATGGCAGGTTCACTTTCCCACTAAGGCAGCACAATCTGTGCGTTTCTCCGGAAAACTTCAATGCGCAACAATACTCGCAAACAACGCCTATCGGCCCAATGCAGACACAAGAATGCAAGCAGTAATCATTGCTACAATCACATCTAAATTTTCAAATCATCATGTGATAAATCTCTTCTTGTGTGTCGAAAATTATCTACATGTTGATCTCCGTTGTTTGCTCGATGATTTCGCATTGCCAACCGAGCTGTTTCACGAGCTGCCTCACTTTGCTCTTGTGATTGAGAATCACGAAGTCGAGCCATACTAACACGGCGCTCTTCATGGGCAATTTCTTGTTCTTCTTCAGTCCTTTCATTCGCAATGTTTTGTATCCTTCTTGCATTACGCCTTGTCGAGAAATATTTGATCATCTTGGTCGCAGCATTGTTAATGATGATTCAAAGAAAATACAAATTATTTCTTTAAATTTTTAATTAATGATATATACTGATACTTAAGCATAGACGTTTAGCTGTCATTTGCGTTTTGTTATTCCATGCCAGATGCGTTTTTGTTATACCACATTTTATAGCGGTCGAATGGGATAAAAAGTATCCTACGTCTGTCTCCTGGTTATAAGCTACCTCTCCATCAATTTTCAGCCAAATCGGTCCAGCCAGTTTTGAGTTATAAATAGTGTAACTAACACAACTTTCGTTTATATATATAGATTATTTTCATTTGTTCAAGGGTTACAGTGTTACTATGGTTTCAGTGGATAAGAATGATACATTATTATACATACTGACACATTATTATTAACCAAAATACTCTATCGGATTGTAGAATCAGTGATCAATTAGGTACGCCTCCACTGCAGCGTTGAACCCTGATATGTTGTTTATCGAATGTATGTTACTTGGTAGTTTCCTGAATATCTTTTTTCCAAGGTACAGAACGCCATTTTGGCAGATCTTAGTTTTTGTTTGATGCATATGGAGATCCATTTTTTGCCTTGCGTTGTGTGTACATCTTCATTTTTGAGGAAGAGCATGGGATTTTCAGTCGCATAGTGCTGTGTGAATACTATGGTTTCATGTATATGAAGTCGGAGAATCTGCAGTTTTCTGAAGAGTGGCTTGCAAGGTTTTTTGTGCTTGACACCTCCTATGATTCTTTTTTTGGTTTCTCAATAACTTGATGATATTTAGCGAAGATCCCTGGAAAATGACTACATACTTCAGCATTGATTGGACACTTGCATAGCACACACCTTTTAGGCAGTCTTTACTACAGCAGCTTTGAAGGATCCTCATCACATAGCAGGATGTGTTCAATTCTTTGCTGAGATTGTCAGTATGAGTTCCCCACCTGACATTATTCTGGCTCCACAGCCCAAGAAACTTTGTCAGGTCAACTCTATTTACAGCCTTGTTCGACAACTGGATATTTATAGTTTGTGGAACCTTTTCCTTGACATTATGGAAGTTAATTGCTACAGTTTTTCCTTCATTTATGATTAGCTTATTGTATGTGAACCACTCTGCTATGCTATCCATTGTCTTTATTATGTTTTCCTGTAATAGGTTTTCTGATTTTGCAGTAATGAGAAAGCTTGTGTCATCAGCAAGCTGGTAAGCATTTTGACATTGTATGTTTTTTGTAGGTCACTTACATATAGGAGGAACAGCACTGGCCCCAGTACTGATCCTTGGGGGACACCATATTTCATGTCTTGGTAATCTGAGTAATGGTTTGTGATTTTGTTTCAGTCAGTGTGTTGTATTTCCACTGTTTGTTTCTATCTGCAAACATATGACCTGACCCAGGTGTGGCTCTGATGCCTAGTTGATTTAATTTCTGAAGGAATGCTTCATGATCTATAATATCAAATGGTTTTGACAAGTCAAGGCATACACCAGTGATATAATTGCCACTGTCCACTTTTTGGTAAATCACACTTAGGAATTCATAGATAGCAATGTTGGTTGGTTGAGCGGTTCTTTCTAAACTCATGTTGTGCTGTGGATAGGATTTGATATTTTTCCATAAGGGCTGTAATTCTTTTGTGGAAGACTTTTTATAGAATTTTTGAGAAGCCAGACAATAGGGCACTTGGTCTGTAATTGCTAACTTCTTCTGTGTTTCCTTTTTTTTAGATTAGTTTCAATTTTGCAATCTTTAGACAAGTGAACTATTGCATAAATATGTCAGTGGTTTTACAATGTGTTCACTACATTTATTTTATTATTTCATCAGATATACCATCAACTCCTGAGGTCTGTTTCATTTTTAAGGTTTTTATGATGGCCAGGGTTTCTTCTTCATTCATTGGGTACAGATAGAATGAGGAAGCAGAGCTGTTGATCTTAGGTGGTGATGCTGTTGTATTTTGGTTACTTGGAGTAATCTTACTGACTAGTTGCCCACTTATGTTTGTAAAATAGCTGTTCCAAAGGTATTTCCTACTTTCCTTGGATCTGTTTTTTCTCTCCATTTTGACGTAGCATGATATTGGCATTTCTGGCAGAGACATTACCTGTCAGTTGTTTCATAACTTTCCACATGGATTTGGTCTTGTTTCCCACAGACTGAATGTATAGATCATTTGCCTTCATTTTTGCTTCCTTCACAACTTTTTAGAGTATTATCTTGTATTTTCTGTAATAGGCATGAAATTCATCACCTACCTGCTGAGTCTTTATAATATCGTATAATTTTCTCTTTTTCTTGCTTGAGATCTTTATTCCAGTTGTTGCTCAAGATTTGTTTCTATTATTAGATCTCAGTCTATGTTTCTTTATTGGGATAGCAGTTTCACAGTACTTGCTAAATAATTCCATAAATCTGTTGAACTTTTGACATGTACTTCCATGCTCATATACTGCATTCCATGTTTCCTTAGCTAACATTTGTCTGAAGGTGTCTATATTCTGTTCGCTTAGGATTCGTTCTTGTTTGACTAGTTCTGTTGGCACTGTGGGCTTAAGTATTGGTATTGTGTGGAAAGCAATATATTGTCCAGTATGGTAACTGTAATTTGCTGAAGTGTTAGACATTGGAATAAAAATAACATCAGCTGCATAAACATACAACACAAAGATAGGGTGCATACATTAACAGACATATATTGACAGACAAGTAGATTAGCATAGTCTAACTTCCTGTATCACCATCAGAATATTTGCCAACTGGAAATCATGTTCCAAAGTTGCTGATCAGTTGATGATGCTGGGTATCCCAGTGCTTTTGTCATGTCAGTAAGCATCTGATCACTGAATGATTTCCTCAAGAGTGAATCTCCTATTGTTGCACAAAAGCTTGATAGTGGAACATGAACTATTCATTATTTTGAACATGGCTGTAGTTCAGCTACTGCACATGCAAAAGCTTCAATGGATTGGAAATAACAGCCAACCAGTCACAAAATACAGGTTTATTAAACCTTGACCATGGTTTCAACAGTTTTAAAACTTTCTTATTCAGAAGGTATGCTACATGGAATCAAATTATCTACATCCAATGTGGGAGTCATTGACTGTATCTAGTACATGTGATTAAGTGGATAACATGCATATGTGCTAGACAGAGTCAACGACTCCCAGACTGGATATACATAATGTGATTCCATGTGTCTTATGAAGCAGACAGTTTTAAAACTATTGAAACCATGGTCAAAGTTTAATAAACCAGAACTTTGCAACTGGTTTGCTGCTATTTCCATTACACTGAACTAATTAACTAACTAACTTGTGTGGCCATAATGTGTCTTGACATGTTGAAGTCAATGCCAACATTTTTGTTGCTGAAAGTGCTGCTATTCATGTTTTCCTATCTCTAAAAAAAAGTTACATGGATAACTTCCTGGCATCAGGTAGAGCAATATTTGAGCTATTTTTAGATGCAGTCACCATCAGAACTGAGACAACTGTCATATTGTGGGATCAGCTTTTGTATTCTTGTATCGTAGAAGTCTGCAATCCATAAATGGAACTAATGTGTGGCATTAGCCTTCAATTCATCATTGTGAAAATGATAACAAGAGAGCAAGAATTTCTTGAGACACAAGATGGAAATCACTGGGAGCAATATCAGGACTGCACAGTGGGTGATCAAATGGATCCCAGCCAAGTTCACTCAGAGTAGATGTGCACTAAGCCACATATACACGAGCATTATCATTACTGCACCGAGCATTCCACACTTCCTGTTTTGAATGGCCCATCAATATTTCCACAGTCTACCACAATAATGGTCAATTATCTTGGATGGAGAGTCATCGTTAGATGTAGAAATAACTTCAATTGTGCAGCAGGGAAGTGTGTTAGGACCCTCACAGTTCACATTATACATTAATGACCTTGCAAACAATATTAATAGTAACCTCAGACTTTTTGCGGATGATGCAATCATCTGTAATGAATTAGTGTCTGAAAGAAGCTGCATAAATATTCATTCTGATCTTTATAATTTTTAAAAGTGGTGAAGCGACTGGCAACTTGCTCTGAATGTTCAGAAATGTAAAGGTGTGCACTTCATAAAATAAAAAAAACATAGTATCCTATGTATGTCACTGTTGGAATTGACCAACTCATACAAATACCTGGGTGTACACTTTGTAGGGATCTGAAATGGAATGATCACACTGGCTCAGTCGTGGGTAAAGCAGGTGGTAGACTTCAGTTCATTTGTAGAATACCAGGGAAGTGCAAATAGTCTATAAAGGAGACTTTTTACAAATCATTAAGGTGACCAGTTCTAGAGTATTGCTCAAGTGTGTGGGACCTGTACCAAATATGACTATCAGGCGATATTGAATGTATACAGAGAAGGGCAGCACAAATGGTCACAGGTTTATCTGATCCATGGGGGAGTGTCACATAGATACTGAAGAAACTGAACTGGAAGGCTCTTGAAGATAGACAGAAACTATGCTGAGAAAGTCTATTAACAAAGTTTCAAGAACCTGCTTTAAATGATGAATCTAGAAATATACTACAACCCTCTATGTATCACTCAAATAGGGATTGTGAATATAAGTTCAGAATAATTACTGCATGCAATGCAATCATTCTTCATGCACTCCATATGTGAATGGAATGGGAAGAGACCCTAATAACTGGCACAATGGGATGTGCCCTCTTCCATGCACTTCATGGTGGTTTGCAGAGTACAGATGCTGATGTAGAACATTCTGTTTCATCTATGGGCAGGCAGTCATTGAGCAGAATGCCCTTCATGTCCCAGAACAATGTGCACATTACTTTCTGTTCTGATCCAGCCTGTTTCAACTTCAACTTTACAAGAGATCAACTGTGACACCAATGTATCAACTTCTGCATGGTTCGGGAGGGGGATGGGGGAGAGCAATCCACATCTTAACATCTATGACAGTGCTGTTGAGGTACCACTGCCATAATTATGGTAGCACCCTATAAATGTCAATGCTGCTCCTACATTATTCATTTCGTGTTCTAGTGTCAGGTTTTCCAGCACCCAACTGGCACACAATTTCTTGAAGCAGATGTGTAGTGATAATTTCCTGCAAGAAGTGTCCAAATATATACAGAATATGGGCGCTGAGATCCATAAACATGGAATAACAGTTCTCCATAATGCACTGCTGAATCAGCTCCACAAAGGTGTCATTGATGAGGGATGACTGCCCACAGCCCTCTTCAGTATGGACACTTTGACAACCTATTTCCAACCAGTAGGGGGGGGGGGGGGGGGGTAAAAAAAATGATTTTTCAGATGTCTAAAATATTCTGATGTGCCCCCCAAAATGGGATACAATGTGTACCCACATGAGGACATTGTGTTCAAGTGGGTGCCATATAAGCCGAAAAGTCAAAGTATTTTATTTGATTTTATTTCACCAATATACACAAATTACACAAAGCTTACTTAATGATTATATGGTTTTACACTTGTGAAGAATGATAATCAAAAAAACATTTTTTTTTCTATCCAGACGTAAGTGAATGTTACATTTTACACAATAAAATTTGGTTTTACCTTTGCAACCCAGTTTCTTGCACCTGTCAAATGATTTTTTGTCGCTGACCACTGGAAGATGCCAATGTTGTCGAAACAAACATCAGCTTCTGGATGAACTTCCGCACTGGCTAGTTTTGAAGTACTTGGAGATGGCATTGGACTCTCACTAGTGTGACACTTCCTTTTCCTGGCAGGTGGCTTATCTATTTTTGTCAGTACTTTCACCACACTTGCCCTAAAGTGAAGCAAATCAAGGGTCTTATTTTTAGGAACACCTAATTCTGATGGTAAGTGGATCTACAGGACCTATAGTAAAAAATGCTATTACAAAATGAAAAACTCATAAAAAACGTACATCTGAGTAGCCCAGATGAAAATGCCACTAAATCTATTTTAAGTCTATTTTGAGGTGGGCACATGGCCATATTGATTTTTTTCAGTGCCTACATGATGGAATATGTTTCAGGTTGCAAAACTGGCTATAAACTGTCAAAAATGGCTGTTGGAACTTGTGTTTGGTTTCAAAATCAGGTGACTGCATGTTGTCTTCGGGTACAAAGCCCAATAAATTCCCAATAGGTGTGGCTGTTGCCCTGCCATGTCTGGATGCAAAGTACGTGAACAGACAGACTTACCAATCTGGACGTTCAAAGCTACCTTTCAGTCTTTTATGATTAGAATAGATGTTTTTCTTATTCAACTTTAGATTGCTTGCGCTGTAACAAATTCGTAAGCAACAATAACATTCTCACTGCCAATGCATTGTCATTTGGATGGGACGAGTGTTTCGTGTTTATCTCACTTACGATGCAGTTAGTGAGCTTTGCGTCTAGGCTACTTAACTTACAATATACTGTATGATATGAAACGTCTAACATCACCTCCATCATTGTCCTCTTGTTAAAAATTATTGCAAGGATCATCAGATAGATAGTCAATTTCAGATGAAATAAGGAGCTCTATAACTTCTTCTTCTGTAAGTGTCCTTCATCTATCTTGGACTCAGGGCATTGTGAAATCATCATGATATGACTAAAAAGACAGCAAAATAATGTCCTAAATTTCTGTGCTATTACAACCTTTCAATCACAATGTTCTCATTTAGAGACATGTATCAAGTTATAAATATGTCACTCACCTTTTGTTTCGAAAGACACCTTTAGCTTTCACCTTCAAGAATGCAACTTTCTGTGCACAAATAAATAATTTTACCTAAACTCAGAAGGTATTAACTGGCTGATGGGAGGTACAAAGATTACTGGGAAGCATCCATGTGATTGTGCACATTCAATTTTGTTTTGTGGTACCACAGATTGACAAGTGATGTTGACACTGTTCTCAAATAAACTCTCTGGTTGTAACAATATGAGGACAACAATCACAAATAGTATAAATTAATGAATTTTAATATACTAAGCATTTATTTAGTATGCCCTTATATGAGGACATCATGACTGAAAGGGTTAAAAATCACATAAGGAATAGTATGTATTGTGAGGTCATTGTTAATATTTTATGTATTCCAAAAAAAATTTCTGCATGAATGATTTCTATTAACTCCACTTTGTATTTAGATTTCTCTTTTCTGAGTGACAAATATTTTATCTTCCATTGGCTGGTTACCCCAGAATATTATGCCATGGGACAACAGCCAAAATAAGCAGCCTTAACAACATCAGTATCAGGAGTTGCTGCTATAATATGTAGAGCATAAGTTTCTGAACCAAGTCTTTTTCTCACATCCAGAATATGGCATTTAGTTAATTGTAGATGTGGAAGCCTAAAGCTTTTAAAGAATAAACTTGCTTTTAAAGAAAGTCAGGCCATTGCAGCTGAACCACTTATGGAGATCATGGAACACACATTTAGCAGATGTTGTAATGTCATTGTCAGGTGTTTTTTCAACTAAAAGAGATGTCTCACCTGCAAAGAGACTAAATTTGCTAGTAGCTTTTGTACAAGACACAAAACATATCAAGTGAAGCCACTCTATTGTTCAGCATCTAAAGCATTATTGGTAAGGGAAAATATAGTGTCATTAGCCTTTTTGGAATCTGAAGTGACAATGGCTAAGAGCCTCGAGCACATTCAGTTGTCCCACAGATCTCTTATGTATAATTTTCTCAAGAACTTTGGAGAAGCATGTTAAAAGGGAAATCAGGTGGTAGTTTGAAGCATCAGTTGTATCCCTCTCCTTGAATACTGGTTTCACATTTCCATACATAATTCTGTCTGGGACAATTCCATGCTAACGGGCTTTATGAAATGTACGACAAGGTATTAGACAAATGGCATTATGACAATGTTTTAGTACCTTAGTGGAAATATTATCAAAACCAGATTAATTTTTATTTTGCATTTTTGTAACGATCCTTTTCACCTCACTGGCTGTAATAGGGCTATGTGCATTTGACTTAATAGGGCTATGTGCATTTGACTTATTTTGCACAACCTATATTCTTTCGGAAGGTCCATACTCTCATTAAGCAAGTCCTTACAGTCAGTTTTCCCAGAAGCTATTAGAAAGTGCTCATTAAGGACACTTGCAATTGCATCCATTTCTTTAATCAAATTACCACAATGTCTTATTTCTCTGCTGGACACACTATCACCTTTCCCCCCCAAAGCTCCCTTTTGATGACACTCGAGATGGTTTTTATTTTGTTGTTTGAGTTGACTGTTTCAGATTTGATATGTAACGTTTTGGAGCACTTTATAATTCCTTTTAGGATTTTACAATATAATCTATAGTGTTCTTTTATTGCAGGAATATTAACATTGCTTTCTTTATTTACTGGGCTCCAATTAATCTGCTGCAAGAACTGTTTGAAATTTTTTAATGTGTCCACATTGATTGTTCTGAAAGACTAAAAACTGGTTTATGTTTAAGGCTAACACATAGGTCATTAAGGAGCAGGAAGCTGCCCTTAATGGTCAGTCAGACCATTGAGAATTTGTCTTACAGTAGTACAATGGCTACTTAACTTATCAGGAAAGATGTTGGCAATAAGACTTACTTTTGTACCTGTCCCTCAAGTTGGAAATTCAACTACTGGAGTTAAATTAAAGGTTTATAACAAATGTTCCAGTTCTCTTCTGCCTGAGTTGCTGTAAGGAAGTTTACATTAAAGTCACCCATAATGATTAACTGCTTAGCCTCTGAATGTATTTTTACCAAAACTGATTCAAGTCGTTTTAACAAAACAAATTTTCCCTCCAGGAGCCCTATGTATTGTCACCACTCAATAGTGATTGGCACTCAACTTTATTTACAAATTACACACACACATCCATGATCACTGATGCTAACAGTGCTGACAACATATTTCAAACTGTAATTAATACCCTAAAAAGCTAGATAAGTGGTTTAATCTAAATGGGTTGAAATTAAAAAAGGAAAAAACTCAGTTAATGCAATTTAAAACAAAAATATGAAAGTCAAAGGATATGATCTCTCAGGTTTTCTTGGCATGACTGATTAATCGTTTGATTGATTGATTGATTGATTTCTTTATTAATCCATGTAACAATTTACATTGTGTGGATTTCGTCAGCAAAATCATATACAATACAATATACCTACAATTATACACATAAAATTTGTATTTACACACATTTTTGAGGTATCTTAAATTAGTTTTATATCCTTGTGTAATTTGTAATTTTCTTATAGTACTGTACAATTTTTGATTTCCTCATGTATTACAATGCAGGCTACTTTAATTATACTACATGTTTTAATTCAGATAGTCCATTACTGCGTAATAACTTTTATTTAATAAAAAAAATTTTAGTTTTGTTTTGAACTGTCCGATTGTGTCAATATCTTTTATTTTTTGGGGTAATTTATTATATAATTTAACAGCATTGTACAACAAGCTCTGCTGAGTTTTAACTTTATTTTTCCTCTCTAGATGCAGATTGTATTGGTTTCTAGTTTCATAGCTGTGTACTAAAGAATTTTTCATATAGCAGTCAATATTTTTTTTTACATACATAACACTTTGAAAAATGTATTCACAGGGGCAGTTAGGATTTCCAGCTTTTGGAAATGTTCAAGGCAGTGAGCCCTACTGCCAATCTTGGTTATTATACGAATTGCTCTTTTCTGTAATTTGAAAACTATTTGAATATTTTTACTGTTGACTCCCCAAAATATTATTCCATAGGTGATAACAGAGTGGATATAAGAAAAATATACAGATCCGACACATGTAGTATCACAAACTGCAGTCAGAATTCTCAGAGCATAGCATGCTGTAGTGATTCTGTTACTAAGTATTTTAATATGTTCTTCCCACTTTAACTGACTGTCAACATGCATACCAAGAAATTTTGTGTAGTCTACACATTCTATAGTTTCATTGTTTAACTTAAAGTTGTTATAATGTGGTTTTTTGCAGACATAGAAGTTAACAGCATTTGTTTTTTTTAAGATTTAATGTTAGTTTATTATTGGATGCCCACTCACGTACACTGTTTAGTGTTTGTTTGGCTTTTTCTTTTAGTGCATCTGGTGATTTGTCACTGATTAGAACATTTGAGTCATCTGCAAACAATATTGTTTGTCCATGCTTGATGCTCTGTGGGAAGTCGTTTATGTAAATGAGGAATAGTACTGGGCCAAGGACACTACCCTGTGGGACACCTATATTTACATAATTTGGGTCTGAAGTATACTTTACAATATAGTTTGAGCAACTTGAAATATGTGAGATTTCAGTTATCTGTCTTCTATTTTTTAGATATGACTGGAACCATTTGTTCACAAGTCCCCTTATTCCAAGTTCATCTAACTTATTTAACAATATGTTGTGGTCTACTGTATCAAATGCTTTAGTTAGGTCAAGAAATATACCTGTTGTGTAGTTCCCTTTATCTAATGCTTCTAGAATGTGTTTTGTGAGGTGTGCTGTTGCTGATTCTGTGCTTTTCCCTGATCGAAAACCAAACTGGTCAACAGACAGTAAGTTGTATTTATTTAAATAACTCATTAGCCTATCTTTCATAATAGTTTCAAATATTTTTGCAAAGCATGATAGTAGAGAAATTGGCCTATAATTTTCAATTATTCCTGCATCACCTTTTTTGAAGAGAGGTAGTAATTTCGCATATTTTAAATAGTCTGGAAAGTAGCCCTGCTTGAAAGATTGATTTATAATATCAACTAAAGGTGGAAGTAGGCTCTTGATACAGTCCTTAATTATAAAAATGGGGACTTCATCCAGACCAGCTGAGTTTTTGTTTCTCAGTTTGCTGACTGCTTTATAGACTTCTTCCTGTGTTGTAGGGAATAACACCATTGAGTGTGATACACCATTATTTAGCTTTTTGACCTGAGGGGCTGTTAGAAAATTTTCCTGTAATTTTATTCCTATGCTACTAAAATAATCATTTATATAGTTTGCCAAATATATTGGGTCTTTTATTAGAGTCCCTTCCTCTTTGATTTTCAAGTTTGACAGATTTATTTTCCTGGTACCAGTTTCCTGCTTCACAATCTTCCATACTGCCTTATTTTTGTTTTCAGCAGAGTGCCCTATTTTGGAGTTATGAGCTCTCTTTGCTGCAAGCAATGTTTTCCTATATGTTTTCCTATATCTTTTATAAAAGAGTGAGAAAGCAGGATTAGTTTGGCTGTGTTTAATGGAGCTCAGGTACTTTAGTGTTTCAGATGATTTTTTGATTCCTTTTGTGACCCACTTGCTTTTTCCTGCTGTTGATAATGGACATAATACTTTAGGAAATGTTTCTTCAAAATTTAATTTAAACAATGTCATGAAATTTTTGAATTTTTCATTTGCACCTACTTCTGAGTATACTGAGTCCCATGTTTGTCCTGCTATCTATTTGGCAAACTCATGTCTATTTTTTTTAGAAAAAATTCGTCTGTAAATATTCATTTTCTTTGTTTCTTCTGGAGCCACTTTTATATTAATGATTTGAGCTGAGTGATCAGATAATCCTAGCTCTGCTACCACCACCTCACAGTTATCTTTGCCTAAATCTGTTAATACCTGATCAACAGCTGTCTTTGAGTATTTTGTTATTCTGGTTGCACTGTTAACCATTGGAACTAAATTAAAACTTTGAGCAAGACTTTGTAATGAGTCCCATGTAGAATCAGGATTCAGTTTATCAACATTTAGGTCTCCACATATGAGAATGTGGTTCTTTGGAGTGGATATCTTGTTAAGAACATGATTAAGTTTGGAGAAAAAGATATTGAAGTCTCAACTAGGAGAATTGTATATACATAAGATAATCAAATTCCTACACCTGTATTGGTCCCTGATTTCAACTGCTGCCAGTTCAAAATGTTGCTCTTCACTGGTTACACATAAATCGCTTCTGGTCTTATACTGATAATTTTGTTTTACATAAATATCAGTATAAGACCAGAAGCGATTTATGTGTAATCAGTGAAGAGCAACATTTTGAACTGGCAGCAGTTGAAATCAGGGACCAATACAGGTGTAGGAATTTGATTATCTTATGTATATACAGATCTCCTAGTGGAGACTTCAATATCTTTTTCTCCAAACTTAATCGTGTGCTTTCGGGTGTTCAGCCAAGTTATTGTTTCCATTTTAAGCACAATATTTGGACAATTGATACAGACATATTCTTCAGTGTTCCAAGTTTTGATGTTGTGTGTACTTTCTGACTGGACTCTGACCAAAATGTAAACTATTCTTGCTCTTTCACTGCTGTTTATAGCTGAGTTTGATTCCCAATGATCGCTATGCCATTTGATGGTCTTTTGTTTTTCACAGCTCGCACTAATACTCCTGGAATGCATATGCTCTTGGTATTTTCCTCTTCTGGTGCATGTGATGCTCAGTGAGATTCTCATAAATTAAGTGTTGGATCCCAAGTGTTATTTAAATTGAAACCTCCATCCCTATTTATTACGTTTTCTGATGTCTTCATTTTTACAGACTCATTAATTATGCTGTCCCAGAAACTTGTCATCTGCATCATAATATTGGTCTCAGTGCTCAGTGACAGTTGATTTGATTGACTGTTTAAGTCAAGTATGTCACGTTTTTTACATCTTTCCTCAACCATTGTGATAGTCTGCCCCACATATGAATGCCACATTCACATGAAATACCATACACACTTGCCTTTTGGAGATATAGATCTACTTTAACATTACAATTTTTTTTGTTAGTTAAAGGGGATGAAATGTACTTGATGGCGTGTTCCCATCGATCTTCCCAGATACTCAGCTTGCATATGGCAGATAAGTGATTTTAGCTTCACAGAGGAAGAAGTTGAGACTGAGACCAAGGAAGAGAAGCTGAACATTGTTCATCTATCTTATTCTGGCCCAATATCTTGTGTACCAGATTCCATGCAAATGTGGCATGCCTTAAGGGGGGGGGGGGGGGAGGGGGGTGGGCAGACTATCAGAACAGATAGGGAGATATGCAAGAAACATCAGCAGCACAACTGACAAAACAACCAAGCATATCAGCTGTCACTGATCAATGCCTTGAATATAATCATGAAATGAAATGTGATGAGACAAGTAACTTGGTTCATATGCACAGATTCTGGGACAGCATGATTAAGGAATCTATCAGAATAAATATGTCAGAAAATCTAATAAAGAGGGATGGAGTTTTCAATTTAAAGAATGCTTGGAGGCCAGCACTCAATGTATTAAAATCTGGCCAGCCATCACGTGCACCAGAGCAGGAAAATGCTGAGAGAATAAGTGTTTTATGGAATATCAGTGTGAGCTCTGAAAAACTAAAGGACATCAAAGGGCATTGGGAGCATCAAGACTTAAACTCAGTTATAAATACTGGTGTGAGAACAATAACAGTTTACAGTCTTATTAGAGTCAAGGCAGTGAGAACACATAACAGCACAACTTGCGGCACTTGAATAAGATGGTAAAATGTAGTAAGTTCAAGTTAAGCCATCTGTTATGTCTCCTGCTCCCCCAAATAACTAATTTTTTTCACTTTTATTCTAGATCTAATACAGTTGCACACATAATATGTAATACGTACAGGAACATATAAAACTGTTACTTATAAAAAGTCCCATTTAAACTTATAGTTCAGTTGTTTCTATTTGTATTCCTGATTACAGTGATGCAAGTTGTTTAAATATAAGTCTGAGTAAGTAAAAGGTACAGTTAACTGAAGGCATAAAAACTACATATAACAGTAAAACATTGTGAGTAAATAAGCATCAGAGGAGGTATTGTTAGGAAGGAGAGGCACACAGCAGTCAGTTGCAATCCCACTAGCTTTTATTATACTTGCAAATCTAGATTTCAGCTATAAATAGCCATCATCAGTGCATTTTCATTCTATTTCAACAGACTCACCAAAAGGTAGCTTGACCAACACCTGTAATAACATATGGTGACATGAACTGCTACTAGTCTGTTGAAATATAAATCTATATTGCAAGAATAATAAAAGCTAAGGGGACTGTGACTGACTGCTGCGTGCCTCTCCTTCCTTATAGTCCACAGTTGCTGCACACAATGGCTCCTGATTGAGTCAAAGTTGGATGTACTGTTACCAGTAACTCAAATGCAGACACTCCAGACTTTCTGGCAACATATTTTAAATTATCAGAAGCTAACTGACTTACAAAATAATTGACATAAAAGTTTGGACCCTCAAAATTTCAATCACCTATTTTACTTTAATGGCTGCAAGATTCTGAACTTGGACAATATAATTTCATTATAGTATTTTTTCTGAATCAGACAACACTTGTCACTAATTAACTCAGCCAGTAATTAAGATTTTGACTAATTTTGAATCATGAAACATTTATTTCAAGATGGATGCCATACTAGTAAATAAGGGATTTCAGATGACGCATAATAACAATGTTCCATGCACTTTTGTAAATTACTAATCTGAAACATTTCTCATAAACCAAACAACATTGTAGGCTTAGTGTCCAACAAAACATGACAAGCTATCAGTGCAGGACACCATACAATAGTCGTCCAAAACCATATAATGTAAAATCAAGTTGTCAGATAAACAAAATCCAGTGATGATGGCACAGAGGTGCAGAAACGTGTTTGGGAAATAAGAAAAAACAGTGTTTTGCATAAAAGGTGGAGCCTATATCCAATAATTCTAACATAGCTGAATTCCAAAATTTTGAGTAGTTCCAGAAATTACATCACTTTCTTAAACTTGTCTGTAAATAGTCACCCCTCCTCGAAAATTGCCAGGCTGCACTCCAAGCTCATACACATCAATTTGTTAGGTCAAATTGTATAAGTTTGTCTCTGGAAATCATACTCTGTAGCCACCTTTATGTCAGTTTGTGAAAGTCTGCAACTGTCCAGCACACAGATAACATCACTATATCAATTCATGTGAAAGTCTGCATGTTGCTAGCCTGAAGCTAATAATTCCATGTTGGTGTGAAAGACTGTGCCTGGAGATTATACATCTAACATCTCTACGTCCGAACTTGTTACAGACTGGAAATGGAAAGTACTCCGGTCACATTCTGCAAACCAATATAATATGCACAACACATACATGTTTGTAAATAGTATGAACATGAATAATATTTGTGTCTCAAAAACCTTGAGCTAGCAAGTGGATACGCAACCCAGAAGTGTTAATTATCTAAAAAATGTATTAACTGTACTGTGTTGTTGACACTGGTGATAACAGTGCAAATTATTTTGCGTGCACTGATACTTCCATGCATCTGTTACTGTACATTACGCCACTGTGAACTTCAGCCAATACTGTGGCAGTATTTAACAATTGGGTGATTCTTCTTTCGTATGTATTTGCAATGGAAGAGATGTGTATTCCTTTACCTGTACTAATTGTGAATTGTAAAACTGGAACTGGCTATCAACTGTGGTGTAGTGTAAATGAAGTGGGATAAACTACTCTTAAAATTCATTTATTGTCTGTCTACATCATTTGGCACTATCCTTAATAGCACCAGTGTCCAGGATATTTTTCCATATAGCAAGATATGAGACTTAGATTAAAGGATGTTCAAATCCAGCATAAAAACCAGGATTTACAAGAAGTTAGCTGTGTGAAACTCCTAGGAATGCAATTGGACAAATAAATTAAATAGCCTGGCATTTGAAATGATGATATTATACAATGCAACAGTATGAACATCAGGAAAGTGGTATATCACAGTTACTTCTAATCTGTGATAAAAGGTACTAAATTATATTGTAAGACAATTCAAACACTATTTCTTAAATACTAACACCTCAAAAAAAAAGCATCATTACAAACATGCACAACGCAAAGTGAAGAAAATCGTGTTGCTCACTTCTGAAAATCTAAATATGCTAAGTGTTCCTTCATTGTACATATATGAACTTATTGTTTATATTTTGTTCTCTATAACAGCAGATATATTCAGACATAAACAAATGAGAAATAATGAAACTGATAAAGTTTCCTCACAGCAAGCCTGAATAATTTGTAGCAAATCAATTTCAACATGATTACAACACTAGCAATCAAAATAACTGTATGCTGCCTACCCATCTTTTGAAACTTTATGCTCAAACTCTATAGTATACAAATATGAAAATTTGTAAAAAAGTCAAAGGAAAAGACTTGCTGAATATCTGTGTAATTAAGCAACTATCACAGAACCCAGTAACAGTTGCAGGTTGTTTATCTAACAGCTTTTACAGGCAACAAAAATATGATTTTCAATCTTTCATGTAATTAGTGAACAAATTTAAAAATTTAAAGTGCTATCACAATCTATTCATTAAGAGGTATACTCTTATGTTACAAGATTAACACAATAGGACAAGTATTAGAGTTAGACTGTGTAAATATCTTGAGACAGCATAACTGATGGCATTCAAATACCCATACAGTATTCATCCAGTTTCATAATGAGAACACTTGGCAACTTCCAACAAACTTTGAACATAATTTCAAACCTTTTACAGATTGTATCTTGCCTGTATGCTTAATGTCAATTATTTACCACATCAACTCATTTTTAAAGCAATCAGATGTCTGAAACTGTATTATATATGGGCATTTGATTCTTTGAAGGGTCAGAGGTTTACTCATTAACTAAGAATTAAAAAAAAAAAACTTGTGTGGGAAACTGATGCAGAAATATCACTATTTGACTGAGACGAGTTCATCAAGAATGATTTGAGGAGAGAACAAACCTATGATTAAAATATGTTACTTTAAAAAAATAATCAATTATGTATCCAGTACAGTATGGTATATTAGTAATATCTGGAGCAGTGGCAGCCACTGAGACATTCCATTGGCAGTGTGGAAGGGAAAAAAACCCTTATTACAATGACATTCTTCTTATGCACAGTAAGAGTTTCACGTGTTTCCGAGAAACATGATAGGAATCATTTGTATATAATTTTGTGTGTGTGTGAGAGAGAGAGAGAGAGAGAGAGGAGGGGGGGGGGGTTGCTTTACCTTTCTTTTATGCACGCACATACATCAACCATGCAATTCTTATTGCTCATACGGTATGTGCAGACACTTTTACATGACAGTCTTAAGTAGAGGGTGTTTCGATGTATGGTTGCGTAAGATACCGGTAGAGGTCGGGCTTTAACTATTACATTTACAACAATGCCAACCACAGCTATTGCACTGTAGCCATTACTGAATGCTTTGCTCTGTGTTGTGCTTGCTTGTTGTTTTCTTTTCTTATTTTGAAATGAGAGCAGAGACCAATCTTGGTCTATCACGGGGTTCAATTACAACTCTCACAACACCAGATACGATCAGCAATCCATATGACCATTACATTAGCTCTGCCTTTGCAGGAGCATAGAATACGAACATCGGCTACCAACCCTTTGATAAGGAGGTGTGACTTGTCCCACCACACCAATATTCTCCACTTAAATGGCTGATGTCCTCGTTTGTTTAAGTTTGCAGCTGACTGCCAGAATAGTAACTGATACAACATGAGTGCCATTAGTATGAGAAGTAACAGAGCTTGCACAAATTATTCAAACTTGGAATCTGGATTTTGGGAAATAGATTTAATCAAATTACCAAAATTTAAATCTAAAAGCATTTTACTCACCAAAAGCACCAACTATCATGGCTTTGGAAACACAGCTTCAAAATAATTAGCAGGAATGGCATTGGAATCTATTCATTGCTGTTTCTTGATGGCAAATAAATCTTTCACTGTTGAATTTAAATTTTCATTTTACATTCACATGACTTTTCACAGGACAAAATCCCTGAGGCACTCAGTCATTTTTTTTTTTTTTTCATAGGGTTTTGTAGAAACATGATCATTCTCTTGAGCACTGAAAAGCACCGCTCAGCTTCTGACATCAAGATAGGCATCGTGATTAGCAGTTTCAAAACTTTAACACTCTCTTCAAAAGTATCACAAAGCTAATCCTCTAGAATCAATTAAAGAAACAGAGCTGCACCGCAACCTCTTCTCAACTCAGGCCTAGCACAGAAGACTTGAAACTCTCCATTCAACTTTCTTTTTTTCCAGAAAAGGTATTTGTCCGGAAAATTTGTGATGTCTTCATCAAACTGATTTATATTAAATAAGTTAGCTTCAATTAGGTGTCCAGTGAACTGAAAACGTAATTTCATTTCAGAAAGGATGGCATTGCATACTTCCAGAGCATCTCTTTTTTTTTTATCATCAACAATTCATGGTTTCTTGGCAGGCACTGTTTTTTCATTTTCAAAACTAATCTCATTAATGATGGAGTCAATGTCATCTCTGATGTTTTGCATTACTGCTTCAAAGTACTTAATGTCTTGTTTTTCTTTGGTCAGATCAGTCATCTTCTTTTGAAACTGATTAAAAAGTACATCTGCATGAGGCATTATCTTATAAAAGAATGATAGCTGCAAAATGAATTCTTTATCTTGCAGTCTTTGATAGTATGAACCTTCTTTCTTAACAAGATCTTCCATGTTTTCATAAACATCCTTTACTACTTGCGAATGGTAATTCCATCGTGTGACAGACTTATAGGGCAAGCTTTTCTGACGAACATTGTGTAACATTTTTCATTTCTGTGGCAAATTTGAAAAGAAAGAAGAAATACCTGAAAGACGTGCAAAGAAGATGCAGGCTTTGCAATTAACAGAGGCTGCTGTAGACATAATAAGGTTGAACTGGTGCACATAACAATGGCCATAGTTTGCATTTAGCTATTTCTCTTTAATTGATTTATGTACCCCATTTGACTTGACATTTTCATCATCATAGTTCTTAATTATTAGTGAACTTGAAGATCTTTATTCAGTTCCATGCTAAACTGAATTAGGTCATGAAATATCCCATTATTTTGAGAAGCATCAGATTCATTGTGGCCCCCATGAACCAGTTCCAAAGTGCCACAGAAACGAACACAATTTACAATTAAGTTGCATATATATCTGTTCTTTTCTAGTTGGTTGTTTTGGCTGTCAATTGTTTGTCTATATTGTGAATCTAATTTCTGTTGAATATTGGTTTTGCCAAGAAATGAAAAACTCAGAACATTATTCATCTGTCACTCTGACATTTCATGTACTTTCATTTTAGACCACATATGCCTAATATCAGTTATTCCAGCCTTCCACCCATGAACGTGTCTCCCAAATAGCACATGAGGAAAACAAAAAACACAATATTTTCTGCACAGGCATAAATCCTTTTATTCTTTTAGTAAATTTCCAGACTGAACTTATGGAATTGATTAAGGGGTGGTCTACCTAGTATTTCTATCTGAATTTTTACACTGAGATCCTATCGTTAAATGGTGTTTTTAATAATTCACTTACTTTGTTCATGTTTGTAATTTTCACTGTCAACTGAATATTCACTTAAAGACAACATTCAGCACATAGCTATATTGTTTCAATTACTTAACCTCCCAACAAACTACAAAGTGTTTGGGCAGAACTGAACTGCAAAAACAGAAATACTACACTGTTGTTTTGGAAACAGGTACTCGACACATGGAGAATGCATCAGTTTTTTGTTCTGTACTAAAATCCCTTCTGTTGTGAAATAAATAAATACTAAAATAATACCTCTTAGTTTCAAAATCTAACAGCATAATTATATTCAAATTATAGATAACCATTTATAATGATATTTAAGTGTATTATTTCTGTATTTAGTTTAATTAAGCATTAATTTTCATTTCTGAATTGCCGTAACTTTATTCTATATCTACCAGGTTTTTATGGGATGTATTGTCGAAATGGATAGCAACCTCGAAATGTGACCATCTGTTCATCCATTGTCATGCATTATCCTGGTATGTAGGCATCTCGAAGGGTAATTTCCACATCTCAAAAACTTCTCTGACTGGCTCCAATTTGTCACTTGAGGTATGTTCATGCTGGGCTGCTGAATTGTCAAAGCTCAACACCTTCAGAATAGAATGGAAGCAGCTGCGAGACATAATTTCATTGAAAAAAGGTCAGCCATTCTCAACATTCCAAAGCTGACTTATATCTTCAGATCTTGACTTGTAAACTCCAGTCAGGATCAGAACACCAAGAAACGTTTTCATTTCATGTGTATCTACATCCAAACTGTCCTCGTAAATGATACGACTTCCTTGTTGGTCCATATACACACTATGTCAATGAGAGGAACACGAAAGAAACATAAGACAAAATTCTTCATTATCGCTGTTCCTAATAGAATAACATTTAGAACCCTGAGTTTCTATGAATACACCCTTTTTGCTCCATTTACTAGAAATTTCAGCTTGAGGAGCTGTAGGCCATATTTCATTTCATTATGAGGAAACAATAAACCAGACTCAATAGAATTTGAATTGTTGTTGTTGTTGTGGTCTTCAGTCCTGAGACTGGTTTGATGCAGCTCTCCATGCTACTCTATCCTGTGCAAGCTTCTTCATCTCCCAGTACCTACTGCAACCTACATCCTTCTGAATCTGCTTAGTGTATTGATCTCTTGGTCTCCCTCTACGATTTTTACCCTCCACGCTGCCCTCCAATGCTAAATTTATGATCCCTTGATGCCTCAAAACATGTCCTACCAACCGATCCCTTCTTTTAGTCAAGTTGTGCCACAAACTTCTCTTCTCCCCAATCCTATTCAATACCTCCTCATTAGTTACGTGATCTACCCACCTTATCTTCAGCATTCTTCTGTA
This sequence comes from Schistocerca nitens, assembly GCF_023898315.1. Lineage (NCBI taxonomy): Eukaryota > Metazoa > Arthropoda > Insecta > Orthoptera > Acrididae > Schistocerca > Schistocerca nitens. The sequence goes on along the minus strand of NC_064615.1, from coordinate 186,736,153 downwards.
GCACCACATTTCGAAAGCTTCTATTCTCTTCTTGTCCAAACTAGTTATCGTCCATGTCTCACTTCCATACATGGCTACACTCCATACAAATACTTTCAGAAACGACTTCCTGACACCTAAATCTATACTCGATGTTAACAAATTTCTCTTCTTGAGAAACGCTTTCCTTGCCATTGCCAGTCCACATTTTATATCCTCTCTACTTCGACCATCATCAGTTATTTTACTCCCTAAATAGCAAAACTCCTTTACTACTTTAAGTGTCTCATTTCCTAATCTAATTCCCTCAGCATCACCCGACTTAATTTGACTACATTCCATTATCCTCGTTTTGCTTTTGTTGATGTTCATCTTATATCCTCCTTTCAAGACATTGTCCATTCCGTTCAACTGCTCTTCCAAGTCCTTTGCTGTCTCTGACAGAATTACAATGTCATCGGCGAACCTCAAAGTTTTTACTTCTTCTCCACGAATTTTAATACCTACTCCGAACTTTTCTTTTGTTTCCTTTACTGCTTGCTCAATATACAGATTGAATAACATCGGGGAGAGGCTACAACCCTGTCTCACTCCTTTCCCAACCACTGCTTCCCTTTCATGCCCCTCAACTCTTATAACTGCCATCTGGTTTCTGTACAAATTGTAAATAGCCTTTCGCTCCCTGTATTTTACCCCTGACACCTTCAGAATTTGAAAGAGAGTATTCCAGTGTACATTGTCAAAAGCTTTCTCTAAGTCTACAAATGCTAGAAACGTAGGTTTGCCTTTCCTTAATCCATCTTCTAAGATAAGTCGTAAGGTCAGTATTGCCTCACGTGTTCCAGTGTTTCTACGGAATCCAAACTGATCTTCCCCGAGGTCAGCTTCTACTAGTTTTTCCATTCGTCTGTAAAGAATTTGTGTTAGTATTTTGCAACTGTAGCTTATTAAACTGATTGTTCGGTAATTTTCACATCTGTCAACACCTGCTTTCTTTGGGATTGGAATTATTATATTCTTCTTGAAGTCTGAGGGTATTTCGCCTGTTTCATACATCTTGCTCACCAAATGGTAGAGTTTTGACAGGACTGGCTCTCCCAAGGCCGTCAGTAGTTCCAATGGAATGTTGTCTACTCCGGGGGCCTTGTTCCGACTCAGGTCTTTCAGTGCTCTGTCAAACTCTTCACGCAGTATCATATCTCCCATTTCATCTTCATCTACATCCTCTCCCATTTCCATAATATTGTCCTCAAGTACATCGCCCTTGTATAGACCCTCTATATACTCCTTCCACCTTTCTGCTTTCCCTTCTTTGCTTAGAACTGGTTTTCCATCTGAGCTCTTGATGTTCATACAAGTGGTTCTCTTATCTCCAAAGGTCTCTTTAATTTTCCTGTAGGCAGTATCTATCTTACCCCTAGTGAGATAAGCCTCTACATCCTTACATTTGTCCTCTAACCATCACTGCTTAGCCGTTTTGCACTTCCTGTCGATCTCATTTTTGAGACGTTTGTATTCCTTTTTCATTTACTGCATTTTTATATTTTCTCCTTTCATCAATTAAATTCAATATTTCTTCTGTTACCCAAGGATTTCTACTAGCCTTCGTCTTTTTACCAACTTGATTCTCTGCTGCCTTCACTACTTCATCCCTCAAAGCAATCCATTCTTCTTCTACTGCATTTCTTTCCCCCATTCTTGTCAATTGTTCCTTTATGTTCTCCCTGAAACTCTGTACAACCTCTGGTTTAGTCAGTTTATCCAGGTCCCATCTCCTTAAATTTCCACCTTTTTGCAGTTTCTTCAGTTTCAATCTGCAGTTCATAACCAATAGATTGTGATCAGAATCCACATCTGCCCCAGGAAATGTCTTACAATTGAAAACCTGGTTCCTAAATCTCTGTCTTACCATTATATAATCTATCTGAAACCTGTCAGTATCTCCTGGCTTCTTCCATGTATACAGCCTCCTTTCATGATTCTTGAACCAAGTGTTAGCTATGATTAAGTTATGCTCTGTGCAAAATTCTACAAGGCGGCTTCCTCTTTCATTCCTTCCCCCCAATCCATATTCACCTACTATGTTTCCTTCTCTCCCTTTTCCTACTGACGAATTCCAGTCACCCATTACTATTAAATTTTCGTCTCCCTTCACTACCTGAATAATTTCTTTTATCTCGTCGTACATTTCATCTATTTCTTCATCATCTGCAGAGCTAGTTGGCATATAAACTTGTACTACTGTAGTAGGCATGGGCTTTGTGTCTATCTTGGCCACAATAATGCGTTCACTATGCTGTTTGTAGTAGCTAACCCGCACTCCTATTTTTTTATTCATTATTAAACCTACTCCTGCATTACCCCTATTTGATTTTGTATTTATAACCCTGTAATCACCTGACCAAAAGTCTTGTTCCTCCTGCCACCGAACTTCACTAATTCCCACTATATCTAACTTTAACCTATCCATTTCCCTTTTCAAATTTTCTAACCTACCTGCCCGATTAAGTGATCTGACATTCCACGCTCCGATCCGTAGAACGCCAGTTTTCTTTCTCCTGATAACGACATCCTCTTGAGTAGTCCCCGCCCGGAGATCCGAATGGGGGACTATTTTACCTCCGGAATATTTTACCCAAGAGGACGCCATCATCATTTAATCATACAGTAGAGCTGCATGTCCTCGGGAAAAATTACAGCTGTAGTTTCCCCTTGCTTTCAGCCGTTCGCAGTACCAGCACAGCAAGGCCGTTTTGGTTAATGTTACAAGGCCAGATCAGTCAATCATCCAGACTGTTGCCCCTGCAACTACTGAAAAGGCTGCTGCCCCTCTTCAGGAACCACATGTTTGTCTGGCCTCTCAACAGATACCCCTCCATTGTGGTTGCACCTACGGTACGGCCATCTGTATCGCTGAGGCACGCAAGCCTCCCCACCAACGGCAAGGTCCATGGTTCATGGGGGGGAGAATTTGAATTATATTGTGTTGAATTTGAATTATATTGTCCTTATCCATCTTTGTAAAGGGATTCTTCCTGGTTATCATCTTCATCTGAGTTTTCAGTGACATCCACCCCATGTTCATCATCACTGGAAGATTCTCATTCACTGGGTGGGTTTTCAGAACCAGAAGACTGCTCCAACAATTCCCTAATTTCCTCATCTGACAGACCTCTGCTTCATAACATTTTCACTTTGCAAAACAGACAGATTTAATGAAGTAATGCACCAAAATATACATGTGCTTATCACAAAGAGGACGTTTGAACACAGAAAGAGTAACAGTGTGAGTCAACGACAGAAAATTATTATGTAAGAGATGCTGCACAAACAGACACCTGGTTGTTGAAAAATTGCTTCTAACCAAATGGGCCTCTGAGGCCCATAAGGGAGGAAATGTTGACCAACACCTTAACATGAAGCCACAGGTAATTTTTAATAATTCTTTTGAAAAATTACGACTAACTTCAAAAACTAGGAAAATTCGTAAAATTTCATTACAATAAAATATATAGATAAGATATTACACATCAAGGACAGGCCTCTGAGGCCCGATGGTAGGTAAAGGGTTAAAAACAAATTAAAAGAATTTCTGAATGACATTTCCTTATACTCAATATGAAGCAGTCACAGCAACAAAAAAATTAATTATATCGTGTAAAGAAACCTTACGTTAAACTAACATGTTCCACATTATATATATATATATATATAATAGAGGGAAACATTCCACGTAGGAAAAATATATCTAAAAACAAAGATGATGTGACTTACCAAATGAAAGTGCTGGCAGGTCGACAGACACACAAACAAACACAAACATACACACAAAATTCAAGCTTTCGCAACAAACTGTTGCCTCATCAGGAAAGAGGGAAGGAGAGGGAAAGACGAAAGGATGTGGGTTTTAAGGGAGAGGGTAAGGAGTCATTCCAATCCCGGGAGCGGAAAGACTTACCTCTTTAAATATGTCTGCTTGTGTCTGTATATGTGTGGATGGATATGTGTGTGTGTGCGCGAGTGTATACCTGTCCTTTTTTCGCCCTAAGGTAAGTCTTTCCGCTCCCGGGATTGGAATGACTCCTTACCCTCTCCCTTAAAACCCACATCCTTTCGTCTTTCCCTCTCCTTCCCTCTTTCCTGATGAGGCAACAGTTTGTTGCGAAAGCTTGAATTTTGTGTGTATGTTTGTGTTTGTTTGTGTGTCTGTCGACCTGCCAGTACTTTCATTTGGTAAGTCACATCATCTTTGTTTTTAGATATATTTTTCCTACGTGGAATGTTTCCCTCTACTATATATATATATATATATATATATATATATATATATATATATATATATATATATATATATATAACAGAGGGAAACATTCCACGTGGAAAAAATATATCTAAAAAGAAAGATGATGAGACTTACCAAACAAAAGCTCTGGCAGGTCGATAGACACACAAAAAAACACAAATATACACACAAAATTCTAGCTTTCGCAACCAACGGTTGCTTCGTCAGGAAAGAGGGAAGGAGAGGGAAAGATGAAAGGATGTGGGTTTTAAGGGAGAGGGTAAGGAGTCATTCCAATCCCGGGAGCGGAAAGACTTACCTTAGGGGGAAAAAAGGACAGGTATACACTCGCACACACACACATATCCATCCACACATACAGACACAAGCAGACATATTTAAAGACAAAGAGTTTGGGCAGAGATGTCAGTCGAGGTGGAAGAGTAGAGGCAAAGAAGTTGTTGAGAGACAGGTGGTGTATGAGTGGCGGCAACTTGAAATTAGCGGAGATTGAGGCCTGGCGGATAACGAGAAGAGAGGATATACTGAAGGGCAAGTTCCCATCTCCGGAGTTCGGATAGGTTGGTGTTGGTGGGAAGTATCCAGATAACCCGGACGGTGTAACACTGTGCCAAGATGTGCTGGCTGTGCACCAAGGCATGTTTAGCCACAGGGTGATCCTCATTACCAACAAACACTGTCTGCCTGTGTCCATTCATGCGAATGGACAGTTTGTTGCTGGTCATTCCCACATAGAATGCATCACAGTGTAGGCAGGTCAGTTGGTAAATCACGTGGGTGCTGTCACACGTGGCTCTGCCTTTGATCGTGTACACCTTCCGGGTTACAGGACTGGAGTAGGTGGTGGTGGGAGGGTGCATGGGACAGGTTTTGCACCGGGGGCGGTTACAAGGATAGGAGCCAGAGGGTAGGGAAGGTGGTTTGGGGATTTCATAGGGATGAACTAACAGGTTACGAAGGTTAGGTGGACGGCGGAAAGACACTCTTGGCGGAGTGGGGAGGATTTCATGAAGGATGGATCTCATTTCAGGGCAGGATTTGAGGAAGTCGTATCCCTGCTGGAGAGCCACATTCAGAGTCTGGTCCAGTCCCGGAAAGTATCCTGTCACAAGTGGGGCACTTTTGTGGTTCTTCTGTGGGGGATTCTGGGTTTGAGGGGATGAGGAAGTGGCTCTGGTTATTTGCTTCTGTACCAGGCCGGGAGGGTAGTTGCGGGATGCGAAAGCTGTTGTCAGGTTGTTGGTGTAATGTTTCAGGGATTCCGGACTGGAGCAGATTCGTTTGCCACGAAGACCTAGGCTGTAGGGAAGGGACCGTTTGATGTGGAATGGGTGGCAGCTGTCATAATGGAGGTACTGTTGCTTGTTGGTGGGTTTGATGTGGACGGACGTGTGAAGTTGGCCATTGGACAGGTGGAGGTCAACGTCAAGGAAAGTGGCATGGGATTTGGAGTAGGACCAGGTGAATCTGATGGAACCAAAGGAGTTGAGGTTGGAGAGAAAATTCTGGAGTTCTTCTTCACTGTGAGTCCAGATCATGAAGATGTCATCAATAAATCTGTACCAAACTTTGGGTTGGCAGACCTGGGTAACCAAGAAGGCTTCCTCTAAGCGACCCATGAATAGGTTGGCGTACGAGGGGGCCATCCTGGTACCCATGGCTGTTCCCTTTAATTGTTGGTATGTCTGGCCTTCAAAAGTGAAGAAGTTGTGGGTCAGGATGAAGCTGGCTAAGGTAATGAGGAAAGAGGTTTTAGGTAGGGTGGCAGGTGATCGGCGTGAAAGGAAATGCTCCATCGCAGCGAGGCCCTGGACGTGCGGAATATTTGTGTATAGGGAAGTGGCATCAATGGTTACAAGGATGGTTTCCGGGGGTAACAGATTGGGTAAGGATTCCAGGCGTTCAAGGAAGTGGTTGGTGTCTTTGATGAAGGATGGGAGACTGCATCAGCAGTGGTGATGTTGGGTGTAGGATTAAGGTTTTTTAAGAAGGATTGAGATGCAAGGCTGGAAGTCAGAAATTCCTGGAAGGTTTGGAGAGGGTGATTTTGAGGAAGAGGAGGTGGGTCCCGCTGTGACGGAGGACGGAACTGTTCCAGGCAGGGTTCAATTTGGATGGTGTCTTGGGGAGTTGGATCATTAGGAGTAGGATTAGGATCATTTTTCTTCGTGGCAAAGTGATATTTCCAGCAGAGAGTACGGGTGTAGGACAGTAAATCTTTGACGAGGGCTGTTTGGTTGAATCTGGGAGTGGGGCTGAAGGTGAGGCCTTTGGATAGGACAGAGGTTTCGGATTGGGAGAGAGGTTTGGAGGAAAGGTTAACTACTGAATTAGGGTGTTGTGGTTCCAGATTGTGTTGAAAGGAATTTTGAGGTTTTGGAGGGAGTGGAGCTGGAAGTGGGAGATTGAGTAGATGGGAGAGACTGGGTTTGTGTGCAATGAGAGGTGGTTGAGGTTTGCTGGAAAGGTTGTGAAGGGTGAGTGAGTTGCCTTTCCGGAGGTGGGAAACCAGGAGATTGGATAGTTTTTTGAGGTGGAGGGACAGCCGGTGTGGATGTGGGAGAGGAAAGATTAAGGACTTTTATTAAGGATAGGAGTTGACGGGTGTGTTCATTGGCTGAGTTGATGTGTAGGTGAAGGATTAGATGGGTGAGGGCAATGGATTGTTCAGTTTGGAACTGGTATAGGGACTGATGGAAGGAAGGGTTGCAGCCAGAGATGGGAACTTTAAGTGTGAGGCCTTTGGGGGTAATGCCAAATGTCAGACAAGCCTGAGAAAATAGAATATGGGAGCGTAATCTGGCTAGGGCGAAGGCATGTCTGCGGAGGGAATGTAAATAAAACTTAATGGGGTCGTTGTGGGGGTGTTGTGCGGGTGACATGGTACTAGAAGGTCGAAAGTGTAACGTGAGGCTGAAATGAAAATGAATATAAAAATATGTGGGGAGAGATAAAGGTGAAGTAGAAAGCAAATGGAGATCTGGTGTGAAAAGAGGCGAAAAGGGGTTGGTTGGAGCTGGGTTATGTTGATCCTGTGGTGAAATAGTGTAGGTAGAAAACGATGTGCATAAAGGTTAGGTGGTTGTGTTGCCGCCAAAACACGTTAAAGGGTGGAGAAATTCGGGAAAATTTCGAAAAAACTACGTGAGGATGTATTAAAAGTAGTGGTATGGTGGTGGCAGATTATGGAAATGAGGCTAACAATTGTCTGGTGGAGAAATAATAACGTTAAAACCTGTGGGAAGCGGCTAAAAATGATCGGTGATGTGAAAAAACGGAAATCGAAATAAAGCAAAAGTTATTAAAACTAGCCGAAAAGGTTGTTTAGTAGCTGAAAGGAACTGTTTGTGAACTGGAAACGGTGGATTTTATAGCAGTAGCGGAAGAAAAAAGTTTTTGGTTATGGTTTGGAAGTGGGTTACGTATTATTACGTATTGTTGAGTATATATCGGCGGGATAAAACTGTATAGTGGATTACGGTAAAAAGGAGAAGGTGAATACAAGGGAAACTACTGGCAAAAACAGAAGGAGGAAATAAGACGACAGAAAAGACTTCGAAATGTAACAGTGACAATAACAAACGTCATTGTTGGGTTCAAATTAATGATATGAATATAACAGAGGGAAACATTCCACGTGGAAAAAATATATCTAAAAAGAAAGATGATGAGACTTACCAAACAAAAGCTCTGGCAGGTCGATAGACACACAAAAAAACACAAATATACACACAAAATTCTAGCTTTCGCAACCAACGGTTGCTTCGTCAGGAAAGAGGGAAGGAGAGGGAAAGATGAAAGGATGTGGGTTTTAAGGGAGAGGGTAAGGAGTCATTCCAATCCCGGGAGCGGAAAGACTTACCTTAGGGGGAAAAAAGGACAGGTATACACTCGCACACACACACATATCCATCCACACATACAGACACAAGCAGACATATATATCCCCCATCAGTATTGCAGATCATGGAGAAATCTTTCACACACACACACACACACATGAAAGCATGTGCATGTGCACATGTGTGTGTGTGTGTGTTTTCTTATATACAAATATTTCTGAACTAATACTTGATATGTCCACTCCAATACTGTTGGACAAAATACTCCATGGACCAACAAATAACATTTAATAATAATCAGACTTCAATGAGATAGATACACTTTATTAATACACTATAATTTCCATTCCCATGGCTACTAATCTTTTTTTGTAGACAGTGATGTGACTTTAAGACACAAAGGGACAGAAATATTTACACATCTCCATAGCTGTAAACATATACCCTGCCTGCCGAATAAGCAGCTGCAATAATTTCCGTCTTGCCATCGCCATCCAAATCAACTGCAACAGACTTGCCTGAAAATAAAGGTTTCATATTTACAAAACATTCTGTAACACGAAAGCAACTTTTTTTTTTTTTTTTTTTTTTTTTTTTTTGCCATCAATGTCATTTTCATTATGATACAGATTTATAAGTAATGCTGTATGTTTTGGCAGAAAATATCTTCAAATATACCACCTGGACTTACACACTAAAATTTCCAGTATAATCACTGCTGCCATCCTTGAGATCTAGTAAAGACAAGTAACATTTTCGGACAACAAAATATCTTACCCATTGACAGTAGAAAATTGAAATTTACATAAGGGATGTGAACCTTCTATTTAAGAAAAGAAAATAATTTATAAGGAAAGGTAACAACTCACTGTATATTAGAGGAATTGAGTCATTGACAGGCACATAAACAAGATGTGAAACTTTACTATCTTTCTTTCAAATGCTTTTTTAACCTAGAATATATAGACAACCTGTTAGTGATTTGTGCCTTCTGAATACTTAATGGTAGGACTGTATATTCCCCCCCCCCCCCCCCCCAACGCCACAACACAACACACACACACACACACACACACACACACACACACACTGCAGCTGACAGGTGTAAAACGAAGTATAGGGTTATAGATAGAGAGATTCTGAATTAAATGTGTTTTGCTGTCAAGGGAGGAATACATGATGCCTTCAACGATTACCATAGCATAATATTGTCAAATGATATTTCCCAAAATCCAAAGAAATTCTGGTCATAAGTAAAGGCTTATTGTCAACAGTATGATCGTATGGAGTATAAAGTGAAATTTGTGATTGCAATTCGAGAGATAAAAAACATCTACTCACAAGGCGGTGGCAGGAGAACATACACCTAACAGAAGATTATACTTGTGCAAGGTTTTGGAGCCAGTGACTCCTTCTTCCAGCAGAAAGGTTGAAGGGAAAGGAAGAGGGGCGAAGGAAAGTACTGTACAGTTTTAGAAAGAGGGGCAGATTTTGGAAAAGTCATTCAGAAGTGTGGGAAAAGAAGAAAAGTCCTCTCTTCTCATCCCATCTGGTAAGGGTCTTTCCTTATCTCATCTGGTAAGTCTCCCCTGACCCACAGTTTTGGGTGACTTTTCCAAAATCTACCCCTTTTACTAAACCTCTGCAGTTCTTTTCCTTCACTCCTTTTCTTTCCCCTTCACCCCTCTTCTTTTCCCTTCAACCCTTCTGCTGGAAGAAGGAGCCACTGGTTCTGAAAGTTTGCATAAATATAACCTTCTTTTATGTATATATTGTCCTGTCATGCATGGTGAGTAATTTTTTTATCTATGCAATTACATTTTTATACTGTCAAAAATGATTATTTTTGTTGAAATTTGTGACTGGATAGAGTACTTGTTGGTAGGGAGGATGCAGCATGTTACCTTGGATGGAGAGTCATCAACAGATGTATACATAACTTCAGCTGTGCCCAGGGAAGTGTATTGGGACCCTTGCTGCTCATATTGTACGAGGGCGGTTCAGAAAGTAACCTCCGATCGGTCACAGTGCGGGTTGTGGGGGGAGTAGCGACGCCATCTGTGCGTTCACGCACTCAACAGGTCAGTCGGCATCAAGCCGTGGTCGAGTGAACGTCGTACCTGCGCTAGTTTAGTTTTTGTGGCAGTTTGAAATGTGTGCTGCAATAGAAAACCCCGCCAAATGTGATGTGCGTGCTGTCATAAGGTTTTTTACAGCCAAAGGATATTCTGCAGTAGCTATTCATCGTGAGCTTTGTGCCGTGTACGGACCAAGAGTTATGAGTGAAGGAGTTGTCCGTGAATGGGTACGTTTATTTAAAAGTGGACGAGAAAACGTTCATGATGAAGAGAGGAGTGGTAGACCATCATTGGTGACTGACGAACTCGTTCAGACAGTTGATGCAAAAGTTCGTGAAAATCGACGTTTCTCAATGTCGACCATTAATCAAGATGTGTACCGTGAAACAATAAAAAAGTTACGACGGGCTATACAGAACAAACGCCGTGGTATGCTGACTTCCGGTATCGTTTTTTTGCACGATAACGCCCGTCCTCACTCTGCTCGCAGAACAACGGCCCTTCTTGAGTCCTTCAAGTGGGACGTTATCAACCATCCACCTTACAGCCCAGACCTGGCGCCGAGTGATTATCACCTCTTCATGCATTTGAAGAAATGGCTCGGGTCACAGCGGTTTGATGACGACGAAGAGCTCAAAGATGCGGTCACAGGCTGGCTCCAGGCACAAGCGGGTGATTTTTATGCAGAAGGAATTTCAAAGCTTGTGAAGAGATACGATAAGTGCCTCAATCGCTATGGAGACTATGTAGAAAAATAGTGCAAAGATGTAGTTGTAAGATGTATATATTAAAATATTTTTATTTAACTTGGTGTATTTTTTTAAATCAACCGGAGGTTACTTTCTGAACGGCCCTCGTATATCAATGACCTTGCAGACAATGTTAATAGTAACCACAGACTTTTTGTATGATGAAGTACTGTCTGAAAGAAGTTGTATAAATATTCAGTCCGATCTTGACAAGATTTCAAAGTGGTGCAAAGACTGGTGTTCATTTAAATGTCAAATTGTACTCCTCACAAAACGAAAAGACATAGTATCCTATGACTATAATATCAGTGAGTCACTGTTGGAATCAGACAAATCACACAAATACCTAGATGTAACACTTTGTAGGAATGTGAAATGGAATGATCAATAGGCTCATATGTGGGTAAAGCAGTTGGTAGACTTCGGTTTATTAGTAGAATGCTGGGGAAGCACAAACAGTCTACAAAGGAGCTTGTTTACAAATCACTAGTGTCACCAGTTCTAGAATATTGCTCAAATGTGTGGGACCCATACCAAATAGGACTAACAGGGGTTTTTGAACTTATACAGTGAAGGGCTCCATAAATGGTCAGAGGTTTGTTTGATCCATGGGAGAGTGTCACAAAGATGCTGGAGGAACTGAACTGAAAGACTCTTGAAGATGATGTAAACTATCCTGAGAAAGTCTATTAAGAAAGTTTCAAGAAGCGGCTTATATTATGACTCTAGAAATAGGCTACAACCCCTTATATATTACTCAAATAGGGATCATGAGGATAAGAGTAGAATAATTACTGCACGCACAGAGGAATTTAAACAATCATCAATCTCCATATGTGAATGGAATTGGAGGAAACCCTAATGGGTGGTACAGAGGGACATCCCTTTGCTATGCACCTCATGGTGGTTTGGAGATTGTAGATGTAGATGTCGATGAAGAAGACAGAACATAATGTAATGGATACTGACTAGCAAGAAGTGTACATGGAATCATTTATTATGAAGTATCAAAACTATTTTGCCATTCATGGAGAATGTGATATGAGTGTCCCTCTCCCTCAGATCCTGTGTACATGCTTGCCCAGAAAGTGTAGTGTTTTGAATGGTCCAACATATAAAACTGTGTCACAAAATTTTAACACTGGATAGCTGATGCCAGTAGGAACCAAACTACAAAAACTTGGCGCCACGCGCTACAATTGGCCGTGGAATTGCCCTGTTGCCATTTGTCGATTGACGGGCAGCACTACGATTGTCAGTTCCCACATACCAATTTGTTCCCAGTACATCTTATCATGAAACTAGTCAATGGATGTGTCGAGAGCCTGGCGGATTTGCCCCCAAGGGCCAATCAGAGGGCGTGGTGCCAAGTTTCCATAGTTTAAAAACTGTGCATTCTTTTTTTGAGGGGGGGAGAGAAGGGCTTTATGAAGCAGGAAAATTTCCCCAAATGAATAGTCCCATATCTTAACAAGATTTGACTTGCGCACAATTAACTTTTTACAATCTGGTAAGTTGAACTTTCTATTAGCACTTCAGTATATTAGCAGATGGTACCTAATTTACTGTTCATATAATTCATACTTACAGATCCCATTTTAGATTATCTTTTATCTAGTGGTTTTCACAGTTTCTAGTTGCTTTCTAGGTAGAATTATTTCTGCAGTTTGTAGGCGATTCCTCTCTTAGGCATGAAACTACATTCAATTATTTGTGGTAAGGGTGTTTTTGGAGGACCACTCTGTGATGTTCGAAGCACAGATTTGATTCTGTTGTCCATACGCAGTTTTCATTCTAATTGTAGCTTTGTGCCATCTACAATTTTACTACTTTTTTGGAATGGGAAGGATGAGTCTAAATAATTTATGAAAAGCAAGAACAGAATAGGGCCTAAGATTGAATTGTGAAGTACAACTTATTTTAACATTTGGTGTCTCTGAATGGCATACATGCATACTGTCCCCTTACTGTTTATGGCCTTTGACTATTGTTGCCTGTTTTTAAAGAAGGACTGAATCTGTTTATTTGTATGCTATACCCAATATATTAAAATTCCAATTTTGTGAGTAACAGTTCATGGTTTATAACATCAAAGATCTTTGTGATGTCTAAAAGTACGGCCAGTGCATATTGCTTACTGTGTAATGAAGTCAAGTCCTCAGTGATAAAACCAAGGACAGCAATTTTTGTACACTTGCATTTCTGAAAATCATTGTGCGTGTTGAAAAACAAATCTTTCTTTATGAAGCATACAAGTCTTTTGTATAATACACTCCTGGAAATTGAAATAAGAACACCGTGAATTCATTGTCCCAGGAAGGGGAAACTTTATTGACACATTCCTGGGGTCAGATACATCACATGATCACACTGACAGAACCACAGGCACATAGACACAGGCAACAGAGCATGCACAATGTCGGCACTAGTACAGTGTATATCCACCTTTCGCAGCAATGCAGGCTGCTATTCTCCCATGGAGACGATCGTAGAGATGCTGAATGTAGTCCTGTGGAACGGCTTGCCACGCCATTTCCACCTGGCGCCTCAGTTGGACCAGCGTTCGTGCTGGACGTGCAGACCGCGTGAGACGATGCTTCATCCAGTCCCAAACATGCTCAATGGGGGACAGATCCGGAGATCTTGCTGGCCAGGGTAGTTGACTTACACCTTCTAGAGCACGTTGGGTGGCACGGGATACATGCGGACGTGCATTGTCCTGTTGGAACAGCAAGTTCCCTTGCCGGTCTAGGAATGGTAGAACGATGGGTTCAATGACGGTTTGGATGTACCGTGCACTATTCAGTGTCCCCTCGACGATCACCAGTGGTGTACGGCCAGTGCAGGAGATCGCTCCCCACACCGTGATGCCGGGTGTTGGCCCTGTGTGCCTCGGTCGTATGCAGTCCTGATTGTGGCGCTCACCTGCACGGTGCCAAACACGCATACGACCATCATTGGCACCAAGGCAGAAGCGACTCTCATCGCTGAAGACGACACGTTTCCATTCGTCCCTCCATTCACGACTGTCGCGACACCACTGGAGGCGGGCTGCACGATGTTGGGGCGTGAGCGGAAGACGGCCTAACGGTGTGCGGGACCGTAGTCCAGCTTCATGGAGACGGTTGCGAATGGTCCTCGCCGATACCCCAGGAGCAACAGTGGTCCCTAATTTGCTGGGAAGTGGCGGTGCGGTCCCCTATGGCACTGCGTAGGATCCTACGGTCTTGGCGTGCATCCGTGCGTCGCTGCGGTCCGGTCCCAGGTCGACGGGCACGTGCACCTTCCGCCGACCACTGGCGACAACATCGATGTACTGTGGAGACCTCACGCCCCACGTGTTGAGCAATTCGGCGGTACGTCCACCCGGCCTCCCGCATGCCCACTATACGCCCTCGCTCAAAGTCCGTCAACTGCACATACGGTTCACGTCCACGCTGTCGCGGCATGCTACCAGTGTTAAAGACTGCGATGGAGCTCCGTATGCCACGGCAAACCGGCTGACACTGACGGAGGCGGTGCACAAATGCTGCGCAGCTAGCGCCATTCGACGGCCGACACCGCGGTTCCTGGTGTGTCCGCTGTGCCGTGCGTGTGATCATTGCTTGTACAGCCCTCTCGCAGTGTCCGGAGCAAGTATGGTGGGTCTGACACACCGGTGTCAATGTGTTCTTTTTTCCATTTCCAGGAGTGTAATTTTCAAATATTTTATAAAATATGGGTAACAATGGGATTCGTCTACATATTTTTACATTTGTTGTATCTCTTTCCTTCAAGAATGGCCAAAATAACAGGTGGTAGTGCCAGAGCTTTTGTATTTCTACCAGTACTGTCTTAAAATGATTATCAATATAGCATTATGACTGTAGCTGATTACAGTAAGAAAGTGCTGTTTCATTTTCACAGCCCATTTATGGAAAAATAGATAATGGACATAAGAGTATAGAAATGAACTCGGAATGAGCTATTCCAGGCAGGGGCACCATCCACCATGGGACCACATGGAAACATGATTTGTAGCCACCAAGGAATATATATGCAAGCAGCAAATGCAAGCTATGAAACCTTCTAATGTTAGTGTTCATTTTCCACTTGTACAACAGTAAACAAATATTGCAAATGTTGAACATATTAAGCATATTACTGAGGACAAAAGAAAAGTCAGTAGTGGCACAAACTCAACTGATTACATGCTAAGCAAATTACATAAGTGATAAATTATGAAGAAGGCCACGAAAATACATATAATGATGACATATTGGAGCAGACAGGCTTATCAATAAAATCCACAAAGTCAAACAATGGAAATTGCAGGTTTGAATATCAACAATATAGGAAAAGACAGATTGCTAATTACCATAAAGATGACACGTTAAGTTGTAGACAGGCACAGTTAACAGACAACAATGTACGTAAAGTCAGATTCCTACTTACCTCCGTGTCATCTTATGTGTAAATGTCTTTTAATTGTGCCTGTCTGCAACTTAATATGTCATCTTTATGGTAAGTAGTAATCTATTTTTCCTACATTGTTAATAAAATTGACAAAGAATCCAAAATCTGAATCAGTGTGTTACAAGTACATCCCTTTCAACAAAACCCTGAGCAACAGATGTGAAGTAGAGCTGAACTGACCTCAAGTGGAATTCAGTACAATTCTTAGCCTGTGACCAGATCAGGAGTATCACACTTCTGAAATGAAATGTCAATTTTGCAGCTAGTTTAGCAAAATTGAAAATTTCTTTCCTCTCATAATTTACAGACCAAAAACAATGAAAATACTTATGTTTCTCAACAAAATGTTTTGTGAGGGTGAGATCCAAACTAACTGTTCGGCTTAAAGTAAATTATCTAAAGTTAATCAACTTAATATGTACATGTTCCCAAAAACTCACCTGTAGTAGTACCACCTGTTTCCAAGTAAATATTTTTCTGATAACTCCATTCATTTGCGTCTTGGCTTACTGCAGTGAGGATGTAGTGATTCCCATCATCATCACCAGACAAAAGTATATAGGGCTTCTCTCTGTAAAAAATCAGTGTCATGCTCAGTATCATGTCAGTGGAGCCAAAGTGACAATTAAGTAAGCATAGTTTAAACACTGTGTACTATTTTAATCCATATTAACATAAAATGCAACAAAACAAAGAACAGTCATAAAAATGAGTCAAAAGTACAGAAGGTACATTTTTGTGTGTTGGGGACTGATGACCTCAGATGTTAAGTCCCATAGTGCTTAGAGCCATTTTTGTGTGTTCAGCCAAGTTAAAAATCCAATTTTTGTGAGTAAGTCCAAAACCTACACAAAGAAAAGCTAGAGAAACAGAAAAATCCTTTGAAAAAATTATCATGGTTGCAGAAAACACCACTCACAGGAAACACAACTCACTTTTTTCACACACGATATCTCGATAATAGTAGATATGGATCAGTGGATAGCTTCTGTCTTGTTTATTTTCAAAAGGCGTTGGTTAAGGTACCACAATTTTTACTGCAAACTGTGACGTGAATATACAAAGTATGCAACCTGTGAGTGGGTCAACAATATTTGACTGGTAGAACCACTTATATTGTCTTCGGCAAAAACACATGTAGCATGGAATTTACCCCAGGGAAGCATAACAGAATTGCCAATATTGTCACCACATGTATGTGGTTTGTCTCATAAATCAATATTTCCATTTAAGTTTTTGGTCGTGACACTGTTGTCTACATGAAAAATCACCAATTGATGATGCAGTCTGATGAATACAGAGCAGCATCTTGAAGTAATGAACAGTAGCTCTCTTTCAATGTGGGTAAACACAGGAAAATGTTCATAAATAAGAAAAAGAATCCAGCAACATCTGATTACAAAATTAAAATGAAATAGGATAGATTGCTACTTATCATACACACACAACTCACACACACATCATCTCTGGTCTGAACACTGAAGGCCTCTGTGCCCAGTGAAAACAGCAGCCAAGGGTCTTCAAGGTGGTGCCACAAAGTGATGTGAAATGTAATTAACGTAAAACATTACGGATGATTAATTGAAAGTCAGGTTTGTTGAAAAGATTCTAAGAAAGTCAGTTCATATATTACAGAAACTACATACAAGACACTCATGTGATCTATTCTACAGTACTATCCACATGCACTGAGTTCTATCATGCAGGCTTAACAGACAGAAATTATTCACTGACACAGTGCTAGGGTTGTAATAGGTTTATTTTATTCATAAGAAAGTGTAACTGAATTGCTGAAAGACTTTACTTAGGAATCTATGGAAGGAAGAGGTTATTGTTCTCACAACATCCTGCTGGGTGATTGCAGAAACTTTATTTGAGGTAGATTCTGGAGTAATTCTGCTATCTCCACTGCATATGCAGAGGATAAATCTCGAAATAAGCTAAGAATTATTAACATGCATAACAGAGACAAACAGTATTGCAAAAGAAGATCAGGTAGTAATTATTGGTGGGGGTTCACACTATATATAAATGCTTGTAATCAGGTTCTTAGAAACTACTTAAAATGTATCAGGTGGGTAGGCAAAATTCCATTAATGAAGTATTCAAACCAAATCTCAGGTATACTTCACAATCTGAACTTGCATATGTATGACACAATACAGGTGATCACATAAAAATAAGCATGTTATCCAGTATGGGTTGTAACTAATAGATGCATTTCTGAAATGTATAGCATATAGCAATGAAGGTTCATCAGCTCAGTATAAAAGAAAGATCTATCTTTCTGTTACATACTGTTCTCTTCTATTACTTTAAAATCTCACTAATCCGGCCCTCAGTAGTCTGGCCTCTTAGTAATGCAGCCCACATCCAACATCTAGTCACTCAAACAGAAATGACACCCAAAACAATGAATTATTGTGTGGAACTTTGTTGTTAGTCCATAAAAATGTTAAGTATCTTTGAAATTATGATTTTTGTTAAAGTTCAGTATCATGGCTTCTAAATGTAAGTACATTACACTAGATCCCAAGAAGAAACTGGAAATTTTAGAGTATTTGAACTGAGTTTCTTCCCAGAAAACCATTGCTGCTGAGTATAATGTTCGACGAGCAACTATTCATCACATCAAAAAACAAAGAAAATTTTGTTTGACAATAAGCAGCCCCAAAGGAGAGCAACTTGGGAAAACGGAGGGTTATGTGAAAGAGTGAGAATGAAGAACAGGACATAGCTCTTTGTAGATGGTTCATACAGCAACACAGTAAAGGAATTCCATTGAGTGGCCTTATAATAAAGGAAAAAGCAGTTGCATACAGCAACACAGTAAGGAAATTCCATTCAGTGGCCCTATAATAAAGGAAAAAGCAGTTGCATTTAACAAACAACTGGGTGACAGCTATAAAACTGCAAAAAGCAACATAGCATGTGGCAGCTGACAGTCACTGGAGAAAGTTGCTAAGCTAACAAAAAAGATACAGAACAGTTTGTAAAGAAGATATGGAAAATAATAGATAAAGAAGATTTAACTGCTGATGCTTTGTACAATGCTGATGAAACCAGCTTCTCATAGAAAATGCTTCTTGCAAAAGATGAACGAGAAGGCAGTTTGTGGGTACAAACAACAGAAACAACACACATTGTAATGCAAATTGGAGTTGTAAACTACTGCTCATGGTGACTTGGAAATCACTACCAGGGCAATATTTTGATCAAAAGAAAGCATGTATGGACAGAGAAATATAACCTTTGTGGTTCCTGAAACATTTGTACCAGCTGTGAGAAAAGTGCTGAGGAAGAAAAGGTTTCCATTGAAACATATCCTCACCTTTCCAATGTGACTCTGAAGTCTGATGGTATATAAGAACTCTTTCTACCACCCAATGTTACATCCTTCAGCATATGGACCAGGGAATTATGCAATAAATTAAAAGTCATTATCAACGTGGACATCTCATCTCTCTGCTGAACAAATATGAAAATGACTTTATTGAAGCTATGCTTAGGGTGTGGAAAGTGACCAACTTGTGTGATACTGTTTACCAAATAGCAGAAGCATGGGATAAAGTGGAAAAAGCTACCATAATGAAGAGCTGGAGAAAAGTGTGGCCATTAACTGATGCAGAGGTGGTAGCCAGTACTGAGCAGACATGCTCGTGTCTGTGTATGTGCGGATGGATATGTGTGTGTGTGTGCGAGTGTATACCTGTCCTTTTTTCCCCCAAGGTAAGTCTTTCCGCTCCCGGGATTGGAATGACTCCTTACCCTCTCCCTTAAAACCCACATCCTTTCATCTTTCCCTCTCCTTCCCTCTTTCCTGACGAAGCAACCGTTGGTTGTGAAAGCTAGAATTTTGTGTGTATGTTTGTGTTTGTTTGTGTGTCTGTTGACCTGCCAGCACTTTCATTTGGTAAGTCACATCATCTTTGTTTTAGATATATTTTTCCTACGTGGAATGTTTCCCTCTATTATAAAAAATTATTTAATATGATTTGGATTGAAATTACTCAGGATTTAGATATCTGTTACCTATTTGGAAAAATGGAATTAGTTTCATTGGAAACCTGTTATTTAAAGAAAATAATCACAGTATGACAACACAAACAAAACAGAGATTACATAAAATTTCCATATACTCAAAAGTCGGTATCTACTGACAAAAGAATTAACTTGCCTTAATCAAGAAACACACTTTTCAAAAATATTGGTTTCAAAAGAAACTTTCAGGCAACAGAAACTTCGAATATAAATTGAAATTAATTTAAATAACAAAAATTATCCATCTGTGGCACTAAATTAATACTTTCTAAAAATGTTTACTATTGTTGAAAGTTATGTTTTAATTGCAAAAGTGTAATTTTCTAGAAGGATTTGTGGCAAACCAATAGGTTATAAATTGTGCACCAACAGCATATTCGTTAAGTTCAGATGTTGTTCAGTATTTCAGTTGTTCAGTCACCCTCTTGTTAAAATGAGATTAGGAAAAATGTTCTCTGATGTGTATTCTCACTATGTCATCTACTAAGAAGTGTTTTGGAAGACAAAAAATGTCAAGAATTAAAGTACTGAAAAGTGTTTCAATCAGAATGATAATAAAACTGACCCTATTGACAACGAGACAAGAGATGTTCTGCAAACTACCTGTAAGAAAGCCAGAAAAGATAAGTATATTCACTCAGTATTTGTAATTATTAGTTCCCAGTTATAAGTACATAATGCATCAGTGATTTGAATTTACACAAAAAATGCACTTACAGTGATTTATGTCCAGCTTTATGATTATAGTGTGTCTGGGAAGCAATGTTAAATCCTGCAGGAGTCATTACGATAAAATTACTTTCAGTGATGAAAAACTGGAAGCCTGGAGACATATTAAGAAACTAAGCAGTGCCTCAACAACTACTGTAAAGCATGCATAGTGTACTGCCTGTCAATTAGTCCTTTTAGCTCCTCTTAAATGTCAGAAGGTGAAAAATGTTGTATGAGTTTCCCATTATTAAATAAAGTGGACTAAAGAACATGAAACCAATGAACTAATGTAGCCCCTAAGCATATCTGAACTGAAATATATCAGCTGTCAATTCAAAGGACAGTAACACAGCAGATGCAGGTGACATCAGAATGAAACAGACAAAATATCGCTGAAAGGAGATGAGAGAATGGGTCCTTGAACTTTGTGGTAACTGTCCCAAAATGTAACATATCCCAAAATTCTGAAGGAAAACATGTGTAATATCTGGTTTGAAGTCAGATCCTAAAAGCTGTAGGCTAATAATACTGTTGTGTCACTTATACAAAAGTTTTGAAAGAATATTGCTGAGCTGCTTGCAGCACACGATGGAACCAGCATTATTTCATCAACAGACAGGTTACAGACTAGGAAAAAAAAGTACATCTCAGATTCTTAATCTAACCCAGTATATAGAGGATGGGTTGGAAAAATGCAGCTGCAGCTTGCATCAAACTGACAGCTGCTTATGATATTGTCAATCACTGTATACTGACAAGAAAGATATATAAGCTTACCAAGAAATACAGTTTCCCCAAACTTATTGAAGGATTAATTAGAAACAGAAGGTCTAATATAGACTTTCTGGGAAAATGCTGTGTTATGGCTATGTTTGAAAAATGGCTTACCACGAAGATGCCCTGCTCTTTTTAGTATATATGCTAATGACAAGCCACTTCCAGAGCAGGACAGGAGTTTCCTTTATGCACATGATCTGCCTTTAGTAACTCATGCTAAGTTATTTAAAGATACAGAACTTTGGATTATAGCAGTTTTGAAGAAGATGGGTATTTTATAAGTATCAGCTGCACCCAAACCCAGTTCAAATTCAGCTGTGCACTTATCATGATAAATACAGACAGATACAATGTAAATACAGCATACATGGATGCAGCACCATATACAAAATATTTATGTATCACCTTGATATACAAGCATCATTGACATAAAACAAGGCTGAAAGTGGAACCCAGCAGTAACATACTTAGGTAGGTAATTGGTTGTAGCTGGTGCTCTCAGTCACAAACATTAAGAACAATGATATTATAAATCTGCTACTCCATGGTATGCCCTATGTGATACAAGGTGAACAACTCAGTAAATTAAAATGTAATGCTTTATGTTAAAATGAAGCTTTATGTTAAATCAAGACTGGAACCAAGATTTTATACTATTTGCAAACAGTCAACTAACCATGAGGCTATTGAGAACACCAGCCTGGTTCAAACTTTCATTGTCACTGATGTTCAACTATAATTTTTGAAACAAAGAAGGTGTTGAATAAATCATGAAAGCTTATTACTGACCACAAAGAGAAATGGACTACATGATGTGTCCTCAGTCATCTACACTGAGGGGTCAGGAGTTACAGATGTAATCACAAAAATGACAATTTCCAATTATCACTACTAATTGCATTTGCAGAGAAATGCAAACCAAGATTCATTTGCTCTGCTGCTGGGCTGTATCTCACATTCTGCATAAAGGAAGATTTACTTCATGTGTTGCTGAAAAGCTCTTTAGATTGCTTGTTTTTGGTGATTCATGGTGTAATCTGCTCTTATATCTGGAGATGTTCACCATTATTTATATCATATATTCATTACTTTTTCCTTTGCATTTTGAATTAAAAAGTCTAGAACTAACTTCCAAAGTTATAAATGCTGGCAGACTAACAATGGTCATAAACAGCTGTTAGTACACGTTATGGAAGTAGTCTGCAGTGGTTGCTTTTGTTTGTTAATGTATAACTTCATTCACTGCATGTCTCTTTCCACAACCCATTTCCTCCACTTTTATCTGTTTCTACTAAAAATGAGCTACCAGCTGAGGCAGCCTTGAATTTGATGCATCTTTTAGTTTTGCTTCAGTTTCTCCAATTCTGTAATTTAGTAAGATGTGGTCTTCCTTCCTGTTATGTAATTTCAATAAGGCAAGAGAACTTTATGATAACATATGAAATCAAGATAATGAAATGTAAATAAATTCTTAACAGATTTATGGTGACAACATTACACTTACCCTGATTGTTCATGCTCATCAGAAATGTAAAACAGATGTGCTGCACCAGGTGTCATAGACTGACCTCCCAAAATGAAATTGGCCTCAAACCCATCTGCAAGTGTATGTCTTTCAAATGTTCCTGTTCTAAAAAAAAATTAAAACATTATACACAGACAGAGTACTGCAGTAAATGGCCAGTGTACCGAAAATTTAAGAGAGTTTATCAACAATATGAAAATAATTTTTTGGATCATCACTGTTATAATATGATGAATTTTTTCTCAACAGCATATTTTTTATTTATTTTATGCATTATCTAATATACAGTATTAACACAGAATTCTCAGTTATTCTTATATTTGCCCATTACTTTTAACTAACTTCTTGAGCAGGTAAGCAGATGTTATCCACCACAGAGCTTAGTCAGGGAAACAGTACAAAAATTGAAAAATAAAGTCAGCAGACATAGATCAAGTGTCAGACCATATACTGACAGTGTGTACAGACAGCATGTAAGCTCTCTTAACTAACATAATAAACGACTCCAACTTTGGTAACTTCCCATCCAAAGGTCATGACCCTCCTAAAGAAAGGTAAAGCTGCAGACATGGAAAATTACAGGCCTATCTCTTTCATCATTCTAAACAAAAATAAAGAACAATTCTAAAACACAGACTAATGAATTACCTGAACAAATATAACCTCCTCCATAAGGCCCAGTTCCATTGTTACAGTAGCAGAAGTACTGAATCAATTGTAGTGAAGTTTGCTAAAGTACTAATTATGGTAATGGTGGAGCTTATAAAGTAAGCAGTAAAGATAACAACAAACATTACTGTCAAGACACTCAATGGTCAACAGGAACATAAAAAAAGACTGAAAATGTTTCTAAGCTTTTGTGTGGCATCTTTCTTCAGAGCTAATTAGAGTACTGCATGTACGCGTGCACGTGCACTCGCATACATGCACGTGAACGCACGCACGCGCGCGCGCGCACACACACACACACACACACACACACACACACACACACACACACACTCTCTCTCTCTCTCTCTCTCTCTCTCTCTCTCTCTCTCTGCTCTATTGTCGTAGCAAGTAATAACATTGCAGCTCAACTGGAATGAGGGGTTTTATCAAGTGGATTGGCTGAGGAGATAAAGGAAATGGAGAGGGGAAGGCAAAGTTGGAGAAGAAGGTGGAATGGACAGACAGTAAGTACATGGAATAGGAAAGTGGTGGAGTAACATTCCCAACACACAAACATTCAAAACTAACAGACTCAAACTATTTAAGCATGAATGACAGTCAGTCCATTTTGATAAAGACCATGACTTTTGTAAGAGACTGTAGAAATACTTGTTTTTTTAATCTTGTGAGAATTTGTTGCCCATCAGAATGCTTAGAAGACAGAGTATTCACAGTGTATAATAAATCTTGTCAAACTTTTTGTACTGGGCCATTATCAAAACATGAAATATTTAAATTGTACAGTAAATCAAAATTCCATACCACACTCAATTTACAAACTTGTTGACACAAGAATTCTATCTACATGGTTACATTATTAAAGTAATACACAAACTTAGAAAGTCACTATCAAAGAAAAAACTGCAAAACCTAATGAGTACATGCATGAAATTACCTCAATGCAATCATAGTAACTCAGGTGTTTGTAACAGCAGCTGCTAAGTTCACTATGTTTCTTGTGAAATAATTCTAGAAATTGACAACAGAAGACCACATTAGTCAAGGGACACGTGGTGAGACATCCGCACATTGTTCTCATAAGAAATGAGTCCAGTTATGGAGCAATACGTGGCTCGTGCATCAAAAAAATTGCAGCCCAACCTATACTTGCATACAAAAAGCTGTCGCCAGAGCTACGCTTGGGCTTGGTCTCCAAAGTGTGAAACACAGAAACTGTAAATTATATTTCTGTAGTTAATGATCACTGCATGGAAGCAGAATTAGTATATGAAAATAACCAACATCTGTTTTGTTTGTATCACAAATACTGTCTTCCATTTGTCACCAACCCAAGACATTAGAATATATTAAGACTAAATCCACCATGTTTGTTAGTGAGATTCCAGAAGTCGAGATGGTGTTTTGAATTCTGAGAGACAGCTGTGATTTATGGTCATGTGTATTTGACGTTATTGTACTGTGCAATAGTGGCAAGTCCAGGACTGTGGCTACTGTACAATAGTGTGACACGGTAAAATGGTGCATGACTATGAGTTCATGTGAACCTGCTGAGTAATATACCAGAGATTTTAACTAAATTTGTGACTAACATTTTTATTTATGAAAACACATAAGCATTATCACGAAAGTTTACAGTGCAGAATATGAACTTGGAAAACCAACTACATACTTTCAACACCAACATCAATATCAAGAATTAAGTTAATTATTATAAACCAGAAAGAACTAAAGGCTCAAATGGATGCCAATATATTGGGCAAAAATAGCTACATTTTAGCAACAAAAAGTGAAATAGTTGGTGGACAGAGCACTCAGATTTCTGAGGTCAGAAGTGAGCTAGGTGGACGAGTAACAGCTATAAGTGAAAAAGTAGACAAGTTGAGCGAGAAAAGAATAAGACAGATGACTGGTTAACTAACACAGAATCCAGATTGCAAACAGTAAAACTGGAAGTGACTGAAATAAAGCCAGGACTCAGAGATGAAATTTCTGCTGTACATTAAAAGATCAAATTAAAACTGTCAACAGCCAAAATATTGTTCATGTTAGTACTTTAAATAAAACAACTGGAAAGGCAAAAAGTTTGTTTCAGGCTGCATATAACAACTGGTCTAATATTCCTGTGAAAAGTTTCCCTGGAGATGGATTTCATAGAACACTGCAAAGATAATCTACTTTCTGAAATGAGAAATGAAATAATAATTAAGTTTGTAAAGAGATTTCTTGAGGTGGAAGCAATGTGGTTTTGTATACACAACTGATGAAGAAATACTGTTAGGAAAAGAAGAGACTGAAGTCTCAGATATAGTGAAGTTGTTAGATGCTAAAGGGGGGTAAGAAGAAGAAGTGAGTTATCTAAAGTCTGTTGTATTGGAAATGCCAAAGTCTGCTCAGGAATCAGATATTGGGGAAAGGGGAAGGGAGGGGGGTTGAAAGTCATGTAAATACCAAACAAAACTTAGAATGTGTAAAACCCAATTTTGGTGACTTTAGGAAAAATGTCTCATAACAATCCCTTTCGAGAAAAGCTGGCAGTAATAAGTAAACGACTGTATCCACAATGGTGGAAAGAATATCAGAGATGGTTTCATAAATGACTTAAGGGAAGATTGAGTAATCTACACAAAAATTCACTATATGAAGAAAAACTGTCTGAAAACGGTAGTGAAAATGTGATGGATCACAATCATTAACTGAATGTTAAAGTAATGGAAAAAGTAACTGATGTTAATAACAGTAAAGGTATTGAATCTGATGACACAATGTGATATGTTGGGAGCGTATGTTGATGATATACAGGTGAAAGTGGGAAACCATATATACAGAAGACTTAAACATATATACCGGTACTTAATGGCTACTGACTGGAAAAGAAAAACTTTTCACCAACATATGACATTAAGGGAACAGTCATTCTTAGAATTTCCTGTGCCTGGCAAACAGAAAGTCTCTAGCTGTGCAGTGTTATTCTCCCAGTGTTAATTATTAGCATTGCACTATTTTTTGTGTTCTGATTTTATCCATTCTGGATTTTCCATTGTTTAATTTTATTTATTGTGTTAATGTGTATATGTTATAAATGTCTTGCAATTATGTTATAAAATGAAAATTCAAGTAAACTTTACTTATACTCTGATAAACATTGCTTCTGATGATAACATTTCATCTAACTAACATGATGTTTTCTCTTTATGTACTGACTGGTTTTATGCAAACTTTATTTCATAAAATTCCTTGTGTTTAGTAGGATACATTGACATTATTCTACACTTTCCTGTGTGTCTAGTCAATGTAGCATTTATTTAGGGCTAAGTTTTCAACACACACACACATTTTAGTGGTCAGGCAGAAAAAATTAGCTATTCATGTTGTTAAGAGTTGCTTATTCACACACGACATGGAGGCTTGATAACTGTTTCAATGCCAAAATCAAATCTTCTTTAATTTTTTAAACCAAAAGTATAGCAATATATTGGAGGAACCAAAGTCAAATACAATGATAATATCTTAGTATAATCTCCACTACTATAAAAAATTTAACACAAGTATCTGACGTACAAATATTAGACCTACTTGCACAGAAACAAGAACTGTTTATTTCCAGCTGAATTTTCACTCAGCAGCAAAGTGTGCACTGTTATGAAATTTCCTGGCAGATTAAAACTGTATGCCGGACTGAGACTCAAACTCAGGACCTTTGCCATTCACAGGAAAGTGCTTTACCATCTGAGTTACCCAAACATGACTCATGACCCATTCTCACCACTTTATTTCTGCCAGTAGCTCATCTCCTACCTTCCAAACTGCTACTCAGAACAACTTGTTGCCATGTTTTATTGAATACCTGCTGTTTGTCTACCACTGGTCGCTTACATTACTTTGATTAAAATGTTATTTTTCAAAGAGAATATTTTTTACATCTATAAATGTTTGTATACATGGACAAGGAAACAAAATTCACAGATTTTTCCCAGATTTCCCAGTTGAAAATACACTTTCTCCCAGGTGAAAATACATTTGTTCCATGTTAAGTGACAGTATACTTTTCCTTGGCACTGTAAAACTTATCAATCCTTTGAATTTTTATTGTTTTATACACCGATGCAGAATTTCCCGGCACTTACAAAACGAAACTCAGAGGGAAAAAAACACATTTTGGAAAGATCTTTGATGTGCAGCAACATGTATGCTGCATATTTTTCTGTTACGAAGGTATAAATTTGAATTCCACCAAACACTGCATGTTACTTTCCGAAGCATTTAAATAGAGATTGCAACATGCTTTTGTAAGCCAGTCATAGCTCACGTCACATGATCTCACCAGCTGATGACAGCGTAGGACACGTGATGTAGTCAGCCAATAGCAAGATCACTCTTAAGTAGTGCAAACACTCAAATAAGGAAAGTTAATGGTTTAAATTAATATACATAGTGTTGCTACAAGAAAAACAAAGTTTTTACATATAATAGTGATTTCAAAGATTAATAAGCTGCAAGAGAAGCTAAGCTTCCACATATAATGTTGATCTTTTCTTGCGCATGTTACACTTTAAGATACATCACAGAAATGTGCCAGTAAAATTTTTAATAACGATGTAAATGTCTGATCTTCTGGGCTCAAAATTGTTCTAGATGGTCGCCCTCAAGGAGTTGATTTTTAAATGAGAGTCAAACGCTATGTGATTTAAGAAATTCATCGTACATTCTCGCACATGGCTCATCTTGCGTAATCACCATTCACAATATTTTCCTGTGACCTGTTAAAAATTGGTTCATTTCAGCAGTTGCCAGAGAGCAGCAGATAACAGGTGTCACTGCGCTTGTGCAGCTACGATGACGCAAGAAGCCTGCATGTTCGTACGTGTAAAACATTAAAAGATCTTGCATTATGTCTTAAAGGAACAAGTCATCATAGGATACTTCAAGAGCATTGGAATTTTGTGAACCATAATAAAATGCATAATTTGGCTTTAAGTGCTCATTCGTATGTCCAGATTCAGATGTAAATTTTCTTCGTACCAGTACTGCATTATCTCGTGTTTGGTTCTTTATTATGGCATAATACCATACGAGCTAGAAAATGGAAAACGTGCACTTGAAATGCAGCGAACAGTTGAAACTAGCCAACAGTGTGAAACTAAACACTTCGTTTCAAATAAATTGACTGCCTCACTGCAAAAGATTAATAAAAGCCAAATCTCTTTCGCAAACTGACAAAAATAACTTCGTTACTCTGCAAGGCGATTAATGCTTGACTGTCAGAAAGGTGGAAATAAAACCTGAAACTAATAACATATTTTAGCCTTCCGTAATTATGCAAACGTATTTTAATTCATTTAATAGCTCCCAGCCATGGAAATCTGTTTTGCTTTCATTTAATGTGAGAGCAATAAATGAAGAGGAAACAGCAAAATCACTAAACGTAAACACAGGTCACGTGGAGACTGCCCACCTCCCCACTACAACTCAGGCTGCTCTGTGGATCAGCCCCAGATCTCCGATATTTCTGAACCAGGGCAATATTAGACAGCGGCGCCCAGCCACACATCTGTAGCCAGAAGCAGCAGAAGGTACTACTCATACGCGACTCAACCATGCATTCACAAGAGCCCCCCCGCAACTGCTCAAACGAATCTAATGTAAACAGCTGTCATGTCACGCTCATCATAGGCAATTTGTTGTTATGAAGCATTGCATAGTCTTCCTCAAGTCTTTGATACACTTTGCTGTTGGCAGACGCTTGTATGAGCACTGTTTTTTATTGTTGTATATGGTGTATTTCCTTTGTGACTTAAGTTTTTTTTTATTTATTTATTTATTTTTTTTACATGTTTTGTTGCTGCAGTATTATTCTGCAGAAGTGGGATACAGTAATATCCTTTGTTAGAGTATTGGTTCTTACCAGTGAAAATCACAAAAATTTAACTGAAAATGTAAACAATGAAAAATTCCCTGTTTTCTCCCAGATGAAAAAATTCCTAGGTTTCTTCCCAGATCTCCCAGTTGTTCCGGGTCGTATACACCCTGATATTATTACTTGTCATACAACTTTATAATAAACACCGCCTCTCAAATGATGAGACCTATAGATAATTATAAATTACTTTATGGAAAAGATAGATTTTAATACTTTACTATGATCTGATAGCTACATACTATATTTTTATAATCAGTAAATCATAAGAAAATTCTTTATAACAGAATTCTTGCTTGGTAAGATATAAAACAAATTTGTCTTTGTTATGTTCCTGCTCTTCTTAATATTTATTTGAACTGTGATTATGTGATTACTTCAGTATCTTATGAATATAAATGAACTGTCTTCCCAATTTTCTCAGCCAGATATTTCATTAACCACAAACAAAACTGTTTCACTGTTGTTCAAAACAATTTTTAGTCCAAATCCCATCAAAACCCATAGTTTATGACATTAAAAGCATTCATTGACCAGTTATATTATTGGGTTGCATAAGTAGATGGAAATGTATTTTTGTGTGAAGTTTTCTACTGTTGTGTCAGATAAATAACATGTTTCATCCTTGATGGCCTACATTCCCTAAATAATTTTAAATCTTTTCACATTACATTAGCTCAAAACTTCAGCTCTAAAAAGATAATTAGCAAACTTGCTTCACAAAGAAATGTCAAGTATAATACAAGGCCAAAGGTATGTTGTCAATTTTTATAATTACGTCTTGCAGAGAATCAGAATACCACATATAACACTCAGAATACTAACTCACCTGAAGTCTTCTGGTACAGTGTAAGCATACACATTTCCATAGCTGCCATTATAGGCTGTCACAACTATTTCTTTCACACCATCAAGATTAATATCCCAGTAATACACATCAAAAGGTTGACCAATTGTATCATCAACAACAACTTCCTGCAGCTGTAAAAAAATATAACAGTATTACAAATCTGGAGTCTCATAATCAGACTTATATTCGAATAAGTGCTGAGATAAATTTTATTATGAGAGTAAATAGATTATTAAATTTATTTGACAAATATATGGGTCAGTATAAAAAAGAATATAAGCCAAAAAGCACAAGCAGAAATAAGACAATTTTAAAGCAGTAAAATTTCCTAGGGTTTCTTGCCTCATCAGTTTGCAGTGTGTCCATGATGCTTTACAAGACATGTTATTTCCTTCCAAAATGTCACAGAACACTATGGTTTGATTCTGCAAGAAACCCAAGAAGATAATCACAGTTACAACAAATGAGAATATTCATTTGTATATTGCAGTTTAATCCAAAAGACCAGATTTAGGGGTACTGAGTAAATTGTTGACTTGCATCTGCTTTATCTCTGTCTCCAGACAACAAAGTTGATAGCACAAGATCATCACTGCAGTACACTTTGTCGAGTGCCATGAGACATAATAAGAAGGCTATTACATGGCTAGAGCCTCTGACTTTATACAACTAATATAACTCATTATCTAGCTGAAAACAATCACTCTGAAATGTGTTGCATTCTTGTTTACGTTTCTTACTGATTCTGTGCTCCATTCTGCCTAGTTTTGAGTTATCACTATTTTGTGTTTACTTATTCAAACTGTTATACTTGGCAGTTGATTCTATTTGGACATGACTATGGACTTTCTTGATGGATTGCAATCTATCATGTTTATGACATCGAGGTATGGACTCGGTTTGCATGCTATTAGCTTATTCTGCATTGTGTAAAAGATAATGAAATAAGTCTCTTTTGCTAAGCCATCACAAGCAGTTGCATGACAGTGAGGACTCCAATGAAGTGTGGGTGATAGGCTGACAGACCAATTTTACAGTTAAAAAGGATCTTATATTGATGAAACTGTGGCAGCAACAATTGCAACTTCACATACCCAACAACATGTATATCAATTACAACAACTGGAACAGCAGAAGAGGAGCAGCTTGCTCGTGTAACAAAAAGCTAAGCAGGCTGCACAACAGCATCACATACTACAGCTGCTTAACATGTCAGTGCAACAACCATTTCATCCAGAAAATGGAGACCTGAACTTGTACTACAGATGTCTGTTGTTTCACTGCCAGACTAGTAGTACCAGTGACATAGCTCTGCAGTGCACTTTCATTAGCTAATAACCAACAGTTAATGTGTCTTCTACGGAAATTGTAACCTCTTACTAAGGTCGAATGCATAGAATTATTGGAAACCTCATGTTGTAGCAAACACACTCACATTTTTTCATTGTCGTAAGAAATCAGATTAACCACACACTGCGTGGGAAGCTGACGTTGAGGCCCAACATAGTAGTATCAACTCAAATGTCAAAATGAAATTTATAAATAGTGTATAATAATAATAATTAGGTATGCACCTAACAAGGAAGTTTCTGCACAGGCAGTTAATCCAGCAAACTGCAAAAAATTAGAAACAGCAAAATAATTTGTAATGTCAGCTGCAGTAAAGGAAGATTTTGATGAACTTAATATGATTTCTATAAAACAACATTCCTGTTCCTGCCACACTAAGAAAGACCAGAACACATGCAGTATGTCATCATCAAATTTGGGAGCAAAGCCTGATATGTAGATAATAAAAGCTCCAGAGGATCCACACAGCAGCTGCACATGTTTCAGTCTTTACAGGAACCCTAATCAGCCCAAGGCTCTGTACTGAAATTGCCTAAACTGTTTTTCAAATCATTCTCACACTCAGTGCCCATACAAGGAAATGATCTGTGTGCAGTACTAATACACAGGGGCAGTTTGCCAAAGTCACATTGAGTCAAACTTGGCAACTAAGTCCTGACAACAGTACAGCATAAATGTACTTCAACCACAGCTGAATCCTTTCACACCATGATTACAAAAGTTTTCTCTTCCATTAATAATTAACAAGCAGTCAACAGCTTTTCTTGTTGATGTTGGTGTACCAGACCCCATCATAAATGAGAAGAAGCAAGTCTATATCTAGATTGGTTCACAGCCACCCCAACCTACATAATGATGACTAAGATACTATAGCAAACAACACATCATATTGTGCAAAGTTCAGTAAAATCACAGTAACAGTGTTGTACGAGAAAGTCAAGTGATCACTTATATTTTTAGTTGTTCCCTCGCCAAGGACAAAAAACATATTGGCAACCAACATTTACAAAACTTCTGATTTCAAATGATAGGCTGTATTAATTTTTCATCTACAATGGTATCATTCAGTGATTTCAAATTTCTGATCTCTTTCCTACAGGTTTAAGATGTGTCAGCAGTTATGTAGTTCATATTCAGTTCAATTCTTTTCCAAGACCTCTTTACTTAGAAACCAGACCAGTCCCAGCAGCATTATGAGAAGACCTCAAAAGTGAGTTAACCTCTTAGTGAAATATGATATCCTCACTTCTATTCCATCTAGTCAATGAGAATCCTGTTGGTACTTTTATGCAAACCAAATGTTTGTGGTGATTTCAAAACAACTGTAAACCCACAATTGGTCACTGACATGCATCTCGTTCTATGAATAGAGGAACTAATGTTAAAACTACCTGGTGGCCAGTATTTCTCCAACATAGACATGGTTTAAACATATGCTGCCTGACAAAAAAGTAAAGCACCCAGGAGAGGTGGTCAGACATCAATGTGTAACTTCATACATGTATATGTCTCTGTGACATGTGGCATTAGTTGCTTTTTTTCATTTTTAGTGTTGTTACCAGACATGGTAAAGTACATAAGGGGTGTGAGCAACATCAGATGTCAAAGACAAGGAGATGCTGCATATTCATGTAAGACAGTGTTATCAGTACCAGACAAATTTTTGAAGACACTTCATTTTGGGTTACCATTCTGTTTGGCCAGTCAAACTGGGCAGTATCCAGATTTATGTGACACTTAGATGTGATGGTAGCACAATGGTAAACTGCATGAGAACATGAAGGCAGATATACCAATCATCAAGGTTCCTGTTGATGACACCCAACCACCACAAGGGAGTGTGCCATAATTTGGCACACCTTTGCTTATGGCAGGGGACTGGTACATTTTCACAGTGTGCGGGCTAGCCCATCATGAGTGCCATTGGGAGGCAGTGGCAGGAGGAGAGGATGGGCACAGGTCAGTTGGAGCAAACAATCAGACACACATGTACAACCAGCAATAGCAACTGGTACAACATGATGTGGGACTGTTAAAAGGGTACCTTAAGGAGTTGATTGATGGATTGTATGTCCTGTGCATTGGAAGCATGTTATATAGCTGAAATCCAATGAAAGTTTGACCAATGGATATGCTTATGCTGCAATATTGCACAGCTGAAGTGTGTAGCTGGGCATGCAGTGGAAAAGGAACATGATATTTTTGGTGAGCCTTATTGCTGTTTATCGTACTTCCCATGGACTTGTTAGATGATCTGTGTATTCTAATCTTTGTGGAACCACCAAACGTAATTTGTGTTGAGTGCCAGGTTCTCATTAATGAAGTGGACCAGTGTTTGTTGTAAATGCCTTCAGACTGCAGGCTTGATTTCTGTACATGCTTGTTTTATGCTAATTTGTTGAGGCTAGCTTATAACACTGTGATGGTGCTTGGAAAAAGCACAGTTATGTGTGTGCACCCAAGCACTTGGGTGTAGGTAAACTCACACCGAGCCTACATCATTATTTGTAGTAAAGCTGAGTGAGTTCCCATGATCTTTTATTGGTTCTTTAGTCAAATGTTTGTTGTCGTGTTACAGCTGGCTATTAGCTGAAATTTAGTCCACCCACTTCTCCTTAAGACTGCATTACTTGATGAATGTTGTCATTTTTAGTATATCTCAGGATTTAGATTATTGGTTAATAATTGGTATCTTGCTTGTGGCTGGAATTCTTCTTTGCAATGTTATACAACTGGCCACTCTTTACTGTCACGGTTTTAAGGTTTGGCTGTCAAAGGGAAAAGCACAGGCACTACGAGCAAAGGGAGTTGTTACTGAATGTTTCTGTGGTCAGATTCTAATATAGTTTTCCTTTCAGATGGGTCTATTGTGATATCATTTGTATTATTTGTGTCGGCGTGATTCTGTGGACTGTTCCACTGCAAACAACTAAGGTGTCCACTTGTACTGACTGTATTGTGATGGTGGACCAGCTGACTTGAGAAGATGATAAGATTAATTCAAGTTATGTATTGTGTACATATGTACTAACTGTGGTGGTAAAAATTTGAAAGATGGTTCAAAGGAATGCTAAAATTTTACTGTGTTTTAAGTTTTTATTTAATTGATTGCATAAGAGATGAATGCTTTGAAAGGGCATTCTGCACTTATTGGACCTAGTTCCCACTCTACTCCTGTATATGTAACAGGACAATCATCATATAGTGCACCAAGCTCATTGTAACCCCTTCACATCAGTGCCTGCCATCCAAGAACAAGTAATGAACTCCTTGCAACAATCTGTGTCATCCTGCACATTACTCAGAGACTTGCAGCATAGGACTAGGGAATTATCATTCCATGTTTAGGCTGCTTTTATAACACCACAACATAAAAGACTGCATTTGGAGTGGCGTCGTTGACTGGGAAGAGTGGACTGCTGATGAATGGCGTTCATCATTGTCTTCAGCAATGAGTCACTGCTCTGCACTCTCTTAGATGACGATCACCAGTGAGTATGGTGGCAACGTGGAGAAGTGTCTTATTCTTCCAATGTTTTGGAGAGGCACAGTGCTGTTACACCTGGTGTCAATGCGAGGGCAGACATCAAGTATTGCTTCAGGTCACAACCAGTAGTTATTGAGGGAGTAGACGGCACAATGGTATGTCTCAGACATCCAGTGCCCTCATGTGTTACCTATCATGTGACAGTATCATGGGGCCATTTTTCAACCGGACAATGTTCATCCACACATGGCACATGTCTCTAAGAATTGTCTGCATGATGCTGACATATTCACATGGCCAACAAGAACCCCAGATCCATTCCTGATAGAGCACATGAGGGACCATCTTATATATCAACACTGTGCCAATATCAGTATAGAGAATATCAAGGATCAGTTACAACAGTTATGGGCCACCTTGCCTCAGGAGAGGCCACTCCCAACTAAATCAGTGCATTCAGGCTACAGGGGACTCAAAATCATACTGATAAGTTCATTGTTAATTTGACTCGATTTTGATGGGTGAGGGATAGGGTTTATTGGAGATCTCACCCAAGAGGATAGCATGATTGAAGGGCAAAACCCATCTACACAGTTCAAGGAGATTGTGTCAGAGAGGTTGGTTGAGGAAGAAGAATCAAGATCACATGGTAAGTTGAGGATGTTCTGATGACAGACATTTACTGCCATTGAGTGGTCACATTGCACTTGGCATAATGTGTATCACTTCCAGCCGGGAGGTTACCTGCATAGTCTCGGATGTTATTGAATTTAGCACATGTTAAAATTCAGGAGTAAGTAAGAAACACATTTTTTTTTGTTTTCTCCAAAAAAATTCATACCCTGTGGTACATGCCTCCAAATATGACACTGCAAGCACCATTTTGAAGATGTGAAATTCGGAAAAAAATTTTAAATGCTGTATCTCTGTAACAGTTCTAGATGTTTTGTTAGAGTTTTTTTTTATTTGAAAGATAATTGCTTTATGATTACAATGATATCCTCCATTTGGACATATCTGTCAAATATTAAAGTTTTCTGGGTGTGGTACCACATCATAATGTATAAAACTACTGCTGCTGGTGAAAAACCAATGTTTCGGCCACGGTTGCAGTGGCCTTCTGCTTCTACTGTCTACTGTCAGTAGACCCAGAAGAAGGTCGCTGCAACCGTGGCTCAAATGTTGGTTTTTCTCCAGCAGCAGTAGTTTTGGCCACAGTTGCAGCTGCCTTCTTCTGGGTCTATGGTCTACTGCTACTATAGTTCCTGGGAACTATAAGTAGAAAGCTGCGACCGAGACCTATGGGAACAGGACCGAGGCTGGAACGAGACTGGCCAATGTGCCATTGTGGGAACGAGACAGATCGTTTCCATTCCCGGGAACTATAAGTAGAAAGCCGTGACTGAAGTGAACGATGAAAGAGCGTTCCTTAGAATTCATTCATCACTCATTCCTTTCATATTGATGAACCGTTCCTTTGGACCCGTTAGTTCATGAACCACCCATCTCTAGTATACACAGTGTCGTCCCTGGAGGGCTGTATCTCGGAGCAGAAATTCTTTTGGAGAAAACAAAAAAATACATTTTCCTTACTTAGTCCTTCATTTTAACATACGCTAAATTCAATGACATCCGAGACTATGAAGGTAAGATTTTTTTCTAGCCTGCCTGAACTGATATGGACTACGCCACTTGATCATAGCCAAACCAGTGAAAATCCTCTCCACTACTTCGCTCTGTGCCACCTGGAATTTCCCCTTCCTGTGTCAGGGCAGGCTCTCCAAGCCACATTCTTGCTCCGTTCCCTGGGTGACTTTCACTCCCCAACTGTTACCGTCCCTTCCGTTTACCTTTC
This sequence comes from Schistocerca nitens, assembly GCF_023898315.1. Lineage (NCBI taxonomy): Eukaryota > Metazoa > Arthropoda > Insecta > Orthoptera > Acrididae > Schistocerca > Schistocerca nitens. The sequence goes on along the minus strand of NC_064615.1, from coordinate 186,699,565 downwards.
CCCTCACCCACTTCTAGCTGGCACGTCTCCTCTCCCCCCGCCTGGCTGCAGCAACAAGACAATGTAGCTGCACAATTGAGAGTGTGTGTGTGTGTGTGTGTGTGTGTGTGTGTGTGTGTGTGAGAGAGAGAGAGAGAGAGAGAGAGAGAGAGAGAGAGAGAGAGAGAGAGAGAGAGATCAACTTGTGACCCTTATGTGTTTCTCCCAACATAATTCACTGAGTCAATTATGATCACAATGAGGTTCTGGCACAGGTATCAAACTACTGGGGCTGTGTCATTAAACAACCATTGAGATCTCAGAAAAGTGCCTGTTGATACACTGAGACTGTGCCTACAAATGTAGTAAAGCATGAGAACCAACACTTTGTTAGATTAAGGAGAGGTGGGAGACACACTGCACCCACAACTGACATCAGGGAGAGGTGGAGCACCAGCATATATACCCAGGCATGGACCAAGCATGAAACAGTGAAATGTAGAAAAGGAAAAGATATATACTGTATGCTCATGCTGAGATGGTCAGGTCTTCAGTGCACTTGAGCTCAATGAAGTTATTTTGCCTGTTCACAAAAGAGGACTGTACAGGAAATGCTGGGGAAATATAATCTGCCTGTAAACTGAAAAGTCAGCTATGATCATGGTGGAGGCAGTTACCTTTCCCAGAAAAATGCTACAGCTGCCATACAGGATGACTAAGAATCAGTGTAGAACTGTATGCACAGATTTACATAGATTACATCCATATGTATTTCTTGTGTTAGTATTATTAGTAACTCCTATCTATATTCCATGCAGTGTGAATGCACTCTGTAGACAGCAAACGACACCTGGACATGTCTGCACACTATGTTGCCAGTGATTCATAAGGTGCGCTGCAGAGCATCTCTATAACTTCATGAAAAAGCCAGAGTTGCTCCTTGTCACATAGTGGGGAGCCATCTGCTCATTCTTCAGCTTGCAGATTTAAAAAGAGAAAAGAACTACATGACTACGATCCAATGACATAACATTCCTTGGCACTTCTGCCCCCCCCCCCCCCCCCCCCTGCCCTTTCACCCTGTCACACACTCAGAACACAATTCGGGCATTAACATGTTTCTACTGCACTAAAAAATGGGACATACATCAAATGCCTGTAAATATTTGTTCTTAACTCACTTTATTTCACAATAAATGTTAATTTTATACCATTAAAACACTATATTTAATAATCTATGAGTTTCCATCAGCTGCAGCCTGGAAACTTATTAGTCCCAGAGAAACAACAAACAGGACCTTTTTGTGGAAAATTTAATGTAGTTTAATTTTGTACTGGGAAACATTTTTGCTAGCAGCTGCTGTTTTTGAGTTACTCATGAGAAACATAGAAAAGTGACTTTTAAACACACACCCATGCTTACGTGCCAATGGTGGGGATTTTTAGTATGCGGCTCATGATACTCCCTCCTACAGTTGTACTAAAATTTGTGATTACACAATTTTTTCCCAGTGTTCCTTCACTGATGGACTATATGTAATTGGAAAGAGGATGCCTGTCACTTTTTGAACCTCCCTCAACTCCCACCCAATCTCTCTCTCTCTCTCTCTCTCTCTCTCTCTCTCTCTCTCTCTCTCTCCCTCCCTCCTTCCCCCTCTCTGTTTTTAGGCACTTTTATAAATTCTTTGTCTAACATTTACAGTAGTTTTTAGCCTTCATTTGTGGCTTTCACATAAACTACAAAAAATTCTTAGTCATTTATCTCATGATCTAGGTGATATCCTTGTATATAAAAATGTGATGGTACTTACCTCAGATGGGTCTTCCCAGAAGTTTGCATTGTTATTTCCATAATATATTGTGAGTTTTTCATTCCAGAACTCTCCATTGATCTGGACATCATAAGTTGTTCCACCTGCTGTCAGTTGCTCTACTTGGAAATGTATATCAGCTCCATCCTCTTTTACCATATGCTGAGTCCATCCCTCTAACTGAGAACTACCGGGATTCTCAAGCCACAACGACTGTTTTGTTACACTACCTGAAACATATATAGGTATATGTTAACCATTGAACTTATCTATTTCAGTAGAGTGGTAAATGATGCATTTAATTACATTAATGTATGGCTCTCACTATATAAGCTTCTGAGACTCATTACAGCCCCTCATAATCAGGAAGCAAAAACTGATTTAAGCTATGGGACGTGAATGCTTTTGATTTATTATTCTCAATCAAATGACAAATTTTTCACCCATGCCTACCTAGGAGACCAGTATGGAAACGAGCTGTTACTGCATCCAAAAGACCATCACCATTAATATCCTTCCAAATTACACGATGGTAAGAGTAGTCTTGGTCCTGCATAAATAAACATTGTATAATATCCAACTAGAATTTGCTGCAACACATACTAATAAAAACATAATGTTACATGCACTCCAGTTTCTTTAGACTGTCAAAGGCATTGAAATCTGTTAGCATTGTTGAACTGCCTGGGACCCTAATATCACTTTATGTGAAAATTTAAGTGTTTAAAATCTAATATGAAAGCTCTCTAACAACAATCACCTTAAATTAGTATGGTACATTACTTGTTTGTTATAGGTTTCATGCTATGTTTACAATAAATTTAACTTACGTCTAGGGAAGCAATGTTGTATGGCCCATCAAATGGCTCTGTACCGGTAAAGTAGATGTTCAAACAACCTTTGGTTTTGGTGGGCACAAGAAACCCAGATGTCCAAATTATTCCCTCGCGGCCCACTACTGAACCTGTAATTCAGAGAATGCAACTTGAAGTAGTTATGCTAATCATATGTAGTACGTCACAAATTTTATATTCATAAACAATACATTGGAACAATCCAATTATGATGCCACGTAATGATGGACAGTAACTTACTAAATTGCTACTTGATAACATTCCATAATATTCTGAAAATGTATAATATCATGTTAAAATAACAAGAATGACACACTCGTCATGAATGACACAATTGTATACGTATATTGTATATTACAAGAAAGGCAACTACATTGCTCTTCCTCTACCTTTTTTTTTTTGGGGGGGGGGGGGGGCGTCAGCCATCAGACTGCTTTGATGTGATCCATCATAACTCCTTCTTCTGTGTTGATCTCTTCATCTCAGTGCATTACTTACATCCGACACTGTACATTATTTGTTGGATATATCCCAATCTCACCTCATCCTGAAGCTTTTACACACTACAGCTCTCTACAACACCATGGACATTATTTCCTGCTCAACTGCTGTTTTTTATCTTATACTTCTTGTAAGGAATTTATGTAACTTTGCACAGATTTCTATATGCTGCCTGTATACTTGTAAAGTTAAAAACTGACTGATAAGAATACTAGGGTTATACGGAAGTCAAGATCTTCTGGTAAATTATAGGAGAAGCTAAAAAGTATTCTTTCACTATACTTCTGAATATCTGAGAACTTTTAATTTCCAGAATCATGTGCATTGGCAACCTGTTATACACTTTTGTAGCAGAACTCCATTTCACAGTATGGTTAGCGGGGGAGGTTAGGGATATTCAAGTAGCAGCGTGGCATCCAGCTGAAGACTTTGCACCAGGCCACAGAGTCACTTGGAATTATTATCGTTCTAGATGAATCTATTCAATTTCTGTGAACTCCAGTTTATGGTCTGTAGTGCATAGAAAATCTGTACAAATACCTTTAGATTTTACAATTTCCTGTAAAATATATGAGACGACCATCTTCCTTATTTTATATCCTTCTTCTGTTTTGGTGGATAAGTTACAGTCTGTTTTGACTGTTACCCCTTGTAATTTAAATTTTTTAATATATAGCTGGTCAGCAGCTCTGACTTTCAGGAACACTTACCTTTTAATGGCCTAATGACAATATCGGAAAGCACCTGGCCTTGAAACAGTGTTCTGGATATATTAAACATTTCTGAAAAGTACACACTTGTGTTAGCTTGTCATTTATGTGCACATGCAAGGAGTCTCTACCTGAATTGTAGTTTCTAATGTTTTTTACTTTGTACTTTTGTTATTTTTAGCTTGTATTTTCTGTGCTTTATATTTGGATCCGTTTCTCTCAATTGGGCTCCTTTTCTTCCTTTGCTCACTGTTTCATTGTTCTCTCTCAGATTTTTGTCTGTTGCATGCTTTAAGTGGATTTTTCTTTTTCCTTTTTCTTTAAATTTATTTTTATTTTTATTCTTTTGCTGGGGGATCTGGGAATCTTGTCATTGCCATTGTTCTCTCCACCTTCCACTTTGTTTGCTCTCACTGATTCATTCATTCAATCATTACATATTCACATATCTCACCAAGAAAGAGAAACTTCAGACTCAACAATCAGAGATGGTGGTCATATGATTGTGAGTTACCTTTGCCTGAGTATGTGTGTGTGTATGTTGTCTAATTCTGATGAAGTCCTTTTTGGCCAAAAGCTTAACTATTTGACAGTCCTTTTGATGTGCCCATCTGTGACTCAGCATTTCCACTACGTGGTGAGTAGTACTCTACCTTTTTCATAATATTGTCATCATTCCCTCCTGCATTTTCCATTGTTTGACAAAAAAATCCTTCATAAAAGAATGCGAGTAATAAAACCCCCAAAATTTCTAATACATTATCGCTTCTGCTTTACACCAGTCTAACTCTGGGTCTTAACATAAATGGCACAGTAACCAAAGACTGTGTGGGAGCAGCCTGATTAGCCTTTTCATCCATTTTGTACTGATGTTGTAACAACGTGATTTTTCTGTATACAACTGCCTGATCATCTGTGAACATTCCTTGTTGTTGTTGTTGTTGTGGTCTTCAGTCCTGAGACTGGTTTGATGCAGCTCTCCATGCTACTCTATCCTGTGCAAGCTGCTTCATCTCCCAGTGTGTACTGCAGCCTACACCCTTCTGAATTTATTTATTTATTTATTGTCCTCTGAATCAATACTCTACATGACATGCACATGGTGATGCACAAACATACATTTGATGTTGCACATTGTGATAATTTGCTGGCATGAAGTAATATACCAAAAGTTTACACAAACATGAGCTTACACACATATTTTCTGAGAAGTTATGGACACACAAATTTATGGACACACAAATTACGTACTCAGTTACACATTTGTATTTTAATAATATATTCCTCTAACACATATACACCACAGTACCTGGTTGGATATTCTTTCTGCACTTAATTTGCTTAGTAGCAGATGATATAGATGCAAGATTTTGGCACATACTTGCATTAATGTTTTACTCTTTACAAAATTCTTTGCTGCAATTTGTTTCATGTTTCTTTCCACCCATGTGGAACAGAAATTCACTTGCGCTGTAGAAACAATGATCAAGTAGGAATGATTTTAATTTTTTATTAACTACAGTCGGGGACTTACTGTTTTTTATTTCTGATGGCAGGCTATTGGATATTTTAATGCCTTTGTTGAAGGGAGAGTTTTTAAAGGCAGAGGTGCCCATTTCTTTAACATGGAGTTCCATTTTCTGTCTAGTACCATAGTCATGGACATTTACATTTTTATTAAATTTTGTAATATCACTTTTTACAAATTTGCATAGTTCTAGTATATACAGGCTGCCAAGGGGTAGGATGAGTAACTTTTGGAAGAGAGGCTTGCAGCTATCAGTCGGCTTTGCCTTGTTCATTATTGTTATAGCTCTCTTTTGGGTGAGGAGGATGTTTGGGCTATGTGTAGAGTCTCCCCAGAATATAATACCATACTGCATTACACTGTGGAATTGTGCATAGTAGGCTGTGTGAACAGTTTCTGGGCTTGTGCAGTATGCAAGGATTAGTAGGGCATAGCAAACTTGGTTTAGCTTACTATTAGTTTTTTTAATGTGTGTTTGCCATTTTAGATTATCCTGAATCCATAGGCCTAGAAATCTTGTTTCTGTATTTGGGGATATTTGGGAACCGTGTAATTTCATATCAGCAATAATTTTATTTGATCTTAGGTGGAAGTTTAGGTAAGTGGTTTTCTTTGTGTTAACTATGAGCTTGTTTTCCTCAAACCAATCACCAAGTTTGTCTGTATTTCCAATTATGGCCTCTTGGAGTTCATGTAATTTTTGCTTGTTATGAGGATACTGGTATCATCTGCGATGAGTTTACTGGTGTTGGCATTGATGTTTGATGGTAGGTCGTTTATGTAGATAAGGAAGAGCACTGGTCCAAGAATTGAGCCTTGGGGCACACCTTGCGTAATATTGCAATAGTCAGAGCAGTATGTTTCGATATGTCCTTGGTTGCTATGCTTTATTGACACTTTTTGTTTCCTATTTGTCAGGTATGAGCTGAACCAGTTTAGTGGGGTGCCTCTGAAGCCATATGACTCCAGTTTGTTGAGAAGAATCTTGTGGTGTATGACATCAAATGCCTTGGACAGATCATCTGCTTTGTGTATTCATCTCTTGGTCTCCCTCTACGATTTTTACCCTCCACACTGCCCTCCAAACATTTCTTATGGAGCTAAAATCAGTGGCTGGCAGATCATTTACATATATATCATGAACATTAATAGTCCTACCACACTTCCTTGACATACACCAAATGCCACTTTCAATTCTGATGATGTCACCTCATTAAGAATGAAGCATTTGATTCTGTTAGCCAGGAAATCTTCAGGCCAAATACATACCTGTTCCAGTATTTCATAAGCATATATTTTATTCAACAGGTGACGTCAAACTGTACTAAAGATTTTCTGGAAGTCACGGAAGATGTGTGGGAATGCTGGTCCACAGTGAAAACTATGCATATAATGATGCAAATGAACACACAAGGTTTATTTAACACTCAATGATTGTACATAAATACACAGAATGGATAGTGAACAAGTTTCAGTAACATGAGTGGTTAAAGAGCACTACACATCAGTCATGAAAATCGAAGTTATGTACTGTCTCTATCAGTAACCATGCTTTACAATTGAAATAATCTCACAGCCATAAATGAAATCAATCTGATGTTTGTTATCAATAGGCTAGTGGATCTAATGTATGAGCATAGCAGGCTGAGTATCACGCAGCTGGTTCACACTAAGTTTCTTATAATCAGCTCATGATGAATTCAATTTGGTTCCTGCAAATTAGCTTTTTTGTTCCCAGGAAAGTTGTGCCTGAGCACAAAATGTTTCCCTGACTCTACAACAAATTGATTCAGTGAAATAGGTATTTAGTTCTGTGAAACTGTCCTGTCACTCTTCTCAATAACTTTAAGGGTTGACCACTTTTTCCAGCCACATGTGATTTCCACTGTTCTATTAAGCTACAATATACTGCTGTTAAAAAAAGAAGCTGGATCTTCTACATATTCATTTAACAGTATTTCATTATGTCAATCAAGTGTATTCAGCTGTTTTTCAGCTTTGCGCTCACTAACTTTTATTTGTATCATTTTTGCAGCTAAGCAATGATTGAAAGTAGTGATATTTGGTGAAGCAATCTCAATCAACAGAATTTAATATTTCAGCCTTCAGTTCAACATCTTCAATTTCAAAGGAAGGAAGATTAGAGTTTAACATACCATTGGTGACAAGGTCATTAGAGACAGAGCATGAGCTGGGATTATGGAAGGATGGGGAAGGAAACTGGCTGTGCCCCTTCAAGGGCAAGAGCAAGGCCTTAAGCAATTCTGGGAGATCATGGAAGATTTGAATCAGGATGGCCAGATGGGGATTTGAACTGTTGACCTCCAAAATGCAAATCCAGTGTGCTAAACACTGTGCAATCTCACCTGATACTCTTTAATTTCAGTGTCTCAAGATCAACAAACATCTGAACAGTTAACTATGATCCATTTGCTGATAGGTATGTTCTAAATTATTTATAAACTTTTTAAAATAATGTTGTATGTAAGTTACTGCTTTCAGATTCATTGAACACATCATTCATAGTTGCCCTTATGCTTGTTTTGACTTTGCTTCGTTTCTGTTTGCCATAAAGATTTGAATGCATTTTAATCTGCAGTGTAGTTCCCACTGATTTCATAGTAACTTTAAAGTATTTTTATTGAACCTCAGTCAGTTCTTCCCACCCATTGCCATCTTCCCCAGAAAAGACTAATCTAGCTCCTGGCCTGCAATTTGAACTATAAGTCATCAACTTGTTCTTTACTATATCTCAATAGCTGTAGTCGGCTGCTCTGGCAGTTTATAATAATTTTCTTGTCATTCTTGTTTACTATAAATATTCTCTTACATTTATTTATGTTTTGTTTCCCACTAGTGATCAGTGATGCTGCAACAGCCTAGGTGTTGCTGATTCCTGTCTCTATAGTCACTAAACCAAAATGTTCAGGGCAATATGTTGCGAACAGGTCTAATATATTGCAGTACCCTCATAAGTTGGTAATTCAATCAACTAATTGAATTACTTTTATTAAAAAAATACATTTAGTGGAGTCTTGCATTAAACTTTGTCCTTGTCTAGATCTTGTGCATCTTCTATACTGACAGACTCAAACCTTTCTTAATCACTTAGGCATGATGGGGGAAATTAAGGGTGATACTCTCCAAAATTTCTCTAAAATGGTCCACAGCTTCCATATTTGATACGGGTGAGCAATATGTAAATGTAAATACTCTTTTTGGCCCACCACTGATGCTTATATTCACCCAGATAGTCTCGTATTCTGACTCTCTACACTTCTCATTAAACATTACCGAGTTCACGTAATGGTCATGCTACAATCATTCATGGTTACATCTACATCTACATGGCTACTCTGCAAACCACACTTAAGTGCATTTACAATAATTCTCTGTTATTTCATTCTCGGTCTGCAGCTCGTGGTCTCGCGGTAGCGTACTCAGTTCCTGATCACGGAGTCCCAGGTTTGATTCCCAGTGGGGCCCCTGAGATGACTGGGTGTTGTTGTGTCATCTTCATCATCGTCATTCATCCCTATTATGGTCGGAGGAAGGCAACGGCAAACCACCTCCACTGGGACATTGCCTAGTATGGCAGTGCAGGTCTCTCGCATCGTTCCCCTATGCTCTGTCAAGAAGCATGGGACTTCATTTTCATATTCCAATCTCAGATACTGTACAGAAAAAATGAACACCTATATCTTTCTATGCGAGTTCTGATTTGCGTTATTTTATTATGATGATCATTTCTCCCTATGTAGGTCAGCATCAACAAAATATTTTCACACTCAGAAGAGAAAGTTGGTGAAGAAATTTCGTGAGAAGATCCTGGCACAACAAGAAATGTCTTTTTTTTTTTTAAAGAGGTCCACCCCAAATCCTTGATCATGTCTGTGACACTCTCTCCCATGTTTTTCAATAATACAAAACGTGCTGCCCTCCTTTGAACTATCTTGATGTATTCTGTTAATCCTATATGGTAAGGATTCCACATCAAGCAGCAATATTCCAAAAGAGGACATACAAGCATAGCGTAGGCAATCGCTTTTGTGGATTTTTTGCATCTTCTAAGTGCTCTGCCAATAAAAAAGAGTTTTTGGTTCACCTTATCCACTACATTTTCTATGTGTTATTTCCAATTTAAATTGTTTGTGGTTGTAATTCCTAGATATTTAGTAGAATTTACAGCCTTTAGATTTGATTAATTTATCATGTAACTGAAGTTTAACAGATTCCTTTTAGCACTCATGTAGATGACTGTGGTGTCACCGCCAGACACCACACTTGCTAGGTGGTAGCCTTTAAATCGGCCGCGGTCCGTTAGTATACATCGGACCCGCGTGTCGCCACTATCAGTGATTGCAGACTGAGCGCCGCCACACGGCAGGTCTAGAGACACTTCCTAGCACTCGCCCCAGTTAGACAGCCGACTTTGCTAGCGATGGTTCACTGTCAAATTACGCTCTCATTTGCCGAGACGATAGTTAGTATAGTCTTCAGCTACGTCATTTGCTACGACCTAGCAACGCGCCATTACCAGTTACTATTGATGCTGTAAAACATGTACCGTCAAGAGCGATGTTCACCAATTATGGATTAAAGTTAAGTATTCCAGAAGATACGTACGTTTTTTGCTAGTCTCAATTCCTTGTCCTGTTCCAGACCTCACGCCAGCCTGCGTGAGCTTAAACGCATGCCTTTCGGCTTCCTCATAGTGGGTTGGCTGTGTTGCCAATCCACAACAATGACTTCACACATTTCATTATTTAGGGTCAACTGCCAATTTTTGCACCTTAAAGATATCTTACCTAAATCATTTTGTAATTGATTTTGATCTTCAGATGACTCTACTAGATGATAAATCACAGCATCATGTGAGAACTTCCTAAGATGGCTGCTCAGATTGTCTCTTAAGTTGTTTACATAAATAAGCAATAACAGGGTGCCTATAACACTACCTTGGGAATGCCATAAATCACTTCTGCTTTACTAGATGACTTCCCATCAATTTAGTCTATCTTTCCAGAATTCCATTCATAATATTTAAGGAGTGGACTGGTATTTGTTTCTGATTTTAGCTAGGCTTCTGTGTTATGTGTAAACTGCTTCCATAATTATGTGAGAGTAATTCTGAGAGCTTGTCTTTCGCAGTCCTGCAGTTGATTACTGATACATTCAAATTTTCTTTGTATGATCAGAAAGGACATGTACTCCATTCTACACCAAATACATATGACCCACTCTTCATTCTGCTGTGTACTACTTATTGGCCTGACAAAGAGTTTTTTTCTAGATCCACATACATGCTCTGCAAGTCCCCTGTTCCACGCACAAATAGAACAAGGAAAAAACAACTGTCTTTATGCCTCCACATGAGGCATAATTTCTCATACCTTATCTTTGTGGTCCTTACACGAAATGAATGTTGGCGGCAGTAGAATAATTCTGCAGTCAGTTTAAAATGGCAGTTCTCTAAATTTTCTCAATAGTGTAACTCAAAAAGAATGCTGCCATCCCTCAGGATTCCCATTTGAGTTCCTAAAGCATCTCCGTAATACTAGCAGCCCACCTCTGAAATGCTTCGCTGTCTTCCTTTAATCTGACCTAGTGCAGTATCAAGTATAGTGGCCTATACGTGGTCTCCTTTGCAGATGAACCACACTTTTCCAAAACTCTCCCAATAAATCACAGTCCATTGTTTGCCTCCCCTACCACAATCCTTACTTGCTCTTTCCATTTCATATCACTTGGTAGTGTTATGCCCAGATATTGAAATGATCTGATGTGTCAAACAGGACACTATTAATGCTGTTTCTGAACATTAATGGTTTGTTTTTTAACATAAAACAACCTCATAGGCACAAAACATGTACTGTGCTATTCCAATGGCTGCTTTTTTATTGTTGACATATTCTGGGAGAATCTATAACTCCCCACACATTATCATTAGTCAAGAACTCTGTACTTGACATTGTCACAATATCCACGCAATCTTTGGTTTAAGCCTTACACCTAGATTCAGGCTAGACAAGAGGACAAATTCAGTTCTTGAGATGACATTAATTATTATGAGCTGTGCTTCCATTTCATGAGCCACAGAGAATCTGTCTCCACTACCTCTGATAGCTGCTGAAGGCAGCTGACAGCTTTAGAATCAAGGTGTCAGGTCTCACTGGTGCCTGCATGATCTAATCCTTGCAGCTAGTTGCATCCAATACATTTGAAAGCTGCCAGTAAAGCCTTCTTAGAAACACTGATTCCACATTGGTTTTCTTCCTAACCTGTTTCCCTGACAGCCTCCAACATTTCCTTCTGTGCAAGCCTGAACCTTCCTTGGCAATCAAAGTCCCAAATGATGCATCTCACAATATCTCTTCATGGCTCACGTGGCTCAGCCTGTATACTAGAAACAGTTAACATTTCATACATAATGTTGTGGAATACAGGGACAGCAACGTGGGCAGTACTCAAACTCCAAGACTAATTACTGTCCATCATTTACTTTTCAGATGACGACTGGGCTGTGAACTACAGCATGCTGACACTGTCCAGCAATTGCTGGTCTCTGGTCATCCAGAGGTCACCTGAAGTGCCACAAGGCTTTAGCTGCAAGTAGCCTTGGGCAGAGACATTATTCAGTCTGTGGAGGGCTATCAAGAAAAGACAACAACAGAGCAACAGGGACAGGTGTAAGCAATAGGACAGAGTTTCAAGCTCGCTTGGGCAACAGTGGGACAGTCAGGTGGGGTCTGGGTTTAAGATAGTAACTAATGGATCTTGTTATCAAAGCATGTACAAAGATTCTTGTTCCAGGTGGGCTGATGGTGACTGGCATCTTGGCTCCAGGGTAGGTTGTGCTGAAAAAACACGAGTGGATACTAAATGTCAAATGAGCGGTGCTTGATGAAAACATTGGTTGTGCAGTCATTTGCATTCCAATTGTGATTCTTCTTCAAGCTCTGCTAGCAGTTGGAGGGTTCAGGGCTTTCCTACTTACTGTTGTCCTAAAGGTTGGACTGCTGCAAATGCTTAAGTGTGTTTGGCTGAAATATATTTCAGTTATTGAAGATTTATTGAATTAGCCTCTTAGGTATGCACTTATATTATTGTTGTGTTTTAATGGGTGACCTTATATCTGATTGGTTGGCCTAGCATTTGAATTTGCTAGATCTGTCTATCTTGACTATATTCCAGCATAGTTTAGGCCTTTTTCTGGATTATAAGTTGTCTATTTCCTGCTGCCTTTGGTTAATTGGGATAATTAATATTAGCCTTAAGTGTTCCTGAGTCAGTTCGCATTTTCATTTGAACTGTGAATTTTTTCCTAAACTTGTGCATAACTACCCTATTCCACTGTTGTCCCCTCCAGCTTATACACTGAATCAATTGTAGGCTTGTTAGATTTGAGTGCAAGTAATCTTTCCTTTGTTTTTTATTACGCTCATACTCTCTGATTTGCTGGATTGTGTTATTAATAAATGGTTTTAAACTAGACAAGTATTTACGCCCCCACAATCCCCAGCTACTTACCACTAAAAAAGTGTCCTGTACCACAACTGGCAGCACAATGTGGTTGTGCATTGTAAGGGTGTGTTTTTAGTACATAAGATAATTGTGCTATTTTTGTGTCCTTCCACTCTTTTGTTATTGCTATTGCAGGGATGGTAGTTCGAGAAGTGAGAGGAATGGCTACTTCACATGGTAACTCACCCTTACACAGCCATGCCATTTACCATTTCTGATAAGTCTCTAATTGTCATCCCTGGAATAGTAACAGCAAAAGAGTGGAGCAACACTGAAATACCACAGTTATATTACATACGAACAACACACCCACACAACACACAATCACATTCTGCTACCAGTTGTGGCACAGTATATGTGAGTGATAAGTGGTTAGAGGAATACTGTAAATACTTGTCAAGTTTAGAAACATTTATTAATAATGTGATCCAGAAAAATAAGAGTGCATGAACACAATAAAAACATTAGGAATTATTACTTGCATTAGGCTCCAAAAAATAGACACAGGCCCCCCACATGTACTGACCCAAGTTGACCCAGAAGCTTTGCCAGGTATTGGGGAAGCCAGTCTGATTAGCATCACGGGAGCAGGAGAATGCACGTAGTGCAAATGCTGCAGTACTGCTACACTGGCTGAAATCGATGCATTTATTAAGTTCTTGAAAGGCGAGGTTTCCTCCTGGTCATAGTTGAAGAGATTACACACCAGGGTAGCATGTAACTTACATAAACTACATGATTTATGTTTCCTATGCAAGGAAAGGTAAACAGTGACATGCTGGAGAAGCTTCAAGCAAAGGAGGCACAAACAGAGTTGGACACTCAATGAAATGCTGTCAGCAACTTCATTACAAGGCATCAGGGCAAAAATAAGCACGGTGCAGGAAGATTGCCTTATCAAGATCAGAGGTTAGCGGGTCCTGGTGTAAGGGTGGTACAGTGGAGCTAACAGTTTTCTAGGTTCTTGCTGTACTCTACCCCAAATACTGCATAATTTGTATATTATATTTGGTGTTGCTCAACGAGCAGAAGGAAGTTTTTGGATTAGCGGATGTGGGAATCTTACAGATGTTGTATGCACACATGAGAGTAAGTTTAGTTCAGGAAAAATGGCAGGTACAACTTAGTGTCTTTTGTACAATGAGCTAGAAATGGTATCAAATTTTGTGGAAGGAACCAATCCATTGGAATGATCACATATCATATTTGCCCAACTACCTAAAACGTTAAAGGACTTGGAAACATTGGCCTATATGATTGAGGGCATTAGTTACGTGGACCTAGGCTGGGCAGCAGGAAGAAAACTGGCTGGTGTCATAGGAAGAACAGAAGCTTCAAGAGCCAAACAGAGTAGCTGTTTTGCCTGCAAAAGTCATAAATATGTTAAGCGTGATTGCCTGTGGGAAAAAGCAGGATGCCAGAGCAATCAGATGACAGTCTTGAAAGGGTACAGCTCAAGTGCTCAGGTCAGTCCCTGTCCCAGGCAGTGGCAAGAGGCCATGTCAGCACAAGAAAACCTCGCTGCATTTGTGTGTTAATGGCATTAATAACAATCCACTTTGCACCCTGTTGGACAATGATAGGTCAGTGTCAGTTTTAGGTGAGCAAGGTTCATGGCCCATCAATCTTTGTATGGGTGTCCTCAGTTGAATCAGGAGTCTGCTTCCTACAACAAAGTAAACTCCATTTCATTGCATGTGTTAGGCTGTTAAAAGCCAAGCTTAAGATTCGCGGCTTCACATGTGTTATTAAGCTATGTGACACACAAGGTCTGTTGACTGAATTTATTTTAAGTTCTGGTGTTATTCAGATGACTGGATTAATACATAATTGGGGAAGAGACTATGTTTCATTTTGATTCTGTAAAAACTGTATCGTCTCATTTTGTCAGCATAACAAACTGCCAAAGAATTCTATATAGTCGAAGAAAGGCATGGGCAGCATAGTTCAGTTAGATCATTTGCCGTTACACCAGAAGAAACAATTGAGTGCCTTGTGTAATGACTTTGTAGATGTGTCATCGATAGGTTGGGGAAAATGAATCTAATTAAATATGGAACAGATGTAATGAATATGGTTTCAGTCAGACAGCCACCATGTAGGTTATCCTCACAGCAGATGAAAGATTTAAAGGTACTTATGGACGAGATGTAGGTTATCCTCACAGCAGATGAAAGATTTAAAGGTACTTATGGACGAGATGTCTGACCAAGGTGTCATCCCCCCCTCCAAATATCTGTATTCAACACTCATTTTCCTGGTACTGTGGCCACAAGGAAATCTAGACCAGCGGTGGATTATAGAGAGCTGAACAAAAAGGTGGTTCATCATTCAATACCCTTATCCAATTTATGTACTTACTTTTGTTGGTTCGCTGATGTTCAGAATTTTACCACACTGTATCTCAACCAGATGTGACACCATTTTCTCTTAAATGAAGGGTTCAACCTATTGCAGCTTTTGCCATGGAATGGAATCTTTTTGAATTCAGTCATGTTCTGTTCGACCTTCCAATTGGTGCTGCAGTCCTTTCTCCATTGCCAAGTTTGTTATTCTTGGACATTATGTTTGTCTACAATTACTTAGATGACTATTTGTAGTAGCAACTGGGAAGAATATGTTTAACATTTAAAGGAAGTCATCACTAGACTACGTAAACTGTGTTTAAACATAAAATGCATTAAGGTCAAGATTTCTTTTATGGAATTGTTCTTTTTGGGGTATATTATATTATAATAGCTGCTATAGCATGAAGAAACAACCTCATAACCATAGTCAGTGCCGTTTCTAGCAGTTCACCAGTAGCAGTGGGAACTAACATTTACCCCACCCATCTTTCAGGACATGTAGAACTAATTGTTATGGATGTTAAAGAATCTACTCAACTGACAGCATATAATGAACTATGTAATTCAATCCAGAGTTGAGTGTTTCCCACATAATCTTACAAAGGTTGTTGATGTCATGATGGGAAGTACGTAGTATACCAAGAGATAACAGACTGTGATACATAATGATGCAGGTCAAGAAGTTGGGGGTGAGGACAGACCCAGTGGAACACCAGAACTAACTTTTACTAAGAGGGAAAGTGTATTTGTATCTGATACAATCTGTCTTCTGTTGTTCAAGTGCGAGGCGATTGCTGCTAATGTAAATTTCTATACACTGTAAAACTCCAGTTTTGTTAGTAAAATGTTAGAAGGAACATAGGCAAAGGTTTTACTTCAGTTGCTTCATCCTGGCCAAAAGCCAAACTGATTCTTACAGTGAAGTCATGTTTTTCAAAATAGTGCCATACCATATTAATATGACAAGCTGAAATTTGTGATAGACATAGTCAAAGGCTTTGGTATAGCCATATAATATATCAACAGTATAATTTTTGTTGTTATTTAATTAATAAGTTCTTGTATTGCTTTCTCTGTGAAGAATTCTCTATGAAACACTAACTGAGAAGCAATTAATAAGTTCTGTTCAGAAAAATGTGTCAGAACTCTATTTGCATACACATCTACATCTATGATCAAATTCTGAAAACCACTGTGAAATGAATGGCAGTAGGTGTGTCCCATTGCACCACACATCTGCATTTTATCCCCATCCAATCATTTATTTTATTTACACGTCAGGTTCCATAGGACCAAATTGAGGATCAAATCTCCAAGGCCACGGAAAGTGTAAGTGCATGAAATTACAACATAAAAGTAACAACAGACAAAAATAAAATGTTTATGAACCTGAAAAAAGTCAAGCCGTAAGTTTAAGTAAACACAGTTAATAATACAACAAGAATCAGCTTAATTTTTCAAGGAACTCGTCAACAGTGTAGAAGGAGTTACCCATGAGAAAACTCTATGGTTTCGATTTGAAAGCACATGGATTACTACTAAGATTTTTGAATTCTAGGGATGCTTATTGAAAATGGATGTAGCATATACTGCACACCTTTCTGCACAAGAGTTAAGGAAGTCCGATCCAAATGCAGGTTTGATTTTTGCTGAATATTAAATGAGTGAATGCTGCTTGTTCTTGGGAATAAGCTAATATTGTTAACAAGAAATGACAGTAAGGGATATATATATTGAGACACCAATGTCAAAATACCCAGACTTGTTAACAGGGGTCAACAAAAGGTTTATAAGCTTACACCACTTATTGCCCGAGCTGCCCATTTCTGAGCCAAAAATATCCTTTTAGAATGGGAAGAGTTACCCCAAAATATAATACCATATGACATAAGCAAATAAAAATAAGCAAAATAGACTAATTTTCGTGTCAAATGATCTCCCACTTCAGATACCGTTCATATAGTAAAAAAGGCAGCATTAAATCTTTGAACGAGATCCTGAACATGGGTTTTCCACAACAGCTTACTATCTATCTGTACACCTGGAAACTTGAACTGTTCAGTTTCACTAATCATATACCCATTCTGTGAAATTAAAACATCAGGTTTTGTTGAACTGTGTGTTAGAAACTGTAAAAATTGAGTCTTACTGCGATTTTGTGTTAGTTTATTTTCTACAAGCCAAGTACTTATGTCATAAACAGCACTGTTTGAAACCGAGCCAGTGTTGCATACAACATCCTTTACAACCAAGCTAGTGTTGTCAGCAAATAGAAATATTTTAGAGTTATCCGTAATACTAGAGGGCATATCATCTATATAAATAAGGAACAGGAGTGGCCCCAACACTGATCCCTGGGGCACCCTCCACTTGCCTATACCCCACTTAGGTCCCACATCACAGCCATTCTCAACATTGTGAATAATGACCTTTTGCTGTCTGTTGCTAAAGTAAGAGGTGAACCAATTGTGAGCTACTCTTCATATTCCTTAATGGTCCAAATTCAGGAGCAATATTTTGTGATCAACACAATCAAACGCCTTAGTTAAATCAAAAAATATGCCTAGAGTTTGAAACCTTTTGTTTAAGCCATACAGTATCTCACAGAGAAAAGAGAATATACCATTTTCAGTTGTTAAATGACTTCTAAAGCCGAACTGTACATTTGATAGCAAATCGTATGATATAAAATGATCAATTATCCTTAAGTTTGGCAAACACTGATGGCATAGAAATAGGTCTAAAATTGTTTACATTATCCCTTTCCTCCTTTTTATAAAGCAGCTTTACATTTACATACATGTGAAGAAGAATGACTGCTTGAACTCCTCTGTGTTTACTGTAATTAATCTAATCTTGTTTTCAAGGTCCGTACAGGAGAAAAACAAGCGAAGTGTAGCACATTTCTACACACCACACTCAATACTGGTTCTTAAAACTTCAGAAGTGGAGTCATTGACATATATCTTCAAGCTGATGCCAGTTCAAGTTTTTCTAGATTTCTGTGATGCTCCCCCATTTACCAATCAAATCTACAACTATTTGTGCTAGTTTTCCTCATACACCTTCAATATACTCTGTTACTCCTGTCTGGGATAGGTCTCACATACTTGAGCAATATTCTACGTAGGTTTTCATGAGTGTTTTGGAGACAATCTCATTTGCAGTCTAACTGCATTTTTCCAGTATGCTACTAATGAACCAAAGTCCCCTACCTGCTTTATTTATGACTGAGCCTTAGTGATCATTATATATCATATCTGCATAAATTTGTACACCCAAGTATGATGCAAAGTTTTTATAAACGGAATTTGATGTACCTTCACTCATGATGAGGGCGATTTCAGAGATCGTGCGCCCGTACAGTTCACAGGCCCGCTTAGAGAGACCACCTGGGTTGGCCTCCTGGCATGCTCCAGTGAGCTGCCAAAGAAACAATACTATTTAAGTGATTGCAAATGAGCGTTCGGCCTGTTCTCTAAGCTGTATTCCTGTTGTTCGTTCTATGTGTTCAGTACTACACACAATCTGTATTTCACCGTATCTTATGTATTGCTCTATAAAGTACTATGTTCCAAAAATAGTGTTTATTCTTGCTACAGCAAACTTGGTGACAAGTGAAGGTTCATCATAATTAAAGAAAAACATTTTTGGTACAAATTGTTTTATTGTTCCTAAAAATATCTGACTTAAAATGTACGCATTTTTTCATGTGTTTCAACCGATTCTGGGAATATTTTTTTCTCTATTCTGATGCTAGTAACATCAAACATGATTTTGGAAGGACCTAACAGCTTCTTGACATGGAAATCACTACCCACTGTAACGGAACATATTAAAGGCTTTACTTTAATGAAGTATGCGATCCCTTCCAAATTCAACCAGTTTAACGAGTATTTATGATTATAGAAAAGTTATTGTGTATGTTAACAATGATTGCACAACATGTCTCCATAAACAGTCAACCCATTAAATTATACTGAATAACTGACCCACACAAAAGTTTATATCACTTGATCACTGATACAGCAAATGTCATCATGAAAAACACTAAGTTTATCTTAAATAATTAATATGAAGTACGAAAAATAGTGGCCAACTTAAGTATTTTGGATCTCCTTAAATAAAAATCACCCAGTGAAACCTATTTGTTCACTAGGAGCGTTTTCACTCAGTATTCACGTAATCAATCCTATTTTAGACGAAAAACCAATGTAATTCTTAATAATTCATGTTACTTACTTATTTATGCAAATTAGAGAAGTCAGTTGACAAACTTCTAAAAAACGGCCTTTTTGTAACAAAGAATTATTCTGTCAAGTCAACAAATCTGTCTGTCATTTTAATAACATGTTAAATTATGTCACTCGATGCAAATTAATAACTTTTCTGCACAAATTATGATAACAGATGTACATGTGACTCATAAACTATATCTCTTTTTAGTAGTTCTTTGACAATGTTATAAATACAAGCAGCGAGAAGGGTCGGCAGAGCAGTCGGAGGCAGTAGGGCAGTCGGAATGTCACTTTGGTGAAGTGTGTTTCTGTGTTATTGTTTGGAAAAACAAGGCAAAGAACATGTAAAGGAAGTACTACTTTGTGTTGTGTTATGGTCTTTGGTGGACAGTGGAATTAATATGGCCACTAAAGTAATAAATATTTGATGTTTACATATGTGTTGGTTTCGCTCGTTCTTTATCATCAAAAGCACATGAAAAACACGGGACCTCATGTTTTTTAACCCTAGACAACCAGATTTAGAGCCAGCATCAGCATCGAGACACAGCAGCGATCCAGCAAGCAGCAGCGATTACTACAATACAATACATTGTAATGGCGCCAACCTAACATCAAGTGCTAACAAGCTCCGTAAATTGGAGTGAAATAGTGCGTTTACAGCAATTAGCGATATCAACGACGACTCTAGGCGGGACCATTTACAAAAGTGGGGGCTCGTCCGGGATGTTTAAGTGCATCGATGATAGTAGTGCAGCGATAAATTTCGTAAGTGCTTAGCATTCCAAAAAAAAAAGTTTATTAGTGCATTGTGGCAACAGTGAAAATATGTCAAAAATAAATAAATAAAGTGTGTTTGTGCGACTACGAAAAAGTATCATCACACCGCTCGGAAGATTAACGCCTGGATTATGTCAATGGATTTCATCAATCAAGACTTCAGCTTCAATAAAACCGAATATAAGTGAAGAAAGCCAACAAGAACACCGACCATGACATCATAGCATAGACATAAAGCAAGGTATTTTGTTGTTGTTGTCATTTAAAATAATTAATTGTTAACATGTCTCTACCTGAGAGTGATGAGATCGTAGGAAATGTAAAAATTGAACCAGGGGATGGTGAACAATTAAACTTAACAGAGTGGCTAGCAGAGTTTGCAACTCAAATAAGCTCGCAACTTAAACAATCGAGTGAACAAGTAAGTTTGAAACTTAAGGAAAACACAGATAGACTGGATAAGTTAAGTTTGAATTTTGATCTATTAAATACTCATCTCAATGAGAAGTGTGAGGAAATTAAAACTACCCTCAGTAAGGACACTAGAGAACAGTTGATACACTTCAGAAAAGAATTTCAAGTTAAAGTTGAAAGTTTAAATGAAAACATACAAGCTAACACAGACAGCATTGCTGTCATCTACAACAGAGTAGATGCTGAAGCTAAAAGATTAGATCAAAGAATAGACAATACATCAGAAGACCTTAAACAAGAATACAACCTGTACACCACTAATGTAGATACAAAAGTAGAAAATATGCACACTAAATATTCACAATTGGAAGATGCATTGATGTCCAAACAAACGATTTACAATCAAAATACAATGTATGGGCACATCCAAGTGAAATGCTTTCCTGGTGAAAATCTGCACCCTATTGACTTTATTCACCAATGTAAGGATATGTTTGTTGTAGGAATGTCAGATAACCTAAAAATTAAGTTAGTAAAACGGTTTCTAGAAGGGGAGGCCCTATCCTGGGCAAATGAGAATAATGATTCTTGGAATACTTTTGAAGAGTTTGAAGCTAAATTTATTTGCAAATTTTGGTCACAATCCATACAAGCCAGATTAAAGTCAGAATTTCTAAATGGACCAGCGTATAGAGGGAAAGTAGGGGGAATGCAAAAATTTTGCAGAGATCAATTGAAAAAACTTGCTCACTTGAATAACTCTTTTGATATTATGACACAAATTGATGTTTTAAAAAGAAGATTACCAGAGAGACTGCAGTGGGAATTGGTCCATGGACCAGACGATTCAATGGAAGAGTTCCTGAAATTTGTAGATAGATTCGATAGGGCCTTGGAGAGAGAAAATAACCAAAGTTTTGGCTCTGGCAACAACCAGTATGGGGGGTGGAACAGGAATGTAAATAGAGATTATTATTGGAGGAGAGACTTTGAAAATTCTGGAAATAATGCTCCAAATAGGGGAGATAGGAGATATGAAAATGATTTCAGAAACAATACGCAGGAGGGAGGATGGAGGAGAGATAACAGGAATGATAGAAATAGGTATTGGGGAAGAGAACAAGATAGAAGGGGGTTTGTTGGAACTAGTGAACAAAACGACAGCTACAAACGGACAGACCGAGGAAACCAGCCGGGAAACGGTGGACAGTCCCACTAGATGTCCGTAGTTTTGGGGCTAGACAATATTATGACAGGACAACACATAACCGAAACTGGAAAAGGAGAGGATACAATGTAAAGAGTAATTACCATGAAAATACTGAAGTTGTTAGAATGAATAAATTAGAATTTAATAAAAGGTTTTGGGATACTATGAGTAAAAGTGATACAGTTAATAAAAACTGTGTTCAAGCACAGGTAGTTAGTGAAAGTGCAGAAGTTGAAGGTATTGCAGAGTTCCATAGTTGGGCTGAAAAGGATACTGGTGTGAATAACAAGTCAGACACACCACAAGTAGAATCTATTTTGGGGGGTTTATTTGATAAGAAGGGGGATGACGAAGTGTTTAATGGAGCCAAAGACTCAATTGCTGAGATTCAGATACATAGGGGGGAAACTGCAGATGGGGTTGTTGTTGAGGAGGAGGAAGAAGTAATAGAGGGACATTTAAATAATGATCCTAAATCAAGTGATGTTATTGATGAGAGTGTGAAGGAAGAAATAAAAGTATTTGTAGAATTGAAAAGTGATTATGTGGTAAAGGTAAGTGATGTGACAAACATGGGTAATAATGAGGTTAATTTAAGTGAAATGCAGACTAGGGAATGTGTATCTGAGGACAAGCTATTGCCTATTGGGAACTATGAAATATTAAGCTATGAGAATGGTACTAATAATAATAATATTAAAGAAAATATAAAGGGATGGAATGTAAATGTGTGTTTTCAAGAAAAAGGGGAAAAGTTTTTAGAAGTTTTGTGGAACAACTATGGAAACTGTATAAACAAAGATGCCTTTTGGAAAGAATTAGCAAAGGTAAGTGCAACCTTGTATCCTATATGGTGGATAAGAATCCGTAGTGGACTTTATAAAAAATGGGGTGAAAACAATAATTTGTTGAGTGGCAACACAGTGTTAAGAGGAACAGATGAAAACAAAGTTTTATGTTTAAATGTCAATGCTTTGCAAACAGAGAGGGATGTGTCTAAGTGTAGGAAAGAGACATTAGACTTAGGAACTAAAGAAATTGAAAATGATGTATTATATGTTAAAGTAAACATTGACATTTGTCCATTTGAAATAAAAGAAAGCCCACATCCTAATGCTTATAGACCTATCTTTCCCAGATCAAGAAGGTTATTTGGATTAAGAAACATCACTGAATTGAAACCATATAAACATGATTAAGCACATTTCCCTCTTTGAATACAGTCACTTACCCATTTTCCGTAAAGCATTTTACCAGCAAAGATTTTTACTGGGTGTGTCAGATAGCAACTACCACTCATCCTATAGACCCTGGAAAAGTTTCAGATCTCTGAGAGATCGTTTTTATATTTTTATTGCCACTATTGAATATTAAATTTGGAGACATCTTCTTTACTTGCAAGGAGCAAGTTTAACCATGCACCCAAAGAGGTGACAAACATTTATTACTTTCTTTTTATATTGTTGAATATGGGACATTCTTGCACCAAATATAAAAGACAATGTAAAAATTGTTGTGCAAGACCCATCATTTTGTTACTATTCTTTTCTTAGGCATAAGATTTGTGTACAATTTTCTACAGCCAATCAGATGTTTACCAAGTCTGATGTTTGTGTTATGTTGTGACCAATTTAAGTGTCCAATTTTAGTATTCATATGTTCTTGTACTGTCTTGACTATGTGTCTCAATGGGAGACAAGTTTTTTAAATATTTCGTTTCTTTTTTTAAAATGCATATTATATTCATACATGTGACTTCTCTAGTGTTGTGTTTATATATATATCATGTCCATACTTATAATTATGTTCTTTGTTTTCATTTCCTTTATGTGGCTCAAAACGAGCAGACAGTTGCATTGTTTTTCCTATGGACATCTGACCTGTCCATCTATGTAATATATTTATGTTCCTTCTATTATCTTGATTATTCTGTGACTCAATGAGAGCTGACTTTGAAATAATTTACATATATTTTTTTTTTATATCTTAAGATCGCATGTGATATATTTGTGTCTGTTTTTGATCATTTTGCATGTGGCGCACTGGGAGCAAAGATTAACAATTTTTTTTTTTACTTTCATATATTACTAAATATTTTTATGATGCTGTCATACTGAGAGCCTTAACACAAAGTGCATTTGAAACAACACAACTAAAATATTTTCAGGAAAAAGTCATTTTGAAACGGTGTAACGGTTGTTGTATACATACACATTATGCATAGTAATTGACACATTTGTCCTAGTCGGCTAATATCATTAACATTCTGTAAATGATATTACCCGAGGGGGGTATTGTAACGGAACATATTAAAGGCTTTACTTTAATGAAGTATGCGATCCCTTCCAAATTCAACCAGTGTAACGAGTATTTATGATTATAGAAAAGTTATTGTGTATGTTAACAATGATTGCACAACATGTCTCCATAAACAGTCAACCCATTAAATTATACTGAATAACTGACCCACACAAAAGTTTATATCACTTGATCACTGATACAGCAAATGTCATCATGAAAAACACTAAGTTTATCTTAAATAATTAATATGAAGTACGAAAAATAGTGGCCAACTTAAGTATTTTGGATCTCCTTAAATAAAAATCACCCAGTGAAACCTATTTGTTCACTAGGAGCGTTTTCACTCAGTATTCACGTAGTCAATCCTATTTTAGACGAAAAACCAATGTAATTCTTAATAATTCATGTTACTTACTTATTTATGCAAATTAGAGAAGTCAGTTGACAAACTTCTAAAAAACGGCCTTTTTGTAACAAAGAATTATTCTGTCAAGTCAACAAATCTGTCTGTCATTTTAATAACATGTTAAATTATGTCACTCGATGCAAATTAATAACTTTTCTGCACAAATTATGATAACAGATGTACATGTGACTCATAAACTATATCTCTTTTTAGTAGTTCTTTGACAATGTTATAAATACAAGCAGCGAGAAGGGTCGGCAGAGCAGTCGGAGGCAGTAGGGCAGTCGGAATGTCACTTTGGTGAAGTGTGTTTCTGTGTTATTGTTTGGAAAAACAAGGCAAAGAACATGTAAAGGAAGTACTACTTTGTGTTGTGTTATGGTCTTTGGTGGACAGTGGAATTAATATGGCCACTAAAGTAATAAATATTTGATGTTTACATATGTGTTGGTTTCGCTCGTTCTTTATCATCAAAAGCACATGAAAAACACGGGACCTCATGTTTTTTAACCCTAGACAACCAGATTTAGAGCCAGCATCAGCATCGAGACACAGCAGCGATCCAGCAAGCAGCAACGATTACTACAATACAATACATTGTAATGGCGCCAACCTAACATCAAGTGCTAACAAGCTCCGTAAATTGGAGTGAAATAGTGCGTTTACAGCAATTAGCGATATCAACGACGACCAGGTGGACCATTACACCACGCATTTTTGATTGATTTAAGGAAACCCAAAGAAGTCAACAGTCCATCAGTCAGATGAGATATTAAACTGATATATTCTTCATGAAATAAAAAAATTCTGACATGCTGTGTGACAGCTGGCACTGTCATGATGAAGAATGGTGTAAATTTTTGCTTATTTTTTTATGATGTCATTGAAGACTTGCGACAAATAAATTGTTCACCATTAACTGTTATTCGATACTTCAAGGCAACTGTTGCGATATATTCAGTGTACTGCTAACTGAAGAAATAATTCTTCATTTTTTTGGAAGTACTTTGTGAATCAATAACTATCAGTGGTTTCAGTTAACCTTAGGACACCCAAACAGTGGAATGTTGCTTAGTAACCAGCTGATATAAATATATTTATACCAATTTTTTCTCTTCTTACAATTTTGTATACAGACTTTGCATTTCCTCTGCTGACATTTTTCATTATTTCCTTACAGTAAGTGACATGAAGTTCTGTCTGAGTTTCAGTCGAACACTGTGTAATCCAACAGAGCATGATCTGTTTCACAGTTAAGATTCACACATCAACCACATTCCAGAGCCTAGGGATACATCTGTCTCACAGTAATTCACAAGCCAATCCACTTCAACCATGAAGTACACAGCACGTGTGTTTTTTGTGACAACAACTGATTCTGGTCGATTTCGTGAAATTCATCACTGACAGAAACACTACCACAGTGTAAACCTGTAAAATTATTAATAGTCTTCTCTGGAGCTGAATCAACTGATTTGAGGCATTGTCACTGAGTAAGGTGAGTGCAAAAATTATAAAAAGTTATTAAACAAAAACTTCCATTTTTTCATGGCAGTCTTTGTTTAAATTCATACTGGAAACAAATTATTCAGTTCATTTCTGCTATTCTATTATTTTATCAATAACAAATGACAATAACAATAGTAATGTCACACCTCAATAGTGGTCATTTGTAAAAAAACATAAAAAGGCAATCCTCATATTTGTATAAGTTCACTGATTTGAATTATGACTCAATAACTTGATTGCCACTGCAGTTGTTTCCATAAAACTACAGTTACAAACCCTACTCACCAGACACAAACCATCCAGTCTATTGGTTTTCACTCATTTGTCATCCAGTTTAGTTTTTATGTTCCATACATTATTTTGCTCGATAGATTGTAATGATGCGGAATGAGTCTGTGGCGCCGATGAGGTCGACACCAGTATCGATCTGAGTATCGTCTTTGAACTAAGCTAAACATTATCTTTGTGCAGTTCTGCTATCCAGTTCTTTGTAAGCCTTGCTTGTGGAAAGAGGTGAATAAATGAACTATTGCAAAATGGGAGTAATGTTTGGTGTAACCGACCCGAACTTCTCCCTCAAGTCTTTACATTCACATCAGAAAATAAGGAGTTGTCAGATTTTATTTTTCTGTCCGTCAGACATTTCACAAATATATTTCAAAAATATTTTTTGCAGCACTGTGCATCCCTTGTTGTGCTAAAGACAACCTATTCTAATCAATATGGATATTTCAGAATTTTGAAGTTTCCACCTTATTTATTATTTATTTCCTCGCCACGAGTTACACCCATAATTGGTGTAATACCACTAGATGTGCAGAACTGAATAGTTGTGTCTTTTTAAAATTGAAGGTGGACCATTCACACAAAATCAGTCAATGATACCTTTAAGAACTTTGTTTACTATTTCGTTTTTGTGCATATGTTTGGATTGATTACAATAATAGTATCATCTGCAAAAATAACTAATTCTGCTTGTTGTATATTAGATGGAAGATCATTTTCATATATGAGGAACAACAGTGGATCTAAGATTGAGTCTTGGGGAACCCCACACAAGGCTTCTCCCCAGTCATAATTATATACCCAGACTATATTGGTTGAATTATTAAGCACAACTTTCTGCAATAGTTTGGTTAGAAGTGACATTATCCATTGGCTGGCTATACCATCAATACCATGAAACTTAAATTTATCTAAGAGAAAATTTTTATGTATAAGTACACAGATTTTGCACAAATACTTTAAGTTTCTACATTAAACAGACTGCTTCATTAAGATGAAAACTATAACTGTTAACTCACTACAGCTGATTTTTTCTCTCATATCAGTGCATAAACAAAATTATAAGTATGTAAGTTGAATATATAAATGAGGTATTTTATCAGATCACTTATTTAGTAGAGGGAAAAAGTTTTAATCTATTTGCAAAGTTTATTCGTAATGTGCTGTAAGCGTAACAGAATTAAATATTTTTGTTCTTAAAAGAAAAATGGGCAAATCCCTTACAGTGAATGCTATTAAAATATACTCACTGTTCATGTAGTAGAGATCATTTGGCCAATAGTTCTCTTGATCTATCCTTGTTGGCACCCAGCTGTCAACACTATCAAGCTGACTTCCAGGGGATTTTACATAGTAAATATAATCTTTCTGTAAACAAATAAATATAAAATTTTTAGGTCCAGTGTAAAAATAAATGTCCATTAAAATGAACTGCAAATTCATCCAAGTATACTGAGATTTAACCAACATTAGAAATCATCAGAAGTAAAAAATAATAATAAGAATGAAAATCAGACCATCACTGTTGTTACACATCTTTAAATTTGGTGCATGTGGGAATACTTGACATTTAAAGAATAATCTTGGTTTAATTATGAGCACTCTGGTTTACAGAAATATATGAAGACTGGAACTACTGTAGATAAACTGCATAAACAGTTTTAAAGGGAACTTTATGCACAATCAAATAGCTTATTAATTTATATCTATCCTAGATATAATAATTTAACGGTGGCCATTTCAAAAGGTAGATATACATGGTGTATCAAAAAGGATGGCACAAATGTACATGGCTGAAAGTACAGGAAAATAGAAGCACAAATGTCCCAGTAAACATGGGTCCACAAACGAGTCACTTGCAAGAGAATCACGACTGTATGGCTCCACGCCACCACTGACGTCATTGTAAACATTGTCCTAGTTAGTACACATTAATTTGAAATTCAGACTTTACTATTGTGTTGTACATCACAATTAGTTCACATTTCACGTACAGGGTACCTGTTAAGGGAGGTGTTCAAAGTGTTTTCCTTGCATCCTTCTGGATGCAATACTGTGCTCGTCTCTGCAATGAATTTCGAATCCTTTCGAAAACCCCTGGATCATTCTGGAATTCTTGACAAGCAAGTACAACTCTCTGTTCCAGTTCTTCAACCATGTTAATGAGTGTGCTGTACACTTTGCTTTTGAGATGACCCAAGACAAAAATCCAAAGGATTTAGAACAGGTGATCTTGGAGGCCAACGTACAGGTCCGCCTTGACCTACCCATCTTTGGCCATATCTGCATGTTAGATGCCATCTTACACCAGCAGCAAAATGTGCCAGAGCTCCATCATGTATGACCACATACTCTGACATTGCTGAAGGGGAACATCTCAAGCAATTTTGTAAGCTAAGGTACCTCCATCCATTAAGTTGTGGTGGAAGAATGTGTGGACCAATGAGTTGATCACCTAATACTCCTAACCACACATTCAGTGAGAAATGTTGCTGATGTGGTGACTTATGAACAGGATGTGGGTTTATTTCACACCACAAATGTGAATTATTATAGTTAAACACACCATCGCGTGTGAATCCTGCTTCATCTGTAAATAAAATGTTACACGCGAAATGAGGGTTGACTACAGCCTGCTGTTGCAGCCACTGTCAAAACATCATTCTAGGAACAAAGTCCGCATCATTGAGACATTGAACTCGTTGGACGTGGTAAGGGTACAGTAAGTTGTGATGTAAAATTCTCCATTAACAACTGTTGCTTGGTACACGCACTTGTGTGGCAATTCTTCTCATCGAGGTTCCTGGAGAGCACTGTACTGTTTCCAACACCATATCCTGAACCTCAGGCCAAATGCGAACAGACCTACCTCCTGCTCTGCCAATGTGCAAAACCCCTGTGTTCTCTCAGGCGCCGATGGACCCCGTGTAAATGTACGACTTTCTGGGTGTCTTCGATCAGGATATGTTTCTTGGTACAAGCATGCAGACCCCCGTGCATTGTCATTAGCCCTACCATACATGAAATGCATATCCGTATACCCTTCGTTACTGTACGGTTCCACTGTAACTACAACACAGCACACGTGGCACTCCTCAGATGCGACTGATACCCTTTGAGACTGTGTACTGTATCTGTCCTGTGCAGTCTGTGTGTATGGTGTGATTCCAACTCCACCTCTCAGCAATGTTCCGTTATGTAAACAGCGAACATAGGATGGCCTCAAATGCACAAGGGGGAAACCGGACAATGTTACAAACAATGCCGTCAGTGGCGGCGTGGAACCATATAGTCGTGATATCGCAAGCGGCTCGTTTGCGGACCCCTGCTTACTGGGACATTTGTGCTTCTATTATCGTGTACTTTCAGCCAGACCTGAAATCTTGGTTGTTATAACAGCCTGATCCATAGCACAACCCAAGGTCTAGGTTAGGTTGAAATGTGGCAGTTTGGTTGTGAGCTGCCAAACCCAATGAATGTGAAAGTCAAATAAAACGTGTGATAAAAATATTTACCAGGAAGCCAATGTTTACAGCCATGTGATATTGAAAAATACAAGGGGGTCCAGTACTACTCTTATATGTACCATACAGCTACATATTAGCCACAATGATTGTAGAACTAATACTGCACATGGTGGAGTGGCAATTTATGCAGAAGAAAATCTAAATTTGCAGAATTCAGTGACAGACCTAAGCAAGTGCTCCACTGAAAGTGCATTTGAAGCACCAGCTGTAATACTGCACTCACAAAACTTATCACTGCTTCTGTGTACCATACAACAGCCTCTGATAAGGAAGTTCTTATAGATGAACTAAATGCATTGATCAAGTTGTTCACTAAACACAAAAATCACAAATTCTGTATTGCAGGAGACTTTAATATAGACATGTGAGAAAGCAAAACAAATGTAAATCACAAGATTAACTGTCTAAAAGCACTAAACTGTTACTATGTAAATGAAAAGCCTACTAGATTACATGCATGCCTTGAAAATGTTATTAGGAATGTAAATAGAGATCAACTAATGTACTGTAAGATTACACTAAAGTTACTTGATCGTGACTGGATATGCCTCAAAACAGGCATTGTGAACCCTGAGGGTGCTAAACAGTTAGTCACATACAGAATGTTAAATGAGGGCAATATGGAGCCATTGAAACATGAACTGAAGGTGGTAGATTGGCCAAATATACTGCCACATAAGATAACACTGATGATTGTTTCTCTTTGTTTTTATCTGTAATTAAAAATGCAATAGATGGGCATTATCCACTAATAACAAAAAATACGTATCCCTAGCAATAGACAAATACACCAGCACTCTAGTAACTAATACACTCCAAAGCTCTAGGAAATGAGGATATTGCTACATATGAACAAAAATAACGGTGGTAAAAGTGAGTATGCCACACAACAGTATACGACTATCAAGAAATTTGTAGAGATATGAAATAAAGCCAGTTAAATGCAAAATCGATGCTGGCTGTTATCACAGGCACAAAAAGCAGTTGTCAAGCAGCTTGGAACTTGACAAAAAGTGGGCTCAGTATGGGCAACGGACAAACCTCAAACCCAACAGATGCAATACTTCATAATCAGCGCCAGTTCACATTCTTCATTCACTACAAATAAGTCTAATAACTGTACTTTTCCTGTGTCTCAGCTTAACACTGTGTGAACACTTCAGACCGAAACTTTGAGGAAACTGTGAGCAGATGGTTGGAGGAATCAGACGATAGTGACTGTGGCGATAACCCTGAAGAAACTGTTCCCATTGTGAGTAAGCATGACACCTTGTCAGAACAAAGTGCAACAGAAAATTACTGTAGTGAAAGTAGTGATCCATGTGATGAGCAAGGGGGAAACAATTACTTCTATGGCAAGAATCAGTACAAATGGGCCAAAGCACCTCCGATCCGAGCTGTTAGAACTCCTGCCATAACATCATCATGAAAGTTCCATCCACTACGTTGACTACAGGAGATCCAAACGAACCATTTTCATTATGGCATCTCTATTTTGATGAAGTTCTCGATCACATCCTGCTATGGACAAATGCTAAAATAGATTGCATCAGGCAGAAGTACTGTGACAAAAGCAAAGCTGAACTTCAGAACCTGGATTTGGATGAACTTTTGACTATTTTAAGACGTCTGATATATTATTCCGTCTTTAAATCCAACCACTGTGGGATAACAATGGCGATGTTACTGATGACAGTGCCACTAAAGCAGAGTAACTAAACACGTTTTTACGAAATTCTTTTCCTCAATGAAACTCCGTCTCTAAATCTGACAAAGAGCCCGAAGAGATCCTGGCAATATGTAAAGTTCACCAACAGCAAGACGCAGTCAATGCCTTCACTGCGATATAACAATGGCGATGTTACTGATGACAGTGCCACTAAAGCAGAGTAACTAAACACGGTCTTACGAAATTCCTTCAACAAAGAAGATGAAGCAAATATTCCAGAATTCGAAACAAGAACAACTGGTAACATGCGTAACTGAGAATTAGATATCCTCGTTGTAGGGGAAGCAGCTTAAGTCAGCTCTTCGGTTCAAATGGCTCTAAGCACTATGGGACTTAACATCTTAGGTCATCAGTCCCCTAGAACTTAGAACTACTTAAACCTAACTAACCTAAGGACTTCACACACATCCATGCCCGAGGCAGGATTCGAACCTGCGATTGTAGTAGCCGCGTGGTTACGGACTGAAGCGCCTAGAACCGCTCGACAACAACGGCCGGCGCAGCTCTTCGGTTCAGGTTGTATATCAATCAGGTTCCTTTCATAGCATGCTGATGCAACGGCTGCATATTTAGCAACCATATACAACCACTCGCTCGTCGGAAGATCCGTTTCTAAGGACATGTACACCTACATCTAGACGGATACTCTGCAAATCACATTTAAGTGCCTGGCAGAGAGTTCATCGAACCACCTTCATAATTCTCTATTATTCCAATCTCGTATAGCACGCGGAAAGAACAAACACCTATATCTTTCCGTACGAGATCTGATTTCCCTTATTTTATCTTTGTGATCGTTCCGTATGTAAGTCGGTGTCAACAAAATATTTTCGCATTCGGAGGAGAAAGTTAGTAATTGGAATTTCATGACAAGATTCCGTAGCAATGAAAAACGCTTCTTTTAGTGATGTCCAGCCCAAATCTTGTATCAGTTCTGTGACATTCTCTCCCATATTTCGCGATAGTACAAAACGTGCTGCCCTTTTTTGAACTTTTTCGATGTACTCCGTCAGTCCTATCTGGTAAGGATCCCACACCACGCAGCAGTATTCTAAAAGAGGACGGACAAGCATAGTGTAGGCAATCTCCTTAGTAGATCTGTTGTTACATTTTCTAAGTGTCCTGCCACTAAAACACAGTTTTTGGTTAGCCTTCCCCACAACCTTCCCTGTGTGTTCCTTCCAATTGAAGTTGTTCGTAATTGTAAAGCCTAGGTATTTAGTTGAATTTACGGCTTTTAGATTAGACTGATTTATCGTGTAACCAAAGTTAAACGAATTCCTTTTAGCACTCATTCGGATGACCTCACACTTTTCGTTATTTATGGTCAACTGCCAATTTTCGCACCGTTCAGATACCGTTTCTAAATCGTTTTACAATTTGTTTTGATCTTCTGATGACTTTACTAGATAATAAACGACAGCGTCATCTGCAAACAACCTACGACGGCTGCTCAGATTGTCTCCAAAATCGTTTACATAGATAAGGAACAGCTAAGGGCCTATAACACTACCTTGGGGAACGCCAGAAATCACTTCTGTATTACTCGATGACTTTCCGTCAGTTACTACGAACTGTGACCTCTGTGACAGGAAATCACACATCCAGTCGCATAACTGAGACGATATTCCATAAGCACGCAATTTCACTACAAGCCGCTTGTGTGGTACTGTGTTGAAAGCCTTCTGGAAATCCAGAAATACGTAATCGATCTGAAATCCCTTGTCAATAGCACTCAACACTTCATGTGAAGAAAGAGATAGTTGTGTTTCACAGGAACGATGTTTTCTACACCCATATTGACTGTGTGTCAAAATACCATTTTCTTCGAAGTAATTCATAATGTTTGAACACAATATATGTTCCAAAACCCTGCTGCATATCGCCGTTAACGATATGGGGCTGTAATTTAGTGGATTACTCCTACTACATTTCTTGAATATTGGTGTGACCTGTGCAACTTTCCAGTCTTTGGGTATGAATCTTTCGTCGAGCGAACGGTTGTATATGATTTTTAAGTATGGAGTTAATGCATCACCATTCTCCAAAAGGAACGTAATTGGTATACAGTCTGGACCAAAAGACTTGCTTTTATTAAGTGATTTACGTTGCTTCACTACTCCGAGGATATTTACTTCTACGTTACTCATGTTGGCAGCTGTTCTCGATTCGAATTCTGAAATATTTACTTCGTCTTCTTTTGTGAAGGCATTTCGGAAGACTGTGCTTAGTAACTCTACTTTGGCAGCACTGTCTTAGACTATATCTCCACTGCTATCGCGCAGAGAAGGCATTGATTGTTTCTTGCCGCTAACATACTTCACATACGACCAGAATCTCTTTGGATTTTCTGCCAGGTCTCGAGACAAAGTTTCGTTGTGGAAACTGTTATAAGCATCTCGCATTGAAGTCCATTCTAAATTTCGAGCTTCTGTAAAAGATCGCCAGTCTTGTGGATTTTGCGTCTGTTTAAATTTGGCATGTATGTTTCGTTGTTTCTGCAACAGTGTTCTAACCCGTTTTGTGTACCAAGGAGGATCAGCTCCGTCACTTGTTAATTTATTTGGTATAAATCTCTCAATTGCTGCCGATACTATTTCTTTGAATTCAAGCCACATCTGGTCTACACTTATATTATTAATTTGGAATGAGAGGAGATTGTCTCTCAGGAAGGCGTCAAGTGAATGAATTCAAGCCACATGTGGTCTACACTTATATTATTAATTTGGAATGAGAGGAGATTGTCTCTCAGGAACGCGTCAAGTGAATTTTTTCTGATTTTTTGAATAGGTATATTTTTCGCTCATTTTTGGAGGATTTGGAGATTACAATATTCAGTCTTGCTACGACAACCCTATGTTCACTAATCCCTGTAACGGTTTTGATGCTCGTTATTAACTCAGCATTATTTGTTGCTAAGAGGTCAAGTGTGTTTTCACAACCGTGAGCGTGGGCTCATGAACTAACTGCTCGAAATAATTATCAGAGAATGCGTTTAGCACAATTTCGGATGATATTTTATGCGTACCTCCGGAATTAAACATTGATTTTCGCCAACATATCGAGGGTAAATTAAAGTCACCACCAACTATTATTGTATGAGTCGGGTACGTTTTTGAAATCAAACTCAAGTTTTCTTTGAGACTTTCAGCAACTATATCATCTGAATTGTAAGGTCGGTAAAAGGATCCAATTATTATTTTATTCCTGTTGCCAACAATGACCTCTGCCCAAACCAACTCACAGGAAGTATCTACTTCAATTTCGCGACAAGATAAACTACTTCTGACAGCAACAAACATGCCACCACCAACCAGAGTAAGCCTATCCTTTCGTAACACCGTTAGGTTCTTCGCAAAAATTTCTGCTGAGCTTATATCCGGCTTTTAGCCAGCTTTCAGTGCTTATAACGATTTGAGCATCAGTGTTTTCAATTAGCACTTGGAGCTCTGTTACTTTCCCAGCATAGCCACGACAATTTACAACTGTTATACAGTGGTTCCTGTATCTACTTCTTCCTGTGTTCAGTCTGCACCCTTTGTGACTGAAGCCCTTCTTGTGTTTTCCCAAGACCCTCTAACCTAAAAAACCGCCCAGTCCACGCCGGACAACCCCTGCTACCCGTGTAGCCGCCTCCTGCGAATGGTGGACACCTGACCTATTCAGCGGAACCCGAAACCCGACCACCCTTTGGCGCAGGTCGAGTAATCTGCACCCTACACGGTCGCAGAACCGTCTGAGCCTCTGATTCAGACCCTCCACTCGGCTCTGTACCAGAGGTCCGAAATCGATCCTGTCGACTATGCTGCAAATGGTCAGCTCTTCTTTCGTCTTGCAAACAAGACTGGCAGCCTTTACCACTTCTGTTAGCCGCTCGAAACCAGAGAGAATCTCTTCTGATCCAAAGTGACACACATCATTGGCACCGACGTGAGCAACCACCTGCAGTTGGCTGCACCCTGTGCTCTTCATGGCATCCGGGAGGAACCTTTCCACATCTGGAATGATTCCACCCAGTATGCAAACGGAGTGCACATTGGTTTTCTTTCCCTTGTTGTCAGCCAAGTCCCTAAGGGGCCCCACAACGCGCCTAACGTTGGAGATCCCAACAAGACTGGAAAGTTGCTCAAGTCACACCAGTACCCAAAAAAGAAAAGGGAGACTGCTTGAAAACCACATTGAGGCTGATCATAGAACCAACCCGGAATGACACTGGGTCCAATCGAGGCAGCACTCACGTCCACAATACGACGTCCTTGACACGTTACTGCATAGCCATCTCAACGTGTTAGCAACAATGTTATTGGAAAAGGGCCTTAACATGGGCTGGCATTTAACTATTTACTCATCAAACAGGGCTTTTTCCTTGCTATATGAACTGAAGAAATGAAAGTAGTGACTGGTAGGTTTACTGTCTTGGCTACTGCCTATTATGTTCGCCAAATAATGGTAAAATAATGAAGTTCAAGGTGTTTAAATTAGTGCGATAAAATACAAAGAAGGTCTGGAAAGTTTGGTGAATGATCTCAGAAGATATGAGAAAAAAGAATTACAAACAGAATTCCTGTAAGGAACTTCGAAGAAATCAGCTAATCACCATTAACTACAACACACTTCTGGCATTGGCTGTGAAGTTGTTGGAATCTGTCAAGAAGCATTTCTTCTGAAATCGCTCGAAGCACCATGCTCACGCATTGTTTGGTATCCGCTTCATAACAGATGAGACCTCACACCATTATAGATGAGACCTGGTGCTACCAATACGATCCACAGATCAACTGACAGTCAATAACATTCAGTAGCATGGTGTTCATCGTCTTCCCCGTCTCCCTCAGGCGGAAATGTATGATACGTTGTATGAACAATGTGCCATTGACTATCACTTGGTCCCTGAATTATATTGGTAACACCAGATCTCACCTCCTGTAATTATGCGCATATCCATTAATGTGTGGCCATTGCCGGCCGGGTGACCGAGCGGTTCTACGCGCTACAGTTTGGAACCGTGCGACCGCTACGGTCACAGGTTTGAATCCTGCCTGGGGCATGGATGTGTGTGATGTCCTTAGGTTAGTCAGGTTTAAATAGTTCTAAGTTCTAGGGGACTGATGACCTCAGAAGTTAAGTCCCATTGTGCTCAGAGCCATTTGAACCATTTTTGTTTGACCATTGTACCTCGATCGATTCCAGAAGAAGTGCTTGCTGTCAGTTGCAAACAGTCTGACAACCGATGTCAGAAGTGTGCTGTAACTAGAGGTGGCTACTTTGAAGGCCAGTAATGGCTTCTGTTACTTTCTGAGACCATTTCACCGAACTTTTCAGACACATATTGAATTTTAATACATTACGTTCAATTCTTACACAGATTTAAAATAAAACATTAAAATATGAGTACATACGAGGTGTGTGAGAAAAGTAATGAGACTGACGACACTACGAGCGATTTGGTACCGCTGTGTTGTTCGACTTGAGCAGACCGATGTATTAATCCCTTCCAGATGCTGAGTCCGAGTTTCAGTTCTGTACGGCCATGACGTGATTCTTGAAAGCGCCATCAGTGTAGTTATGCAGTTGTGTGTTACGAAACACACAACGGAATTTAGGGCAGCGTCATGCAATCAAAATATGTGTTAAACTTGGGCAATCCGCAAGTGTGACCTTTGAATTGTTGAAACTGGCCCACGGGGAACGTTCCTGATCAAGAGTACAGGTTTTCTGCTGGCACAAATTATTTTTGGAAGGCCGATGACACGTTGAAGATGAACCTCGGTGACGGATTCACTTCAAAAACCGACGTAAACGTTCTACGTGTGCGTTCTCTTGTGAGATCAGACCAAAGTTTAATAACAATAAGGATGGTGTGTGACCCGTTAAACACTTTCACCGTGAGAAAGGTTTATGGCAGAGTGGATGCTGCATCATGACAAGTCCCCATTTCACACGACCACTTCCACACGGAATTTTTGACCTCAAAAGGCATTCCTGTTGTTCTAATCCCGTCCCCTCCCAATTCACCTGATCTGAGTACTTGTGACTTTTTTTCCTTCCCTGAAATTGAAAAATATCTTAAAACGAAGTCATTTTGGGACTTGGAGAACATTCAGGAGAATGTGACAGACATGTTAAAGGCCCTAACATTTGAAGCCTTTCAGCGCTGCTACCAAGACTGGGAACAACTACTCCACCAGTGTATAGCTGCTGTAAGGAACAACTTTGAAGGGCACAATATTGTAAGCTTTTGATCTTGTCAACCATTAATTACTTTTGGAGAAACTACTACGTTATGGAATAAGGGGAAATTGCAATGACTCGTTTAGGTCATATCTCTCAGACAGAGTACAGAAAGCAGTGATTACATCAAAAATTGGTGAAAATGCCCAATCAGAGGAGCAAGTTGTAAGACAAGGTATTCCCCAAGGCTCTACACTTGGTCCCCTTTTATTTCTAATATTCATCAATGATCTGCCCCAAAGCATTCAGGGAGGTCTATCGGTAATGTTTGCTGACGACACCAATATACTGTTTTCAAATCACTGTCCTCATCAACTCAACTCCACAATTGCTGATACAAATTGTAGTCTGGTAAACTGGTTGAACAAAAACAAACTTCTCCTAAACGAAGATAAAATAATGTATATAAATTTCCACTCGACACAAATGGTATCGTCTGTGATAGATGGTATCAGGATTGAGAATGTGCCCATACAGCGAGAAAGAGCCACTCAAATGTGCCTACTTTGCATTAGTACACTCAATAATTACATACTGCATTCCTTTTTGGGGCTTCTCCCATAAGAATGTATTTATTATGCAGAAGCGAATAATTAAGACAATGAAACAAGTACCCCTGTCTTCCACCACTAAACATCTCTTTAAGGAGCTCAGTATTTTGCCAGTGCCTTATATCTATATTCATGAAACAGTGAGTTTTATTCATGAAAATCTCCATATATTTACAAAAAATAGAGATGTTCACTATCATAATACTCGTCATTCCAATGACATATTTATAGCTGATCAACGGCGACATAAAGGGCACAGTAGTGTAAGGCACAGGGGAGTACTTCTGTACAAGAAGCTACCTGAAAATGTCAGGTCTTGCCAGAAAGGATTCAGATCCAAAATAAAGTCAATCCTACAGAAGCACTGCTTCTATTCAGTGGGAGAATTTATGAATAGTAATCTAAAACAATTTTTGTAATGTATTTTACTGCATGTGTTAAAATATTACTTTCAACTGAGTTATTTGACTCTATTCACAGATATAACAGTTCCTTGTTATGGCTCATCTGCACTTATGATAACATAATGTAAATAGTGTTACTCTGTAATCATTATCTGATGACTATATGTAACATACCAAAAAAGTTATGATTCGCTATGTACAGCATATAATTTATATAAATGTATATCTTAAGAATGTCTATACTTCTGCATGTAACTTGATACCTACAAAATAAGTATATTTATGTATCAAAGCATGTTAAATGTAACTTATCCTACATCTATGTGTAATAACACAACAAGATTTCTGGATGAATAAATAAATGAAAAAAATGAAATTGTTTGAAAAAAATAAAAAAATTGGTAGATAAAAAAATCAGTCTCATTACTTTTCTCACACACACCTTGTATAGCTAATTATGAGTCCGGTAAATCATCAGTGTCGTGTTCTCTTATAAAGGAGAGAGTTTTCCTGCTCTTGTGCTGTAGACGATGGATTTTAGGGTAAAATTTCCGAGGCTCCATTGGTGGGCAGTCTTCGTTGGATAATTAGTGAAGTTTCCCGCATTGATGCAAAAGAAGAGGGGTTATTGGCTACAATTCTTGTCATTGTGTCTATCTATCTATCTACACTCCTGGAAATTGAAAAAAGAACATCGTGAATTCATTGTCCCAGGAAGGGGAAACTTTATTGACACATTCCTGGGGTCAGATACATCACATGATCACACTGACAGAACCACAGGCACATAGACACAGGCAACAGAGCATGCACAATGTCGGCACAAGTACAGTGTATATCCACCTTTCGCAGCAATGCAGGCTGCTATTCTCCCATGGAGACGATCGTAGAGATGCTGGATGTAGTCCTGTGGAACGGCTTGCCATGCCATTTCCATCTGGCGCCTCAGTTGGACCAGCATTCGCGCTGGACGTGCAGACCGCGTGAGACGACGCTTCATCCAGTCCCAAACATGCTCAATGGGGGACAGATCCGGAGATCTTGCTGGCCAGGGTAGTTGACTTACACCTTCTAGAGCACGTTGGGTGGCACAGGATACATGCGGACGTGCATTGTCCTGTTGGAACAGCAAGTTCCCTTGCCGGTCTAGGAATGGTAGAACGATGGGTTCGATGACGGTTTGGATGTACCGTGCACTATTCAGTGTCCCCTCGACGATCACCAGTGGTGTACGGCCAGTGTAGGAGATCGCTCCCCACACCATGATGCCGGGTGTTGGCCCTGTGTGCCTCGGTCGTATGCAGTCCTGATTGTGGCGCTCACCTGCACGGCGCCAAACACGCATACGACCATCATTGCCACCAAGGCAGAAGTGACTCTCATCGCTGAAGACGACACGTCTCCATTCGTCCCTCCATTCACGCCTGTCGCGACACCACTGGAGGCGGGCTGCACGATGTTGGGGCGTGAGCGGAAGACGGCCTAACGGTGTGCGGGACCGTAGCCCAGCTTCATGGAGACGGTTGCGAATGGTCCTCGCCGATACCCCAGGAGCAACAGTGGTCCCTAATTTGCTGGGAAGTGGCGGTGCGGTCCCCTACGGCACTGCGTAGGATCCTACGGTCTTGGCGTGCATCCGTGCGTCGCTGCGGTCCGGTCCCAGGTCGACGGGCACGTGCACCTTCCGCCGACCACTGGCAACAACATCGATGTACTGTGGAGACCTCACGCCCCACGTGTTGAGCAATTCGGCAGTACGTCCACCCGGCCTCCCACATGCCCACTATACGCCCTCGCTCAAAGTCCGTCAACTACACATACGGTTCACGTCCACGCTGTCGCGGCATGCTACCAGTGTTAAAAGACTGCGATGGTGCTCCGTATGCCACGGCAAACTGGCTGACACTGACGGCGGCGGTGCACAAATGCTGCGCAGCTAGCGCCATTCGACGGCCAACACCGCGGTTCCTGGTGTGTCCGCTGTGCCGTGCGTGTGATCATTGCTTGTACAGCCCTCTCGCAGTGTCCGGAGCAAGTATGGTGGGTCTGACACACCGGTGTCAATGTGTTCTTTTTTCCATTTCCAGGAGTGTATATCCGTATCCCGCACCAGCTAGTACCGGGTCTGGGTGCTCACGAGTCCTCTCCATTTGGTTTGGTCCTCCCACCACTTTTCTTCCTCCACTTGCTGCCAGGTCACACCTCTTCTTTCCACAGATATTCTCACTCCTGTTTTCTACTGTGTTCTTGGGCGCCCTCTAGGTCTTTTTCCATCCATCTTCAGTTCTTCCATAATTTTGGGGAGTCTCTGCCCACACACCTCTTAACATGCCCAGACCATCTTAATCTCTTTTTTTCAATTTCTTCTCTCATACTTTCTTGTTTAAAGTCCTTTCTGATATCTACGTTCCTTACTCCGCCCGTTCTTGTTTTTCCCTTAACTGCTCTGAGAAATTTCATTTCCCCTGCTTGCAGTCTGCTCCAGTCCATTTTTGTCATTGTCCATGCTTCGCCTCTATAGGTGATAATCGGGCAGTAATAACTCTTATACATAAGGAGTTTTGCTTTTTCTGAAACTTCCTTATTCCAAATCAGGTGCTTTATTGTTTGGTAGAAATTGCCTCCCTTCTGTAACCTCCGATTAATTTCGTTGGTTATTCTTCCATCACCAGATGTTTCACTCCCTAAATAAGTGAAACTGTCTACCACTTTGAGGGGTTCTCCATTCAAGTAATATTTCCGTTGATCCCTTTGTTTCTTACAAATACCATTACTTCACTCTTATCTTTATTTATTTTTAATCCATACTTTTTCATTATTTTCTTCCACGCATCAAGTTGTAACTGTACATCTACCTCTTTATCGCCCCATATTACAATGTCATCTGCAAAAATCATCTTTTTGTCTTTTTCTTTTACTATATCTTTAACTGCCCTATTCATTCCCTCCGTCACAACATTAAAAAACACAGGAGATAGAAAACTTCCTTGTTTAAGTCCTTGTCTTATTTCGAAGTATTCAGAGTTCCCCAATGATATTCTAATTCTACAATTGTGTCCTTTGTACATTGTCTTTATTACATTAATGTATGCGTCTTGTACATCTATTTTCTTCATTTCTTCCCAGAGTCTTTCCCTGTCATTGTGTAGAAAGGGAATTTTCCTGTGCTTATGCTAGAGAAGGAATACTTGATTCAAATAGCTCTGAGCACTATGGGACTTAACTTCTGAGGTCATCAGTCCCCTAGAACTTAGAACTACTTAAACCTAACTAACCTAAGGACATCACACACATCCATGCCCGAGGCAGGATTCGAACCTGCGACCGTAGCGGTCGCGCGGTTCCAGACTGTAGCGCCTAGTACAACTTTAGTAAAATGGGTCATTAGTGTCTATTTAATGTGTATACAGGGTGGTCCATTGATAGTGACCGGGCCAAATATCTCAAGAAACAGGCATCAAACGAAAAAACTACAAAGAACGAAACTCGCCTAGTGTGAAGGGGGAAACCAGATAGCGCCATGGTTGGCCCGCTAGATGGCGCTGCCATAGGTCAAACGGATATCAACTGCGTTTTTTTTTTTTTTTAAATAGGAACCCCCCAGTTTTTAATACATATTCGCGTAGTACGTAAATAAATATGAATGTTTTAGTTGGACCAGTTTTTTCGCTTTGTGATAGATGGCGCTGTAATAATCACAAACGTATAAGTACGTGGTATCACGTAACATTCCGCCAGTGCGGACGGTATTTGCTTCTTGATACATTACCCGTGTTAACATGGACCGTTTACCAATTGCGGAAAAGGTCGATATCGTGTTGATGTATGGCTATTGTGATCAAAATGCCCAACGTGCGTGTGCTATGTTTGCTGGTCGGTATCGTGGACGACATCATCCAAGTGTCCGGACCTTTCGCCGGATAGTTACGTTATTTAAAGAAACAGGAAGTGTTCAGCCACGTGTGAAACGTCAACCACGACCTGCAACAAATGATGATGTCCAAGTAGGTGTTTCAGCTGCTGTCGCGGCTAATCCGCACATCAGTAGCAGACAAATTGCGCGAGAATCGGGAATCTCAAAAACGTCGGTGTTGAGACTGCTACATCAACATCGACTGCACCCGTACCATATTTCTATGCACCAGGAATTTCATGGCCACGACTTTGAACGTCGCGTACAGTTCTGCCACTGGGCACAAGAGAAATTACGGGACGATGACAGATTTTTTGCACGCGTTCTATTTAGCGACGAAGCGTCATTCACCAACAGCGGTAACGTAAACCGGCATAATATGCACTATTGGGCAACGGAAAATCAACGATGGCTGCGACAAGTGGAACATCAGCGACCTTGGCGGGTTAATGTATGGTGCGGCATTATGGGAGGAAGGATAATTGGCCCCCATTTTATCGATGGCAGTCTAAATGATGCAATGTATGCTGATTTCCTACGTATGTTCTACCGATGTTATTACAAGATGTTTCACTGCATGACAGAATGGCACATAGCTGGCGTGCGGTTGAAGTGTTATTGAATAGAATATTTCATGACAGATGGGTTGGTTGTCGAAGTCGAAGCATGGCCCGTAAATTCACCGAATCTTACGTCCCCGGATTTCTTTCTGTGGGGAAAGTTGCAGGATATTTGCTATCGTTGATCCACCGACAACGCCTGAAACATGCGTCAGCGAATTGTCAATGCATGTGCGAACATCACGGAAGGCGAGCTACTCGCTGTTGAGAGGAATGTCGTCACACGTATTGCCAAATGCACTGAGGTTGATGGACATCATTTTGAGCATTTATTGCATTAATGTGGTATTTCCAGGTAATCACGCTGTAACAGCATGCGTTCTCAGAAATGATAAGTTCACAAGGTACATGTATCACATTGGAACAACCGAAATAAAATGTTCAAACGTACCTACGTTCTGTATTTTAATTTAAAAAACCTACCTGTTACCAACTATTCGTCTAAAATTGTGAGCCATATGTTAGTGACTATTACAGCGCCAAACGCAGTTGATATCCGTTTGACCTATGGCAGCGCCATCTAGCGGACCAACCATAGCGCCATCTGGTTTCCCCCTTAAAGCTAGACAAGTTTCGTTCTTTGTAGTTTTTTCGTTTGACGCTTATTTCGTGAGATATTTGGCCCGGTCACGATCAATGGACCACCCTGTAGTGTAAGATAGAACTTATAAATCAAGAGTTATGTCAAAAATCTTGCCTGCAACAACGTAGCAGGGTTGAAGATGGAGATATAGAGCGTGTACTGGTCTGCGACAGTCTCCGTAGACTGTTCAGTGGCGAAGACCTCGAGGAACGCGGCGTGTCCCAAGTAGAAACTGCCCAGCTCCTTCGGCAAAATGTCGAATGCGGCAGAGCTGGCCACTGCCGCGGCGAGGACAACCAACGTCACGCTCATCATGTTGGACGCTTGCACCAGCTGCCTCGACCTCCAGCCTTTATGTAGGCTGACACACAATACTTATTTGCAGACCCGCGAACAAGCATGTTACGCATTTACTTGCTTCTGTCTACCACCCAGGCGTAATTAAGTCACATTTGTTCACGCAGCTGTGTTTGTGTTCATAGAGAATGTACAAATTTTTTGTAAACGAAGGTAGGTGCTGGATGCCTAGAAAGTATACTAGCAGCCACAAATACAGACAACTGCAAATAAATTAATTTGCCAAACGAAGCTCCTTAAAATGCAGGCTGGCCACGTCACATGTGATGCTTGACAATCAAGTATTTTGCTTCGCCGGCTGAACAGATAAGTAGCCTATATTTTAATAACTGGT
Source organism: Schistocerca nitens (assembly GCF_023898315.1). Lineage (NCBI taxonomy): Eukaryota > Metazoa > Arthropoda > Insecta > Orthoptera > Acrididae > Schistocerca > Schistocerca nitens. Next base: position 186,654,918 of record NC_064615.1, on the reverse strand, counting down.
AGATGTCTAACATGCTGTCAAAGGCACACGTATGATTGATTCTTGGGCAGGAGTTCGCGAAGGAGCAAGTTATAGTTGCCATGTCCCGAGGGGAACACTAAGCACTATGCAGAGCACAAATCTAGTACTGGAACCAGTGAGTTTGGAAACAGTTGTGTTATGTTTCAATCTGAGGTATATTTCTTTGATGCGACAAGTTCGTAAAGCCGAGCGAACAGTGTTCCTTGTGCATTAACTAACAACATCGATGATTTGTAACATGATGAAAATTTTTCCATGGTTGAATTTTGTTGAAAGCGTTAAACCAACGCAGTATCATTAATATAAATGGAATGCATAAACTAATGCTCTCCGCTTACGTGTACAGAAAATGTTGGCACCTTCAGTTTTATTACGAGAAATACACTATTAGATATTCCAATAACTCGGGTTCTTTATGAAGTACCGTAATGAATATAATAGCAAGTATAGCTAAATATGGATAAATGTAAATTAATGCAGGCCGGCCGTGGTGGTTGAGCGGTTCTAGGCACTGCAGTCTGGACCCGCGCGACCGCTGCGGTCGCAGGTTCGAATCCTGACTCGGGCACGGATGTGTGTGATGTCCTTAGATTAGTTAGGTTTAAGTAGTTCTAAGTTCTAGGGGACTGGTGACCTCAGATGTTAAGTCCCATAGTGCTCAGAGCCATATGAACCATTTTTTTAAATTAATGCAGATGAATAGGAAAAATAATCCCGTAATGTTTGAATACCCCAATAGTAGTGTAGCGCTTGACACAGTCACGTCGATTAAATATTTGGGCGTAACATTGCAGAGCGATATGAAGTGGGACAAGCATGTAATGGCAGTTGTGGGGAAGGCGGATAGTCGTCTTCGGTTCATCGGTAGAATTTTGGGAAGATGTGGTTCATCTGTAAAGGAGACCGCTTATAAAACACTAACACGACCTGTTCTTGAGTACTGCTCGAGCGTTTGGGATCCCTATCAGGTCGGATTGAGGGTGGACATAGAAGCAATTCAGAGGCGGGCTGCTAGATAAGTTACTGGTAGGTTTGATCATCACGCGAGTGTTACGGAAATGCTTCAGGAACTCGGGTAGGAGTCTCTAGAGGAAGGGAGGCGTTCTTTTCGTGAATCGCTACTGAGGAAATTTAGAGAACCAGCATTTGAGGCTGACTGCAGTACAATTTTACTGCCGCCAACTTATATTTCGCGGAAAGACCACAAAGATAAGGTAAGAGAGATTAGGGCTCGTGCAGAGGCGTGAATGCAGTAATTCTTCCCTCGTTCTGTTTGGGAGTGGAGGAGGGAGAGAAGATGCTAGTTGTGGTACGAGGTACCCTCCGCCATGCACCGTATGGTGGATTGCAGAGTATGTATGTAGATGTATATTTGTGTTATTGAAGATAATTAATGCACAGACCACTCGTTCCGAAGAATTGAAGCACAACTTCGAATCTTGATTAATAACTGATACAACAGATAATGGAATCGTGAACGTCGAATATAGTCAAGTTGGAACGAACGTAGCATTTATTTTCTACGATAGTCATCGTAAAACACAGGGTCACATTTATGGGCAAGCTATCAGCGTTGCAGCCACAGGCTCAAACCACGAAAATTTAAAATAAAAAAAAATTGTTTTAATACTGTGGTATCGACCCTCTTACAGTCGTAAAAGGCAAGGTCTTTTTTATTTAAATGGCTTATTCGGCCAAATTTTTCAATGGACTGCTGATACAAACTAAGTCAGTAGCTTTATTGGTATAAACTGTAAACACAAATTAATCTTTCCAGTTTGAGTTTTCCAAATTCCCCCATAACAGACAAAAAATTTCTCCTGCATCATACCATTTCAGTAACTTTTTTCCAAATATCTTAAGCCTACCTATTCCTTTCAACGATTACTTGTTATCAGTGTTGGCAGCTTGAAGAGATGGATTTCTGTGTTCAGAGCCGTAGAAGTATCGTACATTCCAAAAAATTGTTGTACGTAAACTAAAATTTTTAATTTGTAAATAAAAACACACAGCGTGACAAAAATAATTAAGAAAACCTGCTCTAGGGGCGCCACATTTGCTTTTTCCGTGCGTTTTTCATTGCTCTATGGATTTACCATTAGCGCACCACCTAGATCTCACTTCGTAACTCGATAGTTCTATCCACTACGCTAGTGCAACACACAAAACCTCTGCCAATGATTTTTACTTATATCTCCTGAAGGTTCTTAACCGGAGATCTGTCACTACCTTACATTCAATTATAATAAATGTCAAAGCGTTTCCGAGAGATGCTCAGCAGTTGAAACAGTATACATTCATATACATACGTTATAATACTAAAGCCTTCTACAATAAAAGCTTCAAGCAAAACGACGCAATCTAATATAGCGTCTCCTCAGAATTCGATCCGACCACGAAGACCGATAAACATCCCAAACGGTCGAAACTTGATTTGTATACATCATAGTGATGTCACGGCCATGTATGACTCCAGTGAGCCTAACGTCTCCCAGACTCCCACAAAGAGAAAGGTTGTCAATTAATTTGAACTGAAATGTCAGAGATGGCATTAGTAGTAAGGCTAGGCAGATAAAATCCTCCGTCAGTTCCCCAATACCGAAATTTTCTTCCCCCAAAATTTCCGGAAGTTTCCCGTTTTCCCAAAAGTTTTTCAAAAACATATTTTTCCCCAAAACTGCGAGAAGACCCCACAATCTGGAGTCGCTGTCAGACAGTAAGATTGTTTGAGACTTTCATTTTAATGTAGATTGTTAAATATCAGTCAATTTTATTTGGTCGTTAAATTCCTTGGGCAGTCTATATCTGCCTAACAAATTTGTTTGCTTACACACTACTTGATGAAAAGAATGCGGACACTCCCGTGTAATGGGGATCAGCTAGTATAAAAGTAGGAGGGGGTGTACTGTGTTGGCAGCAGAGTAGCTGTAAGGTACAGTCCTCTCTGGAACAATGTTGCGGGTATATTTTGCGGGGCTGCCCCGATTCAATGCCTCGCATCTGTTCAGGGTAGCCGCGCAACAAAGAGTCTTATCCACACTATAAGGGGCAATTCTGCTCTAAATGTTTCAGGAACTAGCCTACGCTGGCCTCTGTTTCGCTTTTAGATCTGACTAAAAATCGAAATAAACAAAACGGAAAAAGTGGTGGATACGGAAGCAATTCAGTGTTACAACGAACCATTCCATGATCTAAGAATTAAAACTGGAAGATGGCAATGGGTTTGTCAATTTTTTAAGGTTGTTATGACAGCCAGTGACTTTGAACATCTTCTACGACTGGTAGAAATTTTAGAATTTCGATTTCGCCAATTGTGAGATTTGCAACTACCCTTTATATACCTTACCAGTGGCGATTCCTTTACAAGTCTCATGTATACTTTCAAGATTTCTAAGCAAATCATATCTTTCTTTGCCCGAGAAGTGTGTGAAGTCATCATCAGCGTTTTGAACTCATGCATCAAGATATGTGGAAAACTTCTCATACTCAGCGCAAGGACCGCTTTAAGAATTGAGAGATGGAGAAATGATATCGTTACTGCTATCTAGAGACTGATAATCGTACGGAGGGGAATGTCCAAGTTGTGAAGAGAAAAAATGGTGGAATGAAATATCTCGCGTCATTGCTTGATCAGTACGGTTCATACCCGAATCATGGACATATTGTAAAGGAACTTAATAATTTTTTCTTATTGATAAATGTATAGATAATTATTCGACTCTCACACTAAACATCCACTTGAAAAGTATTTATCACTGACTTAGTGATGGGGAGCTCGTGAATGAGTCGTTCAAATGAACGCTTCACTCCAATGAAGTGTGAACTAACCACTCAATTTCAATGAACTGGCACTTCAAGCTCTTCACAGTTAGCACACTCCACACTTTTGTCTAGTTCACTCACTCTCTTCCACTCTCCCTTTTCCACTACATCGGCGCTACGTCACTCATTCTCCCTTCACTTCAGTCCTCCCTCTACTGCCTGTCGACGAATCGCGCGGTGAAATACACTTAGAGCAACAGTTGCACTTTGCTTTCCCATCACCTAAACCGTCGAAGAAACCCCAAATTTCACTACTTTTAGGCGATCGTGAGTTGCTAGCCATTGTATAAGCGTGAACAGAAAGAAAAACTGCTTTCCGAATAAAATAATGAGGGATTTTACCTGAAATCGTACCAATGACTACAGGTGACAGTTTACGTTTTGAATGTAGAGGGTTATTATTCTCAACAAAATTAAAATATACAGGAAAACTTCTGAATAATTACGTAACGTAGGTATATAGACTTTGTGACAGTGGTAAAATACTCATTCCATTTTGGATTAAATTTTAAAAGGAACATAAAATTGGACTGCATTTCGTTGGTAGCCCTAGTTTTCAGTCCATGAATAAAACAAATAAGGTTTCACTTGGCAGATGAAGACTTATTTTGGCGCTTCATGAGAAAATGTCGAGCAAGATTAAACGTAATACCTTCTTTATATGTGACAGGCTTCTCTGTTTATCTTTCCTTTGTCCCCTTCGACCATGCTCTATTTAAGTTAACTCACGTCAGACGCTGTAAGACGCAAAACGTTCCGTGCACGTTACTGCATAGTTCGGCCATCTGTTGGTAACATTATGAAGTATTACGAAGCTTTATTGTAATGATGGGCTAAACTGCGATTTTCCGATATCAGTGATTTCTGTGAATGCTACTTTTCAGTATCTGTTATTCTTAACTGCGATTTGTCGCAGTTTAAGGAACATAGGTCGTGTATCCCTCCGCCACTGCTATTTCTGCGATTTCTGCTACTTCCGCGATTTCTGCGACTTCTGCTACTTCGGCGATTTCTGTGACTTCTGCTATTTCTGCGATTTCTGTGACTCCTGCGTTTCTGCGACTTACCACTGTATGAAAAAGTTACATCTGTCAACACAGAAAATTGCATCGCAACAAACCTGTCATTGGCAAGTATGTTTTACGTTTTTTCTTCCGTTGGCTTTAATTTTGTATTAAAGAAACAACTGTGAAAATATTAATAGTGTAATTAATATGTAAGTAGCCGTACAGTACCGTAATAGTTCGTATTTAGAAAATGAATTCTAACATATTGTTATGTTCACAGGTACCTGAACTACATTTCAGTCACTCAGTAAAGTGATAACTCAAAATATCATTGTCAACAGATCTGAAGAAATTGCCACTGCGTCTTTAGACCGTTTTCGTCAGATGAGAGGTTAGTTTCTAAGCGTTTCGATGGACTTAATTACTTCAGTGAGATCGTTCTTGCAAATGTGATATTCATTACAGCAAATATTAGCAATCTGCTGTGTCAATTATATTGCTAGTAATTAATGACAACAAAAATTGTTTAATAATCCTTGTGTTTTTGCAGACACAGTTCTGACTCTGATTACTGGTTGCTGTACGTATCTATCCACATCAAGGCTGTTGGGAGAGACTCGTGAAGATTCAAGACAGCTCCTAGAGGATTTGCAGTTTAAAAGTGAAATAATTGTGAAATAAGTGTGTGAATGATTAAACTGTGTTTTATTGAAGTTGTTGTGCGATTTTAAAGGAATAATAAATGTCAAATACAGTGAGTGAATAATAAAAATCTCATTTTCCACATGTTTAAGCCGTCCTATACCCATAATTTTCCGCCACTTACTTATTGGTAAACACTTGTTGGAGAGCGACATGCCCCCCCCCCCCCTTTCGCCACAATCTTGGTGTGACACTGACCTGTAACATATCCTGAAGTCTACAATATGCATTTTGAGGCTGTTGATATGAAAGTGGGAAGTACAGATCTTCCAGTTAAATCAGGAATAGCTTAAGTGCATTACTTGAAAGTAACACAGGAAAAGCTTACTTATGTAGGTGGTAGTAGTGTCGGCAAAAAGTTCTTGTGTGTGAAGTTTCCATGTAGAACACCAGGTGTAAAACTTTTCTCCCGAGTCTTGAACTGTGTCGGAACAAAAGTGAGGCATTCATATGACTGTTTTCATTTCTCTACACTTATACAGATGTCTGAGTTCTGCTGTGTTAACATTGCAAAGTCCTGTAGGCATGTGGAGTATTAACCAAAACTGTCATATTGGAAGCAGAATCAAACACATTTGTTACGTTACTTGATATTTTCAGGAGAAAAGGGCAATGTTGCTTCTTATTAATACAATACATTCAGAGTCTCAGCAGTATTTGACCAACCATAACTGATGCTGAATGTGCATGTCATCATATAATATGAAAGGCTCATTTCAATAGTGGTACAAGTCCATTACCTCCACTTTTCTGTCTATAATGCTTCTGAAATTAGTGATCCAAACAAACATAAATAAAGGTTCATCTCTAGCAAGAAGCCATATGCTTGAATATTTCTGGTATCTCAACTGCAGATTTTTCAGCGCTCATTTAACTTTACGACTCTGTATCTCAAAATGAACAAAAATGGACTTGTACCACTATTGAAATAAGCCCTTCATATGCACACACAGCACATCGATCTCGTGAGGCACAAGGCTCTCATAACGAAGTACGTACGTCGGTCAACAGATGACACTAGGAAAAGTATTTTAACTGCGCTTTTTAGTTGCTACTTGCGACTCTTAGTTGCGATTTGTCACAGAAATCGCAGTTTGACTCGGTAGCGTAGTATGAACTTTGCTCAACAGATGGGAGTGCTAACTGCGCTTTTTAGTTGCTACTTGCGACTCTTAGTTGCGATTTGTCACGGAAATCGCAGTTGGACTCAATAGTGTATCGCAGAGATGGACGTAATACGAACTTTGGCCAACAGATGGCACTGTTAACTGCGCTTTTTAGTTGCTACTTGCGACTCTTAGTTGCGACTTGTCACGGAAATCGCAGTTGGACTCCATAGCGTACCGCAGAGATGGACGTAGTACGAACTTTGGCCAACAGATGCCACTGTTAACCGCGCTTTTTAGATGCTACTTGCGACTCTTAGTTGCGACTTGTCACTGAAATCGCAGAAAGCAGTGCTAAATTCGACCAATAGATGGCTCACGTCTTTGAATGTGAAATACTTATTGCGACTGCTAACTGTGACTGAAATCGCAGTTAGATTCTGTAAAGTTGCTACTGTGATATCTGTGACTTCTCAGTCACTGTGATTTCTAACAGATACGCGATTTCCTGCCCACCACTACTTTATTGTACGAGCGAGCGTAGCCGCGGCTGAGCGGCGAACTGGGCAACTTCGCCAGGCTTCCGTACTTCATGAATGAACTACTTCATTTGAATGCTTCACGGCAAAGAGTGAAATGAATGAAGTAGTTCACGGGAATGAACGAGTTCGACCCATCTCTACTGACTGACCGACAAAAGAAGCTTTACGCTCTTCGTGTATTAATTTTAGTATTAGTTACCTTTCGATCTTCTCATGTCCTGATGATAAGACGTGCTGTGTAATTTTAAAGTGAAATTGTGTTATACAATGAAAGCAATTTCGAAACAGAACGACTTTCGCACGATACCATGGATCCCAAGTCTTGTAACTCTGGAAGATTATTATCATTTTAATTTTATATGGAGAATTTAGATGGAGGCGACGATCTTCACGTCGGCGCTGCTCAACAATAGAGGTTCGTGAATGTGTTCATTTCTTTCCCTTCGTAGCCGCCAATGTCAGTTTCAATATTTAGGTCATAGGCCTATTTGCCGTGACATTCAGAACCTGCAGTATTTCTTTTCATTTAATTAGGAACTCCGATAATTTTCTTTCTTAGATGAATATATGCATTTTAATCACAATTCTTTTTACCTAGGCCACAGGGAATGATAGTACTTAGAACGTACGTGCCTCTATCCCGATAGTACTTTTGCATACAACTGAGTGTGTACCAAAGCAATTATACTTATGACCCATTTCCCTTCCAGTATTAATTATTGGTTTTAACTACTCACTTGCGAATGTACGTGCCCTCTTATTTTGTGTAGTCATTCCTTAATATCATTACTTTTAATATTCAGTAGCTTAGTTTCCACAATTGACCTTTGCCTGTGCGCAACGGCGCTTCACGCGAAATATTTATTACACAACATTCTACCCTCTCTCATTTCAAAATTACGACACCGGCTGACTAAGCTTCTAACAATTTTAACAGGGTGGGTACAATGGCGACCGAGTGCCATGACCTTTGTTTCAGAAAAAAATAGTACAAATTTTAAGTTGATATATTTAAGTAATTTTTTCCATCCATTATTGCGACTATAACCATTTGTTCCTGTTACATGTTACGCCAACTGCGTACCAGATAAGAAAATTATTACCGAAATCAGTCCATAAAATTCACAAATATTTATCCTATAAAATAATTTAGGAAAGAAGGAACTTTTGGAACGTTACACGTTAAACCTACTATCAAGAAAACTGATCGGCAAAAGAAAAACGTAAGGTAAGCTTGATATACTGATCTCTATTTATGCTATCATAAGCTGCTTTGAAATCTATAAAGAGGCGATGCGTGCCAACCCCGTATTCGTTTGTTTTTTCCAGGATTTGTCTTAAGGTGAATATTCGATCTATAGTTGACTTCCTGGGAAGGAATCCGCATTGGTACGGCCCCGTCTCCCTCTGTATGATTGAGAGTATTCTGTTGAATGGTATATTAGAGAATATTTTATATACCAAATTGAGTAGTGTGATCCCTCTCTAATTGCCACACTCCATCTTATCTCCTTTCTTATATATGGGACATATGATACCCTCTTTCCATTGTTGGAGCATTTCTCCTCTTTCCATATTCTGGTGACCATTTTCAGAAGGCTTCATTCCAGCTCTCTTCCTCCTTGCTTAAACAGTTCTGCTGGAATACCATCTGTCCCTTCCTGCTTGTTGTTTTTCAATTTCTCCATGGCAGTGTTCACTTATTCTATATTTGGTGGGGTAGTGTTGTTGTCTGGGCCCTCTTCCCCATTCGTTTCTGCTGGATTCCCTGGTATAGTTATTCTAGGGTTGAGGAGGCTATCAAAATACTTGCGCCATTTTCGCATATTCCCTTCTCTTCACTTATTATATTCCCTGTCTCATCTTTTATTAAGCTTGTTTTACTACCAAAAGGCTTCCGTGCCGCATTGACCCCTCAATAGAATTTTCTTCTTTCATTTTTGCTTCTCATGAGCTCCATATCTTTGACACTTGCTTTCATCCATTCTCTCTTTTTTATTTGGTGAGTCCTCTTTTCAATCCTCCGTTCTTCTTTGTATTCTTATACTGTCTTCCTCGTACAGTGTGATCGCCGTGTCTTTCTATACGCTTTGTTCTTTTCTTCAGTTACTATTTCGCATTGAGTATCAAACCATGATAATCTCACCTGTCTTGTCCCAATTCCAAATATCTCTCTTGCCGATGTCTCCACCGTTTTTTTTTATCGCTTCCCACTGATCTTCGATATTGTTATATTCTCCAACGTTTTCCAGAATCCGAGTTATCTTCTCCTGTTACTGTGTGATCTTACTGAAATACAAATAATTTTTCATCTTTATGCACACGTTACAGTGCAAATACGCTGTTGAGGTACGATTTGTAAAAGTTATATGAGGCAAACTTAACACCGTCTTTCACAATAAAAAAAAAAGAATATGTAATTCTTTACAGGTGGCGTTCATCGAGATGCTACGAGACTTCAACCTGCGATGAGTTACACTAATGTCACTACGATTTACGATCGACGTTATAAAATATTACCAAAGACACTGAGAAGTTTGACGCTCATTAACACCAGAGGTTTTGGTAATTTGTCTTTTCTTCAACATGAACGTACTAAGAATCTACATTGACTTTAGAGGAATATATACACTGATTTTCTCTTATGTTTGAGTTGAAGATATTTTGTGAAAGAAGTAAAGTAAGGAGTTACTAAGGTCACCAGTGGTACAATCATGAACACACGAACATGAAAACATGGACAAACACAGACACAGATTTAGGAAGCAGTATAGCGTGCAGCAGCCAAGCTTCATTACGTCTGTTTGTACTATCTAGCATTTTAATTTTCTATTTGTATGTGTGAATTTAGGTATAGTGATTTATTTATTTATGTGTTTTTATTTCATTATACTTGTTTTTGTTATGTGTACCGTGCGTTGTTACAGTGTTGGGTGACGTAAAGATAAAATCCCCCCCCCCGCTCCCCCCCCCCCCCCACCACAGTAACTTGCAGGTAGTTAATGAACAGATTTTGACTCATTTGTAGACAATTTCTACAAGCATTTTTGGTGCATTAATTTTTTGTACCATCCTTTCCATGTTTAATTGCGTTTGTAGCACAATCCTGAGTTAGGGAAGTGCTGTGGTTCTCGAAAACGTGTTCTCTTATACCCTGTGAGATGTAAGATAGTATCGCGATCGCGAACTGCAGTACTAAAGGCAAGTATTTTCTGTGAAAGCATTCACCTACTGTGACGTCGCGAGTCAATACGCGGTAACTTTGTTGCAGTAAGCTACTTTGCAGAGCAGTCCGTAGCATTGGGAGCTGTTGGCTGTGAAAGAGACAGCCAGTTGCGTCATAGCAATGACTCATTTGCACCTGTCGCTATGCTAACTGTGGGAAGCGGTATCTGCGTCACTTCGAGTGACTGAATATTCAAACCCTTAAGAATTTACATAAACTATATTACATATTATTTAACATTGTTTAAAGTCGATACACTGCCTTTTGTTATTCAAGAGAATATGGTATAAACATTTCAGCCTTCTATCTGTCATAGTTTCAGAGTCAGAGGAAATTATCTAAAACACCCAAAACCGACACTTAGACTAAAAAACTCGGTTAGAAATATCAACAGTTTACCTCTTAGTTCATTTGAAATCATTACTGGAGCTCACCAAATGACACGTCAATTTATTTGGATTTTCATATTAAAAAAGATAACTACTTTTCATTTTCGTAATATAAAATCCAGAAAAGATTATTATTTAATTAATATCTATTTGTTCTGTTGTTGTGGAATGTATGTGAATGAGTGAGAGTGTGTAAGTGGGACATATGTAGAAATTCTGTATTGTATATTGTACCACATACGTAACTGTGTAGTGGGAAAGTTGTTTTTTCCCCTCATTGCTGATGACGTATGTCTAAGAGTACTTGCTTTTGTAAGAAGGCAGCCAAATAGCCGTTTGCAGAGTAATAGTTTTGTAAATAAATTCCCAGATTAGTTTTCTTTTCGTTTGGTTTTGTTAAATATTATATTAATATTTGCATATAGAAATGTCGTCAGTGCAACTGGGAATAGTGATTGGCGTAGGACAGTTTTGGCGAGAGAATGATCTCAAACGATTGTTCTGATTGGCTGGTCATTTTGATCAACCAGAGTTTAGCAGTTCCCGCGCACTCCCAGGTAGTTACAGGCTGTGGAAGGACCAGTAAGGAGTAGAGATGTGCAAACTGAAACACGTAACTGTTTCGAAACAAATGAAACAGTACAATGTAATGTTCCGATACGCTGTTTCGAAACAGTGAAACAGTTTGTGTTTTGTAATCTAATAAACCTACACATTTTATCATCTTGAATGTCTACTGTATAAGGATGTCCATATAAACACAAATGAGGTGCGAGAGCGCTAATCATATCGCAGAAAGTATGATACTATCACTTAGGCGTCTTGGAAATTTCGTATTTCCTGCAGCAAATGAGCTGCTTTCGTGTCGTGTGACTTTCATACTTTTCAATTGGCTGAGGACAGCCATAGCTGAAGACAGAAGAACCACCACAAACGGAACTGGAGATGGAAGCTAACTGCAGAAACAACGGATATGCTACTGGGATTCCCACATTACGTTAGTATGGGTAACATACCCATCCTGCTAATTTCCATCCACACAAAGGGAATCATTGTGGATAATAGGCACAGTGACTATAGACTCACAAATAACGCCAAATAATTCGAATAAATAACAAAATATAACAGAAAAAAATTTTTGTCTTGCAAGGTGTTTCGAACCGTTACTATAAATTCACCATGCTTCCCAGCACTTCCCGTTCACCATTACACTATCAGTGATATGTCAAACAGATTTCTTGCAATTATACAATTATCACTATCAGTGATATGTCAAACAGATTTCTTGCAATTATACCTACATCAAATTTATGTGTATGTCTAATAACTGTCACTACGCCTTTTTTTTTTCAAAATGTTGTAGGCTTACTTGCGTTTCTTAATATGATTACTGTACATGAACAGAGAAGCGTATGTTATATAAAAAAAAGTGTAATTTAACTGAATGATTTTTACGTATTTATTATTTTGAATTATGCGTTGTTTTATTGTTTGGTTAGTGTTTATAAAGCAGATGTTACGCCATTTCGAAATAGGACAGTCAGCTAGAAACGGAGCTTTATTTTCGGATATCTTAAGCTTCATGCTATTGCTTGTCAAAAAGATTTCGACACCCTTGAAAGTGTTTCATGAAGTGGTATGTTGTGTTTCAGTACCTGTGCCGAGCCCGAATCTCGTCCGACACAGCGGAATGAAACATCGCTGTTTCGATACAATTAGTCCGTTCTAAGCACAGGTGGACTGAAACAACCTTATTTTGAAACAACGATTCAGTTTCTGTGTCTGTCTCGAGATCGAATCTGATCCGGTTATCCGAGACAGGGGCGGAATGAAACACCACTGTTTCGTAACAGTGAACCACAGCCGTTCCGAAACACTGAAACAGTTCCACGTATCGATACACTGTATCGAAACATAGAAACAGTGGCCAAGTCTAGTAAGGAGTCGCTGGGTAGCTATTGAACGCGTAGGTCATGTTGAACGTGTCCGTTTGCATAATGTGTAAAATGAAGAAGTTATTGGAATTTCGCGTCCAGATTATGTTGCCGTAGAAGCAGTTGCATTTAGGGACAGTTTTATGAAGTTTGGAAGTTCTAGAATTTTTTTGTTGGAAATATGAACGCCTGTGAAGTTTCGGCCTTTGTAAAATTCCGCGTGGCATGTTTCGTATCCGTATATGGAATATTTGGCGAGAAATTTTCTTTAATAGAAATCCACTGAAAAGGACTGAATGTGAAACACAGATATAGTAGCGGAGTATGGACTGTGAAATCGTGTTATTCTTCGGGTTGGACTTAAGTACATTTCTGGCTGCCTTGCATGTGTACTGGGTTACATGAACTTTGAACTGATGACAGTGATGTTGTTCGCTAATTACATGTGGGCTGATGGCAGGCATTTTTTTTTTTTCTTTTTGAACTGAAATGGAATAAAGGCTCATTCCAGAATTTTGACATTTTACTGAGAGAACGAAGCAATCACTTTCCGCCCGAAAAGTATCATAATTTACAGGATAGCTTGCTACCAGAGTTTACTTTGCAAGATAAGTATTGACGGCGTTTGCTTCAATGCTGTCTTACGTCGTCAGCGCAGTACGTATGTAAGCAGAGAAACGGGCTGGTGATCTGCCGCCGTAATGAGGCAGTTGGAACTTTGGCAGTGAACAGTACGACGAACGAGCAAACATTTATAACCCGTCCCGCCGCACTACCAACTTGTGTAATGAAATATTGTGAGCAATATGTACACCAATAAAGTTTTGAGAGAGAATACAGGAGCAAATAACGATCGTGGGCATAAATTACTAAAAACCAGACAGTGGTCTCACGAATGATAGTTTTTTTTTTTTTTTTACGGTAAAAATGAATGGGCGAGTGTATAGTTACGCAATGACTGTGAGGTATCCAGAGACAGTGATTTATTCAGTGACATGTGAGTTATACGCATAGAGACAAGTGAGAACAAGTTTTATACCACGAGCCTTCTACTTCGAAATAAAGGAGACTTAGTTAATCGAGGAAGCCTGCTACGGTACGGGTGTTTATGCAAATTATAGGACAGTGCCCCGTTGGCAAGCTAAATAATAAAATGCAGTACTTACCTTCGTGCGGTGAACGTAGGAGGTGCCCTATGGTCCCTCCTCACAGGCGAGGTGTACGATGAGTTGAAGCAGGTGCTGTAGTTTCGTAAATGCTCGAACACTGCACAAAACTTTTCGTACAGGTGCATTGACCGTCACGTGATGCATTGCTACCCGGCGGTGGGTGCACGGCTACTGGACTCCAAACGGTGCGTAGCGTGCTGTCAGACTAATTGTTGCATGTGTGGTTACTTGTGACTGACGCATTATTGACTGACGGCGTGCAGCAGCAGGACAATTTGAATGGGCATCAAAATCTACCTTCAAATGGACGCTCACCATAGTGCAAAGTGATGTAGAGACACGATTTCCTGACCCACTAAATAAAATCTTACCACTACAGCTCATGATCTACGTCCCACGTTACGAAATAAAAACGACACCCATGTTCACTGAACTTAAGGCAGAACAGCACCTATGTTTATGTATACGTTAGTGTCAAGTCAGACTAAGTACTAATCCCTGTGAATTTTATTTGTTACATGTTTATCTTGCCCATGATGATACAACTATAAAAACAGGAAAGGAGACATACTGGGACGTTATCAAATAGATCCTGGTATAAAAGAGGCAGTGGGGAACATAAGCGACTATAAGGAAGACTTTATCACACTTGCCACTCCAGATACCCTTGCTAACCCTACGCCTGGATCGACACACCAAAATATACGGCTTTCTTGTGAAACTTTCTTATTTTCAGCAAAAATATAATTTTAGAATCACAGAAAAGAACGTGAAATTTTATTTTATTGTCAACATGCTACTGAAAATGTTATTTGTATGATGGAACTATGACGCTACAAACCAATCGTAAAGAACTTAACTACGGACTTGTATAAAACGTAATGTAATATTTATGTATTTGATGTGAAGGACGACGCAGGAATTTTTGTGTGTATTATGTAAGTTAATGTATATTTGGTGTACCCTAGTGTATACATTTTGTTTTCATTGTTGAGGGCCAGGGCTGGCACCAGAACTATACAAGCAAAATGGTGATGAGAAATCCCTTAAAAGACACGGACAGTGCAATTCAAGTACGTGTGTAAAGGAGTAAAAGAACTACCAGTGTGTAATGTGGTTGGGCTCATTGCCAGGAATTTGACAATTCTTCGGACAATTCACCCAAGGGGGCAATATAAATAAACGTAATAATTTTTTCTTATTGATAAATGTATAGATAATTATTCGACTCTCATACCAAAGATCCACTTGAAAAGTATTTATCACTGACTGACAAAAGAAACTTTACGCTCTACTTTATTAGTTTTAGTATTAGTTAACTTTTGTTGTTCTCATGTCTTGATGATAAGACGTGCTGTATAATTTTAAAGTGAAATTGTGTTATACAATGAAAGAAATTTCGAAACAGAACGACTTTCGCACGATACCATGGATCCCAAGATTCAGAACCTGCAGTCTTTCTTTTCATTTAATTTTCTTTCTTAGATGAATAAATGCCTTTTAATCACAATTCTTTTTACCTGGGCCACAGGGAATGATAGTACTTAGAACGTACGTGCCTCTATCCCGATTGTACGTTCGCATACAACCGAATTTGTACCGACGTAATTATACTTATCACCCATTTCCCTTATAGTATTAATTCTTATTTTGAACCACTCACTCGCGAATGTACGTGCCCTCTTATTTTGTGTAGCCATTCCTTAATATCATTACTTTTAATATTCAGTAGCTTAGTTTCCACAGTTGACCTTTGCCTGTGTCGCAATGGTGCTTAATTCGAAATATTTATTACGCAACATTCATACGAACTCTCATTTCAAAATTACGACACCAGCTGACTAAGCTTCTAACAATTGAACAGGGCGGTTACAATATTTTAGGAGAAATCACACTCTTCCTACTTTCCTCTTAATTTCTTCCGTTCTCGCCGAAACGCTTTCAAATTCCGATTTTTCTCCATTTCTGCTACTGAAACGCCAAACTTTTCCGACAAACATTTTAATGCCTAACTTCGTTTGTCGGGGTTTCTGCATTCGATATGTGTAGTGTCCCACAAGCAGCTGATCATTTGAAATCTTCAATTACTTTCATAATAGTTTAAGTGATCCACAAGAAGGAAAATCTAAAAGACAACGATGTCAGGCGCCGAGGATAACACCGATGACTATGTGCCAAACTACCACATTACGCAACATTATTTCAGAGAATCCCCTTTCGATGGGATTCAAATACTGTATCACTATGGACCCGCAAAATACTCCGGGGACATGGGAACATGTGTTGGGTCGGAATCTCAGCGGAGCCGATTCAAATGTGCAACAAAAACGCGCAATGTTGAGTCCTGGTGTGGACTAGGCTAAACAGCAGAATGGGTCAATCAGTAGAGCGCAGTGAATCCGAACGTGAACTACTCTTTGGATATGAAACTTCCTGGCAGATTAAAACTGTGTGCCCGACCGAGACTCGAACTCGGGACCTTTGCCTTTCGCGGGCAAGTGCTCTACCAAAGGAGCTACCGAAGCACGACTCACGACCGGTACTCACAGCTTTACTTCTGCCAGTACCTCGTCTCCTACCTTCCAAACTTTACAGAAGCTCTCCTGCGAACCTTGCAGGACTAGCACTCCTGAAAGAAAGGATACTGCGGAGACATGGCTTAGCCACAGCCTGGGGGATGTTTCCAGAATGAGATTTTCACTCTGCAGCGGAGTGTGCGCTGATATGAAACTTCCTGGCAGATTAAAACTGTGTGCCCGACCGAGACTCGAACTCGGGACCTTTGTCTTTCGCGGGCAAGTGCTCTACCAACTGAGCTACCGAAGCACGACTCACGACCGGTACTCACAGCCATGTTTCCGCAGTATCCTTTCTTTCAGGAGTGCTAGTTCTGCAAGGTTCGCAGGAGAGCTTCTGTAAAGTTTGGAAGGTAGGAGACGAGGTACTGGCAGAAGTAAAGCTGTGAGTACCGGTCGTGAGTCGTGCTTCGGTAGCTCCTTTGGTAGAGCACTTGCCCGCGAAAGGCAAAGGTCCCGAGTTCGAGTCTCGGTCGGGCACACAGTTTTAATCTGCCAGGAAGTTTCATATCAGCGCACACTCCGCTGCAGAGTGAAAATCTCATTCTACTCTTTGGATGTCTATCAGAGACGTATCAATGGTTCTAAAGCTGCCGAAGTCGACTGTTAATGGTGAGGAAATGCTAAGGAACAATTATAGCTATACTGGGACCATGTAGAACTCATTTACTGAGAGATAAGGAGCGTCGAGCATTGTGGAGGGCGATTGAAAAAAGTCGCCTGAAATCTGCAGAAGGAGTTACTTATGAGTTCCAAAGTGCTATCAGTAGTCCAGCTAGCGCAATTACCCTGTCTAGGAAGTTAAAAAAGTGGGTTATAATAGTCGAGCAGCCCCTCGTGAGCCACATATTTGTGTTGCCAGTTCTCAGCAACGTTTGAGGTGGTGTAAAGAGCGACGTTGTCTTGAAACGAGTGATTTGAGGAGATGAAACCCGCTATACCCAGTGCCAATCCTATGGAAGAGACTGGGTCTGGTGGATGTGTGGAGAACGTTACCTGCCATGGAGGAGGAGATGTTTCTGTGTGGAGGTGTTTTCGTGGTTAGAGTGTGTCTCCTTATTGCGCTTAAGAAAACGCTAAATGCAGAGGGAAATGGACACATTTTACTGCATTATGTTCTCAGCACAGGAGAGGAAAAGTTCGGAGACAATGACTGATTTTATCAGCATGGCAAAGCACGCCGTCATAAAGCAGCATCTGTGAGGCAGTCCGCCTGCTTAGCTGAGTGGTAACGTGCTTGCCTCCCATGAAGTGCGTCTGGGTTCGATTCCCGGCCAGATTGGAGATTTTCTCTGCTCGTGGACTGGGTGTTATGTTGTCCTCATTATCATTTCATCCTCATGACCAGCACCCAATGTGGCGTCAACTGAAATAAGACTTGCACTCAGCGGCAGGACTTCCCCAGGTGGGGCTTACCAGCCAACAATGGCATAGGATCATTTCATTCTTTTATCTGTGAGGCAACGGTTTGTGAGCATTAACATTTCTGGAACGGACTGACCTGTCCAGAGTGCCGACCTGAACCCTGTGGAACACATCTGGGATGAGTTAGAACGTCCATTTCTCTCCAGACACAGCGTCTAACATCAGTACTGTCTCTGGTTACGACTCTTGTGGAAGAATGGGCTACCATTCATTCCTCCACAGACATTCAGACATCCCATTAAAAGTTTTCCCAGCAGGGTTCACACAGTTACAAAGGCGTAGGTAGGGGACACCGCTTATTAACGTTCACTAGTAGGTTTCCGGATTAATTTTGATCAGATAGTGCACTTACAAGAAGTTATTTTCTAAATGTGAATACTGATTTTACGTGGATGAGAAACTGACCTCTTGTTCTCTTTCTTATAAAATGTAATTCTTTATAGCGGCGTTAATAAATTTTGCTAAGTACCTTAACGATTTCAGTCCATCTGATTTTTTACAATTATAAAAATCAAAAATTTTACAGTAAAATCGGACAGCTCCTCATAAGCTACACATTTCCGTAATCAGTGCCAAGTGACCCTTGAGGTGGTGTTAAGGTGGATAACTGGAAACTAGTGATTTGGAGTGATGAATGACGCTGTACTCTGTGACAACTCCATGTGAGAGTTTGGATTTCGTGAATTCCTGGTGAACATTGCCTGCCATCATGTGTAGTCGTTGGTTGGTTGGTTGGTTGATTAGTTGATTCGGGAGAGGGGCCCAAACAGCGAGGTCATCGGTTCCATTGGATTCGGGAAGGATGAGGAAGGAAGTCGGCCGTGCCCTTTCAAAGAAACCATCCAGGCATTTGCCTGAAGTGATTTAGGAAATCACGGAAAACCTAAATCGGGACGGCCGGACGCGGGTTTGAACCGTTGTCCTCCCGAATGCGAGTCCAGTGTCTAACCACTGCGCCACCTCGGTCGGTACGTGTACTGGCAACAGTGAAGTACAGAGGAGGTGGTGTTACTGTATGGGGGTGATTTTGTAGCTAGAATGTACTCCCTTATTGCACTTAAGAAAACGCTAAATGCGGAAGGATATGAGTACATTTTACAGCATTGTATCCTGCGTAGAGGAGAGAAAAACCTTAAATGCGGCGTTACAGCCTGTTTATGCGAAATTGCTCTAAAATGCAATTTTTGTGGGTTACCACAAAATTTCCCCAGGTTGTGTCCGCATCACAGGTTGAGCCTTGGAATTTATAGATTCTGAATATGGCCCTGACAAAGCGAATAAATAAGTTTTATCAGCTGTCTGCGCGCCTATAACAATTCTGTGCGGTTAATATAAAAAGGCTTTCCTGTTGACCGGCGCAGCCCATTCTCGGGGTGAAACACATGAATGCTTACGATGGATTGTATTACGGAGTACCCGCTACTGCACCCGAAGTGAAGGTGCAAATAAATGATGTCAGTTACTTGAAACATACTGTATAGGTACATAAGGAAAAGCCCCAACAAGCTACGACAAAAACTTAAAACCAATGATAATAATCATTAGCACGGCCGCCGTAAGCGCCGTTAAAGATTATATTTTGCTACGCCGGAAGACGGACAACAAATGATAAAAAATTCCATTCAATTTTTTTTTTTTTTTTTTTTTTTTTAATAGAGAGACTATGTCTTGAGTTCTCGTGGAGAGAGGACGTGTGAGATGCATAGATGCATGTAGTAGCTTTCACGGTATCTGAATAATAATTTTTCTCAGTGCACAAATATGAGGCCTTCTTTTTTCTTCCGCGCATCACGAAAATTTCATGTCACATATGCAGCCTGCCACCGGCGAAGAAGTCCAATAAATGAAAATTACATTACAGGCACGGTCACGAAGAATGGAAAGTTTTGTGGCGTCGGAAGAAGAAGCACCTAACAGGAGTGTGAGGATCCCTACTATAAGGAAGTAAGTTCATGTTAAAACGGAGTCAAAGGAGACAAACTATACAAATCTAGAATTCGGGCATCAATTGAAAATAATTGATTTCTATTAATTTCTATTGATTTTTATTAATTTATTTATGTAACTTTTATTATATATATACTGGGTGATTCAAATACCACAACTTTAGGAATTTAAAACTCTGCAACGACAAAAGGCAGAGCTAAGCACCCTATCTGTCGGCGAATTAAGGGAGCTATAAAGTTTCATTTAGTTGTACATTTGTTCGCTTGAGGCGCTGTTGACTAGGCATCAGCGTCAGTTGATGCTAAGATGGCGACCGCTCAACAGAAAGCTTTTTGTGTTATTGAGTACGGCAGAAGTGAATCGACGACAGTTGTTCAGCGTGCATTTCGAACGAAGTATGGTGTTAAACCTCCTGATAGGTGGTGTATTAAACGTTGATATAAACAGTTTACAGAGGATGGGTGTTTGTGCAAAGGGAAAAGTTCTGGACGGCCGAGAACGAGTGATGAAAATGTAGCACGCATCCAGCAAGCATTTGTTCGCAGCCCAGGAAAATCGACTCGCAGAGCTAGCAGAGAGCTGCAAATTCCACAATCAACTATATGGAGAGTCCTACGAAAAAGGTTAGCTATGAAACCTTATCGTCTGAAATTGGTTCAAGCACTGTCTGCAGCTGATAAGATTAAAAGAATCGATTTCTGTGATTTTATCCTTGCTCAAATGGAAACAGATGAATCTTTCGTTTCAAAGATTGTGTTTAGTGATGAAGCAACTTTCCACACTAACGGGAAAGTCAACCGTCACAATGGCTGTATATGGGGCACTGAGAATCCGCGGGAAACAACTCGCCTAAGGTGAACGTTTTCTGTGCCATTTCAGCCAATAAAGTTTTTGGTCCCTTTTTCTTCGAAGGTGCTACTGTAACTGGACTACAGTATCTGGAGATGTTAGAGAATTGGCTGTTCCCTCAGCTCGAACAAGAAGCACAGCAATTCATATTTCAGCAGGATGGAGCGCCACCACATTGGCACTTATCTGTCCGTAACTACCTGAACGTCAACTACTCGAGGCGATGGATCGGCCGCCTGGCAGCCCGTGACAGAGGACTTCATCACTGGCCTCCAAGAAGCCCTGATCTTACCCCCTGCGATTTTTTCTTATGGGGGTATGTTAAGGATATGGTGTTTCGGCCACCTCTCCCAGCCACCATTGATGATTTGAAACGAGAAATAACAGCAGCTATCCAAACTGTTACGCCTGATATGCTACAGAGAGTGTGGAACGAGTTGGAATATCGAGTTGATATTGCTCGAGTGTCTGGAGGGGGCCATATTGAACATCTCTGAACTTGTTTTTGAGTGAAAAAAAACCTTTTTAAATACTCTTTGTAATGATGTATAACAGAAGGTTATATTATGTTTCTTTCATTAAATACACATTTTTAAAGTTGTGGTATTCTTTTTGAATCACCCTGTACATTAGGACCTCTACTAAACTCTGTCCGAGGTTTTTTTTGCTTTTGACATTTCTTCCACGAACTAAAAATAAAGACAATACTAGGTAACACGGAAGGTAACTGCAGTCAATTTCAGCGAGTCCAAATTTACGGCCAGTGATGAAGTGCTCTGTCACGGGCTGCCTGGCGGCCAATCCATCGCCTCGGGTAGTTGACGTTCAGGTTTCATAACTAACCTTTTTCGTAGGACTCTCCATTTAGTTGATTGTGGAATTTGCAGCTCTCTGCTAGCTCTGCGAGTCGATTTTCCTGGGCTGCGAAGAAATGCTTGCTGGATGCGTGCTACATTTTCATCACTCGTTCTCGGCCGTCCAGAACTTTTCCCTTTGCACAAACACCCATTCTCTGTAAACTGTTTATACCAACATTTAATACACCACCTATCAGGAGGTTTAACACCATACTTCGTTCGAAATGCACGCTGAACAACTGTCGTCGATTCACTTCTGCCGTACTCAATAACACAAAAAGCTTTCTGTTGAGCGGTCGCCATATTAGCATCAACTGACGCTGATGCCTAGTCAACAGCGCCTCAAGCGAACAAATGTACAACTAAATGAAACTTTATAGCTCCCTTAATTCGCCGACAGATAGGGTGCTTAGCTCTGCCTTTTGTCGTTGCAGAGTTTTAAATTCCTAAAGTTGTGGTATTCTTTTTGAATCACCCTGTATGGTTGGGATGGTTCAATGAGCTGAGTGATGAAGATGCTCACAGTGATAGCGCTGACTCAGAGACTGAGGACTGTGTTCATGAAAGCGGTCATGATTAAGGAACAGAACAGGAATGATGAATATGAGTCACAGGAAGAAGTAACTCAAGAGGATGCATTTCATTTAGGGAAAGATGGAATAACTAAATGAAGGAATAATAAATATCCTACCATTGTTAGAAGTAGATCTAGTAATATTATTACGCATTTGCCTGGACCATAAAATCAAGCTCGTATAAAAAAGACAGAAATAGAAATTCTGAATTTGTTCTTGGATGAAAACATAATAAGCATTATCGCAACATGCACTAATATATCCATCAGTGAAGTTCATGGTAACTTCTCTAGGGAAAGGGATGCTAAAGAAACAGATGCGATAGATATATGCTTTCATTGGTTTGTTATATCTGTGTGGATCTTTGAGATGTTCTAGGAAGAGTATATCGAAATTGTGGGATAAGTCAAAGGAAAACGGACTGGAATCATGTTATTTATGCATAAGTGAAAACCGATTCAGGTTTCTGTTGAGCTGTCTTAGGTTTGATAATATCCGTGATAGAGGTGTTCGCAGAGAGACTGACAAGTTGGCTTCTATCATAGAGATACTTGAACTATTCACGAACAATTGCCAAAAATATTTTTCACCTAGTGAATATCTTACTGTTGACAAACAGCTTTTGGCATTTAGAGGAAACTGCTCATTCCATTCAGGCAACATATCCCCAACAAACCAACAAAGTGTGGGTCAGAAGTGTTTACTTTGGTTGATGTAAAAACAGCTTACACTTTGAATTTAGAATCGTACGTCGGTAAGCAACAAGAGGGACCATGTAATGTCAGTAATTCAGCTGAAGATATTATTCTTCGAATGGCCAAACTGTTTCAAACGTTAGAATATATTATACTGTGTACGAATATTAAATGTATTATATTTAGATTTAATAAAAAATCATAAAATAAGTCATAAAGACCGTTCAAAGTATACAAATAGACCGCTTGCTTTGTGAATGACACCTATCAACCGCGCGCGTGACCATGTCACGAATTTTCGCGCGAGTGACGGAGGGTTAAAGACGTTCTTGACTAACATCAACTCACCGGGTCCAGTCTCAAAGATAACAAGCGTTCACGATAGTTACAGCGTATATTTCAAGCGAACATGATTTGCATCGCCAGCCGCGGTGGTCTCGCGGTTCTAGGCGCGCAGTCCGGAACCGCGCGACTGCTACGGTCGCAGGTTCGAATCCTGCCTCGGGCATGGATGTGTGTGATGTCGTTAGGTTAGTTAGGTTTAAGTAGTTCTAAGTTCTAGGGGACTCATGACCACAGCTGTTAAGTCCCATAGTGCTCAGAGCCATGATTTGCATCGTCACAATAGCGCTATTAGCGCCACTCGTATGTGACTGGCGCGATATTTACACAGACATTATCTTTCAAATGTAGAAACACGCCTACTAACTTTCTTTTGCCCTCAGTGTACATTACAATCTACACTCGTTCTAAGGATCTTCCCAGTGATGACTTTTGCCTCTTTTGGGGTCACACATGGATTTGCTTCTTCTTCTGCTTTGTTATCGTCTTCTTTCGTACCACCCCGAACAGCTGAACTTCCAAACTCAGTCAGGGCACCACGGACTTCCACATGATCGTCACAATATTTAAGCCATCAAATGTCAGGTTGTGTCCTGAATCAGGCAGAAGACCTAAGATAACGTGGAAACTCATCCATTTCTCCGCACACCTGTTGTTACAGTTTATTCTGTTACTCCCTGATGAAACCGAAATTCTTGAAACAGTTCGTAATCGTTACTCCATGTTTTATTAGCAAAGGTCATCGCTGCTAAAACTTTTATGTTGGGTTTCTGACCATCATCAGTGGTATCCAATATCACTGCACAACTTCTTTGGGGTGCAAAGTTTTAAAGTAAGCATATAAAATTGAACAAAATTTTTCCCCTGCATTGACAACGTTTCAATGAGCATTCTTCAAGATGCAAAAAGTCACATAGCTAGGTCCTGCTGCCTTCTCCCATCCGATACGTTTTCAGCAATCCAATCTTTGTGCTTCATGTAAATAAAGGATTGTCACAAAGAGCTGAACAAACAGTTACCGAACAATTACACAACAGTTGAATTATACATTATTTGAGGAGATATACCATGACAATAGCACCGATCCATCGAGGTATTAGAAGACCAGACAACTAGTTCGACTTATCGAGAAAAACGATTTATTTAGGTTTCAGCTAGCAAGAGTGGACTGTTCACTATTGGTATCATGGTTGCGAAGTTAATGGTTTTCCCCACTAAATCTGGTTGTGTTGAGTACCTGCCTAATGTGCAAAGTTTGCATATAGTCGCTAGTGGTAATTATAGTGTATCTTCAAAATACATGGATGGTTTTACGGTAAAATTATTTTTAAAAGTCAGTTGAACCATTCGACATGTAGCAAACAGAATTATTTATACGAATGCATGGTTTCGTACTGATAAAATTTTCTCAGGCTACCAGCCGCGTTCAGTGGCTTAAAATCCACGATCTTTTGGCCGAGTTCTCCCCGGCCATTGTCAAGTGGTGACTGTCTAATAATTAGTGCTTCCGTCTTTATATAGCCGCGCTGTCTTCCGTGACGTCACTGGTACTCTCTCCAGCGTCATATATGGTAAGGTTTTCATTGCGCGCTTGCCGCGCACCCTTCAACTTTCCCATGGCCGGGTTCCAAGCTGTGCTTAGCTGCAGGCCGCCGTCTTTATTGAGGGTGTTGTCACAAATTTTTAACTCGATCGTTTCTTTTATAACACTGTCCCAAAAACTAGTAGTCCACTACTAACAGATATCTCGTCAATGCAATACGGTGTCCGTTTTCTAAAGCATGCTCCACCACCGCTGATTTTCAGGGTACCGTAGGCGAAAACATCTCTCGTCTTTCACGTAGCGCTGTTCAGTAGCACGTACAGTCCGTCCAATATAGAACTGTTCGCACCCACACAGTATTTTATATACTCCTGGCGTTCTGTGTCCAGCATCGTCCCTCAAAGGCCACATTAGCTGTCGAATTTTAGCTGTTGCCCTAAAATCTGTATCGATTTTATGCTTCTTTAGAGGCCGGCTAATCTTTCCTGTTATTGAGTCACAGAAGGGCAGAATGCAAGCTTCTTCGTGCCAACCTCGGAGGTCTTCTGCTTATGTTTCTTCGGCAAGATGGATTGCGAAATCTGGCGGTTGTTGTGGCTGTTTTCTTTGAAGACTTTCGGTAAGTGGCTCAGTTCCTTCTAAAGGATTTCAGCGTCTGAAACGGCTTCCGATCGATGCACAAATGTCCTCAGAACAGAACTTTTCTCCAAAGTGTGATGATAGCTGGCAGCATGCAGATATCGGTCTGTGTGGGTAGGTTTCCGATAAAAAACTTTGGCTGATACACCCATTTTCTTTCCGGCGGACGAGGACGGCTAAAAAAGGCACGGCACCGTCTGTCTCTACTTCCATCGTACATCTGATATTATCATGGATGCTGCTGAAAAATTCTCCAAGCTTTTCACTCTCATGAGGCCAGACAACGAATGTGTCGTCGACGTAACGGTAAAAGCAACTAGGCTTCGCAGGAGCCGTGTCCAGGATGATGTTCTCGAAGTACTCCATGAAGAGGTTAGCTATAACTGAAGCTAGTGGTCTGCCCATCGCGACGACGTCCGTCTGGTTGAAATAATCTCCATCAGACAAAAAATATGCTGATGTCAGAGTGTGCTTGTTCACTTGGGTTCCCATCAAAGATTCCTTAGATTTGCTCTCCCAGTTATTTGACGACTCTGTTGTGGATTTATTTAAGCACACTCTGACATCATCGTATAAACTTACATGATGAAATGGAATAAATTCTCCCATCGGCGGCAACTGGGCACTGAAATAAATTCTATAGCACCAAGTGAAATTTGTGCCAGACCGAGACTCGAGCCTGGATTTCTCACTTTACATGAGCTGTCGACTTACCCGTTGGGCTATCCAAACATGTATTCTGCCCAACCCAAAGTCCCATCTTGTGGCACACATGACCGAAAGAACAGACATCGTTTTTTACCCCGCCGATCTCAGAATTTATTTCATCTCATTATGTACATGTACAGCTGTGGGATCCAAAATGATATTTGTTCTTTTGGACATGTTCAACAACTTACCTTTGAAAACCATGGCAGATTATTTAGAAGTGAATTAAGCTCAGGTACCCTTGAATTACAGTATTTGTTTCCAGTCATTGTGCGATTGTGCCATGTGGTCACTTAAGTGATTTGTGCAACAGTAAATTCACAAACATTCATATTGTCAGAACACTGCAAATATATAGAAAAAGTGTAGTGCAATTATAAAACATGTACGAGGCCCTATTTTTCGGAAAATTTGCAGCACAATATTGGTGACAGCATGTATAGCATTCTAATTGATGAATCAACAGATATTAGTGTGATCATATTTTTAGAAATAACAATAATATATTACAGTGCTGAACCTATACAATCATTTCAACATCTTTGAAACCAGCCAGCATTCAGCATTTTGAAATAACATGAATCAGAGACAAATGTCCCATAGTAGAAACGTTTTATGCAAAATTTTCTGATGAATGTAATTTCGCATACTTAATATTTTTTTTAAAACCCACCACTCTTTTACATTTTTAGATGGTTAATAAATATTTTGAATGCAAAACAGGGGATCAGTGAAAATTGTTAAATGATCTCAACGTGCTAATAGAGTCAGTACTGAAGAAAGATGTTGCCCCCACATACCCTGAGCAAAGAAAATTAAATTTAGACTTAGAAATATTTTAGATCCCAAACCATATCTAGGACATGAATTCGAAAAATAGACTCGTCACAAATGGATCCAGTTTGTCTGCCAATTAATAACTAGTTCTTGCAAAGACTTCCAGACAGTAATGAAATTTTGAGGAGAATTTTACTTTTTTCAAAGTCCAAAGCTTTTCGTCTCATTAAAGGGCCACTGATTCCTCTCCTTGTATTGTGTAATATTAATCCTGGCCAGAAAAAGTTGATTTGCAAAATCAAAATTTAGCACTTGTCAAATGGTCCGAAACTAAAGACATTCTTAATTCCTGGTGTGAAATTCTTAAACACAGAGCTGCAGGTGACATCAACCTATTTCACAGATTGGCAATGTTGCAACTACTGCAGGGTTGCCAGGTTCTTCCATTCCTCTGTAGCCAATTGCTGAACAAAGTAATAGCCAAAATTTCGCCATCTTGTTATCAATAAAAATAGCCAAACTATCACCAATTTAATCAGTTAACTTAGTTCCTCTAATTCTAGACTGTCATATGACTCGACAGTGACAATCCTGTAATAAGCTCTGTAAGCTAGATGGTTATTCAACACTCCAACACTCCAACACGCTCACAATCACATGGGCTAGGCTGGACTTACCGAGAAACCTTCTTCCTCAAAAAAAAAAAAAAATTCTCGAGTTCAGCTGGGAACTGATCCCAGTTACACTAGCGACTGGGCTATGAATCCGATCAAAATATAGTCATATTTGAAATGCAATAGTGGGAATCTGGAAAGTACAGTAGTTACTAAATTAGAGTACAGATCCATTTAAATGTTAGATTTATTAATTTTTGAACTTACAACACTTATAACATGAAATGGTTCGTGAATCAGTGTACCAAACTTGCGCAAAGGATATACTCATGCATAGCTTCGATTACAAAATACTTTCACCTTCTTCAATATTGCTGTTGACAGCTGTTGAATAAACTGAGTTATTGAATCTTCTAAACCATTTCTTTAGTACACACAAACTTAGAGTTGAGATGAACTTTAATTTGAAACAATGCATTAAGCATTTCTGTTTTCATTCTATTTCGCCATTTATTTTTGTTGCATTCACAACGCTGAATGTCTTTCCATTACAGTATTAGTAGTAGGTAGTGACATCAGCAATAATGGAGATGCAGCTAAAACTTGGAAAATTAAAGACCATACAGCATTTGTATGGTGTAAAACTATTGGCCAAAATTTGCATGACCTTGTCAAAATGCCCTGTCCAAAAAACTTATCTCAGTTAACTTGTATATATCATTTGTTATGTAAATGAATGAAATTCGTTTCTGATGCTTGTGACAGACATATCTTTGGGCTGAAATACTGGAGTTTCTTAAAATGATTCAAGTTTGTGGGCAAGTTTTTCAGGATTTGGTAAGTTAATATCACTTAATACACTGCTTTGCTCTGAGTTGCAACTGAAGCAACTTACTCTCTTTGAGCTGAAGTTTTGACAACACATGATAACATTCTCAATCAAGATCAGTATCTTTATTATCGAGGTATGCTAGATCGTTTTCAACAGGATCAATTATTTCTTGCAAACAGTTCTATACAAAAACGGGTTTGAAAATCATTCTAGATAGTGGTATGTCCACTTTTTACATTGGTGTGCTGAAAAATTAGATCGACTTTAATTACCTCGGAAAGAATGGGTTTCAAAACGTTAAATTTACATCGTTGACATTATCTTGTAACATCTCATTTCTTGTACTTGCTATTAAACATATTTCTTTGTCTACCAGAGCATCAAAATGCACCTATAGTTCTTCACAGTGTTCTAATACTGTGTTTACTATATTACATCTACATAGCCTCCTGAATGTGCTTAGCTGTACAAAACTGTGAAATGTTTTCTCATTATTGTTAAGAATTTTAAATAACATTTGGTATTCTAATTTCCGTAATGGGCTAGAATGAAACCAACCGCAAATTTCCCTGCACATCAATTGCAGGAAGGACTTCAGATGCCTGCGATGCAGGATTGTGAATTGAATGACCGAAATAATTGGATTTTAACATTGTCTTTTCTAAACAGAGCAAAAATTTAATTCTGAACCCTACATAAATTGCTACCATTGTGCATTCCCACCCCTACCATTTTATTTAAATTCAATGATAACTTTTGCAGATACATCTGAAGTGCTGTATACAAATTCACTCCCATTGTTTTCTGAACCTCTAGTAACCCACCAAACGAGGTGGCGCAGAGTTAGCACACTGGACTTGCATTCGGGAGCACGGCGGTTCAAACGCTCGTCCGACCACCCTGATTTAGGTATTCCGTAATTTCCCTAAATCGCTTCAGGCAAATACCAGGATAGTTCCTTTGAGAGTGCACGGCCGATACCCTTCCCCATCCTTCCCTCATCCGATGAGACCGATGACCTCGCTGTTTGGCCCCCTACTCCAAATCAACCAACCAACCAATCCCTTTCCAAGTACCTCTTTGGTTTTGTTTACTGTCTACTGCCCAGTAATCCAAGAAAGTCTGTAGTCACTGTCCCTTTTGCCTTGCAGTAATATCTCATACAAATACAAAGATATTTTAAGTCCCCCACAATGGTGCTCTCGTCAATAATTAATGAGTAAGGTCCGTTACCAATTTCATGCAATAAAGGATCAATTAAATATGGTACAACAACATGTTTGGTGAGAGACAGCATTTCGTCCTGTGAATTCTTACAGTGTTTTATTAGTCATCTTATTTATTCAGACTTCTAGATGACCAACGGCTTTCATTAACGACTTATACAAAATTATTTTATCTCTGCTGTTCCTTTTGGGGCCAGCGACGTTTCATTTTTGAGACATGTAATTCCCCGGCTGCATGCTTCTGCATATCTGTCTTGTGGGCACATACATATTTCCTACAATCTCTGCTAAAAGCTTCTTTGAAGCTGTTGGCATCTTTTGAACTGTCAGTGAGCAGCCTACAATACAATAGTACATATTATAGTCGAAATTACTGTTTAGTGGAATAATCGTTTAGTTTAACTATAATTATGTAAGAGCGCATTGCACTTGAAGAGTTGAGTAGGTACTACATACGAGGGGCGTTTGAAAAAGTCCGTGTGCAAAAATAAAAATTACTTACGTGTTCGGGGTAAACCTTTTTTATTTTTCGACATAGTCTCCTTTTAAACTTATACACTTCGCCCAATACTGTTCTAATTTGTTGATCCCTTCCAAATAATAGGAATTGTCCAAGTCTGCAAAATAGCTATTAGATGCTGCAATCACCTCCTCGTTTCAATAAAATCTTTGTCCTGCCAGCCATTTCTTCAAATTGGGGAACAAAGAGTAGTCCGAGAGAGCCAAGTATGGAGAATAGGGGGAATGTGAAACGAGTTGGAATCCTGTTTCCATTAAATTTGTGACCACAACTGCTGAGGTGTGTGCTGGTGTACTGTCGAGATGGAAAAGGACTTTTTTGCGGTCCAATCGCCGACGTTTTCCTTGCAGCTCGGTTTACAAATGGTCCAATAACGATGAATAATATGCACCTGTAATAGTTTTACCCTTTTTCAGATAGTCGATGAGGATTATCCCTTGCGAATCCCAAAAGACAGTCGCCATAAGCTTTCCGGCCGAAGGAATGGTCTTCGCCCTCTTTGGTGCAGATTCTCCCTTGGTAACCCATTTTTTAGATTGTTGTTTGACCTTAGGAATATAGTAATGTATCCATGTTTCATCCACAGTGACAAAACGACGCTTGAAGTCCTGCGGATTCTTCCTGAACAGCTGCAAACCATCCTCGCAACACTTAACACGAATCCGTTTTTGATCAAGCGTGAGCAATAGCGGAGCCCATCTTGCAAGATAGCTTCCTCATGTCCAAATGTTTATGCAAAATATTATGTACCCGTTCATTCGAGATGCCCACAGCACTAGCAATCTCACGCACCTTAACTTTTCTGTCATTCATCAGTATATCATGGATTTTATCAATGATTTCTGGAGTTGTAACCTCCACAGGTCGTCCAGAACGTTCAGCATCACTTGTGCCTATATGGCCACTCCAAAACTTTTGAAACCACTTACAAACGGGTCTAATCGAAGGTGCAGAGTCACCGTAATGTTTATCAAGCTTCTCTTTAGTCTCCTGAGGCGTTTTGAATTTCATAAAGTAATGTTTATCACCAAACTAATTCTTTGTCGTCCATTTTTTGACAATGATTCGACTTCCTTGATTCACACGAATGCCAAACACAAAGAAACAGACCAATATGGCTGAAACTTAGTGTAAGTTCTTTCCAAAGATGCTACTAACTAAACATGACCTCGATATGCGCAGTGGTGCCATCTCTTGGACTTTGCAAGGACTTTTCAAACGCCCCTCGTACCTTCCGCACAGTCCTCTGCTTCCCATTCTCGGCGGTATTTTCAAAGGCTCATTGTTGCATGGATTTGGAAGAGCACTAATCATAACCCACAGTCCACAGCTTCTTCTCTGCATGAACACTTACATCAGTTAACTGGTGCGTCAGCTCAATAACAATAGCTGACGACAACGGTATCTGAGGTTGACCGTTACTGCACCACAAAAGAATGCAAGATCAGCGCAAGTAAGAAGGAAGTATAATTTTGTCGTGTTCTTACACAAGATAGGGAAAGACAGGTGGTTTGAGGCCAGTCTGCAATTTCCGAACGGTGAGGAGCAAATGTAAGAAGACAAATTCCCGCTGAAGGCAGGTTGATAACGTGAATTAGCGCCAAACATTGTCACAGAGCACCTACGACAGGTACGGATTCTGGGACTCGACAGCATGTTTGCAGCAGAAGACTCATGGAATTCAGAGGCCTGATTTTCACTATTTATTAGCGATCAAACTAATCACTACCTTGAAGGCTGATTCTAAGCATGTGATAAAGGAGGCAACTGGTTGCTGAACAGAAGTCAGTGTCTGAATCCACGGGGTTAGGCGCTAACAGAAGTAGCGAACTGTAGCAGCATTATAGGTACAAACTTGAGAGCAGCACTTGAAGTGAGAAAAACAGACATGTCGGAGCTTACAAAGGCTGACCACGAGCGACACGGAGTCGGCACCCCAACGATCTGACTGAGAGCTCCTCTGAATTCAAAAACATGGGATTTTAAAGAATCGTGGCGGCGCACTATGGCTCCCTTCCTGTAGTCGACCCGCCAATCCACCGTATTTAACAAGCTTCGGCCGATATGACGAGTCGCTCTGCACCTCCAGGGCGCCTCTGGCCAACGACATTCAGATTCCTCCCCTTTTCTTACTTGGTAGGTAGGGTTGCTTCTGGACTTTACTTTAACAAACTCCAAGTTTGGTAGAAAAATACGTTCAGCTGAAAGGTAACGTCACTGCACTCCTATTATGACCAGCAACAACAGTGTTTTACGTCACTTGTCCTCGCCCTTAGTGTTTTTATGAGTGGGGACAGCTGTAGTAGCACTCAAACCTGTGTAAACTTCCTGATGTTACACCTCTCAAGAGCAAGTATCAGGCTTGCTGCCTCTGCTAAGACGTGTCTCTTCGTGGCCATATTCTACTGTGACGCCTTGCAACAGCATCTAGGAGGTGTATGGATTTATCACAGCTAATTCTCTGAAGTGAAACTTGTCCCCTGGAACAGCTCCACAGAGCTTCTGCAATTTGCAGGGCTCATAGTGTTACTATTTAGCTCCGGTAACCTAAACGCTACCACTTTTGCGCACTCTCTGCTTTGTGCCTCCGCTTTCCTATCTTGGAATGCCCTTAGCCGACCGCAGTGGCCGTGCGGTTCTAGGCGCTCCAGTTCGGAACCGCGCTGCTGCTACGGTCGCAGGTTCGAATCCTGCCTCGGGCATGGATGTGTGTGATGTCCTTAGGTTTAAGTAGCTCTACGTCTGACCTCAGATGTTGAGTCCCATAGTGCTCAGAGCCATTTGAACCATTTAGTGCCCTTGATGGCCTCCAGCGTAACAACGCACGGGTCATTACATCGTCAATATATGACAATTCTTTCGGTAGCAGAATGCCAGGTTTTGTTGTGTCATGAAATAATGCAACATCATCCGTGAGAAGAACAGAAAAATTATCGAATGCTCAGCCGGTATCGTTAGCAACGATGTCCCAAGACGGAATGTTTTACATTCATTTTATTTGCATTCAAGTAAAAGAAAATAGCTATTAAGTTGCCAACTAATTCTTTTACTAGCCAAATTTTATAGCCAGTCACCAGAAATCTACTAGATTAAAACAAAAAAAGTTAGCCAAGAGTGCGAAAAATTGCCACGCCTGGTAACCCTAACTAGTGTTAACTTGGTCGAATACAGAAGTCGAAAGACATTTCAGTTAGATGAACATTATTAAAACTAAAGAGAGAAATAGGATGAAATTCGAAATGATGAATTCGCTTTTTTCGATTCGAGCAGGAAGGAGATGGAAGAAACAATGTTGCCACTATAATGAATTGCCAACAGAAGTGCTGAAGCAGATACGAACTGTCACGGCATGTAAAGCATCCGAGTGTACTTCATCCGCTACTGCCTCTGTCTCTGATGTTGAACCTTCTATCAACGAAGGCGTTGATAATCCACAGCTGTTCATTTGCTCTTGCATTAGTTCACTGTGACACATTTTACAATACTGTTCTAGCTGTAAACACAAGGGATAAATTGAATTGACTCATGTTCTGGTTACGACACGTACTCATTGTTTTTAAAAAAATTACAGTCTAACGGCTTTGTTGAACACACGACAAAAAACTACTGGTTTCTGGGGGTTTTGAACAAGCTTTTTAGTGGTAAATCGCATTTGACTCTTGGCAACACTGATTGATAATCATACGATCAAATTACGTTGGTAGGTTAGTAACCACTGGTATCGTTAGACAAAGCTACTGAAGGAAGCTAAGGCTGTCTCCTACACGATACACATACTGTTCTGAATGACAAAATAATGGTAGAGCTTTCCTGAAATTTAGAGTGAGCTGTAGTAACTGGACTTTAAAATTATGTGGGAATGCATTTATGGACGGAGCGGTTGGGCAATCTGTCAGTGTAGATTATGCTTCGACCGCTACATACAGACTTCCAATAGAGCTGAGTCCTTGTAATTATAGCTACACGATGTGTCTCAAGATTTTGGGGCTGAAATTGTGCAGATGGCAGAAGACAATGAACTGAGTGTTTTGAGATAGAGGTTCGATGTTCACAAATGCATATGCATTTGTTTTATTTGCACAAAAATGTTACACACGATACCAACAGAGCAGAGTAATTTTCAAGAAGGCAAATACTAGCCGCAAAGAATGCTTTATAATGGTACATGAATTTTTTCATACTCTCTCACATACCGCTTGTGGTGTCGCCCTAAGAGTGAGTTCCCATAGTAAAAATGATACCTCACAACACGTCCATAAGCTAAGGACAGCCGCTGCCAGACGCAGCCTCGAATGAGAGACGCAGCCTCGAATGAGAGAGGTCAAAGAAGTCATGCCCTCAAGATGTTCGGCACGTCGCTGCTGCTGGAAGTTTAATAACATCATAGCGCATAGGCGATTGCCCCACTCCGTGCCAGCCGACTATGACAGAAGCATTAGGATAGCTCAGATCTGGCAAGCGAACTCGTACCGTTAGTGAGAACTGTGGCCTCGCAGAGTGACCGCGCGGTTAGAGGCGTGATGTCACGGATTGCGCGGCCCATCCCGCCGGAGGTTCGAGTCCTCCCTCAGGCATGGGTGTGTGTGTTGTTCTTAGCATAAGTTAGTTTAAGTAGTGTGTAAGTCTATGAACCGATGACCTAAGAAGTTTGGTCTCATAGGAATTCATAGACATTGGAACATTTTTTCAGAACTGTGTACCAGAGTTATGATTAAATGTGCACCCTTTGACATAAGCCTGGCCGGTGTGGTCGCCACAGAGTCGAAGTCCACGATTGCGACATGGGACAAATAAAGTGGCCATGCTGATAATACTCTGAGTCTGACTATCTGCAAAATTGGCAAAAATGTAGGTGGTGGCACTTGCTGGAGGAAGTCTTGTCCCCTGTTTGAACAGTTACGCTATGTCTATGCCCAGGGTGTAGCAGTAAACCACACTTTGTCTGAATACAATGTCTCGCGATCGAAAGTCATTGCCTAAATTTTTATAGTGCTTTTCGTTAGACTGCGGAAGTCCTAAGTGTAATGGTAGTACGGCTACAACGTTTTCACTTTCAAAGACACCAACAACAACACTTCTGTACAATAACAGTTTTGCGAAAGTGTTTTTGGCAGGCTGCCTTTGAACACCCTATGCGCCAGTGCTCTCCGGGGCACATTATCTGGCATCCAGCAGCAGCTGCGGTGGGGACTCAGTGTTTCCAAAGCGTCAGCTACCGTTCGTCGCTTTAGGCAGCACAAAATGCTTGACTGCTGTTGAGTGACTAAAAAATGCTAAACTCTGCCCAAACAGGCCATGAAGGCCCAATGGTACCGACCGGCCACCGTACCATCCTCATCCCAAAGGCGTCACTTGATGCGGATATGGAGGGGCATGTGTTCAGCACACCGCTCTCCCAGCCATATGTCAGTTTCTGAGACCGGAGCCGCTACTTCTCAATCAAGTAGCTCCTCAGTTTGTCTCAAAAGGGCTGAGTGCTAGCCCAGCCCGACAGCGCTTAACTTCGGTGACGCTGTTGAGTGACGCTCCGCAAAAAATGTCTACGACTTGCATTTCACTCTCGATAGCAACAGAGGTAGATGGGCCCATTTCAATATGATGAGTATTGTACTACACTAAAATGCAAGACATGAGTATGTCTCAAAATAAATTTTGCATTTTATGATCCAATCAAAATACTAGACTACATTGTTCAACGTTGTTATTAATGATTTATATCTCGTGTCCTTTCCTTTCAGGAGCGAGCCTTGATGCAATTTTTTCCATCAGGAATTCTTTATGTTTTGTTCAAGCCACAGTAAGCAACTGTGACGTTAAGTGTTTTACTGTCGTTGTTGGATTCCTCACAGTAAACGTACGTGATAAACTGTGTAAATACCTTGCAGTGCGATGTTCTATAGCAGGGCTTCTCACACACGGAGACTAGCGCGCGTGCAAAGCGAGGTGCAGAGTGTGTTTGGACGGTGCACCAGTCCAACTCGGTTTAATTCGCAACAACTCTGCTTCCATGGTGAAACGACCGTGTTAGATTGCCGAGTGCATTGCTAGATGGCTTATACAACACTGAAATAGATAAGCACAAGAGAGGTAACAGAATAATGGAACAACCTACTCCAGAAAATGCAAAGATTTCCGAAAGTCCATTTAAACCAGAGGGGAACTTTCATATTTGTTAGTTATGACGATAACGCCAAATGTTTAATCTGCGTTATAATGATTATATATGTAAGAAAATCGTCTACTGAAAGACACTACAGGAAACTGCATTCAGAACAGGAGAGTGAAATCATAGGGTACGCCAGAGACGAAGAATTAAAGAGGTTGGAAGAGTGTGTAGGTACATGGTGAAAGACCCCCGGGATATCATAAAGTTGATTTATTAAAAACAAAAAAAAGTGAAACACCAACGACCATAAGCGTTGGCAAATACATTAATTATAAATGCGCAGTAAGGTGCAGACAAATGAAAAAAAAACCATCATTAATTTTTCTTTGTACATGATTCTATTTTTCACTCTCTCATATGTAGCACGACAATGAAGACGAACAGCTTTTGAAGATTGACGGCTTCAAGTATTATGTATCATATGTGGGCCTGAATAACAGTATATTTAACATCAGTATTGAGTATTTTTATTGAAGTGAAGTGAAACCAAGTAAGGAGGATTTTTTTTCATTTATTTGACTTGCACTAGTGTCCCGGAAGTGGGTTGCCTGCATCTACAATTCAAATGTAAGAGAGTAAGTCCGATTAGCAGAACATTTCTAATAGTGCAATTATATTAGCCTTTAATTTTCTTTCTTTCCATTCATATGTGTGTTCTTTTTCTTTTATTATAACACATCTGGCGACCGTGACAGGACAAATTACTGGGTGTCACAAATGAAATGTGCATCAGTACTTCAGCATGCTGATTTCGGTTAAAGGTCCAGTGAAATAAACTGAATTCTATTTATATTCATCTCAAATGTGTGAACGTTTTCGTGTTCACTTGTATTATTCCCAACACACTTTTCCTTTTGTGCAGCTACGTTTTTCAGCCTCCTAAACACGATGCAGGTGCGAACCACTGCAGAACAGTGCTGGAACAAAGTCCTTCATCTTTTTTCTGTTACCCTCTATTGTTGGGTAAATGCCCGGCTTGCGGAGATTATTCAGTTTTTGACCCCGGATCGTTGCACTAGCACCCCAAGAACGCGATCGTGGTTTACGCAGTAGGTGTCCTACTTTCAGTCGCAGCAAAGCCTTTGTGCAAAATCGTCAGTCGTGTCAGCTATAATACATGTTTTGTAGATCTTTAAAACACGTTTTTTATCTAGCCCATAGTCCACTGTATGCAAAAGAAATTTTTAATTTTCGTACGAGTTCAGAAAAATCCAATTTTCAAGATGTTTTCCGCTTTATTTTTTCAAGAGCCTAATTGTTTGTTATGCTTTACGTAGCCCTGTACACAGGCTGGTGAGAGAGAGTGCTGACTCTGGGGTAGAATCTCACTGTGCACTCTGATATGGCTACAAAATCGTTAAACTGCCTGTGAGTGAAGTCAAAACAATAATTTTGACAACGAAGCCGTGTTTCACTACACAGTATGTCATTTGAGTATAAAAATAGTATATATGGGCAGGCTGAGAAGACCCTCGGCGAGGTAGCTGATGGGAGTGGGTGTGTCGATTAAAATCGATTGCTGGTATCGATACTGACTCCAATCACTAGCAACTTTGGACAGCAGACAGCACTGTGTTTAATGGGTCTTTAGATTAGATTAGATTAATACTAGTTCCATGGATCATGAATACGATATTTCGTAATGATGTGGAACGAGTCGAATTTTCCAATACATGACATAATTAGGTTAATTTAACAACATACTTAAGTTAATATAACAACTTTATTTTATTGTGTTTTTTTGTTTTTCTTTATTTTTTATTTTTATTTTTTTATTTTATTATTTTATTTTTTTAATATTTTTTGTTTTTTTTTCTTAATTTATATCTAAAAATTCCTCTATGGAGTAGAAGGAGTTGTCATTCAGAAATTCTTTTAATTTCTTCTTAAATACTTGTTGGTTATCTGTCAGACTTTTGATACTATTTGGTAAGTGACCAAAGACTTTAGTGCCAGTATAATTCACCCCTTTCTGTGCCAAAGTTAGATTTAATCTTGAATAGTGAAGATCATCCTTTCTCCTAGTATTGTAGTTATGCACACTGCTATTACTTTTGAATTGGGTTTGGTTGTTAATAACAAATTTCATAAGAGAGTATATATACTGAGAAGCTACTGTGAATATCCCTAGATCCTTAAATAAATGTCTGCAGGATGATCTTGGGTGGACTCCAGCTATTATTCTGACTACACGCTTTTGTGCAATAAATATCCCTAGATCCTTAAATAAATGTCTGCAGTATGATCTTGGGTGGACTCCAGCTATTATTCTGACTACACGCTTTTGTGCAATAAATACTTTATTCCTCA
This sequence comes from Schistocerca nitens, assembly GCF_023898315.1. NCBI lineage: Eukaryota > Metazoa > Arthropoda > Insecta > Orthoptera > Acrididae > Schistocerca > Schistocerca nitens. The sequence goes on along the minus strand of NC_064615.1, from coordinate 186,616,399 downwards.
GTGATGAATTACCCCAAAATATGATGCCATATGAAAGCAGTGAGTGAAAATAGGCGTAGTAAGCTAATTTACTAAGATGTTTATCACCAAAATTTGCAATGACCCTTATTGCATTAGTAGCTGAACTCAAACGTTTCAGCAGATCATCAATGTGTTTCTTCCAATTTAATCTCTCATCAATGGACACACCTAAAAATTTGCAATATTCTACCTCACATGTCAATAAATCAGTCACATTTCAGCGATCGTTAACTAAACGTCCCACCTCTTTATGGCAGTATACAAGTCGCCATTCGTCTTCCAAATATTAAAAATATTCCATGCCGTCCAGTCTAGTCTCACCCTCACCCACAAACCTTCATCTATATCACTGACATCTTTCTTCATCCACTGACGAACAGTCGTTAAAACTGACACGTTCCTGCCTATCCGTTTTGTATTATACTGAATAAAACAAATGCAGTGAAACCTCGCTTAACGAGCACCTCCCATAACGCGCAATTCGCATGACAAGCAAAACAAATTATGAAAAAATGACTCGCTTAAAGAGCGATGTTTAGCATGACGAGCGATGTTTCACATAACGAGTGACAACGATTTAGTGTGACGTCACCAGCCGTTTGCGCACGGCAGTGGAAACGTTCAACAATATGAAGACCTTTCGCTGTCGGCAGCGGCATATGAACAATGTCTTTAGTGCGTACTGCAGTCTGGGCTATATGTCTAGCTACCTTGAGTCTAGGTTTAGAGCTCCTTCCGCTTGTGATCACACATTTTTCTAAGCTTGTGTTCAAACAGAGTTTTTTTGTGCGCAAATTTCAATAACCTTCTTAGAAATGTCCCCGAAGACAAGGCCGTAAAAAGACGACCATAAGAGAAAGAAAATGAACATAAAAATGAAACGTAAAATCGCCGAAAAACGCGTACGTGGTGTGCGCGTTGCTGATTTAGCACGCATATGCAATTGGCCTACATCTACTATTTGCACTATCCTGATGAACAAGGACAACATTAAGGAGATAACAGATGCTTTAAAGGGAGTGACAAGACTATCGAAACATCGGTTTCGTATTCTGGACGATGTCGAATGGTTACCCCTTATATGGATAAATGAAAAGCAACTGCAAGGCGACACTATTAACGAGAATATCATTTGTGAGAAGGCGAGATGATTTTCGCCGTCAGCGGCCGAAGAAGTGATTGAGGGAAGCCATGGGTAGTTCGAGAAGTTTAAGAAAAGAACCAGCATCGTAAGGCACGGCGAAGCAGGCAGCTCCGGCACAAAGGCAGCAAAGAAAGTCATTAACAACTCCAAGACGCTCGTAGATTCTGAGGGTTAATTGTGGCGAGACGGGTCTATTCCTGAAAAAGATGCCGAAGCGTACCTTAATAAAAGCAAAGAACAATGCATTGCCCGATCATAAGCCAATGAAAGAACATCTCACGCTGCTATTCTGTGCCAATGCAAGCGGCGATTTGAAAATTAAACCGCTGCTTGTTTACCGTTCAGAAGGTCCAAGAGGTTTCAAGAAGTGTAAAGTCCAGAAGAGCAGGTTCAGTATGATGTGGAAGTCCAACAACAAGGCTTGAGTGAAACGTGACCTCTTTTGTGATTGGTGAAAATATATTTGCTTGAGATGAATCTGCCACTCTATGTCTTGCTCGTTATTCCTTGAAGAATTTCAATTAATCAGGATCCAATTTCTGCCTCTCAACACCACCCCATTACTCCAGTCTAGGGACCAGCAGATTATTTCTAACTTTAACAAGCTCTATACTAAACCTCTCTTTGAGCATTGCTTTGAGCTGACTTAAGCTAGCAATCTCACTTTCACAGAGTTTTGGATATATCACTTCAACATCGGTGCCTGCATCAAGATGATCGAAAAGGTGTGGGAAGGGGTTACAAAGAGAACTCTCACTTCTGCTTGCAAGAAGCTTTGGCTGGAATGCGTTGTCGAATGTAACTCTTGAGGCATTTGTCACTACCTGTGGAGCCTGTAGTCAACGAGATCGTGTCTTAGGTCAAGAGCATGGGACTAAAATGGCCAGGAGTTCAGAGGAGGAGGAGACGGTAGCAGCTAAGCAGCAATCTTCTGGTGCAATAAGAGAAATGCTGAAAGCATAGGAATCGGTTGCGCGGTCATATTTTTTGGCGAACAAAAACCTAATCATTGGTCGCACTTCACAACTCGCGGGATTTTCTATTGCAGCACATATTTTAAACATTCCAGTGAACAAAGCAGAGGCAAATGGCACCGCAAATTATCGCATGACGACGCTTAATGATCCAGTACACGCTCCGACATAAAGAGGCGAGTCACTAGCGCAATCCGCCGCGAAACGTAAGTTACTTTCTGAGTAGCTCTCGTAAATGCAGTGGAGTATGTAGACAATGTCGGCTGTGTTAACTTTCATGAACAGTTTGATTGTTATTCGAAATTTACGAAGAGCGATACAAAACAAGCGTCGAGGAAAGTTGCATTCCAAGTTTTTTTTTCATTTATGACACCGCTCGAATCGGCGGATCTTCGATGGTTTCGGATGGGAGCATTTTGGTCATCTGCGATGTAGTTCAGACCGTGCTCTTGATGCAGATGCGACTGATACATATTGTGCTATTCGGCGAAACAAGCACCTACGTACGACCTTCACGAGTAAGACAATATTTACTCAAATGAGCAATTGGCGCCACAGCTCAGCAAACTTAAGGACCCTGAACGATACTTGCGTCTATGATATAGCCTCTGACGCACGACTACGTCTCCAGACATGGAAACGAGCAGAGCTTAGGCGGGAGACACGAAACTGGTGATTTCTATATGGTGCGCAACATGAAGCCAGATAGAGCTTTATAGCTGACAACTACACTATACTTCGTAAGAATATATCAACATATTGAAACTAAATGCATTTGCAAATGGATCGTCTTCTATTATACGTATAATATATTACATACTCGTTGTCTGCAGCTGACAGGAGTTGGTTCCACGAAGTTGCTTCTTCGTAATACGCGCTCATTGTGGGAGGCAACAACGAACAAGTTTCGGGCGGTATCGTTTGCGTTCAGTTTGGGCGGGGTTTGAGACGACAGGAGGCGTGTTACTTACTTTACACTCTATTACACGAGTTCTGCGTGGAATAATGAGGAAATAGAAAATGTAACAGATTTATAACGGGAACAACAAGAATTGTGGAATCTGAAATATGATTACCGGGAAAAAAATAAAGAACCGTGGTACAGATCGTACTCCTGAGTGCAATCCTTTTCAACACAGTTTTCAGCCACCGGTCCGCCAGTCACTTCTTACTCCTTCACCTTCATATTCTCGACGTCAGGTAGTCCAGTCACCCCTTCAAGGATATCATATGCTTCCACATCAGTATTATGACTCTGTGCAGGAATCTGTTAAAATTTGTATCTCCTAAGTATTAGTAAAATAAATTTCAATTAAAGAATATATATTTTTCAGTTTGTCATTAAAGAGCGCTGCACATATCAGAAGCAATCATTGAGATGCTTTGTTTGGATACTTTAAAGAAATACATCATGTTAACGAATCCAAGAAACACAGGGTTATAGCAATTCTATCTTTAGACCGTACTGCATTCCTATAACTATTGTTTTGTTTCCTTATTACTGGTGCACTCAAACTTACCCAAATGTTAGAGATCTTCTGACCTTTGTTCAACTTTCCTTATCATTTTTTCTCAATCTGATTTCTGACTGGTTTGTTGTGCCTACCACGAATTGCACTCCTGTGCTAACCTCTTCTTCATCTCAATGCAACCCTTGCTCCCAGAGTCCTTATTTAGTTGTTTAATATATTCCAGTCTCTGCCTACCCCAAAGTTTTCACCCTCCACCGCTCCATTAGCTACCACGGATGTTATTCCCTGAAGTATGAATACATGTCTTACTATCCTGTCCCTTCTTATTGTTAGTGTTTTCCACTTTTCTCTCCTCCCCAGTTCTGCAGAGAATCTCCTCATGCCTTCTCATTCACCTAATTTTCAATACCCTGCTATAGCACCACGTCTCAAACGGTTAGATTACATTCTTTTATCGTTTCCCTACAGTCCGCGATTCACTTCCACACGATGCTGTATTGCAGACAGAAATCATCACTCAGACAATGATTTATACCAGTAGTCTCCTTTTCACAGGAATGCCTTCCTTGCCTGTGATAGTCTGTGTGGTTTCTTTTTATTTTTATTTATTTTTTTTACCTCCTTGCTTCTACTGTGGTGTGTTATTTTGCTACCAATAATAGAATTCCTTGAGTTCATCTACTTCGTGGTCCCCAGTTGTGATGGTAAGTTTATCACTAATCTCATTTCTGCTACTCCTCATTACTTTTGTGTTTCTATTCTTTTCCCTCGATCCATAATCTGTGGTCAATAGACTATTCATTCATTTCAGTATCATGTAAGTCTTTCTCACTGGCATTGACAGCAGCAATGTCATCAGCTAATCTTATGTCCAGCCAACCACTACCAATACATAAACCACATAAAAGGCTTATTTTCCGCAGATATCTTCCAACTTTTCAGCTCAGGTATCACCAACCCCCCATTCCCCATTTCACCTTATGATAAATGACTGTGAAAGCAATTGTCAGATTTGTCTTCCACTTTTATTGATGTGTGAGCACACCCACACACTGGACCATTTCTGTGCTCCTACGAACACTTCAGTCGTTCCCAACCCTTTTGAGATCTTTACCACTCAGCGCAATCAGGTATTAGCTAGTACATAACCCCCCCCCCTCCCTCCCAGCTTTTCCCCCAACTCTTAACATTAACACCTAACTTAACCTTAAAAATCAATAAGAAATCTCTTTGAACATATTCATTTTTAAAATTACCAAAGTTATGTATTTAGTTTTTGTAGATGTTTTATTAAACCTGGAACTCATGAATCAATGAGATAATTATTATTGTTTATTTCTAACAACTTTTTTTATAGAACGATGAAATCTGAGAAAAGAAAGCTAACCATCCAGACTGATGTTACATAACATGCTTTCTCTGTACACGTCCTCTCCTTAGGACATTTGCTTCACCTACGCCCCGTATCCCACCCAGTTAATGGAACCAAATTAAAAGGTGTCTACTATACTTTGACCTACTGTTTGGGAATCACTTGGCTGGTGGAAATCGGAAAACTTCGTGTTGGCAATGTTTTGTGTCTCACCAACACCGCTAATAACAATAATAATAATAATAATAATAATAATAATTTGTATATTTGTTGTATTGGGTATGGATATTTCGATTAGTTGTGTTAAAAAGAAGAAATTAACACAACTAATCGAAATATCCATACCCAATACAACAAATATACAAAAGAAAACAGGAGAAAAAATTGAAAAATACATCCAACTGGCTGAGGAAGTCAAAGACATGTGGCATCAGGATAAAGTTGACATCATACCAATTATAGTATCAACTACAGGAGTCATACCACACAATATCCACCAGTACATCAATGCAATACAGCTACATCCAAACACATATATACAACTACAGAAATCCGTAATTATTGATACATGTTCAATTACCCGAAAGTTCCTAAATGCAATATAACACATACCGTACAGTTAATAGAAAGTGACGCTTGATCAAGGTCCGCGTCACTTTCCATTCTCAACCAGACTTAACGTTTGAGAAAGTAAAGAAATAATAATAATAATAATAATAATAATAATAATAATAATAATAATAATATACAAAAGAAAACAGGAGAAAAAATTGAAAAATACATCCAACTGGCTGAGGAAGTCAAAGACATGTGGCATCAGGATAAAGTTGACATCATACCAATTATAGTATCAACTACAGGAGTCATACCACACAATATCCACCAGTACATCAATGCAATACAGCTACATCCAAACACATATGTACAACTACAGAAATCCGTAATTATTGATACATGTTCAATTACCCGAAAGTTCCTAAATGCAATATAACACATACCGTACAGTTAATAGGAAGTGACGCTTGATCAAGGTCCGCGTCACCTTCCATTCTCAACCAGACTTAACGTCTGAGAAAGTAAAGAAATAATAATAATAATAATACAGTGTAGGCCCCACAGCAGTGTAGTATGGTGGTCTGTGTTGTGTTGTGCTGCCAGTTTATTTTTTTGAAGTGAATAATGAAGCAAATTGAACAACATGAGTTATTTAAGCATACTCGATGCGATATGTAAGTCTCTGTTTCACTGTCATAGATCCATGGCACAAAGTATGTGTGTAGTGCATGGACTGTATGAGGAAGATATTGTTCATAAATTCGTTTCACAAGCTGTAACCTCCATCACGTTGTGTTACGGTAGGGTGACCAAAAGTCCCGGAAAACCGGGATTGTCCCGGTTTTCATCCCTGTGTTCCGGTGTCCCGAAAATTTGTTTCGGGACGCTCAAAAGTCCCAGAATTCAGTTTTTAAATACATTTCGTGAAACTTTCTCAAATTTTTGGGATTTCGCTATATTAAAGGAAATACAACACAAGAAATTAATATATTTTGGCTTATTTGTCTAAAACCTCCATTGTCCCATACTAGTAATCACAGTATCAGTATTGATACACTCAGGCAATAATTTACTTTGAGCGGTACTTTGGCCAACAAGTAGTAAGTCGTATTATTGTAACAGAGCTATGAAACCGTCCGATTGTCGCGCCACTTACTCACACACTCATTGTCAGAACAGTGTAGTAGTTGATGTTTTGTCAGACAAACTGCAATAGTTTTTTCTCATATTAGTGGTATTATTGCTGCAGTACTGTGAAACGCAATGCCGAAACGTGCTTGCAAGTTCAGTGACTGTTATTCCAAGGAATGGAATTTCATTAAGAAAGGTTGTTTTGATCACGAAGCAGAGTGTTCCGTATGTAACTGTTTTATTAGTATAAGTCATGGTGGACGTTCCGACATAGTTGATCACATCAGGTCAAAGAAACACATTAACAGATGCAGTGCACCGAGCTGCAGTAAAACTCTACAAAATTATTTTGTGAAACATCAGTCAAGTGAAGAGACGAAAGTTCAAGCAGCCGAGCTTACACTAGCCTACCACACGGTAAAACATCACCAAACTTATAGATCTAGTGATTGTACTAATTAGCTTAACAGCATTATGTTTGATGATTCTTCCATTGCAAAAAAGTTTAGTTCAGCAAGAATTAAAGTGTCAGCCTTAGTGAAAGGAGTTAATGCTCCCCAGAGTGTAAAGGAAAGCCTTGAATACGTCAAAAAAAGTCTTCTTTCTACGGGATATCCACTGATGCCAGCAATCATAAGGTCACTAAAATATTTCCGTTTGTTGTTCAGTTTTTCGATATTAATCAGGGAATTCAGACCAAACTTTTGAAGGTGAGTTCCCTACCTAATGAAACATCTGACGAAATTTCAAGATTTTGTATGAATACTATCGAAATGTTTGATCTTGAGAAAAATAAATGTGTGGCATTTTGTGGAGACAACACCAACACAAACTTTGGTGGTTTAAAAAGACAAGGCAAATGCAACGTATTTACCAAATTAAAGGCAACATTGCATGAAAACATTGAAGGCATAGGGTGCCCTGCACATGTTTTACACAATAGCGTGCAAACATCTGCTGACAGTTTAAGCTGTGATGTTGAAACTATCGTCATGAAGGTATACTCACACGTTTACATATATACTGTTAGAACAGAGAGGCTTAAGGAGTTCTGTGATTATGTGGGAACTGAATATATGAATGTGTCACTCGAAAACTCGCTGGTTATCACTGTTTCCAGCAGTTGAAAGAGTAATCCGCCTGTTTGAACCGTTAAAAGATTTTTTCCTAAATGAAGACAAAGCTCCCAAAATATTGGTTCAGTTTTTCAGTAACCCTTTAAGTGGAGCCTACTTATGGTTCATTCACAGTCAGGGGAAGCACGAAAAGTGTCATAGAGGTAAATGATGTTTTGAAACATACTCTGGAAACTGTTACTAAGAGGAGAGAACAGCAGCTCATTTCTTTTAATGTTAAATCTGTCCTTAAAAGAGTAGAAGTATCAGAAGCAGCGGAAAGGAGTTTTAGAGAAGAAGTTAACAAGTTTTATGACACTTGTGTAGAATATCTCAGCAACTGGAGCGCTTCATATTTACGCTAATCGCCGGTGTTTGATTGGATGTTACTGAAGAGAGTGCCAAAATGGGAAAGTGTTGAAGAGACAGTTTCTTATTTGACGAGTAAAGAGATTGAAATCGATGATTCCATTCTCTTTGATCAGTCTGGCATACTGACAAATTTTGTTGAAGAAAGTCTTCACAAGTGGAATGATGAAAAAAAAAAAACACCATTGGAATGTCATAAGTGGGTGAGTTTTTTTAAAAGCTATGACTGTCTTCTACATTACTCTGAGTTTGTAATAATTGCAAGGTATTTATTTGCAATCCCAGCCCATAATGCCAATGTGGAAAGAATATTTTCGTTCATGAATAGCCAGTGGACTGATGTAAGAAACAGAATGGAGGTGGACTCTCTTGAAGCAATCCTGGAGATCCTGTACAACTACAAAATGGATTGTGCCGAGTTTTATCACTGTGTCTCAAAGAACAAAGACATGATCAAGAAGGATGGAGGCAGTGAAAAATACCCTTTTCTCCAAGGACAGTCAATTCCATCGTCAAGTGCTCGGTAATATTAAAGCTCATGTTAATATTAATTGATTAAAAGTTGAATGGCCGTAAAATTTAGTAAAATCCTAATACATTTCTTTATTACTGTATACGTTTATTAAATGTCATTAATTATACAGATAATCTAGATTATATCAGTCTTTTGTATCCTATTATTAGTTATAATTATAGGGTTAACAAAATGTATCAACAAAACACTAATATTTGAAATTAAGAAACCTGGGTACATGTGGAATGAGGTGTCCATTGGCACTCGGGTGAATGTGGCCCGGTTTTCACCGAAAATAATTTGGCCACCCTATGTTACGGGCTAATGCAAGCATTTGGAGAGAAATCTAATTTTTGGTAACTTACGTAATCAGTATTACCGCCTTACAAAATAGTGGTAATAACAATGATCTTTTAAAAGTAATTCAATTTTTTGACTGAAATGCAATTGAACCCTTTTGTTTTCACCCCTCAGAAAATTACATTGTACACTTAGGGGGTAATTATCCCAAGGTTGACAACCACAGATCTACCACATTATGCGCAACTTTACACGTCACTGGCACTCAATCCACTTGAGATCATTTTTTACTGTTTTAATTATGTAGAAGAATATTTTCAAGGGACATAAAAAACAGTACTGTGCTACAGAGACCAAACCATAAATTCAAGTTACTGGAAAGAAATAACTTATCCCTCTTACATAAAAATTCTCCCTATGTCACAAACTACAGCATCTCTTTCCTACGATTTAATTTTATTTATATTTTTGTTCTATATCTTGCCCTTGTGCCATGAGCAATGCAGTCTTTTCATAGCTTCTTCCATTTAGGAAAGCCAAGCATTGTAAAATGATTAATCTAGATCGGATGTACAAACTTGAGGAAAATATTTCCTGCTTCAGTCTTTATTTCATCAAAAAGAAATTACGGTATGGCATCTCTTGATATGTTTGAAATAAGGAAAGCATACGGAAAACCTTGTCTTATGTTGTCATGTACAAAAATCGTAATTAATTCAAAACTGTAAACATTGGTCACATCGATGCGGATGGTCACTGCGATATTTTTTCAGCATTTTCTTTAGTACTACTCATAATAATCAGAACAATGTCTTTTTCCCTCTGGAGTGAATGCAATAGGCTGCTTACATCTTTTGACTTCTAGAACAATAAACAGGAGTTAATCGCTCGTATAGATACGGTCAACTCTCGCATCTGCACTGATAGTATCGTCTTTGTCTCGTAATATCTGAACGTACACTATGTTATTCAATGTTACCCCCTAAATCTTTTTTTGTCACCATATGGAGACAGAAAAAGTGGCTCATGTATTGCATGGGATTGAATTCTGTTGGGGGTGATAACACAAGACTGCCATTCGTCCCATAAAATGTGGAACAGTCCCCTTTCTTTGCTTGTGTGTCCCGCTTCGCCTCATTTTTATTGGGATGCGAATACGTCCTATATTTTCTTGACACCGTCTTCCTAAATTAAAAAAGAAACAGAACTATTTTTGCCATTTCTTTTTTTGAGAAATTATGGATTGGCGCTTATCTCACTTGTTGTCATTGATCAGTATAGTGTCGGAGTTGTGGTGTAGTGTTATCTACGTGAACTAAGCTATTATGCCTAAATTAAAAACCAATTTGTCTTCCAACTTAAAGAAAAAATATCATTTCCTCGAAGAGAAACAGCTCAGTTATGAAGTTCACAGAAAAATTTGCAAAGGAACATTTTCGATTGCACCAGGGTTGGAACGAGGATTTTGTTCGACATGATAAATCAAACAAACATAAGGTACGGTAACTTCTTCTGCTGTGGTTGCAAGAACTTAAGAAATGAATGACTTCTTCACCAATTCATAATAGGTCAGTTTGTTCCACACACCCTAAGAAAGTGTGCTTACGTTGTTTCTATGAAACATGCATTTAAAAATTTAAAACATTGCCACCATTAACATGTTTTATTAAAGAGATATCATGAAATCAATCCGTGATATTCAGGATCACCGAGCTTTTACAGTCATTTGAACCACACATGTTCCAGTTTATGAGCTTTAGTTTGTATCAAGATAGAATTTGTAAATAATAAAAGCGTAATTTATAAAATCCAGGAAATGAAGAGGGTACATAATGCAGCTTGCGAATTCCATGGATTGCACAACAAATGTCATTAAAGAATCCGTATTATGTCAAGTTGTCAACGAAGCAACGCTGAAGTGTTAACTCTTTGGGGCAAACAACTTATTAAAGCAGATCTTGACCATGTAAAGCGGGAATTTAGCGTTTGTTTTCAAAAATGAATCTTTATTGGTCATGTGATAAAACAAATGTTTCAGATAGCACAACTACCAAAGAAATGGTTTTCAAGTGTAGTATAAGATTTCGTGGGCAGGCTTGTACAAAATATGTTACACATAAGTAGCAATTGCTGCTGCTCCACCACCTCGTTTTGTTTATTTCACTGCTTGCATGCTAGACACCTTGTATTTTGTTACTCCCTTGGATTTTCATGCAGCGAAATTCCTTACTCTCAGGAACATAATTCGTAACCATCCATTTGACCTAGTCATTTCGCACAGATACATGACCCGAGTGTAAAATTCCGAAAGTCTTAACATGTTAATTCACGTGGTCATGATACGTATATATTTGCCTTGGGGTCATAGTCTCTGCAGAAATTTAACGGGGGTGGGGCGCTCTATATAACTTGAGTCGCTGAGTTTGGATATGTGTCACACCAAAGAAACTAAATTTTATAGGACTCGCAGAAAGAAGGTTCGGGCTGCTCCAAGATGCCTGGCCATCATGCATTTATTAGACTTATTTTTAAAAGCCTAAATATAAGAAATGAGAATTTCATTGATATAAGTTTGTATTTTGTTAGAAGGCAGTGAGAAACGGGAAAATAAGACCTTCGATTATAGAGCGTAGTTTCCGCTACTTCGTGTTTTATTCTCCCTTGGTCCCTTCCATGCTTCTGAGCTCGTTACTGTAGCGTCCAATGAAGGAAGGAGAGAAAAAAAACCGCTCTTTTTTGCCATGTCTATTTTCATTTTTGCCTTCTTTGACAAACTGAACTTTGTTGGATGTAATAAAATCATCCTAGGCTACTGTATCCCACTAAATCATACTATACAATATGGTGCAGGATCTAAATGCTTTTTAAAATTGTATTTGCTGTGTTTGTATCACTAGTATAATGTAATAGTGCATATCTAATAATTATATGTGCTCTCTAAGAAGATTCACAGCTCAAGGACTCGTCCTTAACTCAGTATGAGTGGTCTTTCTGACCGCGCGAAAATTTCCGAGCCCGCTCTCCAAGGTCAGTTCCGGCACCAACCCTACATTGTTTTGCTGTCGATTTCATTATCACCTTCTTCATTTGCAGTTGACATGTGGTATTGACACATGTTGGAGTCTCCTAGACTGCTCATCGTGAACTACCTACAGTGGAACCTCCAATAATTCATTCCAGAATCTTACTCGTAGTGCGAAACACTCGTTAAACGAGACAATTTATCCTATATAAACTAGTGTAAAATATGATAATGCGTTCCATGCAAAAAAAGTACTAAAAGTATTATCGTATTCATGTCATTTATTCAAAGAAAATTATATTACAGTATTACGTACTTTATTATTCACAATACATAACTAATTCTTTTTTACCAGGAAGCTATCTGTTGTAATTTGTTTCTGCCGACACTACAACACTCTGCGAAAATGCGACATAGCATTATCGTAAAATAAATTCGTAGCGCGCGTAGCCACTGCTTTATTGTGATGATTTTCGATGTGCGATGCCAAATGAAATGTATCGCGAACTTTGCACGGTGTACGAAACGATGTAATTGGTGCAGCGGGAGTGTGATAATGGTGCATCAGGTAACAGTGGCCGCGCTGATACGAGGAAGCGCTCGGTGGCGGCTTTTTTTTTCTTTTTTTCCCAGCGAGAGAGCCTGTGAAACTTTAAAGGAACTACGAAGAGCGATACAAAACAAGCGTCGAGGAAAGTTGCATTCCAAGGTTTTTTTTTTCATTTATGACACCGCACGAATCGGCGGATCTTCGATGGTTTCGGATGGGAGCATTTTGGTCATCCGCGGTATAGTTCAGACCGTGCTCCAAGCCATTTTCACATGTTTCCACACATGAAGACGTGGCTCACAGCCCAGCACTTCGACGATGACGAGCAACTGCATGCAACAGCTGGTAGACGGTCATGCTTAGTGTCTTAATTTATACGGAGCTTAAGTTGAAAAACAGCTGAACAAAGTGCCTTCAAATGTAATTAAAATGTTTCTTTCTTTTTTTTTAACGTAACACACTTTCTAAATAGCCCCCATATATCCTTCAACTCACTAAAATATGCACGGCTGAGTGTACTTTCTGTTGTTCTCTACATTAACCCTTTAACCTGGCATGAAGAAATGGCTTTTTCACCCAGACTATTTTTTGCTATACCAGGGATGAAAAACATTCCTTATATTTATTGTGAATCCGGGGTGTATGTAACCTACTCATCTGCTTACTGATTAGGCTATTGGTAAAATCTGCTTAGCCGCAATATAACGCCGATGCAGTGTTAGTGAAAATCTGGCTGAAAATGTTTCTGGTTTGACATGGTATCTCATTCATGAAATAAAACTAAACTGCTCTTTGTTACATGAAAAGGCACAATAATCTCTGGTTTTTTTAAAAATATAACATCTGACTGGAAACCACTGACACACTTTGCGTTTTTTCATACACTGACAGACTCTTGTTGCGTATTGAAGAGAGAGTGTCTGAAGATACACTAAAGCTAATATAAAAAGTTTCAAGATGAGCCCTGTGGTAAATCTTATGTATGTTTGGTTTAAAACACATATTTGTATTTACATATTTGTTAACACATTATTTTCATCCCCACATGCAGCAGAGCAATTTTTATTTCATTTCATAATTTCAGGGTTTGTCGGAAAAAAAACTTTTGTTGTACATCATTTTTAAGGCCTTTTACGAATCTGCAGAAAAAAACAATCTGCTAAATCTCTTCATTTCAAAACAATAACACCCTGCAGATTAGTATCATTGACACTTTCCGCCAAGAGATTATTAAGCTGGCCACAGGGCACCTAGAGAAACAACTCAGTTGCCAGACTTTATGCTGAGGCTGTTTTGTGGAAAAAAAAAAGATTTTAATGTTAATAATAACCACTACAGCTATAGTGAGGTAGATTTATTACGTCACAACCAGTTTCGTTCTGTGAACATCATCAGCTGACACTGCTAACAGTGTTCATAGAAAATTACACAGAATTGTGCCAGTAACGTAATCCACAAAATCTAACTGTCTTATGTAACACTGAATGCACATTCTGAAACATGGCAAGTGCACAAACACACCGGTGACCACTGACCACAAGCACAACAAGCAGTGAATGTGGCATGCTGTGTACACTTACGAAGTTGATTCTTGCATCCCACAGAAACACAAACTTGTTAAAAACATGTAAGGAACCACAAGCTGACTATACTTAAGATTTTAGATACTATTAGCCACACCTGTAACTTGATACATTGTTCATATTCCTTATGAGATCTACGATCCTTTTCTTCCTTCAGCATATAAAGTGAACAACGCTATAAGATTTAAGATTAATTCTTCTACTTTCAAGTTTATTTCATTTATGAAAGCTACTATTGTAAGCCTATTTCCTTATAACTAAATACTGTCATTGGCCCTACATGGATAACAGCCACATGGTTCCCCAAGTTTCACTACCATCTCTGTGTGAGATGACCTTTCTGCTAAGAACTGGGCAGCACACACAATTTTGGCAATTTTTTAACATAATGAAAATCCATGCTTATTTCAAACATTCAAAATTATTACTTCAAAGAGTCACTGATTTATAGCTTTTAAATGACTTTGAAAGAGCTTTACTTCATACATACAAATTATGATTTTAAAAAGAAGTATCTATAATTATTGAAGAACCACTCAGACATGGTTGAAGTGCTATGTAGCAACATAAATTCTCTTCTGAATGTTTTCAGAAAGAGTTAAGTTTGGTAGTTCTCTTCCCCCTTACAACATTACTAAGAAAGGAGGTGCAGCAGTGTCATTGGACTTTTATTTAGAAGGGTGGTGGTTCAAATCCCCAAACACAAAGCAGAAAATGCCATGATAAAGAAAAGGACAAGTCAGAATCTGTGTAATGTCAAGTTGGTGCAATATCAATACCAATGCCAAATCCAATAATATGATAGCTATAGTTCAAATATCAGCTAGCAGCAGCAGCAGTAGTTCCATTAATCTTAAAGGCAAGGATGCAACTGCCGGACGCTTGCGGCAACTATTCCAAAATAAGTCAGAGGTTCTCTCCAAGAGGCATGTATATGAAGAGTACTGCATGATGATGATGATGATGATGGTTTGTGGGGCACTCAACACTGTGATCATCAGTGCCCTTACAAGTTCGAAATCTTTCGATTTCCAGTCTCAGCACTTCTTGACTGAGACAACACAAACACCCAGTCCCTGGGTGGAGAAAAATCCTGAACTGGCTGGGGATTGAACCCCGGACCCTGTGATCCAGAGGCAGCAAAGCTAGCCACAAGACCACAACCTGCAGACAGTACTGCATGTCCACTACACTGTGATGGCTCATGGTAGATGTGCTCCATTGGTACAATCTGGAGAGGTCTATCTTCACTCTACAATGCTTCCAGAAACCCAGATGTAGGTTTCCCATGATTTCACAAAATTGCTTAGCTAATGAACACACTAGATGCATTCATGAAGTGCTTTCTAATGATAACACGAAATTTTGTGGTGATGTTATCGAGTAGGCAAATTTGATCTTCATTTGTGCCTGATGGCTACACATTTAAGAAAACTCCACATCATGTAACCAGTGTTAATAATTGATTCTTCTGAAGAAAGCATTAAGACATTGAAACCTTTAATAAACCTTGCTATTGCAACTGATTTGGCTGTTTTTCACATTTTCTTATGGAGAATATAGGAGATTGGAGTTGAAATAATGGGCAATTATTTAATGGTCAAAAGAACCTGAAATTTTAGCATTAGTTCTGTTCGGTTGGAGGTTGAACTATAGAGTTGAAAGGTTGCAAGATGGATTATCATGTTTGGAGAAAATCTTTTGAATAAAAAATAAGTGCCTCTAGTTTAACACTTTCTCCACCCATTGAGGCTTACATCAGATGTACAGCACTCACCAAGGCTGGAAAAAGATAGGGAAAGAAATGAGACAATGTCTGTTCTAAGGAACTATCCACACCCATATTGAAGAAAAGTCCTGAAATTTGCCTTAAAACTTTTAGGAAAATCTCTGACAATCTAAATCAGTATGATAAAACAGGGATTTGAACCACATTCCTTTCAAGTACAAGTGTAGTGTCTTATCACCTGTTCTGTTTCTGACCAAAGATGTGGCTTCAGTTAGTTAATTTTCTCTTTGATGTTACCTACAATCGTAAAATGAGTTTAAATCATCAATCAAGTGCAGGCATTATGCAGTATCCACATCTCTCCCCTTAAACGACACTGTTCTGATGATGTGGCAGACACATGTCATATACACTCCTGGAAATGGAAAAAAGAACACATTGACACCGGTGTGTCAGACCCACCATACTTGCTCCGGACACTGCGAGAGGGCTGTACAAGCAATGATCACACGCACGGCACAGCGGACACACCAGGAACCGCGGTGTTGGCCGTCGAATGGCGCTAGCTGCGCAGCATTTGTGCACCGCCGCCGTCAGTGTCAGCCAGTTTGCCGTGGCATACGGAGCTCCATCGCAGTCTTTAACACTGGTAGCATGCCGCGACAGCGTGGACGTGAACCGTATGTGCAGTTGACGGACTTTGAGCGAGGGCGTATAGTGGGCATGCGGGAGGCCGGGTGGACGTACCGCCGAATTGCTCAACACGTGGGGCATGAGGTCTCCACAGTACATCGATGTTGTCGCCAGTGGTCGGCGGAAGGTGCACGTGCCCGTCGACCTGGGACCGGACCGCAGCGACGCACGGATGAACGCCAAGACCGTAGGATCCTACGCAGTGCCGTAGGGGACCGCACCGCCACTTCCCAGCAAATTAGGGACACTGTTGCTCCTGGGGTATCGGCGAGGACCATTCGCAACCGTCTCCATGAAGCTGGGCTACGGTCCCGCACACCGTTAGGCCGTCTTCCGCTCACGCCCCAACATCGTGCAGCCCGCCTCCAGTGGTGTCGCGACAGGCGTGAATGGAGGGACGAATGGAGACGTGTCGTCTTCAGCGATGAGAGTCGCTTCTGCCTTGGTGCCAACGATGGTCGTATGCGTGTTTGGCGCCCCGTGCAGGTGAGCGCCACAATCAGGACTGCATACGACCGAGGCACACAGGGCCAACACCCGGCATCATGGTGTGGGGAGCGATCTCCTACACTGGCCGTACACCACTGGTGATCGTCGAGGGGACACTGAATAGTGCACGGTACATCCAAACCGTCATCGAACCCATCGTTCTACCATTCCTAGACCGGCAAGGGAACTTGCTGTTCCAACAGGACAATGCACGTCCGCATGTATCCCGTGCCACCCAACGTGCTCTAGAAGGTGTACGTCAACTACCCTGGCCAGCAAGATCTCCGGATCTGTCCCCCATTGAGCATGTTTGGGACTGGATGAAGCGTCGTCTCACGCGGTCTGCACGTCCAGCACGAACGCTGGTCCAACTGAGGCGCCAGGTGGAAATGGCATGGCAAGCCGTTCCACAGGACTACATCCAGCATCTCTACGATCGTCTCCATGGGAGAATAGCAGCCTGCATTGCTGCGAAAGGTGGATATACACTGTACTAGTGCCGACATTGTGCATGCTCTGTTGCCTGTGTCTATGTGCCTGTGGTTCTGTCAGTGTGATCATGTGATGTATCTGACCCCAGGAATGTGTCAATAAAGTTTCCCCTTCCTGGGACAATGAATACACGGTGTTCTTATTTCAATTTCCAGGAGTGTAGCTCTACTTCATTAAAACAGTATCTGTGACGGAAACATCCACTTACCTTGTGCTGAAAAGGAATCAAGTGAAATAGAGTGACACACACAAAATAAAGAGTATAGAGGAATGCCTTGATTTTTAGAATCTTTTAGACATTTTGGAGAGAAACGAAATGAAAATAAGAGTCATGAAAAAGAAACAATCTTAATTTGATAAATATTTTTAAAAAATGTTTAATTAGTTGATATGAACATAATCTTCAATGACATTTTCCAGTATCAGGCTACTGAATTACCCCCCCCCCCTCTTATGACCTCACCATCAAAGAGGCTTTGAATCACACACTTCTTCCTCAATTTCTTTACTTCAGCTTACCTTTATGCTTTTGTAATGGGAGATAGTAATGAACATTCTGCCTAACTATGAAGACAATTTTAAATATTTCAATAAAATTAAGCACTCAGTAGGCTGTTCCAATTTCTTCTGAATTCAAGATATTTTAAATAATTTTCTATATGCACTGCATCCTCCACACCATTTTCATTTAAAATTCTGGTAAAAATATGGACTTAAGATAGTTCAGCTCCAATCACCATACTAGTTACATTTTTTTTCTTTTTACAGTAATAAAAGAGAAATTGTATGAGAACTTGGACTGTGGGAAAAGAATGAAAGAGGAAGCCATCAGGTAGAATTAAGCACAGTGCATAGCTTAATCATTGCTGATACTTGGTTTACAAAATCATGAAGGAAGGCTGTACCTATGTGGGACACTTGGAAGCACAGAAAGGTTCCAGACAGGTTACATAATGGTACGAAAAAGAGCTTGAAACCAGAGTTTAAACTGCGAAACATGTCCAAGAGTAGATGTGGGCTCTGACAAATTACTGGTTGTGAACTGCAGAAAGGCAGGACAAGTAAGAGACTGGGATCTGGATAAGTTGAAAGAATCTGGGATTGTTGAGAATTTCAAAGAGGACATTAGGCAATGATTGATTGAAACAGCTTAGAGACACAACAGAAGAGAAATTGGTAGAGTGTATGAAACAGAAAAAAAGACAAAGCTCAGTAGAAATCACTGGCTATTACCAAACTATCAGTTTAATAAGTCATATTTGCAGGACAGTTACACGAAGAATGGAATAACTGGTATAAGACAGCCTCAGGGAAGATCAGCTTTGGTTCTGGGAAAATGTATGAATACACAAGGCAATGCAGACCCAATGACTTACCTTAAAAGATAGGTTAGAGAAGCAAACATACATTTATAGCATTTGTGGATTTAGAGGAAGCTTTTGAAAATATTGTGTGGATTACACTGTTTGAAATTTTGAAGGTAGCAAGGATAAAATTGAAGGTAGCAAGGATAAAATACAGGGAGTGAAAGGTTATTTACAACTTGTACAGAAACCAGACAGCAGTTATAAGAGTCGGAGAACATGAAGGGGAAGCAGTGGTTGAGAGAAGGAAGTGAGACGAGGTTGTTAACTATTCCAAATGTTAATCCATTTCTACATTGAGCAATCAGTAAAGGAAACCAAGGAGAAACTTTGAGAGGGAATTAAAAGTTCTGGGAGAAGAAATTTACTCTTTGAGATTTGCTAATGCCATTGTAATTCTGTCAGAGACAGCAAAGTACTTGGAATAGCAGTTTAATGGAATGGATTTGAATGAAGTGGGTAGTGTCTTGAAAAGACATTATAAACTGAACATCAATGAAAGTAAAACAAGGGTAATGGAATGTAGTTTAATTAAAGCAGGAGATGCTGATGGAATTATACTAGGACGTGAGACACTAGCTACATCATGAAAAGCATTTCTGAAAAAGAGGAATTTGTTAACGCTTAATATAAATGTAAATATTGCGAAGTCTTTACTGAAAATATTTGTCTGGAATGTAGCTTTGTATGGAACTGAAATGTTGACAATAAAACATGCCGACATAAAACAAACAGAAGCTTTTGAATTGTGGTGCCGAAGATCAGGTGGGTAGATCGAGTAACCAGCCACTGGCTTACCCTGGTATTTTGTCAATGGTTTACTCCAGTATTTCATTAATTTTAATAATTTAAACTTTCTTGTGAGGGGAGTGAAATAAAAAGAAATTTGTGTGGGTAGTGAGAGAAAAAAAGTTGTAAATGTTATGGCAAAAACTAATTACATTTACAAAGATCTAAACTTGACCCTACAAGCACAACAATTTCACAGTGAGAAAGCTAGACAAACAAAACTATTTAATTGTCAATTTTATGCTGTTAAAATTCCCAAAATTTTGGGGTAAAATTTACAGAAATGTCAACTTTGCAATTTGTTAGTGCATGATAGAGCTGGTGGTGTAAGTGGTGTAACTGGCCAGTCAATAAGACTGAAAGGAGGTCAAATATGGGAAATAACTGAAGGATTCACAAATATTTATACAGCAGCAGGAGGGAGTGTCATGCACAACGTACTAACAATCCTGACCCCCACGAGGCGGGGGGTGAATGTGGTGGTGGTGTGGTATTTGAATGTCACTTTTCTATGTTATTCTTGGATAACTAGAAAACTGGAACCTTGTAACGAAAACATGTCCCAGTACAAAATTATTCCTAAGAAAGGTCTCATCCATTTTCTCTAGGACTAACTGTTTGCATACAGGGAGCTAGAGAATAAGAGGATCACCCGTAATGTGCATGCACTGTACCTTAAGAGGTTTTCGTAGGCCTATTTGAGGTTGTTCCCTGACTTGATAGGCCACAAGCTATTTGTCTAGACTACCTCTACACCATGTTGTAAACAATTATCAATTACAGTTTGTATAAAAGATTTAAGAGATGATCTGACCAGTTGTCTTAGATTCTTTGCAGATGAGGCTATCATTTACAATCTAGTAAACTCATCAGAAGACCAGATCAAATTGCAAAACAATTTTAGCAAGACGTCCGTATGGTGCGCGAAGTGGCAATCTGACCCAGAAAAAAAAGGTTATCCACATGCATAGTGAAAACAATACGTTAAATTCTGTTTATGCAAATCATCACACAAAGTTATCAATTCAACTAAATATCTAGAGATTACAATTAGGGACTACTTCAACTGGAACCATACAGGTTGGTTGGCTTGGGGGAGGGACCAACCAGTGAGGTCATCAGTCCCATCAGATTAGGGAAGGAGGCAGGCCGTGCCCTTTCAAAGGGACCATCCAGGCATTTGCCTGAAGCAATTTAGGGAAATCACAAAAACCTAAATCAGGATGGCCAGATGCAGGGTTGAACCGTTGTCCTCCCGAATGTGAGTCCAGTGTGCTAACCACAGCACCACCTTGCTCAGTGGAGCCATAATAATAATAATAATAATAATGTTGATGCTCTTGGGAAGGAGAACCAAAGACTGTGTTTTATTGGCAACACTTGAGAGATGCAACAAATCTAATTTAAACTGCCTACATTATGCTCGTCTGCTCTCTCCTGGAGTATTGCTGCATCTGGAGTAGAGCAGAGAAGGGGGACAGTTAGCAGGGTGCGAGTGGGGGGAGAGAAGAGTGCTGCCTAGTGGGATGTGCAGGGACTAGATGGTGGCCTGACAAGACTGCCAGGTGCAACATTGGAAGGTCGGGGGAAGGAGGAGGGGCAGAGAGCAGAAATGGAGAAGAGCAGGGGAGGGGAAAGAATGACTGGGTGCATTGGCAGAGGGTGATACACAATGAGGGTGAGGGGTCAACAAAAGGATACCAACTATGAAATAAACACAAAATTAGTAATGGTCACAGAGTGGAATTTCCAGACACAGAGTTTTCTTGAGATTTCATTTGCAAGCCCCAATTAACTATGGTTGAATAGGATGCAAGGGTTTCAAATTATTAGAGGCAACCTGCTGTTATTTCTGTTGTTTCAGTGGGTCTGTTGTTTCATACACATTTGCATATACATCTTTTCAGAATTTTTCATGTATTTACATATGGGTATAACATTATAAGTACTTGAAATATACTGCAATATCTTTCAAACACTTGAGGATAAAAACTCAAAATTCACAATAAGGTACTCTGCATGAACAGATGAACAGACTTGAAGTTTTCTGTAACCAAAGTTCCCCCCCCCCCCCCCCCCCCCCCCACACACACACAGAGAGAGAGAGAGAGAGAGAGAGAGAGAGAGAGAGAGAGGGAAATGAACAGAATAGAATGAAAAAGACTTGTTTCAGATGAGGATAAGATTTAAATCAAACAGTCCATTGAAGTCTACAATCCCAGAGAACAGAAAGAAATGTTGTCTGGTGGAGTAGAAGCTAAATTAATATAACAAATAAGCCCTCGGTCACAAATATTAAGTCAATTGGGCTTATTTGTTCTAATATAATTCTGACACGGTCACTGAACCTTAGCAGCTATGTTCAAAGTTTATTATTAATAAAATCTATGAAATATCTACTTTCACATTAACACAGAATAATTTTATTACCACTCTGATGACTGACATTAGAAGAAGAACACATTTATGCCACTATTAGTAGCACCTAATTTTTAGCAAAATTTGCATTTATTTTTGGCAATATTTCTGTCCAATTTTTTTGTATTCGTATATGATTAGATGTCCAGATTTAATAGGCTATTACATGCCTGACGACACAGCCTTAGGGTTTTGAAATGACTGTTAAAAATGGTATTGATTGGGGGAGATTTTTTTTTTCTGGAATGTTTGCTGTTGCAGAAACTTCAACAGTCATCCCCCCCCCCCCCCCCCCCAAATGGCATTTTCTTGTTTTCTTCTTTTGAAACTATTTAAGCTTTAACAAATGATTGTTCCTGTCGAGAAGCAGCAACATTTTCCTGCCAGTGAACAGAGGACATTATTTTTCTTTTCTCGCCCAAACTGATAATTACAAAATCTGCACAATATTGATTTTGGCTCTCCATGAGCGTTCATAGCCATGTGACCCATACTTAATGCTGCATATAGAATCGACAAGGTACTTAGCATCGAAGTAGACCAAAAATAACTTTATTCGCACATTAGGGGAAGACTTTCAGTGTGGTTGAAATAAACTGACAGGTTTTGTTTTCAGGTCACTGTAGTGCAGAGCATGGATACCAAAAATTGGCAATCAGCTGTGAGCTTAACCCTTTAACTGCTCTGGACCTGTTAACGTGTGCACCTTTGTTCCTGTCCCTGTGTGCTGCGAATGTTTTTATACATGCCACCAGTCCTTTTACCTGGAACTCAGAACGTGTCTACGCGTAGACATGTTCAGAGTACCAGGTAGAAGGACTGGTGGCATGCGTAAACACGTTCAGAGCACACAGGGACAGGTACAAAGGCGCGCACGTTAACACATCCAGAGCAGTTAAAGGGTTAAAGAAACCAGAATTATGACCACCAGAGAGGAAAGGAACAGTGCTCGGAAACAAGTCCTGCCTCCTCCTCACAGAGCAGTGAGCCTACACCAGTGTTCTGTGAAACAAAGACTGGCACATGGCCATAGGGATTGTCAGTCCCTTCTGGTGTGAATGTCATAATCAAACTCCTTGATGGACCAGGATTAGTCTATTCACTCATTTCAAAACACAAAAAGAAAACAACCAGCAACACACAATTGAACGCATTCAGTAACAGCTACCACACAATTGCTTGTTGAGGTATGCAGTGTCATAAATGAGGTAGTTCAGATCCAATCTCTCCTGGTATTTGATACATTTACCGTTTAAAACAACTGCCACCAAAAACTGACATGTTACACCAACTTTTGAACTTTATCTAGCAGACAAACCTATGTGTTTCTTTGTTGTAAAAAGATGCTAGGTCTCATTGCTGAGCTATGTGCATTACATGGAGTGTACCTTAAGCCTCTGTAAATGATCAAACAACTTTTTAAACTTCACTAGTTTGTCAATCATAATGTGTTTGGTGTTTTTTGAGAAAAATTTTGACTGAAGGCTACCTTGACATGATATCAGATGTTGTTTGTATTGTTGTTATGCATGTTTAGCAAGAAAAGAGTTTTTCTCACAATATCTTGAGTTTTCACAATCGTGGTAATTACTATCAAAAAAGTATGTAGATAAAAACAGAGAAGTGGCAAGTACCAAAATGGTAGCATCATGGTGTCTTTTCCAGCTATATACACTCCTGGAAATGGAAAAAAGAACACATTGACACCGGTCTGTCAGACCCACCATACTTGCTCCGGACACTGCGAGAGGGCTGTACAAGCAATGATCACACGCACGGCACAGCGGACACACCAGGAACCGCGGTGTTGGCCGTCGAATGGCGCTAGCTGCGCAGCATTTGTGCACCACCGCCGTCAGTGTCAGCCAGTTTGCCGTGGCATACGGAGCTCCATCGCAGTCTTTAACACTGGTAGCATGCCGCGACAGCGTGGACGTGAACCGTATGTGCAGTTGACGGACTTTGAGCGAGGGCGTATAGTGGGCATGCGGGAGGCCGGGTGGACGTACCGCCGAATTGCTCAACACGTGGGGCGTGAGGTCTCCACAGTACATCGATGTTGTCGCCAGTGGTCGGCGGAAGGTGCACGTGCCCGTCGACCTGGGACCGGACCGCAGCGACGCACGGATGCACGCCAAGACCGTAGGATCCTACGCAGTGCCGTAGGGGACCGCACCGCCACTTCCCAGCAAATTAGGGACACTGTTGCGCCTGGGGTATCGGCGAGGACCATTCGCAACCGTCTCCATGAAGCTGGGCTACGGTCCCGCACACCGTTAGGCCGTCTTCCGCTCACGCCCCAACATTGTGCAGCCCGCCTCCAGTGGTGTCGCGACAGGCGTGAATGGAGGGACGAATGGAGACGTGTCGTCTTCAGCGATGAGAGTCGCTTCTGCCTTGGTGCCAACGATGGTCGTATGTGTGTTTGGCGCCCCGTGCAGGTGAGCGCCACAATCAGGACTGCATACGACCGAGGCACACAGGGCCAACACCCGGCATCATGGTGTGGGGAGCGATCTCCTACACTGGCCGTACACCACTGGTGATCGTCGAGGGGACACTGAATAGTGCACGGTACATCCAAACCGTCATCGAACCCATCGTTCTACCATTCCTAGACCGGCAAGGGAACTTGCTGTTCCAACAGGACAATGCACGTCCGCGTGTATCCCGTGCCACCCAACGTGCTCTAGAAGGTGTACGTCAACTACCCTGGCCAGCAAGATCTCCGGATCTGTCCCCCATTGAGCATGTTTGGGACTGGATGAAGCGTCGTCTCACGCGGTCTGCACGTCCAGCACGAACACTGGTCCAACTGAGGCGCCAGGTGGAAATGGCATGGCAAGCCGTTCCACAGGACTACATCCAGCATCTCTACGATCGTCTCCATGGGAGAATAGCAGCCTGCATTGCTGCGAAAGGTGGATATACACTGTACTAGTGCCGACATTGTGCATGCTCTGTTGCCTGTGTCTATGTGCCTGTGGTTCTGTCAGTGTGATCATGTGATGTATCTGACCCCAGGAATGTGTCAATAAAGTTTCCCCTTCCTGGGACAATGAATTCACGGTGTTCTTATTTCAATTTCCAGGAGTGTATTATGCAGGAAGGTGATAAGAAAATCAGTGTTCTATGCACAGTATACAAGTGGGAGTACAGTAAAACAATATAAAAAATGTAAGCCCTCTGATTCTTCCATGGACGATGTATATGTTAGCATGTTGAGGTATTTTAATGAAATGACATTAGATTTACATGGATATATTTATCTCTCAATTTCAACAATTTTCTGGACCAGCAACTTGTTTTCTTTTTGCATTGGTTTCCATTCCCAATGGCAATTATTCCCACTATTTCGTGACAGCTGTTCCAAAACTGAGGCTAAATTTGACAAACATTGTTGGTAAATATTTCAACTTCACTGGTCTATGTGCTTGTTTGGCAAAACTGTGGATAGGAATCAGCGAATTTGACAAACAACTTAGATCATTTACAGGGACCTCTTTATACAGATCATTCAACTGCCCACAATTGGTGTGGCACGAGAGCACTGAGCGCACTGGTACATTGTAATGCTCATTTAGTTTTTATTTTACAAGCTCATTCTTTTGCACATTAAATGTAATGTAAACAATTCACAGATTAGGCCTTGGGTCTGTTCCGACTAGGCGACTGTACCTACAAGGCAGTATGAAAACTGATCAATGATCATGGGTCATTTAAACCTTGATGATACACTATGTGATCAAAAGTATCCAGACACCCAAAAAAATACATTTTTCATATTAGGTGCATTATGCTGCCACCTACTGTCAGGTACTCCATATCAGTGATCTCAGTAGTCATTAGATATCGTGAGAGGGCAGAATGGGGCACTCCACGGAACTCACAGACTTCAAACATGGTCAGGTGATTGGGTGTCATTTGTGCCATACATCTGTATGTGAGATTTCCACGCTCCTAAACATTCCTAGGTCCATTGTTTCCAATGTGATAGTGAGGTGGAAATGGGAAGGGACACGTACAGCACAAAAGTGTAAAGGCTGACCTCATCTGTTGACTGACAGAGACCGCCGACAATTGAAGAGGGTTGTAATGTGTAGTAGGCAGACATCTATCCAAACCATCACACAGGAATTCCAAACCGCATCAGGATCCACTGCAAGTACTATGACAGTTAGGCGGGAGATGAGAAAACTTGGATTTCACGGTCGAGCGGCTGCTCATAAGCCACACATCACGCTGGCAAATGCCAAATGACACCTCGCTTGGTGTAAGGAGCATAAACAGTGGAAAAACATGTCGAGTGACAAATCACGGTACACAATGTGGTGATCTGATGGCAGGGTGTGGGTATGGCGAATACCCAGTGAATTCATCTGCCAGCATGTGTTGTGCCAACAGTAAAATTCGGAGGTGGTGGTGCTATGGTGTGGTTGTGTTTCTCATGGAGGTAGCTTGCACCCCCTTGGTTTGCATAGCAGTATCACAGCACAGGCCTACATTGAGGTTTTAAACACCTTCTTGCTTCCCACTGTTGAAGAGCAATTCAGGGATGGCGATTGCATCTTTCAACACGATAGAGTACCTGTTCATAATGCATGGCCTGTGGCAGAGTGGTTACATGGCAATGACATCCCTCTAATGGACTGGCCTGCACAGAGTCCTGACAGAGTCCCTACAGAACACCTTTGGGATGTTTTGGAATGCCGATTTCGTGCCAGGCCTCACTCACATTGATACCTCTCCTCAGTGCAGCAATTTGTGAAGAATGGGCTGCCATTCCCCAAGAAACCTTCCAGCACCTGATTGAATGTATGCCTGCGAGAATGGAAGCTGTCATCAAGGCTAAGGGTGGGCCAGCACCATACTGACTTCCAGCAGTACCAATGGAGGGTGCCAGGAACTTTTAAGTCATTTTCAGTTAGGTGTCTGGATACTTTTGATCACATAGTGTACCATTGCCTCTTTATTTAAGCAGGTCCTCATCTGGCCTCACAAGGGCTGAGTGGACCCCGTTCCAGACTTCCCTACCTCAGAAAAAAATATGGGGAGGTACCGGGAATCAAACTCGGATCCTTCCACATTGAAGGTAGCAAAGCTTACCATTTGGATCTACTTCATGCGTCATGGTTGCACATTGTCTTTCCAGACGGAGCTTTGCCAGATGTTGTGCAATAGCAGTAACAAAGAAACTGCTTACATTTTCAATATTTATATACAGAAAATAAAGCTATTTGAAACTATCTCTGATGAAACAGTTCATCTAGACATTTTCGATATTTATATAAAGAACATAAAGCTATTTCAAACTATTTCTGAGTAAACAGTTCATCTAGATCCAATTCACTGTGAAGTAGCATTTAGGGTCTATTGGGAAATTTCATGGTTTCACATTTTGAGGCAGGCTTTGTATCCGTATTTGCATATATCACAAATACAAATTTTTCAGGTCCCTAGCCATTACAAACTATAAACAACTCACAAATTCTAATTCTGCATATAATGTGAATATCATTTCAAGATGGAGAGTGATACTACTACAGTTAATAATCTGCCTGTCTTTAAGAAAATATGTTTTCAAACAGAAATACATGACTGGGACTCCTAAACACTAAATGAGATCTCCTCTTAACATTTCATCTTGATATTATTTCAGTACAGGCTGCACCAATACATATGTAGTTACAGTCATCTAGTTACTCTGTTCTTACAAAAACTCACCTGCATTTTCACATACATACAGCACACTAAAAGCAGCTGATAACACATCAGAACATAAAATACCTGGTGGACAGTGGTCCCAGTTCCGCAGTACAGTCACAAGCTGCCAGACTGCTGATTTCATTTCATACATCAGGCACTAAAAGTGAACGTGTTTCATCACTAAATGAAAACATTTTATTTTAAACACTGTATATGCTTTATTTGTTTTAATTAATCTGAGTTGTAAAAATTAATTTTTTAATTCCCTCCACATATATTTTCCATTTCAACATTTTGCTTAATACAATAGGACCAAGTCCTGCTGACAAAATCTTGAGACATTATTTCTTCCCAGATCCACCCCAACCCCAAAGGCCTTTCACAAAACCTGTCAAACCAGCAGAAGGTGCTCTCCTTCCTGGGCCAGCTTCAATCTTGTCATCCAGTGATGGGAACTCGGCAGAATATAGCGCCAAGTCAAAAAACAGAGGCTTACATGGTATGGGGTGCATTTCAGGTGGCAGCTTATACACATTTGGATTACGTGATGTAAGAGATGGTTCTTCACGATATTCTCCCAGGCGTTCATAAAGCGGCTGAAATAAGGAGAATAATAATTACTAAATCTGGTCTTACCCAGTATAAAATAACATTAAATTACGAAAATGGCTCATAAAATTATTCTTGAAAGCACAAATAAAGAGCTGCTGACAGTCTATTACCACTTCCATTTTCCCTCCTTATTTAAAGGGCTTTTACGTAGTAAAGGGTCATCTTACCTACATTAAAAGTGGCTCTTAAATACAATCTTATCTCTGTACGGTACACTGAAAACTGGCTGCCCATCAACATTCATCCTAATCCTTTTAGATCTTATTGGCTGCTGTCAGTTACCTCAAAATAGGTTTTGTATTTTTAAAAATTCTTTCACTTAGTATGAAAACTGTGTTGAATTTTCCCTCCAAATGTGAAGTAATTTTTAAAATAATGTACATAGCTACATATCACTGCTGGCGAAGAACAGTGGCATGCAGAGTAATGAAGGGTGAGAAGATGACACCATGATTCAATAACCAGTATAAAAAGAGGCAAAAAATATTGTGTTGTCAATAGAGAAGACATAGCAACAGAATGGGTCGGCCAGGACAGCTCTGTGACTTCGATCATGGACTAGTCATTGGATGTCACCTGAGCAAAAAATCTATCAGGGTCATTTCAATCATTCTAAAGGTGCCGAAACTGACCATTGGTAATGTGAATGTGGAGTGGAAAAGCTAAGGAACAACAACAGTTAAACCAAGACCAGGCAGACCTGACGTATTAGCAGACAGGGACCATAAACCGCAGGTGATGTTCGTAAAAAATCACATGACATCCGCAAAAGCAACCACTCTTGAGATCGAAAAGTGCAACAAGCAGTCCAGCTAGCACAATGACTGTGCGAACAGAGTTAAAAAGAGTGACAGTCAAGCACCTCCTCATAAGCTACACATTTCCTTAATCAATGCTAAACGATGCCTGAAGTGGCATAGAGTGACACCACTGGATAGCAGATGACGAAATGAGTGATTTGATGTGATGATTCACATCTGTGGCAATCTGATGGATGGGCTTGGGTTTCATGAATACCTGAAGAATTATGTGTAGTGCTGACAGTGAAGAACAGAGGAGGTGGTGATGTTATGGTAAGGGGGCATTTTCCACGGTTACGGTGAGGCCCTCTTACTGTGCTAAATGAGGAAGGATATGAACACATTTTACAGCACTGAGTACTCCAAACAGTAAAAGAACAGTTTGTAGATGATGACTGGTAGTATCAGAATGACAATGCACCCTGTCATAAACCAGTATCTGTGAGGCAATGGTTTGTGGACGATAACATTCCCGAAATGGACCGGCCTTCTAAGAGTCCTGACCTGAACCCAACGAAATGCCTCTGGGATGAGTCAGAACATGTATTACACTCTAGACCCCAGCATCCTACATCACTACCTTCTCGGGTTTTGGATTTTGAGAAAGAATGGGTTACTATTCCTCCACAGACATTCAAAACACCTCACTGAAAGTGACCCCAGCAAAGTTCAAACTGTCACGAAGGGGAAGGGTGGACACACCTCATATTAATGTTCACTAACAAGTGTGCAAATCCTTTTTATCAGATAGTGTATGTAACAACACAACGATGATGTGTCAAGAAGCAACTGAATCAATAATCAGTTACAATGAATGCCAAACACTGCCAATGTTCAATGAACTAGAATACAACTGCAAAGTGTGCTTGGCCAAAGAGATTCAGTTTATTAATACAAACACGAGCTTATTTTGAATAAAAGTGACCGAGGGACATTTTTATGGAGACACCTATGTCATTCACAACACAGTAAATTAATTTTAGTTGTGTGGGGATTTATACCAAAGTCACTGAATTACGAGATAGCATAAAAGTAGTTAGTGCAGTGAGCAGAATGTTTTTGATAGAATGATTAAAGAGTAATGTGGATCTCCAATTCAGAATGATACCAGTCATTTTTCACTTATAAAAATACGTTTCCACTACTTTAAACACACAAAAATTTTAGTAGCAATGCAATGAAGTGATTGCAAGCAGATTCATTATTTAGTTTAACAATCATACATGGGCATATTGGTGTGAACTATATGAATGCGTGGTGTCTGTTCTTTACAACATGTCTGAAAGAATGACACCATGCAGACTTGCAGCTGTGAAACATTATATGTAAATTGAAGGGGGAACACTGCTGTCAGCTGCAGCAGGACATTAAGTGGAATCAGCAGCGACAGGCAAAAATGCGTACCAGACTGGGATTTGAACCCAGGATCTCCTGCTTACTAGGCAGGTGTGGTAACCACTGTACCACCCGGGACACAGCATTATTGCAACTGCGTGGACTATCTCGGCATGCCTCACTGCCAATCCACACTCCCATGGAGTGCCAGCTATCCACATTCACTACTTAGAGATTCCCACAGGAGGTCAGACATATTTGTGCATTCCCTCCTGTGGAAATCTCAAAGTAGTGAACAGGAGTATAATGGGCAGGGACTGAGGATAGGTGCTGCTCAGTGGGCGTGTGGATTAGCCGTGAGGCATGCCGAGATAGTCCGTTCAGTTGTGGTAACGCTGTGTCCTGGATGGTGCAGTGGTTACCACACCTGCCTTGTGAGCAGGAGGTCCAGGTTCTAATCCTGGTCTGGTACGCATTTTCGCTTATTGCTGCTGATTCTGCTTAATGTCCTGCTACAGCTGACAGCAGTCATCCCCTTTCTATTAGGTACTGGCGTGAGCCCGAGTAGTGTATTGCAGCAGCACTGACGGCTGTTGAGCGTGGAATGTTGTCACTGTAATAATTCAACAAGGCCAGTGCAATATTTCAAGGCACGTTAGCTAGCCAAAACAGCGAACTTGGTGGTACTGCACTGACTAGTGCAGCAAGGGGCAAGACAAATTTCAACACTGACAGTGGTAATAGTGTATTAAATACATAACTGGTAGTGGTGCATATTCATAACGATTCCACTGCTGCTGACTATAAGTACTGGTCATTTTTGTAATAGAATTATTCTGAGTCTCACAGCCCAAACAGGATGACAGAGCTGTGCCGGCTAAGATCATCACATGCACCTGTCAGCAGAGGTCACTGGTTTGAGGGCATAACAATGCAACAGCACTGCACACTAAGTCTCTCCGTGGGCTTAGTGCCATGGCACAGCTAGCCACACGAGGTCATCGCCAGCAGCACAGCCTACTCCTGCCCTGGGGGCAGTGGGTCACTTCCCATGCACACCAGCCACCATCTGCCACTGCCAGACAGACGGCTCAATGCGGTGGACATCCTCCTCCATGATGCCACCAGGAGTCATAGTGGCCTACAGCAGTGTCACGTTCACACACTGCTGGTGCGGATTCCATGCAGACGGTTTACGTAATGGGACTGCCAGTGCGGTGTAGAACTGTGTCAGCAATGCAGGGTGTGCAGGTAGCAAGAATTCAGCAGCCAGCCCGCCACTAACTCACTGTACCCTGCAGCACAGATGCACAATAAAAGAACCTGCCACGGTCTTTCTCTGGAGCCACCTGGGCTCCCACCTCACCTCCAACTGCTTCTCATACAATCCTGGCTTGTAGCCGTTCCACCCTGCACCAGGGGCCATTACAGTTGGGTGTCAGAATTTGGGCACTGCCTTTGTGCAGTATGGCATCTGGACAACAACCTACAGTGTCAACATGCTGCGCTGAGCGATGAACTACTTGTTTACATTTTGGAGTAGTAATAGACATGGAAGCGAGGCATGACTTTCATTTTAACTTTAAGGCTACCTTGTTTAGGCCGCAGGAGCCAACTGCTAATCTGTGTTTAAAGGTAATGGCAGAGAGCAGGATTTGGTGCTTGCAAGGTGTATACAGTGTAACTTACTTGGGCATACTACACGATGCACAGAGTCTGTGCCCTTAACCTGTTACACATGTCGCTGACATGGTTATATTGCAAGGCAGTGTAGTAAGTCTAGATGGTTCATGATATGACATAAAGACTACTTTTTAGTGATCTTCTGGAATCCTAATTAATTTTATTTTGTTGTTGTATTATCATGTATACTGGGGAGTACGAGTATCACAATGACAGTCAGAGACTAAAGGTTTGCTAAAAAAAGGTGGCACAGCTAACAGCAGATAATACGTAGCTACATGGACAGTTGGCAGTTGAAGACAAAACAGTTAGCAGTGCTTCAGCTACCACAGCATGAGATGGATCCAGCTGCTGCAGGGTTGACTGTTCCCTTTTCTGGAATATCATCTGTGGATGTATGATTTTTCTTAGAGGGTCTTAACATCGGTAGAGATGGTTGGTTGGACGGACTGTCAATTGTTGCAGGCAGCAAACCTTTGATTAGTGGGAGAAGCAAAAAATGTATGTGGGGTGTAGGGCTTTTGTAAAGGTATAGGCAGAATAGTAAAAGGTATTTTTGGGAACAGTTAAAGATGCATGGGGAAACTGCAGAAAAATTTTGTGGATAGGATAGGGAAATGTAATAAACACATGTATGAGTTAGGACAGAGTGATGCAGCAAACGCAGTTTTATTGCAAGAAGCTGAACAAAGGGCACTTGATGCTTTTCTGAGATGACTGCCATCAGACATGTCACGGAGGGTGCACACAGGTGCACCAAAGGATCTGTATTCTGGTATTAGTTTAGCAATGGAGTGCAAAGAAACTCATATGTCAGCAAGGTGGATGTGGGGTATTTTCTGCAAGTGGTGAGTGTTACAGTTGTGTGTAGAAAGGGCACTTGCATAGGCAGTGTTGCCAGCCACAGTGAAGTAGAGGAAATGCAACATATCAGCAGCAGAACTTTGGTAATGGACACAGGATTGGATGAAGAGGTATTATGCAGCCGTTAAATGCAAGAGAGAACCAAAAGTACATTTAAAGATGTTCCTATTAAGATTAAATGCAACAAATACATATGTAGAGGTGGAGTGTGCAGTAAGCGGTGTTGCTGGAAGTAAAGAACATTATTGCACACACTGGTGCCCATGTCAGTTGCCAGTAGAGACTTAGTAGGTCAAAGGCAATGGAAACTGACACACTAAAGTTTACTTGGATCAGGGATAATGATATGAGATCATTGACGTCGGTGGATGTAGATCTTTGTATACGGACGGTTTGATTTTAGCAGTGTGTAGAGGCAGTAGCGCATTTGAATGAGGGTTAAGCCTAATTTTGGGGTTAGACTCTCTGTATCAATGTTGCGGTAAAACTGACCTTCAACAATGTCCAGTAGAACTTAAGTCAAATGACATTCCAGCTAGACGAAACTGTTGGCAGTGTAGGACTGTTGTGAGGAGTGTCTAGCGTACTGGATGAACCAGTTGAACCATGTACAACTGTTCTTTGGCTTGATTCACACACAACATTCTATTAGATGATGCAGTACTGGTCACGATGCTGTGCAAATCTGCTGTCGAAATGTGCTTATACATAATAATTTGAAAAGTACTGACAGCAAATCTACAGGCCTCAGTCTGATACACCAATGTTAATTTTTGCAAACAAAACACAAAGCATGTGTTTGAATAATATGAGAAGGATAAGCAGTCACTCATCAAATGGGGTGAGTAACAATCTATACTTTTCATGTGCTCGCTATTACTCCATCCCAGTTTTCCGTTGTTTGCTTTTGTGTAAAAGCATCTGCTTTGGTTTTTATATGATTTTTGTGGTAATATTCAGAAAGGTCCTTATGGAATTATTACAACAGAAAAAGAAAATAAGTTACATAAATACTGTACCTTTTTAGAACGTGTAGCTGGCTTGATATGCACAGTTGATCCCTCATCATCTTGTGCCTCACCTTCAAGAACACTGTGGGCATGAGCAGAGAACTCCTGTCCACCCACGTCATGTAGAAGAGCCTGTAAGTCATCTGCGAGATCACCTCCTATGGCATTACTACTAGCAAGAGCCTCACCAGCATATTGTCGAGAACGTTGGTAAAGTGCCATCGCTTCATGCCAACGACGCAAGCTCACTAGGCTCTGGGCTATATAGAAGCACCTAAACCAAACATATGATGGAATTTATAGTCATCAAAAAATTAATAAATCTTTAAAGTTGACACGTTTCACAAAAATTAATAGAGAAGTGGATATAGGTTTTTTTACAGCAAGTAAACATGGGACTGGGTCTTTTATGGTGTATGGTGTATTTACAAGCTTATAAATTTTCCGCATTCTATATTTGCAGTTTCAGTAACAACTTCATTCTGAAATGTAGGAAAGAATAGTAATTCCATTTGCTATAGTAACACTCCTAACATGAATATTTTTTTCTTTTCTCATCTTTTTTCCATACACAATACTGTTCAAGTGCAGTTACAATGTTGGCAGCTTTTCCATTGCGTGTTGCTGTTCACAACAGTTTGCGTGATGAGTCATGAGAAGACAACATGACAAATCATGAGTCATACATAGGTAGCCAATGAGTTCTCCTTTGTAATATTCTATGGTTTGTAAATAAAGTTATCTGATATTTTGTTCTATTATGTTAGATTTTAACTATACCATCAGAATATTTGGCAAAATCGTACATTAGACATACAAGTAGGTTATAGTAATGACAAATTCATCTACGAGTATTATTCCTTGAGAATTCCAAGAAATAGTGGCCTTCACACACCAGCTGGCAAAATGAGCTTTTACTTCTTTGGTGCACGCTTACCAGCTTTTGTCCATTGTTCTGACTGCCATTTTGACTCTGGTGTGTAATGACAGATCCAGGTTTCACAAACAGTCAGAAATCGGCACAAAAAGTCTTGCAGACTGCAATTGAACATCATGAGATATTGTATTGAAATGTTGTGCCAAATGTGCTTTTCATTTTTTTGAGCAATCGCAGTACCCACCTCACACACGGCTTCTTCACAGCCAATTCTTCATACAGGATATTTATGCACTCACTCCACTGAGAGCCCTACAGTCTCAGCAATCTCACAAATTTTTATTCGGCAATCTTGCTTACCCATATCATGGATTTTGTGAATGGTTTCTTTTATGATGACCTCAATTGGACAACATGAGTGCACTTCATCTTTGGTGCTTGTCTGACCATGTTTAAATTCATTAATCCAAAAGTAAATGATCTTCAACGATGGTGCAAAGTTTATGTGAACTCCAACCAATTCTTTTTCAATTTGGCAGCAGTTCAACTCTTCAAATGAAAATGTTTCATTAAAGCATGAGTGACTGTTTTCTTCATGTACCGTCACAGTCAACACATTGACCAATGCGGATGACTGTCAACAATGGACTGTGTACACTGTACATCACTGAAATTCTTTATACAATCCTTGGAAGAGTAAAGCTTACCAACCATGAAGGCACCACAAAAATGTTCCATTCTTTCATGGAAATTTACCACATGTATCAAACAACCCTCATATATCTCAATTAATCCAATATGGCAATCATATGCTTGTGTTGAGGCTTGTTGGCTTCACCAATGAACAAGCGAATTACCACATTCTAACCTAACCTTGGGCTATATCTACTTTTTTCCCCGTCACCAAAGAAATCTGAAAATCAATGAGCAACCTTAAAGTACATAACAACCAGATCACTGAAAGTTATGCTGCTGCTCTCCATATCGAAGGCAACTGTAATCAGTTCGTATATTCTGCCAAAATAAGTCATTAGAATCAGCAATTCTCACTGCCTACTGTGTACTATCACCCAATTGGTTAAAACCAAAATCAACATATTGACATCAGCACCAACACAAGAGCTGCCGACATCATTAAGTGCACTTTAGCCACACAACACATATACCATGTACGTATGAAGTCTTTAAATTCTTTTCCAAGTAGTACATTCTGAAACCTTAATATTCAGGTATAGTTTACAGTTTGCTGATAACAAAAGGTATCAGGGCTGACACAAGTTTCCCCAAGCGAAACTCCCTGATATTTCCCCGATTTCCTGATAAGTTTTAGCATTTTTCCCTGACAAATTTTGACATCTCAAGGGTAAGTGAGGACATAAGTTGAAAAAAAAAAAAATTTTTTTAGTGACTTCTGTATTTCTAAACATGTGAGTGAAAACCTTAAGTACTAACATCAATATCTTTTGTAATGAACTTTTTTTAGATGGAGAAAACAAGCCAAATGGTATGTATGTTTCATTAAGACTACTAATGTTATTCAATAAAACAAAACACATTTGATGACAAAAATACACATTTTGTTGGAGTCGCAAGACAGATTTAAAATACCTTCACTAATTTCAGAAATAACCCCAGAAAAAAGTAGGCCTCTCGAAAGAAGTGTATAAGAGTTGTGTAAACCAACACTATAGGTGACCACCAATAAAATGTTGGTTCTACTATGCTCATTATTGTTGGTTATTACCCATTGTGTTATGCCTATTATTTTACAAGTACTGTGTGATTTTTCTTTCAAGAAATACTTGAGTATGTAGTGTACAAACTGCCAGTGACTGTCACAATTTTCTTCTTCTTATTGTCCATACTTTCTAATATATAAACTACTTTTGAAGTGCCAAAATGTACTAGAATAAATAAAATGTCTATAAAACGCTGCACTGTACAATGTACTTGCAGTGAGACAGTCGAAATTTCTGAGATCCATCACCCGTGGCCTCTGGCCAGCTGAGGAGCACTGCAGCCCTGAGCTCATGAGTAAACCCTGAAAATCTGCCCCATTACGCCACACACAAACAGATCTGGCCTGCATGCATGTCGGTGAGACTATATCCGACAGGCACGGCCTGCACATTATTGGAGAACAATGGGCTTCAGATCGACAGGCCTGACCTGTTAAGAGATGCCCACAGAAATGGCCTGCAGTTTTGGCCCATTATGGAAGTCCACTCAAGTGGCCAGCTATTCACGTGTCACAGACACCATGTCGATGAAATGAGACCACAGTGATCGATCCGTGCAACAGATAACACACTCTCACAACTAAATTTTTTGCGTAGCCATTGTCAGAAAATGAGAGTGCACACACACATTGACACAATCGCTCAGACACTACTCGTGCACACGTGACCGCTTCTCCGGCCGCTGTGTCGACAGTGTCTGAGAATCAGATCCAAACAAACCATTCCTCATGCCTCCCTGTCCCTCATTGCCAGCTGCCAGGCTAGTAGCAAGAAGTGGCAGCACTGACTGCAAGCTGAGGGGAGTGGTGGAAATGGGGGAAGAAGTAAGAATGAGGGAGTAGGGAAGAGGTGCTGTGCCCAGCCAGCAACAATGCATGACGATCTCCTCAGTAAACAAACCATTTTATCTTCTGAGACAAAAATGAGATTTTCCAGTGTCGTTTTCAAATTTCCCTGATATTTCTCGGACACATTTGAAATTCCCTGATATTCCCTGATTTCAAGAACTTGTCGCAGTTCTGAGTAGAAATAGTTTGGGCAGAAACATTTTCTGTATGAAATATTTGAAATTTACAATTCGTGGAACCACGTGCACTAGAGAACTCAGTCCTCCTAACAACTGTTCATTTTAGGAGTGCCACACTTTATTTGAGAGCCCTCATTTTCTTTTGTGTAATGTAATTAATGTATTTATTCAGTATTACTGTCATCATAAGAATTCTAGGATGTTTGACTCTTAAAATGTAATCATTTTGATAATCTCATGTCATGGTACATAAGCCATAACTTTTCTGTTTCTAAAAATGTGTGCTTTTACTAAGTTACTGAAATATTTCCATTAGAAAACCTGAGTTTCCAGAAAATCCTCTGAGGCTTTGCTGAATCACAAGAATATAAGTGCACAGTCAAAATACCTTCTGTCCCTAAAGTGTATATGTATTTTCTATTTTTTTCTGCCTTTTATTTTATTATTGGTTATGTCATTAGCGTTTATTCTAAAAAAAAAAAAAAATGTATCAAAGTTCTTACAAGTGTCCTTAAATAGACACTGTGCACACTGTCACAGTTCACATTAACCAATCACTATGTAAAGATCATACATTCAGTTGCCAGAAAACTGTAGTCATTAGGTAATGTTTCGTGACAGCATTGTACAGGGTATAACAGAATGATATTTTAAAAATTTGGGACATTGTAGAGGATGAAATCTGGAATGTTTTCATGTAAGGATCCTAAGAAAAAAGTGTGAAAAAGTTTTTACAGCACTCTGCACTTTCTATGCACTTGTTAGGCTAACTTTAGAGAAACTGATCAATGTGACAACCACCAACTTCATTACACAATGTGCAATCGTGAACCATGTTTTGTCTGAGTCTCTGAAAGATTCCGTGCTTCCCTCTGATGGTATAAAATGCTGCAAAGATGCACTCAGTAATCACACGTATTTTTCCTAATGGTACTGAGTACACAAGGGACATTACATAACTCTACAGGAAAACATTGGAGGGTGAGGTTGAGAATGCAGAGGCCATGGGACTGGGCATCCCCTTACAGTTTTCTCGACTTGCAGTTGTCTGCCAAACAAGCCCCGGCCTGAAGATCAAAGTGCACTGGTGCCCCATTATTCTGCAACCACAAACCAGTATGCAGTTGCAAGGGAATGTCCGCAGGAAGTTCAAGAAAGGCATTGCCCAGAAAGTTAAAATACCATGCACCATTCAAAGGATCTTGTAAAATAAGTGATCCAATAAGCTGATCTCCACAAATCACAACCGGCATGTTGACGAGAATTTCACCTGGTATCTTCTTGTACAGGTATGCGTATTTTCAACAGCCCAGTGATGGATGTAGAAACTATTTCACATTTCAGGCTACATAGATTCCTTACATCAAAATGTTCTGAATTTCATCTTCCACATACTCCCAAATTTTTAAAACATCGTTCTATTACACCCTGTATACAGTCACTTACGTAGATTTCTAATTGAACATTTACTGAGTATGGATGATGTATTTTTTTACACTCTGTATACAATCACTAGTGTACATTCCTAGCTGAACATTTACTGAGTACGGGTGACGCATTATTGCCACTTGTTACAATTTGTTAGACTCCTTGAAGACTATATGGTTTACTGATTAGTTGTGTTACAACTATGAAATTTACTGTACCATCTTTTAAACAGCGAACGGGGATGGGGTGAATGAATATCTACATCAGTGGCATTGTGTAAAGTTATTTAAAATTGCTTAAAGCTCCCAGCAATCAACAACTGGTCTTTGGATGAAGACAACTTACGAGGCAACATTTAGACAGCTCAGTAAACTTAGAATGCCTTCTGGTTGGGCTTTCCTGACCTGTGCTTGCAGAGTCTGTAGCTTGAAGTGGACTCTGGATATCAACATCCCCTGCCATGGTGTTACTGTCCTGCCTTGGCACCTGCACCTTTCTATCAAAGCAGAGTATAAATTGACACGCAACTATAGCAAGCCATGTCATACCTGCACCTTAGAAATATTGTGCAATTTAGACAACATTACTCTCACTGCTTCCAACCACAGGAATGAAATGCAGCTGATTCTTACAAGATAATCAATTCGAAAGCACCTGTCTCTTCAAGCAAAACCATCAAGATACACCTTGGAAATGGATATTAATAAGTAACTTATAATGATGTAATTACTATCTTGCTAAGTTTCTGCTGTTTCAGAATTGCATGCAGGCATATTGTTGCTTAGTCAAACTGCTTACTTCCAAAATTAACACATTTTAATTGTTCTATGCCAGCCCCAGAACGCTAACACTCATAACATTTAACAGCATACATCTATTTAATGTACAAATTAGTATGGAAATTCTATATAGTTTTTTGAGTGTATAAGCTCCTTCATCAATCACTGATCTTGCCATGGTGGGCTCAATGATACAGATAGCCATATTGTAGGAGTAATCACATAAGAAGGGTGTTTTTGGTGAGGCCAAATAGGGGCAACAGTCTAGTTGAGATGATATCTCACCGTAACAGAGAAACTTGCAGCACCTGAATTAGACTGGACGATTGACTGACATGGTCTAACAACATTAGCCAACAAGGCTTTGCTATGTTGGTACTGCAAATGGCTGAAAGTGACAGAAAACTACAGCCATTATTTTTATGGAGGACATTCAGCTCTACTGTATGGCTTAATAATGATCATATCCTCTTGTATAAAATATTCCAGAGGTAAAATAGTCACCCGTTCAGATCCCCAGATGTGGACTACTCAGAAGGATGTTGAAATCAAAATAACGAAATTTGCATTCTATGAACTGGAGTGTGGAGTGCTAGATCCCATAATTGGATAGATAGGTTAGAGAATTTAAAAAGAAAAGTGGATAAGCTGAAGCTATATTTTGCAAAATTAGAATTAGTAAAACGGGGTGGTAGGAAAAACGAACAGGATTTCTCGTCAGAAGAGTACAGAGTTATCAACATAAAATCAAATATACAGAAAGGAGGAGGAATAGGTCTACTAATGAATATGAAAACAGCTACTATAAACAGCACAATAAGACTACATCCACCACAGTAGTAAAAGTACATATGTCTACTAGTTCTGCAGAAGACTGACAGAAAGAATGTGTGATGAAAGAGGAAGAATGACAAGGAAAGCTACCTGACAATTCTGTACAGACTACGCTTTAATCATTGCTAACACTTGGTTTAAGAATCATGAAAGATGGCTGAATACAACAAAGAGCCCTGGATACATTGAACGGTTTCAGACAGTTTGCAGATTACTTAATGGTGGAAAAGGGATTCTGAATCCAGATTTTAAACTGCAAAACTCTTCTACAGGCAGAGATTCTCATAATTTACTGACTGAACAGTAAATTAAAACTGAAGAAACTGCAGAAAATAAGGAGATGTAACTTGGATAAACTGAAAGAACCAGTGGTTGTTGAAAGTTTTGAAGGGAGCTTTAGGCAACAATTGACAGAAACTGGGAAAGGAATACAACAGAAGACAAATGAGTAGCTTTACAAGATAAAATAGGGAGGACAGCACATCAAATGTGCAAAAATACAAGGCCCAGTTTAACTTCTCAGATAACACACCTGACAGTGAATTCAGTCGATGAAAGAAGAAAATATAAAAATGCCCAAATGAAGTGGCATCCTTTCCTTTTCAGGGCATTGTTATACCAAATGAGCTATCCAGGTACACCTAACTAACTATGTATTCAAATTAATGATATGGTTATAATAGAGGGAAACATTCCACGTAGGAAAAATAGACCTTGTGTCTGTATATGTGTGGATGGATATGTGTGTGTGCGCGCGAGTGTATACCCGTCCTTCTTTCCCCCTGAGATAAGTCTTTCCGCTCCCGGGATTGGAATGACTCCTTACCCTCTCCCTTAAAACCCACATCCTTTCGTCTTTCCCTCTCCTTCCCTCTTTCCTGATGAGGCAACAGTTTGTTGCGAAAGCTTGAATTTTGTGTGTATGTTTGTGTTTGTTTGTGTGTCTGTCGACCTGCCAGCACTTTCATTTGGTAAGTCACATCATCTTTGTTTTTAGATATAACTATGTATTCATTTCATTCTGCAATGGAGTGTATATTGTTATGAAATTTCCTGACTTTTTATAAGACTGTATGAGGAAAGGTCTCGATTTTAAACACTTTTTTGCTAATATTTCAATTTTTATATCCTTTACGTTCTCCTTATCTAATTTAACTTTCTTGATGATATGAGTTCTTCTGGCTCTTAATTAGGCTCTCTTTGGTTCCATAGTAAGTGCTCTGTGTTAAACAATGGTAGATGTATACAATCTTCAGTTTTGGCACACAATGTGTGTGTAACATCAGAAAACAGGTTGTACCAAGTGATAGTGGAGAGCAGAGGGCAAAAGGGTTTAATTTAAACCAAAACTATCCTTTGGAAAATCCAGGATGGAATAAAGACAATATTATGAAAAAGATAAGAGTGCTATTCACCATATAGCAGAGATGTTCAGCCACATACAGGCACAACAAAAAGAAATAATCAGCCAGAGACAGTGGTCATGTGTCTGTGAGTTGCATTTGCATGAATATGTGTGTGTGTGTGTGGGGGGGGGGGGGGGAGTGTCTAATTCGGAAGAAGGCCTTTTGACTGAAAGCTAGTTGTTAACAGTCTTTTTGTTCGGCATATCTTTGATTCAACATCTCCTCAATATGGTGAGCAGGAATTTATCTTTTTCATAATATTGTCAAAAATATCCTCTCTTTGCTGGGGTGTGAGTGCTTGAAAATGCTTGACCTGGCAATTTACAGTCCACTTTTTGTCTGATTTGATGAAAAGAAGGCCTTTCAATCTTTCTTAATTTTTCCAGTCATCACTGATCTATAAAGCTTATGACCAATTCTGCTTATACATACGAGGGTGATTCAAATGAAAACCTTAAATATTTTTTTAAATATTATTTATCGTGCAGAAGTGGTACAAAGCTGTACAACTTTTCAACATAATCTCCCCCATGCTCAATGCAAGTCCTCCTGCACTTACAAAGTGCATAAATTATTTAGAATAAAATTCTTTTGGTAGTTCGCGCGACCACTCATGCACTGCGTGGCGTACTACTTCATCAGAACGGAACTTATTTCCTCTCATTGCGTCTTTGAGTGGTCCAAACATGGAAATCACTTGAGGCAAGGTTTGGTGAGTATGGTGGATGAGGAAGACACTCAAAATGCAGTCTGTGATTGTTGCAACTGTTGTACGGGCAGTGTGGGGCCTTGCATTGTCATGTTGCAAAAGGGTACCTGCTGACAACAATCCACGTCGGTTGGTGGAAGTGAACCCAGGTTTCGTCCCCAGTAACGATTCTTGCAAGGAAGCCATCACCTTCTCGTTCAAAGCACAGAAGAAATTTTTCACAAGCATCAACACATCGTTCTCTCATTTCAGGAGTCAGCTGCCATGGCACCCATCTTGCAGACACTTTGTGAAACTGGAGCATATCATGTATAATGTGGTGTGCTGACCCATGACTAATCTGTAAACATGCTGCAATATCATTCAGTGTCACTTTGCAGTTTTCCTTCACTATGGCTTCAACTGCTGCAATGTTCTGTGGAGTCACAACTCGTTGTGCCTGACCTGGACGAGGATCATCTTCCACCGAAGTCACACCATTTGCGAACTTCCTACTCCATTCGTAGACTTGCTGTTGTGACAAACATGCATCACTGTACTGAACCTTCATTCGTCAATAAATTTCAATAGGTTTCACACCTTCACTACGCAAAAACCGAATAACAGAATGCTGTTCTTCCTCGGTGTAAGTCGCAAGTAGGGCGGCCATCTTTATACTGATACTGCGACGGTATGTGTGCATCTGCACTATGCTGCCACCTAAAGGCCATTCTGCACGCTGTTTGTAGCACGCTTATCAACTTATAGGATAATGGCGTGAAATTTCGATATTATTACAAATTTAAGGTTTTTATTAGACTCACCCCCATAGCAGTGTGGTTGGGACATCATCTATGATGCAAATCCTTATGTGGAGTTGCAACAGAAAACAATGAATGAAACTGTATTGTCACTGAAGTATGACCACTGTGCAGTCTGAAGGAGAGCAGGCACTCAGAAGAAGAAGACGAAGAAGAAGAAGAAGGAGAAGTCACAGTCTGCCACAAATTGGTGGAGGTTGACATGCAAAATGGTGTAGATTAAATAGCTCTCTTTGTTATAGTGTGACTGATTGAAAATGCCTACTGACAGTTTCCAATTCAATGAAAAGAAGACCTTTTCATCTTTCGTAATTTTTTCAGTCACTGAGTTATAAAGCTTATGACCAATTTGAACTAAAACACAGAGGTGAGGTCTGCTGGCATGTGCACAAATCTAAGATGTTACCAGTACAGATGGATCTCAAACTCTATATTCAAGATAATTAATTGATAACATAATGACATTTGACACATATTTGAATTTACATACTGCAATAAACATGCTATTCTGTGACAACTGAAATCATCTGCTATTATGGTAGCATGATAAATGAATCTGCATGCAGCATTCTCTGGAATCTCCCTATTTAGCATTCTAATTTTGCTATTAATTCAAGCAGTCAAATAAAAACTTTGATAAAATCATCAGTTTGGTTTTTGGGAGATTATTTTGAATTATACATCAATATGGACCTCACTAGTCCACCATTACATTATTAACAGCAGCCTCACTTCTTCAGTTTCTGATCTCAATAAATGTGCCATGTGAGGAGAAAGATTTTACTCCTACTTACATTTTATTTCAGCTAGATTGTTGTCCCCATGCTTCAATTCATATAATATTTGTATCAGCCTACTTTTATACTGGGACTGAAAAACCACTGTAAATCAATTTTACAGCCATTGGCAAATCACTAGGGATTAACTTACAGAATATTTTGAACATTTTCTGTACAATGAACTGGGGAAACCAAAATCCAATAAGTACGGTTTCCAGAGACAAAATGCAAATTTCTCTCAT
The DNA here is from genome assembly GCF_023898315.1 of Schistocerca nitens. Classification (NCBI taxonomy): domain Eukaryota; kingdom Metazoa; phylum Arthropoda; class Insecta; order Orthoptera; family Acrididae; genus Schistocerca; species Schistocerca nitens. The sequence continues at coordinate 186,571,673 of NC_064615.1, read as the reverse complement.
CAAGTAACAAATTTTTTATTTGGAACTTTAGCATCTCATGTAATAATGAAAATGTAGTGCCAAATTATCACATGACAAATGTTCAAATTATAAATTATTATTCTTACCTGAAGGCCTTGTAAGCTTTTGTTTTTGCTTCCACCTCTTGCTGATACTGAGGATCGTCCTCAAAGCCTGGCAACTGCTGCAATTCAGTGCAGTTCTGAAGAATGATTTCATAAAGTCTCGTTATATCCTGAGGGCGAGTTTTCTTTCCTTCGCCTGATCCAGCCTGTAAAATAATTGAAAAATAAACGAACAGAATAATTCCTTGTGCACGTCTTGATTAGCAATCCATGATAACTGTTATCAACTTTTGGCCCATTTGCGGTCATCTTTCGTTTTAAAATAAACAGGAGAAAGTATTTACTTGCATCAGCAAATTGTGTGACCAACTATATAATTCCACTGCATTTCATTACTGAAATAAGATCTCTTTTCTGTTTTTCCTTGGGAAAAAAAAGACTTATCATTAGAGCCAATCAGTGCAAAGAATACATAAGACTCTGTGACGGACAAACATTTAGAATGCCTTCAAGAATTTCAGTGCATTCATGTTTAAGGTCTATTTTTCCATACTGTGCTGACACATCTGTTTTACTGAACTTTACCTTGTACACAACAATGCCTCCAGTTTTTTTTTTAATTGTATCTTACTACTTCAATATGGTTGTTTAGAGACTAAATTCTATTGCTGTCGAACAGATATTGTCTAACAGATCATTACAGTATTTAAAGAATGCAGTTGATACACTTTGTAAGTTTGCTATCAGCAGAGGACTCTTTCATGAGTGAGCAGATAATAAAACTGTAGGGTTGAGAAGGTAAACTTGTTGAGCAGCTCTCTCACTCTAGATACTTAACGATGCCATTGCTTCTACTGTGATTTCAGCCATCTGATCCCAGTACTAATTGTCAATTACTCATATTTTATTTTAGTTTTATTAAAAAATTGACATACTGTATAACCCTGCTTTTATACTCCAGAATGAATGTTTTCTCGTCGTTCACTACATTTTTTATCGTGCCCATCACGTTTCCTATGTTCACAACGTTAATTTGCATCAAATTTTGCATTAACATATTTATAATTTTCCCATGATTTACATTTTGTGAAAAAATGTTCTTGCAGAAAAAAACTGAAATAACTGAAGTACAATGATGCTAGCATCGTGTTGGCCACCAAACAGGTTTACAGACTTTACACAGTTACTTTTCTTGACACCAATGGGCTCTGCACAGCACATCTGAACCATAAAGGGCTAACAATTCATGCAGTATCTCCTTGCACAGCCAAGCACTACTCGGCACGGTGGCTGATGGGAATAACAAGGTTCGTCCGAATAAAGGTATGACCAATCACAACCATTTAGAAACTGTCTACTCACGAGCAGCTTTGTGATTGTTGGATCGTCGTAACACATTTGTTGAACCATAGTAGCGTATTTCTCCATGTGGACACTTGTAGCACTAGTTAACACCTTTGCTCACTTTACATTGTTCAAAACCTCAATTATTTTTGGTTTAAACACAGCATTAAGTACGTAATTTTTCGTGCTTAGCAAGATGTGTTTTGAGAATTTATTCTCTTTGTCAAGTGCAATTTTTACGTAAGTATTTTTTGTTATGTTTCGCTAACAGTGGGAGTGACAGTTTGCGTGTGTGGTTCTCTGTGTGATTGAGGAGGCACAGTACCTGATAACCTCAAAAAGATGACTACAGTGCAAAATGTGCAGAACAACAAATAAGCAAACATCACACAAAATACTTATATAAATATTTGCACTTGACAACGACAATAAATTCTCGAAACATATCATGCTAAGCATGAAAAAATATGTAACTGGTGCAGTGGTTCATTATTTAAATAATGAATGAGAGCTGCAGGCTTTCCAAAAACATCAACTAAGATTTATGAAATTAAGCCGAACGTTTCCACTTCCCAGGCAGTTACCAGTTACAGTTACATCAGTGTTTTTTGTTAGGTAATAAACCTGTATTAGATAATAAACAAGTCCATGGTGTATCTGATGCCTGTTATGTACATATATCATACATATAGTGTGAAAATGTAAGGGGGAAACCAATACATAACTTTTACCACCTAAAATTATTATTTCTTACCTTTTAAGTTTTCCTGCATTCTACACAGGCTTTTTAAAAGTCCCTTGAAAAGTGTAAAAGCAGGTTTCACCGTATTGTAAAAAGGAAGTATGCTACATTTTAAAGCGATTATATAATGATTTGTTACATCCAAGATCACTTAAAAATTACAGCAATCTTCAGATGTGATTAATCCACTAATAGCTTCACCATGATATATACTAGTTCCAAAAAAGCAATCTGAACATCATGAGTTTTTATAAAATATGTCATTGAATACACCATATTGTCACATATTAAAAGTGTCTCTTTTAATGTGTGATGATATGGTGTATTTATTGACATATATTATAGTACTTCGTGATATTCAGAATACTAATGGTAATTGTTAAATATCTTGACAATGCTTTTAGTGAACTAATCACACCCAAAGAAGGCAATGAAGGCAGAATCTGATGGTTAAAACAAATCAGTGGGATGTGGGCACAAAAATAGTGGTAGTAATGGTCATGGTGTTGGTGGTGGTGATTTTTTTCTTTTTTTTGGGGGGGGGGGGGCAGGAAGCAGATAAAGAAACTACAACATAAATTTACAATCATTAGATGCATATTTCCTTACAATGAACAATGTTGGTACACTAGTTGGGGCTTATGAGTGCTCAGTTGATACGGTTGTGTTTAAAAGTACCACTCTGTTCATCAAAAGCAACAATTAAGGACCAAGCGAGGTGCGCAGCGGTTGGCATGCTGGACTCACATTTGGGAGGAAGACAGTTCAATCCAGCATACGGCCATCCTGATTTAGGTTTTCCCTGATTTCCCTAACTCAGTTCCAGCAAATGCCGGGATGGTTCCTTTGAAAGGGCACAGCCAACTTCCTTCCCTATCCTTCCCTAATCCGTTGAGACTGATGACCTCACTGTTTGGTCTCTTCCACCAAATCAAACCAACCTACAACTTTAGGCTGACTAGAAAAAAATGTTCAGCACATTTCAGAATTAGTCAACAAGGTACTAACTGTGGTATTGATGGCATGCTGCTCACAGCTACTTAAGAGACGGCACTTTTAAACCAGGCACGCTACCGAGTGAGCTCGCTCTTCCAGCACTCACTGTTCTCTGAGGGGTGGCGCCATGCTCATGCACCTCTAGAGGACAGTAAATTGACATGATCTCATTGCCCATAACTCTGATTGGCAAACACGTCATTTTAGGCAGCCACAATCACGAGTTTCACCTCAGATTCTGTGCATCTATAGACTTAACAACATTAGTACAGGGGATTGCAGTGAAGTCAATACATCAACATAGCACAACACTACTACACATTACTAATATTCAGAGACTAGGGTATCATCAGCATTCAAGACAATGTGTTTCTATTACGAACATGACTTTCATTGTATGTAACTAACCACCACAGAAAAACCTACAGCTTTACAAAGTTATGTTTACCTCAAGTATTAAATGTACAGAGTGTAAAATAAACTTTTTAATGTGTTACCTTTCTGTAGATGTTTTATTGTCTATTATAGCCACCTGTACTACTGACATATAACTAATTAGCGCAACAAGTGAAATCACAGTCAATCGAAGAGTGAGAGAAAGAAGTTGAAACATTGTTAAGAAAGCACTGGTGTGGTGATAATAATACAACAATGAAAGCCATGCAGCTGATTGTTTTCAGAACTTACAATTCACAACACTAATCACAACCTCCTGGTGCACTGTATTCTATCTTTCTTGGTTACCACCACCAGCACATTCAGAAACTCATTTAGTAACTTTAATGTAATGAACAACTTTTGAAATGAATACAAATTAAATTTGGGGTTGTCAGCAGTGTTCAAGAGTTTTGAACATTTGGCAACCCACCTGAAGCGGGATGGGTTGTGACAGTCTACAAATCGGGACATTCAGCGAAAATCATCTGGCAATGCTAGTGGTCAAATATGACTTGTAGCAATTCTGAATGACGTTCATTATCAAAAGCCTTTCCATGATCTATAAAGCACGTGAAAACGTCTTTCTGGTAATCATCACAGTTCTGGAGAAAAGCATCTAAAACACTCATGGCTTCATGTACTCAGATCCATTCCTAGTCACATTGGGGAGGGGGATTATCAAAATGTTTGATGAGGTTTGGTAATCATGATTTATACATCATCAGACACAACTTCAAAATATTTAAAAGCAAACATTAAACTTTGAGGCTTTTACTTACAAGAAAATCACACAAAGAATATTATGCTGAGACTTCAATATTTGCATTATGAGTATTTTCATGTAATTTACTTTCAACTTTGACTATCCCAGGTTAGGTTAGTGTTTTTTAACGCCCTGTTGACAATGAGGTCATTAGAGACGGAGCACAAGCTCAGGTTATGGAAGGATGGGGACGGAAATCAGCCGTGCCCTTTCAAAGGAACCATCCTGGCATTTGCCTGAAACGATTTAGGAAAAACACGGAAAACCTAAATCAGGATGGCTGGAGACGGGATTGAACCGTCGTCTTCCCGAATGCGAGTCCAGTGTGCTAACCACTGTGTCACCTTGCTCGGTGACTATCCCAATAAGAACGCGGTAAAATTACTAACAGTTTATCAAACCATGATGGTTTGGGTCAAAATCATGATATTATGCCATATAGTGAGGACCACATGAGGGAAGGATCAGAAATGCTGCCATCGATACAAAAATGTTACCAACATAGCTGAAATCTGCTATAAATCTTTAGTTATGTATTGTGGGTAAATGGAATCAAAACTTTTTGCACAAGATTAATTACATACATTTCATAAAGTACAAGAGAGATGAAACTGACAACCAATAAAAGGATAATTTGAATAATAATTCATTCTCTGGAGTGTGAAGATTTAGATCATTACAATTAGATAGCAAAAAATTACACGACAAAGTTTCAGGCCTTTAATATCTTTAATAGCTTATAGTACTGCTAACAGACACATATAAAAGTGATAACACTATCCTAGCTTTTCGATACATTAGTTCCCTCTTCTGTGGTGAGAGGGGGATAGGTTGGGGAAGGTTAACAATGAAGGGCACCTGATTCAGGCCCCAGGATTGTGGATAAATTGAATCTGCCTTTGATATAATTCAATACAGAGTACAACAGTGAAGATTTGTGCAATTTACATTAGCAGTGTACTTAATAACTGGTGCAACACACATTTTTGTTTGATACTTTCTCAGTCAATAGCCAATGGTGAAGTGATTACTCAGTAACAGAGAAAGAGGAAATTATAACTATACAACTACAAAATTGTTACCTGAGGGTTCAAAACCGTCTGGTCACAGCAAATGAGCTAGCATTCATCCGGGACACAAACGTGTGGAAGGTTAAAAACTAAAGTGACTTCTTTTCTTGATGCACATTTCACAATAACTACTCCTTTCTTCAATTTGTTTTACTTTTCTACATCTTTCATTTTCTGACCTGTCTATTCTTTGCTGTGCCCCTCCCATCTCTGTTATGTACAAATGCACTTGTCTTTTCACTCTTATTAATCCATCCATGATGTTTTAGCAGTAATCTCTGACTTGCATACTACCCTGTCTTCCAACTTTAAGCTCTCAGGTTTTCATATCTCGTCTGGTGAAGTCAACAGTCAGTCTTTCCTTCTCATCCCGTCCAGTCAGTTTCCCCTGACCCACTGTTCTGGGTGATTTTTCCAAAATCTACCACTCTTCCTAAACCTCTCCTGCCCTTTTCCTTCGTCACACCTCTTCTTTCCCCTTCTGCCGGAAGAAGGAGCCACTGGCTCCAAAAGCTTGCGTAAGTGTAATCTTCTTTATGCATGTGACCTGCCACCACTTGGTGAACAGATTTTTTTATCTATCCAATTGCATTACATTAATGATTGACATTACATGTAGCATATAATTCCCTCACTTCTTAAATACTTAATCTTCTAACACTGTTAAATTCAGTTTCTTGGTATTTTTCTTTTTCTTTTTTGCACTTTTAGTCTTAACTTTGTGTCAGGTACTAGTCGAACATGCTCTTTCCCTCTCTCTCGTCCTATTCACTGTTCACAAATTCGTCATAAGCTTACACACTTCAAATTACTATGTGACATGTCCATAACTGATATCGTGTGATGAATCACACTAATGTGTGTAAGTGGTGTCATAAGTTTAAAACTGGCAGAACAAGCGTACACAATAAAGAAAGGAGAGGGTGTCCCTCAAATGTGACTGATGAGATGGTGAACAAGATCAAAGAAAGGTTCATAGCAACCTTTGACTGACTTTTGACGAGATGAATACAATGTTTCCAGGCATCTCCAAATTTCTTTGGTATGAAATCATTACTCACGGATCAACATGAAATCAACAGAACTGGCCAATCCGGCGAATTTCTTGAGCTCTTAGAACCCGAAGATGAACAATTTCTTGATCCTATTGTGATTGGTAATGAAATACGGTTGGCCCACTGCATCCCAGAGATGAAAATACAATGTCGTGGCAACATCACTCCTCACCATCAGTGAAAAAATTCAAGTCTGTTGTTCTAGCCTGAAAAGTTTTGGTTTCAGACTTTTGGGACTTTATGTGGATTTTTCGCACTGAATTACTGCCTCATGGGAAAACAATTAATGCTGTGCAGTTCTGAAAAATCCTAAAAAACTGTGGAGGCTGATACAGAACAGAAAAAGGGGAAATTTTCCAAATATCTAACATCACAACAAAACTCTTGGATTAATTTGGTTAGGACATCATCAACCATCCCACTAATAAACCTGATCTAGAACTTTCAGTTTTTCATCTTTTTATCCATCTGAAGTTTTCGTTGTTTTTTTTCTTTTGGGGGGGGGCAAGGATTAAAGATTTTCTGATGACGGTGAGATCCAGAGTGCTATGGACCAATGAAACAGCAGGAAACTTTTTTGACAAAAATATCAGAAAGCTTATAATTCGACTGGCAAAGTGCACTGAGAACGAAGGTGACTACTTTGAAAAATAGTGTTTGATGTACATCTGTGAATTTGTAAATTTTTCATAAATATATTTCATTTCAAATTTTTAAACAATGCAATAATTTTAATTTCTGGATGTGGCCCATAGTTAAACCTATTGTCTGAATTGGCGTGGTTGGTGTTCATAGTGGACATGAAACATGCAGCAATAAAATCAACAACAATAAAATATATTACCTCTGTTTTTTCAGCCAGAGATGCCTTTGCTGCATCAATCATCAGTAGATTTCTTTGTATAGTCCGTGTAAGACGAATATATGTCAAATATGACAGTAAGTACTGTGCTGAAGACAGAGGTACTCCAGGTCCAGAACGGGTCTTAGCAGACTGAAAAAATTAATACTTCTTTTTACTTTAATTCCATGAGAACAATTTACAGTTTAACAAGACCAAGTCGTTAATGTATCTGAATAAGTGCCTGATTCACATTACTGTCTCTACCCTGAATAGTAAAGCCCCTTTGAATACTGTGTTTTTATAAGGGTTCTGAACCACTTGTCAATAAAACTTTAGCTATAGTGTAATCATAAAGTTATGTAGTAGAATTATGAACAGCCGACCAGTTGCAATGGGTAAAGAAATCTTTACCTAGGTTTCAACAAATTTAAATTTGTCTTCTTCAGAAGGTGGCAATTTTACATTAGTATGGACTGATGTATCATCGCCGTTTTTACAAATGTCTGCATAGATCCATTTGTCCAAATTAAAATATAGCCCTAAAAATAGGGTTTGTCATGTAAATATAAATTAGTACATGGATGTTGCAGAGCTCACAAGCGACTCGCCATTGCAACTGGTCGGCTGTTCATAATTCTATTACGTGGAACCGTTGCTGTTGTGCAGCTATGTTTAAAATAATAAAGTTATGTATTAAATCATCCCTTAGGAAGGAATTTTTTTTAAAATTAAATTTCGGATACAAGTCCTTTTATTCAAATCAAAATGTGTGCACAGCATTACAGTCCAGCTCTTAGAAACAATTTCATCAGTTTAATTGGACAGAGGACATCAACAACATTACACAAAACTTTCATGCAATACAAATCAACAGAAGGTCCCAGAGACAGCTTCATACCTGATCTGCTTTCAGTTCATCCTTTACTGCTGCTATAGCATCTTTACAGTCCAAAAGTAACTTCTCAATTAGTTCAATTTTGGATGCATTGTCTTCGGCACGTACTAAGCTTTTGTCCAATTCCTGTTCAGAAATGAAGAATAAACGCACTCGTTCTGGTCTGGCTGTCACAGATCGTCCTCTCCATTCAACTTCACATAGAGTTTCAGCTTTCCGTTCACGGGTCTGTACAATCAACAGCTGCAAAAAAACAGAAAGGAAGTAAAATGGATTATTTAGGAAAATTGGTGTGCTGAAAGACTGAAAATATACATTTTATCAATGTATATTTACGTGAAGACTGTGAAGGCGAGACAGACAGAGTTAAATGGTAAACTAGAGAAGCAAAGTTTCGCTTCCTGCTGAAACATAGCAAGGTGGGGGTGGAGGGTGACTCCACTTAATACAATTCAACTACTTGAATACAATTTTTTTTTTATATTTTCATTATGTACATAATACATATACTACAGGTAGGTAGAGTCATTAATTTCTTGATCCATGACTTAGTCATAAAACATTATACTTCACCAAGTGCCCCGATTGTATTTCATTGCAAAGGAATAATTAGTTTAACTACAACAGTTTATTTGAAGAACTATTAATTAAACATATTACATTACTACAAAACAAGTGGAGTTGATATTTCATCTGAGCAAATAGTTAATTGTTTGTAAAATAATGTACCTCACTCAAAAGCCCTTCAGCTGTTCATTTTGGTAAGCATTTCATGTTTTCCAAAAATGTTACAATTTAAAAAGAAATTTGTAATTATAATTCTACTTCCCATAATATACTTTTGCTATTTTGTTCTTTAAAACTGCGTAATTCTGAGAACTAAATTTCGTTGCCCTCCATTTTTTAAACTGAAAAGCACATTTGTTTAACAGTTTAAGGTTTTAATTAAAAAACTGAGTAAATTACAAATGTAAGAATATTGCATGACAATCAGTACATCCCAGTGGAGGTATACACAATTTAACTAAATAATCCACCTAGCTGTATTATTTTTGCAGTAATTCATCACACACATAAACCAATTTGTTACTTGTTCCTTTATAATGTTATTCCTAAACATGTCAATACATAGTTGTGAGAATCCACTGTTAGTCAGTCAGCATCTGGCAATAAAAATGTGAACATCTACATCAGAATCCACAGTCTGCCACCAGTACGTTAACATCTATATATCAGTGCAAATGTCTTTGGAAAGCTCTTTGAGTTTGTGGGAGTGATTCACTTTGGAAACATTGCATAGTTACTGTATTATATTTGTGTTGGTAGACTCTGAACTAGCTTGTGAAGGAACACTAATTAAAGATTGCCATTGTGTAAATAGTTTGTAGTTCAATAAATATGCTTACCCGTGTTTATTATTCAATATGAGACTTTTTACAAAGTGATCATCAAGTGATTATAAGTTACAATAAATCTGAAGATGTATAATTTTAACTAATGCTGTATTGCATACCACTTCAAAAATTGGTAGAAAATTAGAGCCAGCAACTAGATGGTGGATACTCGGCAACGAGTTAGCAAGGACACATAACACATCACAGGTGAGTCACACCACACTGTGTAAATAACTCCAGAGCGAAGGTCCTTACTCAGTCCGGTAATCTAAGAGAGATAACTGCATGCAAATATGACTTGGCCTGGCCAATTCTTATAATGCATTTCGGTTCCATCACAAACATAGAACCAAACTATGGACATACACCGAGGTTATAAATTTATGACTGAAGAAAAGATGGAACCAAGAGTAATGAATAACTCATACTGAAGCAAACTGAAGAGGCGTTGAACTTCAGGCTACACAAATCTTCCTCAGAAATGGAGAGGATGAGTGATAGTATCTTTCACATACGCTCTTGAAATCGTGTTTTCTCTTCTCCTTTACCAATGCATTAACCCAAAAGATAAAAGACCCTTCATTACTATTCTGTATTCCACAGCCGCTTGCAGTTTAATTTCTCACACGCTACATCTGAATGAAACACCTCATTATGTAGTAAAAGAGAGTGCCAAAATGAGTCTTCTTGACACATTAATTAAAATTACTGATAAACAAAATTATGTAAGACTGGGACTTGAACACATAGTTTTGTGTCTTTGTGATTGGTGTTCTACTGTTGAAGTCAACAGAATATGGAAACATAGGAAAGAAGTATTAGCAGAATAAGTATGCTTCGCAACATGTTCAGTTGGCAGAATGATGTACACAAAGGACCAGGTTGTTGAAGTGCAACATAAATAAAGCTATAAAAGCTATAACTAAATGTTGGACACAAATATAACTAACCACTCCACATGAATTGGCAAAAATAATCACTAACTAAATAGTGGAGGTGCTGAGCAGTAGATACACATACAAACGAAAACTTTGAGCAAACTACGTTCACATTCTTTTTCATGAACCGATCCACAGGTCGGCACCTTCACTACAGGGTCACTGGTTATCTTTACCCATTACATATCTTGGATTCACAGAGGATCTTATAGTATTGTTATCACAATATACTACATTTATAACAATAGTATATTCTAGATTGTTCAAATAGTTTGTTGCAAAAGATACAGTGTGCCTTTCCCCATACTACACTTTTCTATTAAAAAAGCTGTACTGATATATTATGAGGTTCATGACCACTCACATCTAATGTATCCAGCAATTCTCCATGACCATGACTTCTCATTTCCAGAAGATCATTAATCGCACTTTCATCACCGATGTTATAAGCACAATAACGTAAACTTGGTGCAATTTCATCGACTCTTTGCTTGTACAACAGTTGGTCGTCTTCAGGAAGTGCAAGAGACAGCTTTTCATACACCATTCTAGAAAAACAACTTTCTTTAACACATATGTTTACCACAAAGCCATATTATTGTGTTACACACAATGTGAATGTATCTTACAGTGTAATTTACTGGCTTGATGAATAGTGGATAGTATAATTACAAACCTCAAAACATTTTTACTTACTAGTGATCTTTAGTAATACTCTTACTTTAAAATTAAGTGAGACAAGTTATTCCTGGTGGTTATGATTACATGGCACTTTTTCTAAAGGTCAATAATTTTATTTAAACTACTTCAAATTTTACTTGCACACAAATTAACATCACAGCACTAATTATTCAGTTTTGGATAACTGGGCTTTATTAAATAAATACTGCAAAATGAAGATGTAGATATAAAATATGTCTCTTCCGAAGCAATGACATTATTTCACAACATCGTATTTCAGTCCATAACCAATCTGATGTGGTCCAAAATTTGTCATGTAGCATGGAACAATTGCAGAGAGTGGCAGTCTTTCTACAAAAGGATCAGCGTAAAAAATGCTGTCTTTTCAACACTTAAGCAAGTTACACAATTTGAGAATACCACTTTCAACACTTTTCTTTTTATGAAAGAGTGAAATCTCAAAAAAGCTTAATTTCCACACTAATGCTTCAATCAATCAATACACTCTACAATTTCATATTTCTTGCTTTTTGATTTGGACTAATTTTGGTTTACTAAAGACTATAAGTAACCTTTCAAGATATCGGTCGTCACTGGCATATATTTCATCATTACCCTGTTGATTTCCTCTTCATTTTTATCAATCCAATGTTGTCTGGCCTTGGTCACTGTTTCTCTTTGACAGAATCTTTCAAATGTGGTTAAATCTTTTAATTTTTTTCTGTGATATTCATTTCTTCCAGAGATCTTCTTCATGTTTACAAACCATTTTTCAGAGGAACTACATTTTCTGTTGCAACTGGAATCTAGTGCTGTTGACACTTGAGACGAGACAAACCATTTTAATCCTCAGTTTCTGTATGACATCAAATTTTGTTAAGCTCGAAGTAGTTGCACTGGCAGCAAGGGCTGCGTGTCTGAGGATTTTTCTATCTTTTTCTCCTTCTTCCTTTCCATGATTAATCCACTACTGTCAATTAGTGTCTGAAAGTAGTTTTAACTTGTGTGTCATTTTTTACTGAGTGACTGCAAGGATCTCCGTTCTCTTGATTCTCTCAGAATCTGAAACTTTTAATACACTGCACTGTACAAAATCACAAAGAAAACTGAATCAAAACCGAGTTTTAGGACTTCTTTGATGTTAGTCATGAAATAATCTCCATAAATGTCCTCATAGACCAATGTTAACCTAAGACATCTATTAAATTGTACTCAGAACAGGCTTCACCTTATTTTATTGGTTCCATTCAAGAGAAACTATAAGTGACTACGTGTTGATATATACAACTGCCAATACAATGTTTTTCAATAACAGAATAAGATCTTCAAAAATGCAAGGAGTTGATAGATTTGGTATAGAAAGTTCTGACAGACTGTATATAATTTAGGAGTAGCAGTAACAACTCATAGAATAGTAAAAGCGTTGCATTGTCATCAGCCAGGCAGGCACAGTATGAAATCACAAAGAAAACTGAATCACAATCGAATTTTAGGACTTCTAGAACTTCTTTGATGTTAGTCACAAAATAAATGGGCGCGCGCACACACACACACACAAACACACACACACACACACACACACACACACACACACACACACAGAGAGAGAGAGAGAGAGAGAGAGAGAGAGAGAGAGAGAGAGAGAGAGAGCTACACTGTATGGCAACTGAAAGCATGATGCTAGAACTGCAGTTCAGCACGTAGAATGCACTGAAAGGTTGTGTTGGGTGAAATGGGTGAGGGGAGCAGGGAGGAGCAGAGGAGGAGGATCTGGGGAGGACAGCAGATGAATCGGAGAGTGCCGGAAAGGGTATGAGATAGGAATGTGATATATGGGTGCCAGAGCCAGTGAGTTTGTGCACATCTACTGTCTCCCTCCAAGCCTTCAATCACCTTCAACAAACCTTCCTCTTGCTCCCCATCTCTTCTCTTCCCTCACACACTTCAACAAACCCTCACCCCAGTCTACTTGCCGAACTGCAGTCCTAGCATTGTGTACTCAGCTAGTACACTGTAGCTGTACTGGTTTGTGGAAGGGGGGGGGGGGGGTGTACCGTATATGTACTCTAGGTCAAAAAAGGATTTGTCCAAAGGCTGCTGTAGTTTTAATTCTTATTTGTGTGCCTGTCGAAAACTCAATGCTTCTCTATTTGATGTGCTGTTATCTCTACTCCTAAATTCTTTACCAGCTGATAGATTTGATCTTTTACAGTGTCATACTATGTTCATATCAACTGTGTGGTATGCTTTATGGAAACTGAAATCTGCAAGTACTATTAAATTTTTCTTGCAAGTACAGGATGAACATAAAGTCTGGGAACACTTTCAATTATTCGTTGCACGAGAAGTAAACATAATACAGATGTCATACATATTGCATTTTGAAGAGAAACTCTGAAAGTTTTTTTTACAAACATTCGACATGCAAACCATGAGTGACCCACCAGATGTCAATACAGTAATCGAATTCTTGCCATACCCATCTCAGCATGGCATCGTCGATTATGGCGGTCACTTCCCCTATTCTCTCCTGGAGCTCTGCTACATCACACGGTAGAGGCGGTATATACACCAGATCTTTAATGTGTCCCCACAGAAAAAAGTCACATGGAGTGAGCTCTGGTGATTGGGGAGGCCATTTCATGAAAAAGATGCCGCTTTCTGTAGCACAGCTGATCCATCAATGTGGCAGCTCCATGTTCAGGTACTCACTAGCACCAATTTGAATGGTTTCATAGACAGCTTCTGTTGCAGGACTTTTCACGCTGTCATTGGAGCCATTTCAAGTTCATGGGATGCATGACGCACCGATTTCTTTGGACGCCTTATGAATGTCTCACATATGTGCCCAGCATTCACTTCACTCACGCTGGGACGTCCGCTTCTCTTTGCCGGGTACAAGCAATCTGTCATAACGAATTTGTTGTTCCAATGGTAAATGGCCTTCCTTGTCAGTGGCTTCCTACCATACTTGGTTCTAAACATCTGTTGAACAGCTGTAGCACATTTGTTTATGTCTAACGCCAACACACAGAAAGCTCCCTCCACACCTGAAGTCGCCATGTTTGCGACTAGCACTGACTATCGGCAAATTACCAAACTACACTGTGGCAGTATATGTGAATAAAAACTTTCAGGGTTTCTCTTCAAAATGACATATGTATGATAACTGCACAATACAAATTTGTTAAGGCTTTCGTGGCCACTTGTTGACAAACTGCCTATTGGCTTCTGTCTCGGGTTCTTCGGCCGACGTTCATGTAATGATTTTCCTGACGTTTCGCCAGCACGAGTGGCTGGCATTGTCAAAGCTTCACCCTCCATTGCCGGTGGTGAACTGGAGGCGAGCTCGCGGCCGCAGACTATATGTACCTGGCGCGCCAACGTCCGAGGGCTTCTCTGCGGTCATTTCCGGTGCGGTTCTCCTCTTGCTACCTGCGACGGTCGTTCGCTGCAGTACGGGAAGCCAGGATCCGTTTACCTTAAGGCTTTCCTCTTTCTTGTTGAAACTGTTCGCGTGTTTTTGGATTTCTACAGCTTCTCTGAACAAGCGCGTGTGATAGTGCTTCTCTACAGCCAGAACATCCGTGTCGGCGAATTTTATAACGTGGTCGGTCTCATTCAGTGCGTGCTCTGCCACGGCCGATTTCTCCACCTGCCCCAACCTGCAATGTCGCTTATGCTCTTTGATCCTGGTGTTAATGGATCGTCCAGTCATTCCGACATAAACTTTTCCGCAAGTGCAAGGTATGCGGTATATTCCCGACATTGCAAGTGGGTCTCTTTTCTCCTTCGCCGATCTAAGACACTCTTTGATCTTCCTTGTCGGTTTGAAAATCGTCTTTACGCCATGTTTGCGCAATATACGGCCGATTCTGTCCGTCACTCTGGGAATGTATGGCAGAAAGGCCGTACCCGACATTTCTTTTTCTGGTTCCTTACTTCGCCGAGTGTTTGGCTCTGTTACACTTCTAATGTAATTTGTGGAGTACCCATTGCTCCTCAGAACAGTTTCCAGGTGTTGCATTTCTCGTTTGAGGTGTTGAGGCTCAAACGAGAAATGCAACACCTGGAAACTGTTCTGAGGAGCAATGGGTACTCCACAAATTACATTAGAAGTGTAACAGAGCCAAACACTCGGCGAAGTAAGGAACCAGAAAAAGAAATGTCGGGTACGGCCTTTCTGCCATACATTCCCAGAGTGACGGACAGAATCGGCCGTATATTGCGCAAACATGGCGTAAAGACGATTTTCAAACCGACAAGGAAGATCAAAGAGTGTCTTAGATCGGCGAAGGAGAAAAGAGACCCACTTGCAATGTCGGGAATATACCGCATACCTTGCACTTGCGGAAAAGTTTATGTCGGAATGACTGGACGATCCATTAACACCAGGATCAAAGAGCATAAGCGACATTGCAGGTTGGGGCAGGTGGAGAAATCGGCCGTGGCAGAGCACGCACTGAATGAGACCGACCACGTTATAAAATTCGCCGACACGGAAGTTCTGGCTGTAGAGAAGCACTATCACACGCGCTTGTTCAGAGAAGCTGTAGAAATCCAAAAACACGCGAACAGTTTCAACAAGAAAGAGGAAAGCCTTAAGGTAAACGGATCCTGGCTTCCCGTACTGCAGCGAACGACCGTCGCAGGTAGCAAGAGGAGAACCGCACCGGAAATGACCGCAGAGAAGCCCTCGGACGTTGGCGCGCCAGGTACATATAGTCTGCGGCCGCGAGCTCGCCTCCAGTTCACCACCGGCAATGGAGGGTGAAGCTTTGACAATGCCAGCCACTCGTGCTGGCGAAACGTCAGGAAAATCATTACATGAACGTCGGCCGAAGAACCCGAGACAGAAGCCAATAGGCAGTTTGTCAACTGCACAATGTTTGGTTCTTGTGCAATAAATAATTGAACGTGTTCCCGGACTTTATGTACAACCTGTACTATTAAATTTTTCTTGCATATATTAGTCCTTCAGCTGAGAAGTTCAAAGTTGCAGATTTATTTGTTGTAACATAAATTTTTCCAGAAACCACTTAGCTTTCATAAAAAAAAATTTATTCACCTTGCTGCTTTTACAGCACTAACAGTGCAATAGGCATTACCTTTATAGCAGGGAGTTGCTTATGTAGCTACTGGCATGTCCTTTGTTTCCTTTTTTGTGTAGCAGGTGTATCAGTTCTTTTTATTTATTAATTTTTCATCCCAAGTGCACCAGAGGACACAAAGAACCACAAAATATTTGTGGTTCCTCTTACATAAAACACACTGAAGCCTGTTCTTATTACCCTAAATACAACTTAAGTTATGTGACAGTCTCTTCAGCCATATTCACAATTAACAATAGCGTGACAAGGATATATTGCTACTCAGCACATAGAGGATGCACTGAACTGCAGTTAGGCATGATGAAAAGACTGCTAAAGATTGAAGCTTTGCGTAGCAATCCACCCTCTTCATATCGTTTTCATTCTATGCTAAACTTTGCATTATTTGTATCCACAATTAGATTTACCTACATTTTTATTATCATTCATGAGCGCGCGCGCACACACACACACACACACACACACACACACACACAGAGAGAGAGAGAGAGAGAGAGAGAGAGCACTTTTAGAGTGTCCTATACATATTAAGTCTCAGGTTTCCAATCAGCAACACTGATTCTGACAAACAGAACATAATGTAGAATTGTGTAAGTGAGGAAGTATGAATGAAACAAAAATCAAGTTCATTGATAACACATAGTTGTTGAAAGATAAATGGGAAAAATGAAAGAAATAAGCACACATTAACTTCTTTTTCAGAGTGTCATGATATGATTTAAGTTCAGAACAAATGACACCACCAAATACTATTAAACCAATGTGATAGTAACATTTTCTATGTATATTCTATTTTTACACCGACCAAATTTTATAATTACTTTTATTAACAAATTAAACAGTTCAGCAAATAAATGAAGAAAAGTAAGTGGTGGGCATCGAATGTAATACTTACTAAGGAAAAGTATTTTACACATCAATATAATGTTCAATGCAAATATTCAGTCTCAATACCAAATGCTAAAATTGGATTTTCTGCATATTCAATGCTCTAATTGCCCACAAAAAAATTACATTTTTCAAGTGGTAATCCAAACAATTTTCGTTCCATGAAAACTTACTGTGCTTTCTTAAGATTTTCCATTGCAGACTTCCACAGTTGCAGTTCAAAATGCAAACTGCCATGTATCCACGCTACATATGCCTGAGCTTCAAGTTTAGTGCGTGCATCGCATCTGGTATTCTGCATAAATTGAAAGAAAAATAACAACTTTTGTATCACATAAATTAACTGTATCTGATGATAAAGTAAAGTGAAGCAATATCACAATTCTCTTATTATGTACAGTAAATGTCTAACACAGAAACTGAGTAGCGACTATTTCACTCAGTAATTTAGATTCCTGCCAAACAACTGCAATCTTGTTCACAATATATTAACGTGTTCCACACTATTTTAAATCAGAAATATAGTATTCTTTAATGTCCTACCCCAAAATTTCAGTTATCCATGTGAATGGGGAACACCAAACAAAGCTCTTTTAAAAAATTATACAAATAAAAATATTTCACAGATAAAGTTGACACCTGACTTACATTTTCACAATATACAGGGTGAGTTACTAACTATTGCCACCTAGAATAACTCTGAAAGTATGATAGTAGCTGAAAAGTTTGTGGGACAAAAGTTGCTTGGAAGTACGGGGGCCATAATATGAGGTTGGTTTTCTGTTGCTAGGTGGGATTGCTTCAGAGCTATGAGGGTCAACTCTGTTTTTTTTTAAATGGGATGCTATAGTTTTGTTCTTATTTTCTGATAGCGGCTATCAAGATGAATCCAATGATTTGTAATAGTAAGGGCTTTGAAGGTCAACGAAGGTGGCACGAATGTCCATTTACAGAATGTGTTCGAAGTGATGACAATTGGTATTAATGCAGTGCTGCAATCTTCTTATCTTGGATTGAGTGGTATTCCTTCGGCACTTATCGAAGCACATGCTCTGACAATCCTCTCTCGTATATCATGCAAATACTAAATATTCATTGAGTACAGCGTATCCACCTAATGTGCCATTGACATGTAAACACTATTCGACGATTTTGCAATACAACACTAATAGGAATGGTAAGACTAGTAACGTCGAATCAAGCAAATGTGAATGATGTATTCCTTCAAATAACAAGTTGATATGCTCCTCATTTATGGAGATGCCAACGAAATTCAGTGAGAGCTAGAGACACATATGCTGAAAGATATCCTCAACATACCCTACACCTCATACATTTAAATATATGTACAATAAATTGAGAACAACTGGATCTTTGACGCATTGGAAACATATCAGGCAAAGGAAAGTTACTAACAAGGAAATGGAAATTGGTAATCTTGCCACTGTGGTTCGAGATCCTTGTGTTAGGTCGCATAAAATCGCAGGGGAATCTGGCATGAGCCAGAGTAGTGTTGTTCACGTTCTGCATCGCCATAAATATCAGCCTTACCATATCAGTCTCCACCAAGAATTAACTAGTACGGCTTGTACGTGTTGCATTGAATTCTGCCGATGGGCTCAACTTCAGATTCAGAGGGGTGACACATTCATTAATTTGATTTTATGTACTGGCAAAGCTACATTCATGAACCATGGAAATTTTAATTTGCATAACATGCATTATTGGGCATCTGAAAATCCATGTCGGATGCGGCAAGTTGCACACCAAAAACCGTGGTCGGTGAATGTATGGTGTGGGATTCTGGAGGATAGAATTATAGGTTCCTATTTCATCAAAAGAAGTCTTAATGCTAGGAAGTACATCACATTCCTGCACGAAACATTATGTCTGTTATTGGAAGAAATACCTTTAGGAACAAGGAACCGAGTTCGATACCAACACAATGGGTGTCTGGCACATATTTCGCTGTTGGCTAGAAATGAGTTGCAGAGACAGTTCCCAAATCATTGGATTGGATGCAGAGTAGATGTGTCATGGCCGGCTCATTCGCCAGACTTGACGCCTCTGGATTTTTTCTTGTGGGGATTCGTAAGACAGACATTGTTTATAAAGATGTTCCAACTACACCTGAAGATATGCGAGAGAGAATTGTCAGAGTATGTGCTTCAATAAGTGCCAATGTGATAAGGAATACCACTCAATCCATGATAACAAGATTGCTGCACTGCATATATACCAATGGTCATCACTTCGAACACCTTCTGTAAATAGATGTTCATGCCACCTTTTTGACCTTCGTTGACCTTCAAAGACCTTACCGTTACACATAATTGGATTCATCTCGATAGCTGCTATCAGAAAATAAGTACCAAACTATAGCATCCCATTTAAGAAAACAAAGTTGACCTTCATATCTCTGAAGCGACCTCACCTAGCAACAAAAAACCAACGTCATAATATGGCCCGGATTGCCCCATGCAACTTTTGTCCCACAAACTTTTCAGCTCATATCATGCTTTCAGAGTTATTCTTGGTGACAATAGTTAGTGACTCACACTGTATATGCCAGCATAATGTAAACACAATTTGATCAGTGTCAACACAATCTCAGTGAACTTTTCAACTTTTCCTTACAATATAACTTATAAACGACTTAACATCTGGACTGTCACGATACGGAGATACATAAGGTGAGATTGCGAAAAGGCTACTGTTGCATCAGTATGCCACTGACATCATCTATGACCACTGAATAACAGATCTAAAATAAACATGAGCAAATATTATAGAGTGTAACCAAAATATAACTAACTCAGTGAGTTTTTTGAAACTTGGGGCAACACAACTCAATTTTCAAGAAACCATGGCACAGTATGAAATTTTTGTTGACAGTCAGCGAATGTAGTAAAATATGGCACTGAAGATCATCTGATCTCTCTATTTGTGATATTTTTCCTCAGGAGCAAGTAGTCTGGTCAAGCGTATGAAAATAATCCTCAAGCACTTGAAGAGCTGTGGCAGAACACTGGAAACACTATGTCTCCCAGCCCTAAGGCCGGTATTACACTGTAGAAGACCTGTCAAATACAGAATCTCTGAAATTGTACTGTGGTACTTTCATCACAGTTAGAATGTGGTCCTAGCTTTTGTAAAAAGATTTGTCGAAGAACTTCGACAGTGTAATACAAGACTAAGAAAGAGCTGCTGCTCATGTCTCCACTCATTGTTCTGAGACTTCATAGGAGATTTAAAATGACAGTACTATTTGGTATTCAGATAAAGATTTACATATTCACAGCAATTAAACAATAAATAAGACCTCTTGAATAATATGCACAACTTTTCTGTTTTGTGTTTATCTAATTATTATTTCTTAAGTGTTTCAAAGTCATGACAAGTAAACAAGGTACTGCTTACTCCTTCATTCATTAACACAGGACATGCAATTATTCCCGTGTGTGTGTGTGTGTGTGTGTGTGTGTGTGCGCGCACGCGCGCGCGCGTGCGCAAGCGCGCGCGTGCGCACGCGCGCGCGTGCGCACGCGCGCGCGTGCGCACTCGCGCGCGTGCGCACTCGCGCGCGTGCGCACTCGCGCGCGCGTGCACATGCGCGCGCGTGCACATGCGCGCGCACACACGCGTGTCCAATACTATTTGGAACACTTAATACAACAGTGGTTTAGAAGGGGGATCTAGAAGTTGTCTGTTGCTGACAGTTTCAACTCATCAGGCATCCACCATGTTAGCATGTAGCAACCTTTGAGGTTGTAGGTACCTACAGTGTGAACCAAACTACACCGAGGTATAAGGGTAGCACATTATAGAGTACTAGGAGTTTCCTAGGTTTCTTACCACTCATTTAACTCTGTATCTGTACTGCATTAAAACACACTGATGAGACCAAACATTATGACCACCAGCTTAATAGTGTGTTGGTTCATCTTTGAAACACAATACATCATGCAATTCCAGTGGTTTGTCGGAGTGGAGCTTCCGATATTATCCCAGATGTGCTCCATCAGTTTTAGATTGAACAAATTTCAACGTGAATTCGCTGCAATGCTCCTCAAACCGCTGTAGCACCACTCTAACCTTGTGACATGGACAGTTATACTGCTGGAAGATGCCATCACCATTGAGAAAGAAATAAGCCATAAAGGGATGCTGGTGGTCAATAATAATGTTCACACAGTCCACAGTGGTCAAGGTGCTTTCAATTGCTACCATAGGTCCCAAGGAAGCCTAAGTCAATGTACCTCACACTATAATACTGTTCCCACCAGCCTGCACCCATGGAGAGGTACATGTTTCGAGCAACTGTTTGCCAGCATGACAGAGTATCAGGTCACAGCCACCAACATGGTGTAGCAAGAAATGTGATTTCATTGCTCCATGGTCTAATCTCCATGAGCCTGTGCTCACTTTAGTCACATTTGGTTATGTCATTGGGTCAACATGGGAACACAATTAGGTTGTCTGCTACTGAGCCCAATGTTCAACAATATGCACTGAACAGTTTGCTCCAACACCCACGTTTGCAACAGTAATGCACTCTGCCACTAGATCTGACGCAGATTGTCAACTATCATGCATTAGAGTGGAAATCTGACTTCTATGTTCTGTGATGTAGTGTGAATGTCAAACACATTGTCACCTATTGAGGTATTCATGATCCCTCAAACACATTCTGTAGATGCTCTTGACAGTAGCATCCTAACAGACAACAAGCTTCAGTATTACCAAGATTCAAAGGTGACAGGCCATAACAATCTCCCCTGGGTCAAAGTTGCTTATGTCACTGTGTTTCCCCCCATTTGCAGCCTCTTGGAAACAAACTTGTTCCATTCACTCATTGTACATGCTGTCGACAACAGTAATGTCCACTTCACTCTTTGCCCTCAAGCATTCAGCACCGCTTGATTCTGTCTCGACTTTTGTTTTTCCTGTAGTGTTAGTTGTATCAACATAGCAGTATAGATACACCGATGAAAAGTTGGCCAACTCTTGCTTTGTTTATGGGTTCACTGAATGCAACACAGCACCACATTATGCTGAGCTGTTCTCACAACCACCAGGAAAGTGTCTGACCAGTGTAAAGTCTATATTTTTTTAAATTGATATTTCTGGAAGAGGGAAAAAAACCTCATTTCTTAAAAATAAATAGTCTGTCCTAGGTACAGTACACAGCGAAATCATTATGAAGATTTTTTTTGCTAAAATTTCAGTAAGTGTGTCTCATAGTGCTCTTTTTGGCACTTCCACAGATATTTCTGTTTCTGAACACAATCTTCCACTTTTAATTAGTTATTTTTATCTATACTTCAGTTCTGTACAAACACTGTCAATCTAATGTTCTCGTAATAGTCAATATCTTTGAGTGTGCTTAGCAGAGCAATGTTGGCAGTATTTGCTATGAGGTGCGAAAGGAAGGTAAGAGGACTGTCATCAGGTAGTAGAAAAGTAGCCAATGAAAGTCCAGTGAGCAAAGAATGTGTTTGCAACAATGAGTGGAGTCAAAAAGTACTTGCTCAAATCCTAATGGTGACACAAAGAGCACATATGCTGTGCATTAAAGAGGGAACAGTGATCAATCACAAATAATAGCAATAATTAACTTTGTAATAAAAATATATGTGTTTTGTATAATAATACAAGTGAAATGACAATGCAAAGTATGTGACATGTAAGTGACCTGTGTTCACAGACTATCTTCTGAATAAGAATTTGAAATGTTTGGTTAACGTAGCTGGCTGGACTGCTTATTAACCAATCTATCAATGCAACCTTCATTCCAAATTAATAGTAAAAAATGCAGAAGGTGTGGTGACAAAAAATTAAGGGAACCACAATTTACCTGCAAGGAACATCAAATGATTTGGTCTTTCACTGCCACCTTTCTTTTCTAATTCTTCCACATATTTTAATTCCGGAAATTTTTTCTCTAGCACTGTCACATTCCTCTCAGTAGAGGCGGTTTGGTATAGTGACACTTCTATGGATGCTGCCAGCACCTCTCGCATCCCAATTTCAGCAGTTTAGTCATTCCAGTCTCCATTAAGGTTCTCATTGTCATTTCTTCCTTTTTAAGAAAACAAATTATCTAGTATGTCAAAGTGCCCTTCTCATTGCCTACAACCCGTCTGCTCTATTCTGAGGCACAGTCGTTACACTGGAAACCACATCATCTGTGTGCTTATTATTGCTGACACTGGAAACAGTTCTTAATGTATTTACCCTAGACGCTTAGTCTAGGTTAAGGATAATTTTCTGTGGTAAGTTAAGCAGTTCTGCTTGTAGGTCACGAATAATACTGGGCATGAAATGTACTGAAAACACAGTGGAAGCTGAAACAATGCTATCTTTCTGTGACCCTCTGTACTCATCAAATTGTTGATCAGTATATAGCTATAATTTGGGCTCACTCTCCTAATAATTTTGTTTTTAACTGAAATTAGCATTTCTTTTTAGTTGTGTCTGGCATGTTCTGGACTCTCATTACTTTGCAACTGAACATGCCATGTAACTGTACACACAATGCAGAACATTCACTAGCTTTGTAGAAAAGTGTATGGACACTGCTAGCCTTTTCCTGCCACAAATAGTTACCACACTGAGATCAGTTCATGTCGCATGCCCACTGAGTGCCTTATCTTATTGTGAAGTTATCATCACAACTACCATTACTTCACTCAGTTTGTTGTGTGAACACAGATCTAATTGTCCAGTACTACTGACTGCGTCTGCCACAGGGCACAATGCGCTTAGTACAAATGTTCGTTCAAGGCATGCACTTCTTTTGCTCTGTCTTGAGCACGCTATTCCAACTTGAGTGCCCGCAGGCAGAAAGGTGTCCTTGGGCACAGGTAGGTGCAATGGGTAAGTAGCCTACATGCAGTCAGGCAGCTTGGCTGCAGTCTATGCGACTGTATGCCTCAGCTGAGCACTTGTGGGTAGGGGTGGCCAAGTGGTCACACATGTGCAGAACACTTGCTACAGGGCCATCTAGTGAGTGGGCTATACTACAGTGTGTAAACTTTTAGATGGCAGACCTCTCCCTAGTCCTGAATCGGTAGAAGTCGGTAAATGTCGGGAGGCTTCGGTAGGCACGCAGTTTCGACTGCTGCCAACATTACGTAGCTGACTGTGTTGTACAAGGTAGCCATTGTCATCTGCTTCATTATTGTTTTGCACTGTACTGTTCTGCGTGTTTTTATTATGCAGTTGTGGTAAACATTATCAAAATGAGTGAAGAGGCAGTTGCTGGCCCATCTCGGGAGTCACCAACAACCCCTACCGGTAGGCCCACGGTTAGAAGGAAACCAGTATTACGTAGTGATGCTCGCAAAATTATACTGCGTGTGATTGAATGCTGCGAAAGGGAAAGGGAGCAGGAAAAAATGCTTCACCCCATTTACAAATCTTCAGTGAGAGCTGCTACATACACAGGACAAAGCATGCGTAGCATTGGAAGATTATAACAGTATCCAAGAATCATCCTGGCGTATCACCACAAACGCCTGGAAAGAAAAGGGGAGTTTCCATTTCAGATATTTTGTTCGCGATCACTTTGAAGGAGCCCCCTATTTCGTCCGAATTACCTTACATTTCATTTTTCCTTGCTACCGCATTGCTTTGTATGGAAACACCACTGGTTACTGTATTATTTCGAAACACATTCATACTACAGTATGAACCGGCTGTTCAGAGCATCCTCCTACAGGCCAACCGCAAATTAGAACAGCATGCCACCCTTCACCTCAAAAAACTATCCAATCTCCTGGTTTCCCACCTCCGGAAAGGCAACTCACTCACCCTTCACAACCTTTCCAGCAAACCTCAACCTCCTCTCATTGCACACAAACCCAGTCTCTCCCATCTACTCAACCTCCCACTTCCAGCTCCACTCCCTCCAAAACCTCAAAATTCCAATCAACACAATCTGGAACCACAACACCCTAATTCAGTAGTTAACCTTTCCTCCAAACCTCTCTCCCAATCCGAAACCTCTGTCCTATCCAAAGGCCTCACCTTCAGCCCCACCCCCAGATTCAGCCAAACAGCCCTCGTCAAAGATTTACTGTCCTACACTCGTACTCTCTGCTGGAAGTATCACTTTGCCACGAAGAAAAATGATCCTAACCCTACTCCTAATGATCCAACTCCCCAAGATACTATCCAAATTGAACCCTGCCTGGAACAGTTCCGTCCTCCGTCACAGCGGGACCCACCTCCTCTTCCTCAAAATCACCCTCTCCAAACCTTCCAGGAATTTCTGACTTCCAGCCTTGCCTCTCAATCCTTCTTAAAAAACCTTAATCCTACTCCCAACATCACCACTGCTGAAGCCCAGGCTATCCGTGATCTGAAGGCTGACCGGTCCATCGTCATCCTTCCGGCGGACAAGGGTTCCACGACCGTGGTACTTGATCGTCGGGAGTATGTGGCTGAGGGACTGCGTCAGCTTTCAGACAACACCACATACAAAGTTTGCCAAGGTAATCCCATTCCTGATGTCCAGGCAGAGCTTCGAGGAATCCTCAGAACCTTAGGCCCCCTACAAAACCTTTCACCTGACTCCATCAACCTCCTGACCCCACCGACACCCCGCACCCCTACCTTCTTCCTAAAATTCACAAACCCAATCATCCCGGCCGCCCCATTGTAGCTGGTTACCAAGCCCCCACAGAACGTATCTCCGCCTACGTAGATCAACACCTTGAACCCATTACATGCAGTCTCCCATCCTTCATCAAAGACACCAACCACTTCCTCGAACGCCTGGAATCCTTACCCAATCCGTTACCCCCGGAAACCATCCTTGTAACCATTGATGCCACTTCCTTATACACAAATATCCCGCACGTCCAGGGCCTCGCTGCGATGGAGCACTTCCTTTCACGCCGATCACCTGCCACCCTACCTAAAACCTCTTTCCTCATTACCTTAGCCAGCTTCATCCTGACCCACAACTTCTTCACTTTTGAAGGCCAGACATACCAACAATTAAAGGGAACAGCCATGGGTACCAGGATGGCCCCCTCATACGCCAACCTATTCATGGGTCGCTTAGAGGAAGCCTTCTTGGTTACCCAGGCCTGCCAACCCAAAGTTTGGTACAGATTTCTTGATGACATCTTCATGATCTGGACTCACAGTGAAGAAGAACTCCAGAATTTCCTCTCCAACCTCAACTCCTTTGGTTCCATCAGATTCACCTGGCCCTACTCCAAATCCCATGCCACTTTCCTTGATGTTGACCTCCACCTGTCCAATGGCCAGCTTCACACGTCCGTCCACATCAAACCCACCAACAAGCAACAGTACCTTCATTACGACAGCTGCCACCCATTCCACATCAAACGGTCCCTTCCCTACAGCCTGGGTCTTCGTGGCAAACGAATCTGCTCCAGTCCGGAATCCCTGAACCATTACACCAACAACCTGACAACAGCTTTTGCATCCCGCAACTACCCTCCCGACCTGGTACAGAAGCAAATAAGCAGAGCCACTTCCTCATCCTCTCAAACCCAGAACCTCCCACATAAGAACCACAAAAGTGTCCCACTTGTGACAGGATATTTTCCGGGATGGATCAGATTCTGAATGTGGCTCTCCAGCAGGGACACGACTTCCTCAAATCCTGCCCTGAAATGAGATCCATCCTTCATGAAATCCTCCCCACTCCACCAAGAGTGTCTTTCCGCCGTCCACCTAACCTTCGTAACCTCTTAGTTCATCCCTATGAAATCCCCAAACCACCTTCCCTACCCTCCGGCTCCTACCCTTGTAACCGCCCCCGGTGTAAAACCTGTCCCATGCACCCTCCCACCACCACCTACACCAGTCCTGTAACCTGGAAGGTGTACACGATGAAAGGCAGAGCCACGTGTGAAAGCACCCACGTGATCTACCAACTGACCTGCCTACACTGTGATGCATTCTATGTGGGAATGACCAGCAACAAACTGTCCATTCGCATGAATGGACACAGGCAGACAGTGTTTGTTGGTAATGAGGATCACCCTGTGGCTAAACATGCCTTGGTGCACGGCCAGCACATCTTGGCGCAGTGTTACACCGTCCGGGTTATCTGGATACTTCCCACCAACACCAACCTATCCGAACTCCGGAGATGGGAACTTGCTCTTCAATATATCCTCTCTTCCCGTTATCCACCAGGCCTCAATCTCCGCTAATTTCAAGTTGCCGCCACTCATACCTCACCTGTCATTCAACAACATCTTTGCTCTGCACTTCTGCCTCGACTGACATCTCTGCCCAAACTCTTTGTCTTTAAATATGTCTGCTTGTGTCTGTATATGTGTCGATGGATATGTGTGTGTGTGCGAGTGTATACCTGTCCTTTTTTCCCCCTAAGGTAAGTCTTTCCGCTCCCGGGATTGGAATGACTCCTTACCCCCTCCCTTAAAACCCACATCCTTTCGTCTTTCCCTCTCCTTCCCTCTTTCCTGATGAGGCAACAGTTTGTTGCGAAAGCTTGAATTTTGTGTGTATGTTTGTGTGTCTATCGACGTGCCAGCACTTTCGTTTGGTAAGTCACATCATCTTTGTTTTTAGATATATTTTTCCCACGAGGAATGTTTCCCTCCCTCCCTCTCTCTCTCTCTCTCTCTCTCTCTCTCTCTCTCTCTCTCTATATATATATATATATATATATATATATATATATATATACACGTGGGAATGTTTCCCTCCCTCTCTCTCTCTCTCTCTCTCTCTCTCTCTCTCTCTCTCTCTCTATATATATATATATATATATATAGGGAAACATTCCACGTAGGAATATATATATATAAATGTATAAAACAAAGATGATGTGACTTACCGAACGAAAGCGCTGGCAGGTCGATAGACACACAAACAAACACAAACACACACACAAAATTCAAGCTTTTGCAACAAACTGTTGCCTCATCAGGAAAGAGGGGAAGGAGAGGGAAAGACGAAAGGATGTGGGTTTTAAGGGAGAGGGTAAGGAGTCATTCCAATCCCGGGAGCGGAAAGACTTACCTTAGGGGGAAAAAAGGACAGGTATACACTCGCACACACACACATATCCATCCACACATATGCAGACACAAGCAGACATATTGGTCGTTAAATATGTCTGCTTGTGTCTGTATATGTGTGGATGGATATGTGTGTGTGTGCGAGTGTATACCTGTCCTTTTTTCCCCCCTAAGGTAAGTCTTTCCGCTCCCGGGATTGGAATGACTCCTTACCCTCTCCCTTAAAACCCACATCCTTTCGTCTTTCCCTCTCCTTCCCCTCTTTCCTGATGAGGCAACAGTTTGTTGCAAAAGCTTGAATTTTGTGTGTGTGTGTTTGTGTTTGTTTGTGTGTCTATCGACCTGCCAGCGCTTTCGTTCGGTAAGTCACGTCATCTTTGTTGTAGGGAAACATTCCATGTAGGAAAAATATATCTAAAAACAAAGAAGATGTGACTTACCAAATGAAAGTGCTGGCAGGTCGACAGACACACAAACAAACACAAACATACACACAAAATTCAAGCTTTCGCAACAAACTGTTGCCTCATCAGGAAAGAGGGAAGGAGAGGGAAAGACGAAAGGATGTGGGTTTTAAGGGAGAGGGTAAGGAGTCATTCCAATCCCGGGGGCGGAAAGACTTACCTTAGGGGGAAATAGATTTTAATGTACAAGACGATTTCAGTTTCGTTTACGAACAACATTTAAAGCGAGTTTTACTTCCAAGCGTTTCGTCTGCTTTCGTGTAAGTATGACGCGCAATTTGTAGTGCCAGCACTGCAACTGGTAGGTGTGCCTTGTCTCCCCCCCCCCCCCCCCCCCCCGCAACGGCTCCTCTCCCCTCGCCAGCCAATGCTTGCTTCGTCCTCTCCCCGCACTCCGCTCACAACTCTGCCGTCTTACAGTTAACACACTGTACCTGCACCTGCCCGTGGATGGTGAGCAGAGCAACACTTGTAGGTGCATTGGAACAGCCTTGTCTAGTACATTATTCATTACCAATATACAGCACAAAATGCAAATGACAAACTGACTGGACCCCTCTGAATTTTAATGCATTATTCACATGTATTTTTTTGATAATGCTTCGTCAAACCAAACCACAATTACCAACAACAAAAAATTAGAAAATGGAAACTTATATTTAATAGCTGCAAATGATACCGCAACAATGAACAATACAGAAAACACAGAAATAAGACCATACTCACCTCACAAAGTTTTTGAAGCTGCAGTGCGTATGTTGCAGCCTTTCGTAATCTAGAAACAAGGTGAAATTTTTTCCTTGGTTCTGTGTTTGATTCTTGACGCAGCTGCATTGCATAGCCCCATGCTCTTTCAGCCATCATCAGTGGAATACATAAGTACCTGCAACAACAACAACAAACCTATTAATGTGTAAAAATTTTCAAACTATTAAAAAATTATACAAAGTATATATAATTCTAAAAAACCTAATTTATTAAAAATTAATGCCCATTTTATAATTTGCAAATACATCTTGCCTCCAAAACAAACTCTGTTGTCGTCAAGAGTGAGTACAAGAATGATTGAATCAATATATGTATTAAATACAAAGAAAAAAACATGATTTTTTATCAGGCAGATGTTCTCCTTACATTGCCACACCATAGCACAAACCTTTTGCCTTAAATACGGCTAAAATAAATGTACAGCTGCTACATACAATAATGTAACACAGCAAAAATGTTTGCTTAGTTTTAATAGCATTTTCAAATCAATGGGCAACAGTCATTTAGAGGGACAGAAATGAGGCCCTACTAGTCTGATGCATATGCCACATAACACCAATCAGTTCTTCCTGCCTCAACAGGATCGAAAGTAGTTGTTATATTATCCAACTAATATTTACAATATATCCATTTTTAAATATCAATT
The DNA here is from genome assembly GCF_023898315.1 of Schistocerca nitens. Taxonomy (NCBI): domain Eukaryota; kingdom Metazoa; phylum Arthropoda; class Insecta; order Orthoptera; family Acrididae; genus Schistocerca; species Schistocerca nitens. The sequence continues at coordinate 186,541,538 of NC_064615.1, read as the reverse complement.
TCAATATATTTCCAAGAACCAAGTGTATAAAGATATAAATGACAAATCCATGCAACAATCACAGCACAATAAAGAGAACCAAATCAAAATATGTTGGGCTAATACGACAACAAAAACAATCCATTTTTTGATGATATAAAGTAATTGGATAGACAAAAAAATCTACTCCTGCTGCCACTTGGTGAGTAAAATAAGTAGCACATTATTTTAGATAATACAGTCATTTTCATTTCCTAGCGCAGTAACAAATGCATGTGCATGTGCATGAACACACAAACACAAAACGATGAGCAACCAAACTACTGAAGTTTAGGCTGAAATCAATATGACAATTAATGAGGGGCAGTGTGCATTACAGTGTGGATGGTTTTTAAGTGGTTTTCCGTCTGTCTCAGCTAATGTGTGCGCAAACACTGTCTTCACGTATGTATACACTGTAATTACTCTACCATGCAAAGATCTGGGGTTATGGGTTACACTTGTCTGGAATGTGATGCTTGGGGGGGCAGGGGGGGGGGGGCACACAATATAAAGAATACAAAACATAAACAACTGTAACATGCATAATTGTTGACAAAAATGCTTTTCATTTTCTCCAACTTAACAGATTTGCACACACATTCTGACAACTGATTAATGCACTCAGTAAGGAGTGTAACCACCTTTGGTAGTAATGCTCATTCTTCTTGCAGAGATGCATGCAAGTCTTGGAGAGTGGTTGGTGGATGCTGACATGAAGCATCCCGTCTCCTTACTGCATATCAGATATACTCTATAGGATTCAAATTTGGAGAGTGAGTAGGCCACACCATGGGTGCATTATCTTCCATTTCCAAGAAAACATCAATCACCAGTGCCCTATGAGGTCGAGCGTTATTGTCCATCAATAAGAAGTCTGGGCCCACAGCACCTCATAACAACTGCTCATGAGATCCCAAGATGTTGTCATGATACCTGATAGCAGTTAAACCTTGCCGATTCACCCACACAATTTCATGAAGAAGTATTTGAGTAGTCAACATAATCTCTGCCCACTCCATTTAGGGATCCTCCTTGATACCTCTCTCTTTCCACAATGTTTGGGTCCCAAAATAATGTTACACGCTCCCTCCAGATGCAAACACATGGACACTTTCTCTCCAGACAAAACTGGGACTCATCTATGAAAAGAACATCGGCCCACTGTTCGACCGTCATGTGGCATGTTGACAACTCCACCCTAGACGCTCCCTCCTGTGAAGACGCATCAGAGGTACACATACAGCAGGTCTCCAACAATAAAGGCCACTCTGCTGAAGCCTTCTATACACCATTAGCCTCGATACAACACGTTCAGTGGATGCTGCGAGGTCAGATGCCAGTTGCCACGCGGTACTAAGGCAGTACCATCATGCCCTTACAGCCAAATAACATTCCTCTTTTTCTGATGTCACACATGGTTGACCCTGGTTTTTTGGATACAGTTTTGGTCTCTATAAACTGTCGCCACATTTGAGAAACAATAGAACGATTCACATTAAGCCATCGGGCTACAACGGTTTCCAATTGTTTTGCTTCCATTCTTCCTACAGTCTTCCACCACAGAGAGTCTGGCAGATGCCTTCCCTATGCCATGGTGCACCATCTGTGACTGTGTACAGAGCGATGGGGATGTGGGGCTACCCGGCAAACATTACCCCATTTGGTAGGTGCCCTTACATCACAGTTAGTGAGATTGTCAATTGTCTGGAATGCAATCTTCTATGCATAACATGATTGTACAGACATCTGTTGAGAGTTTGTATGATTATGTCATGAATTACACACAGGACAGAGAAACAGTGGTTTGTTGCTTTCATTTTGAATGCTACTGGATGTACTATGAAGCTTTATAAGGAAAAAAATAAATTCCACAGGTATGAAGTTTTGGACATAGCTATAGATAAATACCTGGGCAATGCAGGGCTTCTCTGCTAAAGATTTAATATTTCACAGATGTCAGCAGGTTGTTTAGTCTTTCTGGAGTAAACCAAGCATTCTGCCATAGGACAGTCCAATACTTTATACTGAAACTTCAACTATCCATCTCTATTACATTCTTCCACTCAGCTGGAACTACGTTCTTCAACGTGGAGTCTCACACAAAATGACAAACTATTGAGCAATCTGCACATATCGTTTGGGATCCCCATCAACAACTGTCTCGCTAACTGGAATCAGCATTCCTTTTTTCGGAGACGTGATTGGCAATTGAAATCTCACTGATTCTGGCCTTCATAATTTGGTATTTTACATTCCTGTGTAACTGCACATCCATTGTAGAACATTTGCTAGCTCTTGCTGTTGCCTTTTCAATAAAGTTCTGAATCTCTTCAATAAGACTGGGCTCACTGTCTGTATAACAGATGCCATGCATGTCACTGGCATATGTATGATCATGTGCTAATTATCTAGAGAACTTGGGAAATCATTTACATAATATATTAAAAAAATGGAGCCCTGAGGAACTCCAAAATGCGTATTTCTCCTTTCAGTACTTCTCCACCATCATATATAACTTCTGCACGCCATTGTCTGCCTTTTAAATATGTTTCTAGCAATTGTATGAGTTTTCCAGTGACACCATCCATCACAATTTTTGATAAGAGAGTATCATGATGTACTGTATCAAAACCTTTGGAAATGTACAGGGATACTCCTACTGTTTGGGACTTTTCAATTATTTTCTCACGTACATGATGGACAAACTGTGCTATTGCTGACATGGCACTTTGACCTCTTTTGATACCGGGCTGGAAGTCACTTAATATGTAGCATTATTGTAATGTTCCAAGATGCTTTTTAGCATTACACTAGTGGGTCACCAGTGGTTTTGGTACAGACAAAGTACATAAAAAACTTAATTCTATATTTCAATGTGACATAAAATGTGGAATCAGAAAGTGTCCATCATGTCAAAATTAAAAGTTATGACCTGCAAGTTGTACAACATAGCTGAATTTACTGTGTAATTTTTAAGTCTTAGTGTTTGAAAGGAGTGTGATAAAAATTAATGCAGTGACCTTTTTTGTTCTTAACTTTAATGTTAACTACTTTTTAAATGTAATATGTAACATGAGTGTATTTTACATAGTGTATTTAAAACCTCCAGTCACAAACATTTGCTTACTCTTCCTTTTATATTATCTCAAGTCTTCGAATTTTTCTTTTCTTTTTCAGGAATTGATCTGGCTAAGTTCATTCGACAAAAAAGTGTTTTGTAGGCATTGAAAATACAACATGAAGAAATCAAAATGTGGACATACAAACCATCCCGATTTATTTGGTTGTATATGTGGTGAATTCATGACAAGGAAACAAAGACGAACAATTTCTAACTTACTGAAGATGTCATCATTTATTCTTCAAATGCCAACTGGGAGATCAAGATAAAGATTGGGCACCTCACATAACTTGCACTAGGTGCAATTCTCAACTAACACAATGGCTGTAAGGAAAAAAGAGCACTTACCATTTGGCATACCATTGATTTGGCGAGTGCCTCAAAATCATATTGATGATTGCTACTTCTGTTCGACTAATGTAACTGGCTTTTCATCAAAGAATAAGAAGATTATTAAGTACCCTAACCAGCCCCCAGCAATTAGACCTGTTCCCCACAGTGAATACCTGCCAGTTCCAACTACTCCACTAGTGTGGAAAGAAGTTCCCAACTCTGATCATGAATCTACAAATGCTGTGGGAGCACAATGTCAATCAAGTGAAGAGGAGCACTTTCCAGAACATAGACCATATTTAATAACACAAGCAGACTTGAATGACCTAGTTCATGATTTATACTTATACAGGAGTATGCAGGAATTTTATCTTTACGTCTTAAGGAATGGAACTTACTTGATGAAGAAACAAGAATTACTCACTTTAGGCAACGTAATCAAGATCTGATGACATATTACCATATGGTGGGCAACATTTGTGCTTGTAGTGATGTAGTAGGATTAATGAAACAGTTACAACATACCATATGATGCTGCTGAGTGGCACTTGTTTATTGGCGCTTCCAAGACAAGTCTGAAGGCTCTACTATTGCATAATGGTAATACATTTCCATCTGTACCTGTAGGGTACTCTGTGACTATGAAAGAGAACTATGTAAATTTGTCAGAGATACTTGAAGCTATTATGTATAAGGAAAAAAAATTGGAAAATATGTAGTGATCTTAAGGTGATTGGTTTACTAACTGGTCTCCAAATTAGTTTCACAAAGTACTGCTGTTTCCTTTGTCTTTGAGACAGCCATGCAACTGATAAACATCATACAGTTAAACAGTGGCCACCACGAGACAAATTGGCTCCAGAGAGAGAGAATGTGAAATATGTACCTTTGGTGGATTCTCAAAATGTTTTCCTTCCCCCACTGTATATTAAGCTTGGCCTTATGAAGAATTTTGTCACAAGAATGGACAAAAATGCTAATGGTTTCATGTATCTATGTGACACCAAATTGAAAGAGGGGATTTTTATTGGGCCTCAAATCATAAATTTAATGTGTGATAAGAACTTCGAAGAAAAATTAAGTCAGTCAGAACTTGCAGTCTGGCATTCTTTTAAGAATGTCGTTGAAGGTTTCCTAGGAAATACAAGATCAGAAAACAGTAACACATTAGTGGGAACTCTTTAGGAGAACTATAAAAATCTTGGATTCAGAATGTCACCAAAAATGCACTTCCTTCATTCGCATTTAGATTTCTTCCCTGCCAATTTGGAAGTGGTTGGTGACGAACATGGAGAAAGGTTCCATCAGGACATTTTGCAAATGGAAAGCCACTATAAAGTTAGATGGAACCCTTCAATGTTAAGTGACTACTGTTTGTTTTTGAAGCATGAAGGATATATATCCCACAGAAGGAAGTTGTCATCAAAAAGACTCAACTTTCCACCATCAACGTCATCATTGAACAAATGAATGTTGCAATTTTTCTTGTAAAACTGTACATCAGGCCCAGAAAACTAGAGCACGCAGTTTTATGCCATTAAGTTTGTTATATATTGTCTAAATTTAATGTAGACCACCCTGGTCTCTGTTTTTAGATATAGGCATTTGAAAAACCTCCGTAACAAAAAAATTGGAGGGTGATGGCGAAAATCTAACTGCATTTCCAGATTCAGCAAGTCCAAATTAGTTAGGTTCACCATGTTTTATCTCTGTACAGGAAAAAAAAGTTTTTTGTTGTATAGTGTTATTTTTTCAATTAGTCTTCTGGATGTTGAGATTAGATCAATAGATCTGTGGTTCTGAACATGTTTTATTTCCCATTTTCTGTGTAAAGGTTTGAGTATAGCCAATTTCAACTTGTCAGGGATTACACTGTCTTCAAGAACACAGTTTATTAGATAAACCAACAGTTTCACTAGCTCACATTTACATTTCTCCAATACAAATGGAGAAATTCCATCTAATCCTACTGAGTTTTTGTTTCCAAGGCTATCAATGAGCTGCAGTATGTCATTAGTGCCTACTGAAGGTAGTGTACTGCAGTTCTGTTCATTAATGGACTCAAATGTATGTCACGCATCCACCTTATGCAGATATCACTTTGAATAGTATTTATAAAGTAATCATTAAAAATACTAATAACTAGAAGGGCAGCAGAAATGTTATTCACAGTTAATTATACATTAGTAATTTTACTTTCTGTTCCATTTTTTTCTAATTTTATTTACAACTGACAAGCAAGGCTGGCTAATTCTTTCTGCTTTTATGTCTTCTTTGTGCAACTGATACTTGCACTGCTTGGAGAGCTCCTTATATAACTCTGTGTTAGTCAGCCTGTGCATGCTATATATGTTTTCTGTTTCTCCTTTTAGAACTTTTGTTTTAACATCTAATGGTACAGCTTTTGGTATTAAAGGTGGATTTTTGTAATCTACATCTACATGGATACTCTGCAAATCACACTTAAGAGCCTGGCAGAGGTTCATCGAACTACCTTTACAATCATTCTCTATTATTCCAATCTCGAACAGTGCGCGGAAAAAACAAGCACCTTTATCTTTCCATGCAGGCTCTGATTTCACTTATTTTATTATGATGATCGTATCTCCCTATGAAGGTCGGCATCAACAAAATATTTTCGCATTTGGAGGAGAAAGTTGGTGTTTGAAATATTGTGAGAAGATCCCGCCGCAACAAAAACTGACTATTTTAATGATGTCCACCCAAAATTCTGCATCATGTCCTTGACACACTCTCCCCTATTTCTCGATAATACAAAACATGCTGATCGTCTTTAAACTTCCTTGATGTACTCTGTTAATCCTGTCTGGTTAGGATCCACTATGGTGCAGCAGTTCTCCAAAAAGAGGATAGACAAGCACAGCATACGCAGTCTCTTTAGTAATCTGTTACAATAAAACACAGTCTTTGGTTTACCTTCCCCACAACAGTTTCTATGTGTTCTTTCCAATTTAAGTTGTTTGTAACTGTAATTTATAGGTATTTAGTTGACTTTATGGCCTTTAGATTTGACTTATTTATCGTGTAGCCGAAGTTTAACAGATTCCTTTTAGCACTCATGTAGATGACCTCACACTTTTTGTTATTTAGGGTCAATTGCCGATTTTCACACCATACAAATATCTTTTCTAAATCATTTTGGAATTTGTTTTGATCTTCGGATGACTTTACTAGATGATAAACAACAGCATCATCTGTAAACAACCTAAGATGGCTGCTCAGATTGTCTCCAAAATCATTTATATAGATGAGGAACAGCTGAGGACCTATAACACTACCTTGGCGAATGACTGCGAACTGTGGCCTCTCTGACAGGAAATCACAAATCCACTAACATAACTAAGACGGTATTCCACAAGCACACAATTTCACTATAAGCTGCTTGTGGGGTACAGTGTCAGAAACCTTCTGGAAATCTAGAAATATGGAATCAATTTGAAATCACTTGTCAATGGCACTCAACACTTTGTGTGAGTAAAGAGCTAATTTTGTTTCACAAGAATGATATTTTCTAAATCTTGTGTTGACTGTTTTTCAATGACCTTTCTTTTCGAGGTAATTCATAATGTTCGAACACAATATATGTTCCAAAATCCTGCTGCATATCGACATTAATGATATGGACCTGTAATTTAGTGGATTACACCTACTACCTTTCCTGAGTATTGGTGTGACCTGTGCAGCTTTCCAGGCTTTGGGTATGGATCTTTCATCAAGCAAGAAGTTGCATATGACAGTTAAGTATGGTGCTATTGCATCAGCATACTCTGAAAAGAACGTAATTGGTATACAGTCTGGAACATATGACTTGCTTTTATTAACTCCTAGGATATCTACTTCTAAGTTGTTCATGGTGACAACTGTTCTTGATTCGAATTCTGGAATACTTACTTCATCTTCTTTGGTGAACGAATTTCAGATGGCTGCGTTTAGTAACCGTGCTTTGGTAGCACTGTCGTCAATAGTATTTCCATTGCTATCATGCAGAGAAGGCACTGATTGTGTCCTGCCACTAGAATACTATACATATGACCAGAATCTCTTTGGATTTTCTATCCCAGGTTTCGAGAAAAACTTTTGTTCTGGAAACTATTATAAGCATCTCACATTGAAATCCACACTAAAATTTGAGCTTCTGTAAAAGATCACCGATCTGGTGGTTTTGTGTTTGTTTAAATTTTACGTGCTTTTTTTGTTGTTTCTGCAACAGTGTTCTGAGCCGTTTTGTGTACCAAGGAGAATCATCTCCGTCGTTTGTTAATTGATTTGGTATAAATCTCTTGATTGCTGTCCATACTATTTCTCTGAATTCAAGCCACACCTAGTCTACACTTACACTGTTAATATGGAAGAAGTGGAGATTGTCTCTCAGGAAGGCATCAAGTGAATTTTTTTCTGATTTTTTGAATAGTATATTTTTCGTTTATTTTTGGAGGCTTTGGGGGTTACAATATTCAATCTCACTACAGCAACCTTGTGTTCACTAATCCCTGTATCCATTTTGATGCTCATTATTAGCTCAGGACTATTTGTTGCTAAGAGGTCAAGTATGTTTTCATAACCATTTAACATTCAAGTGGGCTCATGAACTAACTGCTTGAAATAATTTTCAGAGAATGCATTTAGCATAATTTCAGATGATGTTTTACGTGCACCTCCAGATTTAAACATGTATTTTTGCCAACATATTGAGGGTAAAATAAAGTCACCACCAACTATGATTACATTAGTCGGGTATATGTTTGAAATCAAACTCAAGTTATCTTTGAACCTTACAGCAACTGTATCATCTGAGTTGTGAGGTCAGTAAAAGGATCCAGTTATTATTTTATTCTGCTTGCCAAGAATGACCTCTGCCCATAATAACTTGCAGGGACTATCTACTTCAATTTTATTCTAACAGCAACAAACATGCCACCACCAACTGTCTTTAGCCTATCCTTTCAGAACACCATTAGGTTCTTTGCAAAAATTTTGGCTGAACTTATCTCCAACTTTCAGTGCCTACAAAAATTTGAGCATCAGTGCTTTCTATTAGCACTTGGAGCTCTGGTACTTTCCCAACACAGCTGCAACAATTTACAACTGTTATACCGATGGTTCCTGCATCCATGTTCTTCCTGCATTCACACTCTTAATGGGATGGTTCTATTTATGAGTCCAGTCAAAACTTCTAAGAACATGCTATATTTATTGTTGATCTCAGTGATGGTAATTACCTATTCAGAAGATTTCTTATTTATACTATGTCTCAGTATAGCCATGTTGTTTGGAGATAATCTTCTCATACTCATATTTTTTATGGTCAAAGTTTGTTAAATTTTAGTAGTGCCTGACCTAAATGATCCTAGAGGTGTACAATGATAATGGAAATTCCTGGATGGAGGAGTATGTAAAATAAGAGGAAGGCAACCACTAATCTGCAGCAGATAAATGCACGGAACACAGAAACACATAACAGAAAATAACATTCACACTAGCTTTGGAGCACTAGCTCCTTTTCTAGCTAAACTAAACACACAGAGACACCCAAATGCATACTCCTGATGCCACGGCCAAGAGACTGCGCACTGTGGCCACAGGAGTGTATGTTTGGGTGTCTGTGTGGTTGTGTGTGTGGATATGTGTACTTCAGTTAGAAACAGAGCTAGTACTGAAAAGCTAGTGTGAATCCTGTTTTCTGTTGCAGTTTCTGTGCTCCACATAGTGATGATCTGCTTTAGGTGAGTGGTTGCCTTTCCCTTATTTTATGTACTGATCTGAGAGGTGACCGTTTATGATGTCCAAGAGATGATGTGGTCATAATTCGTTATAACATGAGCTACTGAACTGCTTTATGTGCTAACTATTCTAGTGACTACTAGTCCAAGTAGATCTTACCACATAAGATAGAATACAATCTGTGAAACAGTTGCTTTCTTGACAGTCACGTAAAGTGTTATGTTCAGATTTGCAAGTATGACGAGATTTACACTTTTACAACCTGACAGTTTACTGAGAAGTCCATAAGTGACTTCATGAAAGCGTCAAACTTTCTAGAGGGGAATCTATACATTCTTATAACAAAGAAAGGAACAGTGTGAAATACAAATCTGAGAATTGCAATTTCGAACTATTTACAACAAAACTTGTACACCCAACGCACTCTTTCTGTGATCGTTATGAACGTATTTCAACTACAAGTACACATACTAGTGCTGTACTATGTATTTATTTACTCGCAGTGACACAATTTGCATAATTCGAACTTATGCAAGCCATGTGCCAACTGGGAATGAAATTATGAAATTACTTTTTCTCACGTAAATTACTTTTTCTCAACAACACCACCTTTAATATGTTTTCTGCAGTAAGATTATGTTTTGGTATAGCCTTCTGATTTAAATGATTAACGTTATCTACTGACTTCTGGTGTTCTGTAACAACATCCAGTGATAAATGATTCAGAGGCATCCATTTTGCTTCCTAAGCCTTAATACGTTATAATACAAAAATGATAGATTTCCTGTCTTACTCATACCATGACCATGGTGACTGGCTTCTCAATTTGGTCCTATAGAACTACGGTGTAAATAAATAAATAAAACTAAAAAGTATTAAATCTGCTGTGTATAATGGTGTTTCTAGCAAAATATTAAAATTATGTGCTGACTTATTAATATTCCCCTCCAGCTACCTTCAAAATCAGACAATGACTCTGGGCATATTTGCTGACACACTTAAAATACTCTGTAGTAACACCCATCCACAACACTAGAAATAATAAAACCAACTCTAATTACAAATTTATATCACTCAAAAGTGTTTGGGAAATTGGCCTATGACATAATACTGCCTCATTTAACAGAGTAGAACTTGTTAACCACCTCTCAGTTGAGCTTTTGTAAACGATTCTCTGCAGAAAAAGCGATGCACTACTTCACATGTGAAGTGCTAGTAGAGCTAAACAAGAAAAAATTATTCAGTTGGTATATTCTGTGACATTTATAAAGCCTCTGATTGTGTGGATCACAAAATTCTACTTGCAAACTAAATTATTATGGCATTAATGGCATCCTTCTTGTATGGATGGGATCCTACCTCCGTTAAAAAAAAAAGCAGGGGGTCTCATTAACAGACTATCTCAGGCACAAAAATAACATGACATGTGGAGTGCCGCAGGGATTAGCACTGGGCCCATTCATGTTTCTAACCTACATAAATGATCTTGCTGATCACACAAGCATACTAATTGAGGGTTCAAATTTGTTCCAAGCAGACACAGCTAAGATAACAATTGAACATACCTACAAGTGGTTCAAAGCTGACTGTTTAAGTCTTAAACTCACAAAGAATCATGTTATGCAATTGCAAACAGGCAATAGTGATCCTTTAGCACCAGAAGTAGATATCAATTGTCCTTCACAGAATGAAGCACAGTGTGTAAAATCCCTTGGGTTACAGCTGGATAACAAATTAAAATGGATTCAACACATAGGTTAATTAATCAAGAAGCTCAGTTCAGTGCATTATACCCTTACAACATCATCATACAGGACAAGGCAGCAACCATTGACACCTCAGGATATCCCATGTCACGAGACAGTGCCATTGGCACAAGAGACAAGCTGGTTAATGTGATTTTGTGCTCTCAGCACTCTCCAGTGGCAGCTGTTTGCTTTATTTGGCTTGCCAACTACACAGTCTGTTCATGAAAATGTGTAGAATTCCTATGATAGCTCTATTAAAATGTACATTTACTTTCTTGACTGTATCCTAGTCATGTTGTTCTGCCTGTGCTATACATAAATAAAAACTTCAATGTACATAAAAACATAATAACACAAAAATCAAAGATGCATGTCCCCTGCATGTCCAATCAGGAAGGACATTAACTTATAGAAGTTCACCAAATCGAACAAACTTACTCCTGACTTAGGGTGCGTTTATATCATCATATATTACAGAAATTATTTCTATTAATTTCATAGGAAACAGTCACAACCTTTTAGAAAATGCATGGGTGGGGAAAAAAAGTTAGGATGAAGCGGGATGTGAACCCTCTTTCAATCCGCCTTGTTTCTGGATCATGACACCTCAATCAACTATGCTATGCTGAAACTCAGCTGCTATTGGCCTCTTATTTTATGTTACAGTCTTCTAAAGGCTTTACTTGCTGAAATGTAATTATAACAAATGTAACAAGAGTGACACCTTTTCATGGGTTGTTGTCTTAAAATAGCTTACTCTCATAACATGTGAGCTATGACACAAAAATACTTTAATACGAAAATTCTTTAACCATCAAAATGACATTTCCAGTCATTTTATTACAACAAATCGTACCAATACCAATTTGTTCTCGAGCCATTCAATGTGCTGGTGCTCAGAAATAGCATCTATTCATAGGGTCTAACGTATAACATAAAACCCACCGAATATAAGCTTCTACTGAAGATGACACATACAGTCTTGCTTTCTGGCTGTGACATAGGGAGCATTCTTGCTTCCTGTTGGTTTTACTTTTTTGTCGAAATATCACAGAACTTATTTTGTCAAACAATGGAAAATTCAGGATGGAATATAACAATATAATGAAAAGGATAGTTGCTACTCACTATATAGTGGAGATGCTGCGTCGCAGAAAGGCACAACAAAAATACTGTCACACAATTAGCTTTCAGCCAACAAGGCCTTTGTCAAAATTGGACAACACCACTCATGCAAATGCAACTCAAACACACATGACCACTGTCTCTGGCAACTGGAGCCAGAACTTATTTTGTGTTTCACGTGAAAAAATGGCTACTCAAAGAGAAATAGCAGAAAGTGACATCAGAAAACTCGTAGAGTGCCACATCTACTGTAACTAACTTGTCCCATGTGCCAACGGTTTTAGGAGTATCTCTCACTGTGTTCATTTGCATCTCTTTTGAATTATGAAATTATCTTGTGAGGTAGTGCACCTAAAGTTAAAAAGCTGTTTGTTCAGCAGAAACATGATGTATGAATACTAAAGTACATAACCAAACATCTTGCAGAATACGTACACTCACTTGTCAATACATTTCCTCCTTAATGCTTTGAGTAGCAGTGGTTTCTGCCTCAAACCACAATTTTATTAATTTTGTTTTGACATATCAGTGCCTTTCGCATGAAACTGCTGAAGCTATCGCAAGACAGACATCTAGTGGTACAATGAGGTACCTCTATAAATGTAGTACATTGTAGTGGTCATTTACGGATTCAAAGTAACAATTAGTGTGGAGATTGTGCAACATGACTGTAGGAAACAGTCACGTGTACTTTTTTTTTATTTTTGGTGATAATACTGAGTGCCTCAACGACTGTGAAAATAAGTGTATGTAAAGTTACTGCAATGAAAATTTGAGTTCGTAGTACTGCTTTTGTGACTAGTTTCAAAATGAAACCACTGGGATAGTACATACTTTTGATACAATTTTTTTTAAATGTTAGGTCCATTTTTGCTTGTTAAGTAGGACTATAATTTGTTTTAGGCATTATGAGTTCATGTCAGTTTCGAGATGTGGGATTGTGTCTACGAAAAATGGGAAATTGCTTCCAAATATATCACACGAAATGGGTGGTTGAAAATTGTATGACCCAGTGGTCCCAAAATGAACCTGCCTCTTTCAAACAACTGATTGTTTACTTTTTATCAGTTTCTTTCAGAATTTGTTGCTTGTATGATAACCAAGGTTAATTTTGTGAAAAATTTTAAAATCATATTTTTTCATATTGATGGAATTCAAAGGGTTAATGGTTTATGTTGCTGACAGTAAAAACCAGCTTCTGTTTCACTGTGATTTATAAAACCATAATACAAGACATATAATACTTTTCATGCAGACTTTACCTCCTTGATTAAAGTTCAGAATGAAGTTACATACTCTGGTGGGAAGACATTCAACAAGCTTCCATCTAAAATAAAGGAAGAGAATGGAAACCCTTACCTATTCAAAAGAAAATTAAAAAAATACCTCATTAACCACCCTTCTACAAATAATCCGAATATTTAGATTCAAGGTTTGAAACATTCTGTTAGATAAATGATAAGTACCAGTGTTCCCCATACTACTAGAAAATAAGTAACAACATACTATAAATAGGGCTCAGTATTAATATACAAAGAAATATTTCCTTTGGAAAATACAATTTTAGTTGAGTAAATATTAAGATATTAATTAAATGATACCTGATGCCTTTGTCTCGTGTTAATGTATACCTTGAAGCAAATAGTGATTTTAGAATGGTTGGCAAATGAAATGCCAGTTTCAAATAAGGACCTCCTTTTATGAGATAGGTGATAGTTGCAGCTGAGTGAAATGAAAGGAGAGGAGATGTACAAGGGATGTTACAAGAGGGCCACTGGCATTAAAATAACCCATTCATGATAGATTCCACATGGGTACAACATAATGCAATACTTCAATGTTAGGTGGATAAGAGAAATTCACTATGTTGGTAGGAAAGTAGGCTGATCCTTATAGACAGTGGCTAGATTTATCAAAAACTAGATTTCTTGTTAGATGATTCAATTGTGATATAATTAATAAGCAAAGCATGGCTCTAATCATTCTGCAATCTTGTCTGGACCCTTTAGCTCCATCTCTATTGACATTTTCTTCTACAAAGTTTTCAAGCTCACACGATCATTCCTACATCTAAAACAATTTAAGGCTGCATGAAGTTGTAAAAATGTACAATTCACAGAACCACTGGTCTGTGCTTCAGCAGGCAGTAGTTTTGAGAACTGATGGAAGTGATTGAAACATAATACAGCTACTGTGAAACAACAAATCTAACTCAGTTTAAAAACTATCTCAAATACGACTCTTCAGTAGTACCTACTTCTCATCTTTCACCATTGTTTCTGTAACATCTTTTCTCTTGAAGTGGCGCTTATCTCCTTGTGTAACCTTGAGTACTTTCCTCAACCGCCTGATGCGACGAGAACAGTAGCACCTGTGGGTACAGAGAATGAGAATTACTGCAAACATACAGATAAATTACCAATAAGAGTTATTTATGCACTAATGGCAAAAGACAAAGGCATCTAAAATTTGTTTTTCCAGAAAATTACATTGCCAACTTAAAATATATATATATATAAAAACAAAGATGTTGTGACTTACCGAACGAAAGCGCTGGCAGGTCGATAGACACACAAACAAATACAAACACACACACAAAATTCAAGCTTTCGCAACAAACTGTTGCCTCATCAGGAAAGAGGGGAAGGAGAGGGAAAGACGAAAGGATGTGGGTTTTAAGGGAGAGGGTAAGGAGTCATTCCAATCCCGAGAGCGGAAAGACTTACCTTAGGGGGAAAAAAGGACAGGTATACACTCGCGCACACACACACATATCCATCCCACATATACAGACACAAGCAGACATATTTAAAGACAAAGAGTTTGGGCAGAGATGTCAGTCGAGGCGGAAGTGAAGAGGCAAAGATGATGTTGAATGACAGGTGAGGTATGTGTGGCGGCAACTTGAAATTAGCAGAGATTGAGGCCTGGTGGGTAACGGGAAGAGAGGATATATTGAAGAGCAAGTTCCCATCTCCGGAGTTCAGATAGGTTGGTGTTGGTGGGAAGTAACCAGATAACCCGGACGGTGTAACACTGTGCCAAGATGTGCTGGCTGTGCACCAAGGCATGTTTAGCCACAGGGTGATCCTCATTACCAACAAACACTGTCTGCCTGTGTCCATTCATGCGAATGGACAGTTTGTTGCTGGTCATTCCCACATAGAATGCATCACAGTGTAGGCAGGTCAGTTGGTAAATCACGTGGGTGCTTTCACATGTGGCTCTGCCTTTGATCGTGTACACCTTCCGGGTTACAGGACTGGAGTAGGAGTAGGTGGTAGTGGGAGGGTGCATGGGACAGGTTTTACACCGGGGGCGGTAACAAGGATAGGAGCCAGAGGGTAGGGAAGGTGGTTTGGGGATTTCATAGGGATGAACTAACAGGTTACGAAGGTTAGGTGGACGGCGGAAAGACACTCTTGGTGGAGTGGGGAGGATTTCATGAAGGATGGATCTCATTTCAGGGCAGGATTTGAGGAAGTCGTATCCCTGCTGGAGAGCCACATTCAGAGTCTGGTCCAGTCCTGGAAAGTATCCTGTCACAAGTGGGGCACTTTTGTGGTTCTTCTGTGGGGGATTCTGGGTTCGAGGGGATGAGGAAGTGGCTCTGGTTATTTGCTTCTGTACCAGGTCAGGAGGGTAGTTGAGAGATGCGAAAGCTGTTGTCAGGTTGTTGGTGTAATGGTTCAGGGATTCCGGACTGGAGCAGATTCGTTTGCCACGAAGACCTAGGCTGTAGGGAAGGGACCGTTTGATGTGGAATGGGTGGCAGCTGTCATAATGCAGGTACTGTTGCTTGTTGGTGGGTTTGATGTGGACGGACGTGTGAAGCTGGCCATTGGACAGGTGGAGGTCAACGTCAAGGAAAGTGGCATGGGATTTGGAGTAGGACCAGGTGAATCTGATGGAACCAAAAGAGTTGAGGTTGGAAAAGACCACCACCACCCCCACCTACTCCAGTCCTGTAACCCGGAAGGTGTACACGATCAAAGGCAGAGCCACATGTGAAACCACCCACGTGATTTACCAACTGACCTGCCTACACTGTGATGCATTCTATGTGGGAATGACCAGCAACAAACTGTCCATTCGCATGAATGGACACAGGCAGACAGTGTTTGTTGGTAATGAGGATCACCCTGGGGCTAAACATGCCTTGGTGCACGGCCAGCACATCTTGGCAGTGTTACATCGTCCGGGTTATCTGGATACTTCCCACCAACACCAACCTATCCGAACTCCGGAGATGGGAACTTGCTCTTCAATATATCCTCTCTTCCCGTTACCCACCAGGCCTCAATCTCCGCTAATTTCAAGTTGCCGCCACACATACCTCACCTGTCATTCAACATCATCTTTGCCTCTTCACTTCCGCCTCGACTGACATCTCTGCCCAAACTCTTTGTCTTTAAATATGTCTGCTTGTGTCTGTATATGTGGGATGGATATGTGTGTGTGTGTGCGAGTGTATACCTGTCCTTTTTTCCCCCTAAGGTAAGTCTTTCCGCTCCCGGGATTGGAATGACTCCTTACCCTCTCCCTTAAAACCCACATCCTTTCGTCTTTCCCTCTCCTTCCCCTCTTTCCTGATAAGGCAACAGTTTGTTGCAAAAGCTTGAATTTTGTGTGTGTGTTTGTATTTGTTTGTGTGTCTATCGACCTGCCAGCGCTTTCGTTCGGTAAGTCACATCATCTTTGTTTTTAGATATATTTTTCCCACGTGGAATGTTTCTATATATGAACTCATGGGAAATCAACACACTCCAGCACTTGCCAATAATATCTTTTCACAGGTTTCAACAAAAGGTTGTTTGGCTGTTACTACTAAGAATGTCTTTTGCTTTAGAGTCTGTTCAGCAACTAGCAAATCAATACTTCAGCATCTGTGATGTGTATTCGAATAATCTCGGGCACCCAGTCTGCTGCTACTCTCTCTTCCTCGGTGCTCTGTGCATGCATCCTCCCTCCTCTGCTGATGCCCCTACTGTCGCTGAAACAGCAATGGATGTGTATTCATATGGAATTTGTGTCACCTCATCTACAATCATTTCTTTCAAAAACAATAATACAGCTTACTTTCAGACCATCCCTCGTATATGTGTGGACCTAACAACATACATGTCATAACTTATTCTAATTTCCCCTGATTTCGTCTACAATTTCCATTTGTCCCTTCCTACCAAATGTTTCCATTATTACCTTTCCATATTTCCATCTTTAATTATCCACTACCTTTTCAACTTTGTGATTTCTTTCATTGTCTGATTTTCCCCCCCTCCACTAATTGCTTCGTAATTACATTTTCTCTTTTGTTGCTCATATTTGTACCCCTATGTTTCTTGTTTTAGTTTGTCCTCCCCTTATATCAAAGCGTGGCTTCCCATAGGGCCACTTCGCAGCGATGCTAAGTGGTTTGCAAGCAGTTCTTCCGCTGATTTCTGTGGTGCTGCTATCGAGTGTAAGCGACACTCCAAATGCACGTTAGTGGCATTACAAAGACACATTAGTGGCACTGCAAGCTCTGCTCACTTTGTGTAAAATACTAAGCAATAAGTGGAGGATATTTCATTAAATTTTCAACAAGATTTGGCAGAAACTTGCTGCCTTCTGCATAACTTCAACAGGTAAAGAGATGGATTTATGTTTGAGGACACACTTTCTGTTACTGGACTAGAGGATGAAATGCAAGTAGTCAACTCTCTTCCTGTAAATGCTACGAAATGCATCCGAACAGCATCTGATGATTACTTCATGAATGAAGGGGCATGGAAGTGATTTAAACGTACATAAAATTTGAAATCAGGAGTAATGTGCAGCTAAGATGTTTGCTTGAACCACAACTTTGCATGAGCTGAATTTGTGAGGTATTTTAGTTACTACAGTGCATTCTATATGACTGTTATTTGGTGGAATTAATGTTACTTTTCTTATCAACTAACTTTTTTTCTGTTGTGACTGTGTCAGTGAAATTTGTTTGGAATGTCTCTCTGTTGGACTACCACGAATTCTTCTTTGCAGTCTTTTTGCTGCAATTGTCATCTTTCAGCGTCCATATGGCAGGCCACTTTTCAATCTCAATGACAAAATCTTCTGTATTGATGTATCTTCCCACATCCAACACCAATGGCTAGGACAGTGTACAACCAACCACTTCCACTTTCCAGCAGCTACTGTGCTAGGAACGAAGAGTTCCACAACTTGTGTGCTGGCAGTGCTGCGCTTGTGTGTTTGAAATAGTAATGGGGTTGTGATGCAGTCTGAATGCTACAGGTACTGTAATGATCCTTGCATAGTTATAAGTGAGCCACCTTTCGCAGGCGCCACTCACGGTAAAGCAGACTGCCAAGACAGCCAGCAGCACAACTGTTCAGTGGCTGTGGCTACATATGAAACCACTCATATAACTGCAGCATTCACCAGCGGTAGCACTGCTACAAGGCACCACTAAGTGGCTACATCTGACGAGGTCGAAAGTCTTTAAACATCCTCTTGGACATTAGTAACTTATCGTTTTCTTAATATCATTGGCTGCTACATTTTCATTGTCAATTTCTATATCATACTGTCCTAATTATTTTCATTGATTTTTGTTTCAGCATGGTTCCTACAAAATGGTCACTCCAATAATACTTCCTGCAGTGCAGTCACAGGAATAGCTGCTTCAATTAAAGTCAAATGGTGTCTGACATTATCAACAGCTTTCTCAGCGAAGCAATCCTAGTCAGTCTTGGCTAGAAGGTGACACTGTACTCAGTGCACCTACACTCATAAACATAATTATCTTATTAGTTTCAAATACTAGGAAGCATGTCTCTTGTACATAATCACAATCGTATGACAACATTAACTTGGAGACAAGATGGCTACAACAATGTCAGTGCACAATACGAAGCTAACATTGGTAGTGAACAGAAGCATGTGATATCAGCCCGAAGTTACACAGTCTTCCGACTTCAGTTAAAACAGCTATTCCGACCAGTCACCAGACTGAGAGTCTTCTAAGGTTGAACAATTTATACTTCATCCTTCAATTTTTTTTATTTTCCACAAAACCATTTCCCTTTCTTCCTTGCCAGATAATGGTACCTCAGATTCTGAAAGCTGGTACTTCTGTTGTATTTTGCTAGTGTAAGTCATTCCTATTTTTACTGACTGTGTTGAATTAAATTCATAGGTTGCCTATCACTCACAGACAATGTAAGTGTCTGTGCCCATCCTCTACTGACTCAATCACTCAAAAACTCTTATTTCTTTTTACTAAATTTTGTTCTCTCATTAGCAACCATTTTCTCTGATTTATCAACCATCTTCTCAAAATGTGAATTATATTACGCCAAAAAAAAAAAAAAAAAAACAATTTGGTATATTTTATGCTCTATATGTATACAGTCGTTTGCAAATTACTTGAGACAAGTTCCCATTTTAAGGGTAACTGAAGCTGTTTTGCTGTAACCACTTTCATCCACCCAATTGTTGGGCTCTCGGCGGATTATTGCCGCCTTGGCTATGAACAACTGTAGGTCCCCTTCAGTTCAGTTGAGTGCTTGTACATGTAGCAACAGTGTAAATTGTTATTTGCACGTTCTCAACAAGAAAACTTTGTGTTTCCATTGAAATGACCACATTCACCTAAGAAGCAGACAAAAATAGTTCCTCTTCATGAACATACATCTATGGCTATAAGAGACATTGCCTCTGTTGTTGATCTAGGAAAATCTAGTGTTTCAAGACTTACTGGGACATATAGTGAGAATGTTTCATTGTCTCCATAAAGAAAAGGCAGATTTGGATGAAAACGAAAAATCACCCCAAGAACTCACAAAACTCTACTTAGAAACAGAAGATTTCATCCTCATAAGACAAATAAGGACCTTCAGAAAGATTTATTGGCTACTCGGATTAAAACTGACCCTTCAGCAGTATGTGCAGGTCTCTTGATTGTAGGTGGAAGGCACAAAATCCAAAAGAAGCAGCTGTTAATACCTGCCATGAAGGAAAACTGTTTGGCATTGGCTGAAATATGTACACCTTGTACTTCCACTGATTGGAAATCTGTAATCGTCAGTGATGAGTCACATTTTATTGCTCAAGAATACAGAGCAGGGTTGTCAGGCGAAGCACCCATGAGGCACGAGATCTGATCATCTTGAACAGACTCTAAAATACACTCACAAAAAATGTTTTGGGGTTTCTTCACTGCAAGTGGCCCTGAGGCACTAGTTCCAGTTGATGGCACGACGAATTCAAGCAAATACATGAAAACCCTTTGGCACAGGATTATACCATTCCTACAGATCTTTTCAGATGGTCAACGAACATTTCAACATGATCTGGCCCTGTGTCACACTTCTAAAGCAGTCAAGACATTCATGGAAGAAAACATTAATGTGCTTCAGTGGCCTCGTAAATCACCCGACTTAAACCACTGTGAATTTGGGGATTATTGTGAAAACGTGTCTTGGTAAAGTGGACTGATTAATAAAGAACACGTTTGTACATGTGGTAAAAGTATGGTTTCATGGCGATGAACATCTATGAAACATTTGCTCTAAACTGATCGAATCTATGCCACAATGTGTTCAGAAGCTCATTAAAACAAAAGGACGTATTAGTTATTAATGTTCACTAAGCTAATAAATATATTATACATATAGTAATAGAGTTAGTTTCATGTTCCATGGATCATTTTGCATGACAGATTGTAATGATGTGGAACGAGTCACTTTACATTCACATGTACATAGTTCAAGATTATCATCATGTCCTAATTAATTTGTGCACTAATGTGTGATATTTCGCCCTATTTGCTTCCAAAGGTACTGAGATAAACAATGGACAATTCATTTCAGAATAAAAACAGTTTTGGTTGTGAAATTATTTAATATCAGTGACACACTTCACCCTTTTGGGGCATCATCAGATTGTGTAAAAGTAGCTGGATATAAAACTCATATGTCCAAAAGTCATATAAAATGGAAAACAGATGCAGCAGTAACTGGATATGTAATCCATCTGTTGGAAAAACAGTAAAATGCAAGGTGGACCTCCAACACACCAGCTGACTCTGCCACAGTAGTACAAAATAGGGACATTTTTACAAGTAAATGCGGTAGTACAGTAGTATTCATTTGCAGCTCATACTGCATTTATTTTGTAAGCGTTGCCCTATTTTGTACTGCTACGGCAGAGTCACCTGGAGTTTTCGAGGCCCACCTTGCATTTTATATGTTTTTATGATGGATGGAGTACATATTCAGTTACTGTTGCATCTATTTTCCATTTTATATGGCTTTATGATGGATTTGTTTCATATCTAGCTACTTTCCCACAATCTGATGATGCCCCAAAAGGGAGAATCATGTCAATGATATTAAATACTTTCACAACCAAACCCTTTTTATCCTGAAATAATTTGAGACTGGTTGCTGTAGCACCCTGCCACAACTGAATGGAACAATTTTTAGTGGTCAGTTCACCCTTTACCATTTTCACTCCTTCCGTTTTCTCCCAGTATTCTGAGATTTTGCACAAACCTCTGGAAATGAAATCCTGGCTTGGAGACACACTTCCTATAATTCTCCGTCTTCATGTTATTTCTGTAGTTAGGTTTATTTATATCACTCATAACTACTACAGCCTTGAAGAGCCTAAACCCCATTATCACTATAAATTCTTCTATAAATGAACTATTGATAAAAAAGCACAGGTAAGTTTTCACAGTACTCCTGTACTACGTGATTGACTTACAATCTATTTTGTCTTATGTGCTCCTCACATGCTCCACATTACAATATTGTGTCAATTGGTACTTGCCAATGTGGAACCCATATGTATTGCGAGTGAGATGCTTGCCTTGCAAAATACAAGAACAAATTATGCAGAATGGGTGAAACAAGTCCAAGAAGCTTTCTGTGAGCATTTCAGTGGATTAGAGGCTTTTTCATAGAAGCATTTGTTAGTCAAGAACAACAATGGTTGGATAAGCGAGTGACTGCGTGTGAGATCGCTCTCTAAGTTTTCGTATATTTTTAGGTTTCAGCTACATATTTTAACGGGTTTTGTGATAATATTTACTATATAAGTGACGTATTAGTGGTTTCTTCATTCACCTCTGCCTTTCTTGTGTTGTGACCTGATATTTGTGAGTGTTTTGTATCCAGCAACTTAACCTCTTGCCTGTGTTAACATTCCGCGCTGACCAGTTGCAGCTGTAGCGGCGCATCGAAAGCTAAGTACTAATTAATTGTTTGTGTATATTGGTTTATTTAGGAACTTTAGTAGTCTTCAACCGGTGTTCTTGGTGTTTTCTGGTGAAATAATTTCAGAAGAACCTTTTGGGAACTGTTTTCAGCTTCGTTACTGTGTCATTAGACGTTTGATTCTCTTTCTGTATTAGTCTTTTGTTATATTCACATTTGTTGTTTATTAATACTGTTAATAATAGTAGTTACTTTCCTTGTAGAATAAGTTTGTGATTATTGTAGTCAGGTTTTTAAAATCTTCTTATTGTAGTAGCGGAACTTAGAAAAAGTAAAATTTTACCATGAGTGAGAAGTGTGGGCTTTGCCGTAGGTTCGTGAGTAGTGGATTGCGGTGTGAGACTTGTTCGAAGTATTTTCACTGGGGGGAATGCAGTGGGGAAGCCAGTGGGCATTCTGGTGAGATCCTCTCCTGGAACTGCAGGTTATGTAGCAAGAGTAAGTTGATAGAGGAGCAGGAGCGTAAGTTCTGTGCCCTTCAGGTGCAGTTGAAAAACGCACAGGAGGAGCTAGATAGGATGAGGAGGGAGAAGGGGGTTGGGGAATGGGAGCTGGCTGTTGGCAAGAGATCTGCTAGGAGAAAAAGATTTTCAGATAGTTTTACTATTGGTGTTTACAATAGATATGACCAACTGTCAGAGTCTAGTGGAGAGGAATCTCTAGTAGCTGTAGATGTAGGAAGTATGCAGCAGACCTCAGTAGTTACTGTGCCTAGAACAGTTGCGAAGTCGAAGAGGAAGAAGAAGGTTCTGCTGTTAGGTAGTTCTCATGGCAGAGGTGTAGGCCAGCAGTTGCAGGAAGTGCTGGGGAGTGAGTACCAGGTCACCAGCATTGTGAAGCCTAATGCAGGGTTGGCTCAGGTGACTGTTAACATAGGGGGGTTATGTAGGGATTTTACTAAAGAGGATCAGGTAGTGATTGTGGGTGGGGCTGGTAATAGTATTGATAGGGATGGGGAGTATAACATAGATGGTGACCTGGAAAAGATAGCCACTCAAACTGGCAACACGAATGTGCATTTCGTGGAACTGTTTCAGCGTCACGATCGGCCTCATCTTAATACAGCCGTCAGGCATAATAACATGAGACTTGGGGGTGCGCTGATCACAGAAAGCATGGGTCACATTTCAGTGGTGTCGGTGGAGTCTATCAGCAGGACGGGTTTCACTAGACATGGCCTGCACCTCAACAGGTATGGGAAGGGGAGGTTGGCAAAGCTTATAGGTGACAGCATAGGTGGGGTTGGTGGGATCACTCATGGGAAAATTCCTGCAGTAGTGGGTGTTAGAGCTGCACCTTTTTTAGATTGAAGTCAGCTGATAGGTATTCCTGCTTAAGGGAAGTCTCTCTAACAAGGGAATCACTTTTGAGAAAGCTTAGGTATCCGAGTAATGAGGGAATTAGTATATTTCATCAAAATATACAAGGTATTAGAGATAAAGTTAGTGAACTGCTTATAGATGTTGACTCTGAAATTATTGGTTTTTCTGAACACTTCTTAAATAAGGAGATAATTCAGAGGCTTCCTTTACCAGGATACAGGTTGGCTGGCAGCTTTTCGAGGAGCTCTTTGCGGTGTGGGGGAGTAGCCATGTATGTGAAAAACGGCATCCCATTTGAGTCAATTGATGTTTCAAAGTACTGCACTGAAAAGGTGTTTGAATGTTGTGCAGGTGTGGTTAAATTTAACGGAGCTAAACTTCTAACTGTTGTTATTTATAGATCCCCAGACTCCGACTTCACAACATTTTTGCTAAAGCTAGAGGAGATTCTTGGTTCACTTTATAGGAAATACAAAAAGTTAGTTATATGTGGTGACTTCAATTTTAATTGTATAAGTGATTGTGCAAGGAAGAGGATGCTGGTAGACCTCTTTAATTCATATAATCTTATGCACACCGTATTCTTTCCAACGAGAGTGCAAGGGAACAGTAGAACAACCATAGACAACATTTTTGTTCATTCCTCATTACTAGAAGGGCATTCTGTTAGCAAAAAGGTGAATGGCCTTTCAGATCATGATGCACAAATTTTAACTTTAAAAGATTTTTGTGCTGCAACACGAGTTAAATATAGTCATCAGCTGTTCAGGAAAGCTGATCCAGTTGCTGTAGATACCTTTGTAAACCTTATAAAGGAACAAGAGTGGCAAGATGTTCATAGTGCTGATACAGTAGACGATAAATATAATGCTTTTCTCAAGACTTTTCTCATGCTCTTTGAAAGTTGCTTTCCGTTAGAACGTTTAAAACAGGGTACTAGCACAAACAGGCAGCCTGGGTGGCTGACTAGAGGGATAAGAATATCTTGTAGAACAAAGTGGCAATTATATCAAAATGTTAGAAACATTCAAAATATAAATGCAGCAGCCCATTACAAACAGTATTGTAAGGTGCTTAAAAATGTTATTAGGAAGGCAAAAAGTATGTGGTATGCAGATAGAATAGCTAAGTCTCAGGATAAAATTAAAACCATATGGTCAGTCGTAAAGGAAGTTGCTGGACTGCAGAGACAGGTCGAGGATATAGAATCAGTGCGTAGTGGGAATGTCCGTGTTACTGATAAGTCGCATATATGTACAGTATTTAATAATCACTTTCTGAATATAGCAGGTGAACTAAATAGAAACCTAGTCCCAACAGGGAATCATAGAGCGCTCTTAGAAAAAAGTGTTCCGAGACTGTTACCTGAAATGCTCCTCCATGATACTGACAAGAGGGAGATTGAGTTAATAATTACATCACTAAAGACCAAGAACTCTCATGGATATGGCGGGGTATCTAGCAGAATACTGAAGTATTGTTCTATGTATGTTAGCCCAGTTCTCAGCCATATCTGTAACTTTTCCTTTAGGAGTGGTCGGTTTCCTGACCGATTAAAGTACTCGGTAGTGAAGCCACTTTATAAAAAGGAAGACATTGATAATGTTGATAATTTTAGACCTATTTCTATGCCATCGGTGTTTGCTAAAGTTATCGAGAAGGTTGTATATACAAGGTTACTGGAGCATTTAAATTCACATAATTTGCTGTCAAATGTTCAGTTTGGTTTTAGAAATGGTTTAACAACTGAAAATGCTATATTCTCTTTTCTCTGTGAGGTTTCGGACGGATTAAATAAAAGGTTGCGAACGCTAGGTGTTTTCTTTGATTTAACGAAGGCTTTTGACTGTGTTGACCACAAAATATTACTGCAGAAGTTGGACCATTATGGAGTAAGGGGAGTAGCTTACAATTGGTTCGCCTCTTACTTTAAGAACAGAAAGCAGAGGGTAATTCTCCGCAATATTGAGAGTGGTAGTGATGTTCAGTCCCAATGGGGCACTGTTAAGTGGGGCGTTCCCCAAGGGTCGGTGCTGGGGCCACTGCTGTTTCTTATTTATATAAATGATATGCCTTCTAGTATTACAGGTGATTCAAAAATATTTCTGTTTGCTGATGACACCAGCTTGATAGTGAAGGATCTTGTGTGTAACATTGAAACAGTAACAAATAAAGTAGTTCTTGAAATAAGTTCGTGGCTTGTGGAAAATAATTTGATGCTAAATCACAGTAAGACTCAGTTTTTACAGTTTCTAATTCACAATTCAACAAGAACCGATATTTTGATCAGACAGAATAGGCATATTATAAACGAGACGGAACAGTTCAAGTTCCTACGAGTTTGGATAGATAGTAAGCTGTTGTGGAAAGCCCATGTCCAGGATCTTGCTCAGAAGCTAAATGCTGCTTTATTTACCATTAGAACAGTATCTGAAATAAGTGACACTTCAACACGAAAAGTAGTCTACTTCGCATATTTCCATACGCTTATGTCGTATGGTATTATTTTTTGGGGTAATTCTTCTGATTCAAAAAGGGTATTATTGGCTCAAAAATGGGCTGTTCGAGCTATATGTGGTGTAAGTTCGAGAACCTCTTGTCGACCCCTATTCAAAAATCTGGGAATTCTAACATTGACCTCACAGTATATATTTTCTTTAATGTCATTTGTTGTTAGCAATATTAGCCTATTCCCAAGAGTTAGCAGCTTTCACTCAGTTAATACTAGGCAGAAATCAAATCTGCATGTAGAATGCACTTCCTTGACTATTGTGCAGAAAGGAGTGCAGTATTCTGCTGCATCCATTTTCAATAAGCTACCACAAGAGCTCAAAAATCTTAGCAGTAGCCAAAACTCTTTTAAGTCTAAACTGAAGAGTTTCCTCATGGCTCACTCCTTCTATTCTGTCGAGGAGCTCCTGGAAAAGCTAAAAAATTAAGCAAATTCCAGTGTTACATTGTTGATTTTCTTCATTTAAACTTACGACTTGTCACCTGCATATGTTTTTTTATATTTCATTTTATCTGTTTCTAATATCGTGTTATAATTTCATGTATTGACTCGTTCCATGGCCATGGAGACTTCTCCTTAATTTGGTCCCACGGAACAATAAATAAATAAATAAATAAAAATAAATAAATGGCTATGAGCACTATGGGACTTAACATCTGAGGTCATCAGTCCCCTAGAACTTAGAACTACTTAAGGGGACCACACTCTGGTTCAAGTAAAAAAAAAAAAATCGATTTTCAGTTTTCCTCAAATTTCGGTAGATTAAGGTTTTATTTAAATACTCTGAAAAGGATTTTGCTGGAAAAAAAATTCTTTTTGAGCATTTTCCTACAATGTGTGTTTATGTGCCGCACCCACTTTTCTGTCACCCACTTTTCTGCATATATTTTAGATCTTTATATCCCCTACATTGCACGTTAGGGATTTTTTTTTTTTTTTACTCCTGAGTGTGTTGGCTATCCTTATAATGTAATGGTCAGTATTCTTATGTTTCTGCTGTTTGTAAACAACACGCTTTCAAACATGTGGTTAGTTTTGTTCAAGTGTGATTGCGAGTAGTTGTTATAGAAGACTTGCAGGTATGCTATGAGCATCTGGACAATCTGGAGGCAACGAAGAGAGATGTTTGGGCCATATTCTTTCATAAGTCCTCTACTGATGATAAGACATGTCATGGATTGGTTCCATCGGGAGAAAATTCGTGGTGCAAATACAATAGGGCCCAGGCAATTGGAGAATCTCATTCTCACCAGCATTCTCTTCCTGCTGCTGTTATTACAGCAATTAAACCTATTTTCAGAGACTTGGCTCATCCTGACCTTGTAAGGAAATGTCTGCATGGGCAGACACAGAACTCAAATGAATGTTTCGACAGCATAATTTGGAACCACCTTCCTAAAACTGTATTTGTAGGCATTCATACAATGAAACTAGGAGTTCATGATGCTGTTATTACATTCAGTTGTGGTAATATTGGAAAGTGTTGGGTACTGAAAAAGCTGGGAATTAATCCTGGTGAAAATATGATCACTGGGCTGCAACACTGCGATAAAATGAGGATAGCCGATGCAAATAGGTCTGCATTTATATGGCCAAGAAAGCAAGACAAACATCCAGGAAGGCGAAAAAGGAGCTAGAAGACCTGCTAGAGGCCAAAGAAGGGCCATCACATGCAGCAGGACAGTTTTAATTAACTGTAAGTAACAAATTTCAAAAGTATTCCTTTAAAGTCAATCCCGCAAACTAAAATTTTCAGTACATATGCCCCATTATATCAGAAACTATCACAGATAATGAATGAAATTTTCAGAGACCCTGCATAACACAAAAAGCCACCTCTGGTACTACATTCATTAATATTCCCCCATTAGGAAGTTCACAAAAAAATATTTTCTGCAGAAAAACGTAATATTTTTTGTTAATAAATTTAAAAAAGTATTTCTTAAAAACTATAAAATGGATACAGTAGATTTTAGTACAGTTGACTCTATTAGCAACATGTAACATACAGTAAAAATATTAAGGTCCTGCATCAAATAGTTTTTTTCGGAAATGGGTCAAATACTTGCCTAAATTAACATGGGTTAGATAGGCAGGGTGTGGTCCCCTTAAACCTAACTAACCTAAGGACATCACACACACACATGCCCGAGGCAGGATTCAAACCTGCGACCGTAGCAGTTGTGCAGTTCTGGACTGAAGTGCCTAGAACTGCTCAGCCACCGCGGCCGGCAAAGAACAACATCATCTAATTACAAATCAATAACAAGAAAATTGCGTAATTTGTCTTGTACATGTGCTGTTCTAAGTATTTCTCTACAGTAAGTTTTGTTGCAAATGAAAGAAAGCAATTTTGGTGAGTGAAACCTTCCATGATGTTACATGTGTACTGAGACAACTGCTGCACAAAAATTAGTATGTACGATCACTGGGCATCTGATATGATCTTATTTATCAATCCTGAGAACTGTTACAAGAAAAATAAACATTACTGTTTACTGTCATGACACTATGATCAGTTTCCTCTGTTATTGTGGACAACAATGTATCTGCCATATCTTGATCCATCATCAATTTCATTTATTTTATGTTACACACGGTGCTATGATATACATCTTCCAGCCCATTTTCTGATGTTTTGGCATTTATCATTTTCAGTTATTCACAATAATTAATTTAGAGCTAGTTGAATTTCTCTTGGTCTCAGCGGGAACTGACTAGTATTGTGCAATACTACTCTTACATATCACAATATACTGTGCAATATAATGAATGAACATTTATGTGTTTAAAGCTGTGCAGTCTTCAATAGACTCTGCAGTCTGCCAATACCAAAAGTTGTCACAGTTCATACACAGTGTCTTGTAAGTTTTCAGTCAGCATAATTGTTTTACTGCGGTTGCAACATAGACACAGTGCTGAAATAGATAGAAAACAGCACATGTACATAATAAATTCCAACGAAGGGCCCCCCGTGCACTGAAATAATCGCAGAAGGCCTCTCAGTCGTTTTTGCTCCTGCTGCTTATATTTAACCAAACAAGCAACTCAATCACTGTTGCACAAGACTGATCACTGACATGTTCCCAAGAAGGCAATGTTCTAATTTGCATGTCAGGGCATAAATATTGCACAATAATATAATGCTGTTCTTGGCATTGCGCTTTCGCATTATACTGACGCAATATTGAGAATGAGGAAGTGAAAGGTAAATGGATACAACACTTACCTATATCTTTGATAATCACCATGACGTAAACCATGTTGCTGCTGAGAATCTTTGATGATTTTCAGTACTGTGTTGAGTTAAGATTTTTACTAACAATTTCAGATAAAAATTGTAGTTAAGCAGTTCTACATATTTTTCCTTAAAATTATTCCCATTAAAAAGATAAAAAAAAAGTTCAAATAATGTAATCATCTGATACCATAACTCTGTGAGGTACAATTAAGTGCAAGTAGCCTACTCATCTGTCAAATGACTGCACTCGAAGCAGCAAAGAGAATAGTCCTTCTTTGTGTAGCTTTGTATTGTTGGGTATTTGGAATTTTGTAACGAATCTGCTAACGTCTTGGCGTTTATAATGATTGTGTAAACAGTTACCAATTGTGAGGTCTCACTGCCAAAAGTACAATGTCCCACCCAGACGGTGCATGGGTTCTGAGGCACAAATCAAAAGAATTGAGAGAACACAAGTGAGAGTAGAAAAATAATAATTATTATTACAAGGTGTAAAACTTTGCTTCGCCATTTTTCCCCAACACTTGAGGCTTTAATGAAACAAATTGGTTACACATGTATCATTCAAAGTATTTTCCATCGCTGGCCACTACTTTATCACATTTTTCGGGCAGTGTAAGAATCCCGTGTCGCAAAAATTGTTCATCTTTTGAAGCAATCCACAAATCGATCCAATTTGTGACTTCTTCATGAGATCAGAACTGTTGGTCAGCCAGGCCATGCGCCATTGATCAAACAGGTGATAGCCAGAGGGAGCAATGTCTGGAGAATACGGTGGGAGCGGCAGGACTTCCCATTTTAACGTTTCCAAGTACGTTTTGACCTCTTTTCCAATATGGGATTGAGCGTTGTCATGCTGCAAAATCACTTTATCATGCCTCTCGCTGTATTGCGGCCATTTGTCTTTTAATGCTCTGCTCAAATGCATTAACTGCATTTGATAATGAGCACCTGTGATTGTTTCACTTGGTTTTAACACAGCATAGTACGCGACGCCGAGCTGGTCCCACCAAATGCAGAGCATGATCTTGGAGCCGTGAATATTCAGTTTGGCCATCGATGTGGAAGCATGGCCGGGATATTCCCACGATTTTTTGCGTTTAAGAGTTATTGTAATAAACCCATTTTTCCTCCCCAGTCACAATGTGATGCAGAAATCCCTTCCATTTTTACCTCTGAAGCAACTGTTCACAAACACACAAACGCCGTTCAATGTCTCTTGGTTTCAGCTCACATGGGACCCAAGTTCCTACTTTCTGAATCATGCCCATAGCCTTGAGATGTTTTGAAATGGCTTGCTGTGTCACTCCCACTAATCGTGCCAATTCTTCTCGAGTTTGTTGCGAGTCTTCACTAAGCAATGTCTCCAATTCTGCGTCTTAGAAAACATTCTCTCTTCCGCCACTAAGCCAGTCTACGACGTTACTTCTTGAAGCATCTAAACTACTCACGACACGTTCTTTCACTAACAGCATCCTTACCAAACATACTTGAGAACACTAGATGTTTTTTGTACAAGTTGTAAATAACCTATCACTCACTGTATTTTACCTTTGATAACTTCAGAGGTGCAAAGAATGTTTTTCATTCAACATTGCCAGAAACTTTTTCTGAATCTGCAAATTCTAAATGTGGGTTTGACAATCACATAAGTGTAAACAGAGAAAGAAGGAACTAAGCCTAACACTAGATGTTTTCTTCATACTGAAACAAAACAGTAACACCTCCTCCAAATGACGAGAATTAGGCTCGTAAACTGACATTTTCAATCAAGAACAACTTTATGATGCAGACACAAATCAACTAATGTTTAAATGAGGTTATGCTGACTGAGATCCAAGCTAACTGCCTGACATCAGCGATCTATTTCTTTCGACCGCTACTTACCGTTGTCGCCACCTATCAGTAAATGGCAGAAGCAAAGTTGTACACCTTATATTATTGTTGTTGTTGTTATTATACCGAACTTGTGTACACTGACTCTTCATTAAACACTTTAACCGTTCACAATAAACATAAGTCTTGAGGTTAGTTTCGAGGTACAACTTCCATGGAGAAAGTTTACATTTGCACTAAGACGATACTACACTACTCTATGCCGTAGCTACACTACTCAATTAGAACTCCGTAAGTACTGGGTAAGAATTCACATGAACTCGTCTGGGGTCGAACTGGCTGAGCTACCACCAGGAGGTCACTTTATCCTTGTGATCCATGGCACCAGTGACGTTTCTGCTCAGATGGCATGGAACTTGTGCCGCTAATGATTGGGTGAAATCAGTTGCTACCACTGCCACTGTCACGCGATCGGGGAAGCTCTAGTGCCAACTCCTAAGCCTCGAATGATTGCCTCCTTGACTGATTACAATACCACAAGTTGAAATGCTGTCACTGTCACAGCATCGAAAGGCTTAGTTCCTTCTTTCTCTGTTTACACTTATGTGATTGTCAAACCCACATTTAGAATTTGCAGATTCAGAAAAAGTTTCTGGCAATGTTGAATGAAAAACATTCTTTGCACCTCTGAAGTTATCAAAGGTAAAATACAGTGAGTGATAGGTTATTTACAACTAGTACAAAAAACAGACAGTAATTCTAAGAGTTGAAGAACATGAACAGGAACCAGTAATTAAGATGGGAGTAAGACAGCTGCAGCATCCCCCCCCCAATGTTAATCTGCACATAGAGCATGCACTAAAGGAAGCTGAGGGGAAATTTTGAACAGGGGTTATACTTTAAGTAGAACAAATGAAAATTTAAAAACCTGTTTATATATCAAGAATTGTAAGAAATAGGTCTTTCCTATTACATCACCAATAATGTAGTTTTAACTACACACAGAGTCCTACAAAATTTCTCTCACTTTTCTTAAGTGTTGCTCAAACTGGTAACATCTGAAAGTCTGATTTGATTATATCAATTATCACTAAAAATATTCTATTTTGTATGCTCATTAAAAAAAATTATTTCCAGATGATTTAAGTGTCACTGTGAAAGATGTGTAACGTTAGAAAAATGATTTACAAGAAATAGGCTGTAGTCATTGCATGTGATCAAATGTGACACCTCCATAGTATTTTGAAAGATTTCACTTCAATTTAATTTTAATTGAAGCAGGAACTCTCTTTCAGTGGCCATAAAATGGTTTAAGTGTAAATAAAATTTCAGTAATATGAAATAATAGAAATATTATTTGGTATTGGGTAAACATATAAAAGTAGATGTGGGACAGAATGGGACGTACACAATCCAGCAATCGTAATGCATTATAAAACTTCTTTGAAATTACACCCAATTAGATTCCGAAATTTTTCTGTGTGTCAGCAGCAGAGTCAGTAGTTCAAACTGTGCAACTAATTTCTTCATTTCCATCTGTTATTTCTTCAATTGATGGACTGGGACAATCATTGTGACTGAATGGGCCTAGTACAGAACTATTTCATTTTAACCCATAGAAAATACGGGGTGGAATAATTGTGGCCAAGAGACTGCTAGACCACTCAGCTACTGAACATGCCAAGCAAGAAAATGTGCTTGAGACAGTTTCACACCCTGTGCCTTCTATATTATTCCCAACAACATTGGATTTTTGATTTGTGGAGATGAGAACTCTCCCTGCAACATATGTTTCATTCCCATAACATCCCTGGTCTCAAACTTCACCAACCTCTGTTCTCGACCTGTCTTTCCCCTTCCCTGCTCCCACTCCAGCCCTAAATATGCTTTCTATCTCACCACCACACCTGCAGTCCTTCCCCCATCTCTAATTCTCTCCTCTCACCTTGCCCCCCCCCCCCCCCCCCCAATTGACACAGCCTACTGATGCTGCACCTGGCAGGTGACTATCCTGTCCCCACCAAGCCCTTGCATGCATCCACAGGCAGCACTAACATATTCCCCCCACCCCAAGTCACTTCTGTAACCCCCCCCCCCTCCCTCCCACCCATTTCAGCAAACATCACTGCTCACTCTATGTAGTCAGGGCTTAGCATCCAGAGATGACAGTGGCCGTTTGTGAGTTGTGCATATGTGAATGGGTGTGTTTTGTTTTGTCTACACTTCATGATGGACTTAGTCCAATAGCTGAATAACATTTAGCAGTCTTTTCCAGAAAGCCTGTCTGCCACTTAACACCTTCTCTACATGATCAGTAGCAAACTATTTCATCCGTCCTACTCCATCCCTTGCTTCATAGCTCATATCCCTGTAATAGAACTAGACACAGGACCTGTCCCATAAGTCCTCCTACCACCATCTCCTCCAGTCCAGTCACAGACATAACCTATACGGTCAAAGACAGTCCTACCTGTGAAAGCATGTGATCTACTAGCTAAGCTGTCTGCCACATGAATGACCATTGCAAAATTGTGGCCAGGAGATGGCTGGACCACTCAGTTGCTGAGTATGCTGCCCAACACATCATTCTTCACTTCAAAGACAGTTTCACAGCCTATCATCTGGATCCTTCCTACCACCACCAGCTTTTCTGAATTGCAAAGGAGGTAACTCTCCCTGCAATACATCCTAAGTTCACATAGCCCCCATGGCCTCAACCTTCATTAGTCACTGTCCTTCCCCAACCTATCCCTACCCCTTTCCCTGTTCCCACTCAATGCTACACAGCCTTCTATTCCACAATGCACCCACAGTCTTTGTACTTCTTTACTTCTCAGACAGTGGTCATGTGTGTGTGAGATGTACTTGCGAGACTGCATGTGTATGTTGTTTACTTCAGAAGAAGGCCTTTTGGCCAAAAGCTCACTTGTTTAGCAGCTTTTTTGTAGAGCCTGTCTCTGACTTAACATCTCTGACCCAGCCAGGAACTGAACCCAGGCCCCTTGCATGACATTCTGCTGGACTGACCACTTGGCTATCAAGCCAGACACCACTGAAAACCTGTCTTCTGAAACTGCTGTTAAACAGCTTGGTTTATTATTAGCAGATGTCTAGGTTTGCATTCACAGTTACAAAGACATTATGCATTTTATACACAGTTGGCAACTTTGACTCTACTGCAAAAAATTTACATATGACAATCAAGGAGTAAAAAATATTTCTCCGTTGGTATGATTTCACTTTCGGTGGAATGGCACATCGACTCACGACTGCTTCAAAACATGGTACAAAAAGAAACTCAAAATGTTGTTATCTCACGATCATCTGGTACGCAATGAAGAAGATAATATAATATTAACAGTACTGAAGATGAAAGAACTTTTTCTGTATGTATCATTTTGTTAACACTTGGAGAAACTGAGTGCTGCTGTCTTCAGTAGATGAAAAATCTCCAGTAACAATGAGATCACAGAAGCTTGTTTTTTTGCTTATTTTCACTCTATTATGGCCATTGTTGCACACATACAAAATATTATTAGGTCGTGAAAGGATGATTAGAATGATGTTCAGCTGGCTCAGGAACTTTGTGAAGACCACAATTCAGGACTTTGCCGTTAGGATGAATCATACACTAACATTTCACAGAAGGCAGATCACAGGAGGGGTTATGTTAAAGCATTGGCACATTTTTCCATAATGGAGATATTTGCCGTTCTTATATGTACACTCTTTCATGAGATCTGTGTTTAACAATATTGTACACTCACCCAATAGGGAACTGCATAATTATCGAAGTGAGCACTAGTCTACAGATAAGGGCAGGACAAATCGTCATAGGTTTGTTTAATCCGTGGCAGAAGATATTGAAGGAACTGAAATGGCAGACTCTTGAAGACAGATGTAAACTATCCTAAGACAATCTCATTAATGAAGTTTCAAGAACCAGCTTTAAATGATTACTCTTGGGATATACTGCAACCCCCCCCCCCCCCCCTACATATTGTTCACACAGGGATTGTGAGGATAAGGTTAGAATAATTACTGCATGCACAGAGGCATCCAAACAATCATTCTCCCCTTGCACCATAACTAAATGGAACAGGAAGAAACCCTAATAACTGGTACAATGGGACGAACCCTCTGCCATGCATCTCACGTTGGTTTTCAGAGGACAGATGTAGATGCAGAAACATTTCAACTATTGCACAGGTTCCATTTCCAAGAGACTAACACAACAGAAGCTCTTAATGAAACTACAGACTGTCATATACAATTTTAAAGGCTTTTTTTGTAACATACTCTTCCCATGCGGCACAGGAATTTATCAGAGTACTTTAGAGCCTTTCACTGTATGGAGTTGTATATTTGTGTAAACTACCACCAATTGCTTTTTATGGGGGATCTATCCTTTACCAGCATTCTGTACATAATGTACATAGTGAATTGCTCCATCCACTCATTTTATGACCAAGCAGTTTTGGCTCATAATCTCACACAACCAGAAAAGAAATAAAATATGAATCAGTCACCAATCGCAGTGGAATACAGCACAGTTATTTATTTACTGGGAATATGTAAAACAATTAAACTGGCGTGCTCACTGGAGAGTAAATTCCTAGTTCACACCTGTTTGGCCACGATAAGTTGACCCTCTGCGTGGTGGCTGTCAGGAGAGGCAGGAAGAGCGCATTGCCCCCACATTAGGACTGAAAGGGGAGAGGAGCAGTGATGGGAAGGCAGCGCCAACTCCTTCCCACAATGCTAGCACAATTATCCATATTCTGTGCATATATTAAAGCAAAGGAAATGTTGGCAGTGAACATCTTCCATCTAGTGCCGATTTTCTCCACTACTGGCAGAACAGTAAAAAGGGAAAACATATCCTGGCCAAATGGTACCCATGCTTTTGTACAATGAGAGCCATGTTCCTGTCCACCTAGCTAACCAAGCACTTTACACTGACAGAAGACAATAAGCAACAATGCACGTCTTACTTAACTGGGATAAAATGGCTAGGACAACCACATAAGCAACGTTACATCCTTCTCAAAACATCAGCTTAATCTGAAAGTGGCACTGTGGGGCATTGTCATCTGAAAGTACACCTCAACAACAAGGTGCTGTAGACCAACAAACACACTTACATGAAATTTTTACCACTTTATAATAGGAGACAATGGTAGACTTAATAGGGGGCATCTACATCTAATCGGTAAACCACTGTAAAGTGCGTGGCAGAGGGCACATCCCTTTGTGCCAGTTATTAGAGTTTTATCCTGTTCCGCTCATACACAAAGAATGATTGTTTTAATACTTCTGTGGGTGTTGTAATTAATCTAATCTTGTCCTCACAATTCTTACTCATGTGATAGGCAGAGGGTGGTAATATATTCCCAGAGTCACCATTTAAAGCTGGTTTTTGTACTTTGTCTGATGTAAATATCTATCACACATTTGTGCCTCCACATCTACCACCAGTTTCTATTATTGGAAACATTGTATTTATAACTTGCTCATACACAAAGACTTTCCTGTAACAATATGGGGAGAGACTAATCATAATACACTTTGAGTGGGTTGAACGTACTAATACTAGTACTCTGCTTTGACCAATGAAATTCTAATGTTGTTATCATATATGTCCAAACTTCTCTCTCTCTCCCCCCCCCCCCCCTCCCCCCACGTTTTTACGTAAGTTGTGATGACATACAGACTTGTAGCATAGCCCCAAGGTCTAGATTTGGTGACAAATTAGTTATGCGTGGTGAGGCGAACAAATGTTAATATGAAATTTAGTTGTGATGACATGTTGATCTGCATTGTAGCCTGAGGAATAGAGTAAGCTGACATATGATAGGCTGGTTGGAAGTTGGATAAATCAATGAATGTGATATACATACACCTTAACATGGTACCATATGCAAACATTGTATGGTTGATTGGTTTGTTGGAGGGAAGGGAGCAAACAGCATGGTCATTGGCCCCATCAGATTCGGGAAGGATGGGGAACAAAGCGCCCTGTGCCCTTTCAAGGGAACCATCCCAGCATTTGCCTCAAGTGATTTAGGGAACTCAGGGAAAACCTAAATCAGGATGGTAGGATGCAGGTTTGAATCACTGTCCTCCCAAATGTGAGTCCAGTGTGCTAACCACTGCACGACCTCACTCGGTAACATTGTATGTTGATGAGTCAGGTTTGTACATCATGATGATGATATAATAGGTCAGAGCACAAATTTTGTGACAGCAGATTCAGTATCTTCAAGTTTACTTTTTTTATTCTTTGAGTGTCGATTGGTGGTGTTCCTTTTTCGCAAATGCCCAGCTGACAGAGAGAAACTTATCTGACTTGGGCTGTTATAAGCAACTGACTGGATTGTATGTTCTGTAACTCCAGGAACAAATTCTATACACATTGGATGAAGATGTCGTGAACATAAATCCTGCCTTCGTTCTTTCTTGTTCGCTATTTCCGACCTCATTCACAGTGTCCAAACTTATGAATCCTTGATAACAATCCGAATGACAAACACCACCAGAAATACAATACGTGGATTTTCCACTCTGGGAGGCAGAAACAGTTAGTTGTATTAATATCTGTTAACAGCTTTTGATTGTTTAGGGCGTTTCATATTCCACTACACTAGCCAAATATATGTTCAGTGTTAAGCACTCACATCAGGATATACTTTAAAAAAAATCGGCAATGCCCGATAGAAATACGTAACAACATAAGTACATGAACGTATCTGTTTTTTGTTCTCCAATACATACAGTTATTAACGTTGACACTTATATGTTTACATGAGGCAGAAGAGGTTATGGATCCATATGGCATACGTAAACATAAACAAAGGAAAACCATATACATGACGACATTTTTAAGGATACTTTCCAGGGTAAATAACTTGCCGTCTCCATCAATATTACTCTCAACAATTTCATCTGGCAAATCTGTTTTATTTTCACATACTTCCTCTTCTTGAGCCACCATCGTCGTCACCATGTCAAAGTTCTTTGCATACCATAATTCTACTTCTCTCTCGCAGTCATTACTGAAGCTCTTTGGCGCTATTCTCATGTAGAAATTATCAGCGACATTAATTTTCGATAGTATGCTCTAGAAAGCATGCTAGGAAGTTACAAAAAAAAAAAAAAAATTATAACCACTAGTACGAGGTCCACCTTAAACTAATGTAGTTGTTCCAGTGTATATTAGGATCGGATAAATATTAGTACTAACGGGCAGATGACTGAATACATTGCTGAATATCTCATGCGTCCTAATGACACAGTTTCAATCTAGGCCTACTACTAGTCTGTAGGTCTAGATAAGAAACTTCAGCAAGAAGTGGGTTCGCCTCCAAAAGAATATTTCAGTGTAAATTCAGGACATTAACTCGTAATAGCGGGAATTCGTCATTGGTCTTGTGTCTTCATGGCGAAAGAACCCTAGGATATCGTAAATTTAAAATTTATTAAAAACAAAAAATGAACCATCGATCGACCACAAGCGTTGGCAAAGACGTTAATTACGAATGTACGGTAAGGCGCAGACAAATGAAAAAAACGTTATTCATTTTTCTTTATACATGGTTTCGTTTCTCATTCCCTTCCATGCAGAAGTTTCTGTTAAGATGTGCGGCTCGGATTATAACGTGCTACGAATGTTTTGTGTCGTGTATGTTGCGAAATAAGAGAAAAGATTTGATATCAGTATGAAGTATTTTTTATTGAAGTGAAGTGATACCAAGTAAGGAGGACTTTCTTATTTTTGACACACACTGGTGTCCTTGAAGTCTGCTGCCTGCATCTACAGTTGAAATGTAAGAAAAGAAGTGCGATTGGCCAAAAATCACACAAGCATCACATTTCTAATAATGCAATTGTAATATACTTTAAATTAATTTTTTCTATTCATATATTTTTTATTGCGACACAATTGGCGACCTGAGTGTCAGGACTTCAGGGCACTAGTTGGGAGTAGGGTTTGTTAACTATTGTTATAGTAAGAAATTTCTATGACATTGTTATTAGTCATAAAAACTAATTGTTGGGATTTTCTGTTTGCAACAGGGAGCAAGTGATGCAAAAAGGCAAAAATTGAGGAGAAAATTGTGGAAAGGAATAAGAATTGGATCCAGGCCACGTAAAATTTTCTATAGTAAGCTGCTTTCTTTGGCGTATCAAAGGTACGACAGGAATAGATGTTAAACAGGCTTTGACATCACGTAAACTACAATTGTCAAGTGTAATAATTAGCATATGAAATTTTAACATTTTGTGAAATTTTTATTTTTGCATATTCATACAACATGGCAGAAAATTATATGTCCATTATTGATAGCAATAACGAAAACGCAATCAGCCAAGATGGCGTAGAATTGCGCGATCGAACAATTGGAGTTCAGGCGCCATGCATGCCTACCGCAGAAAGTTTAAATGGACCAGATATGAGTGTCGCAGGTGTGAAAAAGGATAGCGACATTCCACAGTACAATAACCTTGACAAAATAATGTTTCCATTTTACAAGACAACGTCCCGTATCTCCCAAAGCGACATACCGCTCATGAATGAAATACTAGAGAGCGATAGCAATTTGAAACTTGACAACATGTTACAAACACCACCTGGTCTCAACACAAACATTAACTTCGAAAGTACAGCTGACAGCAACCACAGTATGCAAC
This sequence comes from Schistocerca nitens, assembly GCF_023898315.1. Lineage (NCBI taxonomy): Eukaryota > Metazoa > Arthropoda > Insecta > Orthoptera > Acrididae > Schistocerca > Schistocerca nitens. The sequence goes on along the minus strand of NC_064615.1, from coordinate 186,501,584 downwards.
TGAAGCACTGCTATGGCAGTTATTATCTACATAAACACGATATTTGATTATATGAAACACAACATGAACACCAATTTCCGTGACATAGCCCGCCTTCATAGCACTGCGGTAGAAGATACGAATACCAAAATTGATAATTTGACACAAAATTTGAACACCGTCACACTAAATACAACGAAACAAGAACAAAAACAATTATTCAATGATTTACAAGACACGGTTTCACAGAAGTTCGATGGCTTAGACAAAAATTTTCGCACTGAATTGGACGAAAAATTGAATGATATGAGAAAACAAGTAAAGTATTAAGTACTTTCTGAAGTTAACAGTAATATTACAGAGCTGAAACAGAAGGTAGATTCATTTAACGACCACAGTGATCCAGTAGAGCAACAGATAAAGAAAATCACAGATGCATATACAAATACTGAAGCCATACAAAACCAGTTGATTTCGACAGTAAAAAAGGTAACCACTGTTGTTAACAAACTAAATAAAGACTTTGAAGGTGTACCTCTATCTGTCGACGAGCTTACTGTAAGGGTAGCAACATTAGAAGTTGACTCAGCATGTGCTAAGAAGGAGAGAGAGAAAACCAATGAAAATCTGAGTAATATCATTAGTCAAACGAAGCAGGTACGTTAGATAAGGGTAATTTATTGTTGTGTGATCATTTCTCTCCAGCGCAAACGACAGCTTAGTTCCCATGGCGGAATCCATACTCAGTCAGAAATTTGCCCTGGAAGGAGTTCTGGTGTGCGTCGGTATTCTGCAGGGATTTACAGGGTTAACTCTGCTCTGTTTTTGCGGTTCGGTCCAACTGCGACGGATGACGGGTGCAGGCACGGCAGTGGCACATTACAGAAGGAGAAAGAGAGAAGGAGCACGTGTTTCGACAGGAATTTCTTGGGTATTTTTGTTTGGGGATTAGCGTGACATCCGGTCTGTCAGTCGCGGGGCCCGAGCGCGCCGCCACTTCTCAGACTCTCGCAGGTGTGGCACGGCCCAGCGGGTGATACGAGCCCTTGGGGTGTGCAGCTGGGGCAGCCTGCATGGGTGGCGAGACAGAATGACGGACAGTGCATGCTTCGCGGTCGAACGATTTTTAACAGCGTAATTATGTTTCATGGGTGCTTCATGAAAGTATTCCTTGCACGATCAGAAAGAAAAAGCATCACATTTGTTTAAATACGAGGGCTGGAACTTAAATAGTGGCAACTATTCATTCAAAACCGATTCAAAAGAGTTATGTTTGCACCTGTTACTGTCCTTCAAAGTAGTCCCCAACATTGTGTAGAACCCGTTGCCAGAGATGTGGAAGGCATAGTGTACCGTTAGCAGAGCCTGTTCTGTTGACGGTGCGAATGGAGCGGTATACTGCCTGTCTAATCTCTGGAACAGTTTTGAAGCGAATGCCACGAAGTGGTTTCTTCATCTTCAGAATCAAATCAATGTCACAAGAACTTCAGTACAGCGAGTATGGTGGATGGTACAGTACTTCCCAGTCCCATCGACCGAACAGAGCAGCCACAGCTTGTGTTGTATGCGCCCGTACATTGTCATGCAGAATGATGAGTGGGTTGCGCAGAAAGTGTCGCCGCTTCTTTCACAAAGCTGGTCGCAGGTGATGCTCTGAAAACGAACAGTAATACTCTGCATTGATGGTCTGCTGTGGATGAATGTGATGCGTTAGGATAACACCATCACAGTCGCACACGAGAATCACCATAACTTTAGACTGCTCCATCGCACCATCAACAGAACAGGCTCTGCCAACGGTATACTATGGCTTCCACATCGCTGGCAACGGGTTCTAGACAACGCTGAGAGTATTCAAGGACTGTAACATTTGCAAACTTGTAACTGTTTTGTATCTTGTAACTCTTTTGTATCGGTTGTGAATAAATAGTTGCCACTATTTAAGTTCCGACCCGCGTATTCCATTTATCATCTTCTGTCCTATGAACTGTTTACATACACTCTATTCCACACAGTGTGTAAATTGTTTAACCAATATTTCAAACACTGCAGTCGATTTCCTGCCAACTGCCGAATTCATTACATAAATAAATATACAGTCTCATATCCCATAAAATGTGTAAATAATATTCCATACACTACGAGGGCGGTTCAGAAAGTAACCTCCGATTGGTCACAGTGCGGGTTGTGGGGGGAGTAGCGACGCCATCTGTGCGTTCACGCACTCAACAGGTCAGTCGGCATCAAGCCGTGGTCGAGTGAACGTCGTACCTGCGTTAGTTTAGTTTTTGTGGCAGTTTGAAATGTGTGCTGCAATAGAAAACCCCGCCAAATGTGAAGTGCGTGCTGTCATAAGGTTTTTTACAGCCAAAGGATATTCTGCAGCAGCTATTCATCGTGAGCTTTGTGCCGTGTACGGACCAAGAGTTATGAGTGAAGGAGTTGTCCGTGAATGGGTACGTTTATTTAAAAGTGGACGAGAAAACGTTCATGATGAAGAGAGGAGTGGTAGACCATCATTGGCGACTGACGAACTCGTTCAGACAGTTGATGCAAAAGTTCGTGAAAATCGACGTTTCTCAATGTCGGAGTTGTCTACTGGTTTTCCACAGATTTCTAAGACTCTCTTGTACGAGATAGTGACAGCAAGATTGGGTTACCGTAAGTCCTGTGCACGATGGGTGCCCAAAATTCTTACCAACCACCACAAAACGCAAAGAATGGCCTCTGCATTAGACTTTCTGTCACGTTATGAGGACCTGGCGCCAAGTGATTATCACCTCTTCATGCATTTGAAGAAATGGCTCGGGTCACAGCGGTTTGATGACGACGAAGAGCTCAAAGATGCGGTCACAGGCTGGCTCCAGGCACAAGCGGGTGATTTTTATGCAGAAGGAATTTCAAAGCTTGTGAAGAGATACGATAAGTGCCTCAATCGCTATGGAGACTATGTAGAAAAATAGTGCAAAGATGTAGTTGTAAGATGTATATATTAAAATATTTTTATTTAACTTGGTGTATTTTTTTAAATCAACTGGAGGTTACTTTCTGAACGGCCCTCGTACAATCGATTTCCACCAAATTCTTGAAACAGAATGTCTGTCATCCTTGCTGAGCAAAAATATCTTCCTGCCTTTCTTAACATTCCTTGTAGGACCCGTCGTCATAGATGCTGTCACAGCCTTATGATCACTGGCAGCTTTACGATGACTGATCTTAGAGCAGTCTGCATGGTGAGCAATTCAAGACAATGATCCTGAGGGTTCTGGTGCAGTGTGCAGGGTTGTTAAATTTAGAATTTAAGTTGGCTATCCGAGATGGTGATCCATGATATTATAAATAACTTCAGAATACAAGAAGGCGATCCAGGATGGGGAAACAAGTGCAACTGCAAAGTTTTCACTCCAAAAAATTTGTTCCAGTGTCCATAGCACTGCAATCATCTACCTCCCACCATTCATCCCTAGTGTCCAAGTTCATTAGCTATTGCCACTTGTGCTCTGTGCACCATAGTGAAAGGTTAATCATAGTCATGAAGCATCATCATAAATCTACCACCTCCAGAAACAGAAAGAATAAAAACTTACACACAAAGTTAGATGTAAATACTAACTCATTCCTCTCTCTGTCTCAATTATTATAATTACTATAATTTATTATGTATCTATCTTCATGTGGTTTTCTTTTATTTTTCCTTCACTTCAATAGCTGACAGACGCATGATCCAGTGTCTGATACATTTGAGTAGCAGCAGCAGCAGAAATCAAGTGAGCACATGGACATGAACCCTTGAAGATCCCAACATGTTGAAGTGGAAATCAAGTCAGCATGCAGTACTGTTTCCAAATTTCGAGTTTCCATTATATACGAGGGGCGTTTGAAAAGTTCATGCAAAGTCCAAGAGATGGTACCACCGGCGCGTCTTGAGGTCGTGTTTAGTTAATAGCATCTTTGGAAAGAACGTACACCAAGTTTCAGCCATATTGGTCTATTTCTTTGTGTTTGGCATTCGTGTGAATCAAGGAAGTCGAGTAATTGTCAAAAAATTGACAAAAAAGAGTTTCGTGTGGTGATTGAACATTACTTTATGAAAGGCAAAATGCCTCAGGAGACTAAAGAGAAGCTTGATAAACATTACGGTGACTTTGCACCTTCGATTAGAACAGTTTATGTGTGGTTTCAAAATTTTCGGAGTGGCCATATGGGCACAAGTGATGCTGAACATTCTGGATGCCCTGTGGAGGTTACGATTCCAGAAATCATTGATAAAATCCATGATATGGTGATGGATGACAGAAGAGTTAAGATGTGTGAGATTGCTAGTGCTGTGGGCATCTCAAATGAACAGGTATATAATATTTTGCAAAAGCATTTGGATATGAGAAAGCTATCCGCAAGATGGGTTCCACGATTGCTCACGCTTGACCAAAACCGGTATCGTGTGAAGTGTTGCAAGGATGGTTTGCCGCTGTTCAGGAAGAATCCGCAGGACTTCAAGTGTCATTGTGGATGAAACATGGATGCATTACTATACTCCTGAGACTAAACAAGAATTTAAACAATGGGTTACCAAGGGAGAATCTGAACCAAAAAGGGCGAAGACCATTACTTCGGCCAGAAAGGTTATGGCGAGTGTCCTTCGGGATTCGCAAGGGATATTCCTCATCCACTATATGGAAAAGGGTAAAACTATTACAGGTGCATATTATTCATCGTCATTGGACCGTTTGAAAACTGAGCTGCAAGAAAAACGTCAGCGATTGGACAGCAAAAAAGTCCTTTTCCATCACAACAATACACAAGCACACACCTCAGCAGTTGTGGTCGCAAAATAATTGGAAATAGGATTCCAACTCGTTTCACATCCCCCTTATTCTGAAGACTTGGCTCCCTGGGACTACTATTTGTTCCCCTAATTTGAAGAAATGGCTGGTGGGACAAAGATTTTATTCAAACGAGGAGGTGATTGCAGCAACTAATAGCTATTTTGCAGACTTGGACAATTCCTATTATTCAGAAGGGATCAACAAATTAAAACAGCGTTGGACGAAATGTATAAGTCTAAAAGGAGACTATGTCGAAAAATAAAAATGGTTTATTCCAAACACGTAAGTAGTTTTTATTATTTGCATGGACTTTTCAGACACCCCTCGTACAATGTCTGCACCAGTCATCGAGCCACCAGCATTGCATAGTGAATCGAGGAAGGATGTCTTGTTATTAACAACAACATAAAAATGGAGTGCAAGTGGGAATAAACGTGTTGTAGACATGTCATCCTATTGTGAGTTCAGTGTAGTGTCAGTTTCGAAAATCCACAACTTGGCAAAGACCAGTCATCATGTTTACAGTTTTGGGGTAAGAAAATTAGTGTTAGTTAAAGAATAATATTGCCACCCATCAAAGAGCGCGTGATCAATGTGATACAGCTAGTTGAGAATGAACTGAATTTGAAACAAATTGAATTGAATTTGAACTGAACTGGAAAATCAATGTTAGTTAAAGAATAATAGTGATCCATCAGAAGAGTGTGTGGTCACTGTGATACAGGTAGCTGAGAATCTATGGTTATGAATCTACTACTGCTATACCTAGTTCGAACAAGTGCCCTTATAACTCACTGTGGTACAAGGCTTAAATCGAGTTACAGTGGTTTGCCAAGAACTCATGTTGATGTCTTAGCCATCAAATTCGTCTGATCTGATTGCACCTGGAACGTTATTGCATGTCAGGTTTACATCTGTAATTTACAGTTGTTGTGCATAAATATATGATTCCAGATACCTCAGGAGGAAATAGCTGTAAAACTGAGTCTTCAGCATGCTCGATCTTCTGGTAACCAAAAGCTTGGATGTAGAATCTTGTCTGTATCTTAACAGCAGACTTCTCTATCATGGCCTTTCGCATCCTTGGTCAGCGAAAGACTTCCAACTCAGGCATGTTGTTGAAGGAATAATATCTGCAATCAGCAGAAATGATTTAGAAATCCCAAGGAAATGTTTGATGTCTATGTCTGTCGTTTATGTACATCGAGATGTGTAACATTCTCTGTCCATTGTCTAATATATGCGGTCATGACACTCCTGTTACCTGTTACATTAACAGGGTGTTACTGGGTGTAGGGCTCCGAAATCATGTATAGATTGTGTAAAAACAGTATCAAACCGAAATAAAAACTTCTCCGTCACATCTGGTATGCTTCACAACCTTGGACAGCAAAAAACCCAAGTGTGTGGTTGAAGGAGTCATACATGCATTCATCACAGATGATTTAAAGTCCTGTGGAAACATTTGATATATATGTAGGAAACTTAACTCATTGCATACCTGTGACACTTCCGAATGGATGTTTCACTCTACCATCTAACTTCACTCGCAAACCTGTGACACTTCCTACCATTCATTTAGTATACACCAAGATGTGACTTTCACCAATCAGAGGCGGTATCCTTCCCTGGTGCAAGGGTCGTCTTAGTGGAGCAAACGTTGACTGAATCTAGACCAAATCCTTTTTTGTTTTGTATCACACTATTCTACTAAAGGACTAGCAACTTTCCTCAAACATGGTCGAATTCTGACAAACAGGACTGATACCAGAAACAATTGAATTTCCCCTTGACATTCTTCTCAGCCCTACGCTACAGTCTTCAGTATTCCTTGGGAGCTCCACACGGCCTGAAGTCTCTTTGCTGCTACTTGGGATGACATCACAGGCAGCTGGACTGCTCTCAGCGCCTTATGTATCTCGAAAGGAATACCTCAACAATAATATGACAACTGCAGACTACAAAAACGAAACAATTCTAAAAACGAAATAAAGATGATAATCTCCTTAAAAAGAAACACTAATTCTGAACTCGTTCCACTTGTTCATTTGTCTGAACCTACACAATTTGGATATGAAATCAACACATGTAAGGGACACTTTATATCCTTACATATGCCGCCCCTTATAAATGAACAAGCAGGAAAGGAAGTAAAAAAGAAAAACAAACAACCATACACACATAAAATAGAAATACTTTTGCAATATTACGAAACAATAAACCAAGTCACAAACACCATGGACACCTCATTTATCTTTTTTCATTTAGTCTTCATAGGCGATAAGTCATCCTTAAATTTATTTATTTTACTTTTTTACACCTTATAGGAGTAACAAAGCACTGTAGTTGTGGTATGACACGTTTGTACCTTTACAGTCTAAGTTGATCAGTCAATGTCTCACTTAAAATACTTCAAGTACATAGTACAGCATTTGCAATAAACCCCTTAAACAAATATTGGAACCCAAGTGTCTGAGTTTGTATTTGCATGCAAAGACTCATACAACACTTTTGGGGGTGTCATTATGAAGCTTAGTTTCTATTATAAATTCCACTATAATCACACCAAAAACCAAATAAAATGTCAATACAAAAGGGAATAACATGTTATAAAGAATTTGTGTCATGTAAATATTAATTTATCAAAATTCATTCCTGATAAAAATTCTCTAAGTCAGAAATAATATTTAGTGAGTTGTAGCATGGTTTTAAGTGGAGGAACTGAGGAAAGGTTTTATTTCTGCTCAGTCATAATGCTAGCAGTATCTTAAACTTTCTGAAAGGCCACACTACAGATAATGTCTCTTTTTCTGTGATAGTATAATTCTTTTCATGGTTTGTGACCATTCTATTGGGGAAAACTATTGGCCTATGCTCTACTGTCTGCTGCACAACATGTTCCTGAAATGTGCAGCATCTCAGACCATAGTGGGATGTATCTGCTGATTGGTGGAATGGTAAAGTGAAGTCTGGGTGAAACAGTATAGATGAATTTGCCAAACAATTTATATTGTTAAACTCCTCTGTACAATGTCCATCCCAACTCTAAGATGTGTTTACTTTTAATAATTTCTATTTAAAAAAAGTTCAAATGTGTGTGAAATCTTATGGGACTTAACTGCTAAGGTCATCAGTCCCTAAGCTTACACACTACTTAACCTAAATTATCCTAAGGACAAACACACACACCCATGCCCGAGGGAGGACTTGAACCTCCGCTGGGACCAGCGACACAGTCCATGACTGCAGCGCCTTGGACTGCTCAGCTAATCTCGCTGGGCTAATTTCAATAAGTGTGGCGCATTCAGTACTGCTTGTGGAAGAAATTTTCTATAAAATCCTGTCATTCCTATATGACTTCAGTTGTCTTCTGTTTGAAGATTCTGGACAAAGTTTAATAACATATAGTCTATGTGGGTCTGGTTTTATTCCCAAGATTGTACCTCATACCTATCAAATTGCGAACTTTAATCGTAATTCCTTTTGATCTTAGTCTATTGAAAAAAAAACAGTTAGCATTTGTAAGTGTTTATGTAAATCTCTCTTACAATGGCAAGAGCCGTTTGCAGTGCTTATGGATACAAGACGTACCTGCTGGTTTTGTTCACCTACAAACTGTGATCTTAGAAATATAGAGTGACCGAAATAAAAAAAACAGCACATCTCCACCTCACAGCTTCCATTGTCCTAAGCATAACAGTACCATAAATCTAATCTCACAAGGTCTGCCATAAAATACCTGTGTTCACCTTCCTTTTGATGACACTGAACCTTCTGGCTCACAGGTCCACCTCATGTTAAACGTCAGAAGTACCATTAACAATCTGCTGGAGATGTTGGATATAATATGTACAATGTAAAAAAACTTATAATTTGTGTGAGAAAAGGTAGCCTGAATACTAGATCGCTTTGTTTATGGGAGGGATGATTGAAGTTTAACATATCGTACATTGTATTATTCCCAGCTAAAGAGTTTCACATTGCTTCTGCTAAGCTTTGTGTAGTACACTCCCACCGATTTCACTTTAACATATACATTAAAGCATTGCTGAAATGTGTTAAATTATCATCTCATGTGCGTTGTGAGTCCTGCATTGTCGTCTTTTGTGGATACATCGGATTCAACAGCAAAACTTTTAATTTGAATATGTATTCAGTGGTCTGACTGAAGGTCTTAGCCATCAAGTAGTAATACTTTAGCGAGGGGAGAACAAGCGTATACTTCCATAAGCTAAATGTTCTCTGTCAAGTAGCATCGTCTGTTGTTGTTGTTGTGGTCTTCAGTCCGAAGACTGGTTTGATGCAGCTCTCTATGCTACTCTAACCTGTGCAAGCTTCTTCATCTCCCAGTACCTACTGCAGCCTACATCCTTCTGAATCTGCTTAGTCTATTCATCTCTTGGTCTCCCTCTACGATTTTTACCCTCCACACTGCCCTCCAATACTAAATTGGTCATCCCTTGATGCCTCAGAACATGTCCTACCAACCGATCCCTTCTTCTAGTCAAGCTGTGCCACAAACTCCTCCCCCATTCTATTCAATACCTCCTCATTAGTTATGCGATCTACCCATCAAATCTTCAGCATTCTTCCGTAGCACCACATTTCGAAAGCTTCTATTCTCTTCTTCTCTAAACTACTTATCGTCCATGTTTCACTTCCATACATGGCTACACTCCATACAAATACTTTCAGAAACGACTTCCTGACACTTAAATCTATACTCAATGTTGAATCAATACTCGATATTAACAAATTTCTCTTCTTCGGAAACGCTTTCCTTGCCATTGCCAGTCTACATTTTATATCCTCTCTACTTCGAACATCATCAGTTATTTTGCTCCCCAAATAGCAAAACTCCTTTACTACTTTAAGTGTCTCATTTCCTAATCTAATTCCCTCAGCATCGTCCGACTTAATTCGACTACATTCTATTATCCTCGTTTTGCTTTTGTTGATGTTCATCTTATACCCTCCTTTCAAGACACTATCCATTCCGTTCAACTGCTCTTCCAAGTCCTTTGCTGTCTCTGACAGAATTACAATGCAATCGGCGAACCTCAAAGTTTTTATTTCTTCTCCATGGATTTTAATACCTACTCCAACTTTTTCTTTTGTTTCCTTCACTGCTTGCTCAATATACAGATTGAATAACATCGGGGAGAGGTTACAACCCTGTATCAGTCCCTTCCCAACCACTGCTTCCCTTTCATGTCCCTCGGCTCTTACAACTGCCATCTGGTTTCTGTACAAATTGTAAACAGCCTTTCCCTGTATTTTACCCCTGCCACCTTCAGAATTTGAAAGAGAGTATTCCAGTCAACATTGTCAAAAGCTCTCTCTAAGTCTACAAATGCTAGAAACGTAGGTTTGCCTTTCCTTAATCTATTTTCTAAGATAATTCGTAGGGTCAGTATTGCCTCACGTGTTCCAATATTTCTGCCGAATCCAAACTGATCTTCGCCGAGGTTGGCTTCTACCAGTTTTTCCTTTCGTCTGTAAAGAATTCGCGTTAGTATTTTGCAGCTGTGACTTATTAAACTGATAGTTCGGTAATTTTCACATCTGCCAACACCTGCTTTCTTTGGGATTAGAATTATTATATTCTTCTTGAAGTCTGAGGGTATTTCACCTGTCTCATAGATCTTGCTCACCAGATGGTAGAGTTTTGTTAGGCCTGGCTCACCCAAGGCTGTCAGTAGTTCTAATGGAATGTTGTCTACTCCCAGGGCCTTGTTTCAACTCAGGTCTTTCAGTGCTCTGTCAAACTCTTCACGCAGTATCATATCTCCCATTTCATCTTCATCTACATCCTCTTCCATTTCCATAATACTGTCCTCAAGTATATCACCCTTGTATAAACCCTCTATATACTCCTTCCACCTTTCTGCTTTCCCTTCTTTGCTTAGAACTGGGTTGCCATCTGAGCTCTTGATATTCATGCAAGTGGTTCTCTTTTCTCCAAAGGTCTCCTTAATTTTCCTGTAGGCAGTATATATCTTACCCCTCATGAGATAAGCCTCTACATCCTTACATTTGTCCTCTAGCCATCCCTGCTTAGCCATTTTGCACTTCCTGTCGATCTCATTTTTGAGACGTTTGTATTCCTTTTTGACTTCTTCAGTTACTGCATTTTTGTATTTTCTCCTTACATCAATTAAATTCAGTATTTCTTCTGTTACCAAGGATTTCTACTAGCCCTCGTCTTTTTACCTACTTGATCCTCTGCTGCCTTCACTATTTCATTCCTCAAAGCTACCCATTCTTCTTCTACTGTATTTCTTTCTCCATTCCTGTCAATTGTACCCTTATGCTCTCCCTGAAACTCTGTACAACCTCTGGTTCTTTCAGTTTATCCAGGTCCCATCTCCTTAAATTCCCACCTTTTTGCAGTTTCTTCAGTTTGAATCTACAGTTCATAACCAATAGATTGTGGTCAGAGTCCACATCTGCCCCTGGAAATATCTTACAATTTAAAATATGGTTTCATGATTCTTGAACGAAGTGTTAGCTATGATTAAGTTATGCTCTGTGCAAAATTCTACCAGGTGGCTTCCTCTTTCATTTCTTAGTGCCAATCCATATTCACCTACTACGTTTCTTTCTCTTCCTTTTCCTACTGTCGAATTCCAGTCAACCATGACTATTAAATTTTCGTCTCCCTCCACTACCTGAATAATTCCTTTTATCTCATCATACATTTCATCAAGTTCTTCCTCATCGTCTATGTCGAGAGGAAAACGCTGGTAGGATAGCAGTTGGCATTCTGGGGCAGGTAACAGTCAGCTGTGCATCACTTCCAGTGAGAAGCCTTTCCAAAACACATGGACAGGTACTGAGAAAAGTCTGCGAATTTCAGTATCCAGAGTTGTGTTATCAGTATGGACTTGTGATATGATATCATTGCAAATGATAAGCAGTAGGAGAGCAGGGTCCTTTTTGGCCCAGATAATGATCTCATCATGTCCAGTGTCATGTTACACATCCAGATACAATTTGCAGACTTGGGCTCAGAGCCATCTGGAACAGATGAAGGTCACTGAGGGGAACCCACCCCCCAACACTTGTTAGACAATTGTCTGAGTTATATTCAAGGTCGTGACATAACTCGATAGTGATCCTACCCATAAATTATGCAGGTGGACTAAATACCAATTATGTGATATAAAATTGGCAGGAAATCCCTCACAGTCAGTGGGAACACAATAACATAAGATTTGAGCTCCGCTCCTCCTCCCCCTCATCATCTTTCATAACTAGCTCAGCTGTGTGTGGACCTCTTCATTTGAGGTCTCAGTATCATGAGGGGGAGGTGCAGGTATGTTATAAACAATAGCAAATTATGGACAGTATTTTTCTCTTTCTATGTATGGTTCAATTATTGCATGAGGCTAATCAATTGTAATCTACAGTGAAAGGGTTGTAAATAATAACAATGATATAAAAATAAATTATGTTTCATTGACAATAATTTTTGAGTTAACAATCTTTTGAACATCTATTAACAATAATATTTTCTGATTTATTTACAAGGTTATTTTAAAGTAAATGGTTTTTCTTGTAATTTGCTTACATACATTTTTCTTTTAAACTAATGTACTATTCGCAAAAACTAAATGAACTTATAAATACAACGATTCAAATATAATCATTACAATTATTTCTTTCAATATTTATATTTCTTTCACTTTATTTATATTAATCTGTCTTTTCTATTTATAATATTTGTATTATGAATTTCTTCTTTAAGATTAATTATCTGAGATACTGAAACTAGAATTACTTCTTACTACATTTCCGATTATGTTTCTATAGACTCTTTTTATAATACTTACATTTTACTCAGATTGGTTAACACACACACAAACACACACACACACACACACACACACACACACACACACACAGTTATTTTAATGACTGCCAACAGAGCATCTCTCTATTTGTTGATTGTAGGTCGTACAATACTTCTGTGTCATCTGAAATCTGGCCACAAAGGAGAGGGATGGACCATCTGGAATGTGTTCCCTAGCTCATGGAAATAACTGTAAGGCTGTGTGGTGTCTGTTTATATAATTATTTACTACGTTTTTGTACTTTCTCACTATTGTCCGGACAGACTAAGTTGGTGCCAGTGAGGTGAGGGAGTGACCATAACAGCATTTCACATGTAGCGTCATTCCCATCAGCCACCGCGCCGTGTTTCAACTTTGTTTGGGCAGATGGTGCAAATGGAGTACCATAAGGAATTCGCGCAACTATGGAAATAACCATCAGATGTCGGTATTTCTCTGTGGCAGTTATTGTATTCGCAAATAGTTCTTGTTCTATGGGAGTTAATCAGCTACCACTACAGGTAACATAGAAGTTGGTAATGGTGGCCAGAACTCACACAGCTGCATAGTAATTTCAGGTAGTATAGGAAACTCATGTCAGCAGATGTTACTCATCTTGAACCTTCTCAAAAAATATGCTTCATAAATCTGGCACTACGGTGAGGAAAAACATTCACTGAGTTTTATCTCATACATAGTACAGAAAACTATGCAGCATATACAATATACAACATGCTAATATTTTTTATAGATTTTGTGTTTACTGAGGCATTTGGACATTGTAGGTGGTGTGAAATGGAAAATAGTTGACTATCTTCTCAAAGTGTACCATATCCCTAATGCTTAGTGGCATCACTAGGATGAAAAAGTGCCAGCGCTGTATCACAGATTAATCTCATTAAACTGTGTCTTTTCAACTAATGAATTCAAAAAACTTGTGTAATTTGGCGATACTTAACATTGTGGCATTAGTAAGTGTAAACAAGTTTTCTCAATTTACACAGATCTATTACAGAAGGCCTTTTTATTTATTTAGTCTTTGGCCATTGCCTTGCAAAAATTTTCTACAAATTATTAAGTAAATCAGTTTTATACAGGAAAATTGTACAATGGAATATTTACACTGCAGACACATGTATGGCAAATTAAGTATTTCATAGAGTCGTATTTGGAATGAATACAGGTGTTTACAATAATATACAGGTCAAATACTTGTTAGTGGTATTTAAATAAAAGTATAGATTTACTTACATTAGAGCCTACTAGCACTTGTGCATACTACATGAACATATTTCAAGAATACATACTTTTTTGTTTTCAAAGAGTCATTTCATTTTCTATTATGTTAAGTAACATTGAAAAACTGTCTACCAGATGCACTCATTACCACGTTGAGGTTTTGTTACTTACATTATGAGTGGTCATCTGTTTCATTCATGACGTAGCTTGCTATATATTTAGACAGTTAACTGTGATGGTCCAAATGGCTCTGAGCACTATGGGACTTGACGAATAAGGTCATCAGTCCCCTAGAACTTAGAACTACTTAAACCTAACTAACCTAAGGACATCACACACATCCATGCCTGAGGCAGGATTCGAACCTGCGACTGCAGCGGTCTTAACTGTGATGATATTAAATTGTAAAAATAAAGAAAAAAGTAAAAAGCATGCATGTGACACTGACATATGAAGTATATTGAAAAGGAGCATATTACTGCCTCATATTTGACAAAATGTGTAGGCTATCATCATATTTAAGTTCAAAAAGGCAAAACATGGAATCGACAGATGAAATATTCCTCAGGACAGGAAATTTTGTTATTGAGAAATTTCTGAAAACATGCTGCAAATTCGTATTCACTATGTCTATAGTACAGGCGCAGCTCGTGGTTTCTATACTGGGGTAGGCTGCAGCATTTATCGATCGGAGCCAACATAGACCTCAGGTTACGCCTCAGATTAGTCTGACATAAACAACTAAGAGTTCAGGGGGAGGGGGGTGGGCAGATCACTCTCTACCCATAATTTTACGCACTGTATCTTCTATAATCAGGTATTAAATATCATTAGAACCTAACTTCGAGTTAAAATCTTTGGTTAGTCTTTTATACGTCATCATTACATTTTCTGACACTTTGCAGCAAATCATATGAAAAGACGCGTTACGGAGAGATCTTTAATGCGATGAATGTTAACTTTGCGGCTGCTTAATATTTTTGGTGTTTTCAGTTCTAAACTTAAGGCGTTTATTGTGGTTTATCTCCAAAGCTCGAAGTTTACAAGTTCACATGACGATACTGTGATGTTTTGGTGATGTCACAGGTCTTGTGCTGTGATCGGGTGGCATGAGCAATCCGTGCAACTTCCATATTAATTCACATGTTTGAGAAGCGAACAGTTCGCATTTATTGTGTATTATGAAAATATGCATTTATGTGAAATAGCGCACTAAAGGTCTCTCCAAAATATGTCATTTTTAGTACGGTTTTTTGTGCTAAAGTACACAAAATGGGACACTGCAGCGCAACACACTGTACCAGTACCAAAAGTGATTGGTTTCGGAAAATGTCATCTCGTTTATGACTGGCTAAACATGACACTACACTTTTTTACTCACTTCACTTAATAGTCTAAGTAGGACTTAATATAAAGAAATTACTTCTTATCAATTATGAGTGCACTTTTGCTTACCTCCATTTATTTGTTTACAGACGAAGTCAGCTCGTCTCCCCTACTGCGCAGCAAAATGGTCTATGACCATTTCATTGAAATTTGGCCGATTCAGTAATTCTTTTTCTAGGGAACACATTGCAAGCGCACAAAGTCTGTCCTCATTCATAGTGCTGCGCATGAATGATTTCACTTGCTTTAACGTAGAAAAGCAGCCTTCTGCCTCTCCGGTCGTCATAGGGAAGGTTACTATTATTTGCAGAAGTTTTACACTTCCAGGAAAAGCTTTAGCCAGATTGTTGTCGTAAAGAAAGTTCAACGAGGTCAAAGGACCTGACGCCTTCATAAAATCTTTTCGGCTGTACAACATGTTTAGCTCATGACGTAGATCTGAAGACTGTAAATTGAACAAATTAACTGCTATTTTAAGCTCTTTTTCCGGAAAAATAGTTTGATGTTTTGCAAACAACCATGGATCAAACAGCTGTGCTATCGATATTGAAACTGAATCGTTCTCTGATCTGAGTTGTGATGAGGTCGCAAACGTTTCGTGCACAACTATTCTCGATTCTGTGAAATGGCCCCGTTTTGCAGTTGGTTCTACCTGTTCCCAGTGATCGTCAGTTTCAAGTGAGGCCCTAATTTGCTGGACAGAATCTGTAAAGTGCGATACATATTCAACAGTTTTCACTGCATCAATATTCCTCTGCTGCAGTTGATTAAAGAGAACGTCACAATGAGGCATGACTGTATTAAAAAAATTTAACCAGAACAGGAAATCTTCGTCTTGCAGGAAACCCTTCAGTCCCATGGCCTTGTTTATTGTCTTGTAATCACTGGCATCATCATCAATAATTCTTTCTAGGCACTCAACAATTTCCTTTTGTTATTTGTACACAGTGGTTATGCTCCGTGATTTAAAATTCCATCTGATGGACTGAGGACAGTTAGGAATACGCTTCTTCACTATTTCGTCAAGAATGGCTGTACGGCTAGAACACTGGGAAAAAAAGGTGGAAATTCCTTCCAAGTTGCTAAAGAAGATCAGCACTTGTTTATTGCCCGTCACACAACGTTCAACAATTAAATTTAAGTGATGAGCGTAACAGTGAATAAAATGAGCATTCCTGTACATTTCTCTAATTCTAGTTTGAACTCCAGTTTTATGGCTACGTCGTAACACTGATCTATCAGTTTTTCAGGTGTTTCATATACATTCATTTTCTCTAGCTCGCAGAGAACAGCTGCAGTTACATCGTCTGCACTGTGACTTTTTGGGCGTACAAAGGAAATAAATCTTTCATTTATTTGTCCCAGTAGCTCACAGCGAGTTATTACGACCAATTGTGACAAATTCGCAGTCAGTAGTTCCATCAACTTCTATTGCGAGAAAGTTTGCTTCCGACAGTTCACCCCTGATGAAATTGAGGCATAACTCATAAATTGATCCCAGGAGTTCATTTTGAATTGTCTTCGATAGGCCTAAGAAAACACGGTTTTCTGATTTCTCAATGTGCTGCTTCAAGACGCAGTCCAGTTCTGCCATAAGACTGACTAATCCTCGAAAAATTCCTGGGTTTTTGGAATCTTCTGTTTCGTCGTGTCCCCTTATGGCAAGCTCGAATTTGCCGCAAAATTGAATACAGTCTATCAGTTTACCCAGAATATACCGATTTTTTGATACATTATCATTATATATCTTTATATTACGGTGGTAAGCACTGTCTAATTGGCACATAATGTCCACTTTCCCTAGCATTGAAAACTCAGTGAAACCATTTAAATGTTTTTCGCTGGGATTATGTTTTTTCACCTTTGCGTGAAAATTCTTTAAGTCAGTGAGACCAATTTCAGTCCAGGCACTATCAGTACTATTTGTAAGAAGACAGGCGAAACAGAAAAATGCATTTTTCACTTCACAACCACACAACCAGTCAGCTGCATCGTACATTGCTCTATTAAAACTGCGTTCGTATCCTTGCCTAGATTTGCACTGTTTCTGTTCTTGATTGATCGTTAGATCGGGTCTGGGTGCACCAAGTTATTTCACTTTCATCTTATGGCCGTGTTCCAAGTTGATCGTTAGATCGGGTCTGGGTGCACCAAGTTATTTCACTTTCATCTTATGGCCGTGTTCCAAGTTTTTACCTATTAAATTGCATTCTGAATTCATATTGCGCTGGTTTCACACTCGCGGTATGTCGCAGATATTCACAAGCAAGTAAAACTCACTAAAATCTTGCAAAATACACTCAGAAAAAGAAACTTGCTAATATCACACGGTATCAACAAAAGTAGTCAGCATAAGCAATCAAGGAAAGTAAAGTAACGGGACAAATTTCGCGCACTTTGTCCTCTAATCACTTATGAAACTCTCGCTAGATGGCAGTACTGTTATGTTACTGTAGTGTAGTGCACTCTGGCGGGATATTTGCAAATTTATTCTAAATGTGGATAAAATAGCCAATGGCAGAAACAAAACAACTATGTAAAACATTATCAAAACAATAATACTAAACGACGATTAATGACGCATCGAAGCGTAGTAGAGATGTGAAGAGACAGAGATTGGATAGCGAAGTTTCGGCAACTCTACATTCCTTTATTACATAGATAGTGGAATGTGAAAAACGTGTGGTGGTTGGTATGACACCCTTAGGCTGCAAGCTCTGAGCCTTCGGGTCGCCCATAAAGAGCAGTACTATGTAGAAGCCACGCCCCCAAACCGCTAGTACATGCAGCTGACGGACGTTCCAAGGCGCAGCCTAAACACTACTAACCGTTCGGAAAACATCTATTGATACAAACAGTTCCAAAAACGCTGACCGTCGTTATTTTAATCGGAATGGGAAATATGCAAAATTCGTCCTGATAATTTAAATTATGTAATACGTTCTTGCGAAATTTACTTTAACATGTATTTTGGGGCGGCTTCGCCTCAGAGCCTTTAACTACGTGCCGCGCCTCTCTATACCATTAATTCAAAATCTCACAATCTGTGTGCCCAAAGAAGAATGAGATCAACAAGAGTAAAAAGTTAGAGTAATGGCATTGGAGGCGTTTAAATATGTTGCTCATATGAGATTCATACAACCAACCATCCACTGGAATTCCGCATACAATAATGCCAAATGTAAGAGATATGCAACAAACTGACTATCTGGAGAAATGTAATTAGCCATTCTCCCACCAAAAAATTGAGAACCTCTCAGTAGGTGAAGTACTCAAGTAGTTTTCCAGATCTCTCATAAAATTTCCCTCAAATGGATTATGTTGTACAGGAGTAAACATATTTATCAATTGGCATATATTTTTGTGTTGTATTACAAGGCCCAAAACTTATTCCACTAAGTGAACAGTATCAGAAATTAAGGTTCGAATTCCACAGTATTCAGCTTACATATTAGTTAATACTTTATGTTTTTAACATTTCATCTTAACAATGCTGTAGCTAAGTTCCATGCACCTTCTGTTGCAGCTGCGATGATAATATTTCTAAAAGCGACAGGGTAACCTATACACATAAAATATGAAACACCAATAACTGTTCAAACATCAACTGAAATGTACTGAACAGTTAATATGATAAGGCTATTGCACAATTCATGCGACATTCCTACCACTTCACACTAGTCGCAATTCTAGTGACAAACTAATCTGATGGATTCCGTCTACTAATTTAGCTGCAACTTGGTCTGAATAATTCGCTGGTAAAGAATAAATGCCTGATTCATAACAGTTTAAAATAATTGATGTAAAACGACAACTGTATGCTTAATAATTGATACTCCACAGCCGCCCAGGATTAGCCCAGCAGTCTCAGGTGCTGCAGTCATGGACTGTCCGGCTGGTCCCGGCGGAAGTTCGAGTCCTCCCTCGGACATGGGTGTGTGTGTTTGTCCTTAGGATAATTTAGGTTAAGTAGTGTGTAAGCTTAGGGACTGATGACCTTAGCAGTTAAGTCCCATAAGATTTCACACACATTTGAACATTTTGATACTCCAAAATAACCGTTTGGCTCATCTATATTGCAAGGTATAATACCTCATTTAAACGGAAATTGGCCCATAGTAACGTTATATTTACGAATACCAGTCTTGCAAAATCCAGAACGCACACTCCTCATGACATTCTGCGAAAAATGGATCAATGCAGTCAGGTAACTGCAGAATTTTTTTACTGCTGAAAAGAGGTTGTCTCAGCACCATACCAACACTTATTAACGACAGTATAATCAATTAATCATATACAATAGCAAACTAAATTTGTCACTGGGTTGACGATCTACTGAAGACCAGGACGATGCATGTTATCTTAGATGGCAAGATATTGACAGACGTGGAAGTAACTTCAGGCATGCTCCCTGAAAGTGTGCTGGGGCAGAAACAATGCGCAGTCAGCTAGTAGCGGCCAAGATCGCCACTTCTCAGTGTAGTGCACTGTCGTGTGGTGTCGCAAGTACGTCTTTGCATGGCACTGTCAAATATTTTCGCGCCAGCCGCCAGAAGTGTTGTGTTTTGCAACGACGTTATGCCTATTCTTTGACTGAATGTTGTACCTTCCTCGTGAAAAATATGTACTGAGCTACAGGCTGAAGTCTAGCTAATTATTTTAGGGATAATAGTACCCTATAGTGGCATTTATCGAAATTGTATTCTCCATTGACGAGCTCGTCATTTCTGTATGAATGAAATATAAGAACTGTTATTCTACAAGAATGTCACATTCCATATGTCACGTGCCTTGATTACATCAAGCACATTAATCGTTTGGATAACTTCTCCTTCGCAGCTAATGCGACTCTGGTGACAATGACGTGACTGAACATGCAAAAGCACTGGGAGGTCAAGATTATAACATGACGGAATCATCGAGTGAACCTTACCGTTGGTGTCTCGGCTCGCTGTGAGTTTATCACCCTTCTGGTCACATGACTTGGCGTTGTGGTTCCCGCATGTTGAAACAAGTTTTCTCTATACGGGCGTTACAGTGGGTTCCACCATATTCGCGATCGTGGTAAGCCAGCTGGGCCATAAATACGCCGTGGAGATTGAAAATGTGATCACCGCTCCAGCTGTGATGGATGCTTACGAGAAACTGTAGACAGAACAGATCTGTAGGGGGGCTGCATCGCAAGAAGAATGAATAAGGCAAGTTTTAACACCAGAAGACATTGGTAACAGGAGAAGGTCACTATATTTGAGACACTCAAAGAGAAAGTTTGAGGCCAATACTGTGCCTGATAGTCTTCTGTGTACATTGTGGAGTAGTTATCTGTCACCTCAAGCGAAGATTATAATAACTTCTCAAACGAAAATGGCCTCAGATGCACTGGCTGACAAAATATTTGATTCAATGACACCCACACTGATAAGTGGAGTGACAGTATCATACAACAACTTGTCGACACTCATGGTTAGATGCACTAATTATGACTTTCTAGTGGCCAAGGTTGATTTGTTGACCAAACAGATTGGTAAACTGTTGACTCAACAGGATCACAACAAGGACGGAGACTCTTGTTACCGCAAGAGACTGAGAATTTGCTCATCAATTACCTCCTCATCATCTGGCACAAATCAAACCTCCATCTGTTGGTACCACAAAAGTTTTGGAGACAGGTGCATAAATGTAGTATGCCTTGCGTCCCTCAGATGCCCCGGCAGACGGCACATAAGTCGATTGCCGGCCTATATCCCTGGGCCTGTTCATAAGCGATTACTAGTCCATGCAAAAATTTCTAGTGTACACTGAGTCGCAATTACACAGCAAGCGACAACCAGCCACCTTCTGCCTGACTAAGGCTGATAATTCTACCATACTGATGTATAGTACACTGCGGATAAAGCTGGACCTTGGATTGCAGCGTGACCTGGCGTGGGACTTCACAATTGCAGACGTGTTGGAACCCATAATAGGGGCGGGTTTTCTAGGCTGTTACCAACTGTTGCAAGATATGGCGGACACTTGGCTAGCTGACAGTGCCACCTGCTTAACAGCCTTGATTTTCCGACGAAATCCAGCAACACACAACACCAAGCTCAAGCTCATTCCAGCCACAAGCGGCGAGTACATGGACATACAGCAGAAATTCCCAGCTCTGATGCTACTGCTGGATAGCTGAGAGAGGTATGTCACGACACTATGCATTATATTAAAACTACATATGGCTCACCAGTATCCTGTTGACCCCCACGTTTGGCCACAGTCCGTCTCGCCATAGTAAAGCTGGGTTTGATAGCATGCTTCAGGAAGGCATTATGTGATCATTCAGCAATCGTTGGTCACCTCCACTTAATGCATAAGTAATATGGTGCATATCGTCCATGTAAGGATTATCGAGTCCTTAATGCCAGGACTGTACCCTTACTACGATACTATTATTCTGTGTTAAGTGGTGCAACCTTTTGCAGTGTCCTAGACTGTGCCGAGCTGTACACTTAGATTCCTGAACCAAAGACAGACATACCAATGATGCCCATAATCACCCCATTTGGTTTGTTTGAGAGATATTTCATAATATTTGACCCCTGAAACGATGCACAGACATAGCAAAGTTTTATAAACTCTGTATTACAGGGTTTCCTGTTTCGCTTTGGGTATCTGGAGGATAGCCTGGTTTTCTCACCCATGTAACAACAACATAGGCACCATCTAAGTGAAGTGGTTCAACGGTTAGACGACTTCAGCATAATTTTAAACATCGCGAAATGTGTTTTCGGTCAGACACAGATTAACTTCCTGGGCCTTAAGATCTCGTCGTCAGGTCCACTACCTTAACGTGAGAAAGTTGAAGCCATCTCGCAAATCCCACCATCACGAACCTTTAAAGAACTGCGTCGTTTCGTCGATGTGCTTAACTTCCATCGCTGACACTTGCCACAAGCAGCCGAATTGCAAGAACCGTTAACGGCACCGCTCGTTTACCCAAAAAGTGAAGGCAACTCACCAGTTTCGTGCACAGATAACACGATCTCCACTTTTGAGGCAGCCAAGCAGAGCGTAGCGGAAGCTGCATTGTTAGCACACCCTGTGCCAAAGGCACCCTTGCGGTAATGGTCAATACATGCCAGACAGCGATCGGTGCCACACTACAACTGCTGTGCGACGGCATGTAGTAGCCTCTAGCTTTCTTCTCCCACAAACTGTAGCAGTCAAAATAGAAATGGATCGCTTATGACAGAGAGCTTCTGGCTACCTATGAGGCCAAGAAGAACTTCCGACCACAACTAGAAGCCAAGGAGTTTTCCATTTATACCAACCACAATCCATTCACATATACACTACTGGCCATTAAAATTGCTACACCAAGAAGAAATGCAGATGATAAACGGGTATTCATTGGACAAATATATTATACTAGAACTGACATGTGATTACATTTTCACGCAATTTGGGTGCGTAGATCCTGAGAAATCAGTACCCGGACTAACCACCTCTGGCCGTAATAACGGCCTTGATACACCTGGGCATTGAGTCAAACAGAGCTTGAATGGCGTGTACAGGTACAGCTGCCCATGCAGCTTCAACACGATACCACAGTTCATCAAGAGTAGTGACTGGCGTATTGTGACGAGCCAGTTGCTCGGCCACCATTGACAAGACGTTTTCAATATGTGAGAGATTTGGAGAATGTGCTGACCAGGGCAGCAGTCGAACATTTTCTGTACCCAGAAAGGCCCGTACAGGACCTGCAGCATGCGGTCGTGCATTATCCTGCTGAAATGTAAGGTTTTGCAGGGATCGAATGAAGGGCAAGTCATGGGTCATAACACATCTGAAATGTAACGTCCACTGTTCAAAGTGCCGTCAGTGCGAACAAGAGGTGACCGAGACGTGTAACTAATGGCACCCCATCCCATCACGCCGGGTGATACGCCAGTATGGCGATGACAAATACACGCTTCCAATGTGCGTTCACCGCGATGTCGCCAAACACGGATGCGACCATCATGATGCTGTAAACAGAACCTGGATTCATCCGAAAAAATGACTTTTTGCCATTCGTGCACCCAGGTTCGTCGTTGAGTACACCATCGCCGGCGCTCCTGTCTGTGATGCAGCGTCAAGGGTAAGCGCAGCCACGGTCTCCGAGCTGATAGTCCATGCTGCTGCAAACGTCGTCGAACTGGTTGTTGGCTTGCAAACGTCCCCACCTGTTGACTCAGGGATCGAGACATGGCTGTACGATCAATTACAGCCATGCAGATAAGGTGCCTGTCTTCTCGACTGCTAGTGATACGAGACCGTTGGGATCCAGCACGGCGTTCATTATTACCCTCCTGAACACATCTATTCCATATTCTGCTAACAGTCATTGGATCTCGACCAACGCGAGCAGCAATGTCGCGATACCATAAACCGCAATCGCGATAGGCTACAATCCGAGCTTTATCAAAGTCGGAAACGTGATGGTACGCATTTCTCCTCCTTAGACGAGGCATTACAACAACGTTTCACCAGGCAACGCCGGTCAACTGCTGTTTGTGTATGAGAAATCGGTTGGAAACTTTCCTCATGTCAGCACGTTGTTGGTGTCGCCACCGGCGCCAACCTTGTGTGAATGCTCTGAAAAGCAAATCATTTGCATATCACTGCATCTTCTTCCTGTCGGTTAAATTTCGCGTCTGTAGCACGTCATCTTCGCGGTGTAGCAATTTTAATGGCCAGTAGTGTATTTTCCGCCAAAACAATATCAATTATTCGCTTCAGCACCACAGTCAACTAATATATATAAATTGAGAGGTGGCCATTGTCTTTGGCAATGGCAACTCTCACTTATATTTCTCATACTGAAACAATATTTTATGCAACTGATCCTCATGTTCTTCTGAGAACACGAGTTTGATCTAATATCATTTTTTAATCGTAATAATATCATTTAATTTACTTAGCACAGACTTACTGTCGGTGTCTGCAAACCAACACCAAGTTATAAAAGCATGAGCAGAGGAATATAACTGTTTTTATTGGTTGAATAAGTTAAGAATGCTCACTGTTTCCTATATTTCTTTATCCTATTGAGTCCACAGCAGGAGGGAAAAAGAAATTAATGTATGAAAGTAATTCCAGGAAGAATGTTTGGGGAGAGAATAAGGATCGAACGATATTTAGCGATTATAGGTGTACGATAGGGAACAACTGGTCGATAGGCAGCGATTATAGAAGCTCTGAAACTTCAGCCTTTAGTTGTAACGAGGTGTAGGAAGGTTGGATAATCTGCAAAACTTACGTTTCAGTCTTTGGGAGGAAAAGCGCGGGATCTTTCTCATTGTGTAGAAGGGAGGTTTGACCGGCAACTTTAAACTGGGGAAATTCTGAGCTGATGATTGGTTGGGAGCCGCCCCCACCATGAGTGGTCAGGCGAGCAGAATGGTAGCGTGGGTCCGAGTAGAGGACTGCTGCTGAAGACTTGGACGAGAGAGGACGCTTTTCTGAGATGGGACGATCCATGCTAGATTTAAGTGTGGGAAATGTGCTATATTTATGATTAATGGTTTCACATTAGGTAAACAACCTTTTCTTGCAGCTAGACGTAAAGTAATATTAATATTTTGGGGGTACGAAATTTACTTAGGCAGGTTTTGTGCAGTAGTAGGTGATCTAAAAATGGCTGCTTACCTTTGCGATAGTAATTTGCAACTTTGGGGCTTTATAACAATTTTGGGGTGAATAATTTAATCTAATTTGTTTGAGCAAGCAAGTTCATTAGGAAAAATGAAATATTTAAGTGCGTGTGACAATTTATTTAGTTTTACACCTGGCACTCACCACGTGGGGCTGATCAAGAATTTTATAACTAGTGGATTCACGAGTGCTAGGGACCTATAGCATGTAAGTAGGAGTAGTGCTATTACATGAAATATGCGTGTGAAATTAAGTACTGTTATAAATTTTCAATTTTCTTACACATCTGTAATCTTGAAAGATTTAGTAACGTGGATCCTTTGTTAAGAACATGTGGTGTCTCCTGTGAAAGCTTGTGTCGAATTTTAGGAAAGTAAGTGAAGATAATGCTTGCTTATTCATATTTATTGGAATGTAGAGTCACGTGGGGAGATTTTCTGAATAATTAAAATTGCAAAGTGGGGAAAGAGATTATTAAACTGATAACATAGCCATGAATTTTGGCTGCAACAAAGTAAGTAGTTGATCTTGAGTGTGTGTATTTTGTATGTGTAATTATGGAAGAGTTTTCATATTTCAGTAGGTGAATTTGTGTCGGGAGTAGGAAGCAGTACAATAGTGGCTATTAATGTGAATGATAAGTATGCACAGAAGTTATATGTAATAATTTTGGTTTTCGGTAGAATAATTTTGAGTAGAGATAGTTACTGTATGGTGGATATCTGAACCGCTAATGGCTTTATTCTTACGTTTCTCCTGTGCATATGTTGGTGCAGTAATTGTGGGAGCATGTTATTAACAGATACAGTTGTGGAATATCCTTTTCTTCCGGTTCAAAAGTGGGCACTTGTGGTAATAAGTGCTAGCAGTCTGTAGGAGACCATAGTTTTAGTAAAAAGTCAGATGCGTTAACGATAAATAGATACAAAGTTAGATGCGTTAAATTTTACATTGTTAATAGGAAAGTCAGATGCATTTAAATCACATCATGGAATCTGATGCAAATTTCATGTTGTGTAAAGAAGTGAGTTTTTTTGTTCTTATAATAATCTGAAATGCTTAATAAATAAAGCAATTTGTTCTATAAAAATTCAAATTTGAGTCAGAACATTCTTTCTATAAGAATAAACAAACCTTTCATTATATTATTATCAGTAAAAAAAGAAATTTTATTTAATAATTTTACTAAATGTATGAATGTCAATCATTGGGCCAAGTAGAATTGACATAGCTTTCAAGTTAGGGCAGTTATGCAAAGCTCTGCAAATAATTCCGTTGCACATAGTGTAAACTGAAGCAGTAGTGGGTACCTTGCAAGTCCAGTTACATTTCTGGGATCGACAACATAGTTGCCAACTGCCTTTCTTGGGTCAGCAGCATCTCATGTTGACTGACTTTGCTCAACTTGCTGAAGCACAACAGACTGACCATGCGCTACTCAATCTTCTCAGAGATGTATCATCAGCACTGGACTTCCAATTAGTCGATGAAACTGGAGCTACAGCAAAATTATATTGCAACATGTCAAATGGTAAGAGTCAACTTTTACTGCATATTACATTCTGAAGAGGAGCATTTGACATCCTACATGATCTGTGTCATCTTGCAGTTTGACCAGCAACTCGCCTAATCTCTCACCAATTTGTGTGACTAGGCATTCAGAAAGACTGCAGAGAGTGGACATGCATCTGCATCACATCTCAGTGCAGCAAGGTCAACTGCCATGTGAATGCACTGATGGGACTGTCCAGATACAGCTGCTCACTTCGCACATGTCCATATTATAAGGAATCTTGTCCTATTGGAACTTCTGCACCGCTAAAAAGCTATATGATACCACCTAACTTCTGGTCAGCTGTGAATGGATTTCCTATGTAAATTGTATATTTATTTACAGAATTTTCCTGTCATTAGGAGCAATTCTTCTGTAAATATAAATTTCCATTCTTCAATCGATATATTTTCATCCTTCAATCTTACACTATGAAAATTAGTTGGATAATAAGTAACAGCAAATTCTGTGAAAACTATTTTACATTAATTTTTCTATTTTTATCATTAAGTTTTAAATACACATAAAATATATAATCCTATTTATATTTTTATTTATTTTCCTATTGATATGTGATCGAAATTACAACATAACAGGAAGTTTCTAAATTTTATATTTATAAATTTTGCAACCTTATTCATTTGATATTACTACTAAAAACATAAACATAAATATATGTTTTCGGATAACACATGTAACGTAAATCTGTTAGATAATGTAAAAAGTGGAAGGCATCTGAACTATATTTCTATTTACAGTTTGTTCTGGATATTTCCAGAGCACATACACATCTTATACCACATTGGTGCCAATTGCATCATTCTGTTTTTGGCTTGGTATGAGTTAACACTTTGGAAATCTCTTTGGAAGATAGGATATACACAAACAAAGAAAAGAGTTTTGAGTTTTATGGTTGATTTTTACTTGTGAGATTTCAAAAAGTGTGTGTGTGAAATAGTATGTGAAAGGATAAGTAACTACCAAACTATTAGCTACAGCCTCAATTTTTCACAGACCGTGGACCTGGATATTGCCTAACAATATTTCTGCATACTAGATATCGAGGCCACATCGAAGTTAAGTAAACTGTTCTACATACTTGTAAGTGTGACATATTATCTCTTGGACTTAGGAATGCATTGTTGTTGAACAGTTTTAATTCAGAAGCAATGCTCACCAAACTTAAATTTTAAATTTATATACAGAATAAACAATATTGTAGCTGGAATCTAACATTTACTGCCCGCTTTTACTTTTGAATGTGTAAATATAGGCAATTACACCAGTGTGAATTGTTTACTAACTTTGGATTTTGGAGAATGAACCAAGAGGGGAGCATCATAATACTTAGGTCGTAGGTCCATTACCTCCATCAAATGGGAAACAGTATTTACAGACAATGTTCGATTGATTCACCCACTATCCAGAAGCCGCACCGATAGGTAACATTCTGGCAGAGACTTTAGCTTCCATCTTCATTTCCACCTGGATATCCTATTTCAGTTTCTCTCATAATGTGTTATGATGGACTGCAGGAGCCAAATCTAGTCTGAACTTTTCGCCCAGCTTACTAAATTCCGTGACACAGTACACCATAATACCACAAGCTACCACCCAGCCAATAATGGAATGATAGAATGCTTGCACAAGTCTCTGTGGGCAGCCCTAATGTGCCATGATACAGATTAGACCACTGCCCTGCCAACGGCTTTACTGTACCTGAAGAGTACCCACAAACCAGATTTACACTTTTCAGCAGTTGTGTAGATATACAGTGAAACATTACTCCTGTCAGGAGAGTTTGTGGATGCACAGTCACAACAATGACCGACCATGTCAGTTGAGACTTTGTTAATCAATTAAAAGAGCACATTAGTCATATTCGTCCGCAGCAAGCATCAAGACATAGCACAGCTTCCAGCTATGTACATCAGGACCTAGACAAGCACACGTACATCATGCTTTGTACCAATGGTGTTAAGCCTGCACTACAACCAATGTACATGGGCCCACACAAGCTCGTATGATAGGGAGCATGCACTATCATCATACTTCTTAACAAGAAACCCCTCCATCGACATACTTCTTAGCCCTTATCGTTTCCCTTAATGAATGAAGCCTGCAAATGTGTTTGAAGAAGAGCCACCTACTGCTGTACAACAAGATCAGCCTATACCAGCACCAGCAGCAACAACAGCACCAGCACTTTCACCAGCCATTGCAGACAGATCTCCAGAACGTATAACAAGATCAGGTCGGCATGCCCACTTTCCAACACACTTCTTGGGTGATAATCTACTTCACTGGAGGGGGCTGCTCTAGAGGTCAAGACCACTGCTTCCCAGTGTAGTGCAGTGTCGTAGGGTGTCACGAGTGCATATTTATATCGTGCTGTCAAATATTTTCGAGCCAGCCACCAGAGGCACTGTGTTTTGCAACCCATTGTGTGTATTCTTTGGCTGAATGTTTTATGGTCTTGTGAAAGATAGTTACTGAGTTGCACCATGGAGACTTGTTAATGCTTTTGGGGATAATAATACTATCAGGAGGAATTTCTCAGAGTTATATTCTCCACTGAGAATTTCATCTTTCCTGTATATAACTGAACGAAGTTTTTGAATTGTTCTTGTACAAGAGTGTTTTATAAGCCAAGTGCCTTGATTACAGCACGGTAACTGATGGACAGCTACTTATTCATGGCTAATACAGGAGTTCTTGATAAGCTTTCGAAGTAGTGTAAAGTTTGGCATCGTAGTGTAAACGTCAGAAATGTTGTGTACAAAAGGCGAAAACACAGTAACTTTAATCTCATTATCTGTGAGTCAACACTGGAATCAGTCAACTCATATGAATACGTGAGTGTAACAATTTGTAAGTGCTGGAGCTAGTGCAGCGAAATAGGTAATTCTGAATACGAAATTGCAGAAGTAAGGCAAGACATATTTTAACGTCCATAATTGCACAGAACAGTGCATTACAGTATGTCGTTAAAGTAACACCACAGAGTATGCAAAGCACATTCATGGAGGTCCGTTACACTCTGCTGAGCTCACTTTGCCGCATATACATACACAAACAAAATATGTTGTTCATACATTCCCAACACGCTCCTTTCCCTTTGAGCAGATATTTTGGATGTCACTTTCACAAGACAAACCATACTGTTCAGTATCTTCTGAAATTCCCCTTGTTCAAGTGTTTGATTAGTATATCAGCCAAAATTTCTTCCCTACTTAAACAATCTACTTCAGTACTGTGTTGCTCTATGTAATCTCCTATAAAATGGTGCTTTATAGCTATGTGTTTGGTTCTGGTACTAATAACATCACTTTTGGTTAAGTTTATAGCTCACTTGTTGTCACATAATATCTTCGTGGGTTCCATACTGAGAGTTCCATACTGATATTAGGCTGTCTCACTTATCAGTATTTTGATCCACATTGATTCTTGAATTACATGTGACAGAACCATACACTCAGATTCTACACTGCTCAAGACTACTATTTTCTGTCTTTTGCAGGATCAGGATACAAGTCCCCCACTAATCTAAAACAACATCCAGTAATGGAATGTCTGCTCTTAACACATTTCCCCAATCTGCATCCCCCTAGTCCTGAAGTTTTATACCAAATCTGTATCACTACAGCTATCAAGTTTTTTTGCAATATCTTAATTTATGGTCTGTTGCTCCCTTTAGATCTCTAAATATCCTTTTAACGTCTCTCCAGTGTTTCTCTCTTCAGTTTTTGCAGAACCTAATTACAACAGCTGCAGCAAAAACAAGAGCAAGCTTTGATGTTAGTAACAAATACAAGAGGCTCCCCGCTGCCTCTAAATATTGTACAGTTTTATTGCACTCTACATCTTCTTCACTGGTTGTCAACTTGGCTCCTAGTTCCATCAGTGTAGAATTGGGTTTACATCACTCATATCAAACTTTTTCAAAATATTCTCTCTGTATGATGATATGACCATGCATAACTCTTCTGTCTCCTTATTTTTTAATAATCTTATACCCACGCATTGCATTACCTCTCCCAAGTTGCATGTTAAACTTAGTGTTAATTCTATTTTAAAACTGTTCATCTGTTCGTCATCTTTAGTTAGAATGAAGAAATCACCCAACCATATAGGAATTATTATAACCTCTTCTTTACTTCTTCTGTGATAGATATCAGGATCTGCCTTAGTTTGTTTCATACCCATCTTTATCGACGTTTTGTGCAAATATCTGTTCTAACAATGGACACTCTGTTTCAGTCTGTAAAAATGTTCTACAATAGTCCAGTCTTCCTAAGGCGCTGCAGTCATGGACTGTGTGGCTGGCCCCGGCGGAGGTTAGAGTTCTCCCTCAGGCATGGCTGTGTGTTTTTGTCCTTAGGCTAATTTAGGTTAAATAGTGTGTAAGTTTAGCGACTGATGACCTTAGCAGTTAAGTCCCATAAGATTTGACACACGTTTTTGGAGTCCAGTCTTCCCTAGCTCTAGACCAGTTTCTCTAGCTTCTTCTGGTGGGAACACGTATATTTCTCCATCTAACTTCCTTTTAAAGTAAACTATCTTCACATCCATTCGATGAGTTAGTTAATCTTCTTTTATTGCTTGGGCCAAAAGATATCTAAATGGTTCATATCTGACCACTAGCGAAAACGTTTCTTTGTGGTCTATCCCTTCTTTTTGAGAATATCACTCAACAACAAGTTGAGGTTTGTATTTTGGTTTTGCATCATCAGGATTTCTTACAGCAATACCAATCGTGCTTTTTATAGTTTTTTTTCCTTTCTGACATTTCAACCTATTCAAAGGTTTCATTTTGATAAAATGACTCCAATTCTCGTTCCATAGCTTCGCTCCATTGTTGAGAATTTGGACCACTCATGTGCTGCTTAACTGTTGTAGGTTAATCATTAAACGAGTGTGCTACATACATTTCATAATCATGGAATTCCTTAGGTTTAGGTCTATGAAATGAATGTCTAAAAATATTTTCTTCCTCTTCTTCATCCTGCAGAAACTCATCTTCACAGAATGTATCTATGCGTTCATTGTCACCTTCGTCTTTCCCTTCTTCAGTTTCAATTTTCTTTCCAGAATAATATTTTTAAACTTGACAAAGTTAATGAAGTGGTTGTACTCTCTTGATGCACCTTTTTTATAACTTTTATTTTTCTTGAGGATTTATGAGTTAGCAAGCCTTGAGTCTCCACAAAAGACTACAAATATACAGGGTGAGTTAGGATGAAACGTACATGGTTTGAGGGGTGATACTAGTGGTG
Source organism: Schistocerca nitens (assembly GCF_023898315.1). Classification (NCBI taxonomy): domain Eukaryota; kingdom Metazoa; phylum Arthropoda; class Insecta; order Orthoptera; family Acrididae; genus Schistocerca; species Schistocerca nitens. The sequence continues at coordinate 186,469,816 of NC_064615.1, read as the reverse complement.
ATTCTGAACAAAAAACTGCTAATAAACATACGCCCTTTTCTTAACCGTATCCACATAAACCAATGAAAACAACTAGGAACAGTACACGTGTAGCGTAATCCTTACTAACTGTGTCAGTATGCAGTTCACTTGTGCATGGTGCAGTTGTTTACCTCAAGTCTCAGTCAGACAAGGCTTGTCATAGTGCATGGTACTGCAGTGTTGTTATGTGAACAACCAATACAATTTTGTGTAGCGAAAATGCCACGGATCTTCACATATGCAGAGTATGCTGATGTGGTGTTTGTCTATGGTTGTCCAATGGGAATTCCAGAGCCGCTGTGCGAGAATACCAACAACGATTTCCGAAACGCAGAGTGCCAGATAGCAGGGTGTTTCACGGATTGTGTGAGCGTGGTACGCTTCCCATCGTAAATGTTGTCTCTGAACGTCCTGTACAACAAACTCTTAATGAAGCTGAGAACATTTTTCAAGTAGTGGAACGCAACCTTAATACTAGCTCCATAAGAATTGCTGCCCAACTTGGTATTCTACAAACACGAGTGATACGCCCAGTACATGAGCACAGTCTGTATCCCTTTCATCGGCATGAAGGAGATACTGCCGCCTGGCAAGAATTCTGTCAATAGATCATTGCCAATGAGCGATTAATTCCATTCCACGTATTCTGTTCACTGATAAGTCAACATTACCCGCAATGCAATCAAGAACGTGAGCAGCCCTCATGTATAGGCAAATGAAAATGTGCTCACTACTGTGGAAACGAATTTTCAATGACGTATCTCAGTCAACATATGGTGCGGTAATATTGATGACCAACTCATCGATCCACTTGTTTTAGATAACTGTCTTACTGAGACATGGTATCTTGAGTTTCTTCAAAATGTGTTACCAGAATACGTGGAGGATATCCCTTTGGCAATACAAGCTCGTATGTACTTTTAACATGACGGAGCTCCTACACATTCCGTACAGCCAGTGACACAGTATCTCAACACAACGTATCCTGGTCGTTAGATCGGTCACCGTGGAGTCATTGTTTGGCCACCGAGGTCACCTGATCTTACCCTATTGGATTACTGTTTGTGTGGGTGGCTGAATAGCGACGTCTGCAAGTGCAGAGTGGACACAAGAGACGAACTTCTCCCTCATATTTTACATGCTTGTGCCCAGATAAAGGAATGCAAAACTGAGCTCCGATCGGCGACACAACACCTGTCTACAAGAGCAGCAACATGCATTGAAGTTGACAGTGGACTGTTTGAACATCTTCTGTGAGGCAACGCACACACTTGAACAAACCATAACATATCAATATCTTAATTTACCGTCACCTGCACCTTTCCCATTCCTAGCTGTTTTCATTGGTTTACCTGGAGGCTCTTAAGAAAAGGGCACATGTTTATTAGACGTTTTTCGTTCAGAACCACCAGCAGTATCACCCATCAAAATATGTACCTTTCCTCCTGACTCACCCTGTATATTTATTAAACTTTGGATCCCATTTTTCCCTGAATTATTTTCGGATGTGTACCATAGCCACACATCCAAAACGTTTTAAGTTGCTTGGATTTAGCTTCTTCCCTGTCCAAGATTCGTACTGAGTTCTATTTTTTACTGCTTTGATAGGCGATTAATTGATCAGATACACAGCTGTCAACGATGCCTCTGCCGTGTGATCTCAGTCCTGTTGCGAGTAGATGGTTCCCAGTTGTCCTTGGTGACAAGTCAAGTGCAACATGTGCCCAGATTTTTTCCGTGGATGATGTGTAGTTGGCCCCACTGCTCCCAGAATGCGTCGATTTTGATGTTCATCTGTGCTACACAGTCATCCAGAACCTAGACTGTGAGTGTGGATTGTTCACAGACTATGGCTGAAAGCAGCAACACCACTCATTCATTGTGGCCAATATGAGTTGCAACCCACTGATATGTCCACCCAGCTTATACCACAGACCAACAACGCGACATTGTTCAAATGGTTGAAGTTGTTCAGTACGAGTATACACTCATCGGCAGGGCATGGTTATAACCTAGAATGAGTGTTGCACACGCTTTTCACCTCTAAACTCAGTTACTGTCTGCAGAGTCAAATCGCAGGGCGCACAGATACGGTTCCAGAGCGCCATCTGGTCACTGACTGTGGCAGATGAATAACTAACCATACAGTCCCTCAGTATGCACATATTACAACCTGGCGCCACTGATCACCGTCGTTGCAAGTCGAACAGCTTTCGTCTACTGCTAAAAATTTTAAGGTATCCAAGAGACGATCTCCATCAAAAATCACATTTTTTTAAATGAGTATCTTGTTTGAAAATTTGAGGGGCTACTTTCATAATGCCAAATTGAAATGATTGTTCGTCTATTCTCAGATGATTTTCTCAGCTCTCTATGTCCTTGCACTGTAGCTCACAAAGCAAATTCTGATGATCACTTAGAGCTTCATTTTTTGCCATCCAATCCTTTCGCCCACAACTGAATCAGTTACACTTTCTTTTTAAGCAATGCGCTCGTCGCCAACATTACATTAAATGCTACCGTGCAGACGATTGAAGACGAGTTCACACTGGTCATCACGTCACGTCATGTACGTAAAAACGTTCCACTATTCATTTCAAATGGCGGCATTCATGTCGTGTTGTCACATAAAGGTGCTCTGGAGGAAAGTTTTGATGGTGGCCTCGTCTGCTAACACCAGAAGACAGACGTTAACCTATCTTCGGTTCTGCAGTAAATTTCAAATGTTCGATGATGACTTAAATAATTTTTCCAGTGAGTGTTCTTCCACAAGCGATGAGATATCTGAAAGCGAAAACTTCCTTAGATTCCTACGATTGCGTTATGGATTGAGAATAGACAAGAGTACGAATTTCTATTCGTTATCACACATGTGTTAATTTGTGAATTGTCAGGTTGAAGTCTAACCTATTTTGAGGTGGTGAATATTTCGTGCATTGTGTTCACGAAATAGACTTAGTTTTAGTGCACCTTGGACGACTATTTAGCTTGGGGATTCTGCTACCATTCTCGTAAAGCTCTCAACACTACTTTACTGCATTTGATAAGATTATTTTCTATCCATATTTTAAGTGGAAGTCGTAGGATCACTTTCCGTTTATTATAGATGTGCTTTCTTGAATAAACTTCATTCAGCATAATTTTCTGACGTCTACATCCGTTACAGACGATAAATAGAATCCTTTTTATTAACTTATTCATTTATCTTTAATTTTATAATTCTCTGTATTTTGTTAATTCACTATACTAGGCAATGCACAGGATCACAGCTACAGATTGTTATTTACAGAGAGTTAGCTGCTGGCCACAAAGGCAGATGTGTGCTGTGGCTCAGCCCTATGACTGCCCTGAGCTATTCTTTTTTTAGCACAGCAAGTTAAGGTGCGAGCATCGTCAAGTAAAGGTGCAGCTGGTTTACTCATGTGAGATGCTGTTTAGAGAGCAACTACTCATCAGGAAATATTATTAGATAGTGTCACAGTCGAGGTTTTCTCATCCAGGATATGAATCATTTCTCTTTAGAATTGCAAGGCTGCACCTTCCCAGTCAGTAGCTGTTGTGATAAGTGCCAGTCGAAGTTTCAATTGTACACCAGTGGTGGATGTGAACTGAGTGTCCAGAATGAGGTGGGCCAGTGTGATTGCATGTGCAGGGCAATCCTTAGCAAGTTCAAATGAGTCCTTCATCTTTGCAGTTCACTCAGTCTTACTTCTCCCTTGCTTGTTAGATCATGTCAGTACGTCAATGTCGGGATCTTGTAAGGCCACTACTTGTGGTAGGTGATGCCAGCAAAAGATCAAAATTCCTAAGGATGCTCATGGGCGAGGTAAAGGTAATGTATGGTGTCAGCCTGATCTGGGGTCAGTCTGTTCTCTGCAGCATTAACTATGTGCCCGAGGCAGATACCATCTGATTTTCTACTGAGCTTTGTTCTCATTGAGCAGTGAGAATTTGTTCGAGGTCCCAGTTGTGGTCTTCATGCGTAGCTGAAAACTGAGAACGTCATCCAAATAGGCGCAGCAGAAATCCTGTCAGTGAAGCACTACCACGTCTGAGCTGCATTCTTCAACCAGTACTGCGTGAAAATACAGTGAGACTGAATGGTGTGATAATTCAGTTTGTGTGATATTTTCTCTTGCATGGGGATTTATAGGTAAGCTTTTTTACATTCAGTCACACTGAATATAGTTGTACCTGCAGTCTTGTGCGAAATCTTGCATGTTGGGTACATGGTAGCTGTCATGCACTGTATGGGTGTTGCAAAGTATATAGTCGCCACAGAGCCTCGAAGCTCCGTCAATGTTTGGGGACCAAATTGGCTGATGACACCGATGAGCTGTCAAATTGTCGAACTATGCCTGCCTATAACAGTTTGTCAACTGTAAGGTAGCCATGTCAGTCAGCATTCCTTGTGGTATACTGTTGGCTCAGCTGTGTTAGGATACAATGCACCATGCCATTACGTACTGCACAAGCTTGCACCTGCATGTGAGGGTAAGTAGAGGTCTACATACAAGGCAAATTGACGTGAAGTGTACTGTACTAACCTTTGTGTTGCACAATATACTCAGGGTCATTGGCCATACAGGTGTTGGGTGCTTGGATAGACGGATGTGCTAAGTAGGAGAGGATGAGGCTACAGATGCTACCTCACACTTGTCAAAGCGGTGAGTGCTTGAGATGACTGTGAGGTGCTTGCCCATTATCGTCAGTGCTGTGGATGTCTCGTTAATGGATTGTAGGGGAGATACATTATGAGCATGGTGTGCATCACAGTCAACATAATGCTCATGTGCTGACAGCAGTTACTCTCCCTTCATCACACGCTCCCTGAGTGTGTCAACATATGCATAATTATTATCCTGCTTCCCAGATGGACAGCATGTTGTGTCGTGTAGGCTTAAATGGGTCAAATGGCTCTGAGCACTATGGGACTTAACTGCTGTGGTCATCAGTCCCCTAGAACTTAGAACTACTTAAACCTAACTAACCTAAGGACATCACACACATCCATGTCCCAGGCAGGATTCGAACCTGCGACCGTAGCGGTCGCGCGGTTCCAGACTGTAGCGCCTAGAACCGCTCGGCCACTTCGCTGCCTGTCGTGTAGGAATGGGATTGTCAGGTCAAATGGCGCTGGGATGCAGTGGCCATATCGATGTACAGGAGCGAAACATGTGACATTTCTGGAGAAAGATGGAAGTTGTAACCGCCCAGTTAAATTGCTGGAAGGTTAGTCAGCCGGTGTCGTAATTTTGAAATGAGAGTTGTTATGTTGGTCGCGTAATAAGTATTTCGCGTAAAGCGCCGTTGCGACACAGGCAAAGGTCAAATGTGGAAACTAAGCCTCTGGATATTACAAGTAACGTTATTATAGAGTCCGACCGACTGACTCCACTCGTGGCAATAACATATTAGACCTTCTGGTGACAAACAGACCCGAACTATTTGAAACAGTTAACGCAGAACGGGGAATCAGCGATAATAAAGCGGTTACTGCATCGATGATTACAGCCGTCAATAGAAATATTAAAAAAGGTAGGAAGATTTTTCTGTTTAGCAAAAGTGACAAAAGGCAGATTTCAGAGTACATGACGGCTCAACACAAAAGTTTTGTCTCAAGTACAGACAGTGTTGAGGATCAGTGGACAAAGTCCAAAACCATCGTGCAATATGCATTAGATGAGTATGTGCCAAGCAAGATCGTAAGAGATGGTAAAGAGCCACCGTGGTACAACAACCGAGCTAGAAAACTGCTGCGGAAGCAAAGGGAACTTCACAGCAAACATAAACACAGCCAAAGCCTTGCAGACAAACAAAAATTACACGAAGCGAAATGTTGTGTGAGGAGGGCTATGCGAGAGGCGTTCAGTGAATTCGAAAGTAAAGTTCTATGGTTTATGCTTATCCATTACGGATATTTTAGAACCGTGACTGTATATTGAATGTAAATAGGTTATACACAACTGCAACCTGTCACTTTTTTCAATAATAATGCTTTATTACATGAACCGGTTTTCGAACCTTTTCAGGTTCATCTTCAGATGGTTTCGGGAGGATTCGGGAAGTTACATCATTACCGGTAGTAGCATAATGCTGGGTGCTGGTTCTATGGCAGTAAGATGGGTCACACTTTAGTGTATCGCCATGACTATAGCTTATCTGTCGGTATGGATGTAAATTTAGTTTTTACTTACTGCGACAGTATAGGCGGCTTTTTTCGTATCTGTCTGCCTCCATTTTGATGTCCAGAACACTTTCACACAAACTATATTAGTTTACACTTCGACAGTGACACTTTACCAGCACCCGGCATGCGCTTTACAACTGATGCTTGTAACAAAGATCTTGACAGAAAGATATGGCATAGGCCTACTTTGTACAGAGATGTAATTTGTTGTTCTTTTAAGTGTTAAAGTCGATATAAGGGCAAGTATTTTAATCAGAATGGCGATAACATGAGAGCACAAGATAAAATCAATAAATAAATTACTACAAGAGCAAATTTCAGGTGATCTGATATCTTATTTCTACTTGTATATTACAGGCAGTTCTTTTTACATGAATCCCAAGGAATCAATAATACAGAGTTATTGTGTCTGCAGTGAGGTGCAGTTGTCTGTATGACTAGGACCTGTATATTTAAATTAATAGCAAATCTTCATATGAACTGTTGGCTTATTTCTGTTGTTACGTTAACGTGATCTAGGGTATTATCAAGAGCAGATTCTGTTTATTTTAGCTAAAGGTATATGTATAAGAGTTACAGTGATTGTAATGGATTAAAGCTGCTTGTATGGCTGTACATTTAATATTTAAAAAATCATGAACAAAAATTCTTTAACTGTTGACTTATTTTTATTCTAACATTAGAGTGATCTGCGATATTGGTAAAGGCAGCTTCTGGTTGTTCCAGCTAGAATTAATATGTATAATGTACTTATTTATGTTAGCAATGGAGGGCTTTAACATTTAGAGATATGGTACATGTCTTATTCTGTGGTTGTATATTACATTGACACCGGTGTGGTTAGGATGTAAGGAGAGGGAGGGGGTGGGTCACTGGGAGGCGGGGGATTGGGGAGCCGGTGTAGGGTTCATTGGGTGGTTACTTGTTTTGAACTAGTAGATCTTCAAAGTTCTGAAAGAAAAATTTGTTTCTCAGTTCAGTTTGATAATTGAGTAGATAGTCAGGTGCTGTATTAGTGTAGATAAATATTTCAATTTCTTCAAGAAGGTCAAGTATTGTGCCTTTGTTGGCAAAATGTAGTATTCGGAGATTCTGTTCTATGTTGTTTGCAGAATGATTGTGTTGGGTGAGATGTGAGGCAAAGCTGGACTTGTTCAGGTTGTTAAGATGGAGTGCATCTATGGGTTCTTTAAATCTTGTTGTGAAGCTACTACCAGTTTGTCCAATGTAGACGCTTGGACATGAGTTGCAAGTGAGCTTGTACACACCTGACTTTTTATATTGTTGTATAATGGTTTTCGTGCTGTGTATGATTTTATTTTGTATTTTGTTGTTGGTGAAGAAACTTATTTTTATGTTGTATGTCTTGAAGAGGTTGGCAATTTGGTGAGAAATCTTCCCTAGGAAAGGCAGGCTAACAAATGTGGTTTACTTGTTTGTGGGTGGCTGTTCAACAGTTGGTTGATTTAGTTTTGCTGTATGGATTAGTTTATCTATTATTGCAGGGTTGTACCCATTGGTGGAGGCAATTGATTTAATAATTTCTGTTTCTTTTTGTCTTTCACTTGTGTCCATTGGGATTTTAAGCATGCAATTAACCATTGTTCTAAAGAATGCTTTTTTATGTTGGTCTGGATGGCAAGAGGATTTGTGTATGGTAACATTGGTAGTTGTTGGCTTTCTGAAAATTTGAAATTTATGCTTCTAATTTTTATTTGAGATTGTTAGATCAAGATAGTTAATGCCTTCTGGTGTTTCATGTTCTACTGTGAAATAGATTTTATTGTGTATTTTATTAAGTTCTTTGGCTAGATTATCCATTTCTTCTGTTGCTCCATTGAACAGAATGAGTGTGTCATCAACATAGCGTTTGTAATAAAGTAGCTTATCTTTTAGTTGGGTTTGGGACCTGAAAAAGTTATTTTCAAGGTTATTGATATATATGTCTGCTAGCAAGCCTGCAAGACTACTACCCATTGCCAGTCCATCTTCCTGAATGTAAAACTTGTTGTTGAACAGGAAGTAGTTGTGTGACAATATAAGTTCCAGGATCTCTGTGAGTTCATAGATTTCAGCTCTACCCATTGTCCCATGTTTCAGTAAGCTGTTCCTTATTAAACTAATTGTTTCCTTGAATGGTATGTTTGTATATAGGTTTACTACCCAAATTTAGCTGTGACTGGGATGGGGATATCTTTTATACTATTGATGAGCTCATAACTGTTTTTAATGGAGTAGTTATTTTCAAATACATATGCCTTGCGGATAATATCATTAAGTTTTTTGGTGATTTTATAGCTTGGGCTATTGATAGAGTTTACAATGGGATGTATCGGACATTCTGGTTTGTGTATCTTAGGCTGTGATCTCAGTTTTGGTGCTGATGGGTTCATCGCTATACATTGCTTTGCTTCTAATGGTGTCAACAAGAAGTTGCAGTTTTTAAGTAACTTTTTAATTTTATCATGGAATTTGGGAGTAGGGTCATATGCTATTTCCTTTATGTTATTCTTTCTGAAGAATTCACAATTTTTGCTAATATAGTCTGATTCATGCATGACAACCGCTGTGTTACCCTTGTCTGCTCTGACAATGAGGGCGTTTTCATCTGAAAGTTTCTTATTTATATCACATAATGTATTATGTTCAGTATTCATCTTATTGTACATTTTGTTCTGGTGAATGTTTCTCATAATGATGTTGTTTGCCTTATGAGCTATAGCATTTTGTTCGTTGTGTTTAAGTTTAACTGCTGTACATGCAATTTTTGTGTTAACTATGAGGTCTTTAATGTTGCTTTTATTTAGTGAGGGGATAATGTTGTGCTTAAGGCCTTTGTTTAACAGCTTTAATTCATTACTACTGAAGCATATTTCTGTAGTATTTATCACTTTATCAAAAAACTTATGTTCCGTTTCAGAAGAGATACTGGGGGACCTCACTGCATTCTTTGAAATTAGAGCATTTATCTTTTTCTCGTGTCTATGTGAGATGATAATACGTTCTTTGTTTACATATATATTGACATAGTCTAGGAAGACCATGAAGACATGAGTAACAAGTTTATGGCTAAGTTCTAAGTGCATATTATACAGCTTTGAATTGAGCAGATCTTTCTTTTTGTAAGAGACCTGATTTCAGTTTTTAACCAAATAATTTCACATCATGCTTTTGCTATCTTGGCTGACATACTTTGACTCGTTATTTGTATTCTGATATAATTTGGAGTCACGTTTTCTGTGAGACATTTTTTGTTAAATCTTATTGCAAGGATGGTTTTAGTTAGTTTTAGTTTACATTGCCGAAATTCGCGCATTGTTCTAATTACCTGGCGTGGTAATTCATCACTGTGGAGTGTGGATTTAGTTCATTAGGCAGGCATTCCAGATGACGATGCCAGATTCGTCACCCTGATTTGTCAACTGGCAGAACATGACGACCTAACCAATGATGTCATATTAGCTTGTGTCCGCAGCTCATGGTCTCGCGGTAGCGTTCTCGCTTCCCGAGCACGGGGTCCCGGGTTCGATTCCCGGCGGGGTCAGGGATTTTCTCTGCCTCGTGATGACTGGGTGTTGTGTTACGTCCTTAGGTTAGTTAGGTTTAAGTAGTTCTAAGTTCTAGGGGACTGATGACCATAGATGTTAAGTCCCATAGTGCTCAGAGCCATTTGAACCATTTTGTCATATTAGCACTGTCTACCCACAACAAATCCACACTGTTACAACGACTCTTGCGGACTGCTAAGCAACAGTAGAGCAAACTATTTAACACAAACAACTGACTGATAGAGTGCTGTTTCACCTTTGGGGCAACAAGCAGACAACACACCACATCAGCGTTACCTGGCAACAAGGTCACAGGCACTGTGGATACCTCAAGTTAGTAGCTGTGCTGGTACCATTGTCAGTTTGTCACGACCGTACATAACTGTCAGACACTGTGTGAGTTCCCAAACTCGACATGGGCCGCAAAGGGCACACCAGCTTGTGTCATATTGTCAAATGGCCAACAGTCACTACAGGTGACTCAAGCACACACTCCCTTGACCACACACCTGTGTTGCCAAATGTACATCTCCAACCTTATTTCAAGAAAGCAATTTTTGGTGGACACTCGATCCAACATTAGCTGAATACCAATTCAGAGAACACTGGCGTTTCCAAAATACAGTTCGTGGAACTACCAAATGTACCTCACAATTCTCACATCACCAACTCAGACAGACTTCTGATATCACGGAGTTATGGGAATCGACATCCTGCATCACTTCGTAAAGGAACTTAATAATTTGTTCTTATTGATAAATAGATAGATATTTATTCGACTCTCATACCAAAGATTAAAAGCAGGTTTACGCTCTTCGTTTATTAGTTTTAGTATTAGTTACCTTTCGTTGTTTTCCTGTCCTGGTGATAAGACGTGTTATGTAATTTTAAAGTGAAATGATGTTATACAATGAAAGCAATTCATGGTCAATATGATTTTCTGATTGACGATACCACGGGTCCCAGCTCCTGTAACTCTGGGAGATGATTATAATTATTTTAATTTTATATGGAGAATTTAGATGGAGGCGACGATGTTCACGACGGCGTTGTTCAACAGTAGAGGTACGAGAACGTGTTCATCTCTTTCCCTTCTTGGCCGCCAATGTCAGTTTCGATATATTTGCCGCGACATTCAGAACATGCAGTCTTTCTTTTCATTTAATTTGGAAGTCCGATAATTTCCCTTCTTAGATAAATAAATGCAATTTAATCACAATTCTTTTTATCTAGGCCACGGGGAATGATAGTACTTAGTACGTACGTGCCTCTATCCCGATCGTACGTTCGCATACAACTGAGTGTGTACCGGCGGAACTATATTTATGACCCATTTCCCTTACGGTATTAATTCTTATTTTGACTCACTCAATCGCGAATGTACGTGCCCTCTTATTTTGTAGAGTCAAAAAATGGTTCAAATGGCTCTATGGGACTTAACTTTTGAGGTCATCAGTCCCCTAGAACTTAGAACTACTTAAACCTAACTAACCTAAGGACATCACACACAGCCATGCCCGAGGCAGGGTTCGAACCTGCGAACGTAGCGGTCGCGCGCTTCCAGACTGTAGCGCCTAGAACCGCTCGGCCACTCCGGCCGCCTTTGTGGAGTCAGTCGGGCGTTACTTCTAATATCCAGTGGCTTAGTTTCCACAGTTGACCTTTGCCTGTGTCGCAACGGCGCTTCACGCGAAATACTGATTACACGACCACCATAACAACTCTTATTTCAAAATTACGACACCGACTGACTAAACTTCCAACAATTTAACAGGGCGGTTACAATGGCGGCCGAGTGCCATGACCTTCGTTTCAGAAAAAGGTAGTACAAATTTTACGTTGAAATATTTAAGCATTTTTTTCTATCCATTATTGCGACTTCAACTAATTGTTTCTGTTACATGTTACGCCAGCTTCGTACCAGATAAAAAATTATTACCGAACTCAGTCCATACAATTTACAAATATTTATTTAAAAAAATTGGAAAAGAAGGCACTTCTGGAACGTTAAACTTTAAACCGACTACCAAGAAAATCGACCGGCAAAAGAAAATACGTAAGGTAAGAGCAACAGCACTACTATGCTTTTGGTTAATTGTAAATGAGGGCCAAAACAGCATTTTTCCGACACCCACTGCGTAGCACGCATTTTTTCAAAATTTCTTTTTTTGGTAGTTTTGTAGATTGTGTAAATATATTATACGCGAATGTATCAAAAGATGGCGGATTATTTTCATTGATTGCGCGCGTATGTCACTTATTAGTCTACTTTTTCACCAGAGACATGTTTTACTACCTTGAATTTCACGAACGAGCGCGACCTCATCTGTGGTTTGTTTACGTGTAGTACGAGCCGCAATAGTAATGAATATCGGCTGCTTGTTGGTTTAGAGTTATATACAGCCATGGTGAAATTAAGATCACAAACCAAAACGATGGATAATTCATCCGACGAGGAGTCAATTGCTCAACCTATACCTAACACAGAGGCAGAAAAAATTGCAGATACTGATAACGCAGTCGCAGCGACTGGTGGTACTCCGTCGCAAGCGACAGACGGTAATGGTGTCAACTTTGGTTCAAATGGCTCTGAGCACTATGGGACTCAACTGCTGAGGTCATTAGTCCCCTAGAACTTAGAACTAGTTAAACCTAACTAACCTAAGGACATCACAAACAGCCATGCCCGAGGCAGGATTCGAACCTGCGACCGTAGCGGTCCTGCGGTTCCAGGCTGCAGCGCCTTTAACCGCACGGCCACTTCGGCCGGCGGTGTCAACTTTGGAAACTGTTCCGGATTCCGCAAATGTACAAGGTGCGGTAGAGCCAGTCATTATGCAAATGTTTGGAGTAACGCAGATAGATTTGATGTCACAATTTGTAACTCAAGATAACAGCCCAAACGAATGCACAGACAGAAATTGTCACAACAATGGTAGGTAATGAAACAGCCCAAATTAACACACAGACAGAAGATGCTACAGCACAAATAAGCAATGTCACTACGCAGGTAGACAATGTTACAACACAGATTGGGAATGTAACAGCTCAAATGAACAAGCTAGACAGTGATGTAAAAAACCTTACTGATATGCACAATAACCTGACGACACAACTAAAGAGTGGTAGCGGATCAGGTAATAGAAGTGGTGCGTAATGATTAAAATTCCATGAATCAGGATATTGATCATTTGAAAACCACAGTTAAGGATGTGCCACATCAGATACGTAAGTTAACTGAAAATTTCAATGCTATGAGCGTACAGCAAACAGAGCTCAATACAAAAATGCAGGAAGCTGTAAATCAAGTTGAAGACATGACAAAACAGGAATTTGAGGATTTTTTAAAAGAAAAAGACACACACATAAACAGAGTTACAAAAAGCAATAAGTACATCTGTAGTTAAACTGCAAACTGACGTAGACCAGATACAGAAAACATTGACACAGGACTTACCAGGCTGGCAGAATCAAATAGTCGAGCAACTAAACACGAAAACTTAGTACAATTAAAGAACGAGACCAACACGCAGAAGAGTTTGATAACATACCCTCAGGCAAGTGCGATAGGGCAGTTAGTGACTATCCTACCGCGAATGTACCGGGTGATCAAAAAGTCAGTATAAATTTGAAAACTTAATAAACCACGGAATCTCTTACGTGAGTCGTTTGGTGATTATCGTGTGTTCAGCCGCCACTTTCGTCATGCTTGGCCTCCCAGGTCCCCAGACCTCAGTCCGTGCGATTATTGGCTTTGGGGTTACCTGAAGTCGCAAGTGTATCGTGATCGACCGACATCTCTAGGGATGCTGAAAGACAACATCCAACGCCAATGCCTCACCATAACTCCGGACATGTTTTACAGTGCTGTTCACAACATTATTCCTCGACTACAGTTATTGTGGAGGAATGATGGAATGATGGTGGACATATTGAGCATTTCCTGTAAAGAACATCATCTTTGCTTTGTCTTACTTTGTTATGGTAATTATTGCTATTCTGATCAGATGAAGCGCCATCTGTCAGACATTTTTTGAACGTTTGTATTTTTTGGTTCTAATAAAACCCTATGTTATTCCAAGCATGTGTGTCAATTTGTACCTCTCTATCTACATTATTCCGTGATTTATTCAGTTTTCAAATTTATACTGACTTTTTGATCACCCGGTACATGTGTATTCACCAAATTATGAGATGTACGGTAACCAACGACACCGTGACGAAAGAAATAGCAGATAGCTGAACCCACTTTGTCATCAGTTTTGTTAGAAAAGAGTCTTATAAAACACCGGCAATTTCAAGTGTTTATCCCAGAAAAAAAATCTGTGCATCCAGTAATTTTTATTAAGTCATTCAAAAATGTACTACCTAAAACGTGGTCGGAACAGATAATATACGTTACGGTTATGTCCAAGGCGATGGAGCGTTAAGGGCGATGGAAACGTCAGAAACTTGTCAGACATTAGAACAGTTTGAAAGCGCGCTTCTTTCAAGGTACTGGTCACATGGCGTTCAAGAGAGATTAAGAAAAGCCCTATTCAACCCTGAACAATATAATCCAAAATTTGGATCATGGCGAAAGTATTTTGAAAAATATTTAAATAAGACGAGGTTCTGAGATGAGCCAGTGACACACACTGACGTCTTACGCATTCTGAAAGCTAAACTACCGCTTAATATTCGGGAAAACCTAGTACAAGTACCCGAAAGCAATTTGGAGTATTTTCTATCTCTCTTAGAGTCTATTGACTTAATTAATGAAAATGCGAGATAGAGCCACACCAACCAAAATAATTTCCGTAGCAGTGGTGGCAACCAGCCTACGCAAAGCCAGCCACAGTACGGCGTCAACAATGTTGCGTGTGCGGCGGAGTCACGACCGGCTTTTGTCGATTCCGCCGCAGCAGCGCGTATGCCACGCCCGAGTTCGGGGGACAATTTCAGTAATAACTATAACCAAAATTTTAACTCAGGGTATAAAAGGAAAAGAAAAAATTGTGACAGAAACTGATCTGGCTACTCCGGTAACTGGAAACGAAACTGGAATATAAACGATAACGGGAATCAGTGGGGTAACGCTTACAGTGATTTTCAGCCTCAATTTAGCAACAACAACACGGCTGACCCACGAAATGTGCAGTTGCAGTACCTTATTAGTAATCAACCCAATCAGTCCCAAGCTCAAAGTAACATTACGCCTATAAACTCAGGGCAGAATCATGATCGGAATGCGCAACAGAGGAAAAACACGTCGGGAGTGAATATGACAGAAGTGACAAACGAAACACCTATAAACAGTAATACTGGGACGTTAAACTAAACGAGGCCTCATTATGCTCCCCAATGTTGACCATGGGTAGTCGGGGGGGGGGGGGGGGGGGGGGGCGATCCAAGATAAGACAGATATTGATCTCTATTACAGAACAAGCTCAACGCCGTAGGAAACATTTTGACAGACAGCTACCTGGTGTTACCAGATTTGTGGTTAGAAAAAAAGTATTACTTAAGACCCATGTGAAATCTTCTCTGTTAACCAAGAAAAACGCTAATTGGCAAATAAGGTATACTGGCCTGTACATTATTGTACTCCACAATGGTAAAATCAAAGGACTCTATGCACACAGACTTGAGAAAATTCTACCATGTTCAAATATCACACTTTACATCTATCTATGCACATGAGTGAAATAAGTAACCTATGGTAAACAGAAGGAATACGATTAGGGTAATGTAAGTATATCTTATACAGCTACGTGCATCAGAGCATTTCACTATTTCTATTTACATTTGTCAGTATCTGTGGACACAACACACAAGCAAGCTAGGACATACACGTTAATTGATGACAAGCAATGTTAGCACAGGATGTACTTGTAAGGCTTGACTGAATAGTTCATGATCGCAGTGGTATTTTAGTTTTAAATTTACGTACGACGGATTCTGGAGCGAACAATTAGCACAGACCTCAGAACAAAGTAGCTGAAAGTTTTTTTTATGCCACTTGTGCATCAAGATTATAAGGTACAGGGTAAGTTACAGAAAATATTGGACTCCCTAAGGTACATAAGTATACGGTCACGCCAAGTACATGTAATGTTGCAGAGAGAATAATATTTTTTTTGACGTATCCACACCACTAGGCTTTATCTATGAATACATCGAGCAAAACGGTATTAATTTTTTGTATGCTGCGATGGTGATATGATTTCTGGCTGCTAATGAAAGTTTAGCGTGTTATATACCATACGCACGACAACCTAATGTAAGTAAAGTTCATCTAAAGCTAGAACTAATGAATAAAAACTACTGTGATCTTACTGAAATACAAATAATTTTTCAACTTTATACACACGTTTGATTGCAAGTTCACTGCTGAGGTACGATTCATTAAAGTTATCTGAGGCAAACTCAATACCATCTCTTATAAAATAAAGTAAAAAGAAAGAAATATGTACGAGGTAAGACACAGGAAACTGACCGGCAGAGAAATTATGTAATACCGAAACAAACATAATTCTTTACAGGCGGCGTTCATCGAGATGCTACGAGACTCCAATCGGCGAAGAGAAGCAACTAAGTTACTCTTATGTCACTACGATTTACGATCTACGTTATAAAATATTACCAAGAGCACTGAGAAGTACACTGACACTAATACCAGAGAATTTTAATAATTTGTTTTTTCTTCGGTTTGAAAGTACCAAGAATCTATGCTGACCAGAATGAGATTTTCACTCTACAGCGGAGTGTGCGCTGATATGAAACTTCCTGGCAGATTAAAACTGTGTGCCGGACCGAGACTCGAACTCGGGACCTTTGCCTTTCGCGGGCAAGTGGAAAGCATACACTGATTTTCTCTTATGTTTATAATATTTTATCAAATCTGAGTTGAAGATATTTTGTGGAAGAAGTAGAGTAAGGAATGACTAACGTAACGTTCGATTAAAGAAAAAAAAAAATGTGCACATACCAATGATACAATGATGCACACAAGAAACCATGAACAAACACAGGCACAGACTTAGAAAGCAGTACAGCTTACAGCAGCCAAGCTTCATTACCAAGTGGTTGTTCGTGTTACTTATCATTTTAATTTTCTATTTATGAGTGAATTTAAGTATAGTGATTTACTTATTCATGTGTTTTTATTTCTTTCTACTTGTTTTTGATGTGTGTACCAGGAGTCGTTACAAGTCTGGGTGACTTAAAGATGAAATTCTCCCCCCCCCCCCTCCCAGTAACTCGCGGGTAGTTAATGAACAGATTTTGCCTCATTTGGAGACAATTTCTATAAGCACTTTTTGTGCATTCATTTTTTTGTATTGTCGTTTCAATGTATAAGTGCATCTGTAGCACGATCCTAAATTAGGGGAAGTGATGCTGTTCTCGAAAACGTGTTCTCTTATGTCCTGTGAGATGTAAGATAGAATCGCGATCGCGAACTGTAGTACTAGAGGCACTATTTTCTGTGAAAACATTCACCTACCAACTTGTATAATGAAACATTTTGAGCAATATGTACCCCGATAAAGTTTTGAAAGAGAATACATGGGCAAATAACGAACGTGGGCGTAAACTACTAAAATACTAAAAACTATCCAGTAGTCTCATGAGCTACAGGTATTTTTTTTTTTTTTGAACGGGTAGAAAATGAACGGGACGGTGTATAGTTACCCAACGACAATGAGTCATTCGAGTTATTCAGTGTCAGTGACATGTGAGTTATACGCATAGAGGCAAGTGAGAATACGTTTTATACCACAAGCCGTCTACTTCGAAATAAAGGAGACTTGGTAAATCGAGAAAGCCTGCTACGGTACAGGTGTCTGTGCAAATTATAGGACAGTGTGCCGTTGGCATGCTAAATAATAAAGTGCAGTACTTACCTTCGTGCAGTGAACGTAGAAGGTGCTCTGTGGTCCCTTCTCACGGTCAAGGTGTACGACGAGTTGAAGCAGGTGCAGTAGTTTCGTAAACGCTGCGAAAGCTGTAGAAAACACTTCATAGATATGTATTGAACGGCACGCGCGGGATCACTATCCGTCGGTATGCGCACGGCAACTGGTCTCCAAATGGCGCGTGGCATGCTACCAGACTAATTGTTTCGTCTGCCGTTACTTGTAACTGACACATTATTGGCTGACGGCGTGATGCAGGAGGACAATTTCAATGGGAAGCGAAATCTACGTTCAAATGGACACTCACCATAGTGCAAAGAGGTGTAGAGACACGATTTCCTGACCCACTAAA
The DNA here is from genome assembly GCF_023898315.1 of Schistocerca nitens. Taxonomy (NCBI): domain Eukaryota; kingdom Metazoa; phylum Arthropoda; class Insecta; order Orthoptera; family Acrididae; genus Schistocerca; species Schistocerca nitens. The sequence goes on along the minus strand of NC_064615.1, from coordinate 186,451,807 downwards.
TAAAGTCTTACCACTACAGCTCATGATCTACGTCCTACGTTAGAAAATAAAAACGACACCCATGTTCATTGAACAGCACCTATATTTATGTATATGTTAGTGTTGCCTCTCCCCGATGTTATTCAATCTGTATATTGAGCAAGCAGTGAAGGAAACAAAAGAAAAATTCGGAGTAGGTATCAAAATCCATGGAGAAGAAGTAAAAACTTTGGGGTTCGCCGATGACATTGTAATTCTGTCAGAAACAGCAAAGGACCTGGAAGAGCAGTTGAACGGAATGGACAGTGTCTTGAAAGGAGGATATAAGATGAACATCAACAAAAGCAAAACGAGGATAATGGAATGTAGTCGAATTAAGTCGGGTGATGCTGAGGGAATTAGATTAGGAAATGAGACACTTAAAGAAGTAAAGGAGTTTTGCTATTTGGGGAGCAAAATAACTGATGATGGTCGAAGTAGAGAGGATATAAAATGTAGACTGGCAATGGCAAGGAAAGCGTTTCTGAAGAAGAGAAATTTGTTAACATCGAGTATAGATTTAAGTGTCAGGAACTCGTTTCTGAAAGTATTTGTATGGAGCGTAGCCATGTATGGAAGTGAAACATGGACGATAACTAGTTCGGACAAGAAGAGAATAGAAGCTTTCGAAATGTGGTGCTACAGAAGAACGCTGAAGATTAGATGGGTAGATCACATAACTAATGAGGAGGTACTGAATAGGGTTGGGGAGAAGAGGATTTTTTGGCACAACTTGACTAGAAGAAGGGATCGGTTGGTAGGACATGTTCTGAGGCATCAAGGGATCACCAATTTAGTATTGGAGGGCAGCGTGGAGGGTAAAAACCGTAGAGGGAGACCAAGAGATGAATACACTAAACAGATTCAGAAGGATGTAGATTGCAGTAGGTACTGGGAGATGAAGAAGCTTGCACATGATAGGGTAGCATGGAGAGCTGCATCAAACCAGTCTCAGGACTGAAGACCACAACAACAACAACAACAACAGTGTTAAGTCAGACTAAGTACTAATCTCTGTGAATTTCATTTGTTACATGTTTATCTTACCCATGATGAGACAACTATAAAACCCAGAAAGGACATTATCAAATAGATCCTGGTATAAAAGAGGGAGGCAGTGGAGAGCACAAGCAACTATAAGGAAGAATTTATCCCACTTACTACTCCGGATACCCTTGCTAACCCTACAGCCTAGATCGATACATCAAAATATAAAAAGTACTTGTGAAACTTTCTTACTTTCAGCAAAAATGTAATTGTAGAATCATAGAAAAGACTTGTGAAATGTAATTTTATTGTCAACGTGCGACTGAAAATGTTATATGTACGTAGAAACAATGACGCTGCAAACCATCATAAAGAACTGAACTATGGACTTGAATAAAATTTAATGTAATATCCAAATATTTGATGTAAAGGACGATGTAGTAACTATTGTGTATGTAAATAAATGTATATTTTGTGTGATCTAATGTATACGTTTTGTTTTCATTGCTAAGTGCCAGGGCTGGCACCAGAACTATATAATCAAAGTGGTGAAGAGAAATCCCTTAAAGAGATGAACAGTGCAATTGAAGTACGTGTGTTAAGGCGTCAAGGACTACCAGTGTGTGAAGTGGTTGGGCTCATTGCCCGAAATTTGACATTTCTTCGGACAATTCGCCCAAGGGGGCGATGTAGAGGAACTTTATAATTTTTTCTTATTGTTAAATACATAGATAGTTATTCGAGTCTCTTACCAAAGATTAATGTGAAAAGTACTCAGGACTCAGTAGGACCAGCCATACCTCTGAGGATGTCCAACGTAGTATTGGACGAAACGCTAGGAATAGAAGAATTCCATGGACCATGGCCATATAACCCGGAAGAATTATCAACAACAATAGCCAGAGATAGTTTTAAAGTCGATAGCACGTGATGAGTGGTGGCGCCATCTAGGAGTTCTATATAAGCGGGACCTCCAGCGCCTAACAGCCAGTTGCCAACTCAGCTCAGAAGATGTTGCCCGCGGTAGGCAACGAAACGTCAGGAAGGAGAAGCAGTTTTATATACGGACCATGGCAATTCACATCGGAAGTTTTAATTAATAAATAATATTTTTATTGTTAAATCCGTATAAATTTCTACAGTTTCTGTCTTCAGTATTTCTTCAGGTTACATATCTTTCTTTAACCTTCCAAACAACATAAATTATGCCAAGAGTACTAAAAAGTTAATCAATTTTATCCTCAACAGAATTTACTCAGATCGAAATCTGTTACAAGAGACCACTTTTTTTTAAAAAATGAAGAATGTTCTCTACTTGTGAGAAGGTCCTCTAGTTTTACGAAATTGAAGAATGATATTTATTTTGAGCAACTTTCCCCGCCCATTTATTCATGTTCAGACCATTCACGGGTGAAGTATATTCTCCAACTCTCTTTATTTATGCGAGTGTGAAAATGTTCTCCAAAATTTCGAGTGTAAAATATAGTCTTCTTGTCATATTTGAGTATTTGTTTCATGAAGATGTTACTATTTTTGCCAGATATTTATTTAACTGTTGAATAGAATAGCAAATACAAATCGTGGTAATTTAAGAAGTGGTTAGTCGCAGAGAGAACCAAAAGACTCTTCTATCAAGCACATATAAATAATTATTTAAACAAAATTTAGTGACAATCTGATGTCACTTAATGTGAGTGCATTGGTGCAAGAATGCTATCTTATTTATTTGTGAACAAACTATAATTTATTTTTATTGTACATGATCTGAGTGTTACCGCATGTTTATAACATTTCCCATTCAACTATTGTACTAATATATAAGCTTAGTGTTGGAAGTGGTCAAGTTGAGTCAAATTATGTCTTTAGAACTGCAGAACGACGTGTTTTGGTGGGGACGGCCTTCAGACAATGGAAAAGCAGGCAGTGACGGAAGACCACTGAAGTCAAGGGGAGACAGACGTTTTTCGAGTGAAGGGCTCAAGGAAATGATTCTGAACATTATTATGTTTGTTCTGGAAGAAGACATACTTGCCCGCGGTGACACGAGTTTTTTTTTAGTATTGTGGGTGATTAATTCTGGATGGTGAATGGCTGCTAAAACGCTCTTTACTTTCTTCCGCTTGCATTATGGAATTAAGAATAGACAGGGTATGATTTTCTGCCCATTATCTCACGTGTGTTAATTTGTGATTTGTCAGTTGAACTCTGAATTATTTTGAAGTGGTGAATATTTCGTGCATTGTGTTCACGAAATAAACGTATTTTTAGTGAACCTTTGATGAATATTTAGCTTGGGGATTCCGCTACCATTTTCGAAACGCACTCAACACTACTTTACTGCATTTCATAAGATTAGTTTCTATCCATATTTTAACTGGATGTCGTGGGATCACTTTCCGTTTATTATAGATGTGCTTTCTTGAATAAACATTTTGCAGCATAACTCTCTGTCATTTACATGAGTTACAGACGATAAATGCAACCCTTTTTATTAATTTATTCATTTACCTTTCATTTTATAATTATGTGTATTTTGTTAATTCGCAATACTAGCCAATGCACAGGATCACCGCTACAGATTATTATTTACAGAGAGTTAGCTGCTGGCCACAAAGGTTGATGTGTGCTGCAGCTCAACCCTATGACTGCACTGAGTTACGCGTTTTTTAGCAGAGCTGTAGATTGCAAGTCACTTAAGGTGCGAGCATCATGAGATAAAGGTGCAGCTGGTTTACTCATGTGAGATGTTGGAGATGTTGTTTAGCGAGCAATTACTCATCGGGAAATACCATTAGATAGTGTCACAGTCGAGATTTTCTCATCCAGGATATGAATCATGTCTCTTTAGAATTGCAAGGCTGCACCTACCCAGTCAGTAGCTGTTGTGATAAGTGCCAGTTGAAGTTTATTTTTACCAGTGGTGGATGTGAGCGGAGTGTCCAGAATGAGGTGGGCCAGTGTGATTGGATGTGCAGAGCAATCCTTAGCAAGTTCAAATGAGTCCTTCATCTTTGCAGTTCACTCAGTATTACTTCTCCCTTGCTTGTTAGATCCTGTCAGTCCGTCAATGTCGGGTTCTTGTAAGGCCACTACTTGTGGCAGGTGACGCAAGCAAAAGATCAAAATTCCTAAGGATGCTCATGATAATTCTGGGCGAGGGAAAGCTGATGTGTGGTGTCAGCCGAACTGGGGTCAGTCTGTTCTCTGCAGCATTAACTATGAGCCTAAGGCAGATACCTTCTGCTCTTGTACTGAGATTTGTTCTCATTGAGCACCAGACCTCAGCTTTTAGAGCAGTGAGAATTTATTCGAGGTCCCAGTTGTGGTCTTCATGCGTAGCTGAAAACTGAGAACGTCATCTGAATAGGCGCAGCAGAAATCCTGTCAATGAAGCACTACCACGTCTGAACTGCATTCTTCAACCAGTACAGCGTGAAAAGACAGTGAGACTGAATGGTGTGGTAATGCAGTTTGTGATATTTTCTCTTGCATGGGGATTTATAGGTAAGCTTTTTTACATTCAGTCCCACAGGTAAGCACGCAATATTCAATACTGATTTCATTTAAGTGATGTTTTACTGACATTTTTAAGCAAATTAAAATGGATATTAAAGAATTGTTAAAAAATACTTATTTCTAAAATCGAATTAATTCCAGCTCTCCTGTTTCTGTTTGAACAAATTCGTCACAATTATTATTGTCCATATACACAATTTCACAGCTAGGTTTTGCAACCAATGTTTCGATGCTCGAGTTTGCTGTTCATACTCCCCCAAGGTCGCTTTAAAAAGAACATTTGAAAATATGTGCTTGACATATGTGGGAGGTACATGTTCTTCAAGAGCTACATCGCTGTCATCTTTTGATACTGTGTCCTCTGTGTCATCAGTCTGAAAAAATAGGGAAAGTAATGAGTAGGTTTTACTTTTCAGATTCCAAAGGATACTGAAGAATGGCAGAAGGTAGCAAGAAATTTCGATGTGAAGTGGAATTTCCCTCACTGCATAGGAGCCATATATGGCAAACATGTGCAAATTATGTGTCCTCCGAATACTGGAAGTGAATACATCAACTACAAAGAAATATTCAGCATTGTCCTTATGGCAATTGTAGACGCGAATTACTGCTTTCAATATGTAAATGTTGGATGTCACAGGGACAGAAAGAGAGGGGAGGAGGAGATTGACTTAGAGGGGGAGAGAAATTGACCTTAGTGAAGGGGAGAGTGACGGAGAGGGTTGGAAGTGATAGAGGAGAAAAGCAGATGGACACAGAGAAGGGCAGGAGAAGATGGGGAGTGGGAAAAGAAGGAGATGGACATAAGGGGAAGGTAGAAACATCAGGGCAATGCAGAGTTTATTTACCTCATTTATAAAATTAATAAATCTTCATATGTTGTTAATTAACAACTCTGTAAATGATTCATGTAATATACGATACTCAAACTATACTAAAATGTGAGATGAATAAAATGTAAAATTAAAATTTTTGTGTTGTTTTGTGCTTAATTTTAACACTGAAATTATAAGTGAACGTTAATTTGTTAAATCATCGTATTATGACAAAGCCACAGCAAAGTGTGGCCGGTTCAGCTAGTACTAGAGTATGTAATTGTCATTTTAACTTACAGAGTTTAGTTGAAGAGACGAGATGAATGAGACTGCTCCTGAAGATTCGAGGGTTTGCCTGTTGGTTTGTCAAGGGCGCTATGGTGCTGAGACTTGATCCACCTTGCTGCAAATTTTTCAATTTTTCTGCATCGAAGCAATGCAGTGGAGGTCCATTTATTGAAATGAAAAGTAGATTTGAAAGTGTCGGAATTTGTAAGTGATTTCTCTGATCAGTCAGTGTTAAATTCGTGGCACTAAATCCGCGTTCATATTCAGCCGTAGATATAGGTATAACTTCGATTGCTTTCACAAGTTCCTTCACAGAATTGGGCATGTGTTGAGGATTTTCTTTATAGATTCGAAAATCTTTAACTAGTGACGCACACGTGCTTTCACGTAATTTAAAATCCATCTTGTTACACAAGCGAGAAATTGACATGTCACCATAAAACACACGTTCATAATCATCGGCAAGGCCATGTATCTGAATTTAATACGGCTACATCCGAAAAGAAATCCAGGTCCTCAAAGCAGTTTCTTATATTTTCTACCAAAGACTGAAAAAATTTCTCCCGAAATGTCTGAAATCTGTTAAATTCATCACAAGATGGCTTTTTAATTAATACCCCTTTGAATGTGCGCATTTCCTCCAACTCTTGTACTGTCATCCTAATTCGTGGCGAGTCATTTATTTTCAGTGTTTCAAGAGCTCTTACAGCCACATCAATTTCCTGTTTTGCTTTAAGGACTGAAGAATTTCTGTTCTGCATAAAGAATGATAATACTTGCAGAACTTCTAGGGCCTCATAAATCATAACTAATTCCATTACAAGCAACCACTTTGTGAGATGTTTTAGTAGACATTGAAATTTAGATCCCTCCTGAGTTGATCGGGAACCATCATGGGTCAGTTTTTCAAAAAGATGGACAAGAGAACTGTGACTTTCAAGAAGAGCTCGAACAGCATTAAATGAGCGAGCAACCCAATGTACGCGAAAAATACGGCCTAGTTTTAGTAGCTGCGAGGATAATTCTTGTGAAACACTTTGTAGTAGTCTCTGATTTTTGGACTTCGAGAAATCACAGAATATAAGGGACCTAAAAAAAAACCTGTATATGGTATACATCAACTACATCATTCATAACGTCGTGGACAGCTAATTCCATTTTGTGGTTCATACAATGAACGACAGTTACGTAAATGACTACGCAGTAGAGCGGCTACGCCTTTGTAAAGTGCAAGCATTGTTGAAACACCATCTGTTGCGATACCTACAAGGTGGTTTTTTAGTATGTAATTTGCAATGCCATACTTTTCAAGAGCTGCTAACAGTGTGCTGAAAATGTATTCTCCTGTCCCACTTTCTAATTCAGCAATGTCAAAAAAATAATTGCAAGCAACTCCCTCAAAGGACAAACGTAAATATATTATCAAACAAGTTTCATTGGAAACCGTTGTACTTTCGTCCATCATGATACTAAAGTTTGTACCCGATTCTACAAGGAAGTGAGCAAGATTCTTTTTCATTTCTTCTCCTACAAACATAATGATATTTCGGAATGCATGGTCAGAATGAAGCATATTACCGACTGATAAACCATTAAGGCTTTGTAGTTCGATTACTGTAGGATACGATTTGAATGATAATTTCTGTTTAGCTATTACATATGCAGATCTGAACAACGAAGCAGTTGCGATTGCTTTTTCTTGATGCTGCTTTCCCCACAACTTTTCATTTTCACTCACGCATTTTTCTAAACTTTTCTTTTCTTTTATACTCATGATTTCTACGCACTTCATGTGTGATTTGCACTTTGCATGATCCCAGATTTTATCATTTAGTTTTTTGGCGTTATTAGCAGAAACATCATCTAAAAACGCGTTATCGATACGCACACGTTCACTGCTTTCCACCTTCAGTTCACGAACTTGTGAACACACTGTGCATATTACTACGTTTTTGTCATTTACGGACAGCCACGGCTTAGTCTTTAGCCAGTTTTGAAAAAGTGATAAGGCAACACAATCTCCTACTATAATCTCAAGAGTATTGTTTCTCCCATTCCTACATTGAGACGTGTCACAGTTTCCAGTCACCGGAGATTCAGTCTCTTCCCCTGTATTAGCACCATCATTACTGTTTTCTTTTTTACATTCACTGTCTATTTTAACTCTGTTAGCACCACTGTTAGTATCCTGACTGTCAGAGTTTGTACACGTATCAGGTAATGCCCGCTCTTAAGGAAATCAGAAATTTTGCTTTGTTTGAATGACATCCTGAAATTCCGTAGCTCTTACAGCCCCGGACGCACTCAACTCACTAATGAAGCTACTGAAGCGGGAACTTGTGAATATCGCCGTGTGTTTGGCGGACGCGAGGCAACGAACGAAGTGCACCAATTAATTTGGAGTACGCGATGCTGGGGAGCCTGTGTTAAGCTCCACCCACGTGGTTCGCGGCTAGCGAAGTCAGACTGTCCGATCCCGTCTGGTAGGTACCGTTGCTCACTTCGCAGTTCGCACTACTTTGTGCTTTCTTCCCAGGCGCATTAGTCCGCACCATACCGTTGCCAAAAGGTGGCCTAATGGTAAATGTTCGCACGGGTACCGGGCCGGTCACCACCCTGTGTCAGGGCCCGGGGTGGGAATTTCAGCCCCCAACTCACCCAACTCTGCGATGCGACTGCTGCGGTATGACTTCCACACTACTTCCCTCAAAATGGTTCAAATGGCTCTGAGCACTATGGGACTCAACTGCTGAGGTTATTAGTCCCCTAGAACTTAGAACTAGTTAAACCTAACTAACCTAAGGACATCACAAACATCCATGCCTGAGGCAGGATTCGAACCTGCGACCGTAGCGGTCTTGCGGTTCCAGACTGCAGCGCCTTTAACCGCACGGCCACTTCGGCCGGCACTTCCCTCACAAGCTCGCAAGTAAACGGATGACGCACCTTAGACGAAAGCAACAATGACAGCATGAGAACGATGATTTAGTTCTAAATGTTTTGAAATGCTTAACTACTACATCACACTTTTTCAAAATTAATAAGCAAACATATTAATAGTATTAATAGTAAGACTGTATTAAAAACTTCCAGTGTTTGGCTCCACAAATTTAAATTATATGTAAAGTTTTACTCCAGTGCACTACACACACTTCACACCTTTCAGACAACCCTCGCAGACGAGTGTGACTGATTCTTCACCATTTGCTGTTCTGTAGGGGTTGCTAAGATTTTTCTTCGAGGGCTTCAAACATGAAGGTGAGAATGTCCAATCTGTAGGAGACGTTTAACAACATACCTCCTCAGGCTTCTCACTCAAGTACCGGCGAAGTAGGGATCCCAGGGAAGGAGGGTGAGAAGGGTTTTCCTGTCTTTGGTGCTATCTTCTTTCACTTCTTGGATCTTAGCAACTGTTCGTACTTTTTCCTTTCTAACTTCTCTATTGAATACCTATCTATCTTTCCCTCTTTCCATATGCATATACTACTATCGCTGAAGTCCTTGTCAATTTCCATGGTTCATTATAACCTTCAACTTATTTCACAAAAGTCGGCCGAAGAATCAGGATACACAAACACACTTAAGCATACACCCAACATAACACAAAGACGCAAACAATGAAAGTACAGATTGAAATGTTGTGAGAACTGTAGGGGGAAAGTATGTGCACACAGAAAAATATGTACACATTATTGTTTGCGGTGATGGTTCTACATCACATATATGTAGGTACCGTAAAATATTTAGATGTGTAAGAACTATGATGATTATAGTTCCTATTGGTGACGGTTCTGCATCGCCTAGAGAGGGAGAGAGAGAGAGAGAGAGAGAGGACTAATAACGACCCCTTATCATATATGTACAAAAGTATAGAAAAGCTAGGATAATTTTACATCAAGTATGCATCAGGGTGATACTTGAGTAAGGAAAGAGGACTAAGCCAGAGGATAAATTATTAAGGAGGCTCAGTCTATCAAATATTCTGACAACGTGTAGGATAGTGGGAGGTATTAAAGAGTGAGTATGAAGTGTGAAATAGATTTTAATTTTACCAGATGATATTAAATTATGGTGTACATAAAGATGTATACTGGGGAAATGAACTATAAAGCCTACTCAGGAAGGAGAAGGAGTGCGCACCCAGTATTTACTGGACGAAAAGGGCAGATAGGCAGACCCAAGAGAGGCTTACCTATACTGTGCGAACAGGGGCACCAAGAAGGGGATTGACCTGTACCACAGATTAGGAAGTTAGCAGGGGCGTACCTACCAAAACGGAAGAAGGAGAGTATTCATAGAGTCAACCGATAGGTAAGGTATAGGTACAGTACCTAAAAGGAAAAGGGCAGTATCGTGACAAATGTCACACCTTTTGCAGAAATTATTCTGGTAAGTTTGAATTCTCTATTCTACTAACAGTGTCAGGTTGTATGTTTAAGAGCGTCTGAAAGAACACTTTTATTTGCCCAGAGTTCCTCCAGACAAGTAGCTGCTCTCGAAGCACTCTCGTGTAAATACTTAATGAATTATCACTCCGTATGTAAGTTGTGTATTTCCTGTAAGATAATGTGTAAGCAAGACAAGCTGACATCTCCAACCCAAAATACAAAGAAAAATGTGCCGACAAATAAAGGTCATTGTACCCCATTCGGCAAAAATTTACATTTAAGCTGTATGGGTGTATACAAAACACTGTGCGCCCTCATTGCATGTCACCGCACAATGTGGGGACAATTGTGTAGGTACATAAAGGAGAAGTCCCGACACGCTACGATAAAAGTTATTACCAATGACAACAAACACTGGCGCGGCCACTGTAAGCGTTGGCAAAGAGATATTTTGCTACGCCGGAAGACGAAAGACAGATGATGGAAACTTTTTACAATTTTTTTTTCACAATTATTAGAGAGACTCTGTCTTCAGTTCTCGTGGCGAGGAGACATATTCTTGTGATATAGTATGTTGTCTGAATAATAATTTTGTGAAAATATGAAGTCTGAGAGTTCGTTTTTGTGCAAAACCACGAAAGTTTTCTGTTCTTCCGCGCATTATCCCAATGTCATGTCACTGCAGCTGCCTGCATCAGAAAAGGAAGTCCGATTACGAATCAATATTGTACACACAGTCAAGAATGAGAACTAATTATGGCGCAAGGAGAACCATTTAACCAACTTGTGTAAATCTCAACAGCAAAGCAAATACAGGAATCGATGTAAGTTAAAAGTGAAATACTTTGCATTCACTTAAAAATCTAGAAGGAATAAAAATGATAAAAGTGCAAAAAAATTAATTTGTTTAATTAATTGTATTACATCTTTTTTAATATAAATTTGCACAAACCACAGAATCACGAGATCCATCAGTCACTGGGTATTAGTGTGGGCCCCACCCACACCATAATGCATCAACACTGGAACTTTCGAAAAATCTGTGAGCAGTGGGTTCCCCGCCAACTGACCGCCGAACATCACAATACTCGAATGGTACTGTCATCTGCAACGTTGTTATGAGGAGGAATACAGCTTTCTGTCGCGTATTGTCACAGATTACAATACCGTCAGAGAAAGCAGAGAAAACATGTGACGTCACCAACTTCAAAGAAATCAAAGGCCATGCACAGTTCTGGGGTAATGTCATGATGTCCTCCTCTTGACCACAAGGGGCCACTGCTTGTCGAGTTCTTGGAATGGAGAACCACCAATGCCCAGTGTTATTAAGCCTTTTCACAGAACCTTAGACGAGCCATCAAGTCAAAACACCAAAGCATGTTCTTCAGTGCTGTTATCCTCCTGCATAATAACGCCCACCCACACGTGGCCAATGCGGTGAAGACGGCATTGCAGCAGTTTCGATGGGAAAATCGAACATCCACTGTACAGTCCCGACCTTTCACCATGCGACTCGTATTTGGACCTCTAAAACAAGCTATTCGCAGACATCCATTTGCCTCAGACGCCACAGACGACGAAGTGTGTGAGGTGTGAAATATGTTGAAATATGCTGAAGTTAAGCCACTGTTTAAGAAGGGAGATAAAGGAATAGCATCAAATTTCCGTCTAATTTCACTTTTGCCAGCATTCTCAAAAATTTTAGAAAAAGTAATATACAATCGGCTTTATAACCATCTTATCTCAAATAACATACTGTCAAAGTCACAGTTCGGATTTCTAAAGGGTTCTGATATTGAGAAGGCTATCTACACTTACAGTGAAAATGTGCTTAATTCATTAGACAAAAAATTGCAGGCAACTGGTATATTTTGTGATCTGTAAAAGGCATTTGACTGTGTAAATCACAATATCCTTTTAAGTAAATTGGAATATTATAGTGTAACAGGAAATGCTGCAAATCTCTGGCAAGAAACAAAGGGTGTTATCAGAAAAGACACATGTATCAAGCTATCAGGCATCATCCAACTGGGAACTAATTACATGTGGGGTCCCACAAGGTTCCATTTTAGGGCCCTTACTTTTTCTTGTGTATATCAATGCCCTTTCATCAGTAACATTACCAGAAGCCAAGTTCGCTTTGTTTGCCAATGATACAAACATTGCAATAAATAGCAAATCAAGTGTAGTCTTAGAAAGGCCAGCTAATAAAATATTTGTGGACATTAATCACTGGTTCCTAGCCAATTCTTTGTCACTAAACTTTGAAAAAATACACTACATGCAGTTCAGAACTTGTAAGGGTTGTCCGATGAGTATATGCCTAACATACGATGACAAGCAGATAGAAGAAGTGGACAGTGTTAAATTCTTGGAATTACAGCTTGATAATGAATCCAACTGGGAGGAGCACACCACAGAACTACTGAAGCATCTTAACAAATCTCTATTTGCGATGCGAATTGTGTCAGACATAGGGGATATAAAAATGAAAAAGCTGGCATACTGTGCTTACTTTCATTCCATAATGTCATATGGGATTATTTTTTGGGGCAATTCATCAAGCCAAGCTAAAGTTTTCTGGGCACAAAAACCTGCAGTAAGAGTTATATGTGGTGTGAATTCAAGAACATCCTGCAGAAGCCTGTTTAGGGAACTAGGGATACTAACTACTGCTTCTCAATATATTTATTCCTTGATGAAATTTGTCATTAAAAATATATCACTTTTTCAAACCAACAGCTCAATTCATGGAATCAATTCTAGAAATAAGAATAATCTTCACAAGGATTTAAAGTCACTTAGTCTTGTACAAACATATGTGCATTATTGAGGAACACACATTTTCAATAACTTGCCATCAGCCGTAAAAAGCATAACAACCAATGAAATTCAGTTTAAGGGAAGCCTAAGGGATTTATTGGTGGCCAACTCCTTCTACTCCATTGATGAATTTCTCAGTAGAACCAACTGATTTATATATATATATATATATATATATATATATATATATATATATATATATTGTAAATAAGTGTGTGTGTGTGTATGTGTGTGTGTGTAAGTACAATCTAACTTCTGAGCCAGTTCAGTGCAGTAATGTGTTCATTGTAAATAAATATTTAGTAGTTGTAATACACGTTTATTACCCTGTAAATAAATAAAAAACATTTTTATTTCAAATTCAGTGCATTAGTATTTGTAAAATAATTCTTTCATATAGCGTTCATTAAAAATGACGACCATGCCACTTGGGTCCTGTGGAATGGTACATTAGCTTATTTGTTTGAGTTGTAAATATTTGTCATGTATTGTTGTTTTTCTGACATGTTCTACATCCTGGAGGACCTCCTCACTACAGATCAATTGGAATGAAAGTAAATCTAATCTAATCTCCTAGGTCCAGGCCTGGATTCAACAGCAACCTATTAGCTTCTTCAAGGATGAAATCGAATGGCTAGTGCCTCAATGGGATAAATGTGCTAACAGTTTTGGTCACTATTTTTTGAGTATGTGCACTGTGTATAGCTACATTTTTCAGTTAATAAAATCATTACCATTACTTTACACTAGTGAACAGGTTTCATTTGAATGCCCCTTATATTTAGTATCATCTGACTGAATGACAAATTCCATCAGCCTTAGCATTGGTACCATACACTTTGCAGTAGTTAGTATGAACAATATCGCTTATTAACAATAACAATAAGAACACACATCCCACCTGCCATTACATGATGGAGAAATATATCAACGGTAGAGGCAGGCAGTCACTGTGGGACTACTTACGTATAGAAAGCTTTTTATTGCACAATTCCTGGATCCATCACAAAATATTGAATATATCATATCCCATAGAGTGAAGTTGTCATTCTGAAATGTAATCATTAAATTTTACAGGGTTGGAAACCAAACAGAACGAAATTGTTCAATTCCTTAGAGCAAAGCTGCTTGTCATGCAGTCTCACAAGGCTGTGTGGAATTCTTACCAGCATTTCCCACAGCGAATGGTGGGCTGACAATGTAACCAGGGCTTGACATGTAATGATCCAGACAACCCACCAGTCTACCAAAGAGCTCATTGCAGGATGTGCAGATTTCTCTTGGGCACTACTGTATCCTTAAAAGAATTTTATTAAAAGGTGTCATTTTGTACTCTCCTGTATTGAATCTTTTTTTAGCACAAATGGCCCTCTTAATACGAGATTTCGTACATGTTTGGCCCAACAACGTGTAAAAAATGTTATCATACCAACAATGTTTAGGATCTTATACACTCCTGGAAATTGAAATAAGAACACCGTGAATTCATTGTCCCAGGAAGGGGAAACTTTATTGACACATTCCTGGGGTCAGATACATCACATGATCACACTGACAGAACCACAGGCACACAGACACAGGCAACAGAGCATGCACAATGTCGGAACTAGTACAGTGTATATCCACCTTTCGCAGCAATGCAGGCTGCTGTTCTCCCATGGAGACGATCGTAGAGATGCTGGATGTAGTCCTGTGGAACGGCTTGCCATGCCATTTCCACCTGGCGCCTCAGTTGGACCAGCGTTCGTGCTGGACGTGCAGACCGCGTGAGACGACGCTTCATCCAGTCCCAAACATGCTCAATGGGGGACAGGTCCGGAGTTCTTGCTGGCCAGGGTAGTTGACGTACACCTTCTAGAGCACGTTGGGTGGCACGGGATACATGCGGACGTGCATTGTCCTGTTGGAACAGCAAGTTCCCTTGCCGGTCTAGGAATGGTAGAACGATGGGTTCGATGACGGTTTGGATGTACCGTGCACTATTCAGTGTCCCCTCGACGATCACCAGTGGTGTACGGCCAGTGTAGGAGATCGCTCCCCACACCATGATGCCGGGTGTTGGCCCTGTGTGCCTCGGTCGTATGCAGTCCTGATTGTGGCGCTCACCTGCACGGCGCCAAACACGCATACGACCATCATTGGCACCAAGGCAGAAGCGACTCTCATCGCTGAAGACGACACGTCTCCATTCGTCCCTCCATTCACGCCTGTCGCGACACCACTGGAGGCGGGCTGCACGATGTTGGGGCGTGAGCGGAAGACGGCCTAACGGTGTGCGGGACCGTAGCCCAGCTTCATGGAGACGGTTGCGAATGGTCCTCGCCGATACCCCAGGAGCAACAGTGTCCCTAATTTTCTGGGAAGTGGCGGTGCGGTCCCCTACGGCACTGCGTAGGATCCTACGGTCTTGGCGTGCATCCGTGCGTCGCTGTGGTCCGGTCCCAGGTCGACGGGCACGTGCACCTTCCGCCGACCACTGGCGACAACATCGATGTACTGTGGAGACCTCACGCCCCACGTGTTGAGCAATTCGGCGGTACGTCCACCCGGCCTCCCGCATGCCCACTATACGCCCTCGCTCAAAGTCCGTCAACTGCACATACGGTTCACGTCCACGCTGTCGCGGCATGCTACCAGTGTTAAAGACTGCGATGGAGCTCCGTATGCCACGGCAAACTGGCTGACACTGACGGCGGCGGTGCACAAATGCTGCGCAGCTAGCGCCATTCGACGGCCAACACCGCGGTTCCTGGTGTGTCCGCTGTGCCGTGCGTGTGATCATTGCTTGTACAGCCCTCTCGCAGTGTCCGGAGCAAGTATGGTGGATCTGACACACCGGTGTCAATGTGTTCTTTTTTCCATTTCCAGGAGTGTAGTTTGGAATGTACAAGTAAATATTTACATTGCTACCTTTCACAATATTTATGAACTTCCACCATATTGCTAGCAGTTTCTTGATCTTGTTTTTGGAAAAGCAGATTTGCACCATCAGATGTACAATTTCATATTTATTCTCTACTGGTTTCATCTTCACAGGAGAAAACTGTCAGATACAAAAGAAATTTAAAATATAAACAGGCAACAGAGAGTGGGGGAATTTAACATGTTTTTAACTTTTTAATTTCACCATTATCTATGTTGCCTGTATGTATTTTACATTAATCTCGTCTCAATTTTCTCCAGTGAATGTGAGCCGAGCGGTTCTATGCGCTTCAGTCTGGAACCGCACTGCTCCTACGGTCGCAGGTTCGAATCCTGCCCTGGGCATGGATGTGTGTGATGTCCTTTGGTTAGTTAGGTTTAAGTAGTTCTAAGTCTAGGGGACTCATGACCTCAGATGTTAAGTCCCATAGTGCTTAGAGCCACTGGAACGCTGCTTAGAGCCATCCAGTGAATGTGATTGTTACAACTGAACTGGAAGAGAGTAAAGATACAACTGAACACCTCATGGCGTACGTAAGCTTTCTTTCAAAATACTGAACAGGAAATCACGTCATGGTCTCTTGTTATGAACTGTTACAGCATATAAACTGTAACAATGAAAATAATCTATTATTGATGATTAAAATGTAAATGTATAGATAAAAAACCTACTCACAAAGCAGGTAGGAGAGAACACACACACACACACACACACACACACACACACAAAGGATTTAACTTTTACAATCTTTAGGAACCAGTGGCTCCTTTTGGCAGAAGAGTTGAAGGGAAAGGAAGAGGGGTGAAGGACAAGGACTGGAAAGATTTAGGGAAAGGGATACACAGGTTGTACACATGAACAAGGAAAAAAAATCCCAGATTTCCCGGTTAAAAATACGCTTTCTCCCGAGTGGAAACACTTTTTCCGTTTTAAGTGACAGTGTATTTTCCCTCGGAACTGCAAAACTTATCAATCCTTTGAATAGTTATGCATTTGTACATGGGGGTAGAATTTTGATGTAGTCAGCCAACAGCAGCATCACTGTTAAGTAGCACGAACACACAAACAGTGAAAGTTAATAGTTTAAATTAACACTTTCGCTTCGGCTAACGCTTATAAGCGTCAGAAACCATGAGCCAGTGCGGCTGACGCAATCAGTCTGATTACTCAGTCTGGTTGCAGGGTTTAAGCTAGCATCAAAGCGTGTAAACTTTTGTTTTGTGTGGTCAGTTATCGAACGTATATTGTTTGTAATGGCGGCTAATGAACCGACACCTGGACCTACCAATGTGAAAAGGAGCAGGAAAAGTGTTAAATTGGCAGAGGAACAGTTACTTAGTGTAGTGTAGTGATGACGAGGCATACCATGGAGATTGTCGTTTAGACGCTGCAGAAGAATTGCAGAGTGATGATAGTGTGGAAGCACAGCTTCCCACAGGGGGCAAGGTCACGCTGAAAAGGTCGTTTTGCATTTGATGGCAGAAAATGCTGCATGTTTGTCAGCACGTTTACTTGGACAATTATAACAGTTTTCATTTAGCTACAACTCTGTTGAACCTAAATACATTTTCCACAGGTACTCTGAAATTAAATAGGAAATATACCCCCGAAGACGCTGTATCAGCAAAACTTGAGAGAGGAGAGACAATTGCGTGGTATTCTAATGGAGTTATGATAGGAAAATGGAAGGATCGACGAGAGGTTTCCTACATTTTCACAGAACATCTAAATGTTATGGAGCAAGTGACGAATGCGCGCCAGCAAATAGTCACGAAACCTTTGCCTATTATTAGGTACAATGCGTGTGTGTCTGGGACTGGTAAACAAGATCAGATGTTATCGTATTATTTATGTGAACGAAAGACTATCCGCTGACCGAAAAAACTATTCTTTCATGTCATTGACATGCTAGTTTTCAATTCTCTACATCTGTACAACAAATACTCAGGAAATAAAATGACGTTGTACAATTACAGAATGAACATTATGAAGGGCCTCTTTGCACCAAAGAACGTTCCACGAAATGTGAGCAAGAAACATCACAAACAAACACACGTTGCGCAAAAGCGGAAAGCTAGTGTAGGGAAGAAGCAAGTTAAGAAGCAGTGTAAGAAGTGCGCGGAACAAGGCAAGCGCACTGATGCACCATGCGAGTGTACAACCTGTCCAGACAAACCTGGAGACTGCTTGAACTGTTGTATAATTTCCCATAAGTAGCAAAAACGCGATAATATCCGGGAAATTCCGATTATCAGACATGTTCTGACATTGCATGGTTACTTTTTATGACATGAAAGGTTAGAACTTTGTTTCACGAGCGACAGAAAATGAAGTTTTCTTTTGTGTTGACTTATTTCTTGTTGCGTTGTAAAGCGTTCACTTCAGTTTTTTGCGAAAGAATTTGTTGTGCTAAATTTGTGTTAATAGCACCACAATTGAAGTGATGGGGGACACGAAATAAGCCTCTACGTAGGTTGTTTCGCTTACTAATTTCTACACGTCTGGGCGTCTGGGATAAATGTAGACGGCTAATTCTCTCATACCAGGAGCAAACATGCTACTAGATTGACGATCTCTAGCAGAGTCAATCTTAAAAATGCGCATTTGAAGTAAATATAATTTCAAATGAATCCAGTTTCCTTCTTAAGAATTTGCGTTTTGGAATCCAAACTTTTTCCTGAATGCAATGGATTTGTTGCTTTGTTTGAATTGTATTTTTTGTTACATTACCAACAAATCACGAACATTTGAATGACGCCTGTGACACCTATAGGTGTCAGACAGCAAACAGACTTTAGAACATGAGCACAATACATTCAAAGCTTATTTGAAGTAATGCATCTAAGGCGTCATCATTAAGTCAGTATAGAACATGATCCTACACATCTTACAAGGTCTTGACGTCACCCTGTAGCTCAGGTGTGCTTAGGAGCGTCAGCTCCAAGCGGTACCTGCCGTTTAGTTTGTTACCGGCCGGCACTCGAGAGTTTCGCGCCTGCACCGATGCAGCAGCGAAAGTGTTAAATATACATAGTGTTGCTACAAGAAACGCTTTCACATATAATATTGGCCTCTAAGGTTAATAAGCTGCAAGAGAAGCTAAGCTTTCGCATATAATGTTGATCTTTATGCGCGTCTTACACTTTAAGATATATCGCAAAATGTGCCAGTAAAACTTTTAATAATGACATAAATGACTGAACTTCAGGCTTCGAAATTCTTCTAAATGGCTCGTCATCAAAGAGTTTATTTTTAAACGAGAGTCAAACGCTCTGTGGTTTACGAAATTCATTGTGCATTCTCGTACATAGTTCAACTTACGTAAAAGGATATTTACTCTGAATGTAACGCTTTTCAAACCACCATTCGCAATATTTTCCCGCGATCTTTTATAAATAGGTTCGTTTCACCAGTTACCAGACAGCGCAAGATAATAGGCCTCAGCACGCTTGCACAGCTACAATGACGCAGGAAGCTCGTAAATACGTATGTGTAAAACATTGAAAGATCATACATTATGTCATAAAAGAAACAAGACATCAAAGGATACTCCAAGAGCATCGGAACCTCGTTAACCATACTAAAATGTGCACATTTAAAGACCTCGACCTCATATTAAGGTTTTCAGTGTGGTTTTCGGGATGTAAATTTTCTTGGAGCACCAGTACTATGGTATATCATGCTTGGTTCTTTATTATGGCATAATGCCATAAGTGCTAGAAGATGAAAACGTGCACTTGAAATGCAGCGAAACAGTTAAAACTAGCCAGTAATATGGAATTAAACATTTCATTTCAAATACATTGACTGCCTCTGCAGAAGAGGTTAATAAAAGTCAAATTTCTTTAGCAAACAGACAAAAATAACTTCATTGTTCTGCAAGGCGATTAATGGTTGACAGTCATAAAGGTGGGAAAAAATAAAATCTGAAACTAATGACATTTTAGCCTTCCGTAATTATGTGAATGAATTTTAATTCAATTGATATCTCCCGGCCACAGATATTTCGTTTGACGTGAAAGTAAAATAAAGGGGAACAGAAAAATCACTAAATCTAAACACGAGTCACATGGTGACATCCCACTATGACTGTTCTGTGCATCCGCCCCGGATCTCCGATATTTGCTAACCGGGTTAACACTTTAAAAAATCGAATTTTCAAAAATATGTTCATCTTGTAGCGCACATCTTTCTGAAAAGTCTGAAACATAACACGTGTGTTCGAGGAAATGTAAGACATGTTATTTGGTCTTAAGTGTGCCAAAGCACAGTGCCACGCCTCTTCATACAGCATTCTTCTACCGCACGTCACTGTTTTCCGCTCTGTGGAATTGAAACGTGTATATTTTGTAATGGATGCCATCAAATTATATTCAGGACAGTGGAAATCGAAATGTCCTGTTGTGCCTCCCCTGCTCCCAGTCGGCCAGTTTGACAGCCTGCCCCTCTTAAAAAATCTCGCCATTAATAGCTAATGGGATTATTTGTGGGAGAACAAGAACTCTTCAGAAATTTGCACTCTATTGCCTATTAGCTAATAACTTTGTTTTGTGTGACAAAATTAAATACAGGGTACATAAAACCAATAAAGACAAGAGACAAGCAAGGAAGTACACATTTCTTCAATCCTTAGCTCCTAGCATTTTTCCCCCTCTAATCTTGGTACAGCCTTACATGTGTGCGTTCCTTTCTGCGGAAGAATCTATTACCTCATCAAAGTTTGTCAAACGTTTTGCCACATGAGACTGTTTTGGCACAAATGCTAATTTTTGTTGTTGTTGTGGTCTTCAGTCCTGAGATTGGTTTGATGCAGCTCTCCATGCTACTCTATCATGTGCAAGCTTCTTCATCTCCCAGTACCTACTGCAATCTACATCCTTCTGTATCTGTTTAGTGTATTCATCTCTTGGTCTCCCTCTACGATTTTTACCCTCCACGCTGCCCTCCAATACTAAATTGATGATCCCTTGATGCCTCAGAACATGTCCTACCAACCGATCCCTTCTTCTAGTCAAGTTGTGCCACAAACTTCCGTTCTCCCCACTCCTATTCAATACCTCCTCATTAGTTATATGATCTACCCATCTAATCTTCAGCATTCTTCTGTAGCACCACATTTCGAAAGCTTCTATTCTCTTCTTGTCCAAACTATTTATCGTCCATGTTTCACTTCCATACATGGCTACACTCCATACAAATACTTTCAGAAACGAGTTCCTGACACTTAAATCTATACTCGATGTTAACAAATTTCTCTTCTTCAGAAACGCTTTCCTTGCCATTGCCAGTCTACATTTTATATCCTCTCTACTTCGAACATCATCAGTTATTTTGCTCCCCAAATAGCAAAACTCCTTTACTACTTTGAGTGTCTCATTTCCTAATCTAATTCCCTCAGCATCACCCGACTTAATCCGACTACATTTCATTATCCTCGTTTTGCTTTTGTTGATGTTCATCTTATATCCTCCTTTCAAGGCAATATCAATTCCGTTCAACTGCTCTTCTAAATCCTTTGCTGTCTCTGACAGAATTTCAATGTCATCAGCAAACCTCAAAGTTTTTATTTCTTCACCATGGATTTTAATTCCTACTCCGAACTTTTCTTTTGTTTCTTTTATTGCTTGCTCAATATACAGATTGAATAACATTGGGGATAGGCTACAACCCTGTCTCACCCCCTTCCCAACCACTGCTTCCCTTCCATACCCCTCGACTCTTATAACTGCCATCTGGTTTCTGTACAAATTGTAAATAGCCTTTCGCTCCCTGTATTTTACCCTTGCCACCTTCAAAATTTGAAAGAGAGTATTCCAGTCAACATTGTCAAAACTTTCTCTAAGTCTACAAATGCTAGAAACGTAGGTTTGCCTTTCCTTAATCTATCTTCTAAGATAAGTCGTAGGGTCAGTACTGCCTCACATGTTCCAACATTTCTACGGAATCCAAACTGATCTTCCCCGAGGTCGGCCTCTACCAGTTTTTCCATTCACCTGTAAAGAATTCGTGTTAGTATTTTGCATCTGTGACTTATTAAACTGATTGTTCGGTAATTTTCACATCTGTCAGCACCTGCTTTCTTTGGGATTGGAATTATTATATTCCTCTTGAAGCCCGAGGGTATTTCGCCTGTCTCATACATCTTGCTCACCAGATGGTAAGAGTTCTGTCAGGACTAGCTCTCCCAAGGCCGTCAGTAGCTCTAATGGAATGTTGTCTACTCCCGGGGCCTTGTTTCAACTCAGGTCTTCCAGTGCTCTGTCAAACTCTTCACGCAGTATCATATCTCCCATTTCATCCTCATCTACATCCTCTTCCAATTCCATAATTGTCCTCTAGTACATCGCCCTTGTGTAGACACTCTATATACTACTTCCACTTTTCTGCTTTCCCTACTTTGCTTAGAACTGGGTTTCCATCTGAGCTCTTGATATTCATGCAAGTGGTTCTCTCTTCTCCAAAGGTCTCTTTAATTTTCCAGTACGCAGTATCTATAGGTTCGTTTGAGCAGCTACCAGGCAGCGCCAGCCAACAGGCTGTACTGCGCATGCGTAGCTACGATGACGTAGGCAGCCCGTGGTTTGTGCTTGCTCTGCTCATACGCTTTCCGTCGCATTTCTGGTGGAATTTCGTGCGTGGTGAGGCATCTCGTAACCCTGCGGCATGTTGTTGAGAGGACATACAGAGTTGTGCTTGGAGCAATTGTATCATATCCCGCCCAGATAAAGGATGCAAATAACGAAGCAGTTCTTGGCAAAATATCATTTCAAAATTAGACTCCACAGCTCGAAGTATCATAACGTTTTGCTATGGGGTGACTAACAGATTTTTATTTTTTTTTCTAATTCGTACTCTGCAATATTGCTATGTAGCATTTACAACAGGTTTACATCTACACAGCACTGCAAAAAGCTAGTAGGATGGAACACAAATTTCTTGCAAAAAAGAATGAAACAGTTTCTTGTGTAGCTTGCATCGGAATAAAGGACAATAAATTTCATGACTATTTCAAAATGTGTAAAAAATTAACAAGGTTGTCTGCGAGGCAAAGAAACTGTAGAACTGACAGTTTATATTCTACTCTAGGAATAAATATGAAGCCATTTGGGGAGTTAAAACGACAAAACATGGTATGCTGCCACTCTACAATTTAGCATAGAATGGCATTCTATAAATTTAAGACGTAACCACAAATTAAGAAATAACTCCAGGCCTAGAGGAAGTACTAGACAAGTGCCTTGTGATCGAGAACACTTTCGCAGAAGGCAGACTTGTAAAATTCTGCTGCAGCTGTCATTATATTTGAAACAAAATATTTAGTTCAAAACTACTGACCAAATTTGCCTACTTAGTCAGCTTCAAGTAAATGTTTACGTATGTTCGTACGTATATAATATTAAGGGATCTTTCAGTGTCATAAAAGGAACAGAACATCAGAGACTATTCCAACAACATCGGAATTTCATGAACCATACTAAAATGCTTCATTCCGCTCTAACTGCACATTTCTATGTCCAGATGCACTATGAAGTACATGATATTCAGCTTTTCATGTGGTTTTCGTGATACCAATTTTCTTGGTCCAGTACTGTATTCTCATGTTTGGTTCTTTATTATGGTATAATGTCATTCGTCCCAGAAAATGAAAATTTGCACTTGAAATTGAACGAAGTTGAAAGTAGCCAATAAAGCGGAAAGAAACACTTCGTTTAAAATAAACTTACTCAGCTTGCTCTGCGCATGCGCAGAACTGGCAGCTTGGGTTCGCCGGAAAAATTTTTCCGGGTAGCACCTGGCTACTTGCTGCTACTGTCATACGGAAAACCGGCCGCGCTTCAAGTAGCCAAAAGCAGGAGGAAGGCACTGCTCATACGCGAATTGAGCTCTGCGCATGCGCACGAGCCCGCTGGCAACTGCTCATACGAACCTTATCTTACTCCTAGTGCGATAAGCCTCTACATCCTTATATTTCTCCTCTAGCCATCCCTACTTAGCCATTTTGCACATTCTGTCGATCTCATTTTTGAAACGTCTGTATTCCTTTTTGCCTGCTTCATTTACTGCATTTTTATATTTTCTCCTTTCATCAATTAAATTCAATATTTCTTCTGTTACCCAAGGATTTCTATTAGCCCTCGTCTTTTTACCTACTAGATCCTCTGCTGCCTTCACTACGTCTCTCAAAGCTACCCATTCTTCTTCTACTTTGTTTCCCCCATTCCTGTCAATGGTTCCCTTATGCTCTCCCTGAAACTCTACAACCTCTGGTTTAGTCAGTTTATCCAGGTCCCATTTCCTTAAATTCCCACCTTTTTGCAGTTTCTTCAGTGTTATTCTACAGTTCATAATAGATTGTGGTCAGAGTCCACATTTGCCCTGGAAATGTCTTACAATTTAAAACCTGGTTCCTAAATCTCTGTCTTACCATTATATAGTCTATCTGAAACCTGTCAGTATCTCCGGGCTTCTTCCATGTATACAACCTTCTTTTATGATTCCTGAACCAAGTGTTAGCCATGATTAAGTTGTGCTCTGTGCAAATTTCTACCAGGCAGCTTCCTCTTTAATTTCTTAGCCCCAATCCACATTCACCTACTGTTTCCTTCTGTCCCTTTTCCTACTCTCAAATTCCAGTCACCCATGACTTAAATTTTCGTCTCCCTTCACTATCTGAATAATTTCTTTTATCTCATACATTTCTTCAATTTCTTCGTCATCTGCAGAGCTAGTTGGCATATAAACTTGTACTACTGTAGTAGGCATGGGCTTCGTATCTTATCTTGGCCACAATAATGCGTTCACTATGCTGTTTGTAGTAGCTTACCCGCACTAATTTTTTTATTCATTATTAAACAGACTCCTGCATTACCCCTATTTGATTTTGTATTTATAACCCTGCATTCACCTGACCAAAAGTCTTTTTCCTCAACCAACAAACTTCGCTAATTCCCACTATATCTACCTTTAACCTATCCATTTCCCTTTTTAAATTTTCTAACCTACCTGCTCGATTAAGGGATCTGACATTCCATGCTCCAATCCGTAGAAATGGTTCAAATGGCTCTGAGCACTATGGGACTCAACTGCTGTGGTCATAAGTCCCCTAGAACTTAGAACTACTTAAACCTAACTAACCTAAGGACAGCACACAACACCCAGCCATCACGAGGCAGAGAAAATCCCTGACCCC
Organism: Schistocerca nitens; assembly: GCF_023898315.1. Taxonomy (NCBI): domain Eukaryota; kingdom Metazoa; phylum Arthropoda; class Insecta; order Orthoptera; family Acrididae; genus Schistocerca; species Schistocerca nitens. The sequence continues at coordinate 186,426,859 of NC_064615.1, read as the reverse complement.
GCCGGGAATCGAACCCGGGAACCCGGGCGTGGGAAGCGAGAACGCTACCGCACGACCACGAGATGCGGGCTAATCCGTAGAATGCCAGTTTAATTTTTATAACACAAAAGAATATAATTCACAAAGTACCAATATCAAATTCCTATTAGGCCTACTACAAGCAAAAAGCTCTGTTAGGAAAGTGTTACACATTTCATTCATACACACCAGTTTTTCAAGCATAAGATCTAAAAGTAATATTACGAAATTTTTATATGAATTTGAAATCATATTATTCTATAATTTGTTTGATGTCCCCGTATCTTCTCCTTTCTCATTCTAACAATGTCATCAATTCTGTAGCTATTCCTGCCACTGTCCAAATTTGTTCGCCAATAAACTTCAACAACCCTGCCATAATCACAGGTTTAGTTATCGCACATGTTCCTATAACACACTTTTCACGTTACTTCCAGAATAAAACTTAAGTGGCTGCTAGCTGGGGATTGTACAACTGGTCTTTACTAGTGTAGCAATCTGACCAAAAATTTTCTGTCAAATTATCATTTTCTTGGATACACTGAGAAGATAATACATAATCCTTCATCTGTTACTCCTGTTAGTCGTTTTCAATTCTGGTAGTCTGAATCTATGGATTTCGCAAGTTATTAGAACACTGATCATTCGCAAACCCATCAACCACATAATCAGACAGCAATTGGCATTCATCCGTTCAGCTCCACTCTGCTCAGTTCATATAGTGCCGTCACCTTTTGTCTGAGGGAAGTGATTTCTAGATGCGACGAGGATTCTCCTGACAAACATCACGTACACTATGCACACAGTCAAAACTAAACTTATTCATTCAGAAATCAACTTAAAATGAATGTGTTCAAAAACCAACAGGGATGCATTCCAAAATCATACAAAGAATCGATAGACCAACATGCACCGGATGCTAGGCACTTGTGAAACAAGTTTCCCCCTCAAGAACATGAATTTGGCACGCCCTTTTCCCAGTAGCATCTAGCACAGCTACATTCCTGTAGCCAGAAGCGGGAGAATCTACTAAAACGCGATTAAATTTCACATGCGCATGAGCCCACTCTTATCTGCTAAAATAAATCTAATGTAAACAGTTGTGACTTCTTGCTCATCGGAGGCCATTTTTTTGCCATGAAGCACTCACTACCTGTGACATTTTGCTGTTGGCAGATGCTTGCATGAGCACTGTGTCATTTTATATGGCTAATTTCCTTGGCAATTTATGTTTAGTTTTTTCTCTCTCATGTTTTATTGTTGAAGTATTATTCTGCAGTAGCAGGATATAGTAATATCCTTTGTTAGAGTATTGGTTCTTACCAGTCAATTACAAAAATTTAACAAAACTAAATGAAAAATTCCTGGAACTTTAAATAATTCCCAGATTTTTCCCGGATGAAAATATTCCCGGATCTCGCACATCATATACTCACTGGATACAGTTCAGGAAAGTCACCCCTCTTCCTTTAACTCTTCTGCCAGAAGGAGCCACTGGCTCCAGAAGCTTGTGAAAGTGAAGTCCTTTTGCATGTTTGTTCCCTGCCACCACTCTGTGAGTAGATTTTTTTATCTGTCCATCTACATTACAGCATATGAACTAATATTGTAGTGTTATACATATTTCACAACAGGTTAGAAAAAATTGCTTGTCATTAGGATTTGTGGAACAAGATCAGACAAAAATCACAGGCAACATCAGTCATTACAATATTCATTAGTACTTTATTGATGCTTCATATTTTCCAAATTAACAACACTTAATCTTCTTCTTCATCTGCTGCTCCACCACCTGAAGTGGCCTTCCTCAGATTCTTCCTCTTGACACGGCCTGGACGTCCACCTCCGAAGGGAGACTTCAATGAGAAATCTATGTGCTTCTGAGAGTCCAGCCGAACAATAAAGCTCGGAATATTGACAACCTGTTTCCGAACACTGAAAGAAGAAAATGAGAAGCATATAAGTAAAAATATTCTTTATAGCTAGAGAAGAGTTAGTAAATTGAAATGAGTTGTCAAAGCTACTAAATTCTTTTATGGCATTTGAGACTGAATTGGCAACACTTAGCAAGCAATATTCTCTGAAATATGAGAGGTTTCTTCTGAAGTGAAGAATGACCTCCTAACCACTAATACAATTGCCATAAAATTCGCAATAATAATGCTTCCCCATACCCAAAATTATATATTGAAGGAAACAAGTTTATAACATTCAGTGTAGAATTTACAACTTCCTAGCCTAGAAACATTTCAGAACTGTTAAAAGTTGTTTAGGATCAAAAACTTTTCAACACTGTTGCCTTTATTCACTTACTGATTACAAGGGTATACATGAGTTCTGGGGTTTGGAAACCAACCCAAGTGGTGTTCTTTACTAATTTGGCACTCCTAAACATGGAAATAAAAGTTTCATCCCTAATATACTGTCTTCTCTGCCCAGCTACCACTCATCCCAAACTACTTCAGACTAATTACTATTGGCTGCAAAATCTATGGTTACATAATGTAACTTGTACATGAATGTTGCAACCCTTCTTGTTTGTAGGATGGTAAAGTAGAGGGGGAGAACGACTTCAAACATTAAGTTCTATAACCACCAATGAAAACGACAGCTGAGACATGTAGGTTCTTCCATTTGTGAGCAGTATTATTTCATCAAAGCAGTTTTCGAAAAGTGTGTGAATGGCCCAGATAAATGGAACTTTTAAGTAAAGGACATTGACAAAAGAATTTGTGCAGAAATCCTCATTTGCTTGTTTCAGCACAAAGTTCAGAGATTAGAACAACTCATTTGCTCTACATCTGCGTGGAACAATTCCAAGGAAGCCGAGTGAAGCTAAAATTATCGGTTTTAACTTCACTATTCTCACAGTATGTAATAAACACAGAGGAATTACATGTCTATGATTGTTACTTCTATATGACAAAAGCAGCAGGAAGGTAAAAAATCTTGCATACAAACTTAGATTTTGACAATCAGATCTGGCCCTCATTGTCTAGGCCTGCCAATCCACTCAACACCATCCAAGGATACATTTGAATTCTCTGAAGTCTAAATACACCATTAAAGTAGAGAGTCTACTCCGAGTGTGGTACTGATACCAATGGGAGCCCAAACAGAACTTAAAATTCCATGAAAGACTTTGGACTTTCAGAAGATGCAACAATTTCTGGGACCACGTCTCATGGGGAGGCCACAATGTTTGGATCATGGATTTACTGCACACTTAATAGGGCATTAGGAAAACAATGCACAAGCAATAAGGTGTAATACCTTTGAGATTTCAGAAAAATCTAGAGAGGTATTTTACATGTCAGTGGTGTACCGGTGCATTGTGACCCTGAGCACGAGCTGGTGGATCTTATCCCGCTCATTTTTCTATTTGCATTTTTTCAACACTAGTCATTGTTTTGTTCATATTACATTTGAAAGACAACATTATGAAAAGACTTATTTGCATGAACTTTTACTGAATTTCCAATGTTATTTGGCTGTTTACTAATTTTTATTATTACAGCAAACACTTTACTTATTTCTATATGATAGTTAAAACATTGCCAGGGGCCTTCAAACTTTTTCATATTTGATTGAAAAACAAGAAAATGCTATTATAGTACATCCAACCTTACATCCCCATTTTTGGCACACACATTTACAAAAATGTCGCACTGTACATGGTTAGCACACAAATTGCTGGAACAAAGTTTTCAAAAAGCTAACAAGCTTTTTTCCTTAATCCGAAGTCACCTTGTGCATACAAGAAAACTGCTTTCATTCGATGTAGTAGATACATTTTCAATTGATGTTTTCTGTGTCTGTATGAAAACTATCATGCAACTTGTAATGTTTAAAGCACATTTGACCTTACATTAGGCTCAGATGTTGGCGTATTTTAACTCAATGAAGTTATTTACACCTTTGATGCTTGACTTGGGCTTTCAAACCTTGAAACCGTGTCTGCAGATTGCAGTGTCTAGGGGCAAAGCAGTCCCAGTACCTTACCCGATTTCACATATTAGAGATTTCAGAAATTCCAACAAGCATACATTATGAGGAAAATACCACAAAAGCAAGGACATGAATAGCTGCACCTGGTGTCAAAATCTCCATATTTGCTTCTTCTATTTCACTTCTCATGTAACTTTTTACCATTTTATTGCACTTTTTCACTACCTTACTGCAACTGCTTTCTAACTTCAATGAGCACAGATTTTAATGATGGCACAAAAACAATGCGTTGTAGACCTACTAGTGTCACACTTTAGTATAAAATCGTTATTTATGGGCAAACATCAATCACTGTCAACATGTTTCCTCAGATCAGCATACAAAATGGACTACAAAGAAAGGGTAGAAACAAAAAGCAGAAACTTTCTGCCTCACACAGGACAGTGACAAATTGAGAACTGCAAGCTAGAAGACTTACTGCACACAATGCATTACCACTGTTTAGTTTGCTATGTTTATACTATGCAGCTCCTAAAGAACTACACATCTTCCAATTCAAAATTTTAATCTTCACTACAGAAATACTTACACTCATATTGATAACAATGGGTTGGAACAATTGTTTCCCCACCCCATCTGCACCTTAACACCTACTCACCTTCAAGGGCATCGTGTAACTTACAGTACAAACATTTATAATGTATTATCAGACAAACTAATTTGCATTAATATTATTGACCAGTAGACTAACTTAGGCACAAAAATGGAGGACAAACAAAAATACCATAGTACACTAAAGATTTTTACCGCTCCATATCTTCCTCAATTCACTGGCACCCTAGCTCAAAACATTTCAACAGTACTTCACAGGTATGGACACTGCAAAAGTCTTAGCAGACGTTGAAAAATGAATATTTCATTTTTCAAGTGGCCTGCATGAAAACACTGACATGTATTAACCTAGGTAAAACAGAAAGTAACAATAAAAATCTGTCTTCCAGTAATATTACATAGAATGTTGCAATTATCATAAACTGTTCTCCAACATACCGAATATGCCTCTGCCGAATGAGAACTCTTGCATGATGGATTGATTTAGCAAGACCCAGTTTGAAAACCTGGGTCTGTAATCTTCTCTCCAAGAAGTCTTCAATCTTCAAACCCAAAACATAATCAAGCTTCATACGACCTTCATCCAATACTCCAATTCGTACCAACCTCCTCAACAAGGCATTACCTGCAAATCAGCAGCAAAAACTGATTGTTAAAAGTCAATAATGATGAATGACAAAAAATACACAAAATTACACAAGTATAATCACAAATATGAAACACATGACATTTTCCCCCAGTATTTGCTCCTGCTATCAGAGCAGAATTACCTGTAACAATACTTATGTAGTGTGCACACAAAAATACATGTATTTGCTTGGAATACTTTAATCATTACCTGAAGACTGTTCTGCTGCAACTGGTTCAATGCAATAAAATGCAACTTCATTTTACAATGACAAAATGTTTTTAAGGAAAAGGCAACTGCTTACCTAAAAAGGATTTGTGTATGATCCTCAGAAACACACACAGAAAATGAGCACTAGCTCACAAACACCTCTCCCCCCCACATCCATCCATGCTCACGATAGCAGCAAAACCAGTACACGATCTGGATGGGGGAAGAGTCTTGTGCACAGAGTAGAGAAAGGAAAATTTAAGGTGAGGTAATGGAAGAGAGGTCAGCAGAGGTTCAGGCTAGGGGGATTGCAAGAGCACAGGGTATGCTGAAAAGAATCCCCATCTGCATGTGCTGGAAGGGAGTGTCCAAACAGCCCATGTAACGAAGCAGCTGGCATGGCAATATGTTCGGCAACTAGATGGTCAAAAGTTTCTGGTTCGCCACAGCCTGGCAGTGACCATTCATGCACATGGACAGCTCGTTAGTTATGATACAACCCCACTTGCGTAACACTGCACCCAACAATACTAATCACGTTAACAGCTTCACTACATATGTCATTTAGAGACTGCCACCAAGTTTCTGTGCACTATGCAGGTGCAAATTCTGTCACCAGCATATCCTGTACTCTACCACTCCCCTGGCCTCAACATCCATTAACTTTTTTTCCACCGCCTCACCATACACATAGCCTTCTCTCTTGTCTGTATCACTCCTTCACCATCCAGACTGTACTTTCTCTTCACACTGTCCCACGTGGGCTAGTACTCTTACTAGAAAAATAGCAAGAGCTTAAAAACTAGTGTTGTAACTTTTCTGTTAGATGTTCTGTGCACTTCACACATATCCTATATAGGTTAACTGCTTGCCTTTCTCTTACTTTGTGTAGCTCACTATTAACACAAACACACACAAGCATCCCATGAACAGATAAAAATTAACGATACTAACCCTCAAATAAGCGACGAGGGTCTTTCTCCTCCAACGTCAGCAGTTCTCTTGCAGCCTTCCGTATTTTGGCCAATGTGTACTTCACACGCCACACTTCCCGCTTGTTTCGCAGGCCATATTCACCAATGATCTTTAATTCTTGATCAAGACGAGCCTTTTCATATGGACGCCTTGGTGTGACATAGGTCTTACTAAAGACCGACGGTATGCGGCCGTTAACCATATTCAGTTACTAGCCTTCACCTAAAAAAAGGTAATTTTATAACAGTTCACTTTTCTGAATAATCTGATGGCAAATATAAAATGCAATATGTATATGTACATTTATTTCAATGTTAAATATGAGCAACAGGCAAGATTGAAAATTTGACAAATTAGAAGAAACTGAGAAACTCAGCTAGGTAAGTCTGGGATAATAACTCACAAATAACAAAAACAGATCAAACAAAAAGTATATAGTAAGGTAAACTCAATTTGCAACAAGCAGAATATTTAGGGAAAGGAATTATAAAAACACCGACACGAAATCAATCAGGTCTCACAGCAAATACTGGCAGCAACAGCTTACAAAGACTCTTTCTCACGAGTACGTCTGGTGCTTCACCAAGACATGCAGCTCTTTCAGCTGTGAGTGGAGCAGAGAAGATACAAGAATGGTCATAGTGTTGGAAGCATTGAAGGAGAACTAACTAAATTTCCTCATTCTGATGTTACACCTTAAAAACCAGTCACTAGAGCTTAATATTAATTTCAACATTATTTATTCATCCACACACACACAATTACAAAACTCTTGTTTCAGAGCCATGAATCAGTCAGGCATGGGGAGCCTGACTGGGATTAAACTCTGAATTTTTTCTAGCCTCATAATGATTAGAGATTCTGACATACAAACCAGTCTCTTGCCCAGTAATGAGGCAATCTGGAAACCTTTTTATTACTCATTGTATGCAATAAAATACTTTTCTACAAATATGTTCAATGCTAACCACTGAAAGAAACAGCTTCTGACACACACACACACACACATTTTTCTAACTAAAAAATCATTACAAATGTCCAGAGATGTCTTGAAATGGTTATTACAAGTTATAAGACAATACACACTAATCAGCAATAAACAGAAAACACTTTAATCGATCCCTACATGGGCAAAAGGAGCTACATTTCAATTTTATAGAATTCGTACTTAAAAAAGCAAGCAAGCTTTATGACTCCCTATTCCGATAACAGCCTTTCCTCACATGTAACCAAAATAAGATACTTAATTCCTCGCAGTTGCAGCAAGTATCTCATAGAAAATGTGCCATATGTGATGGTATCAGAGCAAAATTAATGAATATCTCAGTGCATCCCACTAACAGCAGTGGAAGCTCTTTGTTGGAGGTGAAGAAGCAATGATGCTTCTAACTTACAGTTTTCACATGCCACAACAAGCAGTTACACAGCACCACTAGCATGGTTTCCATAAACAAGCTGGATGGTACCAATTTCAGAAATTTATGGCAGTGGAAAAGTGAATCACAAACAACCCACATTGACTGAAGTACAGCTTGAATGAAATAACAGATTCCATTGGAAGAGGTGGGCAGATGGGGTGCAGTGTTGCCTGAATGCAGACAGCCACACTTTACACAGCTCTGCTGAATGGCCTCTTCCACTTGAAACATCATAAAGCTATTTAAATCAAATTATAGAAGACAAACACACATGTGCTGCATTTCACAAATGTCACATATGCATATGGCTTAAAATCAAAAAACTTTCATTGACTCATGCATAAGAATTACAGAATTTTGTTCCAGAGCCATGAATCAGTCCGGTAGAGAGCCTGACTGGGATTAAACTCTGAATTTTTTTCTAGCCTCATAATGATTAGAGATTCTGACATTCTGCTCAGTCTCTTGCCCAGTAATGAGGCAATCTATCTTTTTACTTCCCCTACTAAACAAAACATGTCTCATAACATGCAAATACACTCCATGTAAACACAGTAACAAATATAGTATTACAGAATTTTTCACAGCCTTACTTAACTTACTAATGCTCTAATCTTACCACAGCATTTACTTCCACCATTTGGGATGGCCACAAGTTTTCCAGTTGAAATTCCCTGATTCCCAGACGAGCTTTAGCATATTTCCCTAACAAATTTTTAGATTTTAAGGGTAAGTTAAAGTTGAAAATCATCTTTGCACCTACAGTACATGAAACAATAGTGCAAACAAGAAAACATCTAAAAAACTTTCAAGCAGATGGTGTTTCCTGGTGTAAGCAAAAATCTTTAAGTACCAATAACATCTTGTGTATGAACTGTTTAAGACATTTCATCACAAAAATATGCATTTCCTTGGAGTCTCAAGATTAATTTAAAATACCTTCACAAATTTCAGAAAGAAGTAGGCCTCTTCAAGAAGTGATAAGGCAGGGAATAATTGTGTAAACGTAGGTGACCACCAATAAAATGTTGGTTTTACTATGTTTGTTATTGTCGGTAATTACCGAATGTGTTATACCTATTATTTTACAGGTATTGTGCAAATTTTCTTTCTAGAAATATAGGCGTACATAGCGTACAAACTGCTAGCGACAGTTTTCATATCATCATCTTCCATACTTTCTAACATATAAATTACTTCTGATATGCCAAAATGTACTACAACAAATAAAATGTCTATGAAATGCCACACTGTACACTATATGTGCGGTAAGACAGTCAATTACTGAAAGCCATCACCCATGGCCTCTGGCCTGCTGACGAGCACCACAGCCCTGGGTCCATTGACAAACCATGAAAATCCACTGCATTAAGCCACAAACGGGCCCAGCCTGTGGGCAGATCGATGAGACCAGATCTGACAGGCAGGGCCTGCACAATAGTGGTAACTGAATGGCTTCAAATCGGCACACCCCGACCCATCAGATACCTGCAGAAATGGCTTCAAGTTTTTTGCTAGTCATGGAAATCCTCTAGTGTGGAGAGGAATTCACAAGCCACAGGCAGCATATTGATGAAATGAGACCATGGTGATCAATCCATGCACAGGTAACTTTTTCAAATACTCACAGAATCAATAATGATGAGGATAGGTAGCATCTCACCGTAAAGATGATTGCTGAGCCACGGACAGGAATGTAGAAAGCCACAACTACATTTGTAACCACAGCTTCTGTCAGAAAACGAGGTCATACACACATTCACACAAGATTCATTTGAGCAGTTGCCAGAGAGTGCTAGAAAACAGGCCATACTGTGCATGCACATCTACGATGACATGGGCAGCCTGTGCTTGCTGTTTCCTCTGCTCATACACTTTTCATCGCATTTCTGTTTGGAATTTTGTGCTTGGTGGGATATCACCTGGCCTGGTGTTGTACCTGGAGCAATTGTTTTATCATACTCTACCCAGATAAAGAATGCAAATAAGGAAGCAGTTCCTGGCGTAATATCCATTTAAAAACTAGACTACAGCTCAAAATACCCAACATTTTGCTATGTGGCGACTTAACAGTTTTTTGTTCGTACTATTGTTCTGTAGCCTTTCGAATCAGGTTTACATCTACACAGCATTGCAAAAATGCTATTAAGAAGGCAGACAAATCTCGTGCAAAAATAAAAACACAGTTCCTTGTGTAGCTTACCCAGGAAGAGAGAACAAATTATTTCATGACTAATTCAAAATGTGTAAAAAATTAACAGTTGTCTGAGGCAAAGAAACTTTACAACTGACAGTTCATATTCTACTCTATGAATAAATATAAAGCCATGTGAGGAGTTAGAATGATAAAACACAGTATGTTGTCTGTCTACAATTACAAAAATTAAGAAATAATATCAAGCATAGAGGAAGTACTAGACAAGTGTCTTGTGACTGGAAAACACTTCCACAGAAGGCAGATTTGTGAAATTCTGTTACAGTTGACAATATATTTAAAACAAAATATTTAATTCAAAACTACTGGCAAAATGTGCCTGCTTAGTCAGCTTCAAGTGAATATTTACGTATGTTCATACGTATACAGCATTAAGAGATCTTAGTGTCAAAAGAAAACAGGACATCAGATACTACTAACAGCATTGAAATTTCATAAACCGTACTAAAATGCATAATTCAGCTTTAAGTGCACATTTCTATGTCCAGAATAACACTGAAGTACCTGATATTCACCTTTTCTATGTGGTCTTTTGTGATACCAATTTTCTTGGAGACCAGTACTGTATTACCTCATGTTTGGTTCTTTATTATGGTATAATGTAATTAATGCCAAAAAATGAAAATGTGCACTTGAAATTGAACAAAGTTTGAACTAGACAAGTGTGGAATGAGACCTCGTTTCAAATAAATTCACTGCCTTGGCAGAAAAGTTAATGGAAGCAAATTTATCTACCAAACCGGAAAAAAACTTAATTATGACAATGGTCGATCGATAATAATGTGGAAATAAAATCGGAAAACAAACTAACTTATTTTAGTCTTGAGTGTTTATAGGAATCTACATTAATTCATTGATGGCTCCCAGCCACAGAAATCTGTCTTGTTTTCATTTCACATGGGAGTTAATGAAGAGAGCAGCAGTTACCATATACATGGGTCACGTGAAGAATGACCCCACTATAACAAGATTGCTCTGCACATGCACGAACATGGCAGCCTGGTGGCACCAGAAAATTTTTTCCGGGTAGCATCTGGCTACTTTCTACTACTGCTCATACAGCAAACAGCCGCACTTTCAGTAGCCAGAAGTGCGGGAAGGCACTGCTCATAGGCGAATTCAGCTCTGCGCATGTGCACGAGCCTGCTGGCAACTGCTCAAACGAACCCACAATCACTCAGACAACTCATGCACACACGACCGCCATCTCCAACCGCTGTGTCGGAAATACGGAAGCGTCCGATCCCGCCCGTATGCTTTGACCCATGACGTCACAAATATGGCAGAAACAAAAACACACACACTTTCCACAAGAAGTGTAATGACACTAACGGGACAAGCGCGGGAAATGGGGTGTTTTGGGTAGGGGGGGGGGGCAAACTAAATATAAACAAATTTAGACGCCTTGCGTAGCTACAACGTGTAAGTTAAGACAGCCATGCATGAATACCCACCCACCTCCCCAGGGGTCATAACCCCTGCAACCCATAGAAGATAAAGATGCTTCAGTAGCTGATTAGTGTTTTTTGTCTTAAAAAAAAAACTCACGGGATAATAAACTAAAACAGAAATTGGAGGAAACAGATAATTAAAATAAGTGAAGTGTTTTTAAATTTAAAAAAAATTATCTCACGAGATAGAACAAACAGATCAGAAAAGTAAATAAAATAAGATAAAACAGAACTGGAGATAGCCACACTCAAACCAAACTCTGCACCGTCATGACGTCACGGGTCAAAGCCGACGCGTGGGATCGGACGCTTCTGTCGACCCGCTGTGTCTATAGTCCCAGAATCAGATTTTAACAAACCAATCATTCTCTGCTCTTCACTGGCAGCTGCTACACTAGTGGCAAGAAGTGGTGGCAGCACTTACTATAAGCTGAGGGGAGTGATAGGAAGGGGACCAGCAGTAGGAACGAGGCAGATGGGAAGCGGTGAACGTAATCAGCTGCACTCAGCCAGTGACTGTGCATGCAGGAAATCATTTCATATGCTGAAACATTATTTTAGGTTTTTTTCCAAATTTCCTCTGCATGTTTCAAGTTCCCCGATTTCCAGAACCTCTGGCAACCCTGCCATCTAATTTGCTTGCTTTGTTATTCTCAAACCCAGTAAACAGGAAGTTCGTGCATTTGCAATAATATAAACAATCTTAATATAAGAGATAAAAAGTCTAAATTGTCCACAATAAAAATAGGCAAGGTATCAAAAGGTAAACAATGCTTATAACTAGAGGTAATCAGAGCAATAGGAACATTTTATTGCAAACAATCTTGAGCTTTGTTTTAAATTTCGAACCTTCAAGGTCCGAAGTATCTTAGTAATTTATAATGAAAGATTGGTCCTTCCATGGATGGGCTGCTGACAGGAAAAAGTTACTTATTTTAAAACAATGTTGTATACATGACAGTATGTCGATTAATTAACAGATTTTCTCTACTACTGACTCAATTTGTGGTCCTCTCATCAGCTTAATGGTGTGAAACAGTGATATGTGAGCAAACTGTGCCCAATAAGTAATTCTATACTTTATCTTTTATTAACTTTGGCAATCAGCCTTATTGCTCTTTTCTTGCAACAATGCAGTAACTATAAAGTCTCTTCACAATACCAAACCACACACAGTGAAGGGACATATTACATCAAAATATACCATCCGTGTATGTGTGTCCAAATAAAAGGAAAACCTTAGCTGATCAATACTGCCCAATGCCAAATATACATTACGATTATTGTTGTTCAAAGTAAAATTTTTAATCAAAAAACATTCCTAAAAAATTACAAAACCTCTTTAGCCTATATAAAAACTTCAGGTCAAGGCACAAACGTCTACCTTGCAACCAGCTTGCCAAGTGCTATGCACAAACTCCACAGCAGCAGATATCGTGCACACGTAAGCCACATTGGAAATCAGCCACAAGACCCCAGAGAAAGTTACCACCTACTTTGAGAACTAAGAATTTTTCAACTAATTTACTGCAGACAGGTTTAAGTGGTACTGACAGTTTTGCATGTCAGTTCTAGGTCCCTTTTGACAAATAGGTTTCACAATAGGAAACCTAGGTACTGAGCTGAGGTACAATATAACTATTTTAAATTTGTACAAATGTTATATCCGCATTTTTAAAATATACAGACGTGTTAAAATATAAAGTTTTAACAAATCTAGGTTCCAAACTCTCTCCCAAGAAAGTCTTGCTACCCGAACCTTTTTATGAAGTAAGTACTGCTATGTGCATATCCATATCATACTGTCAACTAAGTAAACGGGATCATTAACATAAAACCTTTAAATATGTCACCAATAATAGATCAGCAATGACATAATTTAAGAAACCATTTCCCTAACCTTATTTATACTATCCTGGCCTCCAACTTAACGAAATAGTGAGTTATATATATTTTAACTGTGTACGTACATCCATTTCTTGTATTCACAAACACGTAACATTAACCATGCCATAACGATAAGCAAGCGCCTTTAAGTCCCGACACCTAACCTAATCTAGATCGACGGCTAAATTACAAATTTAACACGTCGCTACAATGATTTCTGGCAAAAAGGGTAGATGGAGTTTGATACACCCGACCATCCTCATTTAGGCTTTCCTAAATCGTTTCAGCAAATGCTCCATCAGCATAACTACGGCCACTACCTGCGCTAACCTCCAACATTAAGTTGTTCACATTGTGTGCGTATATAATGGGGATATTTGTTTCCACTGCCAATTTATCCCTGGTAGGATGAATGAAACATTAAATACGTAATACTAATTAGATGTAACTTGCGTCTCGAAATCAAGATCGGAATTAACACCTGTCCACCGTAATAGTGCGGAAATTCAAAACTGCCTACTGAAATACTACAATTGAAATAACGTCACTAGATTAATCGCGAAAGATATTGCTGCAGAATTAAATCATGCGAAAGACCATCAAAAAATTACCATCATGCAGCAGACCATGTGATTGAGAAAGTTCGTAAACTAATCTACAAACATCCACTTATCTTAAACTTTTACCGAAAGATATATCAATTTAACAATGTCAAAACTCAAAAAATAAACAAAACAAAATAGAATTACAACAAATACAAACCAGCTTCAGAGACAAAAACGACCCCAGTTTCCAACTACCATCCGACCCCTTCCTTAAACGACTACTCAAAGAGCAACCATACACCGGAAGACACGTTAACCGGGAACCAAATAAATCTAAGGAAAGATATAACAGTCTCATACTACAAAGAATTCTGTATAAAAAATCGAGGATCGTTCCAGATCGAGCGACGGTATATTTCACATAATTATTTAGTTTGTGATTTACAGTCCGCGCAGGATACGGTAGCCTGCACAGTAACCACTTTACGTCCGAATCACTGAAGTGCTTCATTCGTTTGTTCGAAAGGAGAGGCCAACTTTGTTTGCCCGCTTTTGGTCGGTTGGCGACACGCTGCGCTGATCGAATTTCATTTCATTTCATTTCATTATCTTCCTGTAAATCATTTACATTATGTAGGAATTGTCACAACAAAGTTATCATACTAGTACAAGTACTACAGACATAATAATGGAATATCACTTTAAGGCATTTTTCAAAAGTACAAATTTAGACATATAAATTAAAATTTTTGGCAATAAATTTACACACAATCAAAGTACTCATCTACGTCGTAGAAAGTTTTGCTTAAAAGGTAATTTTTAATGTCAGTCTTGAATTTTACTTCATCTATCATTTCCTTCATGTACACTGGCAGAGCATTGTAAAGTTTTATTCCAAATTAACTTACATGCTTTTGGATTTGTGTTGTCCTTACTCTTTCTACATACAAATTCTTACGAGTTCTAGTATTATAATTATGGCAGTCCTCATTTGTACGTAGATTTTTCATATGTACTCTTGTACACAGAATACTTTTAAAAATATACAGTGATGGTATTGTGAGTATTTGCAGTTCTTTGAAAAGGGGCCTACAATGAGTTCTTGGAGAGTTATGTGTTATGATTGGTATAGCTCTTTTCTGAAATTTGAAGATATCTGTTAAGCTTGATTTAGTTTTACCCCAGAACACTATGCCATAAGACACGATGGACTGAAAGTAAACAAAATACACTAGTCTAGTACAGTCTGTGCTGCATACTCTAGATAATATCCTTAATGCAAAACATGCCGAATTGAGCCTGTGGGATAAGTACTTGAATTGGTCTTTCCAGCTTATGTTTTGGTCAATGTGCATGCCCAAAAACTTTGTGGATTGTACACTCTCTATCTTCTTATCCATTAGTTTTAACTGGAGGTCCATATCTCGAGTTGCTTTGCCATACTGTATATAATTTGTTTTACTTAGATTAAGTGTTAACTCATTAGCATTAAATCAATGTTGAAAATATTTCAGTACTATATCAGTTGTGGTGGTTAATGATTTTTTATCATCACTTATAATTATGCTAGTGTCATCTGCGAACAACATTACTTTGGTAGAAATATTAGGATTTTTTATGTCATTTATATAAAGCAAGAATAATAAAGGACCAAGAACACTGCCCTGTGGGACACCTATTTCCAATTTCTTTTGCATCTGAGACCCACTTAATTTTCTGAGTTTTATGTCCCGCGATGATTTCTACCACCTGAGTTCTATCTTGAAGGTAAGATTCAAAGCACTGCTTCACAACTCCTTTTACACCTATTGCCTCCATCTTGTTTACCAGAATTTTGTGATTTACTGTATCAAAAGCTTTAGATAAATCTAAGTTAATTCCCACTACACTCCAATCCTTCTAAAACGATTTTACAGAAACTATTCCATAAAAAAATCATTTTGTGTGTTACCAATTGCTTTACATGTCAGCTTCATGATGATACATCCATCATTTCGTTAAGGGCCATAGTGTAGTCATACTCATTGTGATATTTGCATATAAGTAAAACACTGCACATAGTTCGAAAAAAAAAGTTTGCAATGAAAAGCAGGGGTCGTTACGATTTTGCATTTGGTGCATATTAAGTAAAATGTTTCTGAGTACGAAATTTAGCTGACATACTGAATTTTTCTTTAG
Organism: Schistocerca nitens; assembly: GCF_023898315.1. Classification (NCBI taxonomy): domain Eukaryota; kingdom Metazoa; phylum Arthropoda; class Insecta; order Orthoptera; family Acrididae; genus Schistocerca; species Schistocerca nitens. The sequence goes on along the minus strand of NC_064615.1, from coordinate 186,410,774 downwards.
ACTTGGCTGGAGGTCTCTATCGGTCACAAATTTCGAGAAAACAAATCTTATGTACACACTTATTTACGATCACGCACGCCACCCATGAAACATATATAAAATTCCTCATCTCTCATAAACAGTTTGGGATATCGAAAAGAGTTTGGCAAGTATTAGCATGCAAAGAGGAGAATATTTTGCCATTTGGTTCCTATGCTTAACTTCAATATCTCTCGTGTTATTCCACTAACTAAGACTTTTGCATCTAAAGAATGTAATTTGTAAGGACCATTGATAGCTGGTGAAACGAGAAATGCTGTGGCTTCCAGAACAACATAAGTGAAGACATTGCACATTTGTTTTTGCTACCGAGGATGTCCTTTTTCGTAAGCAGTTGACCTTACTTGACTTGAATTTCCCACTTAATAAATTTAATGATTCACTGTTTCGGAATTCTCTTGCTATTATGTCTCCACCATATGTTAGTGAGGAGACATTATGTAAAATCCGCTGTGTTTTGCAAACGAAGCAAATTTTAACATGATAACAAGAGAAAAGTGGACTTGATGAAAATTCTTCTCTGAAAGTTACAAATGGTTAGCAACTTAGCCGGAAATAAATCGCTGCTTTTGTTGCATTTTTAGCGGAACTATTTTTTAGATACTAACCAAAGCAGAGGTGATAGTAGAGTTTTAGGATGGACACCTCGCAAGTGTAGGCAAGGAGAGGCTACACTTAATCTTTACAAAAAATATGGGCGTAGGCTTCACCACCGCCACCTGCCCACGACGTGGTCGCACATGGAAATTGAGATATGAATGTGCAGTTTGCAAGTGGGAGCACCATGCTACTGTACGCATAGGCCTTTGATGTATGGTTTGTTGAATCGAACACTACAGAATGAGCTATGAAGGATTTTTTTCATTCTTATCTAGACGTCTTTTTTTTTTGCAATTTTTGAAAAATGACATCGACATGTTACTGTGAATGAAGAAAGAGGAAAGTGACTCAAGTGAAAGTGAAGCATAATTACCTGCAAACAACCAGTGTTGACTCAAAGGCCATCAGGCATATCCTTCTGATTATTTTGTATTTATTTAAATGAAATTCATACAAACACGATTAGTCCAGTTCGTGAGTTTATATCGTATTGACTTCAGTGATCTTTCAGTTGGTATGGGTAGATCACATAACTAATGATGAAGTATTGAATAGAATTGCCTCCATGCGGGTTCGGGGGTAAGAATAGGCCCGCGGTATTCCTGCCTGTTGTAAGAGGCGACTAAAAGGAGTCTCAAATGTTTCGGCCTTATGTGATGGTCCCCTGTCGGGTTTGACCTCCATCTTTCTAAATTGTTCCGAAGAGCGAGCCGATTGGGGAAGGGCACCTTACTTGGTGCATTGTGTCCATCTTGCGTTGAGAACTTTCGCCAGCTTATTCGTCGTTGCATTGCAGTCCTGCCCGCTCTCCATCTCTTGGGCCTTCCGATGAGGAGTGCCAGTTTCTGCACAGATGAAAACCATGGACGACGTGTCAGCTAAAATCCAGCACGGTAGCCAGTCCGTTGTGGTGGGGCTGCCATGTACCCTCTTGGTTGTAGCCCCCTGACAACACAGGGATCGCTCTACTGATGCCTGCGCCGTTAACTCCCCACGTATGCCAAGGAGTGGATGCCCATCTCCCTGGGGCATCGGGACTCCCGGCAATGGCCATCCTGCCAGGTGGCCTTTGCTGTGGCTGGGTGGCGCCTGTGGGGAGGGCCCTTGGTCGGAGTAGGTGGCATCAGGGCGGATGACCCGCAATGAAGCGTGGTACATCATCTCTCGCTGGTGGCCAGCCGTAAGCAGTCTCTAAGCGTTCCAAAGCTCACTTTAAGGCTCATGTGTATGACCCCAAATCGTTCCCCTCCCTGGCCACACCATGGGAGGAACGACAGGCTATGAATGAGAGCGAAAGATATTCACCACGGTATCTCGTCTGTACCAGAGCTGACGGGGAATCGTTTGTGTCTGTGAAGCCTCAGTTCTTTGTCGAACATTTAGAGGACAAGTTCGGGGAGGTAGAGGGCTTGTCCAAAATGCGGTCGGGGTCAGTCTTAATAAAAGCAGCACCCTCTGCCCAGTCACGAGCCTTGCTCGCTTGTACGAAGCTGGGGGATGTTTCTGTTACTATCACCCCACATAAAAGCTTAAATATGGTCCATGGAATTATTTTTCACAGAGATCTCCTTTTACAGTCCGATGACGAGCTGCGAGCCAACTTAGAGCGACGAGGGGTCCATTTCGTCCGGCGCGTCCACCGGGGTCCGAGGGATCACCAAGTTGCCACCGGTACCTTCATCTTGGCCTTCGAGGGTGACACATTACCTGAGAAGGTCAAGGTGATGGTATACCGTTGTGATGTCAAGCCCTATATCCCTCCTCCGATGCGGTGCTTCAAGTGTTGGAAGTTCGGCCATATGTCTTCTCGCTGTGCTTCCAGCCTCATATGTCGCGATTGTGGTCGACCATCCCATCCTGATACTCCATGTGCCCCGCCTCCCATCTGTGTCAACTGCGGGGAGCACCATCCCCCTTGCTCGCCAGACTGTACGATTCTCCAGAAGGAGCGGAAAATAATGGAATACAAGACTCTGGATAGGCTGACCTACACTGAGGCTAAGCGTAAGTTTGAACGACTGCATCCAGTACGTATGACGTCCACTTATGCTGCCACTGTCGCTCCTGTTACGGTTCCTATAGCTGCACCACACAACGTTGGCTCTCAGAGCCAGAGAACCATACCTGCTCCCTTGATGGTGGGGGGCACTACACTCCCTGTTGCTCCTGCTCCATCTACTTCAGGAGCAACACCACCCCAACCATCGGGGACATTCGTTCCCCCTTCCCAGCCGGAGAAGCATGAGACTTCTTCGGCTACTCTAGCCCGGAAGGGGTCCCTTGGGGCCCTCCCACCCCAGGCTTTGCCCAGTGCAAAAGCGGACACCCGCAAATTTTTGAAACAACAACTGGTCGCTGGTCATAGGGCTTCACGGTCGTCGTCCGTCCCTGAGACTGACCCAGTGGGGCCCTCCCAGCCAGACGCTCCAAAGTCACAGCATGCAAACCAGTTGAAGAAAAAGGCTCCCAAGCATCCTGACATTGCGGTGGCACCTGTCCCACCGCAACCTTCCAACTCTGCGTCTGAGGATGAGGTGGAGATCCTTGCGTCCGCTGAGGACCTCGATCTCGCCAGTCCCTCAGACGCCATGGATAGCAACTGCATGGGTGCTCCATCGGAGGCAGCAGGTGACCCAGCGGCGTAATCTGCCTTCCCAGTCCCGTCACGCCTTTCTCAGCCATGGACAATACCATCCTCCAGTGGAACTGCAGCGGTTTCTTCCACCATCTAGCTGAGCTCCGACAACTTATCAGCCTTCACCCTTTCTTCTGCATTGCACTTCAGGAAACTTGGTTTTCCGCAATGCGAACCCCCGCCCTCCGTGGCTATCGGGGTTATTATAAGAACTGGGCAGCTTATGAAAGGGTGTCTGGTGGCGTCTGCATATATGTCCTTAACTCTCTTCACAGCGCGTTTGTACCTCTACAAACAGCTTTAGAGGCTGTCGCTGTTCGGGGTGGGGACGCCACAGGCTGTTACCTTCTGCAGTCTTTACCTTCCACCGGATGGTGCTGTCGCGCAGCATGTCCTGGCTGCTCTGATAGCCCAATTGCCGCCACCTTTCTTGCTACTGAGCGACTTCAACGCCCATAACCCTCTGTGGGGTGGGTCAGTGGCGACAGGTCGAGGTGCCACCATTGAGCATTTATTAGCACAGCTCGATCTTTCGCTTTTAAATGATGGTTCCTCCAAACACTTTAGCGTGGCGCATGGCACGTACTCCGACATCGACCTTTCGATCTGCAGCCCTAGCCTCTTACCGTCTGTCCAATGGAGAGTGCATGACGACCTGTGTGGTAGTGACCACTTTCCGATCTTTCTGTCACTGCCACAGCGACAGTCTTCTCTGCGCCCTTGAAGGTGGGCTATGAATAAGGCTGACTGGGACTTGTTTTCCTCCACTGCCGCTATCGAGCTTCTCTCTAGTGATGACATTGATGCGGTGGTTCAATTGGTCACCACGGGCATCGTTATTGCCGCCGACTCTGCCATTCCCCGTTCTTCTGGGTCCCCTCGGCGGCGTACTGTGCCTTGGTGGTCGCCTGAGATCGCTGCAGCGACTGAAGATCGCCGGCGGGCGCTCCAGCGTCACAAGCGACATCCCTGCGTTGAACACCTCATCACCTTCAAACGGCTGCGTGCGCGGGCCCGCCGCCTTATCCGCCAAAGCAAACAGGAGTGCTGGGGGCGGTATGTGTCCACCATTGGCCTCCATGTCACTCCATCGCAGGTCTGGGCCAAGATTCGTCGCGTCTACGGCTATCGGACCCCTGTCAGCGTCCCTGCGCTCTCACTGAATGGAGCAGTTTGTACTGACTCCGGCGTCATTGCAAATTGCTTGGCAGAGCATTTTGCTATGAGTTCCGCTTCTGCGAATTACCCCCTGGCCTTCCGCTCCATTAAAGAGCGGATGGAACGTCGGAGCCTTTCGTTTCGCACCCACCATCCAGAATCTTACAATGTTCCATTCAGTGAGTGGGAATTTCGCAGTGCCCTAGCCGCTTGCCCTGATACCGCTCCTGGGCCAGATGGCATCCACTGTCAGCTGCTGAAACACCTTTCAGTGGACTGCCAGCGACGGCTCCTCGACCTTTACAACTGCATTTGGTTCGAGCGTGAGTTTCCGTCGCAATGGCGGGAAAGTATTGTTATCCCCATTCTGAAACCTGGGAAGAACCCTTTGGAGGTGGACAGCTACCATCCCATTAGCCTCACCAACGTTCTTTGCAAGTTGCTTGAATGGATGGTGAGCCAGCGGTTGACCTGGGTACTGGAGTCACGGGGCCTTCTGGCTCTATCTCAGGGTGGGTTCCATAAAGGCCGCTCCGCCACCGACAATCTGGTGAGCCTGGAGTCGGCCATCCGTACTGCCTTTGCCCGCCGTCAGCACCTGGTCGCTGTATTTTTCGACATGCAGAAGGCGTACGATACGACATGGCGCCATCACATCCTTTCTACGCTTCATGGATGGGGTCCTCGGGGCCCTCTGCCGATCTTTATCAGCAATTTTCTGTCGTATCGTACGTTCCGCGTGCAAGTCGCGGCCTCCCATAGTTCCTCGCGAGTCCAGGAGAACGGTGTGCCCCAGGGACCTGTTTTAAGTGTCTGCCTGTTTTTAATAGCCATTAACGGGCTCGCTGCGGCCGTGGGAAATTCTGTCTCCGCTTCCCTGTATGCTGACGACTTCTGCCTTTACTACAGCTCTACTGGCATTGCAGCTGCTGAACGTCAGCTACAGGTCGCTATCCGCAAGGCGCAGTCTTGGGCTGTAGCGCATGGCTTTCAGTTTTCGGCTGCCAAGACGCGTGTTATGCATTTCTGCTGGCGCCGAACAGTCCATCCTGAGCCGCAGCTGTATCTAGCCGACGAACTACTTGCTGTGGTGGAGACCCACAGGTTTTTGGGGGTCGTTTTTGATGCTCGGTTGACTTGGCTGCCTCATATTCGGCAGCTTAAACAGTCGTGTTGGAGGCATCTAAATGCTCTGAGATGCTTGAGCCACACCAGCTGGGGCGCCGACCGATCTACCCTGTTACGGCTCTACCAGGCGTTCATCCAGTCCCGTCTGGATTATGGGAGCCTGGCTTATGGCTCAGCATCCCCATCTGCATTGCGGGTGTTGGACCCAATCCTCCACAGCGGGATACGCCTTGCCACTGGTGCCTTCCGTACCAGCCCTGTGGACAGCATCCTAGTGGAGGCGGGTGTCCCTCCACTGCGGTTACGACGCCAACAACCTCTGGCTGCTTATGCTGCCCATGTTTTTAGCTCGCCCGGGCATCCAAATTACCGTGTCCTGTTCCCGCAGTCAGTCGTCCATCTGCCAGAACGTCGGCCCCGGTCGGGTTGTCCGATCGCCGTACGTGTCAAGGAGCTTCTCTCCGGGCTTGGGTTTTTCCCTGTTCCACCCCCTTTCCGCGCACCTCTGCGTACACCCCCGTGGTGTGTTCCTCGCCCTTGCCTTCGGCTCGACTTGGCACAGGGCTCGAAGGACTCAGTCCCTCCAGAGGCCTTCCGCCGCCGCTTTTATTCCATCCTGGCCACGTATCAGTGCTCTGGCATTGTTTACACTCACTGCTCGATGGTTGCTGGTCGAGTCGGTTATGCGCTCACTCTAGGGGACCATTTCGAACAACGTTCCTTGCCGGCTGGCTGCAGCGTTTACACTGCTGAGCTGGTCACCATCTTTCGAGCCCTACAGTATATCTGCTCCTGCTCAGGTGAGTCCTTCGTTATCTGCAGCGATTCCCTGAGCAGTCTACGAGCTCTCGACCAGTGTTTTCCTCGTTCCCGTCTGGTGATGGCTATCCATGAGTCCCTGCATACTCTTGCGCGTTGCGGCCGCTCTGCGGTCTTCGTGTGGACCCCAGGCCATGTTGGGATCCCCGGCAATGAGAATGTTGACCGGCTGGCGAAAGAGGCGACTAGTACACCATCTCTGGACATTGGCCTCCCGGAGACAGATTTGTGAGCATTCCTACGCCGCAAAATTCTGGACCTTTGGGACACTGAATGGCGCGCCCTGCCTTCACGCAACAAACTTCAGGCCATCAAGGGGACTACCGGTGTGTGGCGCTCCTCCTTGCGGGTCTCTCGTAAGGAGTCTGTTGTCCTCTGCCGGCTGCGCATTGGGCACACATGGATGACACACGGCCACCTATTGCGACATGTGGACCCACCTTTATGTCGCTGCGGCTTCGTTTTGACAGCGGTCCACATTTTATTGGACTGTCCACTTTTAGCTGTGCTCAGGCAGTCGTTCGCACTGCCTGACACGGTCCCTGCCCTTTTAACAGATGACTCGGCTATGGCTGACTTAGTTTTACGTTTTATTCGGGCAGGGGGTTTTTATCATTTAATATGAGTGTTTATGTTTTATTTTATTGTTTTGTGTTGATTATGGCCTTCGCCTACGGTTTTCAACTGAGGTTTTAATGTGTTCTCGGTGGTTGGCTTTTCCTTTTTTTGTTCCTGTGGTCGGCCTACCACCGTCACACTCTGTGTGATTTTATTTCGTTTTGTCTGATCTCTGTTGGAGTCTTTCTTGTCCCATGTCGTCTGACGTCTTCCCTGTTGTTCGTTTTTATTCTCTTTGGGCGGTTTTAATTTTTTTTTGGGAAAAAGGGACCGATGACCGTCGCAGTCTGGTCCCTTTAATCCCCCAAACCAACCAATATAATTGGTGAGAAGAGGAGTTTGTGGCACAACTTGACTAGAAGAAGCGATCGGTTGGTAGGACATGTTCTGAGGCATCAAGGGATCACAAATTTAGCGTTGGAGGGCAGCATGGAGGGTAAAAATCGTAGAGGGAGACCAAGAGATGAATACATTAAGCAGATTCAGAAGGATGTATGTTGCAGTAAGTACTGGGAGATGAAGAAGCTTGCACAGGATAGGGTAGCATGGAGAGCTGCATCAAACCAGTCTCAGGACTGAAGACCACAACAACATGGGAAGGCTGGCTGTGGGCTGGAGTCTGTGCACACCATCCTTTCTGCCTGCCCTACAAGAGACAGGAAGAGGTAATATTTTACAAAAATAATGTAATATACAGTCAATCGAAGGTTTTTTTGGTTTTTAATTCTTTTTAAACTAGCTATCTTCGCATGTTTTCTGCTGCCATGAATTTCATAGTTCTGTACCACGTTATTTATTAAAGTACTCATCAATAAGAACAACTTCTACAATGACACCAACTGCGAAATCGCGACAAAAATGAGCTGTTTCGCACAGTTTGGTCAAGTAGGTTAGTAAATATGTAACTTTTGTAGAGAATGCTGTTTTTTTTCACGATTTCGAAGTTAGTCCCATAATAAAAGGAAAGCTGTTCGTATTGACTGATGAGTAATATTTAACCCCTTAAAAGACTATTGGTCGTTTTTAAATAACTCTGCAAAGTTGTTCTGAAGACTTAGTTAAGTTGTGGGTCAGTTGTTGATTTGATTACGTATGATTCCCCACTTCATGTACAACTTGTAGCTTTTTTTTGCTGCTGTTACAGAGGCCAAACCAATGCTAGTGGGATTGACTAGTACATACACTATTTTCGCTGAAAATCATTTTGATATTTCTTATGTAACAGAAGAAATACTCATGGACAAAGAAAAGTACAAACATCTGACGGAGTCTTCAGAACCACCACGTAATTATGAATATCTAGAGCACATAGAGGGTGGAGAAGATAGAAAGTTACAATTGGAATGCCTAATGGAATACTCTTGGCTAGTATATAGCCAACAACAGAACGCTGCATTTTTTTCTTTACCTTGTGTATTATTTTCTGGTCCAGATAGTGGGGGCAAGCGTTCTATGGCTCTAAGATGTTTAGTTACTCGTTCACTTTGCAAACACACTCTAAGAAAAAAAGAAGAAAAAAAACCATGCACCACGAAGGAATTATTCGAATGGGACAGAAATCGATAGCAAAATAAAGAGTTTCACAAACTGAGCGGGTCAATAGCACATGCGTCCAACTCTGACCTCTATGCAAGCAATTATATGGCTCAGCGTTGATTGACGGATTTGTTGGATGTCCTCCTGACGTATATCGCGCCAAATTCTGTCTAATTGGCTCTTCAGATTGTAAAAATACCGAGCTAGTTGAAGGCCCCTGCTTGTAATGCTCCAAAAGTTCTCAGTGGTGCGAAATCCGGCGACCTTGCTCGTCAAAGTAGGCTTTGGCAAGCTCGAAGAGAAGCAGTAGAAACTCTCGCCATGTGCAGGTGAGCATTATCTTGCTGAAATGTAAGCCCAGGATGGCTTCCCATGAAGGACAACAGAATGGGGCATAGAATATCGTCGACCTACTGCTTTATTGTTAGGGAGTCACAGATGACAACCAAAGGGGGTCTGCTACGAAATGTAACTGCACCCCTGATTTTTGGGTCATATTGTGGGCAACAGTCAGGTTGGTACCCCACTACTGTCTGGAGCGTCTCCAGACACATCTTTGCTGGTCATTGGGACTCTATTCAAAGCGGGACTCATCACTGAAGGCAATTCTAGTCCAGCCAATGGGATTCCAGGCAGAATGTGTCGATCACTTCCTTCTTTATGCTGTGTATGGCCATGGTTCACCCATTCCTGAAACATCGTCGAGTAGTGGCATCGCTCCTACTCAAATGTTGAGTGATTTGTTGATTACTCCAGTCGGCTTGCTTGAGCCTAACTATATGTCGTCTCTCAATTACTGACATTTGCATGTATTGTTCATGAGCCTGTCTGTGAGGTATAGCTAATGTCCAACTGAGAACATGGAATGAAATTCGGAAAGACTTTATGCTGTGGTAACGACATGTTCCATGTTTACTACTCTTGCCAGCTGCACAGTGAAATTGTGGTACAGTGTAACACATTTACCCATTGTCTGACACAGTTTACAATTTTGCATTTGCCATTGATACCTTTATGAATGTCAATTTGCAAACAGTATTTATAACTCCTTCATGGTGCGTCTTTTTTTGTCTTATAGTGTATAAAATAGCTACAGACCTTGCGAAACTGTTCCACTATCGATTACCACAATATGAAGGTGTTAAAAAAGTAAACATTTCAAAAGTTTATATGAAAATTATGGAAAGTATGCCAATATTTTAATGGAAACTGAGAAAAATTATTAAATCAAATAGAGAGCCACTGATTCCTGAAGTAAAGATGACCATACTATGTGGTCGAGAAAATATACCATTAGGAGATGATGGTACACTAAGCGATGCAATCAGCCAAGGAAAATTTTGAGCAATTTTGAAATGTCATATTGGCTGAAGTGATTCATCTCTCCAAAACCGTTTAGAGACAGTGCCAGAAAATGGTACATATCTGAGCAAAACAGCTCAGAATTAGGTGACTGACTGTTGCCATTCTGTTGTAATGAGAAAAGTACTCAACAAAGTCTAAGAAACAAAATATTATGCATTCTTTGGTAATGAAACAATCTATACCAGTGGTAGATAACAATAAAGTGTATGTATCAGGTATTTGGATATACAAAATAGCACAGTACACAAAGAGTTTATACGCTTTCTGTCTGCAACTGATCTGACTGGTGCTGCATTAAGTGATAAAATCATTAAACACTCAAATCAACTCGAACTACAAGTTCAAAATTTGATATGTCAGGGTTATGACAAAGGCGTCAACACATATGGAAAGTTCAGTGCTGTACAATCGCACTTAAACACAACCAACCACTAGCGACATAGAGGCACTGTGCAGCACATAAACTAAACCTAACTATCATGAAGGCGTGCAACTTGCCTAGTGTTTAGAATATGATGGAAATTGTGTTGAAAAGTACCCAAAGCCGAAGAAAGCACAGAGGTAAAAAAAGAAGAGGTTGTCATTATGTCACAAACTTGAAGCTGGCGTTCACCATCTTATGTAGTCCAAAACATTAATTTCACAACATTTATACTTTCATGGTTCGCTACAGTGATACTTCCCTGTGATGTTACTCTGACATCCCCATGCCCAGTCTCGACCGCTCGGGTATCTGTCGGCTTTTGTGGTCATATCCTAAATAGCATCTGGCGCTTTAATTGTGTGGAGACTGTTTTATCAAAAATGCCAGCTTGTGGCACTTATGTATGTACTAATAGATCCGATCGTAATCTTAAGTTTAAAAGAATCATATTTCATTTGTAAGTGGAGCCGTCCAAACAATATTTTCTTTTATTCCATACTGTGTTTTTCATAGTCGTCCAAACGGCAAACACACCAAAATTGGAGCCACACAACACATGGCTACGTGCCAACTCTGACTATGCCTTAAATTCCTGCTGCTGATAATTATTCATTCATCACAGTTATTCACTCTTTTACTGGCTAGAACAGTCTGAGACAGCTGTCTTGTGTGTGTAAGTTTTATGTGTATGATTCTATCAATGTACGTGTATGCTTTACTTCCTTTGTTAAAAAAGACTTTGGCCAAAAACATATGTGAACAGTCTTTTCATGATGCCTGCCTGTTGCTTGGAGTGGGAATAGCAATCTAACTGCTTCACAGTATGGTTATTCCCTCATGAAGTTTGTTGTACATAAGCCACTGGACTTCAACAGAAACAATAATGTACAAAATTACAAAACCAGAACAAAAAAACTGACATTCATTACGCCACATTAAGGTTTTCTGTAGCACAAAAAGTGTTCACAATAGTATTACCAAACGGTTTGATCACTTAACCAGTGGTATAAAATGTCTGACAGACAGTAAAGTAAAATTTGAAATTAAACTGAAAACATTTCTCTTTCACAATTCCTTCTGTTCCACAGAAGACTATCTATTACTGCAATGTGTACATGGTCATGTGTAGGAATTACTGATTCACATCTGTTTGTCTTTAATTAAAAACAAAAAGCTAATAAATGAGTTATACTCAGTGAATACTCAGTTAAATACTAAGTTAGATGTACAGAGACAAGAACTAAGTGACCAAAATCTTTCTTTAAGTGAAAAACTAGAAGCACAACTAAGTGAGCAAAATGTTTCCTTAAATGAAAAACTAGAAGCACAGAGTGAAGCATTTGAAAAACTAGAAGCACAGGGTGAAGCTTTAAATTCTAAATTTGAGGGGGTTAAATGATAAAGTGGGAAATTTACGAATACATTTAAAGAATGCATTAAGTAATTCTTTAACTGTACAAATGTTTATGGACTTTAACCAAAATCAGAATGATCAATTTGAGAAGTTGACCCAGAAATTAGAATTTGATACTGAGGACAAGTGTACCAATATAGAATCTGAATTTAATGAGAAGTTAGGGTCATTTCAATGTGTGTGTAATGTTACATTCAACGCAGTGAAACAGAGGTTACATTCCTTAAAAGAAACCATTGAAAGACATGACAAACTGATCCCTACAGTCCAATCGCTAATTGCAGGGATCAACACTCGTGTAGATGCGGTAGAGAGAAATTTTAATGAGAAGCTAGCAACATCATACACCATAAATATAAGCGGTCTGGAGGAACGGGTAGAGGAAAGTTGCTGAGAGGGTAAACACAGACAGCGTTCCACCACATTTAGTGTTGGATCTCGATGATACTAAAATGGCACAGACGATTTGTGAAAGGAATTTAAACTTATCCAGAATAAGATAGAGAAGGGGGTAGCCTCACAGAATGTAGTGTTGACTAGTGAAGTAGTAACAGATTTACAATGGGGAGCAAATTCTGGACTCGCCAGGCAATTGCCCAAATTTAGACCAGGTGGAGATGTGCACGCAACCCATTTCTTAAAAAGATTTAATCAAGCCTTACCAAAAAATTGGGAAGATGCAAAAAAAGATAGAATTTACTGTGGGTTACCTTCTAGGTGAGGCTTCCAAATGGGGTACAGTGAAAATAGAAAACTTCTCGTCTTGGTCGGACTTTCGGAGAAAGTTTAAGGAGAAATACTAGTCATCAAGTGCGCAGGAGAAGTTAATATCTGATTTATGGGACCCGAAGTATTACAATACTATGTGGGGTACAATGAGAAAATATTTCGACTGGCATTTAACAAGAGCCAAATATTTAGATAAACCAATGGAGGAACAGGGTTTGGTACGGATTTTGATAAGGCGATTACCCACTTGTAACGCTGGAAATGCATATCCTCCTATTTCCATCTATTGTACTATACATTTTTTTCCCTTATTTTGTTACTTGAAGATATGACGTTTCTGTGTCTTTGTATATTGTAATTGTTTTACTATTTGTATATATATATTTATGCATTTATGTCGATGTATAATTGGTTTGTTTTGTAAATACTATTTGTATTTTTACGCTGGGTCTTGCCTAGGGAAAACTGTGCTATCGAACGAATACATTGATAGGTCGTATGGAGAACCAAAGTGTTTAGGATCTTGGGTAGTGTTAACTCTGCCGCATGGAGCGCGGGCAGAGCAGAGGGAGTGTGGCTGGAGTAGTGCGGTTGAGCAGGTGTGTTGTGTGACGCTCCCGCGAGTTGCCGCGCTTTCGGGGTTTGGCAGCATGTAATTGCGCTCGACTTGCTATGACAGTTTCTGACACGGTGTCGCGGACGGGAAGCATTAGCTGGCGCACATCAAGAGCCCGTTTCGCCTGGTGACCGTGTCGAGAAGGCGCGCCAACATACAGTTTCTGCAGCAGCGACGGCCGACAATGAGTGACTGTCGCCACCTCCTCGATCGACGGCTTCAAACCTTCAATCAACCAACAAGGAAGATTGAGAGCACGTAAAGTTTTAGAACTGTATGGCAGACCTCAGCTTTTCAAACTATTTCATTAGCATCAGTAAAAATACAGCAACTCAGCATGAACCTTTGTTGCTCATTGTCCCAATTGCATTACCAAGCAGGGTCCCTTCCCTTTCCGGAATGAACCCGAGTGTCGTTGAAATTCAGACGCCAGCATTAAAGTAACATCATTCCATTTCACTGCTTTAATTTCAAAGTTCAGTTAAGGTATTCATAGCTGGTTACAATACTTAGATTACACAAGCAGAAATTAAGAGTGCGAGTTTTGTTAGCATATTTTAGCTTACCTGTGACTGCAGCTCAGCTTGGTACGTACTAAATGTTACTACTGTTAATTGTCCAGAATCATTTAATTGAAGTTCAAAGTTAAATCTCTTATTTCTAAATTGCGTAGATTCAAGTAGCTTTTGAAATGATTGTTGAGGTAGCCCAAGACTAACCTTATTTTACTGAATTTCGTAGTGCTTCAGAAAGAAATCTCACTATTAATTTCAGTCACTAAATTAACTTTCAATTTTCCGGTTTTATTAATTCTTTTGCTAAATTAAGTCAGAGTGTAGCGAAATTTATTACTTCTGACAACCATTCAGTTTTCACACTACACGTGTCAACCTTCAGTTGCCACACTTCTAGTGCTAATTATATGTGTAATAACCTTTCTTTTTCAGTTACTATAGTAATTGTCCATAGGACTGGCGAACGTAATTTCCCCCAAATCTCAAATATCTAATTACCGCTAGTTAATTGTTAACGTAACGGCCGCACATTTACTTTCTTTAATAATTTTACCCCTTTTCAAAATTAATTTCCACCAGTTTCATTTGCATTTTTCCTTTCATTTAGATGTAACCCTTTCCTCCCTCTTTACCAACAGATTAAGTTCGGTGACGATTGCTTTTCCCAAATTTCCATTAGGTACACGCGGTTTAATTTTTCACTGTCATTAAGGTCGATAAGTGAGGGGGAGGTTACACACTTACGCTACGAAAGACATATTATGTAGTGGGTGGAAGACAGTAGAAGAGTTACTATCCTTTGTGGACGCACTGGATGCAATAAATAAGCCGGCTGGAGTGGCCGTGCGGTTCTAGGCGCTACAGTCTGGAGCCGAGCGACCGCTACGGTCTCAGGTTCGAATCCTGCTTCGGGCATGGATGTGTGTGACGTCCTTAGGTTAGTTAGGTTTAATTAGTTCTAAGTTCTAGGCGACTGATGACCACAGCAGTTAAGTCACATAGTGCTCAGAGCCATTTGAACCATTTTTGCAATAAATAAAGACTGAAACGAGAATACACGTCAAAATGAGAATCAAAACTACAGGAGGAGTAATAATAATAGCTCTGGTAATTTCAAAAGACATGAGACGAATTTGGCTGGAATACACCAATATAATCGGAATAAGGGTAATGAAAATTATCAAAAAAGCCTTCGAATATAGGCCCAGTACCTACACAAGAATTTGTTCCTGGCAATAACAGGGCTCAAAATAGAAACGTCTTACCTAGGTTTGGTAACCAGCAGTGATTACAAATAGTAAGGAAAACGTAAGACGATTTGGATCCAGGACTGGGCGCCAGGTCGTAGAAGTACATTAAGAGGCCTACCTCATAATAAGTATATTTCCTTTATGCATAAAATACCAACAAAAGAATGGTTGCTATTAGAAGAACCTGTCGCAGCTACAATTACTCCACAACCGACTATAGTTGGAAAAGTGGAAGATTCCAAAGTGGACATTTTTATTAATTCTGGCAGTGAAGTGTCACTTATTTTTAGTGAATTATTTAATACGTTAAGAACTATCAATAACTTACCTGCATTACCAGTAACAGCAGTACATATAATCGGTATAACTGGAACTAAAAGCAAGGTTGTCTAATACGAAACGCAAGTAAATTGTAACATCAGTGAGATCACGTTCTGGCAAACACTGCTGGTAGTAGAAAATATTAATAGAGATGTTATTTGGCTTAGATTGGCTGTCGGAGTTTAAAGTTATATTGAATTTTGAAGAGAGCTGCCTTTATTTTGGACTTGGGGAAGATTAATATTGTGTTAAGTTTCTAGCAAACAGTTATGTACAGAAACAAACGATTGAACACAAGAGTTTACGATTAACCGCGACAGCACAACTGTTACCAGAGATGGAAAACCTAAGTCATGCATCACAACGAGCTGACATACAAAATAAAGTAACTGGCTCCCCAATATTAACCAACGACCAGAAAACAGATTTAGGCGAAACTCTATTAGAATATGAAATGGTATTTTCGGATAGTCCAGGAAGTATTAGTGACTACGTATGCAAATTTAAGATCAAAGATGATACACCATTCTTCTGTAAACCGTGACCGTACCCGATACCGATGAGTTTAAAAGAAGCGGTTAAGGAGGAAATAAATAAAGTGGCAGATAATAAAATAAAGAACGCAGTACTAGCGTTATAAATAGTTCCTTGGTAGTGGTGAAAAAGGCTACAGGCGGTGTGCGGCTCATACTGGACGCGCGCACTCTGAATAAATTACAGAAACCGAAAGAGATAGACCCATTAACATTGGCGAGTTATTATCCAAATTTGAGAAAGCACAGTATTTAGCTCAATAGACCTGACTGCTGGGTACTGGCAGATCCGGTTTCATGCACATTCAATGCAATATACAGCATTCCTTTTTGATGGAAAATCATATCATTTTAATGTGTTACCATTTGGGCTAAATATCCTGATATCCGTTTTTATATGCGCGCTGGACGAAGACATAGGGAGAGAGTTATTAAAGGATTTAATTATATATATAGATGATATATTGATAATCACCCCCCTGGAAAGAGCATAACCTAACCTTGAGGAAACCCTAAAAAGATTTAAGGAAAAGGATATTACAATAAAATTGTCCAAGTCACCTTTGCAAGGCAAGAACTAAAATTCTTGGGACATATCGTAGGTGTACAAGGAATTAAGCCTGATCCAGAACGTATAAAGGCTATTAAGGAGTGTCCACCGCCTAGAAACATGACAATTGAAGGGATTTCTTGGAATGGCAGGGTATTACAGACGATATGTACAAAATCAAGAGCTGAACGACCCTCGACTTTTGCGTTTATTACGAAAGGGAATACCTTGGAGTTGGGACCAAGAGGCACATGATGCTTTTGAAAATGTAAAGAGGGCGCTATCAGAATCACCGATACTGCACCATCTAGTGATGGGTGAACCATTTAAGATTTCGACCAATGCATCAGACTATGGTATAGCCATAGAGTTTTTCCAAGGTGAATGGGAGTTAGACAGTACAGACCATAGGTCAATATCTTTCGCTAGCCGGAGTCTCAACAAACATGAATTAAATTATATGGCAACAGAAAAGGAATTATTAGCCATAGTATGGGGCATACAAAAATTCCAAACACTGACATGGTGGTCCGAAATATGTCTCTACAGATCACCAAGCTTTGTCATTCCTAATGAATAGCTGATTACTGCATAGCAGATTAATGAGGTGGATGTTGTTTCTTCAAGAGTATGACATTAAGATCCAGCATGTAAAGGGTTCAGAGAAGATTGTACCCAACACTTTGTCTCGGCTGCCAGTAGGCCTGAAAGAACTAAAGCATTCATAAGGACCTGGCATAATCTTTGAGATTTCTTACATTAGAATACCCATGCAACAAGGTGCAAGAGATGGCTCAGAAAATAACAGAGAACATCCAACATGACCCTTATTTTACGGACATCTTTGCTATGTGTGTTAGGAAATCGCTACTGCCTAAACAAGAGGGAAGATGGAAGATTGTACGATATAATCTGTTCTAGAGAGACAGTAGGACAACACACATTGGTGTTTACGTATACCAAATTTAGTAGAAGACGAGTTGGTGTGGCACATTCATAAGGGGTATGGACATTTCGGTATAAAGAAATGTATTGAACAAATGAATAAATTCTATTACTTTAAAATGCTAGGACATAAAGTAGCATCAGTCATTAATACTTGTGTGATTTGTCAGAAAGTAAAAAAGGATAACATCCTCGTTAAATATAAAATGTAGCCAATTATTACTAAAGCGTTATGAGATCTAATGGCTGCAGATTTCTTTGGACCAATACCAAAAGGAAGAGGAGGAGTGGCCTACATTTTTGTCCTCATACATCGTTGGTCAAAGTATGTTAAATTCTACCCAATTAAAAAAGCAAACACACCAACAGTGATACATTCTCTACAACAATACTTTCTCGAAAGAAGCAAACCAAAACGATTTCTTTCTGAGAATGGACCTTAGTTTAGTAGTAACGAGTTTAAAGAATTTTTCGCATGGGGAGGAATTTGTCAAATATTAATATCCAACTATAATCCATCTTCTAACCCGTGTGAAAGAATTATGAAGGAAATTGGGAAACTATGTCACACTTGCTGCCATGAAAACCATACAACATGGGCGACAAAAATTAAAGATTTCGAGCTTATTTTAAATGAGTTACCACATTTATCAACTGGATTAACACCTTTGGAAGTATTAGGTAAACCCTTTGTAGGTGAACCACTTATTAAAGGTTTTACTTGGCGATAACAACCTACTACTGATAACCAACTGAATCGAATGATAGTTGCTTAGAACTCAGTTAAGAGAGCACAACAGCAAGTTGGCAGGGATAATGAACAGGCCATAGAGCCTCAGTATAAGGTTGATGACCTCGTCTTAGTAAAACATCTTCAGAGCTCTGCCCTGAAGAAAGAAACGCATACTTTTTTTCAAAAGTACGTGGGGCCTTGCCGAGTACAATCGCTGATCCACCCAAAAACCTTATTTTTAGTGGACCCTACAACTGGAGAAGAAAAAGGGAAATATAATGTTAAGGGTATAAAGTGGTATATACCCCAGGGACATTAACATTCCTTACTTAGAGGGACTTCCTTTACGCAGGTATACTTGCCAGCTGACTTCAGTCTAAAATAGGTGCAGCTCTAACACCAACTACTACAGGAATCGTATGGGGATTGGCGAGTTGCTACAAATAATGAGGCTAATCAGCAGGGGCTCTACTTCAGTAGTGTGTGATGCAAGTTGAGAAACTGGGTTTAATGTGAGGCATCATGGGGTAGTCAGAGTGGTTGCGGTGACCACTGTGTATGGATGGCACAATGGTCAATGCATCTGCCCAGTAAGCAGAAGACCCGGGTTTGAATCCCAGTCTAGCACAAATTTTCATCTTGTTCTATTGATATAAATGAATACCCATTGGCAGCTAATATCTTTAACTGCTTAGTGTCTTGATTCATAGTGGCTGCAGGCTAAAAATGGAGTCTTTTTTTTCGGATATGTCTGAAAGAACAGACACTAATATGACCTTCAGTGTGGCAGATACACACCAAGTTCAAACTCTGATGGGAACTGGCGATATGCTGAGATCAGAATAGGCGCAATGCAGTGAGTAATGAGGTTAACCAACAGGAGCACTACATCAGCAGTATGCAGTAAAAATTGAGAATTTGGTTCTGACAGGTGGTGCGCTAGGGTAGTTTGTGCAGGTGTAGTGACCACAGTGTCCGGATGGCACATTGGTCAGTGTGTTTGCCTAGTAAGCAGGAGGCCCGAGTTCAAATCCCAGTCTGGCACAAAATTTCAACTTGCCCCATTGATATAATCAGTGTCCACTGATAGCTAACGTCATATTTCCTTTGTGTCTTAATGTGTAAGTGTCTATGTTGTGCCTGTCTGAAACTTACCATGTCAACTTTACTGTGAGTAGCACTCTATCATTCCCTTATATATTGTTATTATTATTATTATTATTATTATTATCTTCATCATTTTATTTATTGACCTTGGTTGCAGCCATATAGCCAGTCCAAACATATAATTTCTTGAAAAGTTAACACAAACTGGAATTCTTTGATGAAGAAGCTGAGTAGCGCAGTTGCCGCAGTCTAGTGGTTATGATACTACACTCCTGGAAATGGAAAAAAGAACACATTGACACCGGTGTGTCAGACCCACCATACTTGCTCCGGACACTGCGAGAGGGCTGTACAAGCAATGATCACACGCACGGCACAGCGGACACACCAGGAACCGCGGTGTTGGCCGTCGAATGGCGCTAGCTGCGCAGCATTTGTGCACCGCCGCCGTCAGTGTCAGCCAGTTTGCCATGGCATACGGAGCTCCATCGCAGTCTTTAACACTGGTAGCATGCCGCGACAGCGTGGACGTGAACCGTATGTGCAGTTGACAGACTTTGAGTGAGGGCGTATAGTGGACGTACCGCCGAATTGCTCAACACGTGGGGCGTGAGGTCTCCACAGTACATCGATGTTGTCGCCAGTGGTCGGCGGAAGGTGCACGTGCCCGTCGACCTGGGACCGGACCGCAGCGACGCACGGATGCACGCCAAGACCGTAGGATCCTACGCAGTGCCGTAGGGGACCGCACCGCCACTTCCCAGCAAATTAGGGACACTGTTGCTCCTGGGGTATCGGCGAGGACCATTCGCAACCGTCTCCATGAAGCTGGGCTACGGTCCCGCACATCGTTAGGCCGTCTTCCGCTCACGCCCCAACATCGTGCAGCCCGCCTCCAGTGGTGTCGCGACAGGCGTGAATGGAGGGACGAATGGAGACGTGTCGTCTTCAGCGATGAGAGTCGCTTCTGCCTTGGTGCCAATGATGGTCGTATGCGTGTTTGGCGCCGTGCAGGTGAGCGCCACAATCAGGACTGCATACGACCGAGGCACACAGGGCCAACACCCGGCATCATGGTGTGGGGAGCAATCTCCTACACTGGCCGTACACCACTGGTGATCGTCGAGGGGACACTGAATAGTGCACGGTACATCCAAACCATCATCGAACCCATCGTTCTACCATTCCTAGACAGGCAAGGGAACTTGCTGTTCCAACAGGACAATGCACGTCCGCATGTATCCCGTGCCACCCAACGTGCTCTAGAAGGTGTAAGTCAACTACCCTGGCCAGCAAGATCTCCGGATCTGTCCCCCATTGAGCATGTTTGGGACTGGATGAAGCGTCGTCTCACGCGGTCTGCACGTCCAGCACGAACGCTGGTCCAACTGAGGCGCCAGGTGGAAATGGCATGGCAAGCCGTTCCACAGGACTACATCCAGCATCTCTACGATCGTCTCCATGGGAGAATAGCAGCCTGCATTGCTGCGAAAGGTGGATATACACTGTACTAGTGCCGACATTGTGCATGCTCTGTTGCCTGTGTCTATGTGCCTGTGGTTCTGTCAGTGTGATCATGTGATGTATCTGACCCCAGGAATGTGTCAATAAAGTTTCCCCTTCCTGGGACAATGAATTCACGGTGTTCTTATTTCAATTTCCAGGAGTGTAGATTGATACATGGAGGGTCGTGAGTTCAAAACTCACCTGAACTGAAAAATTTTAATTTCTAGAAGTATCCACAAATGGCAAGAAGCATTGTACTGGAATGTTCTGTGGCTGTATATAAACCGTATGTGTTCTGGCCGGAGGCAGTTCGCTCCACGCTCTTGTATGTGCAAGTTCTGAATAAACCTCCGTTAAGTGAAGTTAGTGTTCGTTATTCATCTGCTTACACCGTCCTCTACGTGACATTATTCAGGTGGAGACGCTGGGTATTGGAACTTGTGATACAGCACATTATCGACGACACAGTGGCTCCCATCAGCCTATGACAAAGCCACTGATTACATGGTGAGAAACCCGAGTTCGAGCCGTATTCAACAGATTGCAATCTATTGGAGACAGAAGAAGAAGAGAATGTCATGATGACAGCAACTGTGTGCCACCACATGAGACATCCTTCCAGGTTCTTTTGTGGCGATAGCCAAGATCCAAACAAGTAGCTGAAGGTATGAGTGTAAAGCCAAATTTAACAAATGGGATGACACCATATGTTTGGCTAACATATTTTTCTACTTGGAGGGCACTGCCAAGCAATGGTATGAGAATAACAAGGAGAAGTTCACAAGCTGGGAAGTACTCCAGGCGGAACTGCACAAGTATTTCGGCTACACACAATGACAGAATTGCAAGGCTGAAGATTAGTTAAAGTGCAGAGCGCAGCGTCCAGGAGAAATGACAGCATCCTACATTCAAGACATCTTGGATCTGTGTAAAATAGTGGATCCTCGAGTGAAGGAGGAAGATAAGGTTGCACATCTCATGAAGGGTGTTGCTGAGGACATGTATCAAGCCCTACTCCTGAAGGAGGTTTCGACAGCAGACGACTTCATAAAATGGTGCCAGTATATCGAGACAATGCATCAAAAAAGAATTACACGCAAGTAGTTTGAACAGCTTCCAAATGTTGTAACGATGTCTGTGATGGAGGAAGAAAATGTTTTCACAAGTGGTCTTCATCAGATAGTGAGAGAGGAAGTTCTGAAGGAAGTTGGATTGCACGGCAAATGGAAAACCGAGATGCTTCAAGGGGTCATAAGGGAGGAAGTGGAACAGACATTGAACCCCATCTCTCGTCCTTCATTTCCCTTTGAAACGGTAAAAAGTCAAGATGCAGGTGAAGTTACATTCCTACAATGCCGCATGAGGAACCTGTTTGGGCACCAAGGAAGACTGATGATTGGAGGATCCAGAATAACCAACCAGTATGTTTCCACTGCAGACAACTGGGACATGTGGTGTGCTGTTGTTGAGAAAGACGACAGATATTTGATGATGCCTACGCCAGAAGACAGCAGACCAATCTTAGCCGACGCCAACTTGGGGATGACAAAGATGAACAAGAAGATGTGGGTGCATGACGACGTAGGTCACCATCGCCAAAAGCTAGCCATTGGAGAGGACACTCCCAACAAGCCGATCAAGGTCTCCATCACCGTTTAGAAGCTCCAGCCGATCACCTAGCTGCCACAACCTGGAAAACTAAAGGGTGCGACCTTCCTTGGAGGTGAGGCCGCCGAAAAGAAAAATCCTCTGCCATCGATCACTACAAAAATGACAGGAAACTAGGTCGATAAGTCATTTCGGAGAAGCACTGTCACCAGTTGCAGAAAACCATATTCGTTGACAACAAAACATCTCTGCTGAAGGTGGCTAATGGGAAATATGTAAAACCTACAGGGAGATGTGTCATTCATGTGGGTATAAGTGGCCATACACAGCCCTTAGTATTCATCATCTTACAAGAGTGTAGTCATGACGTCATTCTCAGATGGGACTTTTTGAAAGCTTCTCAAGCATTTATAGATTGTGGTCACTTGAAGATTATGCTAGACAAGATGAGATACTGTGGACAGGAAGATGCGCATCCATGTGTGTAGAGACTATGTGTGCTGGATTAAGTGCTCATTGCTGCAGTCAGCGTTAAAAAGGTAGCTGTCATGTGTCCTGCCATGCATCAACCCATGGATCTTGTAGTGGAATGTAAGAGAGGCATACCACTGAAGAATAACTTGGTCAT
Organism: Schistocerca nitens; assembly: GCF_023898315.1. NCBI lineage: Eukaryota > Metazoa > Arthropoda > Insecta > Orthoptera > Acrididae > Schistocerca > Schistocerca nitens. The sequence goes on along the minus strand of NC_064615.1, from coordinate 186,387,997 downwards.
CCCAGCCTCTGTCATCTCCTTTCAGACCGAATTCGGTGAATTGTGGATAGTTAACTGCCGCCGAGAACCACAGATCCTTCCAACAAGCATGTGCGTAGCAAATGCTGAGCCATTAATTGCAGAACAGCTGAGCATCATAGAAACCTCCCCTGCCGAGTCTGTGGGCAAAATTAGTGCTACCACTATGAGACAAGATCTTCTAGCTCGACTATCACCAGATCTCACTACGGAACAACAGATGAAGCTACATGCCATTCTTCAAGAGTCCTCTGAATGCTTCAATCCACAGGTGAAGAGCAAATTAGACAAACCAATGGTGAAGCACCGGATTAACACTGGAGACCATCAACCAATAAGCCAGAGAGCGTACTGTATGTCAGCAACGGAACATCAAATAATTTGTGACGAAGTAGAGAAAATGATGAAGAATGACATCATTCAGCCTTCGCAGGGCCCATGGTCGTCACCAGTGGTTCTCGTCAGGAAGAAGGATGGCAGTTGGCGCTTTTGTGTTGATTACAGGAAGCTTAATAAGATAACTAAAAAAGGACGTTTACCCTTTCCACGATTTGACGATACACTAGATTGTCTGAAGGGGGCTAAATTTTTCTCAACCATGGACATGTACTCGGGATACTGGCAAATCAAAGTAGATGAGCCTGAACGTGAGAAAACTGCATTGATCACCCCTGAGGGCCTGTATGAGTTTAAGGTAATGCCATTTGGTTCGTGTAATGCACCAGCAAGTTTTGGACGAATGATGGATAATCTTCTAAGGCACCTGAAGAGGGCGATGTGTCTCTGTTATTTAGATGACATTATAGTGTTCTCAGAGAAATTTGATGAACACATAAAAAGACTGAGGGCTGTTCTTAAGTGTTTCCAAGAAGCCGGACTGAAACTTAATCCAAGAAAGTGTCTCTTTGGAGCAAACGAAATCAGAATAATTGGGAACCTTGTGTCAAATGAAGGTGCGCAGCCAGACCCAGAAAAGGTGAGAGCTTTAACGGAATTTTCTATTCCTAAAAGTATTATAGATGTGAGAAGCTTCCTTCAATTGTGTTCTTATTACCATCATTTTATCGAAGACTTTTGCATCAAAGCCAGGCCACTCCAAGAGTTGTTAAAAGCCGATGCTAAATTTATCTGTGGTGGTGCTCAACAAGATTCTTTCGATGTGCTGTGAAAAGCTCTGACGACTGACCCTGTACTTGGTCTGAATGATGTGAGAACACCTATAGAACTACACACAGATGCCAGTGGATACAGGATCGGTGCTGTTCTGGTGCAGATTTCGGATGGAAAAGAGAAGGTTATAGCCTATGCTTTTAGGACACTTACAAAAGCCGAGAGAAACTACTCAACTACAGAAAGAGAATGTCTTGCTGTGATCTGAACCATGTGCAAATTTTGACAGTATCTCTACAGAGTGCCATTCACAGTTGTTACAGACCGTAATTCACTTTGTTGGTTGACAGGTATCCAACAGGACGACTCGCCAGGTGGGCACTACATCTTCAAGAGTATGACATTACCATAGTGTACAAAAGTCGAAGAAAACACCAAGATGCTGACTGTCTATCAAGAAACCCTGTGCAAGACCATCAAGACTTTGATGGAGATAGTGACTGTCTCTCTGTACTTCAGGATCTCTCTGCTGAGCAGAAAAAGGACGCCAAGATATCTCAAATTGTGCTTGCCTTAAATTGGTCAGAGGATGTGAAAGGACAATTTAAGGTAGTTAATGGATTACTTTGCAAGAAAAACTTTGATCCGTTCGGAAAGCGGTGGCTACCATTGATTCCTAAACACATGCGCTTAGATGTTCTACAGAAATTCCATGACACACCTGAGGCCGGACATTTAGGATTTATTAAGACATACAATAGGAACCGCAAGACATTTTTCTGGCCAGATTTATTTAGGAGTGCCCATCACTATGTGTCGCACTGTCAAGAGTGCCAGAGGAAAGGCAGTTCCTCAGAAACCACCTGGCCGACTCATACCAATTCCACCAGCCGCAACACCTTTCCAGTGTGTTGGGATTGACCTCCTCAGACGATTTCCAAAGTCTGCAAGTGGCAATAGATGGATTATTGTTAGCACTGATACCCTGACATGCTATGCCATTACAAAAGCTGTGAAAACAGCCGAAGCATTCGAGGTAGCCAAATTCATCATAGGAGACATTGTATTAAAACAGGGTGCCCCAAGGTCATTAATTACGGATCGATGGGAAGTTTTTCAATCGAATCTTGTGACAGAGATAAACCATCAGTGTAACATTACTCATCACATCTACGTCTACATCCATACTCTGCAAACCACCTGACGGTGTGTGGCGGAGGGTAACTTGAGTACCTCTATCGGTTCTCCCTTCTATTCCAGTCTCACATTGTTCGTGGAAAGAAAGATTGTCGGTATGCCTCTGTGTGGGCTCTAATCTCTCTGATTTTTATCCTCATGGTCTCTTCACAAGATATACATAGGAGCGAGCAATATACTGCTTGACCCCTCGGAGAAGGTATGTTCTCGAAACTTCAACAAAAGCCAGTACTGAGTTACTGAGTGTCTCTATTGCAGAGTCCTCCACTGGAGTTTATCTATCATCTCCATAATTCTTTTGCAATTACTAAATGGATCCTGTAATGAAGCATGCTGCTCTCCGTTGGATCTTCTCTATCTCTTCTATCAACCCTATTGGTACAGATTCCACACCAGTGAGCAGTTTCAAGCAGTGGGTGAACAAGTGTACTATAACCTACTTCCTTTGTTTTCAGACTGCATTTCCTTATGATTCTTCCAATGAATCTCAGTCTGGCATCTGCCTTACCGATGATTAATTTTATATGGTCATTCCATTTTAAGTCATTCCTAATGCCTTCTCCCAGATAATTTATGGAATTAACTGCTTCCAGTTGCTACCCTCCTATATTGTAGCTAAATGATAAAGGATCTTTTTTTCTATGTACTCACAGCACATTACACTTGTCTACATTGAGATTCAATTGCCATTCCCGGCACCATGCATCAATTCGTTGCAGATCCTCCTGCATTTCAGTACAATTTCCCGTTGTTACAACCTCTCAGCATCATCTGCAAAAAGCCTCACTGACCTTCCGATGTTACCCACAAGGTCATTTATATATATTGTGAATAGCAACAGTCCTATGACAATCCCCTGTGGCACACCTGAAATCACTCTTACTTCGGAAGACTTCTCTCCGTTGAGAATGACATGCTGCATTCTGTTATCTAGGAACTCTTCAATCCAATCACACTATTGGTCTGATAGTCCATATGCTCTTACTTTGTTCATTAAACGACTGAGGGGAACTGTATCAAACGCCTTGCGGAAGTCAAGAAACACGCATCTATCTGGGAACCTGTATCTATGGCCACGATTATCTTTTTCGAAACCCATGGTGATTCCTACAGAGTAGATTTCTAGTCTCCAGAAAATCATTATACTCGAACATAATATGTGTTCCAAAATTCTACAACTGATCGACATTAGAGATATAGGTCTATAGTTTGCACATCTGTTTGACATCCCTTCTTGAAAACGGTGATGACCTGTGCCCTTTTCCAATCTTCTGGAATGCTACACTCTTCCAGAGACCTACGGTACATCGCCGCAAGAAGGGGGGCAAGTTCCTTTGCGTACTCTGTGTAAAATTGAACTGGTATCCCATCAAGTCCAGTGGCCTTTCCTCTTTTGAGCGATTTTAATTGTTTTTCTATCCCTCTGTCATCTATTTTGATATCTACCATTTTGTCATCTGTGCGACAGTCTAGAGAAGAAACTACAGTGCAGTCTTCCTCTGTGAAACAGCTTTGGAGAAAGATATTTAGTATTTCAGCCTTTAGTCTGTCATCCTCTGTTTCATTACCATTTTGGTCACAGAGTGTCTGGACATTTTGTTTGGATCCACCTACTGCTTTGACATTAGATCAAAATTTCTGAGGATTTTCTGCCAAGTCAGAACATAGAACTTTACTTTCGAATTTGTTGAACGCCTCTCGCTTAGCCCTCCTCACATTACATTTCGCTTCATGCAATTTTTGTTTATCTGCAAGGCTTTGGCTATGTTTATGTTTGCTGTGAAGTTCCCTTTGCTTCTGTATTGTTTTTTTAACTCGGTTGTTATACCACGGTGGCTCTTTTCCATCTCTTATGATCTTGCTTGGCACATGCTCATGTAATGCATATTGTATGATGGTTTTGAACTTTGTCCACTGATCCTCAACACTATCTGTACTTGAGATAAAACTTTTGTGATGAGCCATCAGGTACTCTGAAATCTGCTTTTTGTCACTTTTGCTAAACAGAAAAATCTTCCTACCTTTTTTTAATATTTCTATTTATGGCGAAATCACCGATGCTGTAACCGCTTTATGATCACTGATTCCCTGTTCTGCATTAACTGTTTCAAATAGTTTGGGTCTGTTTGTCACCAGAAGGTCTAATATGTTATTGCCATGAGTCAGTTCTCTGTTTAACTGCTCAAGGTAGTTTTCAGATAATGCACTTAAAAAATCTGAGTTTAGAATTTCATTACTGTTTACATCTGGTTTCAGCCAACTTTCCGTCCCTAGTACTATGTGGACATTGTGACCGTTTATTAATGAGAGCAGTTCTGGGACCTTTCTATAGATGCTTCTGCAGTTTACTATTACCACATTAATATTGTCATTCCCTGTTGTGTTTTGCCTACTGCTACCTTGTCACATCTCAGGAGGCATCTTGTCAGGCCTAGGGAGGGAATTCTCTCGCCTAAAAAACACACATGTGCACTCCACATGTACTCCGCTACCCTTGCAGTTGCTTCCTGCTTGTAGTGCACATGACAACTGCCTACCATCCACAAACTAACGGGCTTACTGAATGCCTTAATAAGACCTTTGCCGACATGCTATCAATGTTCATCAATGTTGAGCAGAACAACTGGGATGAGGTGCTACCTTTCGTGACGTTTGCCTACAACACCGCCAAACAAGACACCACAGGATTTACACCATTTTTGCTGGTGCATGGGCATGAGACGATGACGAGGATGGACACTGTGTTTCTGTTACATCCTGATGACGTGGATGACAACTACATTGGCCAGGTGTTAACCAGAACTGAGGAAGCTCAGCAGTTAGCTCGACTCCACATGCTGCAGGCTCAAGAAAACGATTGCCGAAGGTATGACACGAGCCACCACCCGTTGTCTACTACCCTGGTGACCTTGTCTGGGTCTTCACTCCTGTTCGGAAGGTTGGTCTCTCTGAGATGCTCCTCAGGCGCTACTTTGGACCTTATAAGGTTGTAAGACAGTTGTCTGATGTTACTTATGAAGTTGAAGATTTTGACCCCAACACAAGACGATGACAGATCAGAGATACGGTCCATGTCCTTCGAATGAAGCCCTATAAGGGTCCTGCAACCCAGGGTAAATTCAAAGTTCCAGTGACAGGGAACAAGCGAAAAGGCAAAGAAGAATGTAGCGGCAAGGGGAGTTCAAAGAAGATCACTGCCAGGGCGAACATCAGTCATCGGGGGTTGGAGTATGAAGGACCGGTGACTCGTTCCTGGACTAGGAGGATGTAACACCGAGATGCAGAAGAAGCTGAGTAGTGCAGTTGCCGTAGTCTAGTGCTGCCTGCAGGCTAGCTCAGCGTGTTCAGTCAGAGGGTTTAGTTACTGTGGTTGTTGTTGTTGTGGTCTTCAGTCCTGAGACTGGTTTGATGCAGCTCTCCATGCTACTCTATCCTGTGCAAGCTTCTTCATCTCCCAGTACCTACTGCAACCTACATCCTTCTGAATCTGCTTAGTGTATTCATCTCTTGGTCTCCCTCTACGATTTTTACCCTCCACGCTGCCCTCCAATACTAAATTGGTGATCCCTTGATGCCTCAGAACATGTCCTACCAACCGATCCCTTCTTCTGGTCAAGTTGTGCCACAAACTCCTCTTCTCCCCAATCCTATTCAGTACCTCCTCATTAGTTATGTGATCCACCCATCTAATCTTCAGCATTCTTCTGTAGCACCACATTTCGAAAGCTTCTATTCTCTTCTTGTCCAAACTATTTACCGTCCATGTTTCACTTCCATACATGGCTACACTCCATACAAATACTTTCAGAAATGACTTCCTGACACTTAAATCTATACTCGATGTTAACAAATTTCTCTTCTTCATAAACGCTTTCCTTGCCATTGCCAGTCTACATTTTATATCCTCTCTACTTCGACCATCATCAGTTATTTTGCTCCCCAAATAACAAAACTCCTTTACTACTTTAAGTGTCTCATTTCCTAATCTAATACCCTCAACATCACTCGACTTAATTCGACTACATTCCATTATCCTCGTTTTGCTTTTGTTGATGTTCATCTTATATCCTCCCTTCGAGACACCATCCATTCCGTTCAACTGCTCTTCCAAGTCCTTTGCTGTCTCTGACAGAATTACAATGTCATCGGTGAACCTCAAAGTTTTTATTTCTTCTCCATGGATTTTAATACGTACTCCGAATTTTTCTTTTGTTTCCTTTACTGCTTGCTCAATATACAGATTGAATAACATCGGGGAGAGGCTACAACCCTGTCTTACTCCCTTCCCAACCACTGCTTCCCTTTCATGTCCCTCGACTCTTATAACTGCCATCTGGTTTCTGTACAAATTGTAAATAGCCTTTTGCTCCCTGTATTTTACCCCTGCCACCTTTAGAATTTGGAAGAGAGTATTGCAGTCAACATTGTCAAAAGCTTTCTCTAAGTCTACAAATGCTAGAAACGTAGGTTTGCCTTTCCTTAATCTTTCTTCTAAGATAAGTCGTAAGGTCAGTATTGCCTCACGTGTTCCAGTATTTCTACGGAATCCAAACTGATCTTCCCCGAGGTTGGCTTCTACTAGTTTTTCCATTCATCTGTAAAGAATTCGTGTTAGTATTTTGCAGCTGTGGCTTATTAAACTGATTGTTCGGTAATTCTCACATCTGTCAACACCTGCTTTCTTTGGGATTGGAATTATTATATTCTTCTTGAAGTCTGAGGGTATTTCACCTGTTTCATACATCTTGCTCACCAGATGGTAGAGTTTTGTCAGGACTGGCTCTCCAAAGGCCATCAGTAGTTCCAATGGAATGTTGTCTACTCCGGGGGCCTTGTTTCGACTCAGGTCTTTCAGTGCTCTGTCAAACTCTTCACGCAGTATCGTATCTCCCATTTCATCTTCATCTACATCCTCTTCCATTTCCATAATATTGTCCTCAAGTACATCGCCCTTGTATATACCCTCTATATACTCCTTCTACCTTTCTGCCTTCCCGTCTTTGCTTAGAACTGGGTTGCCATCTGAGCTCTTGATATTCATACAAGTGGTTCTCTTCTCTCCAAAGGTCTCTTTAATTTTCCTGTAGGCAGTATCTATCTTACCCCTAGTGAGACAAGCCTCTACATCCTTACATTTGTCCTCTAGCCATCCCTGCTTAGCCATTTTGCACTTCCTGTCGATCTCATTTTTGAGACGTTTGTATTCCTTTTTGCCTGCTTCATTTACTGCATTTTTATATTCTCTCCTTTCATCAATTAAATTCAATATTTCTTCTGTTACCCAAGGATTTCTACTAGCCCTCGTCTTTTTATTTACTTGATCCTCTGCTGCCTTCACTACTTCATCCCTCAAAGCTACCCATTCTTCTTCTACTGTATTTCTTTCCCCCATTCCTGTCAATTGTTCCCTTATGCTCTCCCTGAAACTCTCTACAACCTTTGGTTCTTTCAGTTTATCCAGGTCCCATCTCCTTAAATTCCCACCTTTTTGCAGTTTCTTCAGTTTTAATCTACAGGTCATAACCAATAGATTGTAGTCAGAGTCCACATCTGCCCCTGGAAATGTCTTACAATTTAAAACCTGGTTCCTAAATCTCTGTCTTACCATTATATAATCTATCTGATACCTTTTAGTATCTCCAACGTTCTTCCATGTATACAACCTTCTATCATGATTCTTAAACCAAGTGTTAGCTATGATTAAGTTGTGCTCTGTGCAAAATTCTACCAGGCGGCTTCCTCTTTCATTTCTTAGCCCCAATCCATATTCACCTACTACGTTTCCTTCTCTCCCTTTTCCTACACTCAAATTCCAGTCACCCATGACTATTAAATTTTCGTCTCCCTTCACTATCTGAATAATTTCTTTTATTTCATCATACATTTCTTCAATTTCTTCGTCATCTGCAGAGCTAGTTGGCATATAAACTTGTACTACTGTAGTAGGTGTGGGCTTCGTATCTATCTTGGCCATAATAATGCGTTCACTAAGCTGTTTGTAGTAGCTTACCCGCGTTCCTATTTTCCTATTCATTATTAAACCTACTCCTGCATTACCTCTATTTGACTTTGTGTTTATAACCCTGTGGTCACCTGACCAGAAGTCTTGTTCCTCCTGCCACCAAAGTTCACTAATTCCCACTATATCTAACTTTAACCTATCCATTTCCCTTTTCAAATTTTCTAACCTACCTGCCCGATTAAGGGATCTGACATTCCACGCTCCGATCCGTAGAACGCCAGTTTTCTTTCTCAAGATAACGACATCCTCTTGAGTAGTCCCCGCCCGGAGATCCAAATGGGGGACTATTTTACCTCCGGAATATTTTACCCAAGAGGACGCCATCATCATTTAATCATACAGTAAAGCTGCATGCCCTCGGGAAAAATTACGGCCGTAGTTTCCCCTTGCTTTCAGCCGTTCGCAGTACCAGCACAGCAAGGCCGTTTTGGTTATTGTTACAAGGCCAGATCAGTCAATCATCCAGACTGTTGCCCTTGCAACTACTGAAAAGGCTGCTGCCCCTCTTCAGGAACCACGCGTTTGTCTGGCCTCTCAACAGATACCCCTCCGTTGTGGTTGTACCTACGGTACGGCTATCTGTATCGCTGAGGCACGCAAGCCTCCCCACCAACGGCAAGGTCCATGGTTCATGGGGGTGGTTATGATACTAGATTGTTGCATGGTGGGTTGTGAGTTCAAAACTTACCTAAACAGAAAAAAATTAATTTCTATATTCAGTTTGAGTACATTCTAAAAGTATCCACAAATGGCAAGAAGCATTGTACTGGAATGTTCTATAGCTGTATATATACTGTATGTGTTCTGGCCAGAAGCAGTTCGCTCCATGCTCTTGTTTATGCAAGTGCTGAATAAACCTTCATTAAGTGAAGTTAGTGTTCATTATTCATCTTCTTACACTGTCCTCTGCATGAAATTAATATAATTGTCAGTTTAAAACAAATTCCATTTCTAATTTATATTTGTCTGAATTCTTCATAAACAAGAGAATTAACAAATGAGAAGGAAGTGAACCAGCTATGTAATCAGCCTAATGGATTCCCTTCTGTATTGAAGACAGCCAAAGATGATGTGATTAATGTCCTGGAGCTCCCCCCCCCCCCCCCCCCCAGTTGCATTACAACAACAGTATGAGGTGGAATCCAAAAAGGTGTTGCCACTGGCAGCTGTGGTTGAATTTCAACCTGCCAATGATCCACGTGAACTGCCTCTCATTACCTAATCCATGTGAGTTGTGTTTCAGAGCCCACTCCCCTGAACACCATCAGACCGTTGTTAGATGAGGGAGGATTTGTTTGTACCATGTGCCCTTGTGCAGGTCATTGGTCTTCTGTGCCTTGTTCCATTCATTCTGGGCCATGTCTTGAACTACCACACTGAGATCATCCACTGGGATGCATTGCTCTGATATACCATTTATTGCTGTGTCCTTAGCCAACTGGTCAGCTTTCTCACTGCCTATAATCCCAGCATGGCTCTTGATTAACATAAATGATGCTTCTATACCAGAGTTCTCCATCTCTGATATAGTAGCAGCTATTTTATATGGTAAATAATAACTCTCTTTGTCCTCACCAATTGATGTTAATATTTGAACCATGTAGAGTGTCTCCTTAAGTGTTACAATATGGGTAGTTGCTATGGCCATCCGCTACTTTTGTGCCCATTCAATGGCTAGGAGTTTGGTGGTGTAAATTGATGCCTCTTTTGGCAGGCAAACTAGTTCACTCTTCTTATTTTTAATATTTATAAAGGCAGAGCCAATGGATTCCCTGTATTTAGACCCATTGGTATACACGCACATGGAACATGGGCACTATCCAAGAAGGCCTTCTAAATTCTGTCGTTCAGTATTCTTGTTACTGTATTGCAATAGTGCAAAATGTTTTGTTACTGAATAAAAGCTCATACTGTATTAAGGATATAGACTTCTTTGAATGCAGTAAAAGTAACCATTTTTCATGTATTTTTTTCCAAATAAAATAAAAATTAATGTTAGATCTGATGATTAGCTTCATTTCTTACACTTTTTTCTTTAAGGAATCATTTTTTGGTACACACTGCACACTCCCTGTAAGTGCTATATCAGGTAGAAGGATCTCTGGCATACTGGTCATCAGCGGGAATTCACAAAGTTCTTCTTTTGGACCTATAACAAGATAATTTTGTATAAGCAATTTTCAATATACTTCCTGTCAACATACATAGGATAACTGCAAAATATAAAGTTCTAACAAAGTGATGACATGTTGAAACAAATGCCATTTTCTTCACCCATAAAATCGAGACAAAAGTGTCCACTGAAAATAGACTTTTGAAGACATACAGAATGACTATATATGCCAATAGAGAATAAAATTTAGAATGCTGGTACCACTCTCAGCTTATGTTTCCTGCCAATGTCAAAAATACTGTTTTGAGAAAAACATTTTCGAAGGTTTGGGTTACAGTTTTTGTAGTTAAGTTAAATTCACGTCTAGTCAACAGTCCCTAGACCATACTGCAATCCTTCCAGATCAGGTCCTCCTCCATCTTCTTTGTGGCAGTGGTGGTCCTGTGGGTGTCTTTGGCAGCTTCTGTCGTACACTGCTCTGCTGGCTCAATACCCTTTTGACCTGCTTTTTTGCAGAAGCCATAACAGGCTGGTCGGATCTCAATTTTGAGCATGTTCATAATTTCCATAATGCCTGTTAGGCTGTCAAAATCACATGCTATCACATCAGTGTGATGTTGACTACTTGTTTTCCTGTTGTGAATGGTTTTTGGAGACACTTTCTCTTCCTTCCAGCATGAGTATAACATATGAAGACATGCAGATCGAAGAGGTGGACAGTGTTAAATTTCTGGGACTACAACTCGATAATAAATTCAGTTGGGAAGGGCATACCACAGAATTGCTTAAGTGCCTAAACAAGTCCGTATTTGTCACAAGAATGATGTCAGATGTAGGAGATAAAAAAAAAACCTTGAATACTTTGGTTACTTTCATTCTATTATGTCATATGGGATCATATTCTGGGGCAACTCATCAAACTGAGCAAAAGTTTTTAGGGTGCAAAAGCATGTGATAAGAATCATTTGTGGTGTAAATTCAAGAACATCTTGTAGAAAACTGTTCAAGGAACTTTGTATTCTAACCACTGCTTCTCAGTATATTCATTCCTTAATGAAATTTGTTGCAAGTATTACATCTGTATTTCTAACCCATATCAATATGAGGAACAAGAACAATCTACACAAAGACCTAAAATCACTTACCTTGGTCCAAAAAGGGGTTCAATATTCAGGAACACACATTCAATAAATTGCCAGCAACCATTAAAAACTTGGTTTCAGGTAAAGCATGGTTTAAACAGAGTTTGAAAGACTTTTTGATAGGCAACTCCTACTCCATAGATGAATATCTTAACAGAGGCTGTTAAGCCAGCTTAAGTAAAAATATCTGTTAGATTTCAGTTTTGAGAACACTTCGCCACAACAGTCAAGATTAGGTATTTTGTGTATGATAAATTTATTAATAGTGCATAACAGTGTTTCATTCTGACAGCGTGTTAATTCTGTAAATATTAGCTGTTCCAGTTTACTGCATTGTATTAACCTATTTTGACTATCTCCTGCCAAATGATCAGGGTAGCAAGTATTATATTTGAATGTTTTGTGTTTATATGTTATACTTTCTGACATGTTCCACACCCATGAGAATCATCTCATTTTTTGGGTCTATGGAACGAAAACAATCTAATGGCTCCCAAATGTACTTACTGCACTCAGAGACAGGTAATCCAGCTATATGACCTTGAATTATGTGCTGCTATTGGATCTTACAGAATGAATGGTGCATTTGCAGACATAATTCATCATACTATTCAGTTTATACCTCAGAATACTGCCACCATATCCACAATAATTTATGATATGATAGGCTATGTTATAAGAAAATAACCCTAGAATGATGCTCTACTTTGAGTAAAGTAATCCTACAAGGAAGTTATACAGCTTAGTATCTTTAAACATGTTCATACATAACTACAAGTGGAAACAGACTGTATAAGGACAACACACAATTTTCTGATTGCAGAAATGGGTAGTTTTTTTAATTGTAATAGTTTCCTATAGTATTTCATTACAAACACATCTTGCATTGAGCATAGTGCATGGGTGTGGCAATAAAGCCAGTTCACTGATTTGATTTTATTTTATTTCTTGTTCCATAGGTCCAGCTGTGTTGGGTTCACGAGGACGTGGAACGAGTCAGTTTTTTACAAATACAATATGACAGTCTTATAGCATATACAGACATTCAAGTACATAATTATATGAAAATTTATACAGTAAATTCTTTGAGCAGCAATACAGAAAAAAGAAAATACATATTTTCTTAGAATCATTAACGCACTACAGATAACAGATACAGAGCTCAAGTTAAATAACATTCTTAGTGGCATTATGTCAACTTGTATTATATAATATTAAAATTTTACAATTTATTTAGGTAAAAATTCATCTAGACTGTAAAAAGCTTTTTCTAGCAGAAATATTTTGTGTTTCCCTAAACTTACTCTTGTTATGAATCTCTGTCTTTATTTCAGGAGGAAGAGCATTGAAGAATTTTGTTCCAGTGTAGTGGACACCCTTTTGCGCAAAGCTCAAATTTCTATGCTCACTGTCTGTCATTCTTCCTCCATGTGTTATGCTCATGATAATTACTGTCTGGTTGAAATATGTCTATATTTTTACAAACAAAACACATGAGAGAAAAAATATATTGGCATGTAGTTGTGTATATTTTAAGTTTTTGAAAGCTATTTCTACACGAGTCTCTTGGGCACAATCCACATATAATTCTTAATGCTCGCTACTGTGCTATGAACACTTTCTTTGCTAATGGCTGGTTGCCCCCAAAAAATAGTGCCGTATTCAATGAGTGAGTGAAAATAGCCATAGTATGCCACTTTTGCAGTGTTAGATTCAACACATGTAGTGACAAGCATGTGTAAAAGAGCTAAGCCTCTTAGAGAGATCTATAATACGTGAAGACCAGTAGATTTTCTTGTCAATGTGCACTCCAAGAAATTTTGCTGTTTCCATTCTTTCTATTGGCTGATTACCACATGTCACACTTATCTCACTCTCCTTTTCTGTTTTTGTACAGGACTGAATAAAGCTGGTCTTACTGGAATTTAATGAGAGACCATTCACCTTGAACCACATCTGAGAGTATGCGATTAATGAGTTCCTCAAGATTACTATCTGTTCTACTGCTCATAAAAATTGTGGTATCATCAGCAAATAATGTAAATTTACACAGCAGGCTTGTACATGATGGTAGATCATTTATAAAAATCAAGAATAATAGCGGCCCAAGAATTGAACCCTGAGGCACTCCACATGTAATGGAACTCCATTCAGAATGTGAGGAAATGTCACATACTCCACCTGAGCTATTCAAGACAACTTTTTGTTTTCTGTCTTGGAGGTACGACTATAGTCAGTTGCCTGCAACACCACTTATTCCTATGAATTTTGCTTTTTGCAAGAGAATCTGGTGATCAACACAGTCAAACGCTTTGGATAAATCACAGAAGACACTAAGTGCTAGCATTTTTTTCATTAATGGTTTCTAGGACTTCATTTGCAAGTGCATAGACTGAATCGTCTGTTGAACGGCCCTTTTGAAAGCCAAATTGGCTCTTGCTGAGAACTCCATTCTTCATAAGATGATCAGTAATTCTTACATGTATTAGCTTTTCTAGAATTTTGGAGAAAGCTGTCAGCAAAGAGATAGGTCGATAGTTAGTAAGTTCAGCTTTATCGCCCTTTTTGTACAGGGGCTTCACAATGGCATACTTAAGTCTACTGGGAACAACACCTTTCTGAAGGGAAGCATTGAAAATATGACAGAGAATGTCCCTTATCCACACACAAGAATATTTCAATAAATTACTAGATATATTATCAACCTCTGCAGAGTTCTTACTTTTTAGAGACATGATGATTTTCTGAATTTCTTCTAGAGAGACAGGATTAAGGTGTTTATGACCAGCATTGGTTAGGCACTGAGTAGAAAGTGGGCCATTGTGCTGATAAACGGTGGTGTAGCGTTCCAGGTAGGTTACAATTGCAGCAGATCGAAATAATTGAGTTCTAAGTGTCTCTGAAACTCTCATGTTGTGGACACAACAAGTGTAACTCATTGATTTCTTTTTGTCTTTGGGAGTTCCAAATGGTTTGAAATGGATCCTTTCAACTGAAGTCAATATATTGCAAGAGGAGTTATCATATCTCCTTAGTGAATTAAAAGTTAACAAGGCAAGATCCATATCTCTTTAGACAAGTAATAAACAGAATGATAGTATTATTTCCCTATGGTAAACCTGGAGGTAAAAAAAATGTTTAAAGTGCAGAATGCTATAATTTCTCATATTCTCATCAGCCCAAGCAGATTTCAGTCTGTTGTTGTGAATAAGTAATTTGACTGTTTACTGCATAACTCCAGAAGATTTGTTAACTGGGTTTATGTGCCTATTCTCTTATAAACCCACTTTTTGTGATAGCTGGTTGTTTGTCTTTTGCATTGAATAAGCAATTACCCATTGTCTGAGGGATGTACAAAAGCAAAGAGAAACCCTTTGCCTTCAACCACAAATATGTAGTAGGTGTGCAACTCTTACACACAGAGGAAAAGGACCATAACTCAGCCAGTTAGAAATTCCACAAATTAAAAAGCAGATGTGTATGCCCCTGCACCTAGTGATGTGGGCAGGGCAAATGCCCAGTGGGCAGAACATTTATAAATCAGCATTTTCCAAGAAATTTGGCCAAAACAGTTGCATTTATAAAAAGCTACTTTCTATAGTTTTTACTGCTAGACTGTTAAATTTACCAATTAAAATAAGCGATTGGATGATACTTCTGATATAACAAGTTAGTAAATGTTTACATTTAAAGATCATATGTAATTCATTACCTTTATTAGTAAGAACGAAAGGAAAGCAGAGAGAAGCTTTTTTATTTTTTTTTTTTATTACTATCATTCCAACTTGCTGTATCAATCGAGGAAGGGTGTGTTACTGACAGCTGCTTATCATTTCCAAAATCCTTTTTATTTTTATCAGTTCTGCTCTTCTACTCTTCACTCCTTCCCTTTCTCTTTCTCCTCCCCCCCCCCGTCCCCCCCCCCCCCCGTCCCCAATACACAGACAGCAGACAGACAGATTCAGAGAGAGAGAGAGAGAGAGAGAGAGAGCATGTGTTGAACAGCTCCTCTGGTCATAGCTTTGTAATGTAACACTCTTCATAATCTGTGTCAAATCTCTGAATATTACTGAAGAATGATTATTGATAGCAAAATTATTACTGAATGTGTTAAACAGCTGGCATGTGTTTCTTGATAATAAATGTATTCTTAAACGTTGACCTGTTTTTAGTGAGAAAACAAAAAAAATCTATTGTCAGATGTACTGACATTTGAGACAGACTGTAGTTTTTTGTTCTGTTACTTTCTTCATCAACTTTTGTATGACTGCACCATTGTGAAGATAAAATGAGTACACTTACATAAAGATTTAGTAACAAAGAATCAATGCCCGGTGATTCCCACAATAGGCGATTCCTAGAGAACTGGCGATACTTGGACTCATGTAACTGGAATCTACACGACTCATCCCTAATCAAAATCATTATGGATGAATGTTTTTTACTATGTTTGTTACAGTAGTACAGTATAAGTAAAAATACTATCTACAGGCTACCAAATTACTGTAAATTACATATTAGAATTTACTTCAAGAATTACTTTTGAACTTGAGTTTAGTTTTCTTGTTTTATTATGTACTTGGGGGAGTGAAGGAAGGAAAGATAAAGGTTGGAACATGGAATGTGAGGACACTACTGCAAGCAGGAAAGTTAGAGAATGCAAAACAGCAGATGAAAAGGAACGTATTAGATGACCTTGGTTTGTGTGAAATGAGATGGGGAGAAAATGGGGAGATAGAAAGTGGAGATTATAAGCTCTTTTGTTCAAGGGAAATCTAGAATGGTGAAAACAGTGTAGGAATATTGATAGGGCAAAAGCTGAAAAATAAGGTAATCAAAGGAACAATATATTGATGGAAGACTGATGATGATATGACTGAAGGCTAGTTCAAAAGGTTTGGTGTTAATACAGGTATATATGCCAACCAGCCAGCATAGAGATGTGGAAGTGGAAGAATATTATGAGAAAATGCAAGACCTCATCAAGAAAGAAAACAGGAATGCCTGCATTATCATCATAGGGGACTGGAATGCAGTGGTGGGTGAAGGAAGAGATGAATATACAGTAGAAAAAATTTGGATTAGGAATAAGAAATGAGAGATGTGAATGACTAATTAATTTCTGTGAAGAAAATTCATTAGCAGTGGGAAACACATTATTTGAACACCACAAAAGGAGACATTGCACATAGATATCAAATTTGAATAGGGAAATATATCAGATGGACCACATCCTAATACAAAAATGGTTTAGGAACTGTTTGAAGAATGCCAAAGCTTATCCAGGAGTGGATATAAATTCAGATCACAATCTAGTAGTGGGAGACATACAAGTGAAGCTGAAAAAAGTCTGGAGAGGTAAAGCAAAAGAAAGACTAAACACAGAAAGACTCAAAGAGGTAGGAAAGCCATCAGATTTGGAAAACAAATTTATGGAAAAATGGGAAAGAGGTAGTGTTGATGAAAGTGTTAATGACAAATGGATAAAAATGAGGGAAGGACTCATGGACTCTGCCAAAGAAGTACTAGGAATTAGTATCCCAAAGTACCAAGAAAGAATGGATAACAGAAAACATGTTGAAAAAGATGTAAGAGCAGAGAAAGTGGAAAAATGTAGAATCTGAAGAAGGCATAAAGAGGTGCAGAAACTGAATAATGAATTAGGAAGAGAAACTGAAGAAGCAAAGGAAAAATGGATGAAACAGAAATGCGACGAAATAGAGAAAATGGAGAAAGAGGGAAAGTATGAAATGATGTATAGAGTGGCTAGTGAGATAGTTTTTGAATGTAAAAGGAAGAGGAATAACATGGAAATAAAGAGTGGATGGTACTCTAGCAGGAGAACCACAGGAGGTTTTGAACAGATGGCAAGGATAAATTGAATGTCTGTATAAGGGGGATGAAATACAAAGTGAAATTAAGGTTGAAGAGGAGCAAGATGTGCCAGAAGATGGAAAGGGATTCACCATCTTGGAAGCAGAAGTAGAAAAGGTACTGACAGAGATGAAGAATAGGAAGGTATGTGGAATTGATGATTTGCCAGCAGAACTGTTGAAGAGTCTGGGAAACAAGACAAGAAAAGAAATAGTCTACCTCTGTAATCACATATATGACAAAGGGGAATGGCCTGAGGACTTCCTCGCCACAGTTATGATACCAATAGAGAAAAAGTGAAATGCTAAAATATGTGAAGAGCATAGGACCATCAGTCTAATTTCTCATGCAGCTAAAGTGTTGCTGAGAGTGCTGAATAGAAGGCTATATGGCAAACCGGATAGAGGGATTGCAGAGGAGCAGTTTGGATTTAGAAGAGGAAAAGGAACAAGAGAGTCTATTGGCCTGTTAAGAGCTATAGGGGAAAGATATATGGAAAAAGGTAGAGAAATCTTTGCTTTTTTTATAGATTTAGAAAAGGCTTTTTACAGAGTTCAGTGGAACAAGTTGATGGATATTTTGAAGAGGAAAGGAGTAGATTGGAAAGAGAGACGACTGATACAGGCTCTACATTTACTCTAGAAAGTAAGGATTGGAACTGAAATGTCGGAAGAAAGCAGCATTGGGTGAGGTGTTAGACAAGGCTGTTGCCTTTCCCCACTGTTGTTTAATGCATACCTTGAAGAGATTATTGTGAAAGGCTTAGGTGGGAAAAGAGGAATATGTATTGGTGGAAAGAGAATAGAATGTATAAGATTTGCTGATGACATGGTATTAGTGGCAGAAAGTGAGCGGATAGTGAATAACATGCTGAAAGATCTGAATGAAGCTTGTGTGGAATATGGGATGCAAATAAACACAGCAAAAACAAAGAGTATGGTCATCAGTACAAGACGCAGACTGTCCAATATTAAAATAGGACAACCTACCATTAGCCAAGTAAGTGCATTTAAATATCTTGGAAGCACAATAACTGAAGACTTGAGATGTCACCAGGAGGTGAAAACTCGAATTGCCAAAGTGAAGGAGGCATTCAACTGAAAGAGGAGACTCTTAAGTGGTAAAATTAGATAAAGGTCTAAGGAAAAGGCTTGGAAAATGTTTTGTCTGGAGTGTGGCACTATATGGGGCAGAAACATGGACACTGAGACAAGAGTATAAAAAAAGGTTAGAAGAATTTGAGATGTGGATGTGGAGGAGAATGGAAGAATAAGCTGGATGGAAAGAGTGAGTAATGAAAGAGTATTGGAAAGGGTTGGTGAGAGAAGATGTCTGCTGAAGGTTGTAAGAGAAAGAAAAAAGAACTGATTGGGACATTCATTGAGAGGGGAGTGCTTGCTAGCAGATGCTTTGGAAGGATTGGTTTGTGGGAGAAGACTGAGAGGAAGAAGGAGATACAAGATGACAGACAACATAAAGGGAAGAGGAAATTATTCAGACCTGAAGAGGATGGCAGAAGACCAGACAGCCTGGAGAACTACCATGTGAAAACCTGACTTTCGGCAGAATACTGATGACGATGACAACGACGACGACGACGACGACGACTCGTTCCTAACTCTTAAGCAGGTTTTTTCGACCCAACCACTACAAAAGCATTGTTGCTTATCCAGGGTGGAAAGTTTGCAGATGTGGAGAACTTCTACGGACTTGTTTTCAGCAACAGTGTGCAGATATTGTACCTATTTCAGGCACAATACTGATAGAAAAGGCTTTATAATTCACAAAAAAAGTTAAATGTTGAAAACTTTAATGCTTCTTCTGCTTGGTTACAGTGCTTCAAAGTAAGATGTGGCATTACTGGCAGCAGAGTTTGTGGGAGGCTAACATTGTGTTTAATGTCAGTGTAGAATGTTGGAAAGAGTGTTATCTCCCAAGTATAATTGCAAAATACAGTCTGAAAGATATTTACAACACAGATGAAGCAGGACATTTTTTAACTTGTTGCTAGACAAAACATTGGCATTTAAAGATGATCCCAGCATTGGGAGAAAGAGAAACAAGCAAAGAGTGACAGTACTCTTTACCATAAATTCATATGGCTCTGATAAACTCTGTCAACTAATGACTGGAAAGTCAGCGAAGCCTCGGTATTTCAAGGGTGTAAAGTCATATCCCATTGAGTATGAATCAAACAAGAAGGCATGGATAACTGCAAACCTCTTTAAGACTCACCTCGATAAGCTTAATGCTTGCATGAATTGTGAGAGGAGAAAAATACTTTTGCTTCTACTAGGGGGCGGAGTAGACGTCCGCTGCAATGATGTATTATCAGCAAGACGAGCGCTAAGAGAGACGCTCGAAAAGCTCAAAAATGTACATGTGATGGTAACCAGCATTCCATATGATTTTTTTAAGAAATCTCGTGTTAACGAAGAAATAAAAAAAACTAACAGACTGCTTCACAAAATAACAAAGTGCTAGCCAAATTCAACATTTGTCCAGCTAGATTTCAGAAAACAACATTTCATAAACAGTGGAGGTCTCCTAAATAGAGCAGGACAACTGTATGTCTGTGCTCAAATTATGAAAACAATAAATAATTTCAATGATCAACACAAACTGCCTGATATCCTCACCATAGCAGTAACTGAGCAAATAGAAATTTGCAAGGAAACGTCTAAGATGAGAGAGATACCTAACATACTGGTACCAGTATCTGAAGGAGTGGTAGAAAATGGGGTACCAGCAGAAATGTCAGGAACATCCAGCAGAGTTGAAGAGGAAACAATTTCTTCAGATCAGAAACCCTACAAACCTAGTGTAAACTCATGTGCACCTGAAACCTCCAAGGATGAAGCTGTCAGCACATTCGACACACTTAATGCTTCATGCTCACTTGTAACTAGGACTGCAACCACACCAACAGCCAAGAACCATTCAATTAGATCCAGAAACTCATCAGCTGCTCTGCAGACATTTCAAAGGAAGAACCTCAGGATAAGAAGAGCTGCTGTGCGTAGTGACTATTTTTTATGGGACCTTCGCAATTTGAAGAAGAAGAAAAGGCAGAATCTTTACAGTGTCAGCAACAAGAAAGTAAATTAACTGAAATAGAAGTTCTATTAACTGACTATCTAAAAGACATTAACATACTATGCATAAGTGAGCACTGGGTAAAAGAAATGCAAGCGTCTAGCATAATTATTCCAAATTTTGAAATGATTAGCAAATTTTGTAGAATCAACCATAAAGGGGGTGGGACATGTATTTATGTTAGGACAGGGGTAGAATCAAAAGAAATTAAATGTAAACTAAAATGCATAGAAAAAGATTTTGAATACAGTATATGTGAACTAACCAAATTAAAAATTACTATTGTGTGTTTGTACCGATCACCACTGGGCAACTTTGCCATTTTCATGGAAAACCTTGAGGGACTGCTGAATGAACTTAAACATAATGTAATTGTTCTTGGTGATTTTAATGTTAACTTTAAGAATGATTGTAGTAAACAACAGCAACTGTGCAATCTGTTTTTGTGTCATAATATGATGGCAACTGTAAATGAAGTTACCAGATGCGGAAATATGTCTGAAACTATAATAGATCAAGTATTTATAAACAAGGACAAGTGTGAATATAACACTGAAGTAATTGACACTGGTTTCTTGGATCACAAGGGTATCAAATTGAGTTTAAATGTCACATCTTACAAGGACCCTGTTATCAATAACAATTACAGAGAAAGGAGATTTATAAATGATGACAGCATAAGAATTTTTAATTACATTCTGGAAAATAACAACTGGGGTAGTGAATCAAGTGGTGATGTCAACAGAAAGTTTGACTCATTCCTTGAAAGCTACAAACACTGCTTCGATGTTGCCTTTCCTATAAAAAGAGTCAAAACTAAACATAAAACCAAAACATGGGTTACACAGGGGATTAGAAAGTCATCACACACTCTCAGAAAGTTAAATAAATCAGCCAGGAAGAATGTAGTACTGAAAGCACATGTGAAATGTTATAGAAGCCTGTACAAGAAAGTAATAATTGTAACTAAGAAGCTTGATAATGATTCATATTGTAACGTTCCCTGGCAAACTCACACACTAACAAACTGAAATTTATTTGTACCATATACGCCGCTCTCAGCAATCTGTATATAATGTAATTATTTAACGAAAAACATTATTGAATTTTGTGTAAAAGACATTTGTTATTATTTTAATATTTTTTGTAGTAATATTCTCTCTGTATTTAGGATGGTAATATTTCTATATTCATTAGGTAATTGCAAAATGTGTCAATATCTGCGATAACAGAGATGTGAAATTCAGCCAGAGGGAAATAATGTAGTGAAATTACAAAGAAATGTTAATAGTCAGCAATACTATAAAAGGACAATGCACTATGTATTCTTTGGTCTTCCTTGCTTAGAGCTGTAAGCGGTAGGAAGCTGTGTAGATGTATTTCGTGAATGTGTAGAATTCTTTTGTCTCTGTCTGGACGTAGCCGCCATTAGACGACGCGCTACGAATTAATGTGAGTTGAATTGTTGTTTGAGCTAAATATATCAGTATTTATCAAAAGTGTGAATTATTTATGTAAATTAGCTTGCCCACGTCATCTATAAAATTTCTTTAAGAATTTTTCAGCATTTTTTAGCGGTGTTGCTGGGCTGTGCCGCGACCAACAATCGCAGATCTGAAGAGGCGGCACATTTAAAAAAATTATCAAACCCGTAAATCGGGAACAGATGCATAATAATCAATCGTGAATTAAGAAATTGTTCTTTCTTTACAGTGATCCTGTGGCTGATAAAATTTGAATTAATTATACGTTTGTGCATTCGTAGGCGGATAGTTAATGTTAGTTAACACTGAAATTTAAACAGTTTGGTTCTTTAAAATAACTCAAATGCATAGTGAAGTAGGTTTGATCAGTGATAAATGTCGGCTTGGCAATAATTATAACATTTTCTGCTGATAGAGATAATCTTGTGTTCTATGGCTATTGCCGGGATAAAATTCAGTAAAAATATTTAACAAAAAAACCCACTGCATCAGGAAAGTGTATGCCAAGGCCGAATGATCTAAAGGACTCAATTCTCAACTAAATATTATTATCCAGTTAATATGAGTGCACGTAATATTTTTCTTTAAATGTACGTAATTCTTAAGAAAGTAAAATTTTTTGTTACCACACGAAAATAAGAGAGTGGTTCTACAACAAAGTTCGCACGAAAGAAAATTAACTTAAAAGCAAAAAGATAAAATTTATTATTCATCATTCTTTAACGAATTCGACATTACGGCGATTTCGTTAAATTTGGCGCCCAACGTGGGGCCCGAATAGGCAGTGGCCACTAAATACCCGTGAGATAACTAGGGAATTAATATAGTCGAACTTTGTTGGAGAACATTTAATAATTTTTCTATGTATTGTATGTATTTCATAACCAATATTGTGTGGTAATACCTGTGTATGATTTTTTGCATGAGAACACTATGTATCCAGAGGCAAGCTGAAGAAGAGAGCTCATTATTTCGAAAAATTAATTACCTACCACAATATCAGGGGGCAGCTGCACCCAAGATAGATCACCAAAAGGTAAAGCTACAGTGTAGTTGTCCTGTGGGTAGTAAAGTAGCCTCAGTGCAGTGTTCTCGGATCATTAGTGGTGTGATTGTTGTTAGTGCTTTGTTTTAAAATAACAGGACATTTAAGTAGTTAGTCATTGTAGTATATAGTAAGTGTGTATTAGTTAATGTCCATTTCTTGTGTGATTATGTCAGTGAAACCTGAGTGTTAGGATATTTAGTTCA
Source organism: Schistocerca nitens (assembly GCF_023898315.1). Taxonomy (NCBI): domain Eukaryota; kingdom Metazoa; phylum Arthropoda; class Insecta; order Orthoptera; family Acrididae; genus Schistocerca; species Schistocerca nitens. The sequence continues at coordinate 186,364,690 of NC_064615.1, read as the reverse complement.
GATTTTATTTCCTTTGTTTACTATGGTTAGATTGCGTAGTCAGAAAGATATCAACATGGATAATGAGCAACAGTCAGTAAGTAGTGATACCGAGTTGGAAAGTGGGATACAAGGTAATGTCAGTGACGTAGTTCAGGAAGTACAATGTGAGAATCTGGGGGCAGAAGGGCAAGAAATGTTGCCACTGCCACCCAGTGATTCAGTTGATAGCGGAAATTCTGTGCAATCTGCAAGCACTGGACACGGACCAGAGAGTGGTGTGATGTCAGAAGTGCAATCATTAAGAGTTATGTTCGAGCGCATGCTCAATTTCCAAGCTGAATTTGTACATATGCAAGCAGAGCGTGACCAGAGATTGGTAGCTGAATTTGCATGCAAACAAGCAGAGCGCGATAAAGAACGTGATGCCAAACAAGCAGAGCGCGATAAAGAACGTGATGCCAAAGAAGCAGAGCGCGATAGAGAACGTGAAGCTAAACAAGCAGAGCGTGACCGACGCCTGCATGAGAGGGACTTACAGTTGATGCAAACTTTAGAAGTTATGCAAAGTGAGATTGTTAGTTTGAAACAAAAATATGAAACCATACCCAAAGCGGTGCAAGAATTAAGCGAAAGAGTAGACAGTATTCAAGTGGCTAACGCCAATATCGTAGAGGAGATCAGTGTCTTGACTAATAGGGTCGAACAACTAGAACTCGACACAACTCAAGTAATTGAGGACAAAGTGACCGAACAAGTGCACAAAGCAGAAAGTAAATTCACAAAGGAAATAGATGAGAAAGTGCACGCCGCAATTGAGGCCAGAGAAGTGGACTCAAAAGCGGATGTGCAAAATCTTAAAAAGATTGTGCAAGAAGACATTCCGCTGTGGCAGCGGAGTGTGGACCGGCGTCTTGCCGAAATGGAACTTGGCTTGCGGCAGGACGAGGCACAGGCGTATGTCACGCCAGCCAGGTCCAACAATGATAGGCATATAAATACTGCAGTAAAAAATTGCGACTGCGAGACAGAACAGGCAACCAATGTAAGCGGAACAAATAAATGTCATTCCAAAGTAGTGATTGAAGAAAGTCTGATTAGGAACCGACAGTTTCAGATCTTTACAACGGAGAAGAAATCTGTTCACCCTGTAGTGTTTATCAAGGGATTTAGAAACATTTTGCCTAGCGTTTGGAGTCATACCCAGAAAATACAGTTTGTTATGTCATACATACAAGGAGATGCTGCATTATGGGCAACCGAAGCAGCTGACAGTTGTGATACATATGAGCAATTCGAAAAGGCATTCTTGGCCAAATATTGGTCAACATGTATTCAAGAGAGATTACGGAAGGAAGTATATAATCCAGAGCCGTATTCTCCACGACTAGGCAATTTGCGAAAATATTTTGAGAAGTACATTAACAAGACCCGTTACTGGGACGAACAGATTTCATCTCGGGATTTGATCAGGCTTTTGAAATCACACTTGCCGATACATGTAAAGGAAAAGCTTATACACGTGCCTGAAAATGATATGGAACATTTCTTGTCTGTTCTGGACTCAATTGACCTAATTCAGGAGGACGTTAAGGCAGCCTCTGAACAGGCTAGAAATAACGGAAACGGTTATAGAAATGGTAGAAATAACACGCCTCCACCAAGTAATGGAAACGGCGGAGGTAATAATAGGAGACAAGAGTATGCACAAAACGGAAATAGAGGTAGAGACCGGAACGGCAATAGTCCGCCGGTGAATAATGACCGAAAGAGGAGGTTCGATGACCGGTATGAAACAGGCCCACCAAGCAATCATAGATGGAAAAATGCCAGGGGGCCGTACAACACTAATACTTATAATGATGCAAACCGAACTTGGCCACAGAACCAGAGGCCCAGTCCGGACCGGCAAAACAATGATAGATATGACAATAACCGACCGCCACCACAAAATGCGCAAATTGCGCAACCGTGGCGGCCGACGCAACACAACGTGCACATAGTGGAGGTCAGTGACACAGAGCAGCCACGCCCATCCACTAGCAATAATTCAACAAACTAGATGCAGCCGAGATACGCTCTCCATCGTCGGCTGAGGTTTGGAGTGAGAGCAGCCCGACACAGAACAAAACGCCGAACAAAATCTGTATCCTTAGGTACAATGACGGGGTACAGATGGGAGACGAACTAATAACTGAACCATCCACATGCATAAAGGAGCATAAAGACAAAGTACAAGCGATAAGAGAGATCAAAATTAACAATATTGATGTGCAGGCAGTCATAGATACAGGTGCTACTGTCAGTGTTATGAGTATGGACTTATTCAAAGTACTGGGGAAGGAAAGGCGTATGCTGACTTTTCCCGTGAATAATTGTAAAGTCACTGGAGCCATAAGTGCACAGCGACAAATAATTAAACTCCAAGTGCGGGTAGAGATGTATATAGGGGAAGAAGCCATAGCGAGCTCATTCCTGGTAGTAAAGGGTTTAAAAGTAGCCTGCATTTTGGGGGTAGATTTTTTAAGAGAAAGGGACGCAATAATCGACCTTTCTCGGGGAAAATTAAGTTTGATGAATGCTGGTAGGAGAATAGAATTGTCCATGCTCAGATCCGGAGAGGTACCTGTACCTGTACCTGAATGTAATGCTATTAATATAAAATGTAGGAATCAGTCGATACTACATTTAGACAATTATTGTCTAGGACAGAATCTCTATTATCCTGACGTACAAGTTGATCAATCAAAAGCGAATATGGACGCATTAGTGAACAAAGTGTCACAGTCCGAAAATTTGAATTCTATGCAACAGCAGGATTTGGTACAGTTATTATTTAATTATGCAGAGGTATTTTCAGAACGACCAGGAATTGTTAAGGGATATCAGTACAAGATCGAGGTATATCCTCACAAAACTTACTGTCGAGCCTCATACTCCATTCCTTAGTCCAAGAAGGAAATAGTAGCTATCTCTCAGCAGATCCCCACTCACGGAGAGTACGGGGACTGGATTCGTGTAAGGATGTAAAAGTATTCCTACAGCAAAAGACTATTAGTCCTATGTGGACACCACTCTTTTGTAATTAATGAACATTAATAGTGTATGTACTAGTGTAGAAGTGTTTAGTTATAAGAATATGATTGACTTTCTCATGTGTATGGATATTTATGTTATGTACTCTTTTAATTTGTGTTATCTAAACCATGCTCTAAATGTTTGCACAGATAATCTGATTAGTGCAATTATTTGTAGTGTTAAGCTGTGACAAAGTTCAGTCAAAAAGAACATTTTAGTAAGGATTAGTTAGTGTACTACATAATTTCTAATATCTGTGTCAAATTTGAAATATTTCGTGACACAATCTTTTCTATTATGTGTATGTATGTATATATGTGTAGCTGTCAGATTGACAGACTCGAACCCAGAATAATATCAGTAATATGATGCCCTGAGAACTTTATTATCTCACCAATGTTATCAGAGAAAATAATGCACCCAGTAGTGACCCGAGGGCACCACGGGAGGCAGACTTGTTGCAAATTTATGTAGCGCAAAATTACGCACAAAGAAGCTTCAATTGAAGCATGTGCATATTCAATCAATTAAAAGGAGCTAGCCAGATACAGTCCAAGTAAATTTTTGCCTACAGAGACTACACTGTAGTTACGTAGGACGTTAATAGTAAAGTGTGACATGAGTACAAAGGAGTTATTGAACAATATGCCTGAATCCGGCTGGAATGCACAAATAAAATCTAATCGAACACGAATATAGATGACTATGGGCAAACTAATACGAATTTTGAGTAATTGTTACCATGTACGCAAATCTCACACCTTGGTAAAGAGTTACGAATGTGCTGTTACAAACAAAATTGAGCAGCGGACATTGTAAATAGAAATAAAGGAACTTTAACAAAAGTGCAGTATTGTGCGGCAGAGACAGACAGTGACTGTTAAACCTGCAGCAATACGTCACGGAGTAGTTGTGTATAAGTAATAAAAAACTGTATCATCACCGTGTGTGCAAGTGGACAAGGAACTAGCACGACACGAACAGTGAACCGATAACGGAAGGTGATCAAGTTAGTGTCAAACTTTAACTCTTTGTGTGTCAAGGGACGCTAGGAAAGCGCATTGACTACAGAAATACATTTTGATTTTGTCCTAAGGTGAAAACTTGCGTGTGACTAATGACAAGTCATGACATGGTGAAGAATATTGTGTGCCCATAAAAGTATTACTGTGACAACGAAACATTGTGCAAACCAGACTAGTGAAGGCCTACTGAGTAATAACTACCACTAACTGTGTGCGTTCTTTCCCACAGCAGGAAAAATGCCTATAAGGATAGTACACTGTTTGTGAACTTGTTGCATGTTTCCTGGAGCACCGCGAGAAGACGTCGCACGGGCGAGCTGATATCCAACGCGCATCCGGCTACATCAGCTATGCAGCGGCCACAGCAGCCCGTAGCAGACCCGACAGCCACGCCCCTCCGCGCCGTAGCTGTCAACGCCGGGGGCGGTGACCTACACGGAGTCAGCGCGCCGCGCCGAGCGCCGCCCAACAATCACTCCGCACCGCTCACCAAATACAACATTATTGACTTTTTGAAATGTTCACATAAACTGAATAACATGTTAATGACTTCATTTCGATAAACATTGAACATTTACTATGTACGTACGTGAGTGATATATCCTAGGACAAGTGACCTTGTAGTGTATCACAAGAATAATAGTATCACACACACAAAAACCTTCCATTGAACTATATGTGACTGTGATATTGTGTAATTGTGTAACCCGTTTGTGACAAACTGCTAATTTAATTCAAATGAATAACTGTTAAAAAGACAATATTGACTATAAACCAACTGGGATGGCTGGGCTCCGGCACAGTTTTGCCCAGGTTTCCTGTTTGCCTACGCCCAAATGGGGGAGCCATGAACTTATATAACCCTGGGACTAAATAAAAGAGCCATTCCGTAAAACATACAGAAGTGTAAAGAACGTTACTGGCACCATTGTGTCAAAGTGTAAAAACTCTTTGCCAAATGCTGCCAGGGGGCAATGTAACGTTCCCTGGCAAACTCACACACTAACAAACTGAAATTTATTTGTACCATATACGCCGCTCTCAGCAATCTGTATATAATGTAATTATTTAACGAAAAACATTATTGAATTTTGTGTAAAAGACATTTGTTATTATTTTAATATTTTTTGTAGTAATATTCTCTCTGTATTTAGGATGGTAATATTTCTATATTCATTAGGTAATTGCAAAATGTGTCAATATCTGCGATAACAGAGATGTGAAATTCAGCCAGAGGGAAATAATGTAGTGAAATTACAAAGAAATGTTAATAGTCAGCAATACTATAAAAGGACAATGCACTATGTATTCTTTGGTCTTCCTTGCTTAGAGCTGTAAGCGGTAGGAAGCTGTGTAGATGTATTTCGTGAATGTGTAGAATTCTTTTGTCTCTGTCTGGACGTAGCCGCCATTAGACGACGCGCTACGAATTAATGTGAGTTGAATTGTTGTTTGAGCTAAATATATCAGTATTTATCAAAAGTGTGAATTATTTATGTAAATTAGCTTGCCCACGTCATCTATAAAATTTCTTTAAGAATTTTTCAGCATTTTTTAGCGGTGTTGCTGGGCTGTGCCGCGACCAACAATCGCAGATCTGAAGAGGCGGCACATTTAAAAAAATTATCAAACCCGTAAATCGGGAACAGATGCATAATAATCAATCGTGAATTAAGAAATTGTTCTTTCTTTACAGTGATCCTGTGGCTGATAAAATTTGAATTAATTATACGTTTGTGCATTCGTAGGCGGATAGTTAATGTTAGTTAACACTGAAATTTAAACAGTTTGGTTCTTTAAAATAACTCAAATGCATAGTGAAGTAGGTTTGATCAGTGATAAATGTCGGCTTGGCAATAATTATAACATTTTCTGCTGATAGAGATAATCTTGTGTTCTATGGCTATTGCCGGGATAAAATTCAGTAAAAATATTTAACAAAAAAACCCACTGCATCAGGAAAGTGTATGCCAAGGCCGAATGATCTAAAGGACTCAATTCTCAACTAAATATTATTATCCAGTTAATATGAGTGCACGTAATATTTTTCTTTAAATGTACGTAATTCTTAAGAAAGTAAAATTTTTTGTTACCACACGAAAATAAGAGAGTGGTTCTACAACAAAGTTCACACGAAAGAAAATTAACTTAAAGGGCAAAAGATAAAATTTATTATTCTTCTTTAACGAATTCGACATCGTCGATTTCGTTAAAATATATTGAGAAAGGTAACAACAAAATGAAGTCAACTTGGGAGGTAATAAATAAAAATATAGGTAGACACAAAAGAAAAGATAACAGCTTTGTCATTAAAAGTGGGGGTAAAACTGTTAAGGACCCACTTCAGATTGCCAACATATTTAATGAACATTTCACAAATATAGCCATAAATTTAATTAAAACTAAATGCAATTCCAATAGCAAGGTAAAAATCCCCATGAATGACATGACAATGTTCCTTTATCCAGTAACTGATTCAGAGGTACTAAATGCTATAAATAAGTTAAAAAATAAAATGTCATGTGGGTGTGATGGGATTCCTGACAAAGTCATTAAGCAAAGTGCAAGAAACATAGCCTCGCATCTCACTGAAATTATAAATGAATCTTTTAAGACAGGGGTGTTTCCATCAAAACTTAAAATGTCTACTATAAAGCCACTTTACAAGAATGGTGATAAATATGATGTTAGTAACTTTAGGCCTTTATCAATGTTGTCAGGTTTCTCAAAAATAATAGAAAGGATAATGTATCAGAGACTATACAAATTTCTTATTAAGAATAGAATATTGGTTAATGCGCAAAACGGTTTCTGTAAAAATAAATCAACTGAAACAGCTATCTTCAATTTTTTGCAACTTGTTCTAAATTCCATAAACAGAAAGGAATTAAGTTGTGGATTGTTTTTAGACTTATCAAAGGCCTTTGATGTCATCGACCATAAGTTACTGCTTAGGAAGTTATATGCCTATGGGTACGTGGAGTTGCCCATAAATGGTTTGAATCATATCTGTCAGACAGGTATCAGAAGGTGGAGATAAGCCAGGCAGATAGGACATATTCATCAAGATTCGAGAGAGTTTTGTATGGAGTACCCCAGGGATCTGTATTAGGGCCATTACTGTTTTTAATATTTATCAATGACCTACCAAGTCAACTATCTGAAGCAGAGGCAGAACTGTTTGCTGATGATACAAGTTTGTTTGTTAAAGCAAATAGGGAAGCTGACTTACAGGAAAAAGTCACATTAGCAACAGACGAAGCAGACAGATGGTTTAATGAAAACAGACTCATTGTGAATGCCAAAAAAACAACGTGGATCAACTTCAGACATGTTACAAATAAAATAAAAACTAACCTTACAGTAGAACTGGGTAAGTGTAACATTGAACAAGCATCATACACTAAATTCTTGGGAGTATGGTTTGATGAACACTTAAGATGGGAAAAGCATGTAATATCATTGAACAAAAAATTAAGTCAAACATGTTATATACTTAGAATGCTTAAAAGCTCATGTAATATTAAACAGTGTTATGTGTTTATTTCTCATTCATGCACAGTTTATTAAGGTACGGCGTACAGTTTTGGGGGAACATCAGTCTAACAAAACACTCATTTAGACTACAAAAGAAGGCAGTCAGAATAATAAAAGGTATAGGATATAGAGACCCTTGTAGGCAAGCTTTCAAAGAATTAAAAATCATGACACTACCATCTTTATACATATATGAAAGCATATGTTTCTAAAAAGAACACGAGGAATTTTCTACATTAAACAGAGAATTTCACAACTAGGAAACAAGGAATAGGAATGATTACCACAGAGAAATTCATAAAACAGCTATGTATCACAAAAGTGTACTATACCAACCCAAAATCCTCTACAGTGCTCTCCCCAAAGAACTAAAAATAATACCAAAACTGTACATATTTAAAAGGGAATTAAAAAACATGTTATTGAGCAATAGTTTATACAGTATTGAAGAGTTTATGAATCGTTGACAATAAAAGCGCAGTTAATATTTCCCTGACATAATAAATATGTGTAATTGCTCACATTTAAATACTTGCTGTTTCTATGAAAGTGTGAAACAGTGTTAATGTAAGAATGTAAATAATCTTTGATGTGAGAATCACTAACTTTTTTTTTTTTTTTACGTTGTTATCCTACTTGTATATTTTTATGTTAATGTTCTAAAAGTTCTATTAAAATTGTAATGTCTAAGTGACAAGTAAATTCAATTACAAATTTTCATGTATATGTATTTTAAATTGTAATGTTTATTGACAAGTCCTATGTCATTTTGATGATGTACTACAAGGACGCTAATAAATTGAATTGAATTGAATTGAATTGTTCGGCTCATTCTCTGGCACTACAGTTCAGCAACATATTTTTTCCAGCAAACTGCACAAACCATGTTCAACCTCTGGACTTGGGCATCATTGCTGCCACAAAAGCAAAGTACAGGATAATGCTGGTTCAATGTGTTGTCTCACATCTTGACAGTGGGAAGGAAGATGCTAAACAGGATGTGTTGCAGGTAAACAAAATAATTGCTTTGTAGGTTAGGACACTCTTTACACATACAGTACACACATATGTATATATCATTCCATGTCGGTTCCCTCTAAATTTCACTAAAATTTGTAGAATAGATCTATAAATTAAATTAAATTCAGCACAGATACTTACATGCAGTTTTTATTTTTATTTATTTATTTTTTCCTTATCTAAGCAATGCAGTATGTAAGAGCTGCTTGGGATCAATTGAAGCCAAACACAACATGCAAGTGCTTTTGAAAAACTGGCATCACAATTGATGAGTCTCAATCTGACACGAAAAATGTGAACATTTTCATGTAGATTTCGATATACCAAAAGACAATGACTGGGCTCATATTTCAAATGGAACTGATTTTTATGATTTTGTTGATTGTGATGCTGATACTGCCATGTGTTGCGCACAAAATCAGCATGAAATAATTAAAGAAGTAATGCCACTATCAGCTGAAATTAATAGTTCTGAGGAATCCAAAGAATTGGATGGTGAATCTGTGGACCCTCACAGTCTGTCAGAAGCACTTACTGCACTCGAAGTAACACAATGTTACGTAAGATCAAGAAACATTAGAGATTGCACGTGAAAACTTGATTTAAGAATGCAGTATTGCTTCCAAACAACAACTGTAATTGATTCATTCTTTAGGCCTAAACAAATTGTTCATAACTTAAGCATAAGCCTGTCTGAACTACTGTACCTACTACTGTACAATATATGTACCTTCTGTTTGCATGCACTTGGGTTTAATAGAAATACATTAAAAAGTTTCATTTTAATGTTAATCTCACTTGTACATTTATTTTATCATCCCCCTTCAAAGATGTATAAATGAGGTTTTACTGTATTGGTAATTGTGTAATTCATATGATTCTCAACATAATGTATTCTTTAACATTTGTCACTCTAACTTGTGTGGGTAATTGGCACATCTGTATCTTTGTCATCTCTATGTAAAAATTTTCTGGCACTGGTGTTAGCAGCCATTATATTCTGTCACCATTCTGCAACAGGTAGTTTAAAAAAAAGCAATTCTGGATAAAATCTTACTCAATGTGTATTATACCACCCTCATTTGACATGAGTCCTTCATATACACTCCTGGAAATGGAAAAAAGAACACATTGACACCGGTGTGTCAGACCCACCATACTTGCTCCGGACACTGCGAGAGGGCTGTACAAGCAATGATCACACGCACGGCACAGCGGACACACCAGGAACCGCGGTGTTGGCCGTCGAATGGCGCTAGCTGCGCAGCATTTGTGCACCGCCACCGTCAGTGTCAGCCAGTTTGCCGTGGCATACGGAGCTCCATCGCAGTCTTTAACACTGGTAGCATGCCGCGACAGCGTGGACGTGAACCGTATGTGCAGTTGACGGACTTTGAGCGAGGGCGTATAGTGGGCATGCGGGAGGCCGGGTGGACATACCGCTGAATTGCTCAACACGTGGGGCGTGAGGTCTCCACAGTACATCGATGTTGTCGCCAGTGGTCGGCGGAAGGTGCACGTGCCCGTCGACCTGGGACCGGACCGCAGCGACGCACGGATGCACGCCAAGACCGTAGGATCCTACGCAGTGCCGTAGGGGACCGCACCGCCACTTCCCAGCAAATTAGGGACACTGTTGCTCCTGGGGTATCGGCGAGGACCATTCGCAACCGTCTCCATGAAGCTGGGCTACGGTCCCGCACACCGTTAGGCCGTCTTCCGCTCACGCCCCAACATCGTGCAGCCCGCCTCCAGTGGTGTCGCGACAGGCGTGAATGGAGGGACGAATGGAGACGTGTCGTCTTCAGTGATGAGAGTCGCTTCTGCCTTGGTGCCAATGATGGTCGTATGCGTGTTTGGCGCCGTGCAGGTGAGCGCCACAATCAGGACTGCATACGACCGAGGCACACAGGGCCAACACCCGGCATCATGGTGTGGGGAGCGATCTCCTACACTGGCCGTACACCACTGGTGATCGTCGAGGGGACACTGAATAGTGCACGGTACATCCAAACTGTCATCGAACCCATCATTCTACCATTCCTAGACCGGCAAGGGAACTTGCTGTTCCAACAGGACAATGCACGTCCGCATGTATCCCGTGCCACCCAACGTGCTCTAGAAGGTGTAAGTCAACTACCCTGGCCAGCAAGATCTCCGGATCTGTCCCCCATTGAGCATGTTTGGGACTGGATGAAGCGTCGTCTCACGCGGTCTGCACGTCCAGCACGAACGCTGGTCCAACTGAGGCGCCAGGTGGAAATGGCATGGCAAGCCGTTCCACAGGACTACATCCAGCATCTCTACGATCGTCTCCATGGGAGAATAGCAGCCTGCATTGCTGCGAAAGGTGGATATACACTGTACTAGTGCCGACATTGTGCATGCTCTGTTGCCTGTGTCTATGTGCCTGTGGTTCTGTCAGTGTGATCATGTGATGTATCTGACCCCAGGAATGTGTCAATAAAGTTTCCCCTTCCTGGGACAATGAATTCACGATGTTCTTATTTCAATTTCCAGGAGTGTATGTGTTCAAGGATCTCAGAAGTGGAAGGTCAGTCTGCGTTTCTGTCAATCCAATGATTTCACAGAATTTTCTTGGTTGGAAGGAAGGTCCTTGAATGTCTCTGAAGCATGAGGTGTCCAGAGATTGACAGTAACCAAGATATCTACTGCAAAAGTGTATTGGACAGAACTGCTACTTTTGGTGGGTCAGGAAGTCAAGTAAATTATGATTTATTTCTCTTGCAAACATACTTTTAGCACACTGAGAAAATGAAGTATAAAAAAAGTTACAGAGTTGGTGGCCTGAAATACTGGATGTATGTGTTTATGCTGCATTTGTCGTTCCGCTAAAAACTGCAACACTACCACTGACTGATAAGAGTCATTTTTGTCAGTGACACACATTTCTTTTTCCATACCTTGCAAGATGGTACAAACAACTTTTATCATTAATGTCCATCCATACAGGCACATTGCACTGGTGGTACAGCCCGATCACCAATCCTGGAGGGTATACACTCCGGCACGACTGCGTGGAAAACACAAGACAAAGGCCGGGCAGGATGAAAAGCATCAATGCATGCCATGAAATAAGCAAATGCAGAGAATCTAGTGTGCACGCATTTGTAGGGAGTCACGTTAGCTTGACCCAAGTGGTCTGCAGTGAGAAAGGTCGGAGAAGTGTGTTGCATCGCGTTGACCAGCTCGCGCTGTCTGCCTGCTTTGTCCCATGGTGGCTGGTGCATGATGCACCATTGCTGAAATTTGGTGTAACGGAAAAGTTGCATGCATGCAATTGCTGTGCAATGGTTGCTTTTGTCAGCTGTGCCACAATTACACTGTTCATGCATTTCTGCAGTGCAGCCACCACACAGACCCCCCATCGGAGAGCGGGGCTCCATAGCTGCAAAAAAAGTGGTGATATTGGCCTGTGGCACGTGAATGTTTAAAGTTTGCTTGCTGTGTGGTAAGAGTGTGGGTGTGGTGGTGGTGGGTTGGTTGGTGGTGGAAGGGCAGAGGCCCGTGACATCAGTGTACCGGACAGGAGAGTGTGCCGTGTGCATGTCCTCGCACTGTCAGCTAGTGATAGTGGCAGCGGCACATACTGCGTACGAACTGTCAATAGCAATGTGTGGCATAGGCATGGGGCTGCGAGACACTTGGGTAGACACCTCGAAGGCCAATGCAATAATATCTTAATAACAAGCCAGTGTATTCACTAGTGCTACAGTTAATGCACTACAGTAGGACAAAATTCACTATTTAAATTGTTCAGAGTGGCATCGAGAATGATAAGTCCAAGTGTTTCATGCATTTCACTGTCCCACAAGTTTGCTGACTGACTCAGTTGTGGAAGCACAGAGCAGCACTCAATTCAGCTTCAACACTTGCGACAATGGAGGTCTGAAGAGTATATGGACATGGACATGGTCAAAGGCACTGTGCTGGAATTTCTCCAGATGTAAAGGTTGGTGCATGCTGGTTGAGATGTCACACAAATTCTTCCATGTAGAACAGGGGACAGGCACTAGCTCCAGTTGTGGAAGCACAGTGCAGCACTTAATTCGGCCTCAACACTTGCGACAACGGAGGCCTGAAGAGTATATGTGAGTATTGTCATCGTGACTCAAATGCAGGTTCTGGAGCTGTTACAAACAAGCCCAGCAGTGCAGATTGTGGGACCTGGAGCTTGACAGCAATATGAATACGGTAACTGGTGCAGCCGTCAATCCGGCCCCAATGCCCAACACGGCAGAGGCACAGGGATGCGAACACAGGTCCAGGAGCCGTGACGGACACTAAAGAAGTTGTCTGGAACTCGACTGGAGCTACCAGCTGAAGGCGTGGCCAGCTGTAGACAGTGTCTCTACAGCAGATGGCAGCTCATGAATGCCAGATTTAATGGCGTACTGCAGCTGGGGCTCATGTTTGCTGTTTTGGGCAGCTTGGGATGTTGACGATGGAGCATGGCCGTTTGAATCGGATGCAGCAGCCGGCATGTGTGACATACTCCACTGGTGGTTGTGGTGGGCAGAGTCTGGGTGGCAGTGCCAGCTGCTTGGGCAGTGGTGGGAGGCGGATGCGGTGACACAATGACAGCAGGCTGCAGCTGTGCATCACCGGTGGCTACGGGTGCGGGCCCTGTTTGACTGCCGGTGGCAGGAGTGTCCTCTGTTGTCAGATCTTTTGCCAGGTTGAGAAAGTGTGTGGCTGCTGGAGAGGGCAAGATGTAAGCTGACTTGATGCGGTCGTTTGAGACTGTAGATGGCTTTCTGTTGCACTTGATGTCTAGTCTTTTTCCTCCTCAGGCAATCATGCAGTGCGATCTGGAGTAGGGTGGCCAAGAAGTTGCTGTACCACATCGTTACGCAACATGAAGTGCATGGAGAAGTGCTCGTAGATATGCACGAAAACCTTCCCAGTGCTGTGCCACATTGGAGCATGTGCTCGGAGGCCAGCCATATGAGTACACAGACATTCTGTCTGAGAGGGTGCTATGGTGTCATGTGGGTGTGGTACTACATCTAGAAACTCACCCAGGATTGTCAGAGGCTGCCCATAAATGATGTCAACAGGTGATGCGTCGATCTCCTCCTTTGGCATTGCTTGCAGGCTGAGCAGCACCATTGGGAGTGCCTCTGCCCATGAAGTATCGTGGCAAGTGAGGGCAGCTTTCAGAGTCCTGTGGAGCATTCAGCCATGCCATTTGACACTGGATTGTAGCTTGTTGTCCTGTATAATTGAATGCTACACAGTCTGGCGACATGCGTGAACAACATGCAGCCAAACTGGCAGCCATGGTCAGTTGTCATGTGACTGGGATACCCGTAGCGTGCCGTCCAGGTCTCAACGAAGGCAGTAGTGACAGTCTTGGCAGTGATGTTCATGACAATCATTGCCTCCGGCCAGCAAGTGAAGGAGTCCACCATAGTTAGGAGATACCACTTGCTTTGAGAGAGGGGGAGTGGGGTGACGAGGTCCACACTGATGTGCAAAAATCAGCATGTCGCGCCAGGGAAGATGCCCATGGGTGCACGGGTGTGCCTCCCAACTTTGGCATCGTGACATGCTGTGTAAGTGCATGTCCTTTTGCAGCAGTCATTTCGAAGTCTGGGCCAGATGAAGTACACAGCCATGAGTGTTGCAGTGGTGTTGGTGCCGGGGTATGACAGCCGATGGACATGGTCAAAGGCACTCTGCTGGAATTTCTCCAGATGTAATGGTTGGTGCATGCCGGTTGAGATGTCACACAAATTCTTCCATGTAGAACAGGGGACAGGCACTAGCTCCAGTTGTAGGCTGCTGGAGATATCGTGACGGAAGCTGTGCAGTTCTTCAGGACTCTCCTGTACTTGGGTGATGTCCTCAAAGTTCACAAATGGTAAGATAACAGCACATGGTCGGTTAGCCGTGCCGGCATTGCGGCTATCGATATTTGTTCAGAGATGTTAACCTTTTGGCACTTGTGTGTCGGTCACGAGGTGGTGCAGCAGGGAGTGGATGGAGAGGCGAGCACGAATGAGTTGACTTGTGGGTGAAGAGGTGTTTTGAAAAGGCCTTGTCCAGGTGACAGTCGTAATGGCTGTGTCTTGAGATGGTCTATGCAGCCAAGCAGTTGGTGGCTGTTAACATCTTATTGGGAGATTGTAGTGGCGACCTACTTCTCTAATGCTGTTGGATGATTATTTTGCTGACTTGATAAGGTGACCTCATTCTAGTTATGTCTTTCACTGGCCATGTACTTTCTGCCTTCCGTATTGCAAGTGTTCCTCACCTGAGACAAACTATTAGCGAGTGCTGAGTTATGAAAATCTGTTTAATTGTTACTTGTACGCTAAATTTAGCAGTCACAGTTCGTTTCAACTCTTGCAATACTGCTGCTATGCCTCTTTATTTAAAGTTGTTTTATATGGTTGATTTTGGTTTTATTGACATAGCACTGCTTGAGACAATTGGTTGTAGCATGTTGTTGCTGTGTCAGCACGCACAATTTGTTAGACTATAATTGTTGACAATTTGTTCTACAACTGTGCCTAGGTGGTGGGTCTGGGCTACACCTTCAGGTTCTTGCTTATTCTTGAATCTGAGGGAATTGATCGTTCCATTAAGACCCAGGTGCACCCAATGACGGCCCTCTGGATTAACCATTTGGGAGAGAGAAGCACCTGCACAGTGAAGCCGGACACACCTACTGTACTCCACGCCCTCAGTCGGGCTGATAAATCAGGCCTGAACGGCACAACCAGGTGTGACCCATGTTGGCCACTCCACACGACATTCATGTGCGCACCTGTCAGGTGCTGTGGGCTGGGAACTATTTGTAAGAGAAGTGTCTGATGTAGATTATTGCCTGTCTAGTTGGGAGTCCGTATGTAAGGTTACTCTTTCCTTTGAATGAATATATTTGGGCAAGGTTTTAAAACTATCTGTAAGTGAACTTATGATAACCCTTTAGGTGAGCAGTGTTTTCTGTTTTCTTTAAAAGGTATTACCTGTCTCTTTTGAAAAGCTGTTATACATTTGTTAGGAACTACAGCCAACTGACTGGGAGTTTATTATTATACACGGTGGTCCATTGATCATGACCGGGCCAAATATCTCACGAAATAAGAGTCAAACGAAAAAACTACAAAAAACGAAACTTGTCTAGCTTGAAGGGGGAAACCAGATGGTGCTATGGTTGACCCGCTAGATGGCGCTGCCATAGGTCAAACAGATATCAACTGCGTTTTTTTTTTTAAATAGGAACCCCCATTTTTTTTTTTTTTTATTACAGTGGAAACTCGATTAACCGTCATCTTCGGGACCGTGGTCGTGATGGTTGAGTGAATAGACGGATAACAGAAACACTGTATTCCTCCAAAACATAACCTCAATCAATTATTTTATGTATAGACACATATTACTCTCACAGAAATATAATAATATTTTGGAGCGAAAACAAATTAAACACGATTGTAATAGCAAATAAAACTATTTATTACATGATAAAAACATCCGTACAGTAGCTACAAAAGTTGCAAAATACGTAATGTACAGTACTGTACTGTACTATAAACTTACAGGCGAAATAGTTTATCTAGCTTGGAAATAGTCAGTCAATTTCTTCTGCTTTTTGATGTTCGAGCTTTCACTGCGGCAATATTTCGTATTTTTCGGAGCAGTAGTGCCTGCGTTGCATTACCCTCTTCTTGACTTTCAAGCCATTCTATACGCTTGGACAGCATTGTTTCGGCCTCTGGATGGCTAATAGTTTGTTTTTCTTCATGGTTTGAACACTCGTCTTCATCAGCCCCTTCTTCGTCGTCTTCTTCTTCTTCTTCTTCTTCTTCTTCGGTGGCACTTACGCTGGCAACAATTTCATCATCACTCAAAATTTGAAAACCCCCGTCCACTTTGTCACACTCTAACCACTCTGATACTTCTTCTGAGGTCAAATTTGTGCTGATTTGTAAATTATTGCACAAATTGACCATCTCGTCAACTGTCCACACTCAGGTTCCACCGATTCTTCACCTCTAGGTTGAGGCCACAGTTTACTCCAGCCGTTCTTGAGATTTGCCACTGACAAATCACTCCATGCACTGGCAACATTGAAAATGGCATCTTTAATACTGTAAGACCTCCAAAACTGTTTTACAGATGTTGATTCATCAGATTAGAGCAAACTTTTGATAAATATTTTTCTATAACGATGTTTCATGTTTTCGATGATTCCCTGATCCATGGGCTGTATTAGTGAAGTTGTGTTTGCTGGAAGGAAGAGACATGTTATGTTGCCGTCATCACTTTTCATTTCACAAGTAGGGTGCGTTGGGGCATTGTCTAACAGCAATAGCACTTTCTGTGGCAACTTTTTTTCAGCCAAATGTGCTCTAACTTGAGGTACAAATTGTTTGTGAAACCAGTCAGAAAAAATTGATTGATCCATCTAAGCACTCTTCTGGGTGTAGTATTGTGCAGGGAGAGCATTCAAATTCAAATTCTTGAATGCACGAGGTTTTCTTGATTTCCCAATCACAAGTAGGGGTAGCCTATGATTGCTGGTCACATTTGGGCAAACCATAGCAGTGATGCGATCTTTTTGTACTTTGAAACCTGGAGCAGCTTTTTCAGAGAGTGATGCTAATGTCCTTTGTGGTAAAGCCTTCCAATGAAGCCCAGTTTCATCACAATTGTAAACTTGCTCCCTAACAAGATTAAATTCAGCCATTTTTTCTTTAAATTGTTCCTGGAACTCAGCAATTACAGAGCTATCCGCGCTGAGTTTTTCTCCACTGATATCAAGTTGGCGAAGGCCATGACGAAATTTAAACTTATTGAGCCATCCAATAATTGCTTTAAAAAACGAGTCACCATCAAGTTTGTTGTTCATTTCAACAGCCTTGGCCATTATTATAGGCCCTGAAAGTGGAACCCCCTGACTTCTTGCTTGTATAAACCATTGGTACATTGCAGTGCCCAATTCATCATATTTTGCAGGTTTCATTGTCTTTCTTGTTCACACATCTCCATCCATGCTCTGCATTGTTGACACATGTTGTTCTATTTTATCAGCATCATGTTTTATATCGTTAACTGTTGTTCTTCCAATACCATAAATCAGCGCTACACTTGTCGCAGTTTCGCCCTTTCTTAAGCGTTTTATAATTTCAAGTTTTTGATTAAGTCCTAAAACAACATGTTTACGTTTTTCAGACATTTTATCAAGTCACTGTATCACACACACCTGCACTAAATACGGTAGTATTGTATTGTATATTTATTGGTCCTGTGAATCATACACTGTACAGGGGTACATAATGATATAGGACAAGTCAAATAATTTTCAATAAAGTTTAACAAAAAAAACTGTTGTATGGTTTTCAGTATATAGCAATATAACTCTAACATATGGGAATAACATTTCACAAATAAATTTTACACGCACACAGTTCATACTTTTGGCGTTGATTATACAGACACACACACATATGTAATAGACCACAGACAAATCTACATGTACACATTTCTTATTTTGGCCTTAATTGTATAAACTATTTAAATTTTTCACATATTTACATTGTAGTTAAAAATTCATCAACACTATAGTAGCAATTCTGTAGCAAGTAGTCACTCACTGCAGTTTTGAATTTATGCATGCCAGTCATTGCCTTAATTTCTTTAGGTAGTTTGTTATTCAGTTTTTTTCCTGCTTGCAAGGCTCCTTTTTGTTTTAGTGTTGTATGAGAAAACTGCATATGTAAAACTTGATTATTCCTTGTGTTGTATGAATGGATATTTTGGGTTTTTGGAGCAATCTTGCTATTTTCATCTACGATTTTCCTTATGAACATTAGTGTTTCTAGGATATATAGGCATGGTAATGGAAGAATAGTGTAAAATATTAGTCAATAAAGCTTATTCAAGTGGACAACACGTAACAATGCACAGCCCGCTAGATACACTGCGACAATTAGTCTTCTCGCCACAACTGGAAACCGATCCAGTGGTGATTGTTGACTCACAAGTGAGACAGACAAGAAAAGGGGGAGATGTGTTAGCACGTCAACTGAAGGTCATATTTTGTGTACCATTCTATGGCGGGTGGGTACATTCACTTCCCACTAAAATAAAGTAAATAAACAAAGCGAACACGTCACTGCACCTTAGAGCATTCTGTTATTACAGTATTATTATGCTGTTACAGCAGTGACGGTTAACAGAAACTGACGGTTTAAAGAGTGATGGTTAATAGAGTTTTTACTGTACATATTTATGCAGTATGTAAAAAATATGAATGTTTTAGTTGGACCACTTTTTTTGCTTTGTAATAGATGGTGCAGTAATAGTCACAAACGTATGACTCACAATTTTAGATGAACAGTTGGTAACAGGTAGGTTTTTAAAATTAAAATACAGAACATAGGTACGTTTGAACATTTTATTTTCGGTTGTTCTAATGTGATACATGTACCTTTGTGAACTTATCATTTCCGAGAATGCATGCTGTTACAGTCTGATTACCTGTAAATACCACATTAATGCAATAAATGCTCAAAATGATGTCCATCAACCTCAATGCATTTGGCAATACGTGTAACGGCATTCCTCTCAACAGCGAGTAGTTCACCTTCCGTAATGTTCGCACGTGCATTGACAATGTGCTGCTGCATGTTGTCAGGCGTTGTCGGTGGATCACGATAGCAAATATCCTTCAACTTTCCCCACAGAAAGAAATCAGGGGGACATCAGATCCAGGGAACATGTGGGCCATGGTATGGTGCTTCGACGACCAATCCACCTGTCACGAAATATGCTATTCAATACTGCTTCAACCGCATTCAAGCTATGTGCCAGACATTCATCATATTAGAAGTACATCACCATTCTGTCATGCACTGAAACATCTTGTAGTAACATCGGTAGAACATTATGTCGGAAATCAGCATACATTGCACCATTTAGATTGCCATCAATAAAATGGGGGCCAATTATCCTTCCTCCCATAATGCCGCACCATACATTAACCCGCCAAGGTCACTGATGTCCCACTTGTCGCAGCCATCGTGGATTTTCCGTTGCCCAATAGTGCATATTATGCCGGTTTACGTTACCGCTGTTGGTGAGGGACGCTTCGTCGCTAAATAGAATATGTGCAAAAAATCTGTCATCATCCCATAATTTATGGTTCAAATGGCTCTGAGCACTATGGGACTTAACATCTGAGGTCATCAGTCCCCTAGAACTTAGAACTACTTAAACCTAACTAACCTAAGGACATCACACACATCCATGCCTGAGGCAGGATTCGAACCTGCGACCATAATGGTGACGCGGCTCTGGACTGAAGTGCCTAGAACCGCTTGGCCACACCAGCCAGCTCCCATAATTTATCTTGCGCCCAACAGCAGAACTGTACATGACATTCAGAGTCATCGCCATGCAATTCCTGGTGCATAGAAACATGGTACGGGTGCAATTGATGTTGATGTAGCATTCTCAACACCGATGTTTTTGAGATTCCCAATTCTCACGCAATTTGTCTGCTACTGATGCGCGGATTAGCTGCGAGAGCAGCTAAAACACATACTTGGGCATCATCATTTGTTGCAGGTCGTGATTACCATTACACATATGGCTGAATACTTCCTGTTTCCTTAAATAACGTAACTATCCGGCAAACGGTCTGGACACTTGGATGATGTTGTCCAGGATACTGAGCAGCATACATAGCACATGCCCGTTGGGAATTTTGATCACAATAGCCATACATCAACACGATATCGACCTTTTCCGCAGTTGGTAAATGGTCCATTTTAACATGGGTAATGTATCACGAAGCAAATACCGTCCGCACTGGCGGAATGTTATGTGATACCACGTACTTACATGTTTATGACTATTACAGTGCCATCTATCACAAAGCGAAAACAGTGGTCCAAGTAAAGCATTCATATTTCTTTACGTACTACATGAATATGTAATAAAAAATGGGGGTTCCTATTTAAAAAAAACATAGTAGATATCCGTTTGACCTATAGCAGCATCGTCTAGTGGGCCAACCATAGCGCCATCTGGTTTCCCCCTTCAAGCTAGACGACTTTCATTCTTTGTAGTTTTTTTGTTTGATACTTATTTCGTGAGATATTTGGCCCAGTCACTATCAATGGACCACCCTGTATATGTTATTTCTTCACTATCCATTAATGCAAAACACAGTTATTCACAATTCATGTGTAAGGTTACTCTTTCTTTTAAATGAGTATACTTGGGCAAGGTCTTAAAACTGTAAGTGAACTTATTGTAGCCCTTTAGGTGTTCAATGTATTCTATTTTTTTTAATATCAAAAGGCATTATCTTTCTCACCTGAAAAGTTGTTATGCTTGCTCTGCTATCGAAAGCTAACTGATAGGTTTGCTGTACAAATGTTCTCACTTGAAGTTTATGACAATTGTTATCTGTTGATTGACTTTAATAAATATTGTGAACAATAAAAGGTGAATGGTCCCCCAGTACTAAGGTCCAGTCCTTCTGCTTAGTCGTTTGGGCATTTTATGATATGTCGTGGTAATACCGGTTTCAAATGATAGCAGAGCACGGTTGCTCTGGTTTAGCAGATTGGGCGGGTATTTCCTTGCCTAGTAATTAATGTCATTCACCCTTTATTGTTTCCTGAATTCTTTTTTGGTATTTATACAGATTTACTAATTTGTATGCTGTTAATGTTTTGGTGGTCAGGGGTCTGTCAGTCACTTT
The DNA here is from genome assembly GCF_023898315.1 of Schistocerca nitens. Lineage (NCBI taxonomy): Eukaryota > Metazoa > Arthropoda > Insecta > Orthoptera > Acrididae > Schistocerca > Schistocerca nitens. Next base: position 186,343,306 of record NC_064615.1, on the reverse strand, counting down.
GTTGTTTGGTTGTGATTTCATGCAACAAACCGGGCCTGTTTTGGATTACGCTGGTGGCACTATTTCCTTTAAATTTAATTCTAGTGTCAGGATAGCAATATGTTCCTGTCAAAAATTTCCAAGAGTTAACACCATGCAAGGCCAAACATCAGAGTTTAATGTCCGTCATCTGGGGTCTGCCGAGGGAAAGAAATTGTTGGGACTTCTCGGGCACTTTCCTGATGTTTTGACTACCAACCTAGGAGTCTAAAGGGTGGAGTATAAAATCCATTTGAAAGATGATGTCCCGGTGAAGCAATCTCCATATAGAATGAAAATTTTTAGGGGGTTGATTCATGGTACGATGAGAGATGGGTTAATTAGGACCTCTTCATCTCCGTATGCCTCCTCAGTTTTATTGGTACCTAAGAAGCAAGTGGGAGACTGCCATCCTGCTGTGGATTATAGAATTTTGAATGAGAAAGTTATTTTGGAGTCTGTCCCTTTGCCAAATCCCCACAATTGTTTTACATGGTTTTCCGGTGTGCGTTTCTTTACTGTTTTAGATTTGAACCAAGCATATTACCAGATCCCATTAACTGAAGATTCCAAGCATGTCACTGCTTTCTGCACTGACTGGGATTTATACAAATTTAATAGAGTTCCTTTTGGGCTTTCAGCTGGAGCCGCTGTCTTGTCTCGTCTTCTAAATAATGTTCAGGCAGATATCAAGTTCAAATTTGTTTATAATTATTTGGATGATGTGGTCATTTATAGTGCCACCTTTGAAAACCATTTAGAGCACCTTCAGCAAGTTCTGTGTTGTATGAGGGAAGCTGGACTCACAGCCAAACCATCTAAAATTAATCTAGCTCGCTCTCAAATTTCCTTCTTAGGGCATTTAGTTTCTGCTCAGGGTATTAGGATTGACCAGGAGCATATGTATGATTTGCTCAGGTTTTCTCCTCCCAGAAACAAAAAGAGGGTAGCCCATTTTGTAGGCATGGCTAATTTCTTTCATAAATTTGTATCCAATTTCACTCAGTTGGTGGCCCCTCTCAATAACTTATGTAAGAAGGAAGAAGCTTTCATTTGGGATGAGAGCAAACAAGCCGTGTTTGAAGCAATTAAAGAAGCCTTAAGTAATCAACCTGTCTTGGCTATTCCTAATTTTGAATTGCCATTTATTGTGCAGATGGATTCTTCCAATTCTGGAGTTGCTGCCGTGCTTCTGCAAGTATTTGATGGGCAGCAGCACCTGATAACTTATGCCTCTAAGAGATTGTCGCCGGCAGAACTCAAATACTCTGTCTATGAGTGGGAGGCACTTGCTGTCCTCTTCATGTTAGAAAAATTTAAGTTTTATCTTGAGCATAGAGCGTTTCAACTTGAGAAGGACAACCAGGCCTTCAGCTGTGTGTTGGGACATTCGTAGAAGACATGAAGGATTGCACGATAAGCCATCTGTACTCCCACCTTTCAGTTTATGGTCAGGCCAAGCATATCAGGGGTACCGAGAACCAAATTGCTGACACCCTAAGCCACAAGTGTGAGGAGGATACTTCCGGTTACAGCTGTTTGGAAGCTCGGCCTGTAGATTCCATTGGTATCGTTCTGAATGAGATACCGTCTTTATTTGCTGATCTCAAGCAGTAACAAGATGGTGATCCGATCATTAACCTGATTAAGCACGAATTGATTTGGGGGGGGGGGGGAGGCAGGTTGAGGGATACTTGTTGCACAAGGGAAAGAAAGGTAAAGACATTAAGATTTGTTTACCGATGGAGCTGATACCTGCCGTCTTTTGCTATTTCCACAATTCTGTGGTGAGTGGACATTTAGGATTCCTGAATTCCACTCATGAGGAACACCCTATGCATAAATTGTACATTGATTACATCAGACCCCTTCTCAGACAAAAAATGGGAACCATTATAGTCTGGTAGTAATCAATGCGTTCTCCCATTTTACCTGGTTGATTCCCAGCCATGGAGTTACCGCTGCCTTGTTGATTAAACATCTTATGGGCATATTTTCGGTATTTGGTCCGCCTAAGTTGTTGGTGAGTGACAATGACTCAGCATTTACTTCCAGGGAATTTAAGAAGTTTTGCTTTGGAAACACTGTGCACCATATAACCACCACCACCACGTATTATCCTCAGTCCTCATTTGCTGAAAGAGTCAACCACAATCTGAAATCCACATTGATCATTTCTCATGCAAAAGACCAATAAAGTTGGGATGCTCCAGTGCCCTCGCTAAAGTTCGCATTTAACTCAGCTTGGCATGAAGCTATCAAGGCAATGCCAGCATCTTTAATGCTCACGTATCAGCTTAACTTGCCACTGGCTAACTTGTGGTCATTGGACGAAATTCTACCAGACAAGATCAATCCCGATATTATGCAGCGTAACTGGAAATGGGAAAAATGTAATATCGAGCTAGCACATAGAAGGCAGACTTATCAGTTTAATCAGGGTAGGTGCCTCTTTAGGAGTAAAGTGGGTGATTGTGTGTTTGTGGGGAATTTTGGTACCAGGTCAAAGTAAGAGGACGGTCCATCCGGGAAATTACGCACCTGATTTCTGGGACCCTGTCAGCTGCTTAAATTCCTGAGTCCTATGAATATTCTGGTGCGCAACCTGGCCACTGAGAAAACATCCAGGGTGCATGTTAGACAGTTTTTTTCCACCTGGCCAGCTAGTGGCTTTGTTGGGGGAGGTTAAGCCGTGCCAGCTTTGCAACTATCGATATTTACTCAGAGATGCTAACTTTTCGGCCCTTGTGAGTCGGTCGCGAGATGGCGCAACAGGGAGCGGATGGTGAGGCGAGTGTGAGTGAGTTGAGTTGTCAGCTGGAGATAAGATGGTGCGATTGCCCAAGGAGGGGAGGTAACCCGGTCGGTGAAGAAGTGTTTTGAAAAGGCCTTGTACAGGCAACAGTCATTACGGCTGTGTCTTGAGATGGTCTGTGCAGCCAAGCAGTTGGTGGCTGTTATTCAATTACATCTTATTGGGAGATTGTAGTGGCGACCTACTTCTCTAACGCTGTTGGATGATTACTCCACCAACCTGATAAGGTGACCTGATTCTAGTTACGTCTTTCACCAGCCATGCACTTTCTGCCTTCCGTATTGCAAGTGTACCTCACCTTAGACAAACTATTAGCAAGTGCTGAGTTGCGAAAATCTGTTAGTAATCCATATTGTGGTCAGATCCTACGCAATTTGCTGCACCATTTTGATGGAACTCTTGTTGCTTGGTGTCTAGTAGTAGCACTCTGCCTTACCATCCAAGCCGTGGGGCTTATTGTGAATAATGTTTTAAAAATGAGTGTTTAGTTTGTTCGAGACAATTGGGTGGATCTTGAACTGTATGATATAACAAAGTGCCCTAACTTTGTGAGGTACTGGTGGGGAGGTTTGAATGTCGGCATACACCAAGGGCCAAGGGCTCAATTATCGTAAGGTTAAAATATCATTTGGTGCTATTCTTTTTTTTTTTTTTTTTTTTTTTTGGGGGGGGGGGGGGAGCATTACATGTGGAAGTGAGCTCAATCAGTTACTTAAAATATCTCAACTTAGTGTGTGTTTGTTACTTGTAAGCTAAATTTAGCAGTCACAATTTGTTTCAACTCTTGCAATACTGCTGCTATGCCTCTTTATTTAAAGTTGTTTTAAGTGGTTGATTTTGGTTTTATTAACATAGCGTTGCATGTTGTTGCTGCATCAGCACGTGTGATTTGTTGGACTATAACTGTTGACAATTTGTTCTACATCTGTGCCTAGGTGATGGGTCTGGGCTACACCATCAGGTTCATGCTTATTCTCGAATCTGACAGAATTGAATGTTCCGTTAAGACCTAGATACACCCAATAACAGCCCTCTGGATTAACAATTTGGGAGAGAGGAGCACCCGCACAGTGAAGCCGGACACACCTACTGTACTCCACGCCCTCAGTCGGACCTATAAATCGGGCCCAAATGGCACAGCCGGGTGTGGCCCATGTTGGCCACTCCACACGACATTCATGTGTGCACCTGTCAGATCCCATGAGCTGGGAACTATTTGTAAGGGAAGTGTCTGATGTAGATTATTGCCTAACTAGTTGGGAGTCTGTATGTAAGGTTACTCTTTCCTTTAAATGAACATATTTGGGAAAGGTTTTAAAACTATCTGTAAGTGAACTTACGATAACCCTTTGGGAATGCAGTGTTTTTTATTTTGTATAAAATGGTATTACCTGTCTCATTTGAAAAGTTGTTATACATTTGTTAGTAACTACAGCCAACTGATAGGCTTCATGTATAAATGTTCCCTGACAGGGAGTTTATTATTATAAATGTTATTTCTTCACTATTTGTTAATGTAAAATACAGTTATTTACAGTTCACGTGTAAGGTTATTCTTTCTTTTAAATGAGTATATTTGGGCAAGGTCTCAAAACTGTAAGTGAACTTATTGTAGCCCTTTAGGCATTCAGTGTAATATCAAAAGGTATTATTTTTCTCTTCTGAAAAGTTGTTACGCGTGCTTTGCTATCAAAAGTTGACTGATGTGTTTGATGTACAAAGGTTCTCATTTGAAGTTTATGACAACTGCTATCTGTTGATTGACTTTAATAAATATTGTGAACAATAAAAGATGAATGGACCCCCACTCTAAGGTCCAGTCCTTCTGCTTAGTCCTTTGGGCATTTTATGATACGCCATGGTAATCGGTGGCTATACTGCCTATCCCCAAAATATGATGGATGTCAGTAGTAAACTGCAACATATAATCTAATTGCTGGTGTTGCCACCATGACCCCTTAGAGTGATTGTTCTGAAACGTGTGAGTGAATGATTGGGGTCAGTGAAAATTATGAATTGTGGGCTTATAACGACGGGCAGAAATATACTAGTATCCAAAATTAAAGCAACAAACTGTTATTTTCCTGTCCTGTGTCTAATTTGCAATATAATCATACAAACTGTCAACCAGATGTCCGTAGGATAGTGTTCTGCACGGAAGGTGGCATTCCGGTCGATGGACAACTATGCCAACGATGATGTCAGGGCACCTATGAAATGAGGTAGTGTTTGCCGGATACCCTTTCATCCACTATCGCTGTGCACACAGTCAGAGATGATGCAGTATGGCACAGAGAAGATGCCTAGCAGTGGCGGAGGGCCATAAAAAGAAAGGAAGCGGGACAGTCGCAAACTGATGTGGCCCGATGGCTGGATGTGAATTGTTTTGTTGTTTCTCAGAGGTGGTGACGGTTTATAGAGACTGAAACTGGATACTGAAGGCCAGGGCAGAGCTGGCCACATTTGACTTCAGAACAGAGGACCATCATTTGTCTGTAAGGGCACAAGAGTACCACCTTAGTACTGCACAGCAATTGGCATGTGATCTCACAGCACCTACTGGATGTGTTGTATCAAGGCAAATAGCATGCAGAAGGCTTCAGCAGAGTGGTCTTAATTGCTGGAGACCTGCTGTATGTCTACCTCTGATGGATCTTCACAGAAGGGAACATCTAGAATGGAGTCAACATGCCACCCGGATGTTTGAACAGCGGACCCATGTTGTTTTCGCAGATGAGTCCCAATTTAGTCTGGAAAGGGATTCTCAGTGGATTCGCATTTGGAGGGAATGTGGAACACAATTTCGGGACCCAAATATTGTGGAAAGAGACTGAGATCAAGGAGGATCCCTAATGGTGTGAGCAGGGGTTATGTTTACCACTTGAACATCTCTTCATCAGATTGCATGGGTGAATCAGCAAGGTTTAACTGCTGTCAGGTATCGTAATGAGATCTTGGGACCTCGTTTGCAGTTAATGAAAGGTGCTGTGGGCCCAGATGTTATACTGATGAACGATAATGCTCGACCTCATATAGCATGAGTGGTTGATGTTTTCTTAGAAATGGAAGATATTGTACACATGGCATAGTCTGCTCACTCTCCTGATTTGAATCCAATGGAGCATGTTTGCGATCCACTAGGGAGACAGCTTGCATCACGTCAGTATCCACCAACCACTCTCCAAGACTTCAACATGAAATTGATGACATAATTCACAGCATGCCCCATCACTGTCAGGCCTGTATTGCTGCCAGAGGAGATCACACCCCATACTGAGCATATTAACGAGTTGTCGGAATAGGTGCACAAATCTGTTAAGTTGGAAGAGCATTTTTCTCTACCTTTACTTATGTTGCAGTTGTTTGTGTTCTGTATTTTTTACATTTTTTTCTATTGCACTATCATTTCTTTATATGTTTTGTGGCAAAATAAATGCAACCTTGCAAAATTTCCTTTTGTTGCTTTAATTTTGGTCACCAGTGTTTCACCACTGCAGATACTGCAAGCAACTCTTGGTCATAAGTGCTCCAAGTGTGGTGCAGTTCACATAGTTTCTTAGAGAAAAAACCAAGCAGCTGCCATCTCCCTCTGACATACTGTTGTAATGCCACTCTGATGTCCATCTGGCTGGTGCCCATCCCTACACCTAAATTCGTGTCATGTACCAGGTGTGCCAGGAGCGTCGCTTCTGTGAGATTCCATTTTGAGTCCATGAAGCCCTGCTCCAATGCATCAATCCAATTCACAGGGGTCTTTCCTTTTAAGTTGGGACCATTTAGTGCTTTAGTCATAGGCTCTTGCACATTGGCAGTGTTGGGCAGATGGCGGCGATAAAAGTTCAACGTCTCAAGGTAACGGCATAATTCTTTGGGCTACTGCAGATGCAGCATGTTCAACATTGCTTAACTTTCTCTAGTAGTGGTGTTGACACATTGGGGGGCCAAGGAACTCAATTTCCATCATGGAAAATGAGTACTTCATTGGATTGATAACAACACCAGCTTCACTCAGATGCTGAAAGAGGGTTGTTATGTGGCGTTGTGGAGCTCGGGCAACTTGGAGTTCACAGGACGTCACTGAGGTATGCTAAACAAAATGGCAAGCCCCACAAGATGCCATCCAGGATCAGCTGCTAGGTATGGGTAGCATTCCGAAGACTGAACATCATAAATGGACTTTTGAAAAGCCCAAAGGGTGTTACTAGAACTGTTTTCTCAATGTCTTTGGACACCACCAGAATCCGGGTGTATGCCTCTGCACAACTGATCTTGCTAAATACAGTGCAGCCCACCAAGGCATGGCTAAAGTTTTGAAGGTGTGAGATTAGGTGTCAGAAAGGCACCATCTGCAAATTAAGGGTGTGGTAGTCCCCACACGGGCACCACAAATTGCCTTTTTTTGGGACTAAATGTAACACCAATGACCATGGGCTGCTTGATGGTTGAACAATGCCTTGCCACAACATTGCCTTGAGCTCTGCATTTGCTGCTGCAAGTCTATCAGGCACGAGTCAACATGGGCGGCACGATGTGGGAGAGCCAGGTGTGGTTATTCTGTAGTGCACAGTTGAATGTTTAAAGTGCTTTGGGGCACCAGCTGGGCAGGTGAGGTCAGAGAATTTTTTTACATGTCAGAGTAAGGTCCAGGGCACTTCACATGTTTTACACTATAGAATTCAGTCAGCTGGTACTTTCTGCTATCTTTATATTTCAGTCAGCTGGCCATTTGCGATGTCAGCTAGGAGCCTGTAGTGGTTGAGAAAGAATGTGTCCAGTATCAGCTCGTTGATGTTGGCCACAATAAATGACCACGAGAATGTGGGCATAGTCCTAGGTCTAAATTTTGGTTGTGTATGCTGTAAGTTTTAATGGCTGAATTGTTCACCATTGTGAGGGAGAGTGCCTCAGCCCACCTGCGGCCTCCTAACATAGAATGGGAGAATATCCAAAGGTTCGAACCCGTGTCAACTGGCATTTGGGTGCACAAAGGGAAGATGGCACTTAGTCGCTTCATTGCGAAGCACACCTGATACCAGTAGAAGTCCCTTGCCAGCTGCTCTGCTGTTCATGGACTACCGTTAGAGCAGCTGGCATTGGGTTGCCAGTTGCATAACCCAGTTCGGCAGTGGCTGGATCAGCTGGTGCTGTGGTGCCTGCTGCCATCTGCCTGTGAATGTGCCGAATGGTCGACTTGCTGACACCTGTAGAGTCAAGTTGTGCACTAGCTGGTGTAGATTAGCATCAGATGTGGTGGCTGCAGGTGGTGCGTGCTGCCACGGAGGTGGGAGAACGGTGTCATAAGCTGCCGTGGTTGTGGTGGTAGGCATCATCACCACTGCATTGTGCACCCTGTCATCCAAGTTTGCAACAGCATCCAGCTGCATCTCTGTCTGCACTATCACTGCTTGCAACTGAGCTGGGAGGCTGCGCAGCCACATAGTATGTAACATCAATTCCAGGACCACGTCGGACTGCACGAGGCACCGCAATTGGTGCAGGTACTGTGGGGACTCCACTCAGCACATACATCTTGCCCCAGCAGTTGGTACAGCCATTGTTTCTCTGATGATGAGATCCACCAGATCAGCTCTTCCTTGAGGCTTTTGTATGATGACAGCATCGGCAGGGTGGTGATTATATCCTGCACTTTGGCGATGTAGTTTTGGTCAGTTGGCTCACTACGTGTCTTATTTTTGCAAGGTTATGTGGTTGCTCATGACGACTGCCTCCACTTGGCAGAACCATATTACAGGATCGTGGGGCCAAAGGGAAGTAGCTTGTGAGTGCTGCAGCAACAGTAGGGGGCATCGGTGTGGCACAGCTCTGCATGCCAAAATTTTCCTGTGCTGTCAGTCACTGTGCGGCATCTGCACATGTAGGGCACGGTTGTAACTCACTCTCCAGCCTCTGGTTGTACGCAAGCAGATCTTCGATAGTCTTCTGCAGCTCTTCTAAAGTCACCATTTTATCTTAGAGTCAAGTCCCCACGCAAGGGGAAGCATACAATGAAAAGAACATGACACACAACAAAAAGAAGCACAAAAAATAACAATAGACAGTTCGTGGGAGAGGCATACAGAAAAATAAAAATGGAGCACTGTTCAGGTGCAACAGCATAAGTGCCAATCTCCTCGTGAGTCCTCGTCACTCGTACCGATGAATGGTCATCACCACATGCTAGCCTCAGATCACACTGGGGTCACCAAACCAGTGAAGCAAGGACATAGTTATCACCGTTTACAGTCATAAATATGCAGTGAACTGGCTTTAATGCTGCGCCCAAGCACTAAGCTCAAGGGAGAGGTTGGTTGCAGGAAATGACAAGAGTCATTTTTGTCAGTCACACACTTTTACTTTTCCATTTCTTGCAAGATGGTACAAACAATGTTTATCATTAATGTCAATCTGTACAGGCACATTGCACTGGCAGTATGGCTCAATCACCAATCCTGGAGGGTATACACTCTGGTGATGAGCCATGGCATGACCAGGTGGACCATGCGAGACAAAGGCTGTGTCTACAAAGTTCGGTTTTCAGTGTGTCCCACGGAGTGTTGTGACTTTTTTGGATGGGAGAAAAAGCACCTTGAAATGAATGGATGCACACCATGAAATAAGCAAATGCACAAGATGTCATAAATGTTTTTGTGAGGAGTCACATTAACTCAACCCATGTGGTCTGAGGAAGAAAAGGTTAGAGACGTGTGTCATGTCGCATTGATCAGCTCGCACTGCCTGCCTGCTTTGTCCCGTGCGGGTGGGAAAGCTGCACATGTGGGTCATGTGAATGCTGGGCGTGTTCGCTTGGGTTGGCTATGCCACAGTTCTGCCTTCACACGTTTCTGCAGTTCAGCTGTCATGAGTCTATAAAGATTTTTATAAATGAATGATTGGCAGAGAATGTATTAACTTATGGAGAATGTATACAGAGTAGCAGAACTTGTCTATTAAAACTAATTTGGAAAAAAATGTTATAGTTCCATTCAGAGACAGGGAAAAAAATACCCAAATTTTATATCTGTATATTGGCAGTTAATAAGGGTACAATAGAAGGTGTGTTCTAGTTCTAACATCTCCATTTTTCTTTCTCAGGACTGAAAGCAAATAAAATGTGATTTGGCTTCAAATACAAGGTCACCTTTTGCATATATGTGACACAGGTGGTAGTACTGTATGTCACACAGGATTCTAGTCATTGTGGAGAGAATGAGGAGGGATTTTGTTATTAGAAATGGTGACTTTCATTACAAGAGCAGTGAGTAATCATTCATTTTTCCATGTGTGTTTTGTGCCACCCGTTGAAATTAATTGGCGGTTAGTGAGAGATGTTGATGGTGTCATGAATGTGAAGAAGGTAGATTTTGTGAATTCAAAGAAGGCCAAATGTCATGTGACAATGAACTAAAAGATTTTTGGCCTTGTGTCAGCCAGTCTGAAAACATGGTAATGAGAATGAGAGCAGTTGCTTTAAAGGATTATCAATTGAATGAGGATGATATTGCCAGCATAGTTGGTATTTCAGTGGGACCTATGCTCATAAACCTGTGTGACAACCTAAAAATGTGGAAAGTGTCCTCCAAATAGGTTCCAAAAATGTGGATGGATGACCTTAACAACTGTGACAGTGGATGAGTTATTGTCCCATTTTTCAACCCTGAAATGAACCTCAGTGAAAGCAGTTAGTCTCAATGCTGAAACAATAATGACTGTCATGTGTTGGACAGCAGGGGCATAATCCTTACTTACTGTGTTCCAAAGGGCACTACAGCAATGGGTGTGAGGTACAAGATGTTTTGAAGAACAAGCTTCTTTCAGAATTGCGAGAATAACAGCCAGAAAGTTTGGACAAGTGCTCTTTCACAAGAGAATGAGCCAATGTATTATGTGAATGTGTCCAAGAATTTCTTCTAGAAAACAACTTTGAAATGGTTTTTCAGGTACCTTACTCGCCTGACCTGACTACTAGCGATTTTTGTCTTTTTTTGCAACAATAACAGGGGTATCCATGATCACAGTTTCTCCTTTCACAACACTATTACATCAGCGGTTTTCCAGTGGTCAAAAAAGACACTTCAGGTATTTATAGAGGCTATGGAATCATGATGATGCTATTAAGAAAGTTGTGGATGGTTGCAGGGAGATTACTTTGAGAAATGACATATGTTTCAATTTTTCGTGAGATTGTTTTGTGGGAAAAAACAGATACCTTAGAACTTTGATGCACGTTGTAACATATTGTTCATCAAAGCAAAAACAGATTATTTATATTTTTAGTGAATCAGGAAATATATAAAGTGAAAAAGTGCCTCTCATTATAAGTGAGATTTGAGGAACAATGCCTACTCTAAGGTCTCAGAATAAGGTTTTTTGAAATCCATTGGTTCTTATTGAACAAGGGCATAATGTAGACTCGAAGTCAAATGGCACAAAGCTTCTACTCTAGAAAAACCATTCCACAATCGCAACTAGTTGATGGAACAGCAAAATTTGGCATCAGTTTTATCATACCTGCCACTAGAAAGAGACACTTTTTAATTTTTAGCTAAGGCACTGTCACATCTACAGTGGGAAATTTACCATACACCAAGGTACAGGCCGGATGTGTTCCATGTAGCATATTTAAGACATTAGAGTTACACAGCTGTCAAGACAGAGGAATGTTTTAAGGAAAAAAGTAACATAACCTGGAGCTGAACTAGTTACGCATCCACAGGATGTCTTGGTGTCAGCCATTCTATTCTATTTCTAAGTGATGTGGTGGAATGTTTCCTATTTAGTTACTACACACTGTAACTTTAGATAAAATCAACATATTCCATTTGCAGAAAAGTATATCTTCATGGAATAAATTAGAATTCTAACAGGGCCAGCTCTGCATGATTTTTGAAGGACTATTTCCTTTTCTGTGTGTTCATAATATAAATGGACGATAACCTATACCGTGTTTCATTTGTGTTAGTGCGAAGTATCCCAATATGAAGACACAATGTTCCTTCACTCTGCCTAAAAATAATGTGTTGATATCATCATCATCATCATCATCATCATCATCATCTTTGTATGCATCAATTACAACAAATCCAATACACATTTAAACAAAAATACACATGTGCAACTATTTAAACTATATAAATATCACACAGCCAGTTTACACACTGTCGGAAGCCTCAATCCAGTGGAGCACCTCGTTGGATGCTTCAAGTAGACTATTGATGCCACTGGGAAAATATCTGTTAGGTTACTCATTTACAAGGTAGCTAATTGGATGTCACCATAGTTATATGTTCTGTCAGTCTCAAAGACCCTTGCACTTACTATCTTCAGTCCGATATCTGTTAAGCTGTACCCACACCTCTTTCAGATGATAAAATCCTGGAACTTTAACAGTTGGATTGTGAATAAGTTCATGGTTCTTGGTTCCCATGGTTTGCCACTCACATTTCCACTCACTGTCATGGCTGAACCCAATGGAGAGCATTCAGACTCCTCCTCTCTACGCTGGTCTTCTGGATTCGAGGTGTTTCCTAGGCAGTGAGAGAAATCTTCATCAAGAGAAATTGACTCATTATTAGAAACTTGCTGGAAAAGATTTTACAAAGCTGCCTTTCAATGAAGATGAGCTGGACATGTTTGATGCTATTGGCAGCCAGCATGTAGGTGTCGATTTGACAGTGCCACTAACAGTTCTCATACTTGCACTCAAATGAATGTCAGTTTTCTTCACATGAATGCTGCAGAGCCAAAGCGGTGCACAATATTCTGCTATAGAATATACCAGTCCATGTGATGCTCCATGGACAACTGACGTATTTGCTCCCTCATGTGCTACCTGCCAGCTTCCTTACTGTCTTCATTCGTGTTTTTACCTTCTCAGCTGTGTTGGAGAGGCATGTATGATATGTTAGCATTCTGTCTAATGCGACACCAGGTATTTTGGCTTACCGTTTGAGCCATGCATGGCTTGTGTTACCACCATAATATATTTTACACCCTGTTTTTAACGTACTTCCACCTCACTATGTTAATTAAAATTACTACTGTCACTGAGTTGCTACTTTGCCTCACTGTGACCGGCACTAGCAGTGCGTATTGATGTATCCCCTCTCATAGTATCTTTGCTAGACTGCTATGACTTCCTGGTCATTGTCTGTCGTAGGGGAGTTCGGGTTGCGAGTTCGCATCATGAGTTCTGGTCTGCCAGTCAGTTGGAACATGTTTGTAGTGCAGTCCGGACCTGCCAGTTGGGGAGTTGCAATGCGGCACTAGTGCAGTCGGGTTGGAGCAGCAGTGAGGTCTGCGTCAACATGGCTCGTCCGACCATTGCTGCCACGCATCACTTGAGCCGGGCCACAGCCTTGGTGGATCGTTGGTCAGTCGTCCTACCGAACGACACGTTTGGGCTCGCCGATTGTTTGAGTCGTCTCTCTCTCTCTCTCTCTCTCTCTCTCTCTCTCTCTCTCTCTGTGTGTGTGTGTGTGTGTGTGGGGGGGGGGGGGGGGGCGCATCAACTCCCGATTTGTCTTAGTGCGTGCTTAGTTGCTGTTGGGTATCATTCAGGTCTTCGTGCAAGTGTTTGTCAGGTTGTGTGTGTAGTTGTGATTTGCATCGACAAGTTATTTTAATGTCGTCACCGTATTGGCTCTGAGAGGTCGGTCGTCTCGTCGGGTGATGTGTAACTGGTCCTCTGAGCATTTCTGGGCCCTTTCAGTTAACATTTAACATCTTGTGGAACTTGGGTCGGTCCTTTCCTGGTGCAGGGATGTCGTTTAGTCAGTGGGCACGTTTCCTCCGCATGGTGGGCTCCGAGCCAGTATTTCCACCGTTGTGTGTCTAGGAGTGAGTGGGAGACGCACCAGCAGTGCAGTCGCGACAGAGCAGCAGTCGCGGACGCACCAGTGGGCAGTCACTCGGTTGCTGTGGACCCGGGAAGATATCTCCATGCGGTGCAGTCGGCTGGGTCTGCTGCCAGTCCCTGCACAGTGTCGGAGCATGTGTGGAGCTATTCCATCACTAAGAGCTTCGTGGTTCACCAACCCAGGATGTCAGAGTTGAGTAGTGGTTTCAAGTACCCAAGCCACGTCCATTCATGTTGTGTAGTTCGCTGTTGGGGAGATTTTGTATTTGAATTCTCATGTACCAATTGGTGGCAAGCAAGTCGTTTGTTGATTGGTCCATGGCTGTCCCCTGGTTGGGTTCCGACAGATCAAGTGTAGATGAGCTCACCACCTGTCTCAGCTAAGTGAACGAGAGCAGACCGACCTCCCTGGAGGCTTCAGAGTGCCACCGGTGTTTAATTATCTGTTTTCAGCTGCTTAAAATTTAAGGCTTATGGTTATTTGTTGCTTTTTTCTTAAAAATTTTGGAAAATTAATTCTTAAATTTATCTTTCAAGCTTAAACATTGCGTCTTTTGGCCCTTAAAAGATTATGGTAATATATTTTAAAATTTTGAAACTTAATTGTGGCGTTCAGCCAGTGGTATTGCACCTTGCATATGTATGTTCTATCTGCTTAGCCTTAAGGCTTTCCACGTAACCATGATATGTTTTTTTTTTTATTTGATTTGCCTCTTTAATTCCATTTTAATCTGTTGATTTTTAAGATTTCTTGTTGTTAAACATTCTGGCCTTCTGCCTTTAAAAGTCTATAGTAATATACTCTAAAATTTTGAAATTTAATTGTGGCCCTCAGCCATTTGTATTGCACTTTGCATATGTTTTCCTTTTAAAATCATTTTATTGCTATCTTAATTGGATTTTTATCTTGTTGGTTTGTTAAGAATTATTGTTTGGTGGCCTTCAGCCGTGAAAGAGTTGCATTCGGTAAAGGTCCGGCTATGTGCCACTTTGGTTGTAAAGGTTATTAAATTACAATAAATGCCAATTAGAAGGAGAAACTGACCTCAACCTTTCCACAATACTGTTCTGCCCAGCGGGTTTGGCGGGCACGTCACCATTGTATTTGACTATGCCAAGAGAACCGAACTGTGGGGTAATCTCTGCTGATGCTAGACGATTAGAGAGAAAGAAAAGATGTTCTGTTTTGAACATTAGGTCTTAGTTGCCATGTCTGGAAAAAAATAAAAAATAAATCAAACAATGGAAAATAGAGGATGGAATATAACAACATTATGAAAAGGACAGTTGCCACCCACCATATAGCAGTAACAACATTATGAAAAGAATAGTTGCTACCCATCACATAGCAGAGCTGCAGATAGGCACACCAAAAATACTGTCAGAAAGTGAACTTTTCAGCCAACGAGGTCTTTCGCCACACACATGCAACACAGCTCACACATACATGACCAGGGTCTCAGCAGCCACCAGCAGCCAGAGACTGGGGTTGTGTGTGTGAGTTGCTTTGTGTGTGTGTGTGTGTGTGTGGGGGGGGGGGGGGGGGGGGGGAGCGTGCGTGTTTTTTCTAACAAAGGCATTGTTGCCTGAAAGCTCTCTTTCTGACAGTCTTTTTGTTATGCCTATTTGCGACTCAGCATCTCCACTATGTAGCGAGTAGCAACTATCCTTTTCATAATACTGCTGTGTCTGAAATCATAAAGATAAAGTTTGGCAACACTGTTCATTATGTATTCTTCCCATTCAGAATGACATTCACTCTGATATGAAACTGCAAGATCATCTGCATATTGGAATTTCCGGCAGATCTGCTGTGTAGATATTGAATAACACTAAAGCACGAACAGGCCTTGAGGAAACCCATCACAGAGTATATGCCATCTACTCTTCTTTTCAACTTGGTGAAATTTAAACTAACTACTCCTCATTAGGCCCTTGTGCCACACCGTAACATAAGCTACTGACAGGTCAATGTAAACTAGTCCACACTTTAATTTCTTTTGGTAGCCAGTTTCCATGTGTGTAGTCAAGGAAAGCACTTGGTCACAGCAACTTCTACGGGGTATAAATCCAACTCGTTCACGTGGTACCACAGAGGTCTTTCCAAGAGTTTGTAAGCACAGTTAAGTAGAGATATCTGGCGACAGTGTTCTGCAGCTGTTCCTTTTCCTGGCTCTTTGATAGCAATAACTTCAGGTCTCTTAAATTCTGCTGGTAATGTTCCTGTGTGAAGAATTTAGTTAAAAAGGAGACCTAGCTGCTTCGAATTGTAGGTCCACTGTGCACCAAAAATTCAGTACAGAAACTGTCTGTACCTGCAGCTTATCTACATTCTGTTCGGTTAAGAGCTGACTCCAGTTCAGTGATCGTAAATGGAGAGAATTCTGAATTATGTTGCAGAGATTTCTTGACTTCAGTGAGTTCTTTCGTTACTTGCTGAAAATTTGCTTTATCTGCTGGAACCTTGAAAACTCTTACTAAGTGACTGGTGACAGAATCCAAAGAGACCATTGACTTCTTTGTGTTGTGGGAATGGTCTTCTTCCAGATTCCAGATGAGAGTCCAAGCTTTTATGCTGTGTAGTGGGACGCGAAATTGAAGCGTCACCCCTCCACCAGTGTCAGCCCAGTTTGCAGGTGAATATAGGTTTAATTTAGTTTTTGTTTATGTATTTTTAGTAATATTTGTAATGGTTGTGAATTGTCTAAAGTTTGTATTTATTTTTTATGTTTCATGTACGGAGAGGGCGGCGCAACGAACGAAGACAGCATCTTCGTTGCCGGGACCAGAGAGAAAATTGCTGGCCACTATACGTTGCGGGTCAACAGCCAAAGAGCAACAGAAGATCCTGAAACCGAGTTCTTGCGTCGTGCTTCTAAAAATTGAAAAATTATGATTTTTTAATGTTTTGTACAACAATGACATCATAGAAAGTTTAATCATGTGTAAGTGTTCAGTCCTATCTTGTCAAGGCTCAGGTTCACGTCTATATGTATGAAGATAATAAAGTAGTGTATACTACTATACGTGTTCCGAGAATTTATTTATGAAGAATTATGTGAATGAATTAATAATCTATTTGACAAGATCATTAATTTTGACAACGTTCATCACAAGTTTGAGTCTTGAAAGTTTATGCAATGTGGTTCTAATATTTATTAAATCAGATAACTTGCGTTAATATAACTTCTGAGAAGAAACAAAACAACATCTAAATTGAGAAAAAGTTTGCGCAAACCAATAGGACTGAGTGACGTAATTCTGCGCATACGAATCAAATGATGATGTTTTAATTACAGTTTCGTTCAAGAACCATTCAGAGACAAATTTTAAAAAGAGTTTAAATAATTTTGAAGTGTGTTGTAGCTGACGAAGTCTGCACATGGTCATATGTCAAATAAAAATCATTTAAACAAATCTATACGTCGTTACACTACAGCTGGAATATGTGAAGTCAAGGTCTTTGGTTTCTCTATGCCATTTTTCTCCTCTTTTTGCATTCAAGGAATTCAACAAATTCATAGCTGTTCACAGTTTCCACTTTCCTTGAAATTATTAACTAGTTGCTTGATCTCTCGGTTCGATCCAGGAATGCACTCTTTACAGCATCCTTTAGGTATGGTGGTTTTGGTTCAGTAGGGCAGAAATCTCTTCTACTGGCTCATCCAATGCTTTTGAGAATTTATCCCAATCAGCTTTTTGAAAGTTCCTGGGGTATACAGGAGCACATTGTCCTGGAGCAATATCTAGGCTGTAGGAGATGAGAATGGGGCAATATTAGCTTCTGAGAAAGTCATGAAGGACTAGTCTGATAATAGTTCCACTATTATGCCCACAGTTGACAGGCAGAGGCCAGGCGTATTCTCTCAGCCGCATTTTCTAGACTTAAATGTGCTGTTACTTTTTGGATCATAGTGTGGAGCTTTAAGATTTTTGCTTCCATCTTCCACTTTCAGCCTCCATTCATGGCTGTGGCTGTTAGTCATCTACATATAGTGCAGGAAGTACTAGTACTGGAGGTTGCTTGGGCCACTGGAGGATGACCAGTGGTTAGTACAATAGAGGGCTGGTGGCACTAGCTAGACCCCTGGGAGGGGGGGGGGGGGGCACACCTGAGGCAGCTACAAGAAGCAGAGGAAGGGAGATCGAGATTTAATATACTGTCAATTACAAGGGCATTAGATATTGTTATGGACCACATGTTGTGACTGGATAAGGGTGTAATTCGAATTTGTCTTTGCAAAGCACAATCCCAGTGTTTAACTCATCAACTAATGGAAGCCCCCGAAAACCAAAACATGGAGTGCAAGTGGGAATCTGAACTACAGTCCTCCAGAACTAACTTCATGAGGCAGATGGAAGAAGTTTAAGTGAATATTTGAAGATCAGAAATGATTTCAGGATTTACACATCATTAAGAGCTTGTCCTTCACAATATTGTTGAAGTACCAAGTAATGAAGAACCAGTGTTACCCTAAGTAGAATATCCCAAATATTTCAACTATATGTTTATTTAGGGACAGCCATGTAGTGGCGTGTGCCATTCATATTGACTGATACTCATCCTCATGTACTGTCACCACTGAGATCTTCCATTTGTTGGTGGACATATTCATTTACTTGAATGCAGCTGCCATTTTGCACAGGTGTGGCACCAGATTTCAGACAAACATAATGGCATTCCGCATGTTGAGATTTCAGTTCCTCAATATGTTGTGTGGACTCCATGTAGCACGGTAGAAAAGGTGCCACTTTTAATGAGGTTTGTCATGTTTTCTTTTACTGCCAAGTTGGTTAGTCACTGGAGGGCCCACATGGTCATTTAAGCTGATACTGATATAGGTATTGTCAGCAATATGGCCACCATTTCTGCCTACCCTTTCAGACCAGAGAGAAAAAAAAATTGTAGAAACTGAAAATTTTGAATGTCTTGCCAAAAAAAAAAAAAAAAATACAAATGTGTGTTTTAAGCTTAATCTGTAATAATTTGTCAAAAATAAGTAACTCATATTTCATATGTAGAAAGAATGTATTTCATCAAAAAATCACCACAATGATACAACAAACTGGAAATTAATTTGTAGAATCCCCCCAAGAGGAAACGCCCATTTGCTATGAAACAAATTTTGAATTAATATTTACATGCTAGAGTGTTATCACTTCTGTATATGGTATGTTACAAAACGGTTTGAATTTTTAGAAAGGCACAAATACACATTACATTTGGTACACCGTGTTTTGTTCATTTTGTACAACCTGCATTTCTACAACATTCTGCAGTAGACAAGTCGTCAACTGTGGGCCAGTGTGCATATTCATCAAGCCTTCTGTCCAAAGAAGGCTGATTAGCAGGTCAGTACTTTTTGCAGGAACCTGTGCTGCCCAATTATCAGGATTTTCAGTGGAAGGCCTTCATTTAGTAGAGAACAAAAGTGACTCTTCAAGAGCCATTCTGAAACCATAAAAATCTAGTTTATCCTTCACAGGTACTCCAGCAACTTGACAAGCTTCCTTGTATCCTGTCCAGGAATTGATGCAAGGTCTATGAGATGAATGCATTTCAGAGTCCATTTCCTTGTTTTTATAAATGTTCTGCAGGCCTCCACCATCCGATCACAAATGTGAACTACTCCTAGGCTCATATTGTACTTTTGTAGCAACTGATGGACAAAGAACATTGACACACACTTTTACCTTTTAGCTCCACTGTTCCACATTTGTAACTCGATTGCATCCGAAACGGTTTGATGCCAATGCCACTGTGTGCATGTATTTTCAACAAATACCTTGGTGTCCGAAAGCTTATTTTGTGATTGTCTTTTTGTTGTGCCTATCTGTGACTCAGCCTCTCTGCTATATGGTGAGTAGCAACTTCCCTTTCATAACATGTATGTACTTTATTTTACAGAAAGTAGATGAATATAATGGAGATAAAATTAAAAACATGGAAAAATAATTTTTTTAAAATATAGCAGTTGCTGAATTTTTTGTGATGAATGTCAGATGTAGATACCCATATTAATTTCTTTTAGTATCTATACCATGCATCTGCAAAAATATATGTCTGATTTTTAATGCAAAAGTTTTCATGCTGAGAGCTGTTTAACATAACATAGTCTATATAAGCCTCTCATTTTAATTTTCTTATTTGGGAACAATGGACATTTGTTTGCAACAAGTAAAATAGACCTAGGGACAAGTACGGTGTACCCAATTCACTTGGGTCCACGCACTATTCTCTAAATCTACTTGTCCCTTACAGGATCGTGTGGCACAGTAATTCTGTTTCTGCTTCTACACTGCTGGAAAAAAATTTGAAAGATGACGTCAGTTTTGATCTGATAACAGCATAATGCCACAGGGGGGAGAGCCAGAAGGCTCAATTTGCTGCATACATGTGAAGGAAGCAGGCAACCATGCCACAGGGACACACTTGTGCTTTCTAGAGCCAACCGAGTGAGTTTGAAAGGGGTCAAATTGTGGCCTACTGAATGGCGAGATGGTCCTTTCAGAGAATTGCCACACAATATGGATGTGCTGCATAGTCGTGCAACAATGCTGGTGTCAGTGGTCGCATAAACATTCTCACACCCTTAGATGAGGTTCTGAACATCCACATAGCACAGACGCCTGGAAGGATCATTCTATTGTAATTCTATTGTACATGCGGCAATGGCAGGTTGTAGAGCTATCACAGCACAGATAAGGGGGCTTATGAGCCCACACATGTCAACACAAACTGTGGCAAACTGATTATTAGCAGTGGGACTACGGGCGCACACACCTGTAGACCATCTTCCACTAATGCCACAGCAATGACCTGCATGGCTCAACTGGTGTCCACAATGGACTCTCATTTGGGATGATGATTGTTCAAACCCCCGTCCAGCCATCCAGATTTAGGTTTTCTGCAATTTCCCTAAACCACACCGGGAAAATACCAGGATGATTCCTTCAAAAAGAGCACAGCCGATGTCCTCCCCCATCCTTCTGTAATCAGAGTTTGTGTCCCATCTCCAATGACTTTGCTAATCTCCTCCTCCTGTCCCCCTGCCCCTTCTTGACTGGTACCATCAGAGCAGCACTTCCATCGGAGCAGCACCTGGAAGAAGGAATGGCATTCTGTGGTCTTCCGTGATGAAAGCCAATCCCACCTGCATGCAAATGGTAGTCATTCACATGCCTGAAGTAGATTTTGAGTGCTGTCTCGTAGGTGCACTTGTCCAAAATACACTGGCTCCACTCCATGCCTTATGGTCTGGGGTGCAATAAGCTAACTATTGTTCACCTTTTGTGTTTCTGTAGTGGTCCCTAACCAGCACTCTGTGTGTGCAGAATGCTGTTACACCTGTTCTTGCAACAAGAAGGTAATGTGTTGTTCCAACAGGATAATGCTGACCACAATACTGCCAGTGAAATTCACTGTGCTCCAAG
This sequence comes from Schistocerca nitens, assembly GCF_023898315.1. NCBI lineage: Eukaryota > Metazoa > Arthropoda > Insecta > Orthoptera > Acrididae > Schistocerca > Schistocerca nitens. The sequence goes on along the minus strand of NC_064615.1, from coordinate 186,322,184 downwards.
AGACATGCAGCAACTTCCCTGGCCAGGAAAATCTCTTGACTTGTCTCCGATGTAGCAAGTTGGTATATGCTGGGAAGAGAAGCGAGTCATGCAACTTGACGACCAACAATTCTTACAGAAAAACATGAACAGGTCATGTGGACATGGCACAATGTATCCTGGAACAACTGGATGCCAGAGTCAGCGTGAACAATGCAGTCCAGGGAGGTTACATCATATACTAATATGGGTGTTCCAGCATGGTTTGATATCTGGTACCTCAGAACCACTTGTGCTGTTGATTTGTAAACATAATAATTTCATATACTCCTATTCACCGTTGCAACAAAGCTTGAGTGAAGAGGGAACCTCTAAAAGGATGTACTAATGTTTTTTTCCAGTGGTGCCCATACACTGAGGTGACAAAAGTTGTGGAGTAGGGATACACACATGTTGATTCACATGAGAAGGTGTCCAACATGATTGTAGTCGCACAACTGGTTGAACATAGAATGGTAGCTGGAGCTAGATGCATGGGACATTCCATTTTGGAAATAATTACAGAATTCAATATTCTGAGCTATACAATGTCAAGATTTTGCCGAGAATACCAGATTTCAGGCATTACCTCTCACCACGGACAACAGAGTGGCCAACGGCCTTTGCTTAATGACAGAGCAGCAGTGCTTGTGTAGAGTGTCAGTGCTAACAGACAAGCAACACTGTGTGAAATAACAGTAAAAATCGTTGTGGGATGAATGACAAATGCATCCATTAGGACAGGTTGGTAACATTTGGTGTTGTTGAGCTATGGCAGCAAAAGATCGATACGAGGGCTGTCTCTGAAGTACCCAACCTACCAAATAAAACACATGTTTATGTCTTCACAGTCTCCTTTCATGTTGATACAATTTTGAAATTTTCAATAGCTTTGATACCCTGTTTATGGTGAGAACTGTCAAACTCTGCAAAACAGCCATCAAATGCAGACTCCACCTCTTCATTTTTGGCAAATCTTTTACTATCAAGCCATTTTTTTCAAATTTGGAAACAGAAAATAATCAGAGGAGGCTAAATATGGTGAAGCATGAGGAAGCAGTTCAATCTTTAACTAAGTGGTTTTGGTCATGGTGACAACAAATGTGTGAACTAGTGCATCATCTTCATGAAGCAAAGCTTTATTTTTTGCTAAACATGGCCATTTTTGCTTGAATTAATCACTCAGTTGCTGCAATAAGTTTGCATAATATTCCTCATTGATTACTTTTCTTTCTGAACATAAGCAATGAAAATTATCCCACACTCATCCCAACAAAATGACACCATGACCTGGCCTGCAAATTGAACTGGCTTCACCTTCTCTGGTGCTGATTCTTCCCTTTCAATCCACTGTTTTGACTTTTTATTCATCCCAGGTGTGACATGACAGGTCCATGGTTACGAATAAATGCTAATATTAATTTATTACAGGGAAAAATCACCAAAAACTCAACTGAAACATCCTAACAACACTGCTTTTGCTCCATTGTGAGTAGATGCCGCACCCACCAAGCACACAACTTTCTCATGTTCAAATTTACAGCCAGTGCGCAGTGTACAGCACTTTTTGAAATGCCTACGATGTTCACTAGCTCGTGCACTTTCAGCCAGTTATCATCCACAACCATTTTGTGGCTTTCCTTCACAGTTTCTCAGATGGGTGCCTCATTTGGTTGATGTTGCCATCTAGTACAGCCATGCTTAAACTGTGTCATTAAATATTTTATTATTGTAAACAAAGGAGCAGACTTTCCCAGAGCAGAATCTAGCTTGCCTGTAATATAAGCTGGGCTGTGGCCTTTAAAATGAGAATGCTGTATCACATAATGACCATTTTATCCATATTTACAAATTTGCTGAGTGTTCACAACTGATGGCTGCCAAACAAATACCAAACAGTATAGCATTGTCTAACATTATCTAACTTCAGATGTTAGCTTTATAAGACTGGTACATTCTACCATAGTCATCAGGTCTGGTACTTCTGGGACAGTCCTTGTATAAGATGCTTTTTCCAGTTTAGAAACATACGCACAATTAGAGAATGATTTTTATGGCATTACTGGGTAACTATCCTGCCTATTTTAATTTTCGTCAGAGGAATGTACCTCTTACCATTAAAAACTTAATCATTTTTGTGTGTGTTTTTTCTACTGTTTTAGCAAATGTTTGCCCAGAAACAAATGAGTATGTCATATTGAATCACACTAATCCTTTACTAATAATTATAGTTCAAGTAAAAAATAAATGCTGATAAATAATCTGATGAAATCCATGTTCATTCGCAAAAATCTTATCATCCACACTTAACAGGAATAGATTTATAACTATATTTTTGGAAAGGAATTATTAATGACTCCAATAATGTTTCAACACTAACAAGAATCTCATCATTGCCTATTTTTAAAACTCTACCATCACTCATATTTGTAGATTTCATCATGGAAATTCAGGTCTGCCAATTCACAAATAGCTTCTTTTTTAATTGGCCAGATATGTTTGTACCAAGCTCAGAACAAGCACATAGGCAACGTATTAAATCTCATTTTAACTTGTGAGAGTTGTTCATTAAAAACACGTTCTATTTCTCTGTACGTATTTCTGCAACAGATGAGCAAGCAGGTGAGCACTGGAACCAGGACATAATTATATCAAGCTATACAACAATGAAAAGTAGGTCATACAGAACTTAACAGCCTAAAGAATGTGACCTGAATAAAAGTACTGATGTTTGAGAAATAAAAAATTTGTCATTTTCACAATTGGTGGTCCTGAATTGCCCCAATTTGAAAAATGTTGCTGATACAGCTAACATGGAATTGGTCTAACAAAAAATTTTAACATTGATTACAGAAATAAATTATTTATTCTTTAACAATATACAACGTACACTTACATTCAAGAATAAAATTACTTTCTTTAGCACAGCCACATTTTTTTTACATACTATTCTGCATGAACTTAATGCAGATCATGGTAATTACAAATTTTAATGTAATGTTCTAAATTTCATTACTGACACTTATGACTATTCAGTACAGAAGACTGTACTTCTTTTCATCCATGAGGTCATCTCTAATCATGCCTGCAGCATGTGTACAAAATGAACAAGTTAACTTCACCCTGTTAATATAACAGGAATTTTAAATAAATTCAAGGCCTTCATACTTCATCTCAGCAACAGGAGTTTCTTTAAGCAGTATTTTACCAGTAACTGTAAATGCCATAACAAATGTCCGCACCTCTTTAGAAGTCTCCATTGTTTTGAGTGCTACTATTATACTGTCATCAGTTCCTGGCAAAAACTTGAAAGATGAAAATCCATGGGTAGGAACAACTTCGCCAACGAAAGTAACCTGTAAAAAAAAAGTTACAAATGTGCACTGGGCAACACAATACAAAGGAAGACATTCTCTTAAAAGAGATTTACAGATGAAGAACATGAAGAAATATCATAGCTTTATTTTGTCCCTGCATCCCCTGATCTTACAACAAATGTCACAATCAACTCACTTTATATGCTTGTGTTATGTAAAGTGAGAAAAATGGCCATGTCAGTTCCAAAGCCCACCCTAGTGTGAAATTCCTGCTGAAAACTACTTTTATGCATACAAACACTTACTGAAAATCACATCCAACTCATCTGGATTTAATGCAAAGATATAAAAATGATGTTATCAATTTTAAGAAGCAGTAATGATTAAAAGTAGTGAAAAGTAATTCACAGACTGTTGGCTGGTTGGTTGGTTTGTGGGATTAAAGGGACCAGACTGCTACGGTCATCGGTCCCTTTTTCCAAATACAAAAACACCCACAGAGAATAAAAACGTGTAACAGAATAGATCACAGACGACACAGAACAAGAGAAACTTAGACAAAGACCAGACAAGATGAACTAAAATCACACAGAGTGTGACTGTGGCTGGCCGACCATAGAAACAAAAAAGGAAAAGCCAACCACCGAGAAACTCATTAAAAACTCAGATTAAAATCGTAGGCCAATGGCCAGAATCAACACAAAAGAACATAACAAACACTCAGATTAAACGATAAAAACCCCCTGCCCGAATAAAACGTAAAACTAATCCAGCCATAGCAGTGTCATCAGATAAAAGGGCAGGGAGCGTATCAGGCAGCGCAAATGTCTGCCTGACCACAGCTAAAAGGGGGCAGGGCAACAAAATGTGGGCCACTGTCAAAGCCGCCCCGCAGCGACATAGAGGAGGGTCCTCCCGGCGCAGTAAATAACTGTGTGTCAGCCGGGAGTGGCCAATGCGGAGCCGGCAAAGGATTACTGAATCCCTGCAAGTGGCTCGCAGGGATGACCGCCACACAGCTGTCGTCTCCTTGACAGCACGGAGTTTATTACGCGTTGTCAGTTCGCGCCATTCATCGTCCCATAGCGCAAAAACTTTGCGGCGTAAGACTGCCCGCAAATCAGTCTCTGGGAGGCCAACATCCAGAGATGGTTTACTGGTGGGCCTCTTTCACCAGGCAGTCAACATGTGCATTGCCCGGGATACCGACATGACCGGGGGTCCACACGAAGACCACAGAGTGGCCGCAACGGGCAAGAGTATGCAGGAACTCATAGATAGCCATCACCAGACGAGAACGAGGGAAACACTGGTCGAGAGCTCATAAACCGCTCAGGGAATCGCTACAGATAACGAAGGACTCACCTGAGCAGGAGCGGATATACTCTAGGGCACAAAAGATGGCGACCAGCTCAGCAGTGTAAACGCTGCAGCCATCTGGCAAGAAACGTTGTTCGGAATGGTCTCCTAGAGTTAGCGCATAACCAACATGACCAGCAACCATCGAACCGTCAGTGTAAACAATGCCAGAGCCCTGATACTTGGCCAGGATGGAATAAAAGCGGCGGCGGAAGGCCTCTGGAGGGACTGAGTCCTTCGGGCCCTGTGCTAAGTCGAGCCGAAGGCAAGGGCGAGGAGCACACCATGGGGGTGTACGCAAAGTGGCCCGGAAAGGAGGTGTAACAGTGAAAACCCTAAGCCCGAAGAGAAGCTCTTTGACACGGACCGCGATCGTACAACCTGACCGGGGCCGACGTTCTGGCAGATGGACGACCGATTGCGGGAACAGGAGACGATAGTTTGGATGCCCGGGCAAGCTAAAAACATGGACAGCATAAGCGGCCAGTAAATTTTGGCTCCTTAACCGCAATGGAGGGACACCTGCCTCCGCAAGTATGCTGTCCACTGGGCTGGTCCGCTGTGGAGGATTGGGTCCAGCACCCGCAACGCAGATGGGGATGCTGAGCCATAAGCCAGGCTCCCATAATCCAGACGGGTCTGGATTAACACCTGGTAGAGCCATAACAGGGTAGAGTGGTCGGCGCCCCAGCGGGTGTGGCTCAAGCACACCTGTTTAAGCTGCCGGATATGAGGCAGCCAAGTCAACCGGGCATCGAAAACCACCCCCAAAAACCTGTGTGATTCCACCACTGCAAGAAGTTCGCCGTCAAGATAAAGCCGCGGCTCCGGGTGGACAGTGCGTCGCCGGCAGAAATGCATAACGCAGGTCTTCGCTGCCGAAAACTGGAACCCATGAGCTACAGCCCAAGACTGCGCCTTACGGATAGTGCCCTGTAGCTGACGTTCAGCAGCTGCAATGCCAATAGAGCTGTAGTAAAGGCAGAAGTCGTCAGCATACAGGGACGCTGAGACAGATGTCCCCACCGCCACAGCGAGGCCGTTAATGGCTATTAAAAGCAGGCAGACACTTAAAACAGATCCCTGTGGAACACCGTTCTCCTGGACTCGGGACGAACTATGGGAGGCCGCGACTTGCACGAGGAGGGTACGATACGACAGAAAATTGCGGATAAAGATCGGCAGAGAGCCCCGAAGACCCCATCCATGAAGTGTAGAAAGGATGTGATGACGCCATGTCGTATCGTACGCCTTCCGCATGTCGAAAAATACAGCGACCAGGTGCTGACGGCGGGCAAAGGCAGTACGGATGGCTGACTCCAGGCTCACCAGATTGTCAGCGGCGGAGTGGCCTTTACGGAACCGACCCTGAGATGGAGCCAGAAGGCCCTGATACTCCAGTACCCAATTCAAGCGCCGGCTCACCATCCGTTCAAGCAGCTTGCAAAGAACGTTGGTGAGGCTAATGGGACGGTAGCTGTCCACCTCCAAAGGGTTCTTGCCTGGTTTCAGAATGGGGATAACAATACTTTCCCGCCATTGCGACGGAAACTCACCCTTGACCCAAATACGGTTGTAAAGGTCAAGTAGCCGTCGCTGGCAGTCCACTGAAAGGCGTTTCAGCATCTGACAGTGGATGCTATCTGGCCCAGGAGCGGTATCAGGGCAAGCGGCTAGGGCACTGCGAAATTCCCACTCACTGAATGGAACATTGTATGATTCTGGATGGTGGGTGCGAAACGAAAGGCTCCGACATTCCATCTGCTCTTTAATGGAGCGGAAGGCCAGGGGGTAATTGGCAGAAGCAGAACTCAGAGCAAAATGCTCTGCCAAGCGGTTTGCAATGACGTCGGAGTCAGTAGAAACTGCTCCATTCAGTGAGAGCGCAGGGACGCTGACAGGGGTCCGATAGCCGTAGACGCGTCGAATCTTGGCCCAGACCTGCGATAGTGACATGGAGGTCAATGGTTGATACATACCGCTCCCAGCACTCCTGCTTGCATTGGCGGATAAGGCGTTGAAGGCGATAAGGTGTTCAATGGAGGGATGTCGCTTGTGACGCAGGAGCGCCCGCCGGCGATCTTTAATCGCTTCAGCGATCTCAGGCGACCACCAAGGCACAGTCCGCCGCCGAGAGGACCCAGAAGAACGGGGAATGGCAGATTCGGCGGCAGTAACGATGCCGGTGGTGACCGATTGAACCACCGCATCAATGTCATCACTAGAGAGAGGCTCAATAGCAGCAGTGGAGGAAAACAAGTCCCAGTCAGCCTTATTCATGGCCCACCTGCAAGGCCGCCCAGAAGACTGACACTGTGGCAGTGACAGAAAGATCGGAAAGTGGTCACTACCACACAGGTCGTCATGCACTCTCCATTGGACAGACGGTAAGAGGCTACGGCTGCAGATCGAAAGGTCGATGGCGGAGTACGTGCCATGTGCCACGCTGAAGTGTGTGAAGGAACCATCATTTAAAAGCGAAAGATCGAGCTGTGCCAATAAATGCTCAATGGTGGCGCCTCGACCTGTCGCCATCGACCCACCCCACAGAGGGTTATGGGCGTTGAAGTCGCCCAGTAACAAGAAGGTTGGCAGCAACTGGGCTATCAGTGCAGCCAGGACATGCTGCGCTACATCGCCCTCCGGTGGAAGGTAAAGACTGCAGACGGTAACAGCCTGTGGCGTCCACACCCAAACAGCGACAGCCTCTAAATGTGTTTGTAGAGGGACAGACTCGCTGTGAAGAGAGTTAAGGACATATATGCAGACGCCACCAGACACCCTTTCATAAGCTGCCCGGTTCTTATAACAACCCCGATAGCCACGGAGGGTGGGGGTTCGCATTGCTGGAGACCAAGTTTCCTGAATAGCAATGCAGAAGAAAGGGTGAAGGCTGATAAGCTGTCGCAGCTCAGCTAGATGGTGGAAGAAACTTCTGCAGTTCCACTGGAGGATGATATTGTCCATGGCTGAAAAAGACGTGAAGGGACTGGGAAGGCAAATTACGCTGCTGGGTCACCTACTGCCTCTGATGGGGCACCTGGGAAAGTGCTAACTATTGCGTCTGAGGGACCGGCGAGATCAAGGTCCTCAGCGGACGCAAGAATCTCCACCTCAGATGGAGAGCTTGTAGGTAGCGGTGGAGTAGGTGCCATCGCAGGTGCCTTGGTCTTATGGGTCTTCAGTGTCGCTTTGTCTTGCTGTTCCTTTGGTTGCCGTTGCTGAGAGGGCTTATTGGAGTCAGTCTCCGGGATCAAAGACGATCGCGAAGCTTGACGACCAGCGACCTGTGGCTTCTTCAGCCACTGGTTGGTGTCTGCTGTGCCGCTGGTAGGAACCTGGGAAGGGAGTGACCCAAGGGATCCCTTCCGAGCGAGAGGCGCCGAAGAAGACTGACGCTTCTCCGGCTTAGAAGTGGGGACTGGTGTCCCCAGTGGTTGAGAGGGTGCTGCTCCCGAGGTAGGTGGTGTGGGAGCAACAGTGAGAGAAGTGGCCCCCATCATCAAGTGGGCAGGTGAGGTCCTCTGACTCTGAGAGCTGACTGTGTGTCTTGCAGCTGAAGGAGCTGGAGCAGGAGTGACAGTGGAGGCATAAGATGATGACATGCGCACGGGATGTAGCCATTCAAATTTCCGCTTAGCCTCAGTGTAGGTCAGTCGGTCCAGGGTCTTATATTCCATGATTTTGCGTTCTTTCTGTAAGATACTCCAGTCCGGCGAGCAAGGTGAATGAGGCTCTCCACAGTTGACACAGATGGGAGGCGGGGCACATGGAGTATCGGGATGAGATGGGCGTCCGCAATCTCGACATGTGAGGCTGGAAGTACAGCGAGATGACATGTGACCGAACTTCCAGCATTTAAAACACCGCATCGGAGGAGGGATATATGGCTTAACATCACAATGGTAAACCATCACCTTAACCTTTTCAGGTAAGACATCACCCTTGAAGGCCAAGATGAAGGCACCGGTAGCAACCTGATTGTCCCTCGGACCCCGACGAACGCGCCAGACGAAATGAACACCTCGACACTCTAAGTTGGCGCGCAGCTCGTCATCAGACTGCAAAAGTAGGTCCCTATGGAAAATAATACCCTGGACCATATTTAAACTCTCATGTGGGGTGATGGTAACGTTAACATCCCCCAACTTGTCATAAGCAAGTAACCTGCGTGACTGGGCAGAGGATGCCGTTTTTATCAAAACTGACCCAGAGTGCATTTTGGACAAGCCCTCCACCTCCCCAAACTTGTCCTCTAAATGCTCTACAAAGAACTGAGGCTTCACAGATAGAAAAGATTCACCATCAGCTGTGGTACAGACGAGATACCTGGGTGAATACATGTCACTGTCATTCATTGCCTTTCGTTCCTCCCATGGTGTGGCCAGGGAGAGGAACGATTTGGGGTCATAAACGTTAGCTTTAAAATGAGCCCTCAAATGCTTAGAGACTGCTGGTGGCTGGCCGCCAGTGAGAGATGATGTACCACGCTTCATTGCGGGTCATCCGCCCTGATGCCACCTACTCCGACCAAGGGCCCTCCCCTCAGGCGCCACCCAGCCGCAGCAATAGCCACCTGGCAGGATGGCCATTGCCGGGAGTCCTGATGCCCCAGGGAGATGGGCATCTACTCCTTGGCATATGTGGGGAGTTAACGGCGCAGGCATCAGTAGAGCGATCCCTGTGTTGTCAGGGGGCTACAACCAACAGGGTACATGGCGGCCCCACCACAACGGACTGGCTACCGTGCTGGATGTTAGGTGACATGCGGTCCACGGTCGTCGTCAGTGCAGAAAATGGCACTGCACAGCGCAAGGTGGAAAGTGCACACAGGAATGTACCCATGCCCAAGAGATGGAGGGCGGGCAGGACTGCAATGCAACGACGAATAAGCTGGCGAAAGTTCTCAACGCAAAATGGACACAACGCACCAAACAAGGTGCACTTCCCCAATTGGCTCGTTCTTCGGAAGAATTTAGAAAGATGGAGGTCAAACCCGAGAGGGGACCAACACATAAGGCCGAAACGTTTGAGACTCCTTTTAGTCGCCTCTTACGACAGGCAGGAATACCACGGGCCTATTCTTACCCCTGAACCCGCAGGGGGCTAACAGACTGTGCCAAAATTTTCTTGAAGATTTAGATTATGGTGAATGATTTCAACCTTGATCCAGAAAGATCAAAAATCAGACTGCATTCAGCTGTCACAGACTTGACTGCATTATCAGAAACTATACACATTGGGTCCAGAAATAATGATCTCACACTGTGAAGATCTAAGTGCTAATGAAAGATAAATGACCAATCAGTTATGATGCTCCACAGAGACTTTTTCATTGAATGTTTTCTACATAACCTTACTTTTGAACATAAGCAGTCAATTTTAGTAATAGTTATTACGCTATAAAATAAATATAAATAGTCCTTTAGTACTTACAATTTTTCACAAGTACATTTCATTATTGTCATTACAATATATTGCAGAGATTAGAAGAAATGTGTGTGCATGTTTCACCAAAATTTAGTGACCAACATACTAATGGGGAGACAGTACATAAACATTATGTTTGGAAATTTGTGGTAAGTTCTTGTGGGATCAAACTGCTAAGGTCATCGGTCCCTAGGCTTACACACTACTTAATCTAACTAAAGACAAAGACACAAACACAAACACACAAAGGGGAGAACTCTAACCTCCGACGTGGGTTTCCAATGAACTAAGCTCTATGTTTAAATACATTACTGCCGTTTAATTCATTTTAAACCCCATATAACAGTATTTTTAAATAAGAACAGTGGTCAACAGGATAACCATTGTTTTGCAGGCAACACACATGTTCCTAATTATTTTCTTTTGTAATACTAGGAGTCTCATGGCATTTGTTGAATTTCCCCAAAAGATTTTGTCAGAATGAATAACTGACTCAAAGTAGTGGTGATAGACTACCTTTCTGTTGTCTATATTTGTGAAACATGGCAAAATACACACTGCAAATGCTAAGCTTTTAAGTTTACTTGCTAAGCAGTAAACCTTTAAATTTAGATTTTTATCAAGATTTATGCCTAAGAACTTCACACTGTTTGCATCTGTGAAATCCTGATCATTGTGAGTTGCCTTTATTTCACTCCATTCTAATGCTTTAGCTCCAAACTGCAACATTTTAGTTTTAGTTACATTTAGTTTTAGTCCATTTTGGCAAAATCATTATGCAAGACATTTTAGAGTATTTTTGACACTTCCTGGAATTCTTTCAGGTACCTCACACTTCCAATTAGAACTGACATATTGTCAGTAAATAAAATTTAATGAACATCAATGACAAGTGATAAGTTGTTTACACAGAAATGGAAAAGATTGGGAATCAATACTGAATGTTAAAGAATTCCTCAGGGAAATTTTTTTCCAGTTTCAGGAGTAATTTCTTGAACTGGAAGTTACAATTACTCCTCCTTTCCTAACTGTTAAGTAAGAGTTGAACCACTGTAAAGCAGTGGCCTGATTCCCTATATCCGTAATTTGTGAAGAAGGAAGGAGTGGGTCACTGAATCTAACACTTTTGTAAGATCACATGATATTCTTGAGACCTTTTTAGCTTTATCTAATGTGGAGATATTTTATCAGTAAACTCACTGAAGTCATTTACAATGCTCTTCCCTGTTGAAATCCAAACAGGGTTTTAAAAATTGTGTCATTTAAAAGAAGACATTTTTAAATCTATCTTGCTGCAATGTTTCCCGACACTTTGGAGAAGACTAGTAGAAGAGAGATAGGGCAGTATCCCATATCTTCTGTTGAACCCTATTTGAATAATAGTTTTTTCTCGGCATATTTCAATACATCTGGAAAACATCCCTGCTCAAAAGCTAGCTTATAATAACTGACAGTGGTTGTGAAATTATGTTATGTACACTCTTGACTACAGAAGTGGGTATCTCATCCCACCCAGACAAGGGCTTTTTTAAGACAGTTTCTCATTTTCCACAACCCTTTGGATGCTTCTTTCAAACACTTTAAAAGATGAGTTCCATTTGTTTACCAAGATTATGAAATTTGCTTTGTCTTGTTAAGTTGCCATATCTACCTCCGATCTTGCTGCATTTAAGAAGAATTTGTTGAAACAGTTTGACAGCTGAACAGGATTTATTATAATATTTCCAAATTTAATTTTCAAAATCTCTTGACTATTGACTTTGGCTCCTAATTCTGACTGAACAAGTGATCACAATGCTTTTGCTTACTTTTATGTTTGAGAATAAATGTACTATTTGCTATTTTTTTAGCTGCTACTACAGCTTTCCCAAATAAAACATTATCGTGTTTGACATACATAACAAAATCAGGATTTCTGTTCGATTTTAATTCATTACGAAGTTATCTTTTTTCTAGCACTAGAAATTTTTGTTCCTGGTGTAATCTAAGTTTACTATTTACATTTATTTGACAAGATCCAGTAGGAAAAGACTCATTAAATATATCTAAAATACAATTTAAGATGAAATACATCCATATTATTCTTCCTGAAATTCCTTTTATGTACACACACACACACACACACACACACAAAAGAACCAGTACTTAGAAAGATGTCAAACTTTAAAGGAATATTATTGGAGAAGAACGAAATGTTACAGAAATAAAAAGAACTACCAAAAATGTCCCCCTTCTATATGGCATCGTAGGCACCGTAATGGAAATGGGTTCTATTACAAATGACACATGAACCACAATACAACAGCTACGGTGTGATTCACACATTAAACCAACCTTATAGTGCGAGATACATGATCACATAAGTTTTGCATTCAACAGTTCTGGTACTTTTAGTCAGGTAAGCCCATCCCCTTAGCAAGGTTGTAACATATCAGACAGGAAAATCTGTTTTTAATTATTTTAATTATCCTGGGGCCAAAACTGCATAAAAAGCAACACTAATATTAGTTTTTAATTGTTCTGAGACCAAAAGCCACACAAAACAACAATTAAATCTGTTATTAATTGCCAAGAGACTGGTGTAACATGTTCAATAAGCTGTTCACAGTTTTCTGCTACAACTGAAATCAAGAAACAGTACTTTTCCCAACAGATCAGTGTGTCTCATGGATCACATTCAGGATGTGCAGTGCAATGCATGCCTTCAATTCAGCTACATTTGTATCTGAGCACGTTTCAGATAACCCCACAGCTAGAAGTCACGCTGACTAACATGTTATCTGTACAGCCAGGCTATAGGGAAATTGTGGTATCATGTAACGAAACCACCCCACGAGCATCAAAGTTAGCAATGGAATTGTGAGTTTCCAACACACACTGGTAGCATTAGGGTGGGATCTGGCAGACTCAAAGGCACTTGTACACTGAGCCACACCTCCAGCAGCTCTGGACCATGAGCCGCCTCTACCTCTGCAATATGGTATGGTCGATGACAGTGACTGCCCATTCGCGCTTTGAGTCTATGTAGGTGGCGCCTAGTCAATACTCCGACACCACTATTTGTGCTTTAGTTCAGAGAGCCTCTTCCTTGTTGACACCGAGCTGCATTATTTGTAATGAGCCTCTGTATGCTTACAGAAATACAAGTTCAGTAAATCTTCTTTTTACTATGTTAATTTGTTCACTTATCATTTCTGCTCTTGTCCAGCTTTCCTAAAATAACAGTTGCCGCACCACTCTGTAGGCTAGCTATTCTTACAGTTGTGTATGAAGTCTTATACAATAGAAATGGCAGCTGACAGTTTAAGCAGTTTCAAAGTTTCCTTTGCAGCAGCTGTTTCACTGGCTGTGCAATGTGCAGAGTAGTGCCATTTTGCATAAAAATGATCCAACCCACATATCCACGCTGCTGATGGGTTGGAACAATGCTGGTGAACGACAGACTCTCATAGTGTGTACGAGTGGTAATATAGGTATGAGGAACTGCAGGACTCATTTCCTTGATAAAATATGGCCCTATGATAAACAATGCCATCAAACAAGTCACCTTTGCAGAATGAAGTGGTATTGGCTGATGTGCATGCAAATTTTCTGTTGGCCATATTGTATAATTCTGTGTATTGACATGTCCCTGCAGGCAGAAATGGTGTTCATCTGTCCACAGAATGTTCCATGGCAATTCATTGTCCACTTCCATGCAAGCAAGAAATTCTAGAGCAAACATTTGCCTTTCATGCAGGTCAGCATGAAGCAACTTCTGAACATAAGTAATTCTGTATAGATAGCAAAGCAGGGTGTTTTGTCGAATTTTATGTACCATGTCCACAGGCAAGTCCAAAGCTCATACAACTCCCCATGCACTGCATGTTTGCACACCACCACTCAATCGCACATGCAATACTGCAACCACACCTTCTACGCAATACTGCAACCACACCTTCTACTGACGTCAGATCAATTTTTTTCTCCCACAGCCACATTGACATTCAAAAAGATTGGGTCTTTTGAAGTGCAATCACTTCTCCAGAGCCTTGTCAGCAGTGGATAAATGCCTCTTCATACCCTTGAGTGTCCAGAACTTCTGCAGAGTAACTAGCGTGCAGTCACCATTGTAGTAGAAGAGCTTTATCAGCAACACACAATCCTGCTTGAGATAGGCTTGCCGAGCAGCTCAGATGCAAACTGCGGAACAGCTGTGTACCTGGCATCCTATGCATATTCTGTCACTTACAGCACCATCTGGGGGTAAGATTTTTGCAAATTTTTATTTGTTTACACAACTTTTCCCTTCTATTCGATAATGTTCAGTTCAAATTTGATGTAATTCTGAACAATGGTTCTTATGCTTACAGTGTTTTGGACCTGGAACTTTAATTATAACCACACTGTATATACTGGTTAGTCGGTCAGTCTGTCAGAGCTAAGGCAATTAGATTATCTGAACATGAGAGAGGCATGAGATTAAGAAAGAAGAATTGAACCTTTGCCAATAATCTTTTTAACAGAAAACCACTCATATGACTTAAGAGTGTGAAGTTTTATACTTCGTTAAGCAAAGCTGAAGGATGGCCCTTCTGGAAATATTGGAGACAAACAAAAACATGATACAGAATTCCAGATTCGTATTAAACCAGTAAACTCTTCTATTCTTTACTAAACTAACTCCCATGTATAAAACTGCTTCAAACTTTGTACTTTATAAATGAGTCAACGGGGTCAAATATTTTACATCTAGCATTGAAGTGAGAGAAAGTTTAGAAACACTCATTTATGTTTGAAGTCTGTTGGCAGTCACAAACTCAAATACTGGATGAGTATGCTGTTATGGTCTTCAGTGCCAAAAACTGGTTTTATGCAGCTCTCCACACTACTCTATCCTGTGCAAGCCTCTAAATCTCTGAGTAACTACTGCAGCTTGCATCCTTTTGAGTGCTTACAGTATTCACCTCTTGGTCTCTCTCTGTGATTATTACTCCCACACTTCCCTCCAATACTAAGCTGGTGATCCCTTGATGTCTCAGAATAAGACCTATCAACCAAACCCTTCTACTTGACAGGCTGTGCCACAAATTTCTTTTCTCCCAGTTCTGTTTAGTATCTCCTCATTAGTTAAAGGATCTACATATCTAATCTTCAGCATTATTCTGCAGCACAACATTTCAAAAGCTTCTCTTCTCTTCTTGTATAAACTATTTAACACCCACGTTTCATTTCCATATGTGGCTACACTCCACACAAATACTTTCGGAAAGGACTTCATAACACTTAAATCTGTGTTTGATCTTAACAAATTTCTCTTCTTCAGAAACATTTTTCTTGCCATTACCAGTTACATTTTTCACCCTCTCAATTCCAGCCACCATTTATTTTGCTGCACAAATAGGAAAACACATCTACTACTTTAAGTATATCATTTCGTAATCTAATTCCCTAAGTATCACCTGATTTAATTTCACTACATTCCATTATCCTTGTTTTGCTTTTGTTGATGTTTATTTTATATTATCCTCCTTGCAAGACAATGTCCATTCCATTTAGCAGCTCTCCCAAGTCCTTTGCTCCCTCTGACAGAATTACAAAGTCATCAGCAAATCTCAAAGTTTTTATTTCTTCTCCCTGAACTTTGAGTGTAGTCTGTATAATCTACACTCAGTTTTAAGAAAAATATGGCTTTGAATGCATCTCAATGTTTATGTCATATCTCCAAAGGTATGTGTTGCACAATGGTAATTTTGCTGATACCTTTTTGGTACATGTAGACACTGTCTGCAAAATGTACTGTATACAGAGTAGTAGGAAATAAGTAATAAATTAAAACTTCATGCTTGATGCAGCAGTTTTACTGCACGAACAGCAAAAAAGATTAAGCAATAAACTTTTTTCCTTCCATATTTTGTGAAAGATGTCAATGTGAAAAAGTTTTGTGAAGGTTTGAAATTATTTGTAAAGGTTGTTGGAAGTTATCAAGTGCTTTCACACTCAAATAGTGGATGAATTTATTCTGGCTGCCTCCAGGCATATACACAGTTTCTAATGTTAATACTTGCCTTATAGTGTTAAACTTTTAACATAATAATCTTATATTAATGAGTGGATTATTACAGCATTTATTTTTTAAAAGAGAGACAGTCTACAACTGGGACCAGGTGACCATGCCCTGAGTTAGTCTTTTTGTAATGCAGATGATCAAACTCGGTATCCTTTTTCTCCTCTGTTAAATGAAGTTTCACTTATATAAATGTTAGATGACAATTTTCAGTTAAACTTAATTTTTCATCATTTGTTAAATGTATCCGAATATAAAAAACTGTTTCCTTTTTCATTTAATGAAACTTTCTATGTGATGAAAAGAAATATTTTCTATGTAACCTCCATACATGTAACTTTTTATACCTTTTGTATTAATAATATCTGTGCAAGCCTTACATAATTTGATCTGTGTTTGTGACACTTAGTAATCAGATGACGATGGCCTAGGAAGCCGAAAACTTGTTATGACCAAACATTTAATTTTGCAGAACATTAGGAAGCAATTATTCAATATTACTAGGAGTATATGTACATAGAACCAATTTATTGTTACTATTAAACTTTTATTCAATGTATTACTGTTTTTTACCTTTATGTCATCAAAGTTTTCATCAGCTGTGATAATCATGTTAGTTCCTCTTTCATTATCCAGATTTTCATCATATTTTTCTTTTGAGGAACGTCTTGGAAGGAAAAACCAGCGTTTATGGTATGTACTCCATGAAACTGCTTCATGGATCATGTACCCTGTAAACAATATGAGCTGTTACTTTTGTTTACAGTAAACTAATACAGAAACTATCTCTTCTACAGGGCTATTACAAATGATTGAAGCGATTTCATAAATTCACTGTAGCTCCATTCATTGACATATGGTCACGACACACTACAGATACGTAGAAAAACTCAAAGTTTTGTTCGGCTGAAGCCGCACTTCAGGTTTCTGCCGCCAGAGCGCTCGAGAGGGCAGTGAGACAAAATGGCGACAGGAGGCGAGAAAGCGTATGTCGTGCTTGAAATGCACTCACATCAGTCAGTCATAACAGTGCAACGACACTTCAGGACGAAGTTCAACAAAGATCCACCAACTGCTAACTCCATTCGGCGATGGTATGCACAGTTTAAAGCTTCTGGATGCCTCTGTAAGGGGAAATCAATGGGTCGGCCTGCAGTGAGCGAAGAAACGGTTGAACGCGTGCGGGCAAGTTTCACGCGTAGCCCGCGGAAGTCGACGAATAAAGCAAGCAGGGAGCTAAACGTACCACAGCCGACGGTTTGGAAAATCTTACGGAAAAGGCTAAAGCAGAAGCCTTACCATTTACAATTGCTACAAGTCCTGACACCCGATGACAAAGTCAAACGCTTTGAATTTTCGGCGCGGTTGCAACAGCTCATGGAAGAGGATGCGTTCAGTGCGAAACTTGTTTTCAGTGATGAAGCAACATTTTTTTCTTAATGGTGAAGTGAACAGACACAATGTGCGAATCTGGGCGGTAGAGAATCCTCACACATTCATGCAGCAAATTCGCAATTCACCAAAAGTTAACGTGTTTTGTGCAATCTCATGGTTTAAAGTTTACGGCCCCTTTTTCTTCTGCGAAAAAAACATTACAGGACACGTGTATCTGGACATGCTGGAAAATTGGCTCATGCCACAACTGGAGACCGACAGCGCTGACTTCATCTTTCAACAGGATGGTGCTCCACACTTCCATCATGATGTTCGGCATTTCTTAAACAGGAGATTGGAAAACCGATGGATCGGTTGTGGTGGAGATCATGATCAGCAATTCATGTCATGACCTCCACGCTCTCCCGACTTAACCCCATGCGATTTATTTCTGTGGGGTTATGTGAAAGATTCAGTGTTAAACCACCTCTACCAAGAAACGTGCCAGAACTGCGAGCTCGCATCAATGATGCTTTCGAACTCATTGATGGGGAAATGCTGCGCCGAGTGTGGGAGGAACTTGATTATCGGCTTTATGTCTGCCGAATAACTAAAGGGGCACATATCGAACATTTATGAATGCCTAAAAAAACTTTTTGAGTTTTTGTATGTGTGTGCGAAGCATTGTGAAAATATCTCAAATAATAAAGTTATTGTAGAGCTGTGAAATCGCTTCAATCATTTGAAATTACCCTGTAGATGCAAAATTGTGTGTTACATTTCCTCTCACACATGAAACCATTTCTTTCATTTGCTTATATAAATATGTAAATTCTCCAAATTCCTACTTCCAGACATCTTGCAAAAGTGTGATACATTTGGGAGGAAATAATTTTTATAAACTCGTGTAAAATATTTTCTTTTGAGGTGGTGGTTGTTCACTTTGTTGTCACTTCCAACTTTGCACATTTTACTCAGTGGCATGGAGCACAAACAGCAAGCAATTTTTTACTCTGCACAGGTCGAAAAGATATAAATCTCAGAGGCTGCTGGATTTTAGACCACTTTCTGTATGAGATGCACTTTGATACTGTCACATCTTCACATTTTTCCTTGCTAAAAACGGGTTGTGTGAGGAATTTATGCATACTTTGAAACAAAGTTCGTGTGTAGACGCAATATATTTTGCATATAGTTGCTTTTTATGTACTAATCTGGTGGGAACGTACTTCTAACATTTAGGAAAAAGTAAGAGATTAAAGGAATACTAGGACACACTTTTACACAGGAAGACAGACTCTTTAAATATTTGGATTAAAACAGCAAGCTGAATACATATAAAGGTAATTTTGGCATGTTCACTGTATACCTTTTCGTCACATTCTGCACATTTCATATTTCATATCACATCTTCCCCTTCTTTTCTGCAAGTTTGCAAGTTGGTTCAACTTAAATAGGCTATGTCCATGACACGTGAAGGAACTGAGGCCCTTGGACAAGGGCACTGTGTATCCCAAACACACATTTCAGACAATGATGCTCCTGCGCTAAGGTATTATAGCACTTATGGAAAGCATGACTTCAATGGGTCAGTGACTAATGAGAAGCTTTTAATTTATTTTAAACAGTGTTATCTAACAGGACTACTTTAATGAAGTCTCGAATACGTAAGTGGTTCTGGCTCAAGTATGAAAGTTAAAAGAACTTCAACATGCAACCATAAATCTTATTTATGATTTTATGAGTAATGTGTATGTGTTCATAGACATTAGATTACCTTTAAGCATGTATCAAGGAAAGAAAACTGACAACTATCTACTGAAATTAGTTACCATCTCATTAAATGTAAGTTATGTGAGGTATGTTTGAATATGATTACAAAACAATAAAGGAAATTCCTGGAAGGCAACCACTCAGTTGTAGCAGACTGA